>NW_026061934.1:0-1454607 GCF_023897955.1 Schistocerca gregaria
ACACTAGATCGCGTGTTGGATGGGGTAGGTAGACAGACATTTTCTGAAAGGGGTGTAAGTAGACTGGCATCTTCCGTACGGGGGTAGGTAGACAATCATCTTCTGAGGGGGGTGGGTACACAGACCTCTTCCGGGGGGTGGGTAGACAGACATCATGTGAGGGGGGGTTGATAGACATCTTCTGCCAGTATTAGAAAGGCATCTTTGTGGGTGGAGCGGGCAGTTAGACAGACATCTTCCAAAGGGAGGCAGGTAGAGGGACATCTAGCACACGGGAGTAGGTAGACAATCATCTTCTGAGGGGGGGATGGGTACACCGACGTTTTTGAGGGGGTGAGGTAGACAGTCATCTTTGGAGATTGGGTATGTAGACAGACACCTTAGATAGGGGGTATAGGTAGACAGACTTCTAGTTACGGGTTAGATAGAAATTCCTCTGAGGGGGGGGGGGGGGTAGATAGACAGACTTCTCCTTAGGGGGGATGGTTGGTAGTAAGACATCTTCTGAGGGGATTTAGGTAGACATATTCTGATGCCTGATAGGTAATCTTCCTATAGCAGAAGGGCCGGTAGACATCTTCTGATTGTGGTTGGGAAAACTGCCATCTGTGGGGGTATGTTGACAGACATCTTCTGATGGGGTGGTAGATGGACATCTTATGAGGGAGGTTAATAGACTTCATCTGAGGGGGCGTGGTTAGACTGACATCTTCTGAGGGTGGGATTGGTAGACAGACATCCTCTGATGGGTGTGTTGGTAACAGACTTCTTCTAAGGGAGGCAGTAGATAGACAGAAATCTTCTGGGGAGTGGTTATGTAGACAGACATCTTCTGAGGATGGTAGGTAGACATACGTCTTCTGTGGATGGGGGGGGGGGGTGTACGTAGATAGACATCATCTGAGGAGGTGTAGGTAGACAGAAATCTTCTGAGGGGGTAGGTAGACAGACATTTTCTGAGGGGTTTTGTAGGTAGAGAGGTATCTTCCAAGAGGGGGTAGGTAGACAGAGACCTTCCTAGGGGTTAGTTGGACAGACTTCTCCTGATGTAAAGTTGGTAAACATACTTCTTCTGAGGGGGGCTGGAAATACAGACATCTTCCGAGGGGGTAGGAAGACAAAGGCCTCCAAGGGGGGGGGGGGGAGATGAACAGACATCCACCAAAGGGGTTAGATGGATGGTCATCTTCTGTTTTAGTGGGAGAAGGCAGATAGGCTTCCATCTTCTGGGTGGTCAGTAGACAATCATCTTCTGAGTTGTGGTTCAGTAGACAATCATGTTCCGAGGGGGCTAGGTAGACAAACATCTTCCGAGGTGGGATGATAGACATCTTCCAAAGGGGTGGAAAGTAGACAGGCATTTTACAAAGTGGGGGGCAGGTGGACTGACATCTCTCATGCAGTAGGTGGAAAATCATATTCCGAGGTCGGGTTCGATATACAGACATATTCCGAGGGAGGTGGTAGGTAGACAGCCATCTTACGAGTGGGGATAGGTAGACATACTTTTCCCGAGAGGGGGTTGGGTAGACAGGCATTTACCGAGGGGGGGGGGTAGGTAGACAGACATCTTCTGAATGGGGGTAGGTAGACAGACATCTCCCGAGGAGAGGTGGTAGACATACAACATTCGAGGGGCGGTAGGTAGACAGACATTTTCTGTTGGAGGGGTAGATTGACAGGCATCTTCTGAAGTGAGGGGTGCAGGTAGACTGAAATCTTCCGGGGGTAGGTAGACAATCATCTTCTGAGAGGGGGGGTGTTGGGTAGACAGACATCCCCCAGGTTTTGGTAGACATAAATATTCCAAGGTGGGCAGGTAGACAGACATTTTCTGAGGGAGGGCCAGGTTGACAGACATCTTCAAATGGGGGGTTGGTAGACACACAACTTATGAGTGGGGGTGTAGGTAGAGAGACATGTCCGGAGGTGGGGTAGGTAGACATACATGTTCTGAGGGGAGTGGTGGCTAGTCATACATATTCCGAGTGTGTGTTTATGTGGGCAGACATCTTCCATGAGGGGCTAGGTAGACAAACATCTTCCGAGGGGAGGGGGGGTAAGTAGACAGACATATTCCATGTGGGGTATGTAGACAGACATATTCTGACGGGGTGAGGCAGGCATATACCGCGGTTCGGTAGATAGACAGACATCTTCGAGGGGGTGCTAGGTAGACATACACCTTCCGAGGGTAGTGACAGGAAGTCATACATCTTCCAAAGCGGTTTTTTCGGTTGTCAAATGTCTTCCAAGAGGGGGGTCTGCACACATACATCCTCCAGGGATGGGAGGAGGATTTGACAGAGATCTTCGGAGGTGGGGTAGTCAGTTACACATCTTTTGAAGTGGGTGTAGGTAGGCAGACACCTTCTAAATGGCGGTACCTGGGCAGATAGGCAGACATCTTCCGGGGGGGGGGGGGAGGTAGGTAGACAGACAGTTTCTGATTGTGAGAATGGTGGTGGTGGTGGTGGTGGTGGTTAGTGTTTAATGTCCCGTCGACAACGAGGTCATTAGAGACGGAGCGCAAGCTCGGGTTAGGGAAGGATTGGGAAGGAAATCGGCCATGCCCTTTCAAAGGAACCATCCCGGCATTTGCCTGAAACGATTTAGGGTAATCACGGAAAACCTAAATCAGGATGGCCGGAGATGGGATTGAACCGTCGTCCTCCCGAATGCGAGTCCAGTGTGCTAACCACTGTGCCACCTCTCTCGATGTGTGAGAATGGTAGACAGACAGAATCCTAGGGTGGGAGATCAGAGACAGTCATATTCTGAGGGTGGGGTATGTAGACAGTCATCTTCTGAGGGGGTAGATAAGAGTCTTCTGAAGATGATGGAGAGATAGTCATCTTCCAAGTGCAGGTAGATAGGAATCTTCTGAGTTGGGGTAGCTTCCGATCTAGGTGGTAGATAGGCATCTTCACAGGGGGGGATGTTAAATTGGCATCTTATGGGGTGGGGGGGGGCGAGTAGACAAACATCACCCGATAGGTGGTAAGTATAGAGACATCTTCCATGGAGTAGTAGGTAGGCAGACTTCTTCTGAAGGGTGGGGTAGGGAGACAGACATCATCAGAGCAGTAGTAGGTAGACAGACATTTTCCGAAGGGGGTGTATGTAGACAAATATTTTCTTAGATGGAGGATAGCTGGGCAGACATCTTCCAAGGGGTGGGGAGGGGGTAGGTAGACAGGCCTCTTCCAAAGGTGTGTAGGTAGACAGACATCTTCCAAGAAGGGGTATGTAGGCAAACATCTTCTGAAGGGTGGGTTAGGGAGACAGACATCATCCACATGCGGAGTAGGTAGAGAGTGATCTTCTGAGGGGGGTGGGGGATGTAGATAGAAAGACATATTTTGAGAGGGTGGTAGGTAGGCAGACATGTTCCAAACGAGGGGGGGGGGGTTAGATAGACAGGTATCTTCCGAGGGTGTGTAGGTAGACAGTCATCATCTGAGGGGGGGAGGGGGTGGGAAAACTGACGTTTTCCGGTTGGGGGGATAAGTAGAGAGTCATCTTCTGAGAGGGAAGTGGGTAGACACACATTTTCGGAAGGCGTGAGTAGGTAGACAGACATATTACGAGGGGGGGGCGGGTGTACGTAGACAGTCATCTTACGAGGGGGGGGGGTAAAAAGACAGACATGTTCCAAGGTCCTCTATCAACTGCAAGACACCAGAACCAGCCTACAGTTGAATTTTCGATACCTAAAACTTGAGTAGTACTACTTCTTACCTGCCGCTTGCATCAAATTAGAAGCCCCTATTTTGTTGTTTGTGGTGCGACCGCATACCGCAGCACATGACGTAAGTTTCCAGATGTATATGTAAACAGTTCCGTGAGCAAAGCTGCCACTGCGACGATCTGGCATTACGATTAGGCGCGTGAGTGCGTGTGAAATCGCTCTCTAAGTTTTCAGACATTTATAGGTTTCAGATACATATTTTAACGGTTTTTGTGATAATATTTACTATACAAGATACTTATTAGTGGTTTCTTTATTCACCTCCGCGTTTCTTGTGTTGTGACCTGATATTTGTGAGTGTTTCGTATCGAGGAACTTAACCTCTTACCTGTGTTTACATCCGCGCTGACCAGTTGCAGCTGTAGCGGCGCATCCAAAGCTAAGTACTAATTAGTTGTTTGTGTATAGTGGTTTATTTTGGAACTTTAGTAGTCTTCAATCGGTGTTCTTGTTGTTTACTGGTGCAATAATTTCAGAAGAAATTGTCGCGAACTGTTTTCAGTTTCGTTACTGTGCCATTAGACGTTTGATAATCTTTCTGTTTTAGCTTTTATTATATTTGCTGTTGATAAATACTGTTAATAATAGTAGTTACTTAACTTGTACATTAAGATTATGATTATTGTAGTCAGTTTTTTAACAGATTCTTATTGTACTAACTGACTTTAAAGAAATGGGAAAGGTTTTCTTAGGTTTTTACTACATATTAACATGTTTCACATTTCCCCGTGCAACGTGGCGTCCAGACCGCGTTTCATGCAAAATCTTAAGGCCCTAGCTCATGTCCAAGGTACCGAAGCAGGCTAATATGTAAATAAATGATAACTAAAATTTGAATTGTACTGCTTCTTACTGGTTCTTTCTCGCCGATTACACCAACAGAGAAGCTTCATCTGTGTTCTAATGTGATGCTTTGAATGTCTCCGCATAACGCAGCACGCGACATAAGCTTGCATTCGATATATGTAACAGTTTCAGAGAGAAAAGCGGCCAATGTGACGATCTGGCAATAAGTCGATTAAATAGAAAATGACGAAAACGGTCGGATTTCTCAGGTTTTTACTACAAATGAGCACTTTTCACATTCTCCCGCGTAACGTGGCAGACAGACCTCGTTTCATGAACAATCTCAAGGTCATAGAGCATGTCCAAATAACCAAAGCCGGCTACTAAGTCAATAATCTATAAGTAAAATGTGAATTGTACTGCTTCGTACTGGCCGATTACATCTTCTGAGTCTTCTTCTGTGTTCTTCTATGGTTCTTTTAGTGTCTAAGCATAGCGAAGGACACGATATAGTTTTGCAGATGATAAATGTAACCATTGCAGAGAGAAAAGCGGCCAACGTGACTATCTGGCGTTAAGTCGATTCGATAGCAAATGACGAAAACGGGCGGATTTCTCAGTTTATTACTAAATATAATCACGTTTCTTATTCTCCTGTGCAACGTGGCTGACAGACCTCGGTTCAGGTCCTAGCTCATGTTTGAGGAACCAGAACCGGCTAATAATAAGTCAAAATTCGATAGCTAAAACTAGAATTGTAGTGCTTCTTACTGGCCGATTACACCAACTTAGAAGCTTCCCCTGTATTTACTATGGTGCTTTTAGTTCTTTCGCATTGCCGCAACACATGACATAGCTTTGCAGACGATAAATGTAACCGTTGCAGTGAGAAAAGCGGCCAATGTGACGATCTGGCATTAAGTCGATTCCACTTTTCACATTCTCCCATGCAACGTGGCTGACAGACCTCCCTTCATGGAAAATCTTAAGGTCCTAGCTCATGTCCAAGGCAATAAAGCCGTCTAAAAAGTCAATAATTGTAAACTAAGACTTGAATTGTACTGCTTCGTACTGGCTATCACATCAACTTAGAAGCTTCTTCTGTGTTCTATTATGGTGCTTTTAGTGTCTCGGCATTCCGCAGCACGCGACAAAGCTTTGCACACGATAAATGTAATCGTTTCAGATAGAAGAGCGGCCGATATGACGATCTGGCATTAAGTCGACTCGATAGCAAATGCCGAAAACGAGCGGATTTCTCATGTTTTCAATACATATGAACACATTTCACATTCCCCCGTGCAACGCGGCTGCTAGACCTCCCTTCATGCCAAATCTTAAGGTCCTAGCTCATGTCCAAGGCACCAAAGCCGTCTAAAAAGTCAATAATCGATGACTAAAACTTGAATTGTACTTTCTAACTGGCTATCACATCAACTTAGAAGCTTCTTCTGTATTCTGTTATGGTGCCTTTAGTGTCTCCGCAAACCGCTCCACGCGACATATCATTGCACACGATAAATGTAACCGTTTCAGAGAGTAGAGCGCCCAATATGACGATCTGGCATTCAGTCGATTCGATAGCAAATGACGAAAACGGGCGGATTTCTCAGGTCTTCACTAAATATGAACACTTTTCACATTCCTCCGCGCAACGCGGCTGATAGACCTCCCTTCATGGAAAATCGTAAAGTCCTAGCTCACGTCCAAGCCACCAAAGCCGTCTAAAAAGTCAGTAATCGATAACTAGAACTTGAATTGTACTGCTTCGCACTGACTATCACATCAACTTAGAAGCTTCTTCTGTGTTCTGTTATGGTGCTTTACATATGAACACATTTCACATTCTCCCGGGCAACGCGGTGGCTAGGCCTCCCTTCATGCAAAACCTTAAGGTCCTAGCTCATGGCCAAGGCACCAAAGCCCTCTAAAAAGTCAATAATCGATAACTAAAACTTGAATTGCACTGCTTCGTACTGGCTATAACATCAACTTAGATGCTTCTTCTGTGTTCTACTATGGTGCTTTTAGTGTCTCCGCATACCGCAGCACGCGACATAGCTTTGCACACGATAAATGTAACCGTGTCAGAGAGAAGAGCGGCCAAAATCTGATCTGGAATTATGACGATTCGATAGCAAATGACAAAAACGGGCAGATTTCTCAGGTTTTCACTACATATGAACACATTTCACATTCCCCCGTGCAACGCGGCTGCTAGACCTCCCTTCATGCCAAATCTTAAGGTCCTAGCTCATGTCCAAGGCACAAAAGCCGTCTAAAATTCAATAATCGATAACCAAAACATGAATTAATGTGCTTCGTACTGGCTATCACATCATTTTAAAAGCTTCATCAGTGTTCTATTATGGTGCTATTGGTGTCTCCACATACCGCAGCACGCGACGTAGCTTTGCACACTATATATGTAACCGTTTCAGAGAGAAGAGCGTCCAATCTGACGATCTGGCATTAAGTCGATTCGATAGCAAATGACGAAAACGGGCGGGATCCTCAGGTTTTCACTACATATGAACTCTTTTCACATTCCCCGAGCAACGCGGCTGCTAGAGCTCCCTTCATGCAAGATCTTAAGGTCCCAGCTCATGCCCAACGCACGAAAGCCGTCTATAAAGTCAATAATCGATAACTAAAACGTGAATTGTACTGATTCGTACTGGCTATCGAATCAACTTAGTAGCTTCTTCTGTGTTCTATTATGGTGCATTTAGTGTCTCGGCATTCCGCAGCGCGCGACAAAGCTTCATCAGCACACGATAAATGTAATCGTTTCAGAGCGAAGAGCGGCCAATATTCCGATCTGGCTTTAAGTCGATTCGATAGCAAATGACGAAAACGGGCGGATATCTCATGTTTTCACTGCATATGAACACATTTCACATTCCGCCCTGCAACGTGGCTGCTAGACCTCCCTTCATGCCAAATCTTTAGGTCCTAGCTCATGTCCAACGCACAAAAGCCGTCTAAAAAGTCAATAATCGAAGACTAAAACTTGAATTGTACTTTCTAACTGGCTATCACATCAACTTAGAAGCTTCTTCTGTATTCTGTTATGGTGCCTTTAGTGTCCTCGCATACCGCAGCACGCGACATAGCATTGCACACGATAAATGTAACCGTTTCAGAAAGTAGAGCGCCCAATATGACGATCTGTGATTCAGTCGATTCGATAGCAAATGACGAAAACGGGAGGATTTCTCTGGACTTCACTACATATGAACACTTTTCACATTCCTCCGTGCAACGCGGCTGCTAGACCTCCCTTCATGCCAAATCTTAAGGTCCTAGCTTATGTCCAAGGCACCAAAGCCGTCTAAAAAGGCAATAATCGATAACTAAAACTTGGATTGTACCTTTTAACTGGCTATCACATCAACTTAGAAGCTTCTTCCCTATTCTATTATGGTGCTTTTAGTGTCTCCGCAAACCACACCATGCGACATAGCTTTGCACACGATAAATGTAATCGTTTCAGATAGAAGAGCAGCCGATATGACGATCTATCATTAAGTCGACTCGATAGCAAATGACATAAACGGGCGGATTTCTCGGGATTTTACTACTTGTGAACATTCTTCAAATTTCCACGCGCAAAGCAGCTGCTAGAGCTCCCTTCATGCAAAATCGTAAGGTCCTAGCTCATGTCCAAGGCACCAAAGCCGTCTAAAAAGTCAATAATCGATAACCAAAACATGAATTAATCTTCTTCGTACTGGCTATCACATCAACTTAAAAGCTTCATCTGTGTTCTATTATGGTGGTATTAGTGTCTCCGCATACCGCAGCACGCGACGTAGCTTTGCACACGATAAATGTAACCGTTTGAGAGAGAAGAGAGGCCAATATGACGATCTGGCATTAAGTCGATTTGATAGCAAATGACGAAAACGAGCGGATTTCTCAGGTTTTGAATACATATGAACACATTTCACATTCCCCCGTGCAACGCGGCTGCTAGACCTCCCTTCATGCCAAATCTTAAGGTCCTAGCTCATGTCCAAGGCACCAAAGCCGCCTAAAAAGTCAATAATCGATAACTAAAACTTGAATTGTACCTTCTAAATGGCTATCACATCAACTTAGAAGCTTCTTCCCTATTCTATTATGGTGCTTTTAGTGTCTCCGCAAACCGCTCCACGCGACATATCGTTGCACACGATAAATGTAACCGTTTCAGAGAGTAGAGCGCCCAATATGACGATCTGGCATTCAGTCGATTCGATAGCAAATGACGAAAACGGGCGGATTTCTCAGGTCTTCACTAAATATGAACACTTTTCACATTCCTCCGCGCAACGCGGCTGATAGACCTCCCTTCATGGAAAATCGTAAAGTCCTAGCTCATGTCCAAGGCACAAAAGCCATCTAAAATTCAATAATCGATAACCAAAACATGAATTAATGTGCTTCGTACTGGCTATCACATCATTTTAAAAGCTTCATCAGTGTTCTATTATGGTGCTATTGGTGTCTCCACATACCGCAGCACGCGACGTAACTTTGCACACTATATATGTAACCGTTTCAGAGAGAAGAGCGTCCATTCTGACGATCTGGCATTAAGTCGATTCGATAGCAAATGACGAAAACGGGCGGGTTTCTCAGGTTTTCACTACATATGAACACTTTTCACATTCCCCCGAGCATTGCGGCTGCTAGAGCTCCCTTCATGCAAGATCTTAAGGTCCCAGCTCATGCCCAACGCACGAAAGCCGTCTATAAAGTCAATAATCGATAACTAAAACGTGAATTGTACTGATTCGTACTGGCTATCGAATCAACTTAGTAGCTTCTTCTGTGTTCTATTATGGTGCATTTAGTGTCTCGGCATTCCGCAGCGCGCGACATAGCTTCATCAGCACACGATAAATGTAATCGTTTCAGAGCGAAGAGCGGCCAATATGACGATCTGGCTTTAAGTCGATTCGATAGCAAATGACGAAAACGGGCGGATTTCTCATGTTTTCACTGCATATGAACACATTTCACATTCCCCCCTGCAACGCGGCTGCTAGACCTCCCTTCATGCAAATTCTTAAAGTCCTAGCTCATGTCCAACGCACAAAAGCCGTCTAAAAAGTCAATAATCGATGACTAAAACTTGAATTGTACTTTCTAACTGGCTATCACATCAACTTAGCAGCTTCTTCTGTATTCTGTTATGGTGCCTTTAGTGTCTCCGCATACCGCAGCACGCGACATAGCATTGCACACGATAAAGGTAACCGTTTCAGAAAGAAGAGCGCCCAATATGACGATCTGGGATTCAGTCGATTCGATAGCAAATGACGAAAACGGGAGGATTTCTCTGGTTTTCACTACATATGAACACTTTTCAAATTGCCCCATGCAACGCGGCTGCTCGACCTCCCTTCATGCCAAATCTTAAGGTCCTAGCTCATGTCCAAGGCACAAATGCCGTCTAAAAAGTCAATAATCGAGTACTAAAACTCGAATTGTACGTTCTAACTGGCTATCACATCAACTTGGAAGCTTCTTCTCTATTCTATTATGGTGCTTTTAGTGTCTCCGCAAATCGCACCACGCGATATATCATTGCACACGATAAATGTAAACGTTTCAGAGAGAAGAGCGCCCAATATGTCGATTTGGCATTCAGTCTATTCGATAGCAAATGAAGAAAACGGGTGCATTTCCCAGGTATTCACTAAATATGAACACTTTTCACATTCCTCCGCGCAACGCGGCTGCTAGACCTCCCGTCATGGAAAACCTTAAGGTCCTAGCTCATGTCCAAGCCACCAAAGCCGTCTAAAAAGTCAATTATCGATAACCAAAACATGAATTCAACTGCTTCGTACTGGGTATCACATCAACTTAAAGGCTTGATCTGTGTTCTATTATGGTGCTTTTAGTGTCTCCGCATACCGCAGCGTGCGACGTAGCTTTGCACACGATAAATGTAGTCGTTTCAGAGAGAAGAGCGTCTAATCTGACGATCTGGCATATAGGCCATTCGATAGCAAATGACGAAAACGGGAGGGTTTCTCAGGTTTTCACTACATATGAACACTTTTCACATTCCCCCGAGCAACGCGGCTGCTAGACCTCCCTTCATGCAAATTCTTAAAGTCCTAGCTCATGTCCGACGCACCAATGCCGTCTAAAAAGTCAATAACGATAACTAAAACTTGACTTTTACTGCTTCGTACTGGCTATCACATCAACTTAGAAGCTTCTTCTGTGTTCCATTATGATGCTTTTAGTGTCTCCGCATATTGCAGCACGCGACATAGCTTTGCACACGGTAAATGTAACCGTTTCAGAGAGAAGAGCGGCCAATATGACGATGTGGCGCTAAGTCGATTCGATAGCAAATGACGGAAACGGGCGGCTTTCTCAGGTTTTCTTTACATATGAACATATTTCACATTCTCCCGTGCAACGTGGCTGCTTGACCTCCCATCATGCAAAATCTTAAGTTCCTAGCTCATGTCCAAGGCACCAAAGAAGGGTAAAAAGTCAATAATCGATAACTTAAACTTGAATTGTACTGCCTCTTACAGGCTATTACATCAACTTAGAAGTTTCTTCTGTATTCTACTGTGGTCCATTTAGTGTCTCCGCGTAACGCAGCACGCGACATAGCTTTGCAGACGATAAATGTAACCGTTTCAGAGAGAAGAGTGGCCAATATGACGAACTGGCATTAAGTCGATTCGATTACAAATGAGGAAAACCGCGGGATTACTCAGGTTTTCACTACATATGAACAATATTCACATTCTCCCGTGCAACATGGCTGCTAGGCCTCCCTTCATGCTAAATCTTAAGGTCCTAGCTTATGTCCAAGTCAGCAAAGCCGTCTAAAAGTCAGTAATCGATAACTAAAACTTGAATTGTACTATTTCTTACTGGCTATTACATCAACTTAGAAGCTTCACTTTTGTTCTACTATGGTGCTTTTAGTGTCTCTGCATACCGCAACACGCGACATAGCTTTGCAGACGATTAATGAATGCGTTTCAGAGAGAAGAGCGGCCAATGTGACGATCTGGATTTAAGCAGATTCGATAGAAAATGTCGAAAACTGGCGGATTTCTCAGGTTTTTACTACTTATGAACAATTTTCAGATTCTCCCGTATAACGCGGCAGCTGGACCTTCTTCCATGCACAATCATAAGGTCCTAGCTCATGACCAAGACACCAAAGCTAGCTAAAAAGTCAATAATCGATAACTAAAACTTTCATTGTACTGCTTCTAACTGGCTGTTACACCAACTTCGAAGCTTCTTCTGTGTTCTGTTATGGTGCTTTTAGTGTGTAGGCATTCCAAAGCACGCGACATAGCATTGCCCGCGATAAATGTAACCGTGTCAGAGAGAAGAGTGGCAAATATGACGATCTGGCATTAAGTCGATTCGTTAGCAAATGGCGAAAACGGGCAGATTTTTCAGGTTTCAATACATATGAACAATTTTCACATTCTCCCATGCAACGTGGCCGCTAGGCCTCCCTTCATGCAAAAAATGTAGGTGCTAGCTCATGTCCAAGGCAGCAATGCCGTCTAAAAAGTCAGTAATCGATAACTAAAACTTAAATTGCCCTGCATCGTAATTGCTATCACATCAACCTAGAAGCTTCTTCTGTGTTCTATTATGATGCTTTTAGTGTATCCGCATACTGCAGCACGCGACATTGCTTTGCATACGATAAATGTAAACGTTTCAGAGAGAAGAGCGGCCATTATGACGATCTGGCATTAAGTCGTTTTGATAGCAAATGCCGAAAACGGTGGGATTTTTCAGGTTTTCACTACATATGTACACATTTCACATTCTCCCGTATAACGCGGCTGCTAGGCCTCCTTCCATGCAAAATCTTAAGGCCCTAGCTCATGTCCAAGGCACCAAAGATAGGTAAAAAGTCAATAATCGATAACTAAAACTTTCATTGTACTGCTTCTGACTGGCTATTAAATCAACTTCGAAGCTTCTTCTGTGTTCTATTATGATGCTTTTAGTGTCTCTGCATACCGCAGCACGCGACATAGCTTTGCACACGATAAATGGAACTGTTTCAGAGAGAAGAGCGGCCATTGTGACCATCTGGCATTACGTCGATTCGACAGCAAATGACGAAAACGAGCGGATTTCTCAGGTTTTCCCTACATATGAAGACTTTTCACATTCCCCCGTGCAACGCGGCTGCAAGACCTCCCTTCATGCAAAATCTTAAGGTATTAGCTGATGTCCCATGCACCAAAGCCGTCTAAAAATTCAATAATCGATAACTAAAACTTGAATTGCACTGCTTCGTACTGGCTACTACATCAACATAGAAGTATCATCTTTGTTCTACTATGGTGCTTTTAGTGTTTCCGCATACCACAGCACTTGACATAGCTTTGCAGCTGTTAAACATAACCGTTTCAGAGAGAAGAGCGGCCAATGTGACGATATGGCTTTAAGTCGATTCGATAACAAATGACGAAAACGGACGGATTTCTCAGGTTTTACTACATATGAACACTTTGCACATTCTCCTGTACAACGCGGCTGCTAGTACTCCTTTCATGCAAAATCTTGAGGTCCTTGTTCAAGTACAAGCCACTAAATGGGGGTAAAAAGTCAATAATCGGTAACTAAAACTTGAATTGTACTACTTTTCACTGGCCATTACAGCAACGTAGAAGCTTCACTTGCGTTCTACTATGGTGCTTTAAGTGTTTCCGCATACCGCAGCACTTGACATAGCTTTGCAAATGATAAATGTAACCGTTTCAGAGAGACGAGCGGCCAATGTGTCGATATGGCTTTAAGTCGATTCAATAACAAATGACGAAATCGGACGGATTTCTCAGGTTTTTACTACATATGAAAAATTTCACATTCTAACGTGCAACGCGGCTGCTGGCCCTCCTTTCATGTAAAATCTTAAGGTCCTAGCTTATGTCCAAGGCACCAAAGAATGGAAAAAAGTGAAAAATCGATAATTAAAACTTGAATTGTACTACTTCTTACTGCCTATTACATCAACGTAGAAGCTTCATGTGTTTTCTACTATGTTGCTTTTAGTGTCTCCGCATACAGCAGCACGCGACATAGCTTTTCAGGCGATAAATGTAACCGTTTCAGAGAGAAGAGCGGCCAGTGTGACGATATGGCTTTAAGTCGATTCGATAACAAATGACGAAAACGGACGGATTTCACAGGTTTTTACTACATATGAACACTTTTCGCATTCTCCCGTGCAACGCAGCTGCTATTCTTCCTTTCATGCAAAATCTTTTGGACCTAGCTCACGTCCTAGGCACCAAAGAAGGGTAAAAAGTCAATAATCGGTAAGTAAAACTTGAATTGTACGACTTCTTACTGGCTATTACATCAACTTAGAAGCTTCATCTGTGTTCTACTATGGTGCTTTGAGAATCTCCGCATACCGCAGCACTTGACATAGCTTTGCAGATGATAAATTTAACCGTTTCAGAGAGAAGAGCGGCCAATGTGACGATATGGCTTTAAGTCGATTCGATAATAAATGACGAAAAGGGACGGATTTCTCAGGTTTTTACTAGATATGAACACTTTTCACATTCTCCCGTGCAACTCGGCTGCTATTCCTCCTTTCATGTAAAAGCTTAAGGTCCTACCTCATGTCCAAGGCACCAAAGAATGGTAATAAGTCAATAATCGATAACTAAAACTTGAATTTTACTTCTTCTAACTGGCTATTACATCAACTTAGAAGCTTCATCTGTGTTCTACTATGGTGCTTTTAGTGTATCCGCATACCGCAGCACGCGACATAGCTTTGCAGACGATAAATGTAAGCGTTTCAGAGAGATGAGCGGCCAATGTGATGATCTGGCTTTAAGTCGATTCGATAACAAATGACGAAAGCGGACGGATTTCTCAGGTTTTTAGTACATATTAACACTTTTCACATTCTCCTGTGCAACGCGGCTGCTAGTGCTCCTCTCAAGCAAAATCTTAATGTCCTAGCTCATGTACAAGGCACCAAATGTGGGTAAAAAGTCAATAATCGGTAACTAAACTTGAATTGTACTACTTCTTACTGGCTATTACATCATCTTAGAAGCTTCATCTGTGTTCTACTATGGTGCTTTAAGTGTTTCCGCATATCGCAGCACGCGACATAGCTTTGCAGACGATATATGTAACCGTTTCAGAGAGATGAGCTTCAAATGTGACGATCTGGCTTTAAGTCGATTCGATAACAAAGACGAAAACGGACGGATTTCTCTGGTTTTTTACTACATATGAACACTTTTCACATTCTCCCGTATAACGCAGCTACTGGTCCTCCTTTCATGCAATAACTGAAAGCCCTAGCTCATGTCCACGGCACCAAAGAAGGGTAAAAAGTCAATAATCGATAAGTAAAATTTGATTTGTACTGATACTTACTGGCTATTAAATCATCTTAGAAGCTTCATCTGTTTTCTACTATGGTGCTTTTAGTGTCTCGGCTTACCGCAGCACGCGACATAGCTTTGCAGACGATAAATGGAACCGTTTCAGAGAGAAGAGCGGCCAATTTGACGATCTGGCTTTAAGTCGATTCGATAACAAATGACGATAACGGACTGATTTCTCAGGTTTTTACTACATATGAATACTTTTCACATTCTGCCGTGCAATGCGGCTGCCAGTTCTCCTTTCATGCTAATTCTTAAGGTCCTAGATCATTTCGAAGGCACCAAAGAAGGGTAAAAAGTCAATAATCGATAACTAAAACTTGAATTGTACTACTTCCTACTGGCTATTACATCAACTTAGAAGGTTCATGTGTGTTCTACTATGGTGCTTTTAGTGTCTCTGCATACCGCAGCAAGCGACGTAGATTTGCAGGCGATAAATGTAACCGTTTCAGAGAGTCGCAGGTTTGAATCATGCCTCGGGCATGGATGTGTGTGACGTCCTTAGGTTGGTTAGGTTTAAGTAGTAAGAGCGACCAATGTGACGATCTGGCTTTAAGTTGATTCGATAACAAATGACGAAAACGGACGGATTTCTCTGGTTTTTGTTACATGTTAACACTTTTCACATTCACCCATGCAACGAGGCTGCAAGTCCTACTTTCAAGCAAAATCTTAAGGTCCTAGCCCATGTCCAATGAACCAAAACCTGTTAAAAAGACAATAATCGATAACTAAAACTTGAATTTTACTACTTCTTACTGGCTATTACATCAAATTTGAAGCTTCAGCTGTGTTCTACTATGGTGCTTTTAGTGTCTCCGCATACCGCAGCACGGGACATAGCTTTCAGACGATAAGAACAACCGTTTCAGAGAGAAGAGCGGCCAATGTGACGATCTGGCTTTAAGTCAATTCGATAACAAATGACGAAAATGGACGGATTTCTCAGGTTTTTACTACATATGAACACTTTTCACACTCTCCCTTCTCCCTTGCAACGCGGCTGGTAGTCCTCCTATCATGCAAAATCTTAAGTTCCTAGCTCAAGTGCAAGGCACCAAAGTAGGGTAAAAGGTAAATAATCGATAACTAAAACTTGAATTGTACTAAAACTTACTGGCTATTAGATCATCGTAGAAGCTTCATCTGTGTTCTACTATGGCGCTTTTAGTGCCTCCACATACCGCAGCACGCGACATAGCTTTGCAGACGATAAATGTAACCGTTTCAGAGAGAAGGGCGGCTAATATTACGATCTGGCTTTAAGTCGATTCTATAACAAATGACGAAAACTTACGGATTTCTCTGGTTTTTACTACATATGAACACTTTTCACATTCACCCATGCAACGCGGCTGCTAGTCCTACTTTCATGCAACATCTTAAGGTCCTAGCCCATGTCCAAGGCACCAAAACCTGCTAAAAAGACAATAATCGATAACTAAAACTTGAATTTTACTACTTCTTACTGGCTATTACATCAAATTTGAAGATTCAATTGTGTTCTACTATGGTGCTTTTAGTGTCTCTGCATACCGCAGCGAGCGACATAGCTATGCAGACGATAAATGTAACCGTTTCAGAGAGAGGAGCGACCAATGTGACGATCTGGCTTTAAGTCGATTCGATAACAAATGACGAAAACGGACGGATTTCTCTGGTTTTTACTAGATATGAACACTTTTCACATTCACCCATGCAACGCGGCTGCTAGTCCTACTTTCATGCAAAATCTTAAGGTCCTAGCCCATGTCCAAGGCACCAAAACCTGCTAAAAAGACAATAATCGATAACTAAAACTTGAATTTACTACTTCTTACTGGCTATTACATCAAATTTGAAGATTCAGCTGTGTTCTACTATAATGCTTTTAGTGTCTCTGCATACCGCAGCCGCGCGGTATAGCTATGCAGACGATAAATGTAACAGTATCAGAGAGAAGGGCGGCGGCTGTGACGATCTGACTTTAAGTCGATTCGATAACAAATGACGAAACGGACGGATTTCTCTGGTTTTTACTAGATATGAACACTTTTCACATTCACCCATGCAACGCGGCTGCTAGTCCTACTTTCATGCAAAATCTTAAGGTCCTAGCCCATGTCCAAGGCACCAAAACCTGCTAAAAAGACAATAATCGATAACTAAAACTTGAATTTTACTACTTCTTACTGGCTATTACATGAAATTTGAAGATTCAGCTGTGTTCTACTATGGTGCTTTTTGTGTCTCTGCATACCACAGCGCGCGACATAGCTATGCAGACGATAAATGTAACCGTGTCAGAGAGAAGAGTGGCCAATATGACGACCTGACATTAAGTCGAATCGATAGCAAATGACGAAAACGGACGGATTTCTCAGGTTTTTACTACATCTGAACACTTTTACACATTCTCCCGTGCAACGCGGCTGCGACTCCTAATTTCATGCAAAATCTTAGGGTCCTAGGTCTTGTCCAAGGCACCAAAGAAGGGTAAAAAGTCAGTAATCGGTAAGTAAAACTAGAATTGTACTACTTCTTACTGGCTATTACATCAACTTAGAAGCTTAATCTTTGTTCTACTATGGTGCTTTTAGTGTCTCTGCATACCACAGCACGCGACATAGCTTTGCAGACGATAAATGTAACCGTTTCAGAGAAGAGAGCGGTGAATGTGACGATCTTGCTTTAAGTCGAGTCTATAACAAATGACGAAAACGGACGGATTTCACAGTTTTTTACTCTATATTAACACTTTTCACATTCTCCCTTGCAATGCGCCTGATAGTCCTCCTTTCATGCAAAATCTTAAGGTTTTAGCTCATGTACAAGGCACCAAATGTGGGTAAAAAGTCAATAATCGGTAACTAAAAATGAATTGTACTACTTCTTATAGGCTATTACACCAACATAGAAGCTTCATGTGTGTTCTACTATGGCGCTTTTAGTGTTTCCGCATACCGCAGCACTTGCCATAGCTTTGCAGATGATAAATATAACCGTTTCAGAGAGAAGAGCGGCCAGTGTGACGATATGGCTTTAAGTCGATTCGATAAAAAATGACGAAATCGGACGTTTTTCTCAGCTTTTTACTACATATGAACACTTTTAACATTCTCCCGTGCATCGCGGCTGCTAGTCCTCCTTTATGTAAAATCTTAATGTCCTAGCTCATGTCCAAGGCACCAAAGAATGGTAAAAAGTCAATAATCGATAACTGAAACTTGAATTGTACAACGTCTTACGGGCTATTACATCAACTTTGAAGCTTCATCTGTGTTCTACTATGGCGCTTTAACTGTCACTGCATACTGCAGCACGCGACATAGCTTTGCAGACGATAAATGTAATCGTTTCAGAGAGAAGAGCGGCCATTATGACGATCTGGCTTTAAAAGGATTCGATAACAAATGACGAAAACTGACGGATTTTTCTGGTTTTTACTACATATGAACACTTTGCACATTTTCCCGTGCAATGCGGCTCTAGTCCTCCTTTCATGCAAAATCTTAAGGTAATACCTCATGTCCAAGACACCAAAGAAGGGTAAAAAGTCAATAATCGATAACTAAAACTTGAATTGTACTACTTCTTACTGGCTATTACATCAACTTAGAAGCCTCATCTGTTATCTACAATGGTGCTTTTAGTGTCACCGCATACCGTAGCACGCGACATAGCTTTGCCGATGATAAATGTGACCGTTTCAGAGAGAAGAGCGGCCGATGTGACGATCTGGCACCAAGTCGATTCGATAACAAATGATGAAAACGAGACAGATTTCTCAGGTTTTTACCACATATGAACACTTTTCATATTCTCCCGTGCAACGCGGCTGCTAGTCCTACTTTCATGCAAAATGTTAAAGTCCTAGCTCATGTGGTAGACAGCAAAGAAGGGTGAAAGGTCAATAATCGATAACTAAAACTTGAATTGTACAACATAATACTGACTATTACATCAACTTAGAAGCTTCATCTGTGTCCTACTATGGAGCTTTTAGTGTCTCCGCATACCGCAGCACGCGAAATAGCTTTGCAGGCGATAAATGTAAACGCTTGAGAGAGAAGAGCGGGCAATGTGACGATGTGGCTTTAAGACGATTCGATGACAAATCAAGAAAACTGCCGGATTTCTCAGGTTTTTACTACAAATGAACACTTTCCACATTCTCCCGTGCAATGCGGCTGCAAATCCTCCTTTCATACAAAATCTTCATGTCCTAGCTCATGTGCAAGGCACCAAAAATGGGTGAAAAGTCAATAATCGATAACTAAAACTTGAATTGTACTACATCTTATGGGTTATTACATCAAATTGGAAGCTTCATCTCTGTTCTACTATGGTGCTTTTAATGTCTCTGCATACCGCAGCACGCGACATAGCTTTGCAGACGATAAATATAACCGATTCAGAGAGAAGAGCGATCAATATGTAGATCTGGCTTTAGGTGGATTCGATGACAAATAACGAAAACGGACGAATTTCTCAGGTTTGTACTACATATGAACACTTTTCACATTCTCCCGAGCAACTCGGCTGCTAGTCCTCCTTTCATGCAGAATCTTAAGTTCCTAGGTCATGTCCAAGGCACCAAAGCCAGGTAAAAAGTCAATAATCGATACCTAAAACGTAAATTGTACTACTTCTCACTTGCTATTACATCAACTTAGAAGCTTCATCTGTGTTCTACTATGGTGCTTATGGTGTCTCCGCATACCGCAGCACGCGACATAGCTTTGCAGACGATAAATGTAACCGTTTCAGACTTAAGTGCGGCCAATGTGACGATCTGGCTTCAAGGCGATTAGATAACAAATGACGAAAACGGTCGTATTTCTCAGGTTTTTCTACATATGAACACTTTTCACATTCTCCCATGCAACTCGGCTGCTAGTCCTCCTCTCATGCAAAATCTTAATTTCCTAGCACATGTCCAAGGCACCAAAGAAGGGTAAAAAATCAGTAATCGATAGCTAAAACTTGAATTGTACTGTTTCTTACTGGCTATTACATCAACTTAGAAGCTTCTTCTGTGTTCTGCTATGGTGCTTTTTGTGTCTCCTAATACCACAGTACAGGACATAGCTTTGCAGACGATAAATGTAACAGTTTCAGAGCAAAGAGCGGCCAATGTGACGATCTGGCTTTAAGTTGGTTAAATAACAAATGACGAAAACGGACGCATTTCTCAGGTTTTTACTACAAATGAACACTTTCCACACTCTCCCGTGCAACGCGGCTGCTGGTCCTCCCTTCATGCAAAATCGTATGGTCCTAGTTCATCGCCAAGGCACCGAAGCCGGCTAAAAAGTCAATAATCGATACCTAAAACTTGAATTGTACTTCTTCTTACTTTCTATTACATCAACTTAGAAGCTTCATCTGTGTTCTACTATGGTGCTTTTAGTGTCTCCGCATACCGCAGCACGCGACATAGCTTTGCAGACGATAAGTACAACCGTTTCAGAGAGAAGAGCATCCAATGTCACGATCTGGCTTTAAGTCGATTCGATAACAAATGACGAACACGGACGGATTTCTCAGGTTTTTACTACATATGAACACTTTTCACATTCTCCCGTGCAACGCGGCCGCTACTCCTCCTTTCATGCAAAATCTTAAGTTCCAGGCTCATGTCGAAGGCAACAAAGGAAGGTAAAAAGTCAATAATCCATAACTAAAACTTGAATTGTACTATTTCTTACTGGCGATTACATCAACTTAGAAGCTTCATCTGTGTTCTACTATGGTGCTTCTAGTGTCTCCGCATACCGCAGCACGCGACATAGCATTGCAGACGATAAGTACAACCGTTTCAGAGAGAAGAGCGGGCACTGTGACGATCTGGCTTTAAGTCGATTCGATAACAAATGACGAACACGGGCGGATTTCTCAGGTTTTTACTACATATGAACACTTTTCACATTCTCCCGTGCAACGCGGCTGCTAGTCCCCCTCTCATGGAAAATCTTACGTTCCTAGCTCATGTCCAATGCAACAAAGAAGGGTAAAAAGTCAATAATCCATAAATAAAACTTGAATTGTACTACTTCTTACTGGCCATTACATCAACTTAGAAGCTTCTTCTGTGGTCTACTATGGTGCTTTTTGTGTCTCCTAATGCCACAGTACCCGACATAGCTTTGCAGACGATAAATGTAACAGTTTCAGAGCAAAGAGCGGCCAATGTGACGATCTGGCTTTAAGTCGGTTCAATAACAAATGACGAAAATGCACGCATTTCTCAAGTTTTTACTACAAATGAACACTTTCCACAGTCTCCCGTGAAACGCGGCTGCTAGTCCTCCCTTCATGCAAAATCGTATGGTCCTAGTTCATCGCCAAGGCACCGAACCTGGCTAAAAAGTCAATAATCGATACCTTAAACTTGAATTGTACTACATCTTACTGGCTATTTCATCAACTTAGAAGCTTCATCTATGTTCTACTATGGTGCTTTTAGTGTCTCCGCATACCGCAGCACGCGACATAGCTTTACAGACGATAAATGTAACCATTTCAGACTGATGTGCGGCCAATGTGACGATCTGGCTTCAAGTCGATTCGATAACAAATGATGAAAACGGACGGATTTCTCAGGTTTTTACTACATATGAATACTTTTCACATTCTCCCGTGCAACGCGGCCGCTAATCCTCCTTTCATGCAAAATCTTAAGTTCCTAGCTCATGTCAAAGGCAAGAAAGAAGGGTAAAGAGTCAATAATCCATAACTAAAACTTGAATTGTTCTACTTCTTACTGGCTATTACATCAACTTAGAAGCTTCATCTGTGTTCTACTATGGTGCTTCTAGTGTCTCCGCATACCGCAGCACGCGACACAGCATTGCAGACGATAAGTACAACCGTTTCAGAGAGAAGAGCGCCGAACGTGACGATCTGGCTTTAAGACGATTCGATAACAAATGAGAAAACGGACGGATTTCTCAGGTTTTTACTACATATGAACACTTTTCACATTCTCCAGTGCAACGCGGCTGCTAGTCCTCCTTTCATGCAAAATCTTAAGTTCCTAGCTCATGTCCAAGGCACCAGAGAAGGGTAAAAAATCAGTAATCGATAGCTAAAACTTGAATTGTACTGTTTCTTACTGGCTATTACATCAACTTAGAAGCTTCTGCTGTGGTCTACTATGGTGCTTTTTGTGTCTCCTAATGCCACAGTACCCGACATATCTTTGCAGACGATAAATATAACAGTTTCAGAGCAAAGAGCGGCCAATGTGACAATTTGGCTTTAAGTCGATTCGATAACAAATGACGAAAACGGCCGGATTTCTCAGGTTTTTACTACATATGAACACTTTTCACATTCTCCCGTGCAACTCGGTTGCTAGTGCTCCTTTCATGCAGAATCGTAAGTTCCTAGCTCATGTCCAAGGCACCAAAGCCAGCTAAAAGATCAATTATCCATAACTAAAACTTGAATTGTACTACATCTTACTGGCTATTACATCAAATTAGAAGTTTCATCTGTGTTCTACTATGGTGCTTTTAGTGTCTCCGCATACCGCAGCACGCGACATAGCTTTGCAGACGATAAGTACAACCGTTTCAGAGAGAAGAGCGGCCAATGTGACGATCTGGCTTTAAGTCGATTCGACAACAAATGACGAAAACGGACGGATTTCTCAGGTTTTTACTACATATGAATACTTTTCACATTCTCCCGTGCAACGCGGCCGCTAATCCTCCTTTCATGCAAAATCTTAAGTTCCTAGCTCATGTCGAAGGCAACAAAGAAGGGAAAAAAGTCAATAATCCATAACTAAAACTTGAATTGTACTATTTCTTACTGGCGATTACATCAACTTAGAAGCTTCATCTGTGTTCTACTATGGTGCTTCTAGTGTCTCCGCATACCGCAGCACGCGACATAGCATTGCAGACGATAAGTACAACCGTTTCAGAGAGAAGAGCGGGCAATGTGACGATCTGGCTTTAAGTCGATTCGATAACAAATGATGAAAAAGGACGGATTTCTCAGGTTTTTACTACATATGAACACTTTTCATATTCTCCTGTGCAACACGGCTGCTAGTCCTCCTTTCATGCACAATCTTAAGGTCCTAGCTCATGTCCAAGGCACCAAAACCAGCTAAAATATCAATAATCGATACCTACAACTTGAATTGTACTACTTCTTACTGGCTATTACAATAAACTTAGAAGCTTCATCTGTGTTCTACTATTGTGCTTTTAGTGTCTGCGCACACCGCAGCACGCAACATAGCTTTGCAGACGATAAGTAAAACCGTTTCAGAGAGAAGAGCGGCCAATGTGACGATCTGGCTTTAAGTCGATTCGATAACAAATGACGAAAACGGACGGATTTCTCAGGTTTTTACTACATATGAACACTATTCACATTCTCCCATGCAACTCGGCTGCTAGTCCTCCTATCATGCAGAATCTTAAGGTCCTAGCTCATGTCCAAGGCACCAAAGCCAGTTTAAATGTCAATAATCGATACCTAAAACTTGAATTGTACTACTTCTTACTGGCTATTACATCAACTTAGAAGCTTCATCTGTGTTGTAGTATGGTGCTTTTAGTGTCTGCGCATACCGCAGCACGCGACATAGCTTTGCAGACGATATGTAAAACCGTTTCAGAGAGAAGAGCGGCCAATGTGACGACCTGGCTTTAAGTCGATTCGATAACAAATGAAGCAAACGGTCGGATTTCTCATTTTTTTACTACATATGAACACTTTCCACATTCTCCCGTACAACTCGGCTGCTGGTCCTCGTTTCATGCAAAATGTTAACGTCCTAGCTCATGTCCAAGGCACCAAAGCCAGCTAAAAAGTCAATAATCGATACCTAAAACGTGAATGTAGTACTTCTCACTTGCTATTACATCAACTTAGAAGCTTCATCTGTGTACTACTATGTTGCATTTTGTGTCTCCTAATGCCACAGTACGCGACATAGCTTTGCAGACGATAAATGTAACAGTTTCAGAGCAAAGAGCGGCCAATGTGACGATCTGGCTTTAAGTCAGTTCAATAACAAATGACGAAAACGGACGCATTTCTCAGGTTTTTACTACATATGAACACTTTTCACATTCTCCAGTCCGACGCGGCTGCTAGTCCGCCTTTCATGCAAAATCTTAAGTTCCTAGCTCATGTCCAAGGCATCAAAGAAGGGTAAAAAGTCAATAATCCATAACTAGAATTGTACTACTTCTTACTGGCTATTACATCAACTTAGAAGCTTCATCTGTGTTCTACTGTGGTGCTTTTAGTGTCTCCGCATACCGCAGCAAGCGACATAGCTTTGCAGACGATATGTGCAACCGTTTCAGAGAGAAGAGCGGCCAATGTGTCGATCTGGCTTTAAGTCGATTCGATAACAAATGACGAAAACGGACGGATTTCTCAGGTTTTTACTACATATGAACACTTTTCACATTCCCCCGTGCAACGTGGCTGCTAGACATCCCTTCATGCAAAATCATAAGGTCCTAGCTGATGTCCCATGCACGAAAGAAGGGTAAAAATTCAATAATCGATAAGTAAAACTTGAAATGTACTACTTCTTACTGCCTATTACATCAACTTAGAAGCTTCATCTGTGTTCTACTATGGCGCTTTAACTGTCACTGCATACTGCAGCACGCGACATAGCTTTGCAGACGATAAATGTAATCGTTTCAGAGAGAAGAGCGGCCAATATGACGATCTGGCTTTAAAAGGATTCGATAACAAATGACGAAAACTGACGGATTTTTCTGGTTTTTACTACATATGAACACTTTGCATATTCTCCCGTGCAATGCGGCTCTAGTCCTCCTTTCATGCAAAATCTTAAGGTAATACCTCATGTCCAAGACACCAAAGAAGGGTAAAAAGTCAATAATCGATAACTAAAACTTGAATTGTACTACTTCTTACTGGCTATTACATCAACTTAGAAGCCTCATCTGTGATCTACAATGGTGCTTTTAGTGTCACCGCATACCGTAGCACGCGACATAGCTTTGCCGATGATAAATGTGACCGTTTCAGAGAGAAGAGCGGCCGATGTGACGATCTGGCACCAAGTCGATTCGATAACAAATGATGAAAACGAGACGGATTTCTCAGGTTTTTACTACATATGAACACTTTTCATATTCTCCCGTGCAACGCGGCTGCTAGTCCTACTTTCATGCAAAATGTTAAAGTCCTAGCTCATGTGGTAGACAGCAAAGAACTGTGAAAGGTCAATAATCGATAACTAAAACTTGAATTGTACAACATAATACTGACTATTACATCAACTTAGAAGCTTCATCTGTGTCCTACTATGGAGCTTTTAGTGTCTCCGCATACCGCAGCACGCGAAATAGCTTTGCAGACGATAAATGTAAACGCTTGAGAGAGAAGAGCGGGCAATGTGACGATGTGGCTTTTAGACGATTCGATAACAAATCAAGAAAACTGCCGGATTTCTCAGGTTTTTACTACATATGAACACTTTTCACATTCTCCCGTGCAATGCGGCTGCAAATCCTCCTTTCATACAAAATCTTCATGTCCTAGCTCATGTGCAAGGCACCAAAAATGGGTGAAAAGTAAATAATCGATAACTAAAACTTGAATTGTACTACATCTTATGGGTTATTACATCAAATTGGAAGCTTCATCTCTGTTCTACTATGGTGCTTTTAGTGTCTCTGCATACCGCAGCACGCGACATAGCTTTGCAGACGATAAATATAACCGATTCAGAGAGAAGAGCGATCAATATGATGATCTGGCATTAGGTGGATTCGATGACAAATAACGAAAACGGACGAATTTCTCTGGTTTTTACTACATATGAAGACCTTGCACATTCTCCCGTGCAACGCGGCTGCTAATCCACCTTTCATGCAAAATCTTAATGTCCTACCTAATGTCCAGGGTACCAAAGAAGTTTAAAAAGTCAATAATCGATAGCTAAAACTTGAATTGTACTGTTTCTTACTGGCTATTACATCAACTTAGAAGCTTCATCTGTGTTCTACTATAGTGCTTTTAGTGTCTCCACATACCGCAGCACGCGACATAGCTTTGCAGACGATAAGTATAACCGTTTCAGAGAGAAGAGCGGCCAATGTGACGATCTGGCTTTAAGTCGATTCGATAACAAATGACGAAAACGGACGGATTTCTCAGGTTTTTACTACATATGAACACTATTCACATTCTCCCATGCAACTCGGCTGCTAGTCCTCCTATCATGCAGAATCTTAAGGTCCTAGCTCATGTCCAAGGCACCAAAGCCAGTTTAAATGTCAATAATCGATACCTAAAACTTGAATTGTACTACTTCTTACTGGCTATTACATCAACTTAGAAGCTTCATCTGTGTTGTAGTATGGTGCTTTTAGTGTCTGCGCATACCGCAGCACGCGACATAGCTTTGCAGACGATATGTAAAACCGTTTCAGAGAGAAGAGCGGCCAATGTGACGACCTGGCTTTAAGTCGATTCGATAACAAATGAAGCAAACGGTCGGATTTCTCATTTTTTTACTACATATGAACACTTTCCACATTCTCCCGTACAACTCGGCTGCTGGTCCTCGTTTCATGCAAAATGTTAACGTCCTAGCTCATGTCCAAGGCACCAAAGCCAGCTAAAAAGTCAATAATCGATACCTAAAACGTGAATGTAGTACTTCTCACTTGCTATTACATCAACTTAGAAGCTTCATCTGTGTACTACTATGTTGCATTTTGTGTCTCCTAATGCCACAGTACGCGACATAGCTTTGCAGACGATAAATGTAACAGTTTCAGAGCAAAGAGCGGCCAATGTGACGATCTGGCTTTAAGTCAGTTCAATAACAAATGACGAAAACGGACGCATTTCTCAGGTTTTTACTACATATGAACACTTTTCACATTCTCCAGTCCGACGCGGCTGCTAGTCCGCCTTTCATGCAAAATCTTAAGTTCCTAGCTCATGTCCAAGGCATCAAAGAAGGGTAAAAAGTCAATAATCCATAACTAAAACTTGAATTGTACTACTTCTTACTGGCTATTACATCAACTTAGAAGCTTCATCTGTGTTCTACTATGGTGCTTTTAGTGTCTCCGCATACCGCAGCAAGCGACATAGCTTTGCAGACGATATGTGCAACCGTTTCAGAGAGAAGAGCGGCCAATGTGTCGATCTGGCTTTAAGTCGATTCGATAACAAATGACGAAAACGGACGGATTTCTCAGGTTTTTACTACATATGAACACTTTTCACATTCCCCCGTGCAACGTGGCTGCTAGACATCCCTTCATGCAAAATCATAAGGTCCTAGCTGATGTCCCATGCACGAAAGAAGGGTAAAAATTCAATAATCGATAAGTAAAACTTGAAATGTACTACTTCTTACTGCCTATTACATCAACTTAGAAGCTTCATCTGTGTTCTACTATGGCGCTTTAACTGTCACTGCATACTGCAGCACGCGACATAGCTTTGCAGACGATAAATGTAATCGTTTCAGAGAGAAGAGCGGCCAATATGACGATCTGGCTTTAAAAGGATTCGATAACAAATGACGAAAACTGACGGATTTTTCTGGTTTTTACTACATATGAACACTTTGCATATTCTCCCGTGCAATGCGGCTCTAGTCCTCCTTTCATGCAAAATCTTAAGGTAATACCTCATGTCCAAGACACCAAAGAAGGGTAAAAAGTCAATAATCGATAACTAAAACTTGAATTGTACTACTTCTTACTGGCTATTACATCAACTTAGAAGCCTCATCTGTGATCTACAATGGTGCTTTTAGTGTCACCGCATACCGTAGCACGCGACATAGCTTTGCCGATGATAAATGTGACCGTTTCAGAGAGAAGAGCGGCCGATGTGACGATCTGGCACCAAGTCGATTCGATAACAAATGATGAAAACGAGACGGATTTCTCAGGTTTTTACTACATATGAACACTTTTCATATTCTCCCGTGCAACGCGGCTGCTAGTCCTACTTTCATGCAAAATGTTAAAGTCCTAGCTCATGTGGTAGACAGCAAAGAACTGTGAAAGGTCAATAATCGATAACTAAAACTTGAATTGTACAACATAATACTGACTATTACATCAACTTAGAAGCTTCATCTGTGTCCTACTATGGAGCTTTTAGTGTCTCCGCATACCGCAGCACGCGAAATAGCTTTGCAGACGATAAATGTAAACGCTTGAGAGAGAAGAGCGGGCAATGTGACGATGTGGCTTTTAGACGATTCGATAACAAATCAAGAAAACTGCCGGATTTCTCAGGTTTTTACTACATATGAACACTTTTCACATTCTCCCGTGCAATGCGGCTGCAAATCCTCCTTTCATACAAAATCTTCATGTCCTAGCTCATGTGCAAGGCACCAAAAATGGGTGAAAAGTAAATAATCGATAACTAAAACTTGAATTGTACTACATCTTATGGGTTATTACATCAAATTGGAAGCTTCATCTCTGTTCTACTATGGTGCTTTTAGTGTCTCTGCATACCGCAGCACGCGACATAGCTTTGCAGACGATAAATATAACCGATTCAGAGAGAAGAGCGATCAATATGATGATCTGGCATTAGGTGGATTCGATGACAAATAACGAAAACGGATGAATTTCTCTGGTTTTTACTACATATGAAGACCTTGCACATTCTCCCGTGCAACGCGGCTGCTAATCCACCTTTCATGCAAAATCTTAATGTCCTACCTAATGTCCAGGGTACCAAAGAAGTTTAAAAAGTCAATAATCGATAACTAAAACTTGAATTGTACTACTTCTTACTGGATATTACATCAACTTAGAAGCTTCATCTGTGTTCTACTATAGTGCTTTTAGTGTCTCCGCATACCGCAGCACGCGACATAGCTTTGCAGACGATAAGTATAACCGTTTCAGAGAGAAGAGCGGCCAATGTGACGATCTGGCTTCAAGTCGATTCGATATCAAATGACGAAAACGGGCGGATTTATCAGGTTGTTACTACATATGAACACTTTTCACATTCTCCCGTGCAACTCGGCTGCTAGTCCTCCTTCAAACAGAATCTTAAGGTCCTAGCTCATGTCCAAGGCACCAAAGCCAGCTAAAAAGTCAATAATCGAAACCTAAAACTTGAATTGTACTACTTCTTACTGGCTATTACATCAACTTAGAAGCTTCATCTGTGTTCTACTATGGTGCTTCTAGTGTCTCCGCATACCGCAGCACGCGACATAGCTTTGCAGACGATAAATGTAACCGTTTCAGACAGAAGAGCGGCCAATGTGACAATCTGGCTTTAAGTCGATTCGATAACAAATGACGAAAACGGGCGGATTTATCAGGTTTATACTACATTTGAACACTTTTCACAGTCTCCCGTGCAACGCGGCTGCGAGTCCTCCTTTCATGCAAAATCTTAAGTTCCTAGCTCATGTTCAAGGAACCAAAGAAGGGTAAAAAGGCAATAATCCATAACTAAAACATGAATTTTACTACTTCTCACTGGTTATTACATCAACTTAGAAGCTTCATCTGTGTTCTACTATGGTGCTTTTAGTGTCTCCGCATACCGCAGCACGCGACATAGATTTGCAGGCGATAAGTACAACCGTTTCAGTGAGATGAGCGGCCAATGTGAAGATCTGGCTTTATGTCGATTCGATAACAAATGACGAACACGGACGGATTTCTCAGGTTTTTACTACATATGAACACTTTTCACATTCTCCCGTGCAACTCGGTTGCTAGTGCTCCTTTCATGCAGAATCGTAAGTTCCTAGCTCATGTCCAAGGCACCAAAGCCAGCTAAAAGATCAATTATCCATAACTAAAACTTGAATTGTACTACATCTTACTGGCTATTACATCAAATTAGAAGTTTCATCTGTGTTCTACTATGGTGCTTTTAGTGTCTCCGCATACCGCAGCACGCGACATAGCTTTGCAGACGATAAGTACAACCGTTTCAGAGAGAAGAGCGGCCAATGTGACGATCTGGCTTTAAGTCGATTCGACAACAAATGACGAAAACGGACGGATTTCTCAGGTTTTTACTACATATGAATACTTTTCACATTCTCCCGTGCAACGCGGCCGCTAATCCTCCTTTCATGCAAAATCTTAAGTTCCTAGCTCATGTCGAAGGCAACAAAGAAGGGAAAAAAGTCAATAATCCATAACTAAAACTTGAATTGTACTATTTCTTACTGGCGATTACATCAACTTAGAAGCTTCATCTGTGTTCTACTATGGTGCTTCTAGTGTCTCCGCATACCGCAGCACGCGACATAGCATTGCAGACGATAAGTACAACCGTTTCAGAGAGAAGAGCGGGCAATGTGACGATCTGGCTTTAAGTCGATTCGATAACAAATGATGAAAAAGGACGGATTTCTCAGGTTTTTACTACATATGAACACTTTTCATATTCTCCTGTGCAACACGGCTGCTAGTCCTCCTTTCATGCACAATCTTAAGGTCCTAGCTCATGTCCAAGGCACCAAAACCAGCTAAAATATCAATAATCGATACCTACAACTTGAATTGTACTACTTCTTACTGGCTATTACAATAAACTTAGAAGCTTCATCTGTGTTCTACTATTGTGCTTTTAGTGTCTGCGCACACCGCAGCACGCAACATAGCTTTGCAGACGATAAGTAAAACCGTTTCAGAGAGAAGAGCGGCCAATGTGACGATCTGGCTTTAAGTCGATTCGATAACAAATGACGAAAACGGACGGATTTCTCAGGTTTTTACTACATATGAACACTATTCACATTCTCCCATGCAACTCGGCTGCTAGTCCTCCTATCATGCAGAATCTTAAGGTCCTAGCTCATGTCCAAGGCACCAAAGCCAGTTTAAATGTCAATAATCGATACCTAAAACTTGAATTGTACTACTTCTTACTGGCTATTACATCAACTTAGAAGCTTCATCTGTGTTGTAGTATGGTGCTTTTAGTGTCTGCGCATACCGCAGCACGCGACATAGCTTTGCAGACGATATGTAAAACCGTTTCAGAGAGAAGAGCGGCCAATGTGACGACCTGGCTTTAAGTCGATTCGATAACAAATGAAGCAAACGGTCGGATTTCTCATTTTTTTACTACATATGAACACTTTCCACATTCTCCCGTACAACTCGGCTGCTGGTCCTCGTTTCATGCAAAATGTTAACGTCCTAGCTCATGTCCAAGGCACCAAAGCCAGCTAAAAAGTCAATAATCGATACCTAAAACGTGAATGTAGTACTTCTCACTTGCTATTACATCAACTTAGAAGCTTCATCTGTGTACTACTATGTTGCATTTTGTGTCTCCTAATGCCACAGTACGCGACATAGCTTTGCAGACGATAAATGTAAAAGTTTCAGAGCAAAGAGCGGCCAATGTGACGATCTGGCTTTAAGTCAGTTCAATAACAAATGACGAAAACGGACGCATTTCTCAGGTTTTTACTACATATGAACACTTTTCACATTCTCCAGTCCGACGCGGCTGCTAGTCCGCCTTTCATGCAAAATCTTAAGTTCCTAGCTCATGTCCAAGGCATCAAAGAAGGGTAAAAAGTCAATAATCCATAACTAAAACTTGAATTGTACTACTTCTTACTGGCTATTACATCAACTTAGAAGCTTCATCTGTGTTCTACTATGGTGCTTTTAGTGTCTCCGCATACCGCAGCAAGCGACATAGTTTTGCAGACGATATGTGCAACCGTTTCAGAGAGAAGAGCGGCCAATGTGTCGATCTGGCTTTAAGTCGATTCGATAACAAATGACGAAAACGGACGGATTTCTCAGGTTTTTACTACATATGAACACTTTTCACATTCCCCCGTGCAACGTGGCTGCTAGACATCCCTTCATGCAAAATCATAAGGTCCTAGCTGATGTCCCATGCACGAAAGAAGGGTAAAAATTCAATAATCGATAAGTAAAACTTGAAATGTACTACTTCTTACTACCTATTACATCAACTTAGAAGCTTCATCTGTGTTCTACTATGGCGCTTTAACTGTCACTGCATACTGCAGCACGCGACATAGCTTTGCAGACGATAAATGTAATCGTTTCAGAGAGAAGAGCGGCCAATATGACGATCTGGCTTTAAAAGGATTCGATAACAAATGACGAAAACTGACGGATTTTTCTGGTTTTTACTACATATGAACACTTTGCATATTCTCCCGTGCAATGCGGCTCTAGTCCTCCTTTCATGCAAAATCTTAAGGTAATACCTCATGTCCAAGACACCAAAGAAGGGTAAAAAGTCAATAATCGATAACTAAAACTTGAATTGTACTACTTCTTACTGGCTATTACATCAACTTAGAAGCCTCATCTGTGATCTACAATGGTGCTTTTAGTGTCACCGCATACCGTAGCACGCGACATAGCTTTGCCGATGATAAATGTGACCGTTTCAGAGAGAAGAGCGGCCGATGTGACGATCTGGCACCAAGTCGATTCGATAACAAATGATGAAAACGAGACGGATTTCTCAGGTTTTTACTACATATGAACACTTTTCATATTCTCCCGTGCAACGCGGCTGCTAGTCCTACTTTCATGCAAAATGTTAAAGTCCTAGCTCATGTGGTAGACAGCAAAGAACTGTGAAAGGTCAATAATCGATAACTAAAACTTGAATTGTACAACATAATACTGACTATTACATCAACTTAGAAGCTTCATCTGTGTCCTACTATGGAGCTTTTAGTGTCTCCGCATACCGCAGCACGCGAAATAGCTTTGCAGACGATAAATGTAATCGCTTGAGAGAGAAGAGCGGGCAATGTGACGATGTGGCTTTTAGACGATTCGATAACAAATCAAGAAAACTGCCGGATTTCTCAGGTTTTTACTACATATGAACACTTTTCACATTCTCCCGTGCAATGCGGCTGCAAATCCTCCTTTCATACAAAATCTTCATGTCCTAGCTCATGTGCAAGGCACCAAAAATGGGTGAAAAGTAAATAATCGATAACTAAAACTTGAATTGTACTACATCTTATGGGTTATTACATCAAATTGGAAGCTTCATCTCTGTTCTACTATGGTGCTTTTAGTGTCTCTGCATACCGCAGCACGCGACATAGCTTTGCAGACGATAAATATAACCGATTCAGAGAGAAGAGCGATCAATATGATGATCTGGCATTAGGTGGATTCGATGACAAATAACGAAAACGGACGAATTTCTCTGGTTTTTACTACATATGAAGACCTTGCACATTCTCCCGTGCAACGCGGCTGCTAATCCACCTTTCATGCAAAATCTTAATGTCCTACCTAATGTCCAGGGTACCAAAGAAGTTTAAAAAGTCAATAATCGATAACTAAAACTTGAATTGTACTACTTCTTACTGGATATTACATCAACTTAGAAGCTTCATCTGTGTTCTACTATAGTGCTTTTAGTGTCTCCGCATACCGCAGCACGCGACATAGCTTTGCAGACGATAAGTATAACCGTTTCAGAGAGAAGAGCGGCCAATGTGACGATCTGGCTTCAAGTCGATTCGATATCAAATGACGAAAACGGGCGGATTTATCAGGTTGTTACTACATATGAACACTTTTCACATTCTCCCGTGCAACTCGGCTGCTAGTCCTCCTTCAAACAGAATCTTAAGGTCCTAGCTCATGTCCAAGGCACCAAAGCCAGCTAAAAAGTCAATAATCGAAACCTAAAACTTGAATTGTACTACTTCTTACTGGCTATTACATCAACTTAGAAGCTTCATCTGTGTTCTACTATGGTGCTTTTAGTGTCTCCGCATACCGCAGCACGCGACATAGCTTTGCAGACGATAAATGTAACCGTTTCAGACAGAAGAGCGGCCAATGTGACAATCTGGCTTTAAGTCGATTCGATAACAAATGACGAAAACGGGCGGATTTATCAGGTTTATACTACATTTGAACACTTTTCACAGTCTCCCGTGCAACGCGGCTGCGAGTCCTCCTTTCATGCAAAATCTTAAGTTCCTAGCTCATGTTCAAGGAACCAAAGAAGGGTAAAAAGGCAATAATCCATAACTAAAACATGAATTTTATTACTTCTCACTGGTTATTACATCAACTTAGAAGCTTCATCTGTGTTCTACTATGGTGCTTTTAGTGTCTCCGCATACCGCAGCACGCGACATAGATTTGCAGGCGATAAGTACAACCGTTTCAGTGAGATGAGCGGCCAATGTGAAGATCTGGCTTTATGTCGATTCGATAACAAATGACGAACACGGACGGATTTCTCAGGTTTTTACTACATATGAACACTTTTCACATTCTCCCGTGCAACTCGGTTGCTAGTGCTCCTTTCATGCAGAATCGTAAGTTCCTAGCTCATGTCCAAGGCACCAAAGCCAGCTAAAAGATCAATTATCCATAACTAAAACTTGAATTGTACTACATCTTACTGGCTATTACATCAAATTAGAAGTTTCATCTGTGTTCTACTATGGTGCTTTTAGTGTCTCCGCATACCGCAGCACGCGACATAGCTTTGCAGACGATAAGTACAACCGTTTCAGAGAGAAGAGCGGCCAATGTGACGATCTGGCTTTAAGTCGATTCGACAACAAATGACGAAAACGGACGGATTTCTCAGGTTTTTACTACATATGAATACTTTTCACATTCTCCCGTGCAACGCGGCCGCTAATCCTCCTTTCATGCAAAATCTTAAGTTCCTAGCTCATGTCGAAGGCAACAAAGAAGGGAAAAAAGTCAATAATCCATAACTAAAACTTGAATTGTACTATTTCTTACTGGCGATTACATCAACTTAGAAGCTTCATCTGTGTTCTACTATGGTGCTTCTAGTGTCTCCGCATACCGCAGCACGCGACATAGCATTTCAGACGATAAGTACAACCGTTTCAGAGAGAAGAGCGGGCAATGTGACGATCTGGCTTTAAGTCGATTCGATAACAAATGATGAAAAAGGACGGATTTCTCAGGTTTTTACTACATATGAACACTTTTCATATTCTCCTGTGCAACACGGCTGCTAGTCCTCCTTTCATGCACAATCTTAAGGTCCTAGCTCATGTCCAAGGCACCAAAACCAGCTAAAATATCAATAATCGATACCTACAACTTGAATTGTACTACTTCTTACTGGCTATTACAATAAACTTAGAAGCTTCATCTGTGTTCTACTATTGTGCTTTTAGTGTCTGCGCACACCGCAGCACGCAACATAGCTTTGCAGACGATAAGTAAAACCGTTTCAGAGAGAAGAGCGGCCAATGTGACGATCTGGCTTTAAGTCGATTCGATAACAAATGACGAAAACGGACGGATTTCTCAGGTTTTTACTACATATGAACACTATTCACATTCTCCCATGCAACTCGGCTGCTAGTCCTCCTATCATGCAGAATCTTAAGGTCCTAGCTCATGTCCAAGGCACCAAAGCCAGTTTAAATGTCAATAATCGATACCTAAAACTTGAATTGTACTACTTCTTACTGGCTATTACATCAACTTAGAAGCTTCATCTGTGTTGTAGTATGGTGCTTTTAGTGTCTGCGCATACCGCAGCACGCGACATAGCTTTGCAGACGATATGTAAAACCGTTTCAGAGAGAAGAGCGGCCAATGTGACGACCTGGCTTTAAGTCGATTCGATAACAAATGAAGCAAACGGTCGGATTTCTCATTTTTTTACTACATATGAACACTTTCCACATTCTCCCGTACAACTCGGCTGCTGGTCCTCGTTTCATGCAAAATGTTAACGTCCTAGCTCATGTCCAAGGCACCAAAGCCAGCTAAAAAGTCAATAATCGATACCTAAAACGTGAATGTAGTACTTCTCACTTGCTATTACATCAACTTAGAAGCTTCATCTGTGTACTACTATGTTGCATTTTGTGTCTCCTAATGCCACAGTACGCGACATAGCTTTGCAGACGATAAATGTAACAGTTTCAGAGCAAAGAGCGGCCAATGTGACGATCTGGCTTTAAGTCAGTTCAATAACAAATGACGAAAACGGACGCATTTCTCAGGTTTTTACTACATATGAACACTTTTCACATTCTCCAGTCCGACGCGGCTGCTAGTCCGCCTTTCATGCAAAATCTTAAGTTCCTAGCTCATGTCCAAGGCATCAAAGAAGGGTAAAAAGTCAATAATCCATAACTAAAACTTGAATTGTACTACTTCTTACTGGCTATTACATCAACTTAGAAGCTTCATCTGTGTTCTACTATGGTGCTTTTAGTGTCTCCGCATACCGCAGCAAGCGACATAGTTTTGCAGACGATATGTGCAACCGTTTCAGAGAGAAGAGCGGCCAATGTGTCGATCTGGCTTTAAGTCGATTCGATAACAAATGACGAAAACGGACGGATTTCTCAGGTTTTTACTACATATGAACACTTTTCACATTCCCCCGTGCAACGTGGCTGCTAGACATCCCTTCATGCAAAATCATAAGGTCCTAGCTGATGTCCCATGCACGAAAGAAGTGTAAAAATTCAATAATCGATAAGTAAAACTTGAAATGTACTACTTCTTACTGCCTATTACATCAACTTAGAAGCTTCATCTGTGTTCTACTATGGCGCTTTAACTGTCACTGCATACTGCAGCACGCGACATAGCTTTGCAGACGATAAATGTAATCGTTTCAGAGAGAAGAGCGGCCAATATGACGATCTGGCTTTAAAAGGATTCGATAACAAATGACGAAAACTGACGGATTTTTCTGGTTTTTACTACATATGAACACTTTGCATATTCTCCCGTGCAATGCGGCTCTAGTCCTCCTTTCATGCAAAATCTTAAGGTAATACCTCATGTCCAAGACACCAAAGAAGGGTAAAAAGTCAATAATCGATAACTAAAACTTGAATTGTACTACTTCTTACTGGCTATTACATCAACTTAGAAGCCTCATCTGTGATCTACAATGGTGCTTTTAGTGTCACCGCATACCGTAGCACGCGACATAGCTTTGCCGATGATAAATGTGACCGTTTCAGAGAGAAGAGCGGCCGATGTGACGATCTGGCACCAAGTCGATTCGATAACAAATGATGAAAACGAGACGGATTTCTCAGGTTTTTACTACATGTGAACACTTTTCATATTCTCCCGTGCAACGCGGCTGCTAGTCCTACTTTCATGCATAATGTTAAAGTCCTAGCTCATGTGGTAGACAGCAAAGAACTGTGAAAGGTCAATAATCGATAACTAAAACTTGAATTGTACAACATAATACTGACTATTACATCAACTTAGAAGCTTCATCTGTGTCCTACTATGGAGCTTTTAGTGTCTCCGCATACCGCAGCACGCGAAATAGCTTTGCAGACGATAAATGTAAACGCTTGAGAGAGAAGAGCGGGCAATGTGACGATGTGGCTTTTAGACGATTCTATAACAAATCAAGAAAACTGCCGGATTTCTCAGGTTTTTACTACATATGAACACTTTTCACATTCTCCCGTGCAATGCGGCTGCAAATCCTCCTTTCATACAAAATCTTCATGTCCTAGCTCATGTCCAAGGCACCAAAGCCAGCTAAAAAGTCAATAATCGAAACCTAAAACTTGAATTGTACTACTTCTTACTGGCTATTACATCAACTTAGAAGCTTCATCTGTGTTCTACTATGGTGCTTCTAGTGTCTCCGCATACCGCAGCACGCGACATAGCTTTGCAGACGATAAATGTAACCGTTTCAGACAGAAGAGCGGCCAATGTGACAATCTGGCTTTAAGTCGATTCGATAACAAATGACGAAAACGGGCGGATTTATCAGGTTTATACTACATTTGAACACTTTTCACAGTCTCCCGTGCAACGCGGCTGCGAGTCCTCCTTTCATGCAAAATCTTAAGTTCCTAGCTCATGTTCAAGGAACCAAAGAAGGGTAAAAAGTCAATAATCCATAACTAAAACATGAATTTTACTACTTCTCACTGGTTATTACATCAACTTAGAAGCTTCATCTGTGTTCTACTATGGTGCTTTTAGTGTCTCCGCATACCGCAGCACGCGACATAGATTTGCAGGCGATAAGTACAACCGTTTCAGTGAGATGAGCGGCCAATGTGAAGATCTGGCTTTATGTCGATTCGATAATAAATGACGAACACGGACGGATTTCTCAGGTTTGTACTACATTTGAACACTTTTCACAGTCTCCCGTGCAACGCGGCTGCGAGTCCTCCTTTCATGCAAAATCTTAAGTTCCTAGCTCATGTTCAAGGAACCAAAGAAGGGTAAAAAGTCAATAATCCATAACTAAAACATGAATTTTACTACTTCTCACTGGTTATTACATCAACTTAGAAGCTTCATCTGTGTTCTACTATGGTGCTTTTAGTGTCTCCGCATACCGCAGCACGAGACATAGCTTTGCAGACGATAAGAACCACCGTTTCAGAGAGAAGAGCGGCAAATGTGACTATCTGGCTTTAAGTCGATTCGATAACAAATGACGAAAACGGACGGATTTCTCAGGTTTGTACTACATATGAACACTTTTCACATTCTCCCGTGCAACTCGGCTGCTAGTGCTCCTTTCATGCAAAACATTAAGGTCCTAGCTCATGTCCAAGGCACCAAAGCCAGCTAACAAGTCAATAATCGGTAACTAAAACTTGAATTGTACTACTTCTTACTGGCTATTACATCAATTTAGAAGCTTCATCTGTGTTCTACGATGGTGCTTTTAGTGCCTCGCATACCGCAGCACGCGACATAGCTTTGCAGACGATAAGTACAACCGTTTCAGAGAGAAGAGCGGCCAATGTGACGATCTGGCTTTAAGTCGATTCGATAACAAATGACGAAAACGGGCGGATTTCTCAGGTTTTTACTACATACGATCACTTTCCACATTCTACCGTGCAACTCGTCTGCTAGTCCTCATTTCACGCAAAATCTAAAGTTCCTAGCTCATGTATAAGGCACGAAAGAAGGGTTAAAAGTCAATAATCCATAACCAAAACTTGAATTGTACTACTTCTTACTGGCTATTACATCAACTTAGAAGCTTCATTAGTGTTCTACTATGGTGCTTTTAGTGTCTCCGCATACCGCAGCACGCGACATAGCTTTGCAGACGATAAGTACAAACGTTTCAGAGAGAAGAGCATCCAATGTGACGATCTGGCTTTAAGTCGATTCGATAACAAATGACGAACACGGACGGATTTCTCAGGTTTGTACTACATATGAACACTTTTCACATTCTCCCGAGCAACTCGGCTGCTAGTCCTCCTTTCATGCAGAATCTTAAGTTCCTAGGTCATGTCCAAGGCACCAAAGCCAGGTAAAAAGTCAATAATCGATTCCTAAAACGTAAATTGTACTACTTCTCACTTGCTATTACATCAACTTAGAAGCTTCATCTGTGTTCTACTATGGTGCTTATAGTGTCTCCGCATACCGCAGCACGCGACATAGCTTTGCAGACGATAAATGTAACCGTTTCAGACTTAAGTGCGGCCAATGTGACGATCTGGCTTCAAGTCGATTCGATAACAAATGACGAAAACGGACGTATTTCTCAGGTTTTTCTACATATGAACACTTTTCACATTCTCCCATGCAACTCGGCTGCTAGTCCTCCTCTCATGCAAAATCTTAATTTCCTAGCACATGTCCAAGGCACCAAAGAAGGGTAAAAAATCAGTAATCGATAGCTAAAACTTGATTTGTACTGTTTCTTACTGGCTATTACATCAACTTAGAAGCTTCCTCTGTGTTCTGCTATGGTGCTTTTTGTGTCTCCTAATACCACAGTACAGGACATAGCTTTGCAGACGATAAATGTAACAGTTTCAGAGCAAAGAGCGGCCAATGTGACGATCTGGCTTTAAGTCGGTTAAATAACAAATGACGAAAACGGACGCATTTCTCAGGTTTTTACTACAAATGAACACTTTCTACACGCTCCCGTGCAACGCGGCTGCTGGTCCTCCCTTCATGCAAAATCGTATGGTCCTAGTTCATCGCCAAGGCACCGAAGCCGGCTAAAAAGTCAATAATCGATACCTAAAACTTGAATTGTACTTCTTCTTATTTTCTATTACATCAACTTAGAAGCTTCATCTGTGTTCTACTATGGTGCTTTTAGTGTCTCCGCATACCGCAGCACGCGACATAGCTTTGCAGACGATAAGTACAACCGTTTCAGAGAGAAGAGCATCCAATGTCACGATCTGGCTTTAAGTCGATTCGATAACAAATGAAGAACACGGACGGATTTCTCAGGTTTTTACTACATATGAACACTTTTCATATTCTCCCGTGCAACGCGGCCGCTAATCCTCCTTTCATGCAAAATCTTAAGTTCCTAGCTCATGTCGAAGGCAACAAAGAAGGGTAAAAAGTCAATAATCCATAACTAAAACTTGAATTGTACTATTTCTTACTGGCGATTACATCAACTTAGAAGCTTCATCTGTGTTCTACTATGGTGCTTCTAGTGCCTCCGCATACCGCAGCACGCGACATAGCATTGCAGACGATAAGTACAACCGTTTCAGAGAGAAGAGCGGGCAATGTGACGATCTGGCTTTAAGTCGATTCAATAACAAATGACGAACACGGGCGGATTTCTCAGGTTTTTACTACATATGAACACTTTTCACATTCTCCCGTGCAACGCGGCTGCTAGTCCCCCTCTCATGGAAAATCTTACGTTCCTAGCTCATGTCCAATGCAACAAAGAAGGGTAAAAAGTCAATAATCCATAAATAAAACTTGAGTTTTACTACTTCTTACTGGCTATTACATCAACTTAGAAGCTTCTTCTGTGGTCTACTATGGTGCTTTTTGTGTCTCCTAATGCCACAGTACCCGACATAGCTTTGCAGACGATAAATGTAACAGTTTCAGAGCAAAGAGCGGCCAATGTGACGATCTGGCTTTACGTCGGTTCAATAACAAATGACGAAAATGCACGCATTTCTCAGGTTTTTACTACAAATGAACACTTTCCACAGTCTCCCGTGAAACGCGGCTGCTAGTCCTCCCTTCATGCAAAATCGTATGGTCCTAGTTCATCGCCAAGGCACCGAACCTGGCTAAAAAGTCAATAATCGATACCTTAATCTTGAATTGTACTACATCTTACTGGCTATTTCATCAACTTAGAAGCTTCATCTATGTTCTACTATGGGGCTTTTAGTGTCTCCGCATACCGCAGCACGCGACATAGCTTTACAGACGATAAATGTAACCATTTCAGACTGATGTGCGGTCAATGTGACGATCTGGCTTCAAGTCGATTCGATAACAAATGATGAAAACGGACGGATTTCTCAGGTTTTTACTACATATGAACACTTTTCACATTCTCCCGTGCAACGCGGCCGCTAATCCTCCTTTCATGCAAAATCTTAAGTTCCTAGCTCATGTCGAAGGCAACAAAGAAGGGTAAAAAGTCAATAATCCATAACTAAAACTTGAATTGTTCTACTTCTTACTGGCTATTACATCAACTTAGAAGCTTCATCTGTGTTCTACTATGGTGCTTCTAGTGTCTCCGCATACCGCAGCACGCGACACAGCATTGCAGACGATAAGTACAACCGTTTCAGAGAGAAGAGCGCCGAACGTGACGATTTGGCTTTAAGAGGATTCGATAACAAATGAGAAAACGGACGGATTTCTCAGGTTTTTACTACATATGAACACTTTTCACATTCTCCAGTGCAACGCGGCTGCTAGTCCTCCTTTCATGCAAAATCTTAAGTTCCTAGCTCATGTCCAAGGCACCAGAGAAGGGTAAAAAATCAGTAATCGATAGCTAAAACTTGAATTGTACTGTTTCTTACTGGCTATTACATCAACTTAGAAGCTTCTTCTGTGGTCTACTATGGTGCTTTTTGTGTCTCCTAATGCCACAGTACCCGACATATCTTTGCAGACGATAAATATAACAGTTTCAGAACAAAGAGCGGCCAATGTGACGATGTGGCTTTAAGTCGGTTCAATAACAAATGACGAAAACGGACGCATTTCTCAGGTTTTTACTACAAATGAACACTTTCCACAGTCTCCCGTGCAACGCGGCTGCTAGTCCTCCCTTCATGCAAAATCGCATGGTCCTAGTTCATCGCCAAGGCACCGAAGCCGGCTAAAAAGTCAATAATCGATACTTAAAACTTGAATTGTACTACGTCTTACTGGCTATTTCATCAACTTAGAAGCTTCATCTATGTTCTACTATGGAGCGTTTAGTGTCTCCGCATACCGCAGCACGCGACATAGCTTTGCAGACGATAAATGTAACCGTTTTAGACTGATGTGCGGCCAATGTGACGATCTGGCTTCAAGTCGATTCGATAACAAATGACGAAAACGGACGGATTTCTCAGGTTTTTACTACATATGAACACTTTTCACATTCTCCCGTGCAACGCGGCCGCTAATCCTCCTTTCATGCAAAATCTTAAGTTCCTAGCTCATGTCCAAGGCACCAAAGAAGGGTAAAAAGTCAATAATCCATAACTAAAACTTGAATTGTACTGCTTCTTACTGGCTATTACATCAACTTAGAAGCTTCATCTGTTCTACTATGGTGATTTTAGTGTCTCCACATACAGCAGCACGCGACATAGCTTTGCAGACGATGAGTACAACCCTTTCAGAGAGAAGAGCGGCCAATGTGACGATCTGGCTTTAAGTCGATTCGATAACAAATGACGAAAACTGACGGATTTCTCAGGTTTTTACTACATATGAACAGTTTACACATTCTACCGTGCAACGCGGCCGCTAGTCCTCCTTTCATGCAAAATCTTAAGTTCCTAGCTCTACATCTACATCTACATGACTACTCTGCAATTCACATTTAAGTGCTTGGCAGAGGGTTCATCTGGCTCATGTCGAAAGCAACAAAGAAGGGTAAAAAGTCAATAATCGATAAATAAAACTTGAATTGTACTACATCTTACTGGCTATTACATCAACTTAGAGGCTTCATCTGTGTTCTACCATGGTGCTTCTAGTGTCTCCGCATATCGCAGCACGCGACATAGCTTTGCAGACGATAAATGTAACCGTTTCAGACAGAGGAGCGGCCAATGTGACAGTCTGGCTTTAAGTCGATTCGATAACAAATGCCGAAAACTAGCGGATTTCTCAGGTTTTTACTACATGAGAACACTTTTCACATTCTCCGTGCAACGCGGCCACTAGTCCTCCTTTCATGCAAAATCTTAATAAAATGTCGATAATCGATACCTAAAACGTGAATTGTATTACTTCTCACTTGCTATTACATCAATTTAGAAGCTTCATCTGTGTTCTACTATGGTGCTTTCAGTGTCTCCACATAACGCAGCACGTGACATAGCTTTGCAGACGATAAATGTAACCATTTCAGACTGAAGTGCGGAAAATGTGACAATCTGGCTTTAAGTCGATTCGATAACAAATGACGAAAACGGGCGAATTTCTCAGGTTTTTACTACATATGAACACTTTTCACATTCTCCCGTGCAACGCGGCTGCTAGTCCTCCTTTCATGCAAAATCTTAAGTTCCTTGCTCATGTCCAAGGCACCAAGGGAGGGTAAAAAGTCAATAATCGATAACTAAAACTTGAATTGTACTGCTTCTTACTGGCTATTACATCAACTTAGAAGCTTCATCTGTTCTACTATGGTGCTTTTAGTGTCTCCGCATACCGCAGCACGCGACATAGCTTTGAAGACGGTAAGTGCAACCGTTTCAGAGAGAAGAGCGGCCAATGTAACGATCTGGCTTTAAGTCGATTCGATAACAAATGACGAAACGGGCGGATTTCTCAGGTTTTTACTACATATGAACACTTTTCACATTCTCCAGTGCAACTCGGTTGCTAGTCCTCCTTTCATGCAAAATCGTAATGTCCTACCTCATGTCCAGGGCACCAAAGAAGGTTAAAAATTCAATAATCGATAACTAGAACATGAATTGTACTACTTCTAACTGGCTATTACATCAACTTAGAAGCTTGATCTGTGTTCTACTATGGTGCTTTTAGTGTCTCCACATACCGCAGCAAGCGACATAGCTTTGCAGACGATAAGTACAACCGTTCAGAGAGAAGAGCTGCCAATGTGACGATCTGGCTTTAAGTCGATTCGATAACAAATGACGATAAAGGACGGATTTCTCAGTTTTTTACTACATATGAACACTTTTCATATTCTCCTGTGCAACTCGGCAGCTAGTCCTCCTTTCATGCACAATCTTAAGGTCCTAGCTCATGTCCAAGGCACCAAAACCAGCTAAAATATCAATAATCGATACCTACAACTTGAATTGTACTACTTCTTACTGGCTATTACAATAAACTTAGAAGCTTCATCTGTGTTCTACTATGGTGCTTTTAGTGTCTGCGCACACCGCAGCACGCAACATAGCTTTGCAGACGATAAGTAAAACCGTTTCAGAGAGAAGAGCGGCCAATTTGACGATCTGGCTTTAAGTCGATTCGATAACAAATGAAGAAAACGGACGGATTTCTCAGGTTTTTACTACATATGAACACTTTTCACATTCTCCCATGCAACTCGGCTGCTAGTCCGCCTTTCATGCAAAATCTTAAGTTCCTAGCTCATGTCCAAGGCATCAAAGATGGGTAAAATGTCAATAATCCATAATTAAAACTTGAATTGTACTACTTCTTACTGGCTATTACATCAACTTAGAAGCTTCATCTGTGTTCTACTATGGTGCTTTTAGTGTCTCCGCATACCGCAGCAAGCGACATAGCTTTGCAGACGATATGTGCAACCGTCTCAGAGAGAAGAGCGGCCAATGTGTCGATCTGGCTTTAAGTCGATTCGATAACAAATGACGAAAACGGACGGATTTCTCAGGTTTTTACTACATATGAACACTTTTCACATACTCCCGTGCAACTCGGCTGCTAGTCCTCCTTTCATGCAGAATCCTAAGATCCAAGCTCATGTCCAAGGCACCATAGCTAGATAAAAAGTCAATAGTCGATACCTAAAACTTAAATTGTACTACTTCTTACTGGTTATAACAACAACTAAGAAGCTTCATCTGTGTTCTACTATGGTGCTTTTAGTGTCTCCACATACCGCAGCAAGCGACATAGCTTTGCAGACGATAAGTACAACCGTTTCAGAGAGAACAGCGGCCAATGTGACGATCGGGCTTTAAGTCGATTTTATGACAAATGACGTAAACGGACGGATTTCTCAGGTTTTTACTACATATGAATACTTTTCACATTCTCCCGTGCAACGCGGCCGCTAATCCTCCTTTCATGCAAAATCTTAAGTTCCTAGCTCATGTCGAAGGCAACAAAGAAGGGAAAAAAGTCAATAATCGATGAATAAAACTTCAATTGTACCACTTCTTACTGGCTATTACATCAACTTAGAAGCTTCATTTGTGTTCTACTATGGTGCTTCTAGTGTCTCCGCATACCGCAGCATGCGACATAGCTTTGCAGACGATAAGTACAACCATTTCAGAGAGAAGAGCGGCCAATGTGGCGATCTGGCTTTATGTCGATTCGATAACAAATGACGAAAACGGGCGGATTTCTGAGGTTTTTACTACATATGAACACTTTTCACATTCTCCCGAGCAACTCGGCTGCTACTCCTCCTTTCATGCAAAACGTTAAGGTACTAGCTCATGTCCAAGGCATCAAAGACAGCTAAAAAGTCAATAATCGATAACTAAAACTTGAATTGTACTACTTCTTACTGGCTATTACAACAATTTAGAAGCTTCATCTGTGTTCTACTATGGTGCTTTTAGTGCCTCGCATACCGCAGCACGTGACATAGCTTTGCAGACGATAAGTACAACCGTTTCAGAGAGAAGAGCGGCGAATGTGACGATCTGGCTTTAAGTCGATTCGATAACAAATGACGGAAACGGGAAGATTTCTCAGGTTTTTACTACATATGAACACTTTTCACATTCTTCCGTGCAACTCGGCTGCTAGTCCTCATTTCACGCAGAATCTTAAAGTCCTAGCTCATGTCCAAGGCACCAAAGCCAGCTAAAGGATCAATAATCGATACCTAAATCTTGAATTCTACTACTTCTTACTGGCTATTACAATAAACTTAGAAGCTTCATCTGTGTTCTACTATGGTTCTTTTAGTGTCTGCGCACACCGCAGCACGCGACATAGCTTTGCAGACGATAAATGTAACCGTTTCAGACTGAAGTGTGGCCAATGTGATGATCTGGCTTTAAGTCGATTCGATAACAAATGACGAACACGGGCGGATTTCTCAGGTTTTTACTACATATGAACAGTTTTCACTTTCTCCCGTGCAACGCGACTGCTAGTCCTCCTCTAATGCAAAATCTTAAGTTCCTAGCACATGTTCAAGGCACCAAAGAAGGGTAAAAATCAGTAATCGATAGCTAAAACTTGAAATGTACTGTTTCTTACTGGCTAATACATCAACTTAGAAGCTTCTTCTGTGTTCTTCAATGGTGCTTTTAGTGTCTCCTAATGCCACAGTACACGACATAGCTTTGTAGACGATAAATGTAACAGTTTCAGACCAGAGAGCGGCCAATGTGACCATCTGACTTTAAGTCGGTTAAATAACAAATGACGAAAACTGACGTATTTCTCAGGTTTTTACTACAAATGAACACTTTCCACAGTCTCCCGTGCAACGCGGCTGCTAGTCCTCCCTTCATGCAAAACCGTATGGTCCTAGTTCATCGCCAAGGCACCGAAGCCGGCAAAAAGTCAATAATCGATACCTAAAACTTGAATTGTACTACTTCTTACTGGCTATTACATCAACTTAGAAGCTTCATCTGTGTTCTACTATGGTGCTTTTAGTGTCTCCACATACCGTAGCACACGACATAACTTTGCAGACCATAAGTACAAACGTTTTAGAGAGAACGGCGGCCAATATGGCGATCTGGCTTTAAGTCGATTAGATAACAAATGACGAAAAGTGCGGATTTCTAAGGTGTTTACTACATATGAACACTTTTCACATTCTCCCGTGCAACTCGGCTGCTAGTGCTCCTTTCATGCACAATCGTAAGTTCCTAGCTCATGTCCAAGGCACCAAAGCCAGCTAAAAGGTCAATAATCCATAACTAAAACTTGAATTGTACTACTTCTTACTGGCTATTACATCAAATTAATAGTTTCATCTGTGTTCTACTATGGTGCTTTTAGTGTCTCCGCATACCGCAGCACGCGACATAGCTTTGCAGACGGTAAGTGCAACCGGTTCAGAGAGAACAGCGGCCAATGTAACGATCTGGCTTTAAGTCGATTCGATAACAAATGACGAAACGGGCGGATTTCTCAGGTTTTTACTACATATGAACACTTTTCACTTTCTCCAGTGCAACTCGGTTGCTAGTCCTCCTTTCATGCAAAATCGTAATGTAATACCTCATGTCCAGGGCACCAAAGAAGGTTAAAAATTCAATAATCGATAACTAGAACATGAATTGTACTACTTCTAACTGGCTATTACATTAACTTAGAAGCTTGATCTGTGTTCTACTATGGTGCTTTTAGTGTCTCCGCATACCGCAGCACGCGACATAGCTTTGCAGACGATAAGTATAACCGTTTCAGAGAGAAGAGCGGCCAAAGTGACGATCTGGCTTTAAGTCGATTCGACAACAAATGACGAAAACGGACGGATTTCTCAGGTTTTTACTACATATGAATACTTTTCACATTCTCCCGTGCAACGCGGCCGCTAATCCTCCTTTCATGCAAAATCTTAAGTTCCTAGCTCATGTCGAAGGCAACAAAGAAGGGAAAAAAGTCAATAATCGATGAATAAAACTTCAATTGTACCACTTCTTACTGGCTATTACATCGACTTAGAAGCTTCATCTGTGTTCTACTATGGTGCTTCTAGTGTCTCCGCATACCGCAGCATGCGACATAGCTTTGCAGACGATAAGTACAACCATTTCAGAGAGAAGAGCGGCCAATGTGGCGATCTGGCTTTGCGTCGATTCGATAACAAATGACGAAAACGGGCGGATTTCTCAGGTTTTTACTACACATGAACACTTTTCACATTCTCCCGAGCAACTCGGCTGCTACTCCTCCTTTCATGCAAAACATTAAGTTCCTAGCTCATGTCGAAGGCAACAAAGAAGGGTAAAAAGTCAATAATCCATAACTAAAACTTGAATTGTTCTACTTCTTACTGGCTATTACATCAACTTAGAAGCTTCATCTGTGTTCTACTATGGTGCTTCTAGTGTCTCCGCATACCGCAGCACGCGACACAGCATTGCAGACGATAAGTACAACCGTTTCAGAGAGAAGAGCGCCGAACGTGACGATCTGGCTTTAAGACGATTCGATAACAAATGAGAAAACGGACGGATTTCTCAGGTTTTTACTACATATGAACACTTTTCACATTCTCCAGTGCAACGCGGCTGCTAGTCCTCCTTTCATGCAAAATCTTAAGTTCCTAGCTCATGTCCAAGGCACCAGAGAAGGGTAAAAAATCAGTAATCGATAGCTAAAACTTGAATTGTACTGTTTCTTACTGGCTATTACATCAACTTAGAAGCTTCTTCTGTGGTCTACTATGGTGATTTTTGTGTCTCCTAATGCCACAGTACCCGACATATCTTTGCAGACGATAAATATAACAGTTTCAGAACAAAGAGCGGCCAATGTGACGATGTGGCTTTAAGTCGGTTCAATAACAAATGACGAAAACGGACGCATTTCTCAGGTTTTTACTACAAATGAACACTTTCCACAGTCTCCCGTGCAACGCGGCTGCTAGTCCTCCCTTCATGCAAAATCGCATGGTCCTAGTTCATCGCCAAGGCACCGAAGCCGGCTAAAAAGTCAATAATCGATACTTAAAACTTGAATTGTACTACGTCTTACTGGCTATTTCATCAACTTAGAAGCTTCATCTATGTTCTACTATGGAGCGTTTAGTGTCTCCGCATACCGCAGCACGCGACATAGCTTTGCAGACGATAAATGTAACCGTTTCAGACTGATGTGCGGCCAATGTGACGATCTGGCTTCAAGTCGATTCGATAACAAATGACGAAAACGGACGGATTTCTCAAGTTTTTACTACATATGAACACTTTTCACATTCTCCCGTGCAACGCGGCCGCTAATCCTCCTTTCATGCAAAATCTTAAGTTCCTAGCTCATGTCCAAGGCACCAAAGAAGGGTAAAAAGTCAATAATCCATAACTAAAACTTGAATTGTACTGCTTCTTACTGGCTATTACATCAACTTAGAAGCTTCATCTGTTGTACTATGGTGATTTTAGTGTCTCCACATACAGCAGCACGCGACATAGCTTTGCAGTCGATAAATGTAACCATTTCAGACTGAAGTGCGGAAAATGTGACAATCTGGCTTTAAGTCGATTCGATAACAAATGACGAAAACGGGCGAATTTCTCAGGTTTTTACTACATATGAACACTTTTCACATTCTACCGTGCAACGCGGCCGCTAGTCCTCCTTTCATGCAAAATCTTAAGTTCCTAGCTCTACATCTACATCTACATGACTACTCTGCAATTCACATTTAAGTGCTTGGCAGAGGGTTCATCTGGCTCATGTCGAAAGCAACAAAGAAGGGTAAAAAGTCAATAATCGATAAATAAAACTTGAATTGTACTACATCTTACTGGCTATTACATCAACTTAGAGGCTTCATCTGTGTTCTACCATGGTGCTTCTAGTGTCTCCGCATATCGCAGCACGCGACATAGCTTTGCAGTCGATAAATGTAACCGTTTCAGACAGAGGAGCGGCCAATGTGACAGTCTGGCTTTAAGTCGATTCGATAACAAATGCCGAAAACTAGCGGATTTCTCAGGTTTTTACTACATGAGAATACTTTTCACATTCTCCGTGCAACGCGGCCACTAGTCCTCCTTTCATGCAAAATCTTAATAAAATGTCGATAATCGATACCTAAAACGTGAATTGTATTACTTCTCACTTGCTATTACATCAATTTAGAAGCTTCATCTGTGTTCTACTATGGTGCTTTCAGTGTCTCCACATAACGCAGCACGTGACATAGCTTTGCAGACGATAAATGTAACCATTTCAGACTGAAGTGCGGAAAATGTGACAATCTGGCTTTAAGTCGATTCGATAACAAATGACGAAAACGGGCGAATTTCTCAGGTTTTTACTACATATGAACACTTTTCACATTCTCCCGTGCAACGCGGCTGCTAGTCCTCCTTTCATGCAAAATCTTAAGTTCCTTGCTCATGTCCAAGGCACCAAAGGAGGGTAAAAAGTCAATAATCGATAACTAAAACTTGAATTGTACTGCTTCTTACTGGCTATTACATCAACTTAGAAGCTTCATCTGTTCTACTATGGTGCTTTTAGTGTATCCGCATACCGCAGCACGCGACATAGCTTTGAAGACGGTAAGTGCAACCGTTTCAGAGAGAAGAGCGGCCAATGTAACGATCTGGCTTTAAGTCGATTCGATAACAAATGACGAAACGGGCGGATTTCTCAGGTTTTTACTACATATGAACACTTTTCACATTCTCCAGTGCAACTCGGTTGCTAGTCCTCCTTTCATGCAAAATCGTAATGTCCTACCTCATGTCCAGGGCACCAAAGAAGGTTAAAAATTCAATAATCATTAACTAGAACATGAATTGTACTACTTCTAACTGGCTATTACATCAACTTAGAAGCTTGATCTGTGTTCTACTATGGTGCTTTTAGTGTCTCCACATACCGCAGCGAGCGACATAGCTTTGCAGACGATAAGTACAACCGTTCAGAGAGAAGAGCTGCCAATGTGACGATCTGGCTTTAAGTCGATTCGATAACAAATGACGATAAAGGACGGATTTCTCAGTTTTTTACTACATATGAACACTTTTCATATTCTCCTGTGCAACTCGGCAGCTAGTCCTCCTTTCATGCACAATCTTAAGGTCCTAGCTCATGTCCAAGGCACCAAAACCAGCTAAAATATCAATAATCGATACCTACAACTTGAATTGTACTACTTCTTACTGGCTATTACAATAAACTTAGAAGCTTCATCTGTGTTCTACTATGGTGCTTTTAGTGTCTGCGCACACCGCAGCACGCAACATAGCTTTGCAGACGATAAGTAAAACCGTTTCAGAGAGAAGAGAGGCCAATTTGACGATCTGGCTTTAAGTCGATTCGATAACAAATGACGAAAACGGACGGATTTCTCAGGTTTTTACTACATATGAACACTTTTCACATTCTCCCATGAAACTCGGCTGCTAGTCCTCCTTTCATGCAGAATCTTAAGGTCCTAGCTCATGTCCAAAGCACCAAAGCCAGTTTAAATGTCAATAATCGATACCTAAAACTTGAATTGTACTACTTCTTACTGGCTATTACATCAACTTAGAAGCTTCATCTGTGTTGTACTATGGTGCTTTAAGTGTCTGCGCATACCGCAGCACGCGACATAGCTTTGCAGACGATATGTAAAACCGTTTCAGAGAGAAGAGCGGCCAATGTGACGACCTGGCTTTAAGTCGATTCGATAACAAATGAAGCAAACGGCCGGATTTCTCATTTTTTTACTACATATGTACACTTTCCACATTCTCCCGTACAACTCGGCTGCTGGTCCTCGTTTCATGCAAAATGTTAACGTCCTAGCTCATGTCCAAGGCACCAAAGCCAGCTAAAAAGTCAATAATCGATACCTAAAACATGAATGTAGTACTTCTCACTTGCTATTACATCAACTTAGAAGCTTCATCTGTGTACTACTATGGTGCATTTTGTGTCTCCTAATGCCACAGTACGCGACATAGCTTTGCAGACGATAAATGTAACAGTTTCAGAGCAAAGAGCGGCCAATGTGACGATCTGGCTTTAAGTCGGTTCAATAACAAATGACGAAAACGGACGCATTTCTCAGGTTTTTACTACATATGAACACTTTTCACATTCTCCAGTCCGACGCGGCTGCTAGTGCGCCTTTCATGCAAAATCTTAAGTTCCTAGCTCATGTCCAAGGCATCAAAGATGGGTAAAATGTCAATAATCCATAACTAAAACTTGAATTGTACTACTTCTTACTGGCTATTACATTAACTTAGAAGCTTCATCTGTGTTCTACTATGGTGCTTTTAGTGTCTCCGCATACCGCAGCAAGCGACATAGCTTTGCAGACGATATGTGCAACCGTCTCAGAGAGAAGAGCGGCCAATGTGTCGATCTGGCTTTAAGTCGATTCGATAACAAATGACGAAAACGGACGGATTTCTCAGGTTTTTACTACATATGAACACTTTTCACATACTCCCGTGCAACTCGGCTGCTAGTCCTCCTTTCATGCAGAATCCTAAGATCCAAGCTCATGTCCAAGGCACCATAGCTAGATAAAAAGTCAATAGTCGATACCTAAAACTTAAATTGTACTACTTCTTACTGGTTATAACAACAACTAAGAAGCTTCATCTGTGTTCTACTATGGTGCTTTTAGTGTCTCCACATACCGCAGCAAGCGACATAGCTTTGCAGACGATAAGTACAACCGTTTCAGAGAGAACAGCGGCCAATGTGACGATCGGGCTTTAAGTCGATTTTATGACAAATGACGTAAACGGACGGATTTCTCAGGTTTTTACTACATATGAATACTTTTCACATTCTCCCGTGCAACGCGGCCGCTAATCCTCCTTTCATGCAAAATCTTAAGTTCCTAGCTCATGTCGAAGGCAACAAAGAAGGGAAAAAAGTCAATAATCGATGAATAAAACTTCAATTGTACCACTTCTTACTGGCTATTACATCAACTTAGAAGCTTCATTTGTGTTCTACTATGGTGCTTCTAGTGTCTCCGCATACCGCAGCATGCGACATAGCTTTGCAGACGATAAGTACAACCATTTCAGAGAGAAGAGCGGCCAATGTGGCGATCTGGCTTTATGTCGATTCGATAACAAATGACGAAAACGGGCGGATTTCTGAGGTTTTTACTACATATGAACACTTTTCACATTCTCCCGAGCAACTCGGCTGCTACTCCTCCTTTCATGCAAAACATTAAGGTACTAGCTCATGTCCAAGGCATCAAAGACAGCTAAAAAGTCAATAATCGATAACTAAAACTTGAATTGTACTACTTCTTACTGGCTATTACAACAATTTAGAAGCTTCATCTGTGTTCTACTATGGTGCTTTTAGTGCCTCGCATACCGCAGCACGCGACATAGCTTTGCAGACGATAAATGTAACCGTTTCAGACTGAAGTGTGGCCAATGTGATGATCTGGCTTTAAGTCGATTCGATAACAAATGACGAACACGGGCGGATTTCTCAGGTTTTTACTACATATGAACAGTTTTCACTTTCTCCCGTGCAACGCGACTGCTAGTCCTCCTCTAATGCAAAATCTTAAGTTCCTAGCACATGTTCAAGGCACCAAAGAAGGGTAAAAATCAGTAATCGATAGCTAAAACTTGAAATGTACTGTTTCTTACTGGCTAATACATCAACTTAGAAGCTTCTTCTGTGTTCTTCAATGGTGCTTTTTGTGTCTCCTAATGCCACAGTACACGACATAGCTTTGTAGACGATAAATGTAACAGTTTCAGACCAAAGAGCGGCCAATGTGACCATCTGACTTTAAGTCGGTTAAATAACAAATGACGAAAACTGACGTATTTCTCAGGTTTTTACTACAAATGAACACTTTCCACAGTCTCCCGCGCAACGCGGCTGCTAGTCCTCCCTTCATGCAAAACCGTATGGTCCTAGTTCATCGCCAAGGCACCGAAGCCGGCAAAAAGTCAATAATCGATACCTAAAACTTGAATTGTACTACTTCTTACTGGCTATTACATCAACTTAGAAGCTTCATCTGTGTTCTACTATGGTGCTTTTAGTGTCTCCACATACCGTAGCACACGACATAACTTTGCAGACCATAAGTACAAACGTTTTAGAGAGAAGGGCGGCCAATATGGCGATCTGGCTTTAAGTCGATTAGATAACAAATGACGAAAAGTGCGGATTTCTAAGGTGTTTACTACATATGAACACTTTTCAAATTCTCCCGTGCAACTCGGCTGCTAGTGCTCCTTTCATGCACAATCGTAAGTTCCTAGCTCATGTCCAAGGCACCAAAGCCAGCTAAAAGGTCAATAATCCATAACTAAAACTTGAATTGTACTACTTCTTACTGGCTATTACATCAAATTAGAAGTTTCATCTGTGTTCTACTATGGTGCTTTTAGTGTCTCCGCATACCGCAGCACGCGACATAGCTTTGCAGACGGTAAGTGCAACCGGTTCAGAGAGAACAGCGGCCAATGTAACGATCTGGCTTTAAGTCGATTCGATAACAAATGACGAAACGGGCGGATTTCTCAGGTTTTTACTACATATGAACACTTTTCACTTTCTCCAGTGCAACTCGGTTGCTAGTCCTCCTTTCATGCAAAATCGTAATGTAATACCTCATGTCCAGGGCACCAAAGAAGGTTAAAAATTCAATAATCGATAACTAGAACATGAATTGTACTACTTCTAACTGGCTATTACATTAACTTAGAAGCTTGATCTGTGTTCTACTATGGTGCTTTTAGTGTCTCCGCATACCGCAGCACGCGACATAGCTTTGCAGACGATAAGTACAACCGTTTCAGAGAGAAGAGCGGCCAATGTGACGATCTGGCTTTAAGTCGATTCGACAACAAATGACGAAAACGGACGGATTTCTCAGGTTTTTACTACATATGAATACTTTTCACATTCTCCCGTGCAACGCGGCCGCTAATCCTCCTTTCATGCAAAATCTTAAGTTCCTAGCTCATGTCGAAGGCAACAAAGAAGGGAAAAAAGTCAATAATCGATGAATAAAACTTCAATTGTACCACTTCTTACTGGCTATTACATCGACTTAGAAGCTTCATCTGTGTTCTACTATGGTGCTTCTAGTGTCTCCGCATACCGCAGCACGCGACATAGCTTTGCAGACGATAAGTACAACCGTTTCAGAGAGAAGAGCGGCCAATGTGACGATCTGGCTTTAAGTCGATTCGACAACAAATGACGAAAACGGACGGATTTCTCAGGTTTTTACTACACATGAACACTTTTCACATTCTCCCGAGCATCTCGGCTGCTACTCCTCCTTTCATGCAAAACATTAAGGTACTAGCCCATGTCCAAGGCATCAAAGACAGCTAAAAAGTCAATAATCGATAACTAAAACTTGAATTGTACTACTTCTTACTGGCTATTACAACAATTTAGAAGCTTCATCTGTGTTCTACTATGGTGCTTTTAGTGCCTCGCATACCTCAGCACGTGACATAGCTTTGCAGACGATAAGTACAACCGTTTCAGAGAGAAGAGCGGCCAATGTGACGATCTGGCTTTAAGTCGATTCCATAACAAATGACGGAAACGGGAAGATTTCTCAGGTTTTTACTACATATGAACACTTTTCACATTCTTCCGTGCAACACGACTGCTAGTCCTCATTTCACGCAGAATCTTAAAGTCCTAGCTCATGTCCAAAGCACCAAAGCCAGCTAAAGGATCAATAAATGATACCTAAAACTTGAATTCTACTACTTCTTACTGGCTATTACATCAACTTAGACGCTTCATCTGTGTTCTCCTATAGTGCTTTTAGTGTCTCCACATACCGTAGCACGCGACATAACTTTGCAGACCATAAGTACAAACGTTTTAGAGAGAAGGGCGGCCAATATGGCGATCTGGCTTTAAGTCGATTAGATAACAAATGACGAAAACGGGCGGATTTCTAAGGTGTTTACTACATATGAACACTTTTCAGATTCTCCCGTGCAACTCGGCTGCTAGTGCTCCTTTCATGCAGAATCGTAAGTTCCTAGCTCATATCCAAGGCACCAAAGCCAGCTAAAAGGTCAATAATCCATAACTAAAACTTGAATTGTACTACTTCTTACTGGCTATTACATCAAATTAGAAGTTTCATCTGTGTTCTACTATGGTGCTTTTAGTGTCTCCGCATACCGCAGCATTCGACATAGCTTTGCAGACGATAAGTACAACCGTTTCAGAGAGAAGAGCGGCCAATGTGACGATCTGGCTTTAAGTCGATTCGATAACAAATGACGAAACGGACGGATTTCTCAGGTTTTTACTACATATGAACACTTTTCACATTCTCCCGTGCAACTCGGCTGCTAGTCCTCCTTTCATGCAAAATCTTAATTTCCTACCTCATGTCCAGGGCACCAAAGAAGGTTAAAAAGTCAACAATCGATAACTAGAACATGAATTGTACTACTTCTAACTGGCTATTACATCAACTTAGAAGCTTGATCTGTGTTCTACTATGGTGCTTTTAGTGTCTCCGCATACCGCAGCACGCGACATAGCTTTGCAGACGATAAGTACAACCGTTTCAGAGAGAAGAGCGGCCAATGTGACGATCTCTCTTTAAGTCGATTCGACAACAAATGACGAAAACGGACGGATTTCTCAGGTTTTTACTACATATGAATACTTTTCACATTCTCCCGTGCAGCGCGGCCGCTAATCCTCCTTACATGCAAAATCTTAAGTTCCTAGCTCATGTCGAAGGCAACAAAGATGGGAAAGAAGTCAATAATCGATGAATAAAACTTCAATTGTACCACTTCTTACTGGCTATTACATCAACTTAGAAGCTTCATCTGTGTTCTACTATGGTGCTACCGCAGCACGCGACATAGCTTTGCACACGATAAGTACAACCGTATCAGAGAGAAGAGCGGCCAAGGTGTCGATCTGGCCTTAAGTAGATTCGATAACAAATGACGTAAACGGACGGATTTCTCACGTTTTTACTACATTTGAACACTTTTCACATACTCCCGTGCAACCCGGCTGCTAGTCCTCTTTTCATGCAAAATCTTAAGGTCCTAGCTCATGTCCAAGGCACCAAAGCCAGCTAAATAGTCAACAATCGATACCTAAAACTTAAATTGTTCTACTTCTTACCGGCTATAACAACAACTTAGAAGCTTCATCTGTGTTCCACTATGGTGCTTTTAGTGTCTCCACATACCGCAGCAAGCGACATAGCTTTGCAGACGATAAGTACAACCGTTCAGAGAGAAGAGCGGCCAATGTGACGATCTGGCTTTAAGTCGATTCGATAACAAATGACGAAAACGGACGGATTTCTCAGGTTTTTACTACATATGAACACTTTTCACATTCTCCCATGCAACTCGGCTGCTAGTCCTCCTTTCATGCAGAATCTTAAGGTCCTAGCTCATGTCCAAGGCACCAAAGCCAGTTTAAATGTCAATAATCGATACCTAAAACTTGAATTGTACTACTTCTTACTGGCTATTACATCAACTTAGAAGCTTCATCTGTGTTGTACTATGGTGCTTTTAGTGTCTGCGCATACCGCAGCACGCGACATAGCTTTGCAGACGATATGTAAAACCGTTTCAGAGAGAAGAGCGGCCAATGTGACGACCTGGCTTTAAGTCGATTCGATAACAAATGAAGAAAACGGCCGGATTTCTCATTTTTTTACTACATATGAACACTTTCCACATTCTCCCGTACAACTCGGCTGCTGGTCCTCGTTTCATGCAAAATGTTAACGTCCTAGCTCATGTCCAAGGCACCAAAGCCAGCTAAAAAGTCAATAATCGATACCTAAAACGTGAATGTAGTACTTCTCACTTGCTATTACATCAACTTAGAAGCTTCATCTGTGTACTACTATGGTGCATTTTTGTCTCCTAATGCCACAGTACGCGACATAGCTTTGCAGACGATAAATGTAACAGTTTCAGAGCAAAGAGCGGCCAATGTGACGATCTGGCTTTAAGTCGGTTCAATAACAAATGACGAAAACGGACGCATTTCCCAGGTTTTTACGACATATGAACACTTTTCACATTCTCCTGTCCGACGCGGCTGCTAGTCCGCCTTTCATGCAAAATCTTAAGTTCCTAGCTCATGTCCAAGGCATCAAAGAAGGGTAAAAAGCCAATAATCCATAACTAAAACTTGAATTGTACTACTTCTTACTGGCTATTACATCAACTTAGAAGCTTCATCTGTGTTCTACTATGGTGCTTTTAGTGTCTCCGCATACCGCAGCAAGCGACATAGCTTTGCAGACGATATGTGCAACCGTTTCAGAGAGAAGAGCGGCCAATGTGTCGATCTGGCTTTAAGTCGATTCGATAACAAATGACGAAAACGGACGGATTTCTCAGGTTTTTACTACATATTAACACTTTTCACATACTCCCGTGCAACTCGGCTGCTAGTCCTCCTTTCATGCAGAATCCTAAGATCCAAGCTCATGTCCAAGGCACCATAGCTAGATAAAAAGTCAATAATCGATACCTAAAACAAATATTGTACTACTTCTTACTGGTTATAACAACAACTTAGAAGCTTCATCTGTGTTCTACTATGGTGCTTTTAGTGTCTCCACATACCGCAGCAAGCGACATAGCTTTGCAGACGATAAGTACAACCGTTTCAGAGAGAAGAGCGGCCAATGTGACGATCTGGCTTTAAGTCGATTCGATAACAAATGACGGAAACGGGAAGATTTCTCAGGTTTATACTACATATGAACACTTTTCACATTCTTCCGTGCAACTCGGCTGCTAGTCCTCATTTCACGCAGAATCTTAAAGTCCTAGCTCATGTCCAAGGCACCAAAGCCAGCTAAAGGATCAATAATCGATACCTAAAACTTGAATTCTACTACTTCTTACTGGCTATTACATCAACTTAGAAGCTTCATCTGTGTTCTACTATGGTGCTTTTAGTGTCTCCACATACCGTAGCACGCGACATAACTTTGCAGACCATAAGTACAAACTATTTAGAGAGAAGGGCGGCCAATATGGCGATCTGGCTTTAAGTCGATTAGATAACAAATGACGAAAACGGGCGGATTTCTAAGGTGTTTACTACATATGAACACTTTTCACATTCTCCCGTGCAACTCGGCTGCTAGTGCTCCTTTCATGCAGAATCGTAAGTTCCTAGCTCATGTCCAAGGCACCAAAGCCAGCTAAAAGGTCAATAATCCATAACTAAAACTTGAATTGTACTACTTCTTACTGGCTATTACATCAAATTAGAAGTTTCATCTGTGTTCTACTATGGTGCTTTTAGTGTCTCCGCATACCGCAGCATTCGACATAGCTTTGCAGACGATAAGTACAACCGTTTCAGAGAGAAGAGCGGCCAATGTGACGATCTGGCTTTAAGTCGATTCGATAACAAATGACGAAACGGACGGATTTCTCAGGTTTTTACTACATATGAACACTTTTCACATTCTCCCGTGCAACTCGGCTGCTAGTCCTCCTTTCATGCAAAATCTTAATGTCATACCTCATGTCCAGGGCACCAAAGAAGGTTAAAAAGTCAACAATCGATAACTAAAACATGAATTGTACTACTTCTAACTGGCTATTACATCAACTTAGAAGCTTCATCTGTGTTCTACTATGGTGCTTTTAGTGTCTCCGCATACCGCAGCACGCGACATAGCTTTGCAGACGATAAGTACAACCGTTTCAGAGAGAAGAGCAGCCAACGTGACGATCTGGCTTTAAGTCGATTCGACAACAAATGACGAAAACGGACGGATTTCTCAGGTTTCTACTACATATGAACACTTTTCACATTCTCCCGTGCAACGCGGCCGCTAATCCTCCTGTCATGCAAAATCTTAATGTCCTACCTCATGTCCAGGGCACCAAAGAAGGTTAAAAAGTCAATAATCCATAACTAAAACTTATATTGTACTACTTCTTACTGGCTATTACATCAATTTAGAAGCTTCACCTGTGTTCTACTATGGTGCTTTTAGTGCCTCGCATACCGCAGCACGCGACATAGCTTTGCAGACGATAAGTAAAACCGTTTCAGAGAGAAGAGCGGCCAATGAGACGATCTGGCTTTAAGTCGATTCGATAACAAATGACGAAAAACGACAGATTTCTCTGGTTTTTACTACATATGAACACTTTTCACATTCTCCTGTGCAACTCGGCTGCTAGTATTCCTTTCATGCACAATCTTAAGGTCCTAGCTCAGGTCCTAGGCACCAAAGCCAACTAAAAAGTCAATAATCGATACCTAAATCTTGAATTGTACTACTTCTTACTGGCTATTACATCAACTTAGAAGCTTCATCTGTGTTCTACTATGGTGCTTTTAGTGTCTCCGCCTACCGCAGCACGCGACATAGCTTTGCACACGATAAGTACAACCGTTTCAGAGAGAAGAGCGGCCAATGTGTCGATCTGGCCTTAAGTAGATTCGATAACAAATGACTTAAACGGACGGATTTCTCACGTTTTTACTACATTTGAACACTTTTCACATACTCCCGTGCAACCCGGCTGCTAGTCCTCTTTTCATGCAAAATCTTAAGGTCCTAGCTCATGTCCAAGGCACCAAAGCCAGCTAAAAAGTCAACAATCGATACCTAAAACTTAAATTGTTCTACTTCTTACCGGCTATAACAACAACTTAGAAGCTTCATCTGTGTTCTACTATGGTGCTTTTAGTGTCTCCACATACCGCAGCAAGCGACATAGCTTTGCAGACGATAAGTACAACCGTTCAGAGAGAAGAGCGGCCAATGTGACGATCTGGCTTTAAGTCGATTCGATAACAAATGACGAAAAAGGACGGTTTTCTCAGGTTTTTACTACATATGAACACTTTTCATATTCTCCTGTGCAACTCGGCTGCTAGTCCTCCTTTCATGCACAATCTTAAGGTCCTAGCTCATGTCCAAGGCACCAAAACCAGCTAAAATATCAATAATCGATACCTACAACTTGAATTGTACTACTTCTTACTGGCTATTACAATAAACTTAGAAGCTTCATCTGTGTTCTACTATGGTGCTTTTAGTGTCTGCGCACACCGCAGCACGCAACATAGCTTTGCAGACGATAAGTAAAACCGTTTCACAGAGAAGAGCGGCCAATGTGACGATCTGGCTTTAAGTCGATTCGATAACAAATGACGAAAAGGGACGGATTTCTCAGGTTTTTACTACATATGAACACTTTTCACATTCTCCCATGCAACTCGGCTGCTAGTCCTCCTTTCATGCAGAATCTTAAGGTCCTAGCTCATGTCCAAGGCACCAAAGCCAGCTTAAATGTCAATAATCGATACCTAAAACCTGAATTGTACTACTTCTTACTGGCTATTACATCAACTTAGAAGCTTCATCTGTGTTGTACTATGGTGCTTTTAGTGTCTGCGCATACCGCAGCACGCGACATAGCTTTGCAGACGATATGTAAAACCGTTTCAGAGAGAAGAGCGGCCAATGTGACGACCTGGCTTTAAGTCGATTCGATAACAAATGAAGAAAACGGCCGGATTTCTCATTTTTTTACTACATATGAACACTTTTCACATTCTCCAGTCCGACGCGGCTGCTTGTCCGCCTTTCATGCAAAATCTTAAGTTCCTAGCTCATGTCCAAGGCATCAAAGAAGGGTAAAAAGTCAATAATCCATAACTAAAACTTGAATTGTACTACTTCTTACTGGCTATTACATCAACTTAGAAGCTTCATCTGTGTTCTACTATGGTGCTTTTAGTGTCTCCACATACCGCAGCAAGCGACATAGCTTTGCAGACGATAAGTACAACCGTTTCAGAGAGAACAGCGGCCAATGTGACGATCGGGCTTTAAGTCGATTCGATGACAAATGACGAAGACGGACGGATTTCTCAGGTTTTTACTACATATGAACACATTTCACATTCTCCCAAGCAACTCGGCTGCTAGTCCTCCTTTCATGCAGAATCTTAAGGTCCTAGCCTATGTCCAAGGCACCAAAACCAGCTAAAATATCAATAATCGATACCTACAACTTGAATTGTACTACTTCTTACTGGCTATTACAATAAACTTAGAAGCTTCATCTGTGTTCTACTATGGTTCTTTTAGTGTCTGCGCACACCGCAGCACGCGACATAGCTTTGCAGACGATAAATGTAACCGTTTCAGACTGAAGTGTGGCCAATGTGATGATCTGGCTTTAAGTCGATTCGATAACAAATGACGAACACGGGCGGATTTCTCAGGTTTTTACTACATATGAACACTTTTCACTTTCTCCCGTGCAACGCGACTGCTAGTCCTCCTCTAATGCAAAATCTTAAGTTCCTAGCACATGTTCAAGGCACCAAAGAAGGGTAAAAATCAGTAATCGATAGCTAAAACTTGAAATGTACTGTTTCTTACTGGCTAATACATCAACTTAGAAGCTTCTTCTGTGTTCTTCAATGGTGCTTTTAGTGTCTCCTAATGCCACAGTACACGACATAGCTTTGTAGACGATAAATGTAACAGTTTCAGACCAAAGAGCGGCCAATGTGACCATCTGACTTTAAGTCGGTTAAATAACAAATGACGAAAACTGACGTATTTCTCAGGTTTTTACTACAAATGAACACTTTCCACAGTCTCCCGTGCAACGCGGCTGCTAGTCCTCCCTTCATGCAAAACCGTATGGTCCTAGTTCATCGCCAAGGCACCGAAGCCGGCAAAAAGTCAATAATCGATACCTAAAACTTGAATTGTACTACTTCTTACTGGCTATTACATCAACTTAGATGCTTCATCTATGTTCTACTATGGTGCTTTTAGTGTCTCCACATACCGCAGCAAGCGACATAGCTTTGCAGACGATAAGTACAACCGTTTCAGACAGAAGAGCGGCCAATGTGACGATCTGGCTTTGAGTCGATTCGATAACAAATGACGAAAACGGACGGATTTTTTCAGGTTTTTACTACATATGAACACTTTTCACATTCTCCCATGCAACTCGGCTGCTAGTCCTCCTTTCATGCAGAATCTTAAGGTCCTAGCTCATGTCCAAGGCACCAAAGCCAGCTCAAATGTCAATAATCGATACCTAAAACTTGAATTGTACTACTTCTTACTGGCTATTACATCAACTTAGAAGCTTCATCTGTGTTCTACTATGGTGCTTCTAGTGTCTCCGCATACCGCAGCACGCGACATAGAATTGCAGACGATAAGTACAACCGTTTCAGAGAGAAGAGCTGCCAATGTGACGATCTGGCTTTAAGTCGATTCGATAACAAATGACGAAACGGACGGATTTCTCAGGTTTTTACTACATATGAACACTTTTCACATTCTCCCGTGCAACGCGGAGGCTAATCCTCCTTTCATGCAAAATCTTAAGTTCCTAGCTCATGTCGAAGGCAACAAAGAAGGGTAAAAAGTCAATAATCGATGAATAAAACTTCAATTGTACCACTTCTTACTGGCTATTACATCAACTTAGAAGCTTCATCTGTGTTCTACTATGGTGCTTCTAGTGTCTCCGCATACCGCAGCACGCGACATAGCTTTGCAGACGGTAAGTACAACCGTTTCAGAGTGAAGAGCGGACGATGTGACGATCTGGCTTTAAGTCGATTCGATAACAAATGACGAAAACTGACGGATTTCTCAGGTTTTTACTACATATGAACACTTTACACATTCTACCATGCAACGCTGAGGCTAGTCCTCCTTTCATGCAAAATCTTAAGTTCCTAGCTCATGTCGCAGGCAACATAGAAGGGTAAAAAGTCAATAATCGATATATAATACTTGAATTGTACTACTTCTTACTGGCTATTACATCAACTTAGAGGCTTCATCTGTGTTCTACTATGGTGCTTCTAGTGTCTCCGCATACCGCAGCACGCGACATAGCTTTGCAGACGATAAATGTAACCGTTTCCGACAGAAGAGCGGCCAATGTGACAATCTGGCTTTCAGTCGATTCGATAACAAATGCCGAAAACTGACGGATTTCTCAGGTTTTTACTACATATGAACACTTTTCATATTCTCCCGTGCAACGCGGCTGCTAATCCTCCTTTCATGCAAAATCTTAATGTCCTACCTCATGTCCAGGGCACCAAAGAAGGTTAAAAAGTCAATAATCCATAACTAAAACTTGAATTGTACTACTTCTTACCGGCTATTACATCAATTTAGAAGCTTCATCTGTGTTCTACTAGGGTGCTTTTAGTGCCTCGCATACCGCAGCACGCGACATAGCTTTGCAGACGATAAGTAAAACCGTTTCAGAGAGAAGAGCGGCCAATGTGACGATCTGGCTTTAAGTCGATTCGATAACAAATGACGATTCGGGCGGATTTCTCAGGTTTTTACTACATATGAACACTTTTCACATTCTCCCGTGCAACTCGGCTGCTAGTCCTCATTAAACGCAGAATCTTAAGAACCAAGCTCATGTCCAAGGCACCAAAGCCAGCTAAAAGATCAATAACAGATATCTAAAACTTGAATTGTACTACTTCTTACTGGCTATTACATCAATTTAGAAGCTTCATCTGTGTTCTACTATGGTGCTTCTAGTGTCTCCGCATACCGCAGCACGCGACATAGCTTTGCAGACGATAAGTACAACCGTTTCAGTGAGAAGAGCGGCCAATGTGACGATATGGCTTTAAGTCGATTCGATAACAAATGACGAAAAAGGACGGATTTCTCAGGTTTTTACTACATATGAACAATTTTCATATTCTCCTGTGCAACTCGGCTGCTAGTCTTCCTTTCATGCATAATCTTAAGGTCCTAGCTCAGGTCCTAGGCACCAAAGCCAACTAAAAAGTCAATAATCGATACCTAAAACTTGAATTGTTCTACTTCTTACTGGCTATTACATCAACTTAGAAGCTTCATCTGTGTTCTACTATGGTGCTTTTAGTGTCTCCGCCTACCGCAGCACGCGACATAGCTTTGCACACGATAAGTACAACCGTTTCAGAGAGAAGAGCGGCCAATGTGTCGATCTGGCCTTAAGTAGATTCGATAACAATGACGTAAACGGACGGATTTCTCACGTTTTTACTACATTTCAACACTTTTCACATACTCCCGTGCAACCCGGCTGCTAGTCCTCTTTTCATGCAAACTCTTAAGGTCCTACCTCATGTCCAAGGCACCAAAGCCAGCTAAAAAGTCAACAATCGATACATAAAAATTAAATTGTTCTACTTACTTCTTACCGGCTATAACAACAACTTAGAAGCTTCATCTGTGTTCTACTATGGTGCTTTTAGTGTCTCCACATACCGCAGCAAGCGACATAGCTTTGCAGACGATAAGTACCACCGTTCAGAGAGAAGAGCGGCCAATGTGACGATCTGGATTTAAGTCGATTCGATAACAAATGACGAAAAAGGACGGATTTCTCAGGTTTTTACTACATATGAACACTTTTCATATTCTCCTGTGCAACTCGGCTGCTAGTCCTCCCTTCATGCACAATCTTAAGGTCCTAGCTCATGTCCAAGGCACCAAAACCACCTAAAATATCAATAATCGATACCTACAACTTGAATTGTACTACTTCTTACTGGCTATTACAATAAAGTTAGAAGCTTCATCTGTGTTCTACTATGGTGCTTTTAGTGTCTGCGCACACCGCAGCACGCGACATAGCTTTGCAGACGATAAGTAAAACCGTTTCAGAGAGAAGAGCGGCCAATGTGACGATCTGGCTTTAAGTCGATTCGATAACAAATGACGAAAACGGACGGATTTCTCAGGTTTTTACTACATATGAACACTTTTCACATTCTCCCATGCAACTCGGCTGCTAGTCCTCCTTTCATGCAGAATCTTAAGGTCCTAGCTCATGTCCAAGGCACCAAAGCCAGCTCAAATGTCAATAATCGATACCTAAAACTTGAATTGTACTACTTCTTACTGGCTATTACATCAACTTAGAAGCTTCATCTGTGTTCTACTATGGTGCTTCTAGTGTCTGCGCATACCGCAGCACGCGACATAGCTTTGCAGACGATATGTAAAACCGTTTCAGAGAGAAGAGCGGCCAATGTGACGACCTGGCTTTAAGTCGATTCGATAACAAATGAAGAAAACGGCCGGATTTCTCAATTTTTTACTACATATGAACGCTTTCCACATTCTCCCGTGCAACTCGGCTGCTGGTCCTCGTTTCATGCAAAATGTTAACGTCCTAGCTCATGTCCAAGGCACCAAAGCCAGCTAAAAAGTCAATAATCGATACCTAAAACGTGAATGTAGTACTTCTCACTTGGTATTACATCAACTTAGAAGCTTCATCTGTGTACTACTATGGTGCATTTTGTGTCTCCTAATGCCACAGTACGCGACATAGCTTTGCAGACGATAAATGTAACAGTTTCAGAGCAAAGAGCGGCCAATGTGACGATCTGGCTTTAAGTCGGTTCAATAACAAATGACGAAAACAGACGCATTTCTCAGGTTTTTACTACATATTAACACTTTTCACATTCTTCAGTCCAACGCGGCTGCTAGTCCTCCTTTCATGCAAAATCTTAAGTTCTTAGCTCATGTCCAAGGCATCAAAGAAGGGTAAAAAGTCAATAATCCATAACTAAAACTTGAATTGTACTACTTCTTACTGGCTATTACATCAACTTAGAAGCTTCATCTGTGTTCTACCATGGTGCTTTTAGTGTCTCCGCATACCGCAGCAAGCGACATAGCTTTGCAGACGATATGTGCAACCGTTTTAGAGAGAAGAGCGGCCAATGTGTCGATCTGGCTTTAAGTCGATTCGATAACAAATGACGAAAACGGACGGATTTCTCAAGTTTTTACTACATATTAACACTTGTCACATTCTCCAGTCCAACGCGGCTGCTAGTCCTCCTTTCATGCAAAATCTTAAGTTCCTAGCTCATGTCCAAGGCATCAAAGAAGGGTAAAAATTCAATAATCCATAACTAAAACTTGAATTGTACTACTTCTTACTGGCTATTGCATCAACTTAGAAGCTTCATCTGTGTTCTACTATGGTGCTTTTAGTGTCTCCGCATACCGCAGCAAGCGACATAGCTTTGCAGACGAAATGTGCAACCGTTTTAGAGAGAAGAGCATCCAATGTGTCGATCTGGCTTTAAGTCGATTCGATAACAAATGACGAAAACGGACGGATTTCTCAGGTTTTTACTACATATGAACACATTTCACATACTCCCGCTCAACTCGGCTGCTAGTCCTCCTTTCATGCAGAATCCTAAGATCCAAGCTCATGTCCAAGGCACCATAGCTAGATAAAAAGTCAATAATCGATACCTAAAACTTAAATTGTACTACTTCTTACTGGTTATAACAACAACTTAGAAGCTTCATCTGTGTTCTACTATGGAGCTTTTAGTGTCTCCACATACCGCAGCAAGCGACATAGCTTTGCAGACGATAAGTACAACCGTTCAGAGAGAAGAGCGGCCAATGTGACGATCTGGATTTAAGTCGATTCGATAACAAATGACGAAAAAGGACGGATTTCTCAGGTTTTTACTACATATGAACACTTTTCATATTCTCCTGTGTAACTCGGCTGCTAGTCCTCCCTTCATGCACAATCTTAAGGTCCTAGCTCCTGTCCAAGGCACCAAAACCAGCTAAAATATCAATAATCGATACCTACAACTTGAATTGTACTACTTCTTACTGGCTATTACAATAAACTTAGAAGCTTCATCTGTGTTCTACTATGGTGCTCTTAGTGTCTGCGCACACCGCAGCACGCGACATAGCTTTGCAGACGATAAGTAAAACCGTTTCAGAGAGGAGAGCGGCCAATGTGACGATCTGGCTTTAAGTCGATTCGATAACAAATGACGAAAACGGACAGATTTCTCAGGTTTTTACTACATATGAACACTTTTCACATTCTCCCATGCAACTCGGCTGCTAGTCCTCCTATCATGCAGAATCTTAAGGTCCTAGCTCATGTCCAAGGCACCAAAGCCAGCTTAAATGTCAATAATCGATACCTAAAACTTGAATTGTACTACTTCTTACTGGCTATTACATCAACTTAGAAGCTTCATCTGTGTTGTACTATGGTGCTTTTAGTGTCTGCGCATACCGCAGCACGCGACATAGCTTTGCAGACGATATGTAAAACCGTTTCAGAGAGAAGAGCGGCCAATGTGACGACCTGGCTTTAAGTCCATTCGATAACAAATGAAGAAAACGGCCGGATTTCTCATTTTTTTACTACATATAAACACTTTTCACATTCTCCCGTGCAACGCGGCTGCTAGTCCTCCTCTCATGCAAAGTCTTAAGTTCCTAGCTCATGTCCAAGGCACCAAAGAAGGGTAAAAAATCAGTAATCGATAGCTAAAACTTGAATTGTACTGTTTCTTACTGGCTATTACATCAACTTAGAAGCATCTTCTGTGGTCTACTATGGTGCTTTTTGTGTCTCCTAATGCCACAGTACCCGACATAGCTTTGCAGACGATAAATGTAACAGATTCAGAGCAAAGAGCGGCCAATGTGACGATCTGGCTTTAAGTCGGTTCAATAACAAATGACGAAAACGGACGCATTTCTCAGGTTTTTACTACAAATGAACACTTTCCACAGTCTCCCGTGAAACGCGGCTGCTGGTGCTCCATTCATGCAAAATCGTATGGTCCAAATTCATCGCCAAGGCACCGAAGCCGGCTAAAAAGTCAATAATCGATACCTAAAACTTGAATTGTACTACTTCTTAATGGCTATTTCATCAACTTAGAACCTTCATCTATGTTCTACTATGGTGCTTTTAGTGTCTCCGCATACCGCAGCACGCGACATAGCTTTGCAGGCGATAAATGTAACCGTTTCAGACTGATGTACGGATAATGTGACGATCTGGCTTCAAGTCGATTCGATAACAAATGACGAACACGGGCGGATTTCTCAGGTTTTTACTACATATGAACACTTTTCACATTCTCCCGTGCAACGCGACTGCTAGTCCTCCTATAATGCAAAATCTTAAGTTCCTAGCACATGTCCAAGGCACCAAAGAAGGGTAAAAATCAGTAATCGATAGCTAAAACTTGAAATGTACTGTTTCTTACTGGCTATTACATCAACTTAGAAGCTTCTTCTGTGTTCTTCAATGGTGCTTTTTGTGTCTCCTAATGCCACAGTACACGACATAGCTTTGTAGACGATAAATGTAACAGTTTCAGACCAAAGAGCGGCCAATGTGACGATCTGGCTTTAAGTCGGTTCAATAACAAATGACGAAAACTGACGTATTTCTCAGGTTTTTACTACAAATGAACACTTTCCACAGTCTCCCGTGCAACGCGGCTTCTAGTCCTCCCTTCATGCAAAACCGTATGGTCCTAGTTCATCGCCAAGGCACCGAAGCCGGCAAAAAGTCAATAATCGATACCTAAAACTTGAATTGTACTACTTTTTACTGGCTATTACATCAACTTAGATGCTTCATCTATGTTCTACTATGGTGCTTTTAGTGTCTCCGCATGCCGCAGCACGCGACATAGCTGTGCAGACGATAAATGTAACCGTTTCAGACTGAAGTGCGGCCAATGTGACGATCTGGCTTCAAGTCGATTCAATAACAAATAACGAAAACGGACGGATTTCTCAGGTTTCCACTACATATGAACACTTTTCACATTCTCCCGTGCAACGCGGCTGCTAGTCCTCCTTTCATGCAGAATCTTAAGGTCCTAGCTCATGTCCATTGCACCAAAGCCAGCTAAAAAGTCAATAATCGATACCTAAAACTTGGATTGTACTACTTCTTACTGGCTATTACATCAACTTAGAAGCTTCATCTGTGTTCTACTATGGTGCTTCTAGTGTCTCCGCATACCGCAGCACGCGACATAGAATTGCCGACGATAAGTACAACCGTTTCAGAGAGAAGAGCTGCCAATGTGACGATCTGGCTTTAAGTCGATTCGATAACAAATGACGAACACGGGCGGATTTCTCAGGTTTTTACTACATATGAATACTTTTCACATTCCCCCGTGCAACGCGGCCGCTAATCCTCCTTTCATGCAAAATCTTATGTTCCTAGCTCATGTCCAAGAATCCAAAGAAGGGTAAAAAGTCAATAATCCATAACTAAAACTTGAATTGTACTACTTGTTACTGGCTATTATATCAACTTAGAAGCTTCATCTGTGTTCTACTATGATGCTTTTAGTGTCTCCGCATACCGCAGCACGTGACATAGCTTTGCAGACGATAAGTACAACCGTTTCAGAGAGAAGACCGCCCAATGTGACGATCTGGGTTTAAGTCGATTCGATAACAAATGACGAAAACGGACGGATTTCTCAGGTTTTTACTACATATGAACACTTTTCACATTCTCCTGTACAACTCGGCTGCTAGTCCACATTTCATGCATAATCTTAAGGTCTTAGCTCAGGTCCAAGGCACCAAAGCCAGCTAAAAAGTCAATAATCGATACCTAAAACTTGAATTGTACTACTTCTTACTGGCTATTGCATCAACATAGAAGCTTCATCTGTGTTCTACTATTGTGATTTTATTTTCTCCGCATACCGCAGCACGCGACATAGTTTTGCAGACGATAAGTACAACCGTTTCAGAGGGAAGAGCGGCCAATGTGACGATCTGGCTTTAAGTCGATTAGATAACAAATGACGAAAACGGACGGATTTCTCAGGTTTTTACTACATATGAACACTTTTCACATTCGCCCGTGCAACTGGGCTGCTAGTCCTCATTTCATGCAGAATCTTAAGGTCCTAGCTCATGTCCAAGGCACCAAAGCCAGCTAAAAAGTCAATAATCGATACCTAAAACTTGAATTGTACTACTTCTTACTTGCTATTACATCAAATTAGAAGTATCATCGATGTTCTACTATGGTGCGTTTAGTGTCTCCGCATACCGCAGCACGCGACATAGCTTTGCAGACGATAAGTACAACCGTTTCAGAGAGAAGAGCGGCCAATGTGACGATCTGGCTTTAAGTCGATTCGATAACAAATGACGAAAACGGACGGATTTTTCAGGTTTTTACTACATATGAACACTTTTCACATTCTCCTGTACAACTCGGCTGCTAGTCCACATTTCATGCATAATCTTAAGGTCTTAGCTCAGGTCCAAGGCACCAAAGCCAGCTAAAAAGTCAATAATCGATACCTAAAACTTGAATTGTACTACTTCTTACTGGCTATTACATCAACTTAAAAGTATCATCGGTGTTCTACTATGGTGCTTTTAGTGTCTCTGCATACCGCCGCACGGGACATATCTTTGCAGACGATAAGTACAACCGTTGCAGAGAGAAGAGCGGCCAATGTAACGATCTGGCTGGTAAGTCGATTCGTTAACAAATGATGGAAACAGACGGATTTCTCAGGTTTTTACTACATACGAACACTTTACACATTCTCCCGTGCAACTCGGCTGCTAGTCCTCCTTTCATGCAGAATCTTAAGGTCCTAGCTCATCTCCAAGGCACCAAAGCCAGCTAAGAAGTTAATAATCAATGCCTAAAACTTGAATTGTACTACTTCTTACTGGCTATTACATCAACGTAGAAGCTTCATCTGTGTTCTACTATGGTGCTTTTAGTGTCTCCGCATACCGCAGCACGCGACATAGCTTTGCAGACGATAAGTACAACCCTTTCATTGAGAAGAGCGGCCAATGTGACGATCTGGCTTTAAGTCGATTCGATAACAAATGACGAAAACGGACGGATTTCTCAAGTTTTTACTACATATTAACACTTGTCACATTCTCCAGTCCAACGCGGCTGCTAGTCCACATTTCATGCATAATCTTAAGGTCTTAGCTCAGGTCCAAGGCACCAAAGCCAGCTAAAAAGTCAATAATCGATACCTAAAACTTGAATTGTACTACTTCTTACTGGCTATTACATCAACTTAAAAGTATCATCGGTGTTCTACTATGGTGCTTTTAGTGTCTCTGCATACCGCCGCACGGGACATATCTTTGCAGACGATAAGTACAACCGTTGCAGAGAGAAGAGCGGCCAATGTAACGATCTGGCTGGTAAGTCGATTCGTTAACAAATGATGGAAACAGACGGATTTCTCAGGTTTTTACTACATACGAACACTTTACACATTCTCCCGTGCAACTCGGCTGCTAGTCCTCCTTTCATGCAAAATCTTAAGTTCCTAGCTCATGTCCAAGGCATCAAAGAAGGGTAAAAAGTCAATAATCCATAACTAAAACTTGAATTGTACTACTTCTTACTGGCTATTACAATAAACTTAGAAGCTTCATCTGTGTTCTACTATGGTGCTCTTAGTGTCTGCGCACACCGCAGCACGCGACATAGCTTTGCAGACGATAAGTAAAACCGTTTCAGAGAGGAGAGCGGCCAATGTGACGATCTGGCTTTAAGTCGATTCGATAACAAATGACGAAAACGGACGGATTTCTCAGGTTTTTACTACATATGAACACTTTTCACATTCTCCCATGCAACTCGGCTTCTAGTCCTCCTATCATGCAGAATCTTAAGGTCCTAGCTCATGTCCAAGGCACCAAAGCCAGCTTAAATATCAATAATCGATACCTAAAACTTGAATTGTACTACTTCTTACTGGCTATTACATCAACTTAGAAGCTTCATCTGTGTTGTACTATGGTGCTTTTAGTGTCTGCGCATACCGCAGCACGCGACATAGCTTTGCAGACGATATGTAAAACCGTTTCAGAGAGAAGAGCGGCCAATGTGACGACCTGGCTTTAAGTCGATTCGATAACAAATGAAGAAAACGGCCGGATTTCTCATTTTTTTACTACATATAAACACTTTCCACATTCTCCCGTGCAACTCGGCTGCTGGTCCTCGTTTCATGCAAAATGTTAACGTCCTAGCTCATGTCCAAGGCACCAAAGCCAGCTAAAAAGTCAATAATCGATACCTAAAACGTGAATGTAGTACTTCTCACTTGGTATTACATCAACTTAGAAGCTTCATCTGTGTACTACTATGGTGCATTTTGTGTCTCCTAATGCCACAGTACGCGACATAGCTTTGCAGACGATAAATGTAACAGTTTCAGAGCAAAGAGCGGCCAATGTGACGATCTGGCTTTAAGTCGGTTCAATAACAAATGAAGAAAACGGACGCATTTCTCAGGTTTTTACTACATATTAACACTTTTCACATTCTCCAGTCCAACGCGGCTGCTAGTCCTCCTTTCATGCAAAATCTTAAGTTCCTACCTCATGTCCAAGGCATCAAAGAAGGGTAAAAAGTCAATAATCCATAACCAAAACTTGAATTGTACTTCTTCTTACTGGCTATTACATCAACTTAGAAGCTTCATCTGTGTTCTACTATGGTGCTTCTAGTGTCTCCGCATACCGCAGCAAGCGACATAGCTTTGCAGACGATATGTGCAACCGTTTTAGAGAGAAGAGCGGCCAATGTGTCGATCTGGCTTTAAGTCGATTCGATAACAAATGACGAAAACGGACGGATTTCTCAGGTTTTTACTACATATGAACACATTTCACATACTCCCGTGCAACTTGGCTGCTAGTCCTCCTTTCATGCAGAATCCTAAGATCCAAGCTCATGTCCAAGGCACCATAGCTAGATAAAAAGTCAATAATCGATACCTAAAACTTAAATTGTACTACTTCTTACTGGTTATAACAACAACTTAGAAGCTTCATCTGTGTTCTACTATGGTGCTTTTAGTGTCTCCACATACCGCAGCAAGCGACATAGCTTTGCAGACGATAAGTACAACCGTTTCAGGGAGAAGAGCGGCCAATGTGACGACCTGGCTTTAAGTCGATTCGATAACAAATGACGAACACGGGCGGATTTCTCAGGTTTTTACTACATATGAACACTTTTCACATTCTCCCGTGCAACGCGACTGCTAGTCCTCCTCTAATGCAAAATCTTAAGTTCCTAGCACATGTCCAAGGCACCAAAGAAGGGTAAAAATCAGTAATCGATAGCTAAAACTTGAAATGTACTGTTTCTTACTGGCTATTACATCAACTTAGAAGCTTCTTCTGTGTTCTTCAATGGTGCTTTTTGTGTCTCCTAATGCCACAGTACACGACATAGCTTTGTAGACGATAAATGTAACAGTTTCAGACCAAAGAGCGGCCAATGTGACGATCTGGCTTTAAGTCGGTTCAATAACAAATGACGAAAACTGACGTATTTCTCAGGTTTTTACTACAAATGAACACTTTCCACAGTCTCCCGTGCAACGCGGCTTCTAGTCCTCCCTTCATGCAAAACCGTATGGTCCTAGTTCATCGCCAAGGCACCGAAGCCGGCAAAAAGTCAATAATCGATACCTAAAACTTGAATTGTACTACTTCTTACTGGCTATTACATCAACTTAGATGCTTCATCTATGTTCTACTATGGTGCTTCTAGTGTCTCCGCATACCGCAGCACGCGACATAGAATTGCCGACGATAAGTACAACCGTTTCAGAGAGAAGAGCTGCCAATGTGACGATCTGGCTTTAAGTCGATTCGATAACAAATGACGAACACGGGCGGATTTCTCAGGTTTTTACTACATATGAATACTTTTCACATTCCCCCGTGCAACGCGGCCGCTAATCCTCCTTTCATGCAAAATCTTATGTTCCTAGCTCATGTCCAAGAATCCAAAGAAGGGTAAAAAGTCAATAATCCATAACTAAAACTTGAATTGTACTACTTGTTACTGGCTATTATATCAACTTAGAAGCTTCATCTGTGTTCTACTATGGTGCTTTTAGTGTCTCCGCATACCGCAGCACGTGACATAGCTTTGCAGACGATAAGTACAACCGTTTCAGAGAGAAGACCGCCCAATGTGACGATCTGGGTTTAAGTCGATTCGATAACAAATGACGAAAACGGACGGATTTCTCAGGTTTTTACTACATATGAACACTTTTCACATTCTCCTGTACAACTCGGCTGCTAGTCCACATTTCATGCATAATCTTAAGGTCTTAGCTCAGGTCCAAGGCACCAAAGCCAGCTAAAAAGTCAATAATCGATACCTAAAACTTGAATTGTACTACTTCTTACTGGCTATTGCATCAACATAGAAGCTTCATCTGTGTTCTACTATTGTGATTTTATTTTCTCCGCATACCGCAGCACGCGACATAGTTTTGCAGACGATAAGTACAACCGTTTCAGAGAGAAGAGCGGCCAATGTGACGATCTGGCTTTAAGTCGATTAGATAACAAATGACGAAAACGGACGGATTTCTCAGGTTTTTACTACATATGAACACTTTTAACATTCGCCCGTGCAACTGGGCTGCTAGTCCTCATTTCATGCAGAATCTTAAGGTCCTAGCTCATGTCCAAGGCACCAAAGCCAGCTAAAAACTCAATAATCGATACCTAAAACTTGAATTGTACTACTTCTTACTTGCTATTACATCAAATTAGAAGTATCATCGATGTTCTACTATGGTGCTTTTAGTGTCTCCGCATACCGCAGCACGCGACATAGCTTTGCAGACGATAAGTACAACCGTTTCAGAGAGAAGAGCGGCCAATGTGACGATCTGGCTTTAAGTCGATTCGATAACAAATGACGAAAACGGACGGATTTTTCAGGTTTTTACTACATATGAACACTTTTCACATTCTCCTGTACAACTCGGCTGCTAGTCCACATTTCATGCATAATCTTAAGGTCTTAGCTCAGGTCCAAGGCACCAAAGCCAGCTAAAAAGTCAATAATCGATACCTAAAACTTGAATTGTACTACTTCTTACTGGCTATTACATCAACTTAAAAGTATCATCGGTGTTCTACTGTGGTGCTTTTAGTGTCTCTGCATACCGCCGCACGGGACATATCTTTGCAGACGATAAGTACAACCGTTGCAGAGAGAAGAGCGGCCAATGTAACGATCTGGCTGGTAAGTCGATTCGTTAACAAATGATGGAAACAGACGGATTTCTCAGGTTTTTACTACATACGAACACTTTACACATTCTCCCGTGCAACTCGGCTGCTAGTCCTCCTTTCATGCAGAATCTTAAGGTCCTAGCTCATCTCCAAGGCACCAAAGCCAGCTAAGAAGTTAATAATCAATGCCTAAAACTTGAATTGTACTACTTCTTACTGGCTATTACATCAACGTAGAAGCTTCATCTGTGTTCTACTATGGTGCTTTTAGTGTCTCCGCATACCGCAGCACGCGACATAGCTTTGCAGACGATAAGTACAACCCTTTCATTGAGAAGAGCGGCCAATGTGACGATCTGGCTTTAAGTCGATTCGATAACAAATGACGAAAACGGACGGATTTCTCAAGTTTTTACTACATATTAACACTTGTCACATTCTCCAGTCCAACGCGGCTGCTAGTCCTCCTTTCATGCAAAATCTTAAGTTCCTAGCTCATGTCCAAGGCATCAAAGAAGGGTAAAAAGTCAATAATCCATAACTAAAACTTGAATTGTACTACTTCTTACTGGCTATTACAATAAACTTAGAAGCTTCATCTGTGTTCTACTATGGTGCTCTTAGTGTCTGCGCACACCGCAGCACGCGACATAGCTTTGCAGACGATAAGTAAAACCGTTTCAGAGAGGAGAGCGGCCAATGTGACGATCTGGCTTTAAGTCGATTCGATAACAAATGACGAAAACGGACGGATTTCTCAGGTTTTTACTACATATGAACACTTTTCACATTCTCCCATGCAACTCGGCTTCTAGTCCTCCTATCATGCAGAATCTTAAGGTCCTAGCTCATGTCCAAGGCACCAAAGCCAGCTTAAATGTCAATAATCGATACCTAAAACTTGAATTGTACTTCTTCTTACTGGCTATTACATCAACTTAGAAGCTTCATCTGTGTTGTACTATGGTGCTTTTAGTGTCTGCGCATACCGCAGGACGCGACATAGCTTTGCAGACGATATGTAAAACCGTTTCAGAGAGAAGAGCGGCCAATGTGACGACCTGGCTTTAAATCGATTCGATAACAAATGAAGAAAACGGCCGGATTTCTCATTTTTTTACTACATATAAACACTTTCCACATTCTCCCGTGCAACTCGGCTGCTGGTCCTCGTTTCATGCAAAATGTTAACGTCCTAGCTCATGTCCAAGGCACCAAAGCCAGCTAAAAAGTCAATAATCGATAACTAAAACGTGAATGTAGTACTTCTCACTTGGTATTACATCAACTTAGAAGCTTCATCTGTGTACTACTATGGTGCATTTTGTGTCTCCTAATGCCACAGTACGCGACATAGCTTTGCAGACGATAAATGTAACAGTTTCAGAGCAAAGAGCGGCCAATGTGACGATCTGGCTTTAAGTCGGTTCAATAACAAATGAAGAAAACGGACGCATTTCTCAGGTTTTTACTACATATTAACACTTTTCACATTCTCCAGTCCAACGCGGCTGCTAGTCCTCCTTTCATGCAAAATCTTAAGTTCCTACCTCATGTCCAAGGCATCAAAGAAGGGTAAAAAGTCAATAATCCATAACCAAAACTTGAATTGTACTTCTTCTTACTGGCTATTACATCAACTTAGAAGCTTCATCTGTGTTCTACTATGGTGCTTCTAGTGTCTCCGCATACCGCAGCAAGCGACATAGCTTTGCAGACGATATGTGCAACCGTTTTAGAGAGAAGAGCGGCCAATGTGTCGATCTGGCTTTAAGTCGATTCGATAACAAATGACGAAAACGGACGGATTTCTCAGGTTTTTACTACATATGAACACATTTCACATACTCCCGTGCAACTCGGCTGCTAGTCCTCCTTTCATGCAGAATCCTAAGATCCAAGCTCATGTCCAAGGCACCATAGCTAGATAAAAAGTCAATAATCGATACCTAAAACTTAAATTGTACTACTTCTTACTGGTTATAACAACAACTTAGAAGCTTCATCTGTGTTCTACTATGGTGCTTTTAGTGTCTCCACATACCGCAGCAAGCGACATAGCTTTGCAGACGATAAGTACAACCGTTTCAGAGAGAAGAGCGGCCAATGTGACGACCTGGCTTTAAGTCGATTCGATAACAAATGACGAACACGGGCGGATTTCTCAGGTTTTTACTACATATGAACACTTTTCACATTCTCCCGTGCAACGCGACTGCTAGTCCTCCTCTAATGCAAAATCTTAAGTTCCTAGCACATGTCCAAGGCACCAAAGAAGGGTAAAAATCAGTAATCGATAGCTAAAACTTGAAATGTACTGTTTCTTACTGGCTATTACATCAACTTAGAAGCTTCTTCTGTGTTCTTCAATGGTGCTTTTTGTGTCTCCTAATGCCACAGTACACGACATAGCTTTGTAGACGATAAATGTAACAGTTTCAGACCAAAGAGCGGCCAATGTGACGATCTGGCTTTAAGTCGGTTCAATAACAAATGACGAAAACTGACGTATTTCTCAGGTTTTTACTACAAATGAACACTTTCCACAGTCTCCCGTGCAACGCGGCTTCTAGTCCTCCCTTCATGCAAAACCGTATGGTCCTAGTTCATCGCCAAGGCACCGAAGCCGGCAAAAAGTCAATAATCGATACCTAAAACTTGAATTGTACTACTTCTTACTGGCTATTACATCAACTTAGATGCTTCATCTATGTTCTACTATGGTGCTTTTAGTGTCTCCGCATGCCGCAGCACGCGACATAGCTGTGCAGACGATAAATGTAACCGTTTCAGACTGAAGTGCGGCCAATGTGACGATCTGGCTTCAAGTCGATTCAATAACAAATAACGAAAACGGACGGATTTCTCAGGTTTCCACTACATATGAACACTTTTCACATTCTCCCGTGCAACGCGGCTGCTAGTCCTCCTTTCATGCAGAATCTTAAGGTCCTAGCTCATGTCCATTGCACCAAAGCCAGCTAAAAAGTCAATAATCGATACCTAAAACTTGGATTGTACTACTTCTTACTGGCTATTACATCAACTTAGAAGCTTCATCTGTGTTCTACTATGGTGCTTCTAGTGTCTCCGCATACCGCAGCACGTGACATAGCTTTGCAGACGATAAGTACAACCCTTTCATTGAGAAGAGCGGCCAATGTGACGATCTGGCTTTAAGTCGATTCGATAACAAATGACGAAAACGGACGGATTTCTCAAGTTTTTACTACATATTAACACTTGTCACATTCTCCAGTCCAACGCGGCTGCTAGTCCTCCTTTCATGCAAAATCTTAAGTTCCTAGCTCATGTCCAAGGCATCAAAGAAGGGTAAAAAGTCAATAATCCATAACTAAAACTTGAATTGTACTACTTCTTACTGGCTATTACAATAAACTTAGAAGCTTCATCTGTGTTCTACTATGGTGCTCTTAGTGTCTGCGCACACCGCAGCACGCGACATAGCTTTGCAGACGATAAGTAAAACCGTTTCAGAGAGGAGAGCGGCCAATGTGACGATCTGGCTTTAAGTCGATTCGATAACAAATGACGAAAACGGACGGATTTCTCAGGTTTTTACTACATATGAACACTTTTCACATTCTCCCATGCAACTCGGCTTCTAGTCCTCCTATCATGCAGAATCTTAAGGTCCTAGCTCATGTCCAAGGCACCAAAGCCAGCTTAAATGTCAATAATCGATACCTAAAACTTGAATTGTACTTCTTCTTACTGGCTATTACATCAACTTAGAAGCTTCATCTGTGTTGTACTATGGTGCTTTTAGTGTCTGCGCATACCGCAGCACGCGACATAGCTTTGCAGACGATATGTAAAACCGTTTCAGAGAGAAGAGCGGCCAATGTGACGACCTGGCTTTAAATCGATTCGATAACAAATGAAGAAAACGGCCGGATTTCTCATTTTTTTACTACATATAAACACTTTCCACATTCTCCCGTGCAACTCGGCTGCTGGTCCTCGTTTCATGCAAAATGTTAACGTCCTAGCTCATGTCCAAGGCACCAAAGCCAGCTAAAAAGTCAATAATCGATACCTAAAACGTGAATGTAGTACTTCTCACTTGGTATTACATCAACTTAGAAGCTTCATCTGTGTACTACTATGGTGCATTTTGTGTCTCCTAATGCCACAGTACGCGACATAGCTTTGCAGACGATAAATGTAACAGTTTCAGAGCAAAGAGCGGCCAATGTGACGATCTGGCTTTAAGTCGGTTCAATAACAAATGAAGAAAACGGACGCATTTCTCAGGTTTTTACTACATATTAACACTTTTCACATTCTCCAGTCCAACGCGGCTGCTAGTCCTCCTTTCATGCAAAATCTTAAGTTCCTACCTCATGTCCAAGGCATCAAAGAAGGGTAAAAAGTCAATAATCCATAACCAAAACTTGAATTGTACTTCTTCTTACTGGCTATTACATCAACTTAGAAGCTTCATCTGTGTTCTACTATGGTGCTTCTAGTGTCTCCGCATACCGCAGCAAGCGACATAGCTTTGCAGACGATATGTGCAACCGTTTTAGAGAGAAGAGCGGCCAATGTGTCGATCTGGCTTTAAGTCGATTCGATAACAAATGACGAAAACGGACGGATTTCTCAGGTTTTTACTACATATGAACACATTTCACATACTCCCGTGCAACTCGGCTGCTAGTCCTCCTTTCATGCAGAATCCTAAGATCCAAGCTCATGTCCAAGGCACCATAGCTAGATAAAAAGTCAATAATCGATACCTAAAACTTAAATTGTACTACTTCTTACTGGTTATAACAACAACTTAGAAGCTTCATCTGTGTTCTACTATGGTGCTTTTAGTGTCTCCACATACCGCAGCAAGCGACATAGCTTTGCAGACGATAAGTACAACCGTTTCAGGGAGAAGAGCGGCCAATGTGACGACCTGGCTTTAAGTCGATTCGATAACAAATGACGAACACGGGCGGATTTCTCAGGTTTTTACTACATATGAACACTTTTCACATTCTCCCGTGCAACGCGACTGCTAGTCCTCCACTAATGCAAAATCTTAAGTTCCTAGCACATGTCCAAGGCACCAAAGAAGGGTAAAAATCAGTAATCGATAGCTAAAACTTGAAATGTACTGTTTCTTACTGGCTATTACATCAACTTAGAAGCTTCTTCTGTGTTCTTCAATGGTGCTTTTTGTGTCTCCTAATGCCACAGTACACGACATAGCTTTGTAGACGATAAATGTAACAGTTTCAGACCAAAGAGCGGCCAATGTGACGATCTGGCTTTAAGTCGGTTCAATAACAAATGACGAAAACTGACGTATTTCTCAGGTTTTTACTACAAATGAACACTTTCCACAGTCTCCCGTGCAACGCGGCTTCTAGTCCTCCCTTCATGCAAAACCGTATGGTCCTAGTTCATCGCCAAGGCACCGAAGCCGGCAAAAAGTCAATAATCGATACCTAAAACTTGAATTGTACTACTTCTTACTGGCTATTACATCAACTTAGATGCTTCATCTATGTTCTACTATGGTGCTTTTAGTGTCTCCGCATGCCGCAGCACGCGACATAGCTGTGCAGACGATAAATGTAACCGTTTCAGACTGAAGTGCGGCCAATGTGACGATCTGGCTTCAAGTCGATTCAATAACAAATAACGAAAACGGACGGATTTCTCAGGTTTCCACTACATATGAACACTTTTCACATTCTCCCGTGCAACGCGGCTGCTAGTCCTCCTTTCATGCAGAATCTTAAGGTCCTAGCTCATGTCCATTGCACCAAAGCCAGCTAAAAAGTCAATAATCGATACCTAAAACTTGGATTGTACTACTTCTTACTGGCTATTACATCAACTTAGAAGCTTCATCTGTGTTCTACTATGGTGCTTCTAGTGTCTCCGCATACCGCAGCACGCGACATAGAATTGCCGACGATAAGTACAACCGTTTCAGAGAGAAGAGCTGCCAATGTGACGATCTGGCTTTAAGTCGATTCGATAACAAATGACGAACACGGGCGGATTTCTCAGGTTTCCACTACATATGAACACTTTTCACATTCTCCCGTGCAACGCGGCTGCTAGTCCTCCTTTCATGCAGAATCTTAAGGTCCTAGCTCATGTCCATTGCACCAAAGCCAGCTAAAAAGTCAATAATCGATACCTAAAACTTGGATTGTACTACTTCTTACTGGCTATTACATCAACTTAGAAGCTTCATCTGTGTTCTACTATGGTGCTTCTAGTGTCTACGCATACCGCAGCACGCGACATAGAATTGCCGACGATAAGTACAACCGTTTCAGAGAGAAGAGCTGCCAATGTGACGATCTGGCTTTAAGTCGATTCGATAACAAATGACGAACACGGGCGGATTTCTCAGGTTTTTACTACATATGAATACTTTTCACATTCCCCCGTGCAACGCGGCCGCTAATCCTCCTTTCATGCAAAATCTTATGTTCCTAGCTCATGTCCAAGAATCCAAAGAAGGGAAAAAAGTCAATAATCCATAACTAAAACTTGAATTGTACTACTTGTTACTGGCTATTATATCAACTTAGAAGCTTCATCTGAGTTCTACTATGGTGCTTTTAGTGTCTCCGCATACCGCAGCACGTGACATAGCTTTGCAGACGATAAGTACAACCGTTTCAGAGAGAAGACCGCCCAATGTGACGATCTGGGTTTAAGTCGATTCGATAACAAATGACGAAAACGGACGGATTTCTCAGGTTTTTACTACATATGAACACTTTTCACATTCTCCTGTACAACTCGGCTGCTAGTCCACATTTCATGCATAATCTTAAGGTCTTAGCTCAGGTCCAAGGCACCAAAGCCAGCTAAAAAGTCAATAATCGATACCTAAAACTTGAATTGTACTACTTCTTACAGGCTATTACATCAACATAGAAGCTTCATCTGTGTTGTACTATGGTGCTTTTAGTGTCTGCGCATACCGCAGCACGCGACATAGCTTTGCAGACGATATGTAAAACCGTTTCAGAGAGAAGAGCGGCCAATGTGACGACCTGGCTTTAAATCGATTCGATAACAAATGAAGAAAACGGCCGGATTTCTCATTTTTTTACTACATATAAACACTTTCCACATTCTCCCGTGCAACTCGGCTGCTGGTCCTCGTTTCATGCAAAATGTTAACGTCCTAGCTCATGTCCAAGGCACCAAAGCCAGCTAAAAAGTCAATAATCGATACCTAAAACGTGAATGTAGTACTTCTCACTTGGTATTACATCAACTTAGAAGCTTCATCTGTGTACTACTATGGTGCATTTTGTGTCTCCTAATGCCACAGTACGCGACATAGCTTTGCAGACGATAAATGTAACAGTTTCAGAGCAAAGAGCGGCCAATGTGACGATCTGGCTTTAAGTCGGTTCAATAACAAATGAAGAAAACGGACGCATTTCTCAGGTTTTTACTACATATTAACACTTTTCACATTCTCCAGTCCAACGCGGCTGCTAGTCCTCCTTTCATGCAAAATCTTAAGTTCCTACCTCATGTCCAAGGCATCAAAGAAGGGTAAAAAGTCAATAATCCATAACCAAAACTTGAATTGTACTTCTTCTTACTGGCTATTACATCAACTTAGAAGCTTCATCTGTGTTCTACTATGGTGCTTCTAGTGTCTCCGCATACCGCAGCAAGCGACATAGCTTTGCAGACGATATGTGCAACCGTTTTAGAGAGAAGAGCGGCCAATGTGTCGATCTGGCTTTAAGTCGATTCGATAACAAATGACGAAAACGGACGGATTTCTCAGGTTTTTACTACATATGAACACATTTCACATACTCCCGTGCAACTCGGCTGCTAGTCCTCCTTTCATGCAGAATCCTAAGATCCAAGCTCATGTCCAAGGCACCATAGCTAGATAAAAAGTCAATAATCGATACCTAAAACTTAAATTGTACTACTTCTTACTGGTTATAACAACAACTTAGAAGCTTCATCTGTGTTCTACTATGGTGCTTTTAGTGTCTCCACATACCGCAGCAAGCGACATAGCTTTGCAGACGATAAGTACAACCGTTTCAGAGAGAAGAGCGGCCAATGTGACGACCTGGCTTTAAGTCGATTCGATAACAAATGACGAACACGGGCGGATTTCTCAGGTTTTTACTACATATGAACACTTTTCACATTCTCCCGTGCAACGCGACTGCTAGTCCTCCACTAATGCAAAATCTTAAGTTCCTAGCACATGTCCAAGGCACCAAAGAAGGGTAAAAATCAGTAATCGATAGCTAAAACTTGAAATGTACTGTTTCTTACTGGCTATTACATCAACTTAGAAGCTTCTTCTGTGTTCTTCAATGGTGCTTTTTGTGTCTCCTAATGCCACAGTACACGACATAGCTTTGTAGACGATAAATGTAACAGTTTCAGACCAAAGAGCGGCCAATGTGACGATCTGGCTTTAAGTCGGTTCAATAACAAATGACGAAAACTGACGTATTTCTCAGGTTTTTACTACAAATGAACACTTTCCACAGTCTCCCGTGCAACGCGGCTTCTAGTCCTCCCTTCATGCAAAACCGTATGGTCCTAGTTCATCGCCAAGGCACCGAAGCCGGCAAAAAGTCAATAATCGATACCTAAAACTTGAATTGTACTACTTCTTACTGGCTATTACATCAACTTAGATGCTTCATCTATGTTCTACTATGGTGCTTTTAGTGTCTCCGCATGCCGCAGCACGCGACATAGCTGTGCAGACGATAAATGTAACCGTTTCAGACTGAAGTGCGGCCAATGTGACGATCTGGCTTCAAGTCGATTCAATAACAAATAACGAAAACGGACGGATTTCTCAGGTTTCCACTACATATGAACACTTTTCACATTCTCCCGTGCAACGCGGCTGCTAGTCCTCCTTTCATGCAGAATCTTAAGGTCCTAGCTCATGTCCATTGCACCAAAGCCAGCTAAAAAGTCAATAATCGATACCTAAAACTTGGATTGTACTACTTCTTACTGGCTATTACATCAACTTAGAAGCTTCATCTGTGTTCTACTATGGTGCTTCTAGTGTCTCCGCATACCGCAGCACGCGACATAGAATTGCCGACGATAAGTACAACCGTTTCAGAGAGAAGAGCTGCCAATGTGACGATCTGGCTTTAAGTCGATTCGATAACAAATGACGAACACGGGCGGATTTCTCAGGTTTCCACTACATATGAACACTTTTCACATTCTCCCGTGCAACGCGGCTGCTAGTCCTCCTTTCATGCAGAATCTTAAGGTCCTAGCTCATGTCCATTGCACCAAAGCCAGCTAAAAAGTCAATAATCGATACCTAAAACTTGGATTGTACTACTTCTTACTGGCTATTACATCAACTTAGAAGCTTCATCTGTGTTCTACTATGGTGCTTCTAGTGTCTCCGCATACCGCAGCACGCGACATAGAATTGCCGACGATAAGTACAACCGTTTCAGAGAGAAGAGCTGCCAATGTGACGATCTGGCTTTAAGTCGATTCGATAACAAATGACGAACACGGGCGGATTTCTCAGGTTTTTACTACATATGAATACTTTTCACATTCCCCCGTGCAACGCGGCCGCTAATCCTCCTTTCATGCAAAATCTTATGTTCCTAGCTCATGTCCAAGAATCCAAAGAAGGGAAAAAAGTCAATAATCCATAACTAAAACTTGAATTGTACTACTTGTTACTGGCTATTATATCAACTTAGAAGCTTCATCTGTGTTCTACTATGGTGCTTTTAGTGTCTCCGCATACCGCAGCACGTGACATAGCTTTGCAGACGATAAGTACAACCGTTTCAGAGAGAAGACCGCCCAATGTGACGATCTGGGTTTAAGTCGATTCGATAACAAATGACGAAAACGGACGGATTTCTCAGGTTTTTACTACATATGAACACTTTTCACATTCTCCTGTACAACTCGGCTGCTAGTCCACATTTCATGCATAATCTTAAGGTCTTAGCTCAGGTCCAAGGCACCAAAGCCAGCTAAAAAGTCAATAATCGATACCTAACACTTGAATTGTACTACTTCTTACTGGCTATTGCATCAACATAGAAGCTTCATCTGTGTTCTACTATTGTGATTTTATTTTCTCCGCATACCGCAGCACACGCGACATAGTTTTGCAGACGATAAGTACAACCGTTTCAGAGAGAAGAGCGGCCAATGTGACGATCTGGCTTTAAGTCGATTAGATAACAAATGACGAAAACGGACGGATTTCTCAGGTTTTTACTACATATGAACACTTTTCACATTCGCCCGTGCAACTGGGCTGCTAGTCCTCATTTCATGCAGAATCTTAAGGTCCTAGCTCATGTCCAAGGCACCAAAGCCAGCTAAAAAGTCAATAATCGATACCTAAAACTTGAATTGTACTACTTCTTACTTGCTATTACATCAAATTAGAAGTATCATCGATGTTCTACTATGGTGCTTTTAGTGTCTCTGCATGCCGCCGCACGGGACATATCTTTGCAGACGATAAGTACAACCGTTGCAGAGAGAAGAGCGGCCAATGTAACGATCTGGCTGGTAAGTCGATTCGTTAACAAATGATGGAAACAGACGGATTTCTCAGGTTTTTACTACATATGAACACTTTACACATTCTCCCGTGCAACTCGGCTGCTAGTCCTCCTTTCATGCAGAATCTTAAGGTCCTAGCTCATCTCCAAGGCACCAAAGCCAGCTAAGAAGTTAATAATCAATGCCTAAAACTTGAATTGTACTACTTCTTACTGGCTATTACATCAACGTAGAAGCTTCATCTGTGTTCTACTATGGTGCTTTTAGTGTCTCCGCATACCGCAGCACGCGACATAGCTTTGCAGACGATAAGTACAACCCTTTCAGAGAGAAGAGCGGCCAATGTGACGATCTGGCTTTAAGTCGATTCGATAACAAATGACGAAAACGGACGGATTTCTCAGGTTTTTACTAAATATGAACACTTTTCACATTCTCCCGTGCAACTCGGCTGCTAGTCCTCCTTTCATGCAGAATCTTAAGGTCCTAGCTCATGTCCAAGGCACCAAAGCCAGTTAAAAAGTCAATAATCGATACCTAAAACTTGAATTGTACTACTTCTTAGTGGCTTTTACATTATTTTAGAAGTATCATCGGTGTTCTACTATGGTGCTTTTAGTGTCTCTGCATACCGCAGCACGCGACATAGCTTTGCAGACGATAAGTACAACCGTTGCAGAGAGAAGAGCGGCCAATGTGACGATCTGGCTTTAAGTCGATTCGATAACAAATGACGAAAACGGACGGATTTCTCAGGTTTTTACTACATATGAACACTTTACAAATTCTCCCGTGCAACTCGGCTGCTAGTCCTCCTTTCATGCAGAATGTTAAGGTCCTAGCTCATGTCCAAGGCACCAAAGCCAGCTAAAAAGTCAATAATCAATGCTTAAAACTTGAATTGTACTACTTCTTACTGGCTATTACATCAACGTAGAAGCTTCATCTGTGTTCTACTATTGTGCTTTTAGTGTCTCCGCATACCGCAGCACGCGACATAGCTTTGCAGACGATAAGTACAACCGTTTCAGAGAGAAGAGCGGCCAATGTGACGATCTGGCTTTAAGTCGATTCGATAACAAATGACGAAAACGGACGGATTTCTCAGGTTTTTACTGCATATGAACACTTCTCACATTCTCCCGTGCAACTCGGCAGCTAGTCCTCTTTTCATGCAGAATCTTAAGGTCCTAGCTCGTGTCCAAGGCACCAAAGCCAGCTAAAAAGTCAACAATCGATACCTAAAACTTGAGTTGTACTACTTCTTACAGGCTATTACATCAACTTAAAAGCTTCATCTGTGTTTTACTATGGTGCTTTTAGTTCCTCCGCATACTGCAGCACGTGACATAGTTTTGTAGACGATAAGTACAACCGTTTCAGAGAGAAGAGTGGCCAATGTGACGATCTGGCTTTAAGTCGATTCGATAACAAATGACGAAAACGGACGGATTTCTCTGGTTTTTACTACATATGAACACTTTTCACATTCTCCCGTGCAACTCGGCTGCTAGTCCTCCTTTCATGCGGAATCTTAAGGTCCTAGCTCATGTCCAATGCACCAAAGTCAGCTAAAAAGTCAATAATCGATACCTAAAACTTGAATTGTACTACTTCTTACTGGCTATTACATCAACTTAGAAGCTTCATCTGTGTTTTACTATGGTGTTTTTAGTTTCTCCGCATACCGCAACTCACGACATAGTTTTGTAGACGATAAGTACAACCGTTTCAGAGAGAAGTGTGGACAATGTGACGATCTGGCTTTAATTAGATTCGGTAACAAATGACGAAAACGGACAGATTTCTCAGGTTTTTACTACATATGAACACTTTTCACATTCTCCCGTGCAACTCGGCTGCTAGTCCTCCTTTCATGCAGAATCTTAAGGTCCTAGCTCATGTCCAAGGCACCAAAGCCAGCTAAATAGTCAATAATCGATACCTAAAACTTGAATTGTACTACTTCTTACTGGCTATTACATCAACTTAGAAGTATCATCGGTGTTGTACTATGGTGCTTTTAGTGTCTCTGCATACCGCAGCACGCGACATAGCTTTGCAGACGATAAGTACAACCGTTGCAGAGAGAAGAGCGGCCAATGTGACGATCTGGCTTTAAGTCGATTCGATAACAAATGACGGAAACGGACGGATTTCTCAGGTTTTTACTACATATGAACACTTTACAAATTCTCCCGTGCAACTCGGCTGCTAGTCCTCCTTTCATGCAGAATGTTAAGGTCCTAGCTCATGTCCAAGGCACCAAAGCCAGCTAAAAAGTCAATAATCAATGCCTAAAACTTGAATTGTACTACTTCTTACTGGCTATTACAGCAACGTAGAAGCTTCATCTGTGTTCTACTATTGTGCTTGTAGTGTCTCCGCATACCGCAGCACGCGACATAGCTTTGTAGACGATAAGTACAACCGTTTCAGAGAGAAGAGCGGCCAATGTAACTATCTGGCTTTAAGTCGATTCGATAACAAATGACGAAAACGTACGGATTTCACAGGTTTTTACTACATATATACACTTTTCACATTCTCCCGTGCAACTCGGATGCTAGTCCCCCTTTCATGCAGAATCTTAAGGTCCTAGCTCATGTCCAAGGTACCAAAGTCAGAAAAAAATCAATAATCAGTACCTAAAACTTGAATTGTACTACTTCTTACAGGCTATTACATCAACATAGAAGCTTCATCTGTGTTCTACTATGGTGCCTTTAGTTTCTCCGCATACCGCAGCAGGCGACATAGTTTTGTAGACGATAAGTACAACCGTTTCAGAGAGAAGAGCGCCTAATGTGACGATCTGGCTTTAAGTCGATTCGATAACAAATGACGAAAACGGACGGATTTCTCAGGTTTTTACTACATATGAACACTTCTCACATTCTCCCGTGCAACTGGGCTGCTAGTCCTCCATTCATGCAGAATCCTAAGGTCCTAGCTAATGTATAAGGCACCAAAGCCATCTAAAAAGTCAATAATCAATGCCTAAAACTTAAATTGTACTACTTCTTACTGGCTATTACATCAACTTTAAAGCTTCATCTGTGTTTTACTATGGTGCTTTTAGTTTCTCCGCATACCGCAGCACGGACATAGCTTTGCAGACGATAAGTACAACCGTTGCAGAGTGAAGAGCGGGGAAATGTGACGATCTGGCTTTAAGTCGATTCGATTACAAATGACGAAAACGGACGGATTTCTCAGGTTTTTACTACTTATGAACACTTTTCACATTCTCCCGTGCAACTCGGCTGCTAGTCCTCCTTTCATGCAGAATCTTAAGGTCCTACCTCATGTCCAAGGCACGAAAGCCAGCTAAGAAGTCAATAATCGATACCTAAATCTTGAATTGTACTACTTCTTACTGGCTATTACATCAACTTAGAAGCTTCATCTGTGTTTTACTATGGTGCTTTTAGTTTCTCCGCATACCGCAGCACGCGACATACTTTTGTAGACGTTAAGTACAACCGTTTCAGAGAGAAGAGCGCCCAATGTGACGATCTGGCTTTAAGTCGATTCGTTAACAAATGACGAAAACGGACGGATTTCTCAGGTTTTTACTACATATGAACACTTTTCACATTCTCCCGTGCAACGCGGCTGCTAGTCCTCCTTTCATACAGAATCTTAAGGTCCTAGCTCATGTCCAAGGCACCAAAGCCAGCGAAGAAATCAATAATCAGTACCTAAAACTTGAATTGTACTACTTCTTACTGGCTATTACATCAACTTAGAAGCTTCATCTGTGTTCTACTATGGTGCTTTTAGTGTCTCCGCATACCGCAGCACGCGACATAGCTTTAAAGACGATAAGTACAACCGTTTCAGACAGAAATGCGGCCAATGTGACGATCTGGCTTTAAGTCGATTCGATAACAAATGACGAAAACGGACGGATTTCTAGGTTTTTACTACATATGAACACTTTTCACATTCTCCCGTGCAACTCGGCTGCTAGTCCTCCTTTCATACAGAATCTTAAGGTTCTAGCTCATGTCCAAGGCACCAAAGCCAGCTAAAAAATCAATAATCGATACCTAAAACTTGAATTGTACTACTTCTTACTGGCTATTACATCAACTTAGAGTCTTCATCTGTGTTCTACTATGGTGCTTTTAGTGTCTCCACATACCGCAGAACGCGACATAGCTTTGCAGTCGTTAAGTACGACCGTTTCAGAGAGAAGAGCGGCCAATGTGACGATCTGGCTTTAAGTCGATTCGATAACAAAATACGAAAACGGACAGATTTCTCAGGTTTTTACTACATATGAACACTTTTCACATACTCCCGTGCAACGCGGCTGCTAGTCCTCCTTTCATGCAGAATCTTAAGGTCCTAGCTCATGTCCAAGGCACCAAAGCGAGCTAAAAAGTCAATAATCGATACCTAAAACTTAAGTTCTACTACTTCTTACTGGCTATTACATCAACTTAGAAGCTTCATCTGTGTTCTACTATGGTGAGTTTAGTGTCTCCACATACCGCAGCACGCGACATAGCGTTGCAGACGATAAGTACAACCGTTTCAGAGAGAAGAGCGGCCAATGTGACGATCTGGCTTTAAGTCGATTCTGTAACAAATGACGAAAACGGACCGATTTCTTAGGTTTGTACTACATATGAACACTTTTCACATTCTCCCGTGCAACTCGGCTGCTAGTCCTCATTTCATGCAGAATCTTAAGGTCTTAGCTCATGTCCAAGGCACCAAAGCCAGCTAAAAAGTCAATAATCGATACCTAAAACTTGAATTGTACTACTTCTTACTGGCTAATACTTCAACTTAGAAGCCTCATCTGTGTACTACTATATTGATTTTAGTGTCTCCGCATACCGCAGCACGCGACATAGCTTTGCAGACGATAAGTACAACCGTTTCAGAGAGAACAGCGGCCAATGTGACGATCGGGCTTTAAGTCTATTCGATGACAAATGACGAAGACGGACGGATTTCTCAGGTTTTTACTACATATGAACACTTTTCACATTCTCCCGTGCAACTCGGCTGCTAGTCATCCTTTCATGCAGAATCTTAAGGTCCTAGCTCATGTCCAAGGCACCAAAGCCAGCTAAAAAGTCAATAATCGATACCTAAAACTTGAATTGTACTACCTCTTACTATCAATTACATCAACTTAGAACTTTCATCTGTGTTCTACTATGGTGCTTTTAGTGTCTCCGCATACCGCAGCACGCGACATAGCTTTGCAGACGATAAGTACAACCCTTTCAGGGAGAAGAGCGGCCAATGTGACGATCTGGCTTTAAGTCGACTCGATAACAAAAGACGAAAACGGACGGATTTCTCAGGTTTTTACTACATATGAACACTTTTCACATTCTCCCGTACAACTCGGCTGCTAGTCCTCCTTTCATGCAGAATCTTAAGGTCCTAGCTCATGTCCAAGGCACCAAAGCCAGCTAAAAAGTCAATAATCGATACCTAAAACTTGAATTGTACTACTTCTTACTTGCTATTACATCAACTTAGAAGCTTCATCTGTGTATTACTATGGTGCTTTTAGTGTCTCCGGATACCGCATCACGCGACATAGCTTAGCAGACGATAAGTACAACCGTTTCAGACAGAAGAGCGGCCAATGCGGCGATCTGGCTTTAAATCGATTCGATAACAAATGACGAAAACGGACGGATTTCTCAGGTTTTTACTACATATGAACACTTTTCACATTCTCCCGTGGAACTCGGCTGCTAGTCCTCCTTTCATTCAGAATTTTAAGGTCCTAGCTCATGTCCAAGGCACCAAAGCCAGCTAAAAAGTCAATAATCGATACCTAAAACTTGAATTGTACTACTTCTTACTTGCTATTACATCAACTTAGAAGCTTCATCTGTGTCCTACTATGGTGCTTTTAGTGTCTCCGAATACCGCAGCACGCGACATAGCTTTACAGACGATAAGTACAACCGTTTCAGACAGAAGAGCGGCTAATGTGACGATCTGGCTTTGAGTCGATTCGATATCAAATGACGAAAACGGACGGATTTCCTAGGTTTTTACTACATATGAACACTTTTCACATTCTCCCGTGCAACTCGGCTGCTAGTCCTCCTTTCATGCAGAATCTTAAGGTCCTATCTCATGTCCAAGGCACCAAAGCCAGCTAAAAAGTCAATAATCTATACCTAAAACTTGAATTGTACTACTTCTTACCTGCTATTACATCAACTTAAAAGCTTCATGTGTGTTCTACTATGGTGCTTTTAGTGTCTCCGCATACCGCAGCACGCGACATAGGTTTGCAGATGATAAGTACAACCGTTTCAGGGAGAAGAGCGTCCAACGTGAAGATCTGGCTTTAAGTCGATTCGATAACAAATGACGAAAACGGACGGATTTCTCAGGTTTTTACTACATATGAACACCTTTCACATTCTCCCGTGCAACTCGGCTGCTAGTCCTCCTTTCACGCAGAATCTTAGGGTCCTAGCTCATGTCCAAGGCACCAAAGCCAGCTAAAAAATCAATAATCGATACCTAAAACTTGAATTGTACTACTTCTTACTGCCTATTACATCAACTTAGAGGCTTCATCTGTGTTCTACTATGGTGCTTTTAGTGTCTCCACATACCGCAGCACGCGACATGGCTTTGCAGACGATAAGTACGACCGTTTCAGAGAGAAGAGCGGCCAATGTGACGATCTGGCTTTAAGTCGATTCGATAACAAATGACGAAAACGGACGGATTTCTCAGGTTTTTACTACATATGAACACTTTTCACATTCTCCCGTGAAACTCGGCTGCTAGTCCTCCTTTCATGCAGAATCTTAAGGTCCTAGCTCATGTCCAAGGCACCAAAGCCAGCTAAAAAGTCAATAATCGATACCTAAAACTTGAATTGTACTACTTCTTACTTGCTATTACATCAACTTAGAAGCTTCATCTGTGTCCTACTATGGTGCTTTTAGTGTCTCCGAATACCGCAGCACGCGACATAGCTTTGCAGACGATAAGTACAACCGTTTCAGACAGAAGAGCGGCCAATGTGACGATCTGGCTTTGAGTCGATTCGATAACAAATGACGAAAACGGACGGATTTCTCAGGTTTTTACTACATATGAACACTTTTCACATTCTCCCGTGCAACTCGGCTGCTAGTCCTCCTTTCATGCAGAATCTTAAGGTCCTAGCTCATGTTTAGGGCACCAAAGCCAGCTAAAAAGTCAATAATCTATACCTAAAACTCGAATTGTACTACTTCTTACTGGCTATTACATCAACTTAAAAGCTTCATCTATGTTCTACTATGGTGCTTTTAGTGTCTCCGCATACCGCAGCACGCGACATATCTTTGCAGACGATAAGGACAACCGTTTCAGAGAGAAGAGCGGCCAATGTGACGATCTGGCTTTGTGTCGATTCGTTAACAAATGACGAAAACGGACGGATTTCTCAGGTTTTTACTACATATGAACTCTTTTCACATACTCCCATCCAACTCGGCTGCTAGTCCTCCTTTCATGCAGAATCTTAAGGTCCTAGCTCATGTCAAAGGCACCAAAGCCAGCTAAATTGTCAATAATCGATACCTAAAACGTGAATTGTACTACTTCTTACTGGCTATTACATCAACTTAGAAGCTTCATGTGTGTTCTACTATGGTGCTTTTAGTGTCTCCGCATACCGCAGCACGCGACATAGCTTTGCAGACGATAAGTACAACCGTTTCAGAGAGAAGAGCGGCCAATGCGGCGATCTGACTTTAAGTCGATTCGATAACAAATGACGAAAACGGACGGATTTCTCAGGTTTTTACTACATATGAACACTTTTCACATTCTCCCGTGGAACTCGGCTGCTAGTCCTCCTTTCATTCAGAATTTTAAGGTCCTAGCTCATGTCCAAGGCACCAAAGCCAGCTAAAAAGTCAATAATCGATACCTAAAACTTGAATTGCACTACTTCTTACTTGCTATTACATCAACTTAGAAGCTACATCTGTGTCCTACTATGGTGCTTTTAGTGTCTCCCAATACCGCAGCACGCGACATAGGTTTGCAGACGATAAGAACAACCGTTTCAGGGAGAAGAGCGGCCAATGTGACGAACTGGCTTTGAGTCGATTCGATAACAAATGACGAAAACGGACGGATTTCCTAGGTTTTTACTACATATGAACACTTTTCACATTCTCCCGTGCAACTCGGCTGCTAGTCCTCCTTTCATGCAGAATCTTAAGGTCCTAGCTCATGTTTAAGGCAACAAAGCCAGCTAAAAAGTCAATAATCGATAACTAAAACTTGTATTGTACTACTTCTTACTGGCTATTACATCAACTTAGAAGGTTCATCTGTGTATTACTATGGTGCTTTTAGTGTCTCCGGATACCGCAACACGCGACATAGCTTAGCAGACGATAAGTACAACCGTTTCAGACAGAAGAGCGGCCAATGCGGCGATCTGACTTTAAGTCGATTCGATAACAAATGACGAAAACGGACGGATTTCTCAGGTTTTTACTACATATGAACACTTTTCACATTCTCCCGTGCAACTCGGCAGCTAATCCTCCTTTCATGCAGAATCTTAAGGTCCTAGCTCATGTCCAAGGCACCAAAGCTAGCTAAAAAGTCAGTAATCGATACCTAAAACTTTAATTGTACTACTTCTTACTGGCTATTACATCAACTTAGAAGTTTCATCTGTGTTCTACTATGGTGCTTGTAGTGTCTCCTCATACCGCAGCACGCGACATAGCTTTGCAGACGATAAGTACAACCGTTTCAGGGAGAAGAGCCTCCAATGTGTCGATCTGGCTTTAAGTCGATTCGATAACAAATGACGAAAACGGACGGATTTCTCAGGTTTTTACTACATATGAACACTTTTCACATTCTCCCGTGCAAATCGGCTGCTAGTTCTCCTTTCACGCAGCATCTTAAGGTCCTAGCTCATGTCCAAGGCACCAAAGCCAGCTAAAAAATCAATAATCGATACCAAAAACTTGAATTGTACTACTTCTTACTGCCTATTACATCAACTTAGAGGCTTCATCTGTGTTCTACTATTGTGCTTTTAGTGTCTCCACATACCGCAGCACGCGACATAGCTTTGCAGACGATAAGTACGACCGTTTCAGAGAGAAGAGCGGCCAATGTGACGATCTGGCTTTAAGTCGATTCGATAACAAATGACGAAAACGGACGGATTTCTCAGGTTTTTACTACATATGAACACTTTTCACATTCTCCCGTGAAACTCGGCTGCTAGTCCTCCTTTCATGCAGAATCTTAAGGTCCTAGCTCATGTCCAAGGCACCAAAGCCAGCTAAAAAGTCAATAATCGATACCTAAAACTTGAATTGTACTACTTCTTACTTGCTATTACATCAACTTAGAAGCTTCATCTGTGGCCTACTATTGTGCTTTTAGTGTCTCCGAATACCGCAGCACGCGACATAGCATTACAGACGATAAGTACAACCGTTTCAGACAGAAGAGCGGCTAATGTGACAATCTGGCTTTGAGTCGATTCGATAACAAATGACGAAAACGGACGGATTTCCTAGGTTTTTACTACATATGAACACTTTTCACATTCTCCCGTGCAACTCGGCTGCTAGTCCTCCTTTCATGCAGAATCTTAAGGTCCTAGCTCATGTTTAAGGCACCAAAGCCAGCTAGAAAGTCAATAATCTATACCTAAAACTTGAATTGTACTACTTCTTACCTGCTATTACATCAACTTAAAAGCTTCATCTGTGTTCTACTATGGTGCTTTTAGTGTCTCCGCATACCGCAACACGCGACATAGCTTTGCAGACGATAAGTACAACCGCTTCAGAGAGAAGAGCGGCCAATATGACGATCTGGCTTTAAGTCGATTCGAAAACAAATGACGAAAACGGACGGATTTCTCAGGTTTTTACTACATATGAACTCTTTTCACATTCTCCCATGCAACTCGGCTGCTAGTCCTCCTTTCATGCAGAATCTTAAGGTCCTAGCTCATGTCAAAGGCACCAAAGCCAGCTAAAAAGTCAATAATCGATACCTAAAACGTGAATTGTACTACTTCTTACTGGCTATTACATCAACTTAGAAGCTTCATGTGTGTTCTACTATGGTGCTTTTAGTGTCTACGCATACCGCAGCACGCGACATAGCTTTGCAGATGATAAGTACAACCGTTTCAGGGAGAAGAGCGGCCAATGTGACGATCTGGCTTTAAGTCGATTCGATAACAAATGACGAAAACGGACGGATTTCTCAGGTTTTTACTACATATGAACACTTTTCACATTCTCCCGTGAAACTCGGCTGCTAGTCCTCCTTTCATGCAGAATCTTAAGTTCCTAGCTCATGTCCAAGGCACCAAAGCCAGCTAAAAAGTCAATAATCGATACCTAAAACTTGAATTGTACTACTTCTTACTTGCTATTACATCAACTTAGAAGCTTCATCTGTGTCCTACTATGGTGCTTTTAGTGTCTCCGAATACCGCAGCACGCGACATAGCTTTGCAGACGATAAGTACAACCGTTTCAGACAGAAGAGCGGCCAATGTGACGATCTGGCTTTGAGTCGATTCGATAACAAATGACGAAAACGGACGGATTTCTCAGGTTTCTACTACATATGAACACTTTTCACATTCTCCCGTGCAACTCGTCTGCTAGTCCTCCTTTCATGCTGAATCTTAAGGTCTTAGCTCATGTATAGGGCACCAAAGCCAGCTAAAAAGTCAATAATCTATACCTAAAACTTGAATTGTACTACATCTTACTGGCTATTACATCAACTTAAAAGCTTCATCTATGTTCTACTATGGTGCTTTTAGTGTCTCCGCATACCGCAGCACGCGACATATCTTTGCAGACGATAAGGACAACCGTTTCAGAGAGAAGAGCAGCCAATGTGACGATCTGGCTTTGTGTCGATTCGTTAACAAATGACGAAAACGGACGGATTTCTCAGGTTTTTACTACATATGAACTCTTTTCACATACTCCCATCCAACTCGGCTGCTAGTCCTCCTTTCATGCAGAATCTTAAGGTCCTAGCTCATGTCCAAGGCACCAAAGCCAGCTAAATTGTCAATAATCGATACCTAAAACGTGAATTGTACTACTTCTTACTGGCTATTACATCAACTTAGAAGCTTCATGTGTGTTCTACTATGGTGCTTTTAGTGTCTCCGCATACCGCAGCACGCGACATAGCTTTGCAGACGATAAGTACAACCGTTTCAGAGAGAAGAGCGGCCAATATGACGATCTGGCTTTAAGTCGATTCGAAAACAAATGACGAAAACGGACGGATTTCAAAGGTTTTTACTACATATGAACATTTTTCACATTCTCCCGTGCAACTCGGCTGCTAGTCCTCCTTTCATGCAGACTCTTAATGTCCTAGCTCATGTCCAAGGCACCAAAGCCAGCTAAAAAGTCAATAATCGATACCTAAAACTTTAATTGTACTACTTCTTACTGGCTATTACATCAACTTAGAAGGTTCATTTGTGTATTACTATGGTGCTTTTAGTGTCTCCGGATACCGCAACACGCGACATAGCTTAGCAGACGGTAAGTACAACCGTTTCAGACAGAAGAGCGGCCAATGCGGCGATCTGACTTTAAGTCGATTCGATAACAAATGACGAAAACGGACGGATTTCTCAGGTTTTTACTACATATGAACACTTTTCACATTCTCCCGTGCAACTCGGCTGCTAGTCCTCCTTTCATTCAGAATTTTAAGGTCCTAGCTCATGTCCAAGGCACCAAAGCCAGCTAAAAAGTCAATAATCGATACCTACAACTTGAATTGTACTACTTCTTACTTGCTATTACATCAACTTAGAAGCTACATCTGTGTCCTACTATGGTGCTTTTAGTGTCTCCGAATACCGCAGCACGCGACATAGCTTTGCAGACGATAAGTACAACCGTTTCAGACTGAAGAGCGGTCAATGTGACGATCTGGCTTTGAGTCGATTCGATAACAAATGACGAAAACGGACGGATTTCCTAGGTTTTTACTACATATGAACACTTTTCACATTCTCCCGTGCAACTCGGCTGCTAGTCCTCCTTTCATGCAGAATCTTAAGGTCCTAGCTCATGTTTAAGGCACCAAAGCCAGCTAAAAAGTCAATAATCGATAACTAAAACTTGTATTGTACTACTTCTTACTGGCTATTACATCAACTTAGAAGGTTCATCTGTGTATTACTATGGTGCTTTTAGTGTCTCCGGATACCGCAACACGCGACATAGCTTAGCAGACGATAAGTACAACCGTTTCAGACAGAAGAGCGGCCAATGCGGCGATCTGACTTTAAATCGAATCGACAACAAATGACGAAAACGGACGGATTTCTCAGGTTTTTACTACATATGAACACTTTTCACATTCTCCCGTGCAACTCGGCAGCTAATCCTCCTTTCATGCAGAATCTTAAGGTCCTATCTCATGTCCAAGGCACCAAAGCTAGCTAAAAAGTCAATAATCGATACCTAAAACTTTAATTGTACTACTTCTTACTGGCTAATGCATCAACTTAGAAGTTTCATCTGTGTTCTACTATGGTGCTTTTAGTGTCTCCTCATACCGCAGCACGCGACATAGCTTTGCAGACGATAAGTACAACCGTTTCAGGGAGAAGAGCTTCCAATGTGTCGATCTGGCTTTAAGTCGATTCGATAACAAATGACGAAATCGGACGGATTTCTCAGGTTTTTACTACATATGAACACTTTTCACATTCTCCCGTGCAACTCGGCTGCTAGTTCTCCTTTCACGCAGAATCTTAAGGTCCTAGCTCATGTCCAAGGCACCAAAGCCAGCTAAAAAGTCAATAATCGATACCTAAAACTTAAATTGTACTACTTCTTACTGGCTATTACATCAACTTAGAGGCTTCATCTGTGTTCTACTATGGTGCTTTTAGTATCTCCACATACCGCAGCACGCGACATAGCTTTGCAGACGATAAGTACGACCGTTTCAGAGAGAAGGGCGGCCAATGTGACGATCTGGCTTTAAGTCGATTCGATAACAAATGACGAAAACGGACGGATTTCTCAGGTTTTTACTACATATGAACACTTTTCACATTCTCCCGTGAAACTCGGCTGCTAGTCCTCCTTTCATGCAGAATCTTAAGGTCCTAGCTCATGTTTAAGGCACCAAAGCCAGCTAAAAAGTCAATAATCTATACCTAAAACTTGAATTGTACTACTTCTTACTGGCTATTACATCAACTTAAAAGCTTCATCTATGTTCTACTATGGTGCTTTTAGTGTCTCCGCATACCGCAACACGCGACATATCTGTGCAGACGATAAGGACAACCGTTTCAGAGAGAAGAGCGGCCAATGTGACGATCTAGCTTTGTGTCGATTCGTTAACAAATGACGAAAACGGACGGATTTCTCAGGTTTTTACTACATATGAACTCTTTTCACATTCTCCCATCTAACTCGGCTGCTAGTCCTCCTTTCATGCAGAATCTTAAGGTCCTAGCTCATGTCAAAGGCACCAAAGCCAGCTAAAATGTCAATAATCGATACCTACAACGTGAAATGTACTACTTCTTACTGGCTATTACATCAACTTAGAAGCTTCATGTGTGTTCTACTATGGTGCTTTTAGTGTCTCCGCATACCGCAGCACGCGACATAGCTTTGCAGACGATAAGTACAACCGCTTCAGAGAGAAGAGCGGCCAATATGACGATCTGGCTTTAAGTCGATTCGAAAACAAATGACGAAAACGGACGGATTTCTCAGGTTTTTACTACATATGAACACTTTTCACATTCTCCCATGCAACTCGGGTGCTAGACCTCCTTTCATGCAGAGTCTTACGGTCCTAGCTCATGTCCAAGGCACCAAAGCCAGCTAATAAGTCAATAGTCGATAACTAAAACTTGTATTGTACTACTTCTTACTGGCTATTACATCAACTTAGAAGGTTCATCTGTGTATTACTATGGTGCTTTTAGTGTCTCCGGATACCGCAACACGCGACATAGCTTAGCAGACGATAAGTACAACCGTTTCAGATAGAAGAGCGGCCAATGCGGCGATCTGACTTTAAGTCGATTCGATAACAAATGACGAAAACGGACGGATTTCTCAGGTTTTTACTACATATGAACACTTTTCACATTCTCCCGTGCAACTCGGCTGCTAATCCTTTCATGCAGAATCTTAAGGTCCTAGCTCATGTCCAAGGCACCAAATCCAGCTAAAAAGTCAATAATCGATACCTAAAACTTGAATTGTACTACTTCTTACTGGCTATTACATCAACTTAGAAGTTTCATCTGTGTTCTACTATGGTGCTTTTAGTGTCTCCTCATACCGCAGCACGCGACATAGCTTTGCACACGATAAGTACAACCGTTTCAGGGAGAAGAGCGTCCAATGTGACGATCTGGCTTTAAGTCGATTCGATAACAAATGACGAAAACGGACGGATTTCTCAGGTTTTTACTTCATATGAACACTTTTCACATTCTCCCGTGCAACTCGGCTGCTAGTCCTCCTTTCACGCAGAATCTTAAGGTCCTAGCTCATGTCCAAGGCACCAAAGCCAGCTAAAAAATCAATGATCGATACCTAAAACTTGAATTGTACTACTTCTTACTGGCTATTACATCAACTTAGAAGGTTCATCTGTATTCTTCTATGGTGCTTTTAGTGTCTCCGCATACCGCAGCACGCGAAATAGCTTTGCAGACGATAAGTACAACCGTTTCAGAGAGAAGAGCGGCCAACGTGACGGTCTGGCTTTAAGTCGATTCGACAACAAATGACGAAAACGGACGGATTTCTCAGGTTTTTACTACATATGAACACTTTTCACATTCTCCCATGAACTCGGCTGCTAGTCCTCCTTTGATGCAGAATCTTGAGGTCCTAGCTCATGTCCAAGGCACCAAAGCCAGCTAAAAAGTCAATAACCGATACCTAAAACTTGAATTGTACTACTTCTTACTTGCTATTACATCAACTTAGAAGCTTCATCTGTGTCCTACTATGGTGCTTTTAGTGTCTCCGAATACCGCAGCACGCAACATAGCTTTGCAGACGATAAGTACAACCGTTTCAGACAGAAGAGCGGCCAATGTGACGATCTGGCTTTAAGTCGATTCGATAACAAATGACGAAAACGGACGGAATTCTCAGGTTTTTACTACATATGAACACTTTCACATTCTCCCATGCAGCGCGGCTGCTAGTCCTTCTTTCATGCAGAATCTTACGGTCCTAGCTCATGTCCAAGGCACCAAAGCCAGCTAAAAAGTCAATAATCGATAACTAAAACTTGTATTGTACTACTTCTTACTGGCTATTACATCAACTTAGAAGGTTCATCTGTGTATTACTATGGTGCTTTTAGTGTCTCTGGATACCGCAACACGCGACATAGCTTAGCAGACGATAAGTACAAACGTTTCAGACAGCAGAGCGGCCAATGCGGCGATCTGACTTTAAGTCGATTCGATAACAAATGACGAAAACGGACGGATTTCTCAGGTTTTTACTACATATGAACACTTTTCACATTCTCCCGTGCAACTCGGCTGCTAATCCTCCTTTCATGCAGAATCTTAAGGTCCTATCTCATGTCCAAGGCACCAAAGCTAGCTAAAAAGTCAATAATCGATACCTAAAACTTTAATTGTACTACTTCTTACTGGCTATTACATCAACTTAGAAGTTTCATGTGTGTTCTACTATGGTGCTTTTAGTGTCTCCTCATACCGCAGCACGCGACATAGCTTTGCAGACGGTAAGTATAACCGTTTCAGGGAGAAGAGCGTCCAATATGACGATCTGGCTTTAAGTCGATTCGAAAACAAATGACGAAAACGGACGGATATCTCAGGTTTTTACTACATATGAACACTTTTCACATTCTCCCGTGCAACTCGGCTGCTAGTCCTCCTCTCATGCAGAGTCTCACGGTCCTAGCTCATGTCCAAGGCACCAAAGCGAGCTAAAAAATCAATAATCGATACCTAAAACTTGAATTGTACTACTTCTTACTGGCTATTACATCAACTTAGAGGCTTCATCTGTGTTCTACTATGGTGCTTTTAGTGTCTCCACATACCGCAGCACGCGACATAGCTTTGCAGACGATAAGTACGACCGTTTCAGAGAGAAGAGCGGCCAATGTGACGATCTGGCTTTAAGTCGATTCGATAACAAATGACGAAAACGGACGGATTTCTCAGGTTTTTACTACATATGAACACTTTTCACATTCTCCCGTGCAACTCGGCTGCTAGTCCTCCTTTCATGCAGAAACTTAGGGTCCTAGCTCATGTCCAAGGCACCAAAGCCAGCTAAAAAGTCAATAATCTATACCTAAAACTTGAATTGTACTACTTCTTACTGGCTATTACATCAACTAAAAAGCTTCATCTGTGTTCTACTATGGTGCTTTTAGTGTCTCCGGATACCGCAACACGCGACATAGCTTAGCAGACGATAAGTACAACCGTTTCAGACAGCAGAGCGGCCAATGCGGCGATCTGACTTTAAGTCGATTCGATAACAAATGACGAAAACGGACAGATTTCTCAGGTTTTTACTACATATGAACACTTTTCACATTCTCCCGTGCAACTCGGCTGCTAATCCTCCTTTCATGCAGAATCTTAAGGTCCTATCTCATGTCCAAGGCACCAAAGCCAGCTAAAAAGTCAATAATCGATACCTAAAACTTTAATTGTACTACTTCTTACTGGCTATTACATCAACTTAGAAGTTTCATGTGTGTTCTACTATGGTGCTTTTAGTGTCTCCTCATACCGCAGCACGCGACATAGCTTTGCAGACGATAAGTACAACCGTTTCAGGGAGAAGAGCGTCCAATGTGACGATCTGGCTTTAAGTCGATTCGATAACAAATGACGAAAACGGACGGATTTCTCAGGTTTTTACTACATATGAACACTTTTCACATTCTCCCGTGCAACTCGGCTGCTAGTCCTCCTTTCACGCAGAATCTTAAGGTCCTACCTCATGTCCAAGGCACCAAAGCGAGCTAAAAAATCAATAATCGATACCTAAAACTTGAATTGTACTACTTCTTACTGGCTATTACATCAACTTAGAGGCTTCTTCTGTGTTCTACTATGGTGCTTTTAGTGTCTCCACATACCGCAGCACGCGACATAGCTTTGCAGACGATAAGTACGACCGTTTCAGAGAGAAGAGCGGCCAATGTGACGATCTAGCTTTAAGTCGATTCGATAACAAATGACGAAAACGGACGGATTTCTCAGGTTTTTACTACATATGAACACTTTTCACATTCTCCCGTGCAACTCGGCTGCTAGTCCTCCTTTCATGCAGAAACTTAGGGTCCTAGCTCATGTCCAAGGCACCAAAGCCAGCTAAAAAGTCAATAATCGATACCTAAAACTTGAATTGTACTACTTCTTACTGGCTATTACATCAACTAAAAAGCTTCATCTGTGTTCTACTATGGTGCTTTTAGTGTCTCCGCGTACCGCAACACGCGACATAACTTTGCAGACGATAAGGACAACCGTTTCAGAGAGAAGAGCGGCCAATGTGACGATCTGGCTTTGAGTCGATTCGTTAATAAATGACGAAAACGGACGGATTTCTCAGGTTTTTACTACATATGAACTCTTTTTACATTCTCCCATGCAACTCGGCTGCTAGTCCTCCTTTCATGCAGAATCTTAAGGTACTAGCTCATGTCAAAGGCTCCAAAGCCAGCTAAAAAGTCAATAATCGATACCTAAAACGTGAATTGTTCTACTTCTTACTGGCTATTACATCAACTTAGAAGCTTCATGTGTGTTCTACTATGGTGCTTTTAGTGTCTCCGAATACCGCAGCACGCGACATAGCTTTGCAGACGATAAGTACAACCGTTTCAGAGAGAAGAGCGGCCAATATGACGATCTGGCTTTAAGTCGATTCGAAAACAAATGACGAAAACGGACGGATTTCTCAGGTTTTTACTACATATGAACACTTTTCACATTCTCCCATGCAACTCCGCTGCTAGACCTCCTCTCATGCAGAGTCTTACGGTCCTAGCTCATGTCCAAGGCACCATAGCCAGCTAAAAAGTCAATAATCGATAACTAAAACTTGTATTGTACTACTTCTTACTGGCTATTACATCAATTTAGAAGGTTCATCTGTGTATTACTATGGTGCTTTTAGTGTCTCCGGATACCGCAACACGCGACATAGCTTAGCAGACGATAAGTACAACCGTTTCAGACAGCAGAGCGGCCAATGCGGCGATCTGACTTTAAGTCGATTCGATAACAAATGACGAAAACGGACGGATTTCTCAGGTTTTTACTACATATGAACACTTTTCACATTCTCCCGTGCAACTCGGCTGCTAATCCTCCTTTCATGCAGAATCTTAAGGTCCTATCTCATGTCCAAGGCACCAAAGCCAGCTAAAAAGTCAATAATCGATACCTAAAACTTTAATTGTACTACTTCTTACTGGCTATTACATCAACTTAGAAGTTTCATGTGTGTTCTACTATGGTGCTTTTAGTGTCTCCTCATACCGCAGCACGCGACATAGCTTTGCAGACGATAAGTACAACCGTTTCAGGGAGAAGAGCGTCCAATGTGACGATCTGGCTTTAAGTCGATTCGATAACAAATGACGAAAACGGACGGATTTCTCAGGTTTTTACTACATATGAACACTTTTCACATTCTCCCGTGCAACTCGGCTGCTAGTCCTCCTTTCACGCAGAATCTTAAGGTCCTAGCTCATGTCCAAGGCACCAAAGCCAGCTAAAAAATCAATGATCGATACCTAAAACTTGAATTGTACTACTTCTTACTGGCTATTACATCAACTTAGAAGGTTCATCTGTATTCTTCTATGGTGCTTTTAGTGTCTCCGCATACCGCAGCACGCGAAATAGCTTTGCAGACGATAAGTACAACCGTTTCAGAGAGAAGAGCGGCCAACGTGACGGTCTGGCTTTAAGTCGATTCGACAACAAATGACGAAAACGGACGGAATTCTCAGGTTTTTACTACATATGAACACTTTCACATTCTCCCATGCAGCGCGGCTGCTAGTCCTTCTTTCATGCAGAATCTTACGGTCCTAGCTCATGTCCAAGGCACCAAAGCCAGCTAAAAAGTCAATAATCGATAACTAAAACTTGTATTGTACTACTTCTTACTGGCTATTACATCAACTTAGAAGGTTCATCTGTGTATTACTATGGTGCTTTTAGTGTCTCTGGATACCGCAACACGCGACATAGCTTAGCAGACGATAAGTACAACCGTTTCAGACAGCAGAGCGGCCAATGCGGCGATCTGACTTTAAGTCGATTCGATAACAAATGACGAAAACGGACGGATTTCTCAGGTTTTTACTACATATGAACACTTTTCACATTCTCCCGTGCAACTCGGCTGCTAATCCTCCTTTCATGCAGAATCTTAAGGTCCTATCTCATGTCCAAGGCACCAAAGCCAGCTAAAAAGTCAATAATCGATACCTAAAACTTGAATTGTACTACTTCTTACTGGCTATTACATCAACTTAGAGGCTTCATCTGTGTTCTACTATGGTGCTTTTAGTGTCTCCACATACCGCAGCACGCGACATAGCTTTGCAGACGATAAGTACGACCGTTTCAGAGAGAAGAGCGGCCAATGTGACGATCTGGCTTTAAGTCGATTCGATAACAAATGACGAAAACGGACGGATTTCTCAGGTTTTTACTACATATGAACACTTTTCACATTCTCCCGTGCAACTCGGCTGCTAGTCCTCCTTTCATGCAGAAACTTAGGGTCCTAGCTCATGTCCAAGGCACCAAAGCCAGCTAAAAAGACAATAATCTATAACTAAAACTTGAATTGTACTACTTCTTACTGGCTATTACATCAACTAAAAAGCTTCATCTGTGTTCTACTATGGTGCTTTTAGTGTCTCCGCGTACCGCAACTCGCGACATAACTTTGCAGACGATAAGGACAACCGTTTCAGAGAGAAGAGCGGCCAATGTGACGATCTGGCTTTGAGTCGATTCGTTAATAAATGACGAAAACGGACGGATTTCTCAGGTTTTTACTACATATGAACTCTTTTCACATTCTCCCATGCAACTCGGCTGCTAGTCCTCCTTTCATGCAGAATCTTAAGGTACTAGCTCATGTCAAAGGCACCAAAGCCAGCTTAAAAGTCAATAATCGATACCTAAAACGTGAATTGTTCTACTTCTTACTGGCTATTACATCAACATAGAAGCTTCATGTGTGTTCTACTATGGTGCTTTTAGTGTCTCCGAATACCGCAGCACGCGACATAGCTTTGCAGACGATAAGTACAACCGTTTCAGAGAGAAGAGCGGCCAATATGACGATCTGGCTTTAAGTCGATTCGAAAACAAATGACGAAAACGGACGGATTTCTCAGGTTTTTACTACATATGAACACTTTTCACATTCTCCCATGCAACTCGGCTGCTAGACCTCCTTTCATGCAGAGTCTTACGGTCCTAGCTCATGTCCAAGGCACCAAAGCCAGCTAAAAAGTCAATAATCGATAACTAAAACTTGTATTGTACTACTTCTTACTGGCTATTACATCAATTTAGAAGGTTCATCTGTGTATTACTATGGTGCTTTTAGTGTCTCCGGATACCGCAACACGCGACATAGCTTAGCAGACGATAAGTACAACCGTTTCAGACAGCAGAGCGGCCAATGCGGCGATCTGACTTTAAGTCGATTCGATAACAAATGACGAAAACGGACGGATTTCTCAGGTTTTTACTACATATGAACACTTTTCACATTCTCCCGTGCAACTCGGCTGCCAATCCTCCTTTCATGCAGAATCTTAAGGTCCTATCTCATGTCCAAGGCACCAAAGCCAGCTAAAAAGTCAATAATCGATACCTAAAACTTTAATTGTACTACTTCTTACTGGCTATTACATCAACTTAGAAGTTTCATCTGTGTTCTACTATGGTGCTTTTAGTGTCTCCTCATACCGCAGCACGCGACATAGCTTTGCAGACGATAAGTACAACCGTTTCAGGGAGAAGAGCGTCCAATGTGACGATCTGGCTTTAAGTCGATTCGATAACAAATGACGAAAACGGACGGATTTATCAGGTTTTTACTACATATGAACACTTTTCACATTCTCCCATGCAACTCGGCTGCTAGACCTCCTTTCATGCAGAGTCTTACGGTCCTAGCTCATGTCCAAGGCACCAAAGCCAGCTAAAAAGTCAATAATCGATAACTAAAACTTGTATTGTACTACTTCTTACTAGCTATTACATCAATTTAGAAGGTTCATCTGTGTATTACTATGGTGCTTTTAGTGTCTCCGGATACCGCAACACGCGACATAGCTTAGCAGACGATAAGTACAACCGTTTCAGACAGAAGAGCGGCCAATGCGGCGATCTGACTTTAAGTCGATTCCATAACAAATGACAAAAACGGACGGATTTCTCAGGTTTTTACTACACATGAACACTTTTCACATTCTCCCGTGCAACTCGGCTGCTAGTCCTCCTTTCATGCAGAATCTTAAGGTCCTAGCTCATGTTTAAGGCACCAAAGCCAGCTAAAAAGTCAATAATCTATACCTAAAACTTGAATTGTACTACTTCTTACTGGCTATTACATCAACTTAAAAGCTTCATCTGTGTTCTACTATGGTGCTTTTAGTGTCTCCGCATACCGCAACACGCGACATATCTTTGCAGACGATAAGGACAACCGTTTCAGAGAGAAGAGCGGCCAATGTGACGATCTGGCTTTGAGTCGATTCGTTAACAAATTACGAAAACGGACGGATTTCTCAGGTTTTTACTACATATGAACTCTTTTCACATTCTCCCATGCAACTCGGCTGCTAGTCCTCCTTTCATGCAGAATCTTAAGGTCCTAGCTCATGTCCAAGGCACCAAAGCCAGCTAAAAAGTCAATAATCGATACCTAAAACGTGAATTGTACTACTTCTTACTGGCTATTACATCAACATAGAAGCTTCATGTGTGTTCTATTATGGTGCTTTTAGTGTCTCCGCATACGGCAGAACGCGAAAAAGCTTTGCAGACGATAAGTACAACCGTCTCAGGGAGAAGAGCGGTCAATGTGACGATCTGGCTTTAAGTCGATTCGATAACAAATGACGAAAACGGACGGATTTCTCAGGTTTTTACTACATATGAACACTTTTCACATTCTCCTATCCAACGCGGGTGCTAGTCCTACTTTCATGCACAATCTTAAGTTCCTAGCTCATGTCCAAGGCACCAAAGCCAGCTAAAAAGTCAATAATCGATACCTAAAACTTGACTTGTACTACTTCTTACTGGCTATTACATCAACTTAAAAGTTTCATCTGTGTTCTAGTATGGTGCTTTTAGTGTCCCCGCATACTGGAACACGAGACATAGCTTTGCAGACGATAAGTACAACAGTTTCAGAGAGAAGAGCGGCCAATGTGACGATCTGGCTTTAAGTCGATTCGATAACAAAAGACGAAAACGGACGGATTTCTCAGGTTTTTACTACATATGAACACTTTTCACATTCTCCCGTGCAACTCGGCTGCTAGTCCTCCTTCCATGCAGAATCTTAAGGTCCTAGCTCATGTCAAAGCCACCAAAGCCAGCTAATAAGTCAATAATCGATACCTAAAACGTGAGTTGTACTACTTCTTACTGGCTATTACATCAACTTATAAGCTTCATGTGTGTTTTACTATGGTGCTTTTAGTGTCTCCTCATACCGCAGCACGCGACATAGCTTTCCAGACGATAAGTACAACCATTTCAGAGAGAAGAGCGGCCAAAATGACGATCTGGCTTTAATTCGATTCGAAAACAAATGACGAAAACGGACGGATTTCAAAGGTTTTTACTACATATGAACACTTTTCACATTCTCCCGTGCAACTCGGCTGCTACTCCTCCTTTCATGCTGAATCATAAGGTCCTAGCTCATGTCCAAGGCACCAAAGCCAGCTAATAAGTCAATAATCGATACCTAAAACTTGAATTGTACTACTTCTTACTGGCTATTACATCAACTTTGAAGGTTCGTCTGTATTCTTCTATGGTGCTTTTAGTGTCTCCGCATTCCGCAGCACGCGAAATAGCTTTGCAGACGATAAGTACAACCGTTTCAGAGAGAAGAGCGGCCATCGTGACGATCTGGCTTTAAGTCGATTCGACAACAAATGACGAAAACGGACGGATTTCTCAGGTTTTTACTACATATGAACACTTTTCACATTCTCCCATGAACTCGGCTGCTAGTCCTCCTTTCATGCAGAATCTTAAGGTCCAAGCTCATGTCCAAGGCAGCAAAGCCAGCTAAAAAGTCAATAATCGATACCTAAAACTTAAATTGTACTACTTCTTACTGGCTATTACTTCAACTTAGAAGCTTCATCTGTGTACTACTATATTGATTTTAGTGTCTCCGGATACCGCAGCACGCGACATAGCTTTGCAGACGATAAGTACAACCGTTTCAGGGAGAAGAGCGGCCAACGTGACGATCTGGCTTTAAGTCGATTCCACAACAAATGTCGAAAACGGACGGATTTCTCAGGTTTTTACTACATATGAACACTTTTCACATTCTCCCATGAACTCGGCTGCTAGTCCTCCTTTCATGCAGAATCTTAAGGTCCAAGCTCATGTCCAAGGCAGCAAAGCCAGCTAAAAAGTCAATAATCGATACCTAAAACTTGAATTGTACTACCTCTTACTGGCTATTACATCAACTTAGAAGCTTCATGTGTGTTCTACTATGGTGCTTTTAGTGTCTCCGCATACCGCAGCACGCGACATAGCTTTGCCGACGATAAGTACAACCGTTTCATAGAGATGAGCGGCCAATGTGACGATCTGACTTTAAGTCGATTCGAGAACAAAAGACGAAAACGGACGGATTTCTCAGGTTTTTACTACATATGAACACTTTTCACATTCTCCCATGCAACTCGGCTGCTAGACCTCCTTTCATGCAGAATCTTACGGTCCTAACCCATGTCCAAGGCACCAAAGCCATCTAAAAATCAATAATCGATAACTAAAACTTGTATTGTACTACTTCTTACTGGCTATTACATCAACTTAGAAGGTTCATCTGTGTATTACTATGGTGCTTTTAGTGTCTCCGGATACCGCAACATGCGACATAGCTTAGCAGACGATAAGTACAACCGTTTCAGACAAAAGAGCGGCCAATGCGGCGATCTGACTTTAAGTCAATTCGATTACAAATGACGAAAACGGACGGATTTCTCAGGTTTTTACTACATATGAACACTTTTCACATTCTCCCGTGCAACTCGGCTGCTAATCCTCCTTTCATGCAGTATCTTAAGGTCCTAGCTCATGACCAAGGCACCAAAGCCAGCTAAAAAGTCAATAATCGATACCTAAAACTTTAATTGTACTACTTCTTACTGGCTATTACATCAACTTAGAAGTTTCACTTGTGTTCTACTATGGTGCATGTAGTGTCTCCTCATACCGCAGCACGCGACATAGCTTTGCAGACGATAAGTACAACCGTTTCAGACAGAAGAGCGGCCAATGTGACGATCTGGCTTTGAGTCGATTCGATAACAAATGACGAAAACGGACGGATTTCTCAGGTTTTTACTACATATGAACACTTTTCACATTCTCCCGTGCAACTCGGCTGGTAGTCCTCCTTTCATGCAGAATCTTAAGGTCCTAGCTCATGTTTAAGGCACCAAAGCCAGCTAAAAAGTCAATAATCTATACCTAAAACTTGAATTGTACTACTTCTTACTGGCTATTACATCAACTTAAAAGCTTCATCTGTGTTCTACTATGGTGCTTTTAGTGTCTCCGCATACCGCAACACGCGACATATCTTTGCAGACGATAAGGACAACCGTTTCAGAGAGAAGAGCGGCCAATGTGACGATCTGGCTTTGAGTCGATTCGTTAACAAATGACGAAAACGGACGGATTTCTCAGGTTTTTACTACATATGAACTCTTTTCACATTCTCCCATGCAACTCGGCTGCTAGTCCTCCTTTCATGCAGAATCTTAAGGTCCTAGCTCATGTCCAAGGCACCAAAGCCAGCTAAAAAGTCAATAATCGATACCTAAAACGTGAATTGTACTACTTCTTACTGGCTATTACATCAACTTAAAAGTTTCATCTGTGTTCTAGTATGGTGCTTTTAGTGTCTCCGCATACCGGAACACGAGACATAGCTTTGCAGACGATAAGTACAACCGTTTCAGAGAGAAGAGCGGCCAATGTGGTGATCTGGCTTTGAGTCGATACGATAACAAATGACGAAAACGGACGGATTTCTCAGGTTTTTACTACATACGAACACTTTTCACATACTCCCATGCAACGCGGCTGCTAGTCCTCCTTTCATGCAGAATCTTAAGGTCCTAGCTCATGTCCAAGGCACCAAAGCCAGCTAAAAAGTCAATAATCGATACCTAAAACTTTAATTGTACTACTTCTTACTGGCTATTACATCAACTTAGAAGTTTCATCTGTGTATTACTATGGTGCTTTTAGTGTCTCCGGATACCGCAACACGCGACATAGCTTAGCAGACGATAAGTACAACCGTTTCAGACAGAAGAGCGGCCAATGCGGCGATCTGACTTTAAGTCGATTCCATAACAAATGACAAAAACGGACGGATTTCTCAGGTTTTTACTACACATGAACACTTTTCACATTCTCCCGTGCAACTCGGCTGCTAGTCCTCCTTTCATGCAGAATCTTAAGGTCCTAGCTCATGTTTAAGGCACCAAAGCCAGCTAAAAAGTCAATAATCTATACCTAAAACTTGAATTGTACTACTTCTTACTGGCTATTACATCAACTTAAAAGCTTCATCTGTGTTCTACTATGGTGCTTTTAGTGTCTCCGCATACCGCAACACGCGACATATCTTTGCAGACGATAAGGACAACCGTTTCAGAGAGAAGAGCGGCCAATGTGACGATCTGGCTTTGAGTCGATTCGTTAACAAATTACGAAAACGGACGGATTTCTCAGGTTTTTACTACATATGAACTCTTTTCACATTCTCCCATGCAACTCGGCTGCTAGTCCTCCTTTCATGCAGAATCTTAAGGTCCTAGCTCATGTCCAAGGCACCAAAGCCAGCTAAAAAGTCAATAATCGATACCTAAAACGTGAATTGTACTACTTCTTACTGGCTATTACATCAACATAGAAGCTTCATGTGTGTTCTATTAAGGTGCTTTTAGTGTCTCCGCATACGGCAGAACGCGAAATAGCTTTGCAGACGATAAGTACAACCGTCTCAGGGAGAAGAGCGGTCAATGTGACGATCTGGCTTTAAGTCGATTCGATAACAAATGACGAAAACGGACGGATTTCTCAGGTTTTTACTACATATGAACACTTTTCACATTCTCCTATCCAACGCGGGTGCTAGTCCTACTTTCATGCACAATCTTAAGTTCCTAGCTCATGTCCAAGGCACCAAAGCCAGCTAAAAAGTCAATAATCGATACCTAAAACTTGACTTGTACTACTTCTTACTGGCTATTACATCAACTTAAAAGTTTCATCTGTGTTCTAGTATGGTGCTTTTAGTGTCCCCGCATACTGGAACACGAGACATAGCTTTGCAGACGATAAGTACAACAGTTTCAGAGAGAAGAGCGGCCAATGTGACGATCTGGCTTTAAGTCGATTCGATAACAAAAGACGAAAACGGACGGATTTCTCAGGTTTTTACTACATATGAACACTTTTCACATTCTCCCGTGCAACTCGGCTGCTAGTCCTCCTTCCATGCAGAATCTTAAGGTCCTAGCTCATGTCAAAGCCACCAAAGCCAGCTAATAAGTCAATAATCGATACCTAAAACGTGAGTTGTACTACTTCTTACTGGCTATTACATCAACTTATAAGCTTCATGTGTGTTTTACTATGGTGCTTTTAGTGTCTCCTCATACCGCAGCACGCGACATAGCTTTCCAGACGATAAGTACAACCATTTCAGAGAGAAGAGCGGCCAAAATGACGGTCTGGCTTTAATTCGATTCGAAAACAAATGACGAAAACGGACGGATTTCAAAGGTTTTTACTACATATGAACACTTTTCACATTCTCCCGTGCAACTCGGCTGCTACTCCTCCTTTCATGCTGAATCATAAGGTCCTAGCTCATGTCCAAGGCACCAAAGCCAGCTAATAAGTCAATAATCGATACCTAAAACTTGAATTGTACTACTTCTTACTGGCTATTACATCAACTTTGAAGGTTCGTCTGTATTCTTCTATGGTGCTTTTAGTGTCTCCGCATTCCGCAGCACGCGAAATAGCTTTGCAGACGATAAGTACAACCGTTTCAGAGAGAAGAGCGGCCATCGTGACGATCTGGCTTTAAGTCGATTCGACAACAAATGACGAAAACGGACGGATTTCTCAGGTTTTTACTACATATGAACACTTTTCACATTCTCCCATGAACTCGGCTGCTAGTCCTCCTTTCATGCAGAATCTTAAGGTCCAAGCTCATGTCCAAGGCAGCAAAGCCAGCTAAAAAGTCAATAATCGATACCTAAAACTTAAATTGTACTACTTCTTACTGGCTATTACTTCAACTTAGAAGCTTCATCTGTGTACTACTATATTGATTTTAGTGTCTCCGGATACCGCAGCACGCGACATAGCTTTGCAGACGATAAGTACAACCGTTTCAGGGAGAAGAGCGGCCAACGTGACGATCTGGCTTTAAGTCGATTCGACAACAAATGTCGAAAACGGACGGATTTCTCAGGTTTTTACTACATATGAACACTTTTCACATTCTCCCATGAACTCGGCTGCTAGTCCTCCTTTCATGCAGAATCTTAAGGTCCAAGCTCATGTCCAAGGCAGCAAAGCCAGCTAAAAAGTCAATAATCGATACCTAAAACTTGAATTGTACTACCTCTTACTGGCTATTACATCAACTTAGAAGCTTCATGTGTGTTCTACTATGGTGCTTTTAGTGTCTCCGCATACCGCAGCACGCGACATAGCTTTGCCGACGATAAGTACAACCGTTTCATAGAGATGAGCGGCCAATGTGACGATCTGACTTTAAGTCGATTCGAGAACAAAAGACGAAAACGGACGGATTTCTCAGGTTTTTACTACATATGAACACTTTTCACATTCTCCCATGCAACTCGGCTGCTAGACCTCCTTTCATGCAGAATCTTACGGTCCTAACCCATGTCCAAGGCACCAAAGCCATCTAAAAATCAATAATCGATAACTAAAACTTGTATTGTACTACTTCTTACTGGCTATTACATCAACTTAGAAGGTTCATCTGTGTATTACTATGGTGCTTTTAGTGTCTCCGGATACCGCAACATGCGACATAGCTTAGCAGACGATAAGTACAACCGTTTCAGACAAAAGAGCGGCCAATGCGGCGATCTGACTTTAAGTCAATTCGATTACAAATGACGAAAACGGACGGATTTCTCAGGTTTTTACTACATATGAACACTTTTCACATTCTCCCGTGCAACTCGGCTGCTAATCCTCCTTTCATGCAGTATCTTAAGGTCCTAGCTCATGACCAAGGCACCAAAGCCAGCTAAAAAGTCAATAATCGATACCTAAAACTTTAATTGTACTACTTCTTACTGGCTATTACATCAACTTAGAAGTTTCACTTGTGTTCTACTATGGTGCATGTAGTGTCTCCTCATACCGCAGCACGCGACATAGCTTTGCAGACGATAAGTACAACCGTTTCAGACAGAAGAGCGGCCAATGTGACGATCTGGCTTTGAGTCGATTCGATAACAAATGACGAAAACGGACGGATTTCTCAGGTTTTTACTACATATGAACACTTTTCACATTCTCCCGTGCAACTCGGCTGGTAGTCCTCCTTTCATGCAGAATCTTAAGGTCCTAGCTCATGTTTAAGGCACCAAAGCCAGCTAAAAAGTCAATAATCTATACCTAAAACTTGAATTGTACTACTTCTTACTGGCTATTACATCAACTTAAAAGCTTCATCTGTGTTCTACTATGGTGCTTTTAGTGTCTCCGCATACCGCAACACGCGACATATCTTTGCAGACGATAAGGACAACCGTTTCAGAGAGAAGAGCGGCCAATGTGACGATCTGGCTTTGAGTCGATTCGTTAACAAATGACGAAAACGGACGGATTTCTCAGGTTTTTACTACATATGAACTCTTTTCACATTCTCCCATGCAACTCGGCTGCTAGTCCTCCTTTCATGCAGAATCTTAAGGTCCTAGCTCATGTCCAAGGCACCAAAGCCAGCTAAAAAGTCAATAATCGATACCTAAAACGTGAATTGTACTACTTCTTACTGGCTATTACATCAACATAGAAGCTTCATGTGTGTTCTATTATGGTGCTTTTAGTGTCTCCGCATACCGCAGCACGCGAAATAGCTTTGCAGACGATAAGTACAACCGTTTCAGGGAGAAGAGCGGCCAATGTGACGATCTGGCTTTAAGTCGATTCGATAACAAATGACGAAAACGGACGGATTTCTGAGGTTTTTACTACATATGAATACTTTTCACATTCTCCCGTGCAACTCGGCTGCTAGTCCTCCTTTCATGCAGAATCTTAAGGTCCTAGCTCATGTCCAAGGCACCAAAGCCAGCTAAAAAGTCAATAATTGATACGTAAAACTTGACTTGTACTACTTCTTACTGGCTATTACATCAACTTAAAAGTTTCATCTGTGTTCTAGTATGGTGCTTTTAGTGTCTCCGCATACCGGAACACGAGACATAGCTTTGCAGACGATAAGTACAACCGTTTCAGAGAGAAGAGCGGCCAATGTGGCGATCTGGCTTTGAGTCGATTCGATAACAAATGACGAAAACGGACGGATTTCTCAGGTTTTTACTACATATGAACACTTTTCACATACTCCCATGCAACGCGGCTGCTAGTCCTCCTTTCATGCAGAATCTTAAGGTCCTAGCTCATGTCCAAGGCACCAAAGCCAGCTAAAAAGTCAATAATCGATACCTAAAACTTAAATTGTACTACTTCTTACTGGCTATTACATCAACTTATAAGCTTCATCTGTGGTCTACTATGGTGCTTTTAGTGTCTCCGCATACCGCATCACGCGACATAGCTTTGCAGACGACAAGTACAACCGTTTCAGAGAGAAGAGCGGCCAATGTGACGATCTGGCTTTAAGTCGATTCGATAACAAATGACAAAAACGGACGGATTTCTCAGGTTTTTACTACACATGAACACTTTTCACATTCTCCCGTGCAACTCGGCTGCTAGTCCTCCTTTCATGCAGAATCTTAAGGTCCTAGCTCATGTTTAAGGCACCAAAGCCAGCTAAAAAGTCAATAATCTATACCTAAAACTTGAATTGTACTACTTCTTACTGGCTATTACATCAACTTAAAAGCTTCATCTGTGTTCTACTATGGTGCTTTTAGTGTCTCCGCATACCGCAACACGCGACATATCTTTGCAGACGATAAGGACAACCGTTTCAGAGAGAAGAGCGGCCAATGTGACGATCTGGCTTTGAGTCGATTCGTTAACAAATTACGAAAACGGACGGATTTCTCAGGTTTTTACTACATATGAACTCTTTTCACATTCTCCCATGCAACTCGGCTGCTAGTCCTCCTTTCATGCAGAATCTTAAGGTCCTAGCTCATGTCCAAGGCACCAAAGCCAGCTAAAAAGTCAATAATCGATACCTAAAACGTGAATTGTACTACTTCTTACTGGCTATTACATCAACATAGAAGCTTCATGTGTGTTCTATTATGGTGCTTTTAGTGTCTCCGCATACGGCAGAACGCGAAAAAGCTTTGCAGACGATAAGTACAACCGTCTCAGGGAGAAGAGCGGTCAATGTGACGATCTGGCTTTAAGTCGATTCGATAACAAATGACGAAAACGGACGGATTTCTCAGGTTTTTACTACATATGAACACTTTTCACATTCTCCTATCCAACGCGGGTGCTAGTCCTACTTTCATGCACAATCTTAAGTTCCTAGCTCATGTCCAAGGCACCAAAGCCAGCTAAAAAGTCAATAATCGATACCTAAAACTTGAATTGTACTACTTCTTACTGGCTATTACATCAACTTTGAAGGTTCGTCTGTATTCTTCTATGGTGCTTTTAGTGTCTCCGCATTCCGCAGCACGCGAAATAGCTTTGCAGACGATAAGTACAACCGTTTCAGAGAGAAGAGCGGCCATCGTGACGATCTGGCTTTAAGTCGATTCGACAACAAATGACGAAAACGGACGGATTTCTCAGGTTTTTACTACATATGAACACTTTTCACATTCTCCCATGAACTCGGCTGCTAGTCCTCCTTTCATGCAGAATCTTAAGGTCCAAGCTCATGTCCAAGGCAGCAAAGCCAGCTAAAAAGTCAATAATCGATACCTAAAACTTAAATTGTACTACTTCTTACTGGCTATTACTTCAACTTAGAAGCTTCATCTGTGTACTACTATATTGATTTTAGTGTCTCCGGATACCGCAGCACGCGACATAGCTTTGCAGACGATAAGTACAACCGTTTCAGGGAGAAGAGCGGCCAACGTGACGATCTGGCTTTAAGTCGATTCGACAACAAATATCGAAAACGGACGGATTTCTCAGGTTTTTACTACATATGAACACTTTTCACATTCTCCCATGAACTCGGCTGCTAGTCCTCCTTTCATGCAGAATCTTAAGGTCCAAGCTCATGTCCAAGGCAGCAAAGCCAGCTAAAAAGTCAATAATCGATACCTAAAACTTGAATTGTACTACCTCTTACTGGCTATTACATCAACTTAGAAGCTTCATGTGTGTTCTACTATGGTGCTTTTAGTGTCTCCGCATACCGCAGCACGCGACATAGCTTTGCCGACGATAAGTACAACCGTTTCAGAGAGAAGAGCGGCCAATGTGACGATCTGACTTTAAGTCGAATCGAGAACAAAAGACGAAAACGGACGGATTTCTCAGGTTTTTACTACATATGAACACTTTTCACATTCTCCCATGCAACTCGGCTGCTAGACCTCCTTTCATGCAGAATCTTACGGTCCTAACCCATGTCCAAGGCACCAAAGCCATCTAAAAATCAATAATCGATAACTAAAACTTGTATTGTACTACTTCTTACTGGCTATTACATCAACTTAGAAGGTTCATCTGTGTATTACTATGGTGCTTTTAGTGTCTCCGGATACCGCAACATGCGACATAGCTTAGCAGACGATAAGTACAACCGTTTCAGACAAAAGAGCGGCCAATGCGGCGATCTGACTTTAAGTCAATTCGATTACAAATGACGAAAACGGACGGATTTCTCAGGTTTTTACTACATATGAACACTTTTCACATTCTCCCGTGCAACTCGGCTGCTAATCCTCCTTTCATGCAGTATCTTAAGGTCCTAGCTCATGACCAAGGCACCAAAGCCAGCTAAAAAGTCAATAATCGATACCTAAAACTTTAATTGTACTACTTCTTACTGGCTATTACATCAACTTAGAAGTTTCACTTGTGTTCTACTATGGTGCATGTAGTGTCTCCTCATACCGCAGCACGCGACATAGCTTTGCAGACGATAAGTACAACCGTTTCAGACAGAAGAGCGGCCAATGTGACGATCTGGCTTTGAGTCGATTCGATAACAAATGACGAAAACGGACGGATTTCTCAGGTTTTTACTACATATGAACACTTTTCACATTCTCCCGTGCAACTCGGCTGGTAGTCCTCCTTTCATGCAGAATCTTAAGGTCCTAGCTCATGTTTAAGGCACCAAAGCCAGCTAAAAAGTCAATAATCTATACCTAAAACTTGAATTGTACTACTTCTTACTGGCTATTACATCAACTTAAAAGCTTCATCTGTGTTCTACTATGGTGCTTTTAGTGTCTCCGCATACCGCAACACGCGACATATCTTTGCAGACGATAAGGACAACCGTTTCAGAGAGAAGAGCGGCCAATGTGACGATCTGGCTTTGAGTCGATTCGTTAACAAATGACGAAAACGGACGGATTTCTCAGGTTTTTACTACATATGAACTCTTTTCACATTCTCCCATGCAACTCGGCTGCTAGTCCTCCTTTCATGCAGAATCTTAAGGTCCTAGCTCATGTCCAAGGCACCAAAGCCAGCTAAAAAGTCAATAATCGATACCTAAAACGTGAATTGTACTACTTCTTACTGGCTATTACATCAACATAGAAGCTTCATGTGTGTTCTATTATGGTGCTTTTAGTGTCTCCGCATACCGCAGCACGCGAAATAGCTTTGCAGACGATAAGTACAACCGTTTCAGGGAGAAGAGCGGCCAATGTGACGATCTGGCTTTAAGTCGATTCGATAACAAATGACGAAAACGGACGGATTTCTGAGGTTTTTACTACATATGAATACTTTTCACATTCTCCCGTGCAACTCGGCTGCTAGTCCTCCTTTCATGCAGAATCTTAAGGTCCTAGCTCATGTCCAAGGCACCAAAGCCAGCTAAAAAGTCAATAATTGATACGTAAAACTTGACTTGTACTACTTCTTACTGGCTATTACATCAACTTAAAAGTTTCATCTGTGTTCTAGTATGGTGCTTTTAGTGTCTCCGCATACCGGAACACGAGACATAGCTTTGCAGACGATAAGTACAACCGTTTCAGAGAGAAGAGCGGCCAATGTGGCGATCTGGCTTTGAGTCGATTCGATAACAAATGACGAAAACGGACGGATTTCTCAGGTTTTTACTACATATGAACACTTTTCACATACTCCCATGCAACGCGGCTGCTAGTCCTCCTTTCATGCAGAATCTTAAGGTCCTAGCTCATGTCCAAGGCACCAAAGCCAGCTAAAAAGTCAATAATCGATACCTAAAACTTTAATTGTACTACTTCTTACTGGCTATTACATCAACTTAGAAGTTTCATCTGTGTATTACTATGGTGCTTTTAGTGTCTCCGGATACCGCAACACGCGACATAGCTTAGCAGACGATAAGTACAACCTTTTCAGACAGAAGAGCGGCCAATGCGGCGATCTGACTTTAAGTCGATTCCATAACAAATGACAAAAACGGACGGATTTCTCAGGTTTTTACTACACATGAACACTTTTCACATTCTCCCGTGCAACTCGGCTGCTAGTCCTCCTTTCATGCAGAATCTTAAGGTCCTAGCTCATGTTTAAGGCACCAAAGCCAGCTAAAAAGTCAATAATCTATACCTAAAACTTGAATTGTACTACTTCTTACTGGCTATTACATCAACTTAAAAGCTTCATCTGTGTTCTACTATGGTGCTTTTAGTGTCTCCGCATACCGCAACACGCGACATATCTTTGCAGACGATAAGGACAACCGTTTCAGAGAGAAGAGCGGCCAATGTGACGATCTGGCTTTGAGTCGATTCGTTAACAAATTACGAAAACGGACGGATTTCTCAGGTTTTTACTACATATGAACTCTTTTCACATTCTCCCATGCAACTCGGCTGCTAGTCCTCCTTTCATGCAGAATCTTAAGGTCCTAGCTCATGTCCAAGGCACCAAAGCCAGCTAAAAAGTCAATAATCGATACCTAAAACGTGAATTGTACTACTTCTTACTGGCTATTACATCAACATAGAAGCTTCATGTGTGTTCTATTAAGGTGCTTTTAGTGTCTCCGCATACGGCAGAACGCGAAATAGCTTTGCAGACGATAAGTACAACCGTCTCAGGGAGAAGAGCGGTCAATGTGACGATCTGGCTTTAAGTCGATTCGATAACAAATGACGAAAACGGACGGATTTCTCAGGTTTTTACTACATATGAACACTTTTCACATTCTCCTATCCAACGCGGGTGCTAGTCCTACTTTCATGCACAATCTTAAGTTCCTAGCTCATGTCCAAGGCACCAAAGCCAGCTAAAAAGTCAATAATCGATACCTAAAACTTGACTTGTACTACTTCTTACTGGCTATTACATCAACTTAAAAGTTTCATCTGTGTTCTAGTATGGTGCTTTTAGTGTCCCCGCATACTGGAACACGAGACATAGCTTTGCAGACGATAAGTACAACAGTTTCAGAGAGAAGAGCGGCCAATGTGACGATCTGGCTTTAAGTCGATTCGATAACAAAAGACGAAAACGGACGGATTTCTCAGGTTTTTACTACATATGAACACTTTTCACATTCTCCCGTGCAACTCGGCTGCTAGTCCTCCTTCCATGCAGAATCTTAAGGTCCTAGCTCATGTCAAAGCCACCAAAGCCAGCTAATAAGTCAATAATCGATACCTAAAACGTGAGTTGTACTACTTCTTACTGGCTATTACATCAACTTATAAGCTTCATGTGTGTTTTACTATGGTGCTTTTAGTGTCTCCTCATACCGCAGCACGCGACATAGCTTTCCAGACGATAAGTACAACCATTTCAGAGAGAAGAGCGGCCAAAATGACGGTCTGGCTTTAATTCGATTCGAAAACAAATGACGAAAACGGACGGATTTCAAAGGTTTTTACTACATATGAACACTTTTCACATTCTCCAGTGCAACTCGGCTGCTACTCCTCCTTTCATGCTGAATCATAAGGTCCTAGCTCATGTCCAAGGCACCAAAGCCAGCTAATAAGTCAATAATCGATACCTAAAACTTGAATTGTACTACTTCTTACTGGCTATTACATCAACTTTGAAGGTTCGTCTGTATTCTTCTATGGTGCTTTTAGTGTCTCCGCATTCCGCAGCACGCGAAATAGCTTTGCAGACGATAAGTACAACCGTTTCAGAGAGAAGAGCGGCCATCGTGACGATCTGGCTTTAAGTCGATTCGACAACAAATGACGAAAACGGACGGATTTCTCAGGTTTTTACTACATATGAACACTTTTCACATTCTCCCATGAACTCGGCTGCTAGTCCTCCTTTCATGCAGAATCTTAAGGTCCAAGCTCATGTCCAAGGCAGCAAAGCCAGCTAAAAAGTCAATAATCGATACCTAAAACTTAAATTGTACTACTTCTTACTGGCTATTACTTCAACTTAGAAGCTTCATCTGTGTACTACTATATTGATTTTAGTGTCTCCGGATACCGCAGCACGCGACATAGCTTTGCAGACGATAAGTACAACCGTTTCAGGGAGAAGAGCGGCCAACGTGACGATCTGGCTTTAAGTCGATTCGACAACAAATGTCGAAAACGGACGGATTTCTCAGGTTTTTACTACATATGAACACTTTTCACATTCTCCCATGAACTCGGCTGCTAGTCCTCCTTTCATGCAGAATCTTAAGGTCCAAGCTCATGTCCAAGGCAGCAAAGCCAGCTAAAAAGTCAATAATCGATACCTAAAACTTGAATTGTACTACCTCTTACTGGCTATTACATCAACTTAGAAGCTTCATGTGTGTTCTACTATGGTGCTTTTAGTGTCTCCGCATACCGCAGCACGCGACATAGCTTTGCCGACGATAAGTACAACCGTTTCATAGAGATGAGCGGCCAATGTGACGATCTGACTTTAAGTCGATTCGAGAACAAAAGACGAAAACGGACGGATTTCTCAGGTTTTTACTACATATGAACACTTTTCACATTCTCCCATGCAACTCGGCTGCTAGACCTCCTTTCATGCAGAATCTTACGGTCCTAACCCATGTCCAAGGCACCAAAGCCATCTAAAAATCAATAATCGATAACTAAAACTTGTATTGTACTACTTCTTACTGGCTATTACATCAACTTAGAAGGTTCATCTGTGTATTACTATGGTGCTTTTAGTGTCTCCGGATACCGCAACATGCGACATAGCTTAGCAGACGATAAGTACAACCGTTTCAGACAAAAGAGCGGCCAATGCGGCGATCTGACTTTAAGTCAATTCGATTACAAATGACGAAAACGGACGGATTTCTCAGGTTTTTACTACATATGAACACTTTTCACATTCTCCCGTGCAACTCGGCTGCTAATCCTCCTTTCATGCAGTATCTTAAGGTCCTAGCTCATGACCAAGGCACCAAAGCCAGCTAAAAAGTCAATAATCGATACCTAAAACTTTAATTGTACTACTTCTTACTGGCTATTACATCAACTTAGAAGTTTCACTTGTGTTCTACTATGGTGCATGTAGTGTCTCCTCATACCGCAGCACGCGACATAGCTTTGCAGACGATAAGTACAACCGTTTCAGACAGAAGAGCGGCCAATGTGACGATCTGGCTTTGAGTCGATTCGATAACAAATGACGAAAACGGACGGATTTCTCAGGTTTTTACTACATATGAACACTTTTCACATTCTCCCGTGCAACTCGGCTGGTAGTCCTCCTTTCATGCAGAATCTTAAGGTCCTAGCTCATGTTTAAGGCACCAAAGCCAGCTAAAAAGTCAATAATCTATACCTAAAACTTGAATTGTACTACTTCTTACTGGCTATTACATCAACTTAAAAGCTTCATCTGTGTTCTACTATGGTGCTTTTAGTGTCTCCGCATACCGCAACACGCGACATATCTTTGCAGACGATAAGGACAACCGTTTCAGAGAGAAGAGCGGCCAATGTGACGATCTGGCTTTGAGTCGATTCGTTAACAAATGACGAAAACGGACGGATTTCTCAGGTTTTTACTACATATGAACTCTTTTCACATTCTCCCATGCAACTCGGCTGCTAGTCCTCCTTTCATGCAGAATCTTAAGGTCCTAGCTCATGTCCAAGGCACCAAAGCCAGCTAAAAAGTCAATAATCGATACCTAAAACGTGAATTGTACTACTTCTTACTGGCTATTACATCAACATAGAAGCTTCATGTGTGTTCTATTATGGTGCTTTTAGTGTCTCCGCATACCGCAGCACGCGAAATAGCTTTGCAGACGATAAGTACAACCGTTTCAGGGAGAAGAGCGGCCAATGTGACGATCTGGCTTTAAGTCGATTCGATAACAAATGACGAAAACGGACGGATTTCTGAGGTTTTTACTACATATGAATACTTTTCACATTCTCCCGTGCAACTCGGCTGCTAGTCCTCCTTTCATGCAGAATCTTAAGGTCCTAGCTCATGTCCAAGGCACCAAAGCCAGCTAAAAAGTCAATAATTGATACGTAAAACTTGACTTGTACTACTTCTTACTGGCTATTACATCAACTTAAAAGTTTCATCTGTGTTCTAGTATGGTGCTTTTAGTGTCTCCGCATACCGGAACACGAGACATAGCTTTGCAGACGATAAGTACAACCGTTTCAGAGAGAAGAGCGGCCAATGTGGCGATCTGGCTTTGAGTCGATTCGATAACAAATGACGAAAACGGACGGATTTCTCAGGTTTTTACTACATATGAACACTTTTCACATACTCCCATGCAACGCGGCTGCTAGTCCTCCTTTCATGCAGAATCTTAAGGTCCTAGCTCATGTCCAAGGCACCAAAGCCAGCTAAAAAGTCAATAATCGATACCTAAAACTTAAATTGTACTACTTCTTACTGGCTATTACATCAACTTATAAGCTTCATCTGTGGTCTACTATGGTGCTTTTAGTGTCTCCGCATACCGCATCACGCGACATAGCTTTGCAGACGACAAGTACAACCGTTTCAGAGAGAAGAGCGGCCAATGTGACGATCTGGCTTTAAGTCGATTCGATAACAAATGACGAAAACGGACGGATTTCTCAGGTTTTTACTACATATGAACACTTTTCACATTCTCCCGTGCAACTCGGCTGCTAGTCCTCCTTCCATGCAGAATCTTAAGGTCCTAGCTCATGTCAAAGCCACCAAAGCCAGCTAAAAAGTCAATAATCGATACCTAAAACGTGAGTTGTACTACTTCTTACTGGCTATTACATCAACTTATAAGCTTCATGTGTGTTTTACTATGGTGCTTTTAGTGTCTCCTCATACCGCAGCACGCGACATAGCTTTCCAGACGATAAGTACAACCATTTCAGAGAGAAGAGCGGCCAATATGACGATCTGGCTTTAATTCGATTCGAAAACAAATGACGAAAACGGACGGATTTCAAAGGTTTTTACTACATATGAACACTTTTCACATTCTCCCGTGCATCTCGGCTGCTACTCCTCCTTTCATGCAGAATCATAAGGTCCTAGCTCATGTCCAAGGCACCAAAGCCAGTTAAAAAGTCAATAATCGATACCTAAAACTTGAATTGTACTACTTCTTACTGGCTATTACATCAACTTTGAAGGTTCGTCTGTATTCTTCTATGGTGCTTTTAGTGTCTCCGCATTCCGCAGCATGCGAAATAGCTTTGCAGACGATAAGTACAACCGTTTCAGAGAGAAGAGCGGCCAACGTGACGATCTGGCTTTAAGTCGATTCGACAACAAATGACGAAAACGGACGGATTTCTCAGGTTTTTACTAAATATGAACACTTTTCACATTCTCCCATGAACTCGGCTGCTAGTCCTCCTTTCATGCAGAATCTTAAGGTCCAAGCTCATGTCCAAGGCAGCAAAGCCAGCTAAAAAGTCAATAATCGATACCTAAAACTTAAATTGTATTACTTCTTACTGGCTATTACTTCAACTTAGAAGCTTCATCTGTGTACTACTATATTGATTTTAGTGTCTCCGGATACCGCAGCACGCGACATAGCTTTGCAGACGATAAGTACAACCGTTTCAGGGAGATGAGCGGCCAATGTGACGATCTGACTTTAAGTCGATTCGAGAACAAAAGACGAAAACGGACGGATTTCTCAGGTTTTTACTACATATGAACACTTTTCACATTCTCCCATGCAACTCGGCTGCTAGACCTCCTTTCATGCAGAATCTTACGGTCCTAACCCATGTCCAAGGCACCAAAGCCATCTAAAAAGTCAATAATCGATAACTAAAACTTGTATTGTACTACTTCTTACTGGCTATTACATCAACTTAGAAGGTTCATCTGTGTATTACTATGGTGCTTTTAGTGTCTCCGGATACCGCAACACGCGACATAGCTTAGCAGACGATAAGTACAACCGTTTCAGACAAAAGAGCGGCCAATGCGGCGATCTGACTTTAAGTCAATTCGATTACAAATGACGAAAACGGACGGATTTCTCAGGTTTTTACTACATATGAACACTTTTCACATTCTCCCGTGCAACTCGGCTGCTAATCCTCCTTTCATGCAGTATCTTAAGGTCCTAGCTCATGTCCAAGGCACCAAAGCCAGCTAAAAAGTCAATAATCGATACCTAAAACTTTAATTGTACTACTTCTTACTGGCTATTACATCAACTTAGAAGTTTCACCTGTGTTCTACTATGGTGCTTTTAGTGTCTCCTCATACCGCAGCACGCGACATAGCTTTGCAGACGATAAGTACAACCGTTTCAGGGAGAAGAGCGGCCAATGTGACGATCTGGCTTTGAGTCGATTCGATAACAAATGACGAAAACGGACGGATTTCTCAGGTTTTTACTACATATGAACACTTTTCACATTCTCCCGTGCTACTCGGCTGCTAGTCCTCCTTTCATGCAGAATCTTAAGGTCCTAGCTCATGTTTAAGGCACCAAAGCCAGCTAAAAAGTCAATAATCTATACCTAAAACTTGAATTGTACTACTTCTTACTGGCTATTACATCAACTTAAAAGCTTCATCTGTGTTCTACTATGGTGCTTTTAGTGTCTCCGCATACCGGAACACGCGACATATCTTTGCAGACGTTAAGGACAACCGTTTCAGAGAGAAGAGCGGCCAATGTGACGACCTGGCTTTGAGTCGATTCGTTAACAAATGACGAAAACGGACGGATTTCTCAGTTTTTTACTACATATGAACTCTTTTCACATTCTCCCATGCTACTCGGCTGCTAGTCCTCCTTTCATGCAGAATCTTAAGGTCCTAGCTCATGTCCAAGGCACCAAAGCCAGCTAAAAAGTCAATAATCGATACCTAAAACGTGAATTGTACTACTTCTTACTGGCTATTACATCAACTTAGAAGCTTCATGTGTGTTCTACTATGGTGCTTTTAGTGTCTCCGCATACCGCAGCACGCGAAATAGCTTTTCAGACGATAAGTACAACCGTTTCAGACAGAAGAGCGGCCAATGTGACGATCTGGCTTTGAGTCGATTCGATAACAAATGACGAAAACGGACGGATTTCTCAGGTTTTTACTACATATGAACACTTTTCACATTCTCCCGTGCAACTCGGCTGCTAGTCCTCCTTTCATGCAGAATCTTAAGGTCCTAGCTCATGTTTAAGGCACCAAAGCCAGCTAAAAAGTCAATAATCTATACCTAAAACTTGAATTGTACTACTTCTTACTGGCTATTACATCAACTTAAAAGCTTCATCTGTAATCTACTGTGGTCCTTTTAGTGTCTCCGCATACCGCAACACGCGACATATCTTTGCAGACGATAAGGACAACCGTTTCAGAGAGAAGAGCGGCCAATGTGACGATCAGGCTTTGAGTCGATTCGTTAACAAATGACGAAAACGGACGGATTTCTCAGGTTTTTACTACATATAAACTCTTTTCACATTCTCCCATGCAACTCGGCTGCTAGTCCTCCTTTCATGCAGAATCTTAAGGTCCTAGCTCATGTCCAAGGCACCAAAGCCAGCTAAAAAGTCAATAATCGATACCTAAAACGTGAATTGTACTACTTCTTACTGGCTATTACATCAACTTATAAGCTTCATGTGTGTTTTACTATGGTGCTTTTAGTGTCTCCTCATACCGCAGCACGCGACATAGCTTTCCAGACGATAAGTACAACCATTTCAGAGAGAAGAGCGGCCAATATGACGATCTGGCTTTAATTCGATTCGAAAACAAATGACGAAAACGGACGGATTTCAAAGGTTTTTACTACATATGAACACTTTTCACATTCTCCCGTGCATCTCGGCTGCTACTCCTCCTTTCATGCAGAATCATAAGGTCCTAGCTCATGTCCAAGGCACCAAAGCCAGTTAAAAAGTCAATAATCGATACCTAAAACTTGAATTGTACTACTTCTTACTGGCTATTACATCAACTTTGAAGGTTCGTCTGTATTCTTCTATGGTGCTTTTAGTGTCTCCGCATTCCGCAGCATGCGAAATAGCTTTGCAGACGATAAGTACAACCGTTTCAGAGAGATGAGCGGCCAACGTGACGATCTGGCTTTAAGTCGATTCGACAACAAATGACGAAAACGGACGGATTTCTCAGGTTTTTACTACATATGAACACTTTTCACATTCTCCCATGAACTCGGCTGCTAGTCCTCCTTTCATGCAGAATCTTAAGGTCCAAGCTCATGTCCAAGGCAGCAAAGCCAGCTAAAAAGTCAATAATCGATACCTAAAACTTAAATTGTACTACTTCTTACTGGCTATTACTTCAACTTAGAAGCTTCATCTGTGTACTACTATATTGATTTTAGTGTCTCCGGATACCGCAGCACGCGACATAGCTTTGCAGACGATAAGTACAACCGTTTCAGGGAGATGAGCGGCCAACGTGACGATCTGGCTTTAAGTCGATTCGATAACAAATGACGAAAACGGACGGATTTCTCAGGTTTTTACTACATATGAACACTTTTCACATTCTCCCGTGCAACTCGGCTGCTAGTCCTCCTTCCATGCAGAATCTTAAGGTCCTAGCTCATGTCAAAGCCACCAAAGCCAGCTAAAAAGTCAATAATCGATACCTAAAACGTGAGTTGTACTACTTCTTACTGGCTATTACATCAACTTATAAGCTTCATGTGTGTTTTACTATGGTGCTTTTAGTGTCTCCTCATACCGCAACACGCGACATAGCTTAGCAGACGATAAGTACAACCGTTTCAGACAAAAGAGCGGCCAATGCGGCGATCTGACTTTAAGTCAATTCGATTACAAATGACGAAAACGGACGGATTTCTCAGGTTTTTACTACATATGAACACTTTTCACATTCTCCCGTGCAACTCGGCTGCTAATCCTCCTTTCATGCAGTATCTTAAGGTCCTAGCTCATGTCAAAGCCACCAAAGCCAGCTAAAAAGTCAATAATCGATACCTAAAACTTTAATTGTACTACTTCTTACTGGCTATTACATCAACTTAGAAGTTTCACCTGTGTTCTACTATGGTGCTTTTAGTGTCTCCTCATACCGCAGCACGCGACATAGCTTTGCAGACGATAAGTACAAACGTTTCAGGGAGAAGAGCGGCCAATGTGACGATCTGGCTTTGAGTCGATTCGATAACAAATGACGAAAACGGACGGATTTCTCAGGTTTTTACTACATATGAACACTTTTCACATTCTCCCGTGCAACTCGGCTGCTAGTCCTCCTTTCATGCAGAATCTTAAGGTCCTAGCTCATGTTTAAGGCACCAAAGCCAGCTAAAAAGTCAATAATCTATACCTAAAACTTGAATTGTACTACTTCTTACTGGCTATTACATCAACTTAAAAGCTTCATCTGTAATCTACTGTGGTGCTTTTAGTGTCTCCGCATACCGCAACACGCGACATATCTTTGCAGACGATAAGGACAACCGTTTCAGAGAGAAGAGCGGCCAATGTGACGATCAGGCTTTGAGTCGATTCGTTAACAAATGACGAAAACGGACGGATTTCTCAGGTTTTTACTACATATAAACTCTTTTCACATTCTCCCATGCAACTCGGCTGCTAGTCCTCCTTTCATGCAGAATCTTAAGGTCCTAGCTCATGTCCAAGGCACCAAAGCCAGCTAAAAAGTCAATAATCGATACATAAAACGTGAATTGTACTACTTCTTACTGGCTATTACATCAACATAGAAGCTTCATGTGTGTTCTATTATGGTGCTTTTAGTGTCTCCGCATACCGCAGCACGCGAAATAGCTTTGCAGACGATAAGTACAACCGTTTCAGGGAGAAGAGCGGCCAATGTGACGATCTGGCTTTAAGTCGATTCGATAACAAATGACGAAAACGGACGGATTTCTCAGGTTTTTACTACATATGAATACTTTTCACATTCTCCCGTGCAACTCGGCTGCTAGTCCTCCTTTCATGCTGAATCTTAAGGTCCTAGCTCATGTCCAAGGCACCAAAGCCAGCTAAAAAGTCAATAATCGATAACTAAAACTTGTATTGTACTACTTCTTACTAGCTATTACATCAATTTAGAAGGTTCATCTGTGTATTACTATGGTGCTTTTAGTGTCTCCGGATACCGCAACACGCGACATAGCTTAGCAGACGATAAGTACAACCGTTTCAGACAGAAGAGCGGCCAATGCGGCGATCTGACTTTAAGTCGATTCCATAACAAATGACAAAAACGGACGGATTTCTCAGGTTTTTACTACACATGAACACTTTTCACATTCTCCCGTGCAACTCGGCTGCTAGTCCTCCTTTCATGCAGAATCTTAAGGTCCTAGCTCATGTTTAAGGCACCAAAGCCAGCTAAAAAGTCAATAATCTATACCTAAAACTTGAATTGTACTACTTCTTACTGGCTATTACATCAACTTAAAAGCTTCATCTGTGTTCTACTATGGTGCTTTTAGTGTCTCCGCATACCGCAACACGCGACATATCTTTGCAGACGATAAGGACAACCGTTTCAGAGAGAAGAGCGGCCAATGTGACGATCTGGCTTTGAGTCGATTTGTTAACAAATTACGAAAACGGACGGATTTCTCAGGTTTTTACTACATATGAACTCTTTTCACATTCTCCCATGCAACTCGGCTGCTAGTCCTCCTTTCATGCAGAATCTTAAGGTCCTAGCTCATGTCCAAGGCACCAAAGCCAGCTAAAAAGTCAATAATCGATACCTAAAACGTGAATTGTACTACTTCTTACTGGCTATTACATCAACATAGAAGCTTCATGTGTGTTCTATTATGGTGCTTTTAGTGTCTCCGCATACCGCAGAACGCGAAATAGCTTTGCAGACGATAAGTACAACCGTCTCAGGGAGAAGAGCGGTCAATGTGACGATCTGGCTTTAAGTCGATTCGATAACAAATGACGAAAACGGACGGATTTCTCAGGTTTTTACTACATATGAACACTTTTCACATTCTCCTATCCAACGCGGGTGCTAGTCCTACTTTCATGCACAATCTTAAGGTCCTAGCTCATGTCCAAGGCACCAAAGCCAGCTAAAAAGTCAATAATCGATACCTAAAACTTGACTTGTACTACTTCTTACTGGCTATTACATCAACTTTGAAGGTTCGTCTGTATTCTTCTATGGTGCTTTTAGTGTCTCCGCATTCCGCAGCACGCGAAATAGCTTTGCAGACGATAAGTACAACCGTTTCAGAGAGAAGAGCGGCCATCGTGACGATCTGGCTTTAAGTCGATTCGACAACAAATGACGAAAACGGACGGATTTCTCAGGTTTTTACTACATATGAACACTTTTCACATTCTCCCATGAACTCGGCTGCTAGTCCTCCTTTCATGCAGAATCTTAAGGTCCAAGCTCATGTCCAAGGCAGCAAAGCCAGCTAAAAAGTCAATAATCGATACCTAAAACTTAAATTGTACTACTTCTTACTGGCTATTACTTCAACTTAGAAGCTTCATCTGTGTACTACTATATTGATTTTAGTGTCTCCGGATACCGCAGCACGCGACATAGCTTTGCAGACGATAAGTACAACCGTTTCAGGGAGAAGAGCGGCCAACGTGACGATCTGGCTTTAAGTCGATTCGACAACAAATGACGAAAACGGACGGATTTCTCAGGTTTTTACTACATATGAACACTTTTCACATTCTCCCATGAACTCGGCTGCTAGTCCTCCTTTCATGCAGAATCTTAAGGTCCAAGCTCATGTCCAAGGCAGCAAAGCCAGCTAAAAAGTCAATAATCGATACCTAACACTTGAATTGTACTACCTCTTACTGGCTATTACATCAACTTAGAAGCTTCATGTGTGTTCTACTATGGTGCTTTTAGTGTCTCCGGATACCGCAGCACGCGACATAGCTTTGCCGACGATAAGTACAACCGTTTCATAGAGATGAGCGGCCAATGTGACGATCTGACTTTAAGTCGATTCGAGAACAAAAGACGAAAACGGACGGATTTCTCAGGTTTTTACTACATATGAACACTTTTCACATTCTCCCATGCAACTCGGCTGCTAGACCTCCTTTCATGCAGAATCTTACGGTCCTAACCCATGTCCAAGGCACCAAAGCCATCTAAAAATCAATAATCGATAACTAAAACTTGTATTGTACTACTTCTTACTGGCTATTACATCAACTTAGAAGGTTCATCTGTGTATTACTATTGCGCTTTTAGTGTCTCCGGATACCGCATTATGCGACATAGCTTAGCAGACGATAAGTACAACCGTTTCAGACAAAAGAGCGGCCAATGCGGCGATCTGACTTTAAGTCAATTCGATTACAAATGACGAAAACGGACGGATTTCTCAGGTTTTTACTACATATGAACACTTTTCACATTCTCCCGTGCAACTCGGCTGCTAATCCTAATTTCATGCAGTATCTTAAGGTCCTAGCTCATGACCAAGGCACCAAAGCCAGCTAAAAAGTCAATAATCGATACCTAAAACTTTAATTGTACTACTTCTTACTGGCTATTACATCAACTTAGAAGTTTCACTTGTGTTCTACTATGGTGCATTTAGTGTCTCCTCATACCGCAGCACGCGACATAGCTTTGCAGACGATAAGTACAACCGTTTCAGACAGAAGAGCGGCCAATGTGACGATCTGGCTTTGAGTCGATTCGATAACAAATGACGAAAACGGACGGATTTCTCAGGTTTTTACTACATATGAACACTTTTCACATTCTCCCGTGCAACCCGGCTGGTAGTCCTCCTTTCATGCAGAATCTTAAGGTCCTAGCTCATGTTTAAGGCACCAAAGCCAGCTAAAAAGTCAATAATCTATACCTAAAACTTGAATTGTACTACTTCTTACTGGCTATTACATCAACTTAAAAGCTTCATCTGTGTTCTACTATGGTGCTTTTAGTGTCTCCGCATACCGCAACACGCGACATATCTTTGCAGACGATAAGGACAACCGTTTCAGAGAGAAGAGCGGCCAATGTGACGATCTGGCTTTGAGTCGATTCGTTAACAAATGACGAAAACGGACGGATTTCTCAGGTTTTTACTACATATGAACTCTTTTCACATTCTCCCATGCAACTCGGCTGCTAGTCCTCCTTTCATGCAGAATCTTAAGGTCCTAGCTCATGTCCAAGGCACCAAAGCCAGCTAAAAAGTCAATAATCGATACCTAAAACGTGAATTGTACTACTTCTTACTGGCTATTACATCAACATAGAAGCTTCATGTGTGTTCTATTATGGTGCTTTTAGTGTCTCCGCATACCGCAGCACGCGAAATAGCTTTGCAGACGATAAGTACAACCGTTTCAGGGAGAAGAGCGGCCAATGTGACGATCTGGCTTTAAGTCGATTCGATAACAAATGACGAAAACGGACGGATTTCTGAGGTTTTTACTACATATGAATACTTTTCACATTCTCCCGTGCAACTCGGCTGCTAGTCCTCCTTTCATGCAGAATCTTAAGGTCCTAGCTCATGTCCAAGGCACCAAAGCCAGCTAAAAAGTCAATAATTGATACGTAAAACTTGACTTGTACTACTTCTTACTGGCTATTACATCAACTTAAAAGTTTCATCTGTGTTCTAGTATGGTGCTTTTAGTGTCTCCGCATACCGGAACACGAGACATAGCTTTGCAGACGATAAGTACAACCGTTTCAGAGAGAAGAGCGGCCAATGTGGCGATCTGGCTTTGAGTCGATTCGATAACAAATGACGAAAACGGACGGATTTCTCAGGTTTTTACTACATATGAACACTTTTCACATACTCCCATGCAACGCGGCTGCTAGTCCTCCTTTCATGCAGAATCTTAAGGTCCTAGCTCATGTCCAAGGCACCAAAGCCAGCTAAAAAGTCAATAATCGATACCTAAAACTCAAATTGTACTACTTCTTACTGGCTATTACATCAACTTATAAGCTTCATCTGTGGTCTACTATGGTGCTTTTAGTGTCTCCGCATACCGCATCACGCGACATAGCTTTGCAGACGACAAGTACAACCGTTTCAGAGAGAAGAGCGGCCAATGTGACGATCTGGCTTTAAGTCGATTCGATAACAAATGACGAAAACGGACGGATTTCTCAGGTTTTTACTACATATGAACACTTTTCACATTCTCCCGTGCAACTCGGCTGCTAGTCCTCCTTCCATGCAGAATCTTAAGGTCCTAGCTCATGTCAAAGCCACCAAAGCCAGCTAAAAAGTCAATAATCGATACCTAAAACGTGAGTTGTACTACTTCTTACTGGCTATTACATCAACTTATAAGCTTCATGTGTGTTTTACTATGGTGCTTTTAGTGTCTCCTCATACCGCAGCACGCGACATAGCTTTCCAGACGATAAGTACAACCATTTCAGAGAGAAGAGCGGCCAATATGACGATCTGGCTTTAATTCGATTCGAAAACAAATGACGAAAACGGACGGATTTCAAAGGTTTTTACTACATATGAACACTTTTCACATTCTCCCGTGCATCTCGGCTGCTACTCCTCCTTTCATGCAGAATCATAAGGTCCTAGCTCATGTCCAAGGCACCAAAGCCAGTTAAAAAGTCAATAATCGATACCTAAAACTTGAATTGTACTACTTCTTACTGGCTATTACATCAACTTTGAAGGTTCGTCGGTATTCTTCTATGGTGCTTTTAGTGTCTCCGCATTCCGCAGCATGCGAAATAGCTTTGCAGACGATAAGTACAACCGTTTCAGAGAGAAGAGCGGCCAACGTGACGATCTGGCTTTAAGTCGATTCGACAACAAATGACGAAAACGGACGGATTTCTCAGGTTTTTACTAAATATGAACACTTTTCACATTCTCCCATGAACTCGGCTGCTAGTCCTCCTTTCATGCAGAATCTTAAGGTCCAAGCTCATGTCCAAGGCAGCAAAGCCAGCTAAAAAGTCAATAATCGATACCTAAAACTTAAATTGTACTACTTCTTACTGGCTATTACTTCAACTTAGAAGCTTCATCTGTGTACTACTATATTGATTTTAGTGTCTCCGGATACCGCAGCACGCGACATAGCTTTGCAGACGATAAGTACAACCGTTTCAGGGAGATGAGCGGCCAATGTGACGATCCGACTTTAAGTCGATTCGAGAACAAAAGACGAAAACGGACGGATTTCTCAGGTTTTTACTACATATGAACACTTTTCACATTCTCCCATGCAACTCGGCTGCTAGACCTCCTTTCATGCAGAATCTTACGGTCCTAACCCATGTCCAAGGCACCAAAGCCATCTAAAAAGTCAATAATCGATAACTAAAACTTGTATTGTACTACTTCTTACTGGCTATTACATCAACTTAGAAGGTTCATCTGTGTATTACTATGGTGCTTTTAGTGTCTCCGGATACCGCAACACGCGACATAGCTTAGCAGACGATAAGTACAACCGTTTCAGACAAAAGAGCGGCCAATGCGGCGATCTGACTTTAAGTCAATTCGATTACAAATGACGAAAACGGACGGATTTCTCAGGTTTTTACTACATATGAACACTTTTCACATTCTCCCGTGCAACTCGGCTGCTAATCCTCCTTTCATGCAGTATCTTAAGGTCCTAGCTCATGTCCACGGCACCAAAGCCAGCTAAAAAGTCAATAATCGATACCTAAAACTTTAATTGTACTACTTCTTACTGGCTATTACATCAACTTAGAAGTTTCACCTGTGTTCTACTATGGTGCTTTTAGTGTCTCCTCATACCGCAGCACGCGACATAGCTTTGCAGACGATAAGTACAACCGTTTCAGGGAGAAGAGCGGCCAATGTGACGATCTGGCTTTGAGTCGATTCGATAACAAATGACGAAAACGGACGGATTTCTCAGGTTTTTACTACATATGAACACTTTTCACATTCTCCCGTGCAACTCGGCTGCTAGTCCTCCTTTCATGCAGAATCTTAAGGTCCTAGCTCATGTTTAAGGCACCAAAGCCAGCTAAAAAGTCAATAATCTATACCTAAAACTTGAATTGTACTACTTCTTACTGGCTATTACATCAACTTAAAAGCTTCATCTGTGTTCTACTATGGTGCTTTTAGTGTCTCCGCATACCGGAACACGCGACATATCTTTGCAGACGTTAAGGACAACCGTTTCAGAGAGAAGAGCGGCCAATGTGACGACCTGGCTTTGAGTCGATTCGTTAACAAATGACGAAAACGGACGGATTTCTCAGTTTTTTACTACATATTAACTCTTTTCACATTCTCCCATGCTACTCGGCTGCTAGTCCTCCTTTCATGCAGAATCTTAAGGTCCTAGCTCATGTCCAAGGCACCAAAGCCAGCTAAAAAGTCAATAATCGATACCTAAAACGTGAATTGTACTACTTCTTACTGGCTATTACATCAACTTAGAAGCTTCATGTGTGTTCTACTATGGTGCTTTTAGTGTCTCCGCATACCGCAGCACGCGAAATAGCTTTGCAGACGATAAGTACAACCGTTTCAGACAGAAGAGCGGCCAATGTGACGATCTGGCTTTGAGTCGATTCGATAACAAATGACGAAAACGGACGGATTTCTCAGGTTTTTACTACATATGAACACTTTTCACATTCTCCCGTGCAACTCGGCTGCTAGTCCTCCTTTCATGCAGAATCTTAAGGTCCTAGCTCATGTCCAAGGCACCAAAGCCAGCTAAAAAGTCAATAATTGATACGTAAAACTTGACTTGTACTACTTCTTACTGGCTATTACATCAACTTAAAAGTTTCATCTGTGTTCTAGTATGGTGCTTTTAGTGTCTCCGCATACCGGAACACGAGACATAGCTTTGCAGACAACCGTTTCAGAGAGAAGAGCGGCCAATGTGGCGATCTGGCTTTGAGTCGATTCGATAACAAATGACGAAAACGGACGGATTTCTCAGGTTTTTACTACATATGAACACTTTTCACATACTCCCATGCAACGCGGCTGCTAGTCCTCCTTTCATGCAGAATCTTAAGGTCCTAGCTCATGTCCAAGGCACCAAAGCCAGCTAAAAAGTCAATAATCGATACCTAAAACTTAAATTGTACTACTTCTTACTGGCTATTACATCAACTTATAAGCTTCATCTGTGGTCTACTATGGTGCTTTTAGTGTCTCCGCATACCGCATCACGCGACATAGCTTTGCAGACGATAAGTACAACCGTTTCAGAGAGAAGAGCGGCCAATGTGACGATCTGGCTTTAAGTCGATTCGATAACAAATGACGAAAACGGACGGATTTCTCAGGTTTTTACTACATATGAACACTCTTCACATTCTCCCGTGCAACTCGGCTGCTAGTCCTCCTTCCATGCAGAATCTTAAGGTCCTAGCTCATGTCAAAGCCACCAAAGCCAGCTAAAAAGTCAATAATCGATACCTAAAACGTGAGTTGTACTACTTCTTACTGGCTATTACATCAACTTATAAGCTTCATGTGTGTTTTACTATGGTGCTTTTAGTGTCTCCTCATACCGCAGCACGCGACATAGCTTTCCAAACGATAAGTACAACCATTTCAGAGAGAAGAGCGGCCAATATGACGATCTGGCTTTAATTCGATTCGAAAACAAATGACGAAAACGGACGGATTTCAAAGGTTTTTACTACATATGAACACTTTTCACATTCTCCCGTGCATCTCGGCTGCTACTCCTCCTTTCATGCAGAATCATAAGGTCCTAGCTCATGTCCAAGGCACCAAAGCCAGTTAAAAAGTCAATAATCGATACCTAAAACTTGAATTGTACTACTTCTTACTGGCTATTACATCAAATTTGAAGGTTCGTCTGTATTCTTCTATGGTGCTTTTAGTGTCTCCGCATTCCGCAGCATGCGAAATAGCTTTGCAGACGATAAGTACAACCGTTTCAGAGAGAAGAGCGGCCAATGTGGCGATCTGGCTTTGAGTCGATTCGATAACAAATGACGAAAACGGACGGATTTCTCAGGTTTTTACTACATATGAACACTTTTCACATACTCCCATGCAACGCGGCTGCTAGTCCTCCTTTCATGCAGAATCTTAAGGTCCTAGCTCATGTCCAAGGCACCAAAGCCAGCTAAAAAGTCAATAATCGATACCTAAAACTTCAATTGTACTACATCTTACTGGCTATTACATCAACTTATAAGCTTCATCTGTGGTCTACTATGGTGCTTTTAGTGTCTCCGCATACCGCATCACGCGACATAGCTTTGCAGACGATAAGTACAACCGTTTCAGAGAGAAGAGCGGCCAATGTGACGATCTGGCTTTAAGTCGATTCGATAACAAATGACGAAAACGGACGGATTTCTCAGGTTTTTACTACATATGAACACTTTTCACATTCTCCCGTGCAACTCGGCTGCTAGTCCTCCTTCCATGCAGAATCTTAAGGTCCTAGCTCATGTCAAAGCCACCAAAGCCAGCTAAAAAGTCAATAATCGATACCTAAAACGTGAGTTGTACTACTTCTTACTGACTATTACATCAACTTATAAGCTTCATGTGTGTTTTACTATAGTGCTTTTAGTGTCTCCTCATACCGCAGCACGCGACATAGCTTTCCAGACGATAAGTACAACCATTTCAGAGAGAAGAGCGGCCAATATGACGATCTGGCTTTAATTCGATTCGAAAACAAATGACGAAAACGGACGGATTTCAAAGGTTTTTACTACATATGAACACTTTTCACATTCTCCCGTGCATCTCGGCTGCTACTCCTCCTTTCATGCAGAATCATAAGGTCCTAGCTCATGTCCAAGGCACCAAAGCCAGTTAAAAAGTCAATAATCGATACCTAAAACTTGAATTGTACTACTTCTTACTGGCTATTACATCAACTTTGAAGGTTCGTCTGTATTCTTCTATGGTGCTTTTAGTGTCTCCGCATTCCGCAGCATGCGAAATAGCTTTGCAGACGATAAGTACAACCGTTTCAGAGAGATGATCGGCCAACGTGACGATCTGGCTTTAAGTCGATTCGACAACAAATGACGAAAACGGACGGATTTCTCAGGTTTTTACTACATATGAACACTTTTCACATTCTCCCATGAACTCGGCTGCTAGTCCTCCTTTCATGCAGAATCTTAAGGTCCAAGCTCATGTCCAAGGCAGCAAAGCCAGCTAAAAAGTCAATAATCGATACCTAAAACTTAAATTGTACTACTTCTTACTGGCTATTACTTCAACTTAGAAGCTTCATCTGTGTACTACTATATTGATTTTAGTGTCTCCGGATACCGCAGCACGCGACATAGCTTTGCAGACGATAAGTACAACCGTTTCAGGGAGATGAGCGGCCAATGTGACGATCTGACTTTAAGTCGATTCGAGAACAAAAGACGAAAACGGACGGATTTCTCAGGTTTTTACTACATATGAACACTTTTCACATTCTCCCATGCAACTCGGCTGCTAGACCTCCTTTCATGCAGAATCTTACGGTCCTAACCCATGTCCAAGGCACCAAAGCCATCTAAAAAGTCAATAATCGATAACTAAAACTTGTATTGTACTACTTCTTACTGGCTATTACATCAACTTAGAAGGTTCATCTGTGTATTACTATGGTGCTTTTAGTGTCTCCGGATACCGCAACACGCGACATAGCTTAGCAGACGATAAGTACAACCGTTTCAGACAAAAGAGCGGCCAATGCGGCGATCTGACTTTAAGTCAATTCGATTACAAATGACGAAAACGGACGGATTTCTCAGGTTTTTACTACATATGAACACTTTTCACATTCTCCCGTGCAACTCGGCTGCTAATCCTCCTTTCATGCAGTATCTTAAGGTCCTAGCTCATGTCCAAGGCACCAAAGCCAGCTAAAAAGTCAATAATCGATACCTAAAACTTTAATTGTACTACTTCTTACTGGCTATTACATCAACTTAGAAGTTTCACCTGTGTTCTACTATGGTGCTTTTAGTGTCTCCTCATACCGCAGCACGCGACATAGCTTTGCAGACGATAAGTACAACCGTTTCAGGGAGAAGAGCGGCCAATGTGACGATCTGGCTTTGAGTCGATTCGATAACAAATGACGAAAACGGACGGATTTCTCAGGTTTTTACTACATATGAACACTTTTCACATTCTCCCGTGCAACTCGGCTGCTAGTCCTCCTTTCATGCAGAATCTTAAGGTCCTAGCTCATGTTTAAGGCACCAAAGCCAGCTAAAAAGTCAATAATCTATACCTAAAACTTGAATTGTACTACTTCTTACTGGCTATTACATCAACTTAAAAGCTTCATCTGTGTTCTACTATGGTGCTTTTAGTGTCTCCGCATACCGGAACACGCGACATATCTTTGCAGACGTTAAGGACAACCGTTTCAGAGAGAAGAGCGGCCAATGTGACGACCTGGCTTTGAGTCCATTCGTTAACAAATGACGAAAACGGACGGATTTCTCAGTTTTTTACTACATATGAACTCTTTTCACATTCTCCCATGCTACTCGGCTGCTAGTCCTCCTTTCATGCAGAATCTTAAGGTCCTAGCTCATGTCCAAGGCACCAAAGCCAGCTAAAAAGTCAATAATCGATACCTAAAACGTGAATTGTACTACTTCTTACTGGCTATTACATCAACTTAGAAGCTTCATGTGTGTTCTACTATGGTGCTTTTAGTGTCTCCGCATACCGCAGCACGCGAAATAGCTTTGCAGACGATAAGTACAACCGTTTCAGACAGAAGAGCGGCCAATGTGACGATCTGGCTTTGAGTCGATTCGATAACAAATGACGAAAACGGACGGATTTCTCAGGTTTTTACTACATATGAACACTTTTCACATTCTCCCGTGCAACTCGGCTGCTAGTCCTCCTTTCATGCAGAATCTTAAGGTCCTAGCTCATGTTTAAGGCACCAAAGCCAGCTAAAAAGTCAATAATCTATACCTAAAACTTGAATTGTACTACTTCTTACTGGCTATTACATCAACTTAAAAGCTTCATCTGTAATCTACTGTGGTGCTTTTAGTGTCTCCGCATACCGCAACACGCGACATATCTTTGCAGACGATAAGGACAACCGTTTCAGAGAGAAGAGCGGCCAATGTGACGATCAGGCTTTGAGTCGATTCGTTAACAAATGACGAAAACGGACGGATTTCTCAGGTTTTTACTACATATAAACTCTTTTCACATTCTCCCATGCAACTCGGCTGCTAGTCCTCCTTTCACGCAGAATCTTAAGGTCCTAGCTCATGTCCAAGGCACCAAAGCCAGCTAAAAAGTCAATAATCGATACCTAAAACGTCAATTGTACTACTTCTTACTGGCTATTACATCAACATAGAAGCTTCATGTGTGTTCTATTATGGTGCTTTTAGTGTCTCCGCATACCGCAGCACGCGAAATAGCTTTGCAGACGATAAGTACAACCGTTTCAGGGAGAAGAGCGGCCAATGTGACGATCTGGCTTTAAGTCGATTCGATAACAAATGACGAAAACGGACGGATTTCTCAGGTTTTTACTACATATGAATACTTTTCACATTCTCCCGTGCAACTCGGCTGCTAGTCCTCCTTTCATGCTGAATCTTAAGGTCCTAGCTCATGTCCAAGGCACCAAAGCCAGCTAAAAAGTCAATAATTGATACGTAAAACTTGACTTGTACTACTTCTTAGTGGCTATTACATCAACTTAAAAGTTTCATCTGTGTTCTAGTATGGTGCTTTTAGTGTCTCCGCATACCGGAACACGAGACATAGCTTTGCAGACGATAAGTACAACCGTTTCAGACAGAAGAGCGGCCAATGTGGCGATCTGGCTTTGAGTCGATTCGATAACAAATGACGAAAACGGACGGATTTCTCAGGTTTTTACTACATATGAACACTTTTCACATACTCCCATGCAACGCGGCTGCTAGTCCTCCTTTCATGCAGAATCTTAAGGTCCTAGCTCATGTCCAAGGCACCAAAACCAACTAAAAAGTCAATAATCGATACCTAAAACTTAAATTGTACTACTTCTTACTGGCTATTACATCAACTTATAAGCTTCATCTGTGGTCTACTATGGTGCTTTTAGTGTCTCCGCATACCGCATCACGCGACATAGCTTTGCAGACGATAAGTACAACCGTTTCAGAGAGAAGAGCGGCCAATGTGACGATCTGGCTTTAAGTCTATTCGATAACAAAAGACGAAAACGGACGGATTTCTCAGGTTTTTACTACATATGAACACTTTTCACATTCTCCCGTGCAACTCGGCTGCTAGTCCTCCTTCCATGCAGAATCTTAAGGTCCTAGCTCATGTCAAAGCCACCAAAGCCAGCTAAAAAGTCAATAATCGATACCTAAAACGTGAGTTGTACTACTTCTTACTGGCTATTACATCAACTTATAAGCTTCATGTGTGTTTTACTATGGTGCTTTTAGTGTCTCCTCATACCGCAGCACGCGACATAGCTTTCCAGACGATAAGTACAACCATTTCAGAGTGAAGAGCGGCCAATATGACGATCTGGCTTTAATTCGATTCGAAAACAAATGACGAAAACGGACGGATTTCAAAGATTTTTACTACATATGAACACTTTTCACATTCTCCCGTGCAACTCGGCTGCTACTCCTCCTTTCATGCAGAATCATAAGGTCCTAGCTCATGTCCAAGGCACAAAAGCCAGCTAAAAAGTCAATAATCGATACCTAAAACTTGAATTGTACTACTTCTTACTGGCTATTACATCAACTTTGAAGGTTCGTCTGTATTCTTCTATGGTGCTTTTAGTGTCTCCGCATTCCGCAGCACGCGAAATAGCTTTGCAGACGATAAGTACAACCGTTTCAGAGAGAAGAGCGGCCAACGTGACGATCTGGCTTTAAGTCGATTCGACAACAAATGACGAAAACGGACGGATTTCTCAGGTTTTTACTACATATGAACACTATTCACATTCTCCCATGCAACTCGGCTGCTAGTCCTCCTATCATGCAGAATCTTAAGGTCCTAGCTCATGTCCAAGGCACCAAAGCCAGTTTAAATGTCAATAATCGATACCTAAAACTTGAATTGTACTACTTCTTACTGGCTATTACATCAACTTAGAAGCTTCATCTGTGTTGTAGTATGGTGCTTTTAGTGTCTGCGCATACCGCAGCACGCGACATAGCTTTGCAGACGATATGTAAAACCGTTTCAGAGAGAAGAGCGGCCAATGTGACGACCTGGCTTTAAGTCGATTCGATAACAAATGAAGCAAACGGTCGGATTTCTCATTTTTTTACTACATATGAACACTTTCCACATTCTCCCGTACAACTCGGCAGCTGGTCCTCGTTTCATGCAAAATGTTAACGTCCTAGCTCATGTCCAAGGCACCAAAGCCAGCTAAAAAGTCAATAATCGATACCTAAAACGTGAATGTAGTACTTCTCACTTGCTATTACATCAACTTAGAAGCTTCATCTGTGTACTACTATGTTGCATTTTGTGTCTCCTAATGCCACAGTACGCGACATAGCTTTGCAGGCGATAAATGTAACAGTTTCAGAGCAAAGAGCGGCCAATGTGACGATCTGGCTTTAAGTCAGTTCAATAACAAATGACGAAAACGGACGCATTTCTCAGGTTTTTACTACATATGAACACTTTTCACATTCTCCAGTCCGACGCGGCTGCTAGTCCGCCTTTCATGCAAAATCTTAAGTTCCTAGCTCATGTCCAAGGCATCAAAGAAGGGTAAAAAGTCAATAATCCATAACTAAAACTTGAATTGTACTACTTCTTACTGGCTATTACATCAACTTAGAAGCTTCATCTGTGTTCTACTATGGTGCTTTTAGTGTCTCCGCATACCGCAGCAAGCGACATAGCTTTGCAGACGATATGTGCAACCGTTTCAGAGAGAAGAGCGGCCAATGTGTCGATCTGGCTTTAAGTCGATTCGATAACAAATGACGAAAACGGACGGATTTCTCAGGTTTTTACTACATATGAACACTTTTCACATTCCCCCGTGCAACGTGGCTGCTAGACATCCCTTCATGCAAAATCATAAGGTCCTAGCTGATGTCCCATGCACGAAAGAAGGGTAAAAATTCAATAATCGATAAGTAAAACTTGAAATGTACTACTTCTTACTGCCTATTACATCAACTTAGAAGCTTCATCTGTGTTCTACTATGGCGCTTTAACTGTCACTGCATACTGCAGCACGCGACATAGCTTTGCAGACGATAAATGTAATCGTTTCAGAGAGAAGAGCGGCCAATATGACGATCTGGCTTTAAAAGGATTCGATAACAAATGACGAAAACTGACGGATTTTTCTGGTTTTTACTACATATGAACACTTTGCATATTCTCCCGTGCAATGCGGCTCTAGTCCTCCTTTCATGCAAAATCTTAAGGTAATACCTCATGTCCAAGACACCAAAGAAGGGTAAAAAGTCAATAATCGATAACTAAAACTTGAATTGTACTACTTCTTACTGGCTATTACATCAACTTAGAAGCCTCATCTGTGATCTACAATGGTGCTTTTAGTGTCACCGCATACCGTAGCACGCGACATAGCTTTGCCGATGATAAATGTGACCGTTTCAGAGAGAAGAGCGGCCGATGTGACGATCTGGCACCAAGTCGATTCGATAACAAATGATGAAAACGAGACGGATTTCTCAGGTTTTTACTACATATGAACACTTTTCATATTCTCCCGTGCAACGCGGCTGCTAGTCCTACTTTCATGCAAAATGTTAAAGTCCTAGCTCATGTGGTAGACAGCAAAGAACTGTGAAAGGTCAATAATCGATAACTAAAACTTGAATTGTACAACATAATACTGACTATTACATCAACTTAGAAGCTTCATCTGTGTCCTACTATGGAGCTTTTAGTGTCTCCGCATACCGCAGCACGCGAAATAGCTTTGCAGACGATAAATGTAAACGCTTGAGAGAGAAGAGCGGGCAATGTGACGATGTGGCTTTTAGACGATTCGATAACAAATCAAGAAAACTGCCGGATTTCTCAGGTTTTTACTACATATGAACACTTTTCACATTCTCCCGTGCAATGCGGCTGCAAATCCTCCTTTCATACAAAATCTTCATGTCCTAGCTCATGTGCAAGGCACCAAAAATGGGTGAAAAGTAAATAATCGATAACTAAAACTTGAATTGTACTACATCTTATGGGTTATTACATCAAATTGGAAGCTTCATCTCTGTTCTACTATGGTGCTTTTAGTGTCTCTGCATACCGCAGCACGCGACATAGCTTTGCAGACGATAAATATAACCGATTCAGAGAGAAGAGCGATCAATATGATGATCTGGCATTAGGTGGATTCGATGACAAATAACGAAAACGGACGAATTTCTCTGGTTTTTACTACATATGAAGACCTTGCACATTCTCCCGTGCAACGCGGCTGCTAATCCACCTTTCATGCAAAATCTTAATGTCCTACCTAATGTCCAGGGTACCAAAGAAGTTTAAAAAGTCAATAATCGATAACTAAAACTTGAATTGTACTACTTCTTACTGGATATTACATCAACTTAGAAGCTTCATCTGTGTTCTACTATAGTGCTTTTAGTGTCTCCGCATACCGCAGCACGCGACATAGCTTTGCAGACGATAAGTATAACCGTTTCAGAGAGAAGAGCGGCCAATGTGACGATCTGGCTTCAAGTCGATTCGATATCAAATGACGAAAACGGGCGGATTTATCAGGTTGTTACTACATATGAACACTTTTCACATTCTCCCGTGCAACTCGGCTGCTAGTCCTCCTTCAAACAGAATCTTAAGGTCCTAGCTCATGTCCAAGGCACCAAAGCCAGCTAAAAAGTCAATAATCGAAACCTAAAACTTGAATTGTACTACTTCTTACTGGCTATTACATCAACTTAGAAGCTTCATCTGTGTTCTACTATGGTGCTTCTAGTGTCTCCGCATACCGCAGCACGCGACATAGCTTTGCAGACGATAAATGTAACCGTTTCAGACAGAAGAGCGGCCAATGTGACAATCTGGCTTTAAGTCGATTCGATAACAAATGACGAAAACGGGCGGATTTATCAGGTTTATACTACATTTGAACACTTTTCACAGTCTCCCGTGCAACGCGGCTGCGAGTCCTCCTTTCATGCAAAATCTTAAGTTCCTAGCTCATGTTCAAGGAACCAAAGAAGGGTAAAAAGGCAATAATCCATAACTAAAACATGAATTTTACTACTTCTCACTGGTTATTACATCAACTTAGAAGCTTCATCTGTGTTCTACTATGGTGCTTTTAGTGTCTCCGCATACCGCAGCACGCGACATAGATTTGCAGGCGATAAGTACAACCGTTTCAGTGAGATGAGCGGCCAATGTGAAGATCTGGCTTTATGTCGATTCGATAACAAATGACGAACAAGGACGGATTTCTCAGGTTTTTACTACATATGAACACTTTTCACATTCTCCCGTGCAACTCGGTTGCTAGTGCTCCTTTCATGCAGAATCGTAAGTTCCTAGCTCATGTCCAAGGCACCAAAGCCAGCTAAAAGATCAATTATCCATAACTAAAACTTGAATTGTACTACATCTTACTGGCTATTACATCAAATTAGAAGTTTCATCTGTGTTCTACTATGGTGCTTTTAGTGTCTCCGCATACCGCAGCACGCGACATAGCTTTGCAGACGATAAGTACAACCGTTTCAGAGAGAAGAGCGGCCAATGTGACGATCTGGCTTTAAGTCGATTCGACAACAAATGACGAAAACGGACGGATTTCTCAGGTTTTTACTACATATGAATACTTTTCACATTCTCCCGTGCAACGCGGCCGCTAATCCTCCTTTCATGCAAAATCTTAAGTTCCTAGCTCATGTCGAAGGCAACAAAGAAGGGAAAAAAGTCAATAATCCATAACTAAAACTTGAATTGTACTATTTCTTACTGGCGATTACATCAACTTAGAAGCTTCATCTGTGTTCTACTATGGTGCTTCTAGTGTCTCCGCATACCGCAGCACGCGACATAGCATTGCAGACGATAAGTACAACCGTTTCAGAGAGAAGAGCGGGCAATGTGACGATCTGGCTTTAAGTCGATTCGATAACAAATGATGAAAAAGGACGGATTTCTCAGGTTTTTACTACATATGAACACTTTTCATATTCTCCTGTGCAACACGGCTGCTAGTCCTCCTTTCATGCACAATCTTAAGGTCCTAGCTCATGTCCAAGGCACCAAAACCAGCTAAAATATCAATAATCGATACCTACAACTTGAATTGTACTACTTCTTACTGGCTATTACAATAAACTTAGAAGCTTCATCTGTGTTCTACTATTGTGCTTTTAGTGTCTGCGCACACCGCAGCACGCAACATAGCTTTGCAGACGATAAGTAAAACCGTTTCAGAGAGAAGAGCGGCCAATGTGACGATCTGGCTTTAAGTCGATTCGATAACAAATGACGAAAACGGACGGATTTCTCAGGTTTTTACTACATATGAACACTATTCACATTCTCCCATGCAACTCGGCTGCTAGTCCTCCTATCATGCAGAATCTTAAGGTCCTAGCTCATGTCCAAGGCACCAAAGCCAGTTTAAATGTCAATAATCGATACCTAAAACTTGAATTGTACTACTTCTTACTGGCTATTACATCAACTTAGAAGCTTCATCTGTGTTGTAGTATGGTGCTTTTAGTGTCTGCGCATACCGCAGCACGCGACATAGCTTTGCAGACGATATGTAAAACCGTTTCAGAGAGAAGAGCGGCCAATGTGACGACCTGGCTTTAAGTCGATTCGATAACAAATGAAGCAAACGGTCGGATTTCTCATTTTTTTACTACATATGAACACTTTCCACATTCTCCCGTACAACTCGGCTGCTGGTCCTCGTTTCATGCAAAATGTTAACGTCCTAGCTCATGTCCAAGGCACCAAAGCCAGCTAAAAAGTCAATAATCGATACCTAAAACGTGAATGTAGTACTTCTCACTTGCTATTACATCAACTTAGAAGCTTCATCTGTGTACTACTATGTTGCATTTTGTGTCTCCTAATGCCACAGTACGCGACATAGCTTTGCAGACGATAAATGTAAAAGTTTCAGAGCAAAGAGCGGCCAATGTGACGATCTGGCTTTAAGTCAGTTCAATAACAAATGACGAAAACGGACGCATTTCTCAGGTTTTTACTACATATGAACACTTTTCACATTCTCCAGTCCGACGCGGCTGCTAGTCCGCCTTTCATGCAAAATCTTAAGTTCCTAGCTCATGTCCAAGGCATCAAAGAAGGGTAAAAAGTCAATAATCCATAACTAAAACTTGAATTGTACTACTTCTTACTGGCTATTACATCAACTTAGAAGCTTCATCTGTGTTCTACTATGGTGCTTTTAGTGTCTCCGCATACCGCAGCAAGCGACATAGTTTTGCAGACGATATGTGCAACCGTTTCAGAGAGAAGAGCGGCCAATGTGTCGATCTGGCTTTAAGTCGATTCGATAACAAATGACGAAAACGGACGGATTTCTCAGGTTTTTACTACATATGAACACTTTTCACATTCCCCCGTGCAACGTGGCTGCTAGACATCCCTTCATGCAAAATCATAAGGTCCTAGCTGATGTCCCATGCACGAAAGAAGGGTAAAAATTCAATAATCGATAAGTAAAACTTGAAATGTACTACTTCTTACTACCTATTACATCAACTTAGAAGCTTCATCTGTGTTCTACTATGGCGCTTTAACTGTCACTGCATACTGCAGCACGCGACATAGCTTTGCAGACGATAAATGTAATCGTTTCAGAGAGAAGAGCGGCCAATATGACGATCTGGCTTTAAAAGGATTCGATAACAAATGACGAAAACTGACGGATTTTTCTGGTTTTTACTACATATGAACACTTTGCATATTCTCCCGTGCAATGCGGCTCTAGTCCTCCTTTCATGCAAAATCTTAAGGTAATACCTCATGTCCAAGACACCAAAGAAGGGTAAAAAGTCAATAATCGATAACTAAAACTTGAATTGTACTACTTCTTACTGGCTATTACATCAACTTAGAAGCCTCATCTGTGATCTACAATGGTGCTTTTAGTGTCACCGCATACCGTAGCACGCGACATAGCTTTGCCGATGATAAATGTGACCGTTTCAGAGAGAAGAGCGGCCGATGTGACGATCTGGCACCAAGTCGATTCGATAACAAATGATGAAAACGAGACGGATTTCTCAGGTTTTTACTACATATGAACACTTTTCATATTCTCCCGTGCAACGCGGCTGCTAGTCCTACTTTCATGCAAAATGTTAAAGTCCTAGCTCATGTGGTAGACAGCAAAGAACTGTGAAAGGTCAATAATCGATAACTAAAACTTGAATTGTACAACATAATACTGACTATTACATCAACTTAGAAGCTTCATCTGTGTCCTACTATGGAGCTTTTAGTGTCTCCGCATACCGCAGCACGCGAAATAGCTTTGCAGACGATAAATGTAAACGCTTGAGAGAGAAGAGCGGGCAATGTGACGATGTGGCTTTTAGACGATTCGATAACAAATCAAGAAAACTGCCGGATTTCTCAGGTTTTTACTACATATGAACACTTTTCACATTCTCCCGTGCAATGCGGCTGCAAATCCTCCTTTCATACAAAATCTTCATGTCCTAGCTCATGTGCAAGGCACCAAAAATGGGTGAAAAGTAAATAATCGATAACTAAAACTTGAATTGTACTACATCTTATGGGTTATTACATCAAATTGGAAGCTTCATCTCTGTTCTACTATGGTGCTTTTAGTGTCTCTGCATACCGCAGCACGCGACATAGCTTTGCAGACGATAAATATAACCGATTCAGAGAGAAGAGCGATCAATATGATGATCTGGCATTAGGTGGATTCGATGACAAATAACGAAAACGGACGAATTTCTCTGGTTTTTACTACATATGAAGACCTTGCACATTCTCCCGTGCAACGCGGCTGCTAATCCACCTTTCATGCAAAATCTTAATGTCCTACCTAATGTCCAGGGTACCAAAGAAGTTTAAAAAGTCAATAATCGATAACTAAAACTTGAATTGTACTACTTCTTACTGGATATTACATCAACTTAGAAGCTTCATCTGTGTTCTACTATAGTGCTTTTAGTGTCTCCGCATACCGCAGCACGCGACATAGCTTTGCAGACGATAAGTATAACCGTTTCAGAGAGAAGAGCGGCCAATGTGACGATCTGGCTTCAAGTCGATTCGATATCAAATGACGAAAACGGGCGGATTTATCAGGTTGTTACTACATATGAACACTTTTCACATTCTCCCGTGCAACTCGGCTGCTAGTCCTCCTTCAAACAGAATCTTAAGGTCCTAGCTCATGTCCAAGGCACCAAAGCCAGCTAAAAAGTCAATAATCGAAACCTAAAACTTGAATTGTACTACTTCTTACTGGCTATTACATCAACTTAGAAGCTTCATCTGTGTTCTACTATGGTGCTTTTAGTGTCTCCGCATACCGCAGCACGCGACATAGCTTTGCAGACGATAAATGTAACCGTTTCAGACAGAAGAGCGGCCAATGTGACAATCTGGCTTTAAGTCGATTCGATAACAAATGACGAAAACGGGCGGATTTATCAGGTTTATACTACATTTGAACACTTTTCACAGTCTCCCGTGCAACGCGGCTGCGAGTCCTCCTTTCATGCAAAATCTTAAGTTCCTAGCTCATGTTCAAGGAACCAAAGAAGGGTAAAAAGGCAATAATCCATAACTAAAACATGAATTTTATTACTTCTCACTGGTTATTACATCAACTTAGAAGCTTCATCTGTGTTCTACTATGGTGCTTTTAGTGTCTCCGCATACCGCAGCACGCGACATAGATTTGCAGGCGATAAGTACAACCGTTTCAGTGAGATGAGCGGCCAATGTGAAGATCTGGCTTTATGTCGATTCGATAACAAATGACGAACACGGACGGATTTCTCAGGTTTTTACTACATATGAACACTTTTCACATTCTCCCGTGCAACTCGGTTGCTAGTGCTCCTTTCATGCAGAATCGTAAGTTCCTAGCTCATGTCCAAGGCACCAAAGCCAGCTAAAAGATCAATTATCCATAACTAAAACTTGAATTGTACTACATCTTACTGGCTATTACATCAAATTAGAAGTTTCATCTGTGTTCTACTATGGTGCTTTTAGTGTCTCCGCATACCGCAGCACGCGACATAGCTTTGCAGACGATAAGTACAACCGTTTCAGAGAGAAGAGCGGCCAATGTGACGATCTGGCTTTAAGTCGATTCGACAACAAATGACGAAAACGGACGGATTTCTCAGGTTTTTACTACATATGAATACTTTTCACATTCTCCCGTGCAACGCGGCCGCTAATCCTCCTTTCATGCAAAATCTTAAGTTCCTAGCTCATGTCGAAGGCAACAAAGAAGGGAAAAAAGTCAATAATCCATAACTAAAACTTGAATTGTACTATTTCTTACTGGCGATTACATCAACTTAGAAGCTTCATCTGTGTTCTACTATGGTGCTTCTAGTGTCTCCGCATACCGCAGCACGCGACATAGCATTGCAGACGATAAGTACAACCGTTTCAGAGAGAAGAGCGGGCAATGTGACGATCTGGCTTTAAGTCGATTCGATAACAAATGATGAAAAAGGACGGATTTCTCAGGTTTTTACTACATATGAACACTTTTCATATTCTCCTGTGCAACACGGCTGCTAGTCCTCCTTTCATGCACAATCTTAAGGTCCTAGCTCATGTCCAAGGCACCAAAACCAGCTAAAATATCAATAATCGATACCTACAACTTGAATTGTACTACTTCTTACTGGCTATTACAATAAACTTAGAAGCTTCATCTGTGTTCTACTATTGTGCTTTTAGTGTCTGCGCACACCGCAGCACGCAACATAGCTTTGCAGACGATAAGTAAAACCGTTTCAGAGAGAAGAGCGGCCAATGTGACGATCTGGCTTTAAGTCGATTCGATAACAAATGACGAAAACGGACGGATTTCTCAGGTTTTTACTACATATGAACACTATTCACATTCTCCCATGCAACTCGGCTGCTAGTCCTCCTATCATGCAGAATCTTAAGGTCCTAGCTCATGTCCAAGGCACCAAAGCCAGTTTAAATGTCAATAATCGATACCTAAAACTTGAATTGTACTACTTCTTACTGGCTATTACATCAACTTAGAAGCTTCATCTGTGTTCTACTATGGTGCTTTTAGTGTCTCCGCATACCGCAGCAAGCGACATAGTTTTGCAGACGATATGTGCAACCGTTTCAGAGAGAAGAGCGGCCAATGTGTCGATCTGGCTTTAAGTCGATTCGATAACAAATGACGAAAACGGACGGATTTCTCAGGTTTTTACTACATATGAACACTTTTCACATTCCCCCGTGCAACGTGGCTGCTAGACATCCCTTCATGCAAAATCATAAGGTCCTAGCTGATGTCCCATGCACGAAAGAAGTGTAAAAATTCAATAATCGATAAGTAAAACTTGAAATGTACTACTTCTTACTGCCTATTACATCAACTTAGAAGCTTCATCTGTGTTCTACTATGGCGCTTTAACTGTCACTGCATACTGCAGCACGCGACATAGCTTTGCAGACGATAAATGTAATCGTTTCAGAGAGAAGAGCGGCCAATATGACGATCTGGCTTTAAAAGGATTCGATAACAAATGACGAAAACTGACGGATTTTTCTGGTTTTTACTACATATGAACACTTTGCATATTCTCCCGTGCAATGCGGCTCTAGTCCTCCTTTCATGCAAAATCTTAAGGTAATACCTCATGTCCAAGACACCAAAGAAGGGTAAAAAGTCAATAATCGATAACTAAAACTTGAATTGTACTACTTCTTACTGGCTATTACATCAACTTAGAAGCCTCATCTGTGATCTACAATGGTGCTTTTAGTGTCACCGCATACCGTAGCACGCGACATAGCTTTGCCGATGATAAATGTGACCGTTTCAGAGAGAAGAGCGGCCGATGTGACGATCTGGCACCAAGTCGATTCGATAACAAATGATGAAAACGAGACGGATTTCTCAGGTTTTTACTACATGTGAACACTTTTCATATTCTCCCGTGCAACGCGGCTGCTAGTCCTACTTTCATGCATAATGTTAAAGTCCTAGCTCATGTGGTAGACAGCAAAGAACTGTGAAAGGTCAATAATCGATAACTAAAACTTGAATTGTACAACATAATACTGACTATTACATCAACTTAGAAGCTTCATCTGTGTCCTACTATGGAGCTTTTAGTGTCTCCGCATACCGCAGCACGCGAAATAGCTTTGCAGACGATAAATGTAAACGCTTGAGAGAGAAGAGCGGGCAATGTGACGATGTGGCTTTTAGACGATTCTATAACAAATCAAGAAAACTGCCGGATTTCTCAGGTTTTTACTACATATGAACACTTTTCACATTCTCCCGTGCAATGCGGCTGCAAATCCTCCTTTCATACAAAATCTTCATGTCCTAGCTCATGTCCAAGGCACCAAAGCCAGCTAAAAAGTCAATAATCGAAACCTAAAACTTGAATTGTACTACTTCTTACTGGCTATTACATCAACTTAGAAGCTTCATCTGTGTTCTACTATGGTGCTTCTAGTGTCTCCGCATACCGCAGCACGCGACATAGCTTTGCAGACGATAAATGTAACCGTTTCAGACAGAAGAGCGGCCAATGTGACAATCTGGCTTTAAGTCGATTCGATAACAAATGACGAAAACGGGCGGATTTATCAGGTTTATACTACATTTGAACACTTTTCACAGTCTCCCGTGCAACGCGGCTGCGAGTCCTCCTTTCATGCAAAATCTTAAGTTCCTAGCTCATGTTCAAGGAACCAAAGAAGGGTAAAAAGTCAATAATCCATAACTAAAACATGAATTTTACTACTTCTCACTGGTTATTACATCAACTTAGAAGCTTCATCTGTGTTCTACTATGGTGCTTTTAGTGTCTCCGCATACCGCAGCACGCGACATAGATTTGCAGGCGATAAGTACAACCGTTTCAGTGAGATGAGCGGCCAATGTGAAGATCTGGCTTTATGTCGATTCGATAATAAATGACGAACACGGACGGATTTCTCAGGTTTGTACTACATTTGAACACTTTTCACAGTCTCCCGTGCAACGCGGCTGCGAGTCCTCCTTTCATGCAAAATCTTAAGTTCCTAGCTCATGTTCAAGGAACCAAAGAAGGGTAAAAAGTCAATAATCCATAACTAAAACATGAATTTTACTACTTCTCACTGGTTATTACATCAACTTAGAAGCTTCATCTGTGTTCTACTATGGTGCTTTTAGTGTCTCCGCATACCGCAGCACGAGACATAGCTTTGCAGACGATAAGAACCACCGTTTCAGAGAGAAGAGCGGCAAATGTGACTATCTGGCTTTAAGTCGATTCGATAACAAATGACGAAAACGGACGGATTTCTCAGGTTTGTACTACATATGAACACTTTTCACATTCTCCCGTGCAACTCGGCTGCTAGTGCTCCTTTCATGCAAAACATTAAGGTCCTAGCTCATGTCCAAGGCACCAAAGCCAGCTAACAAGTCAATAATCGGTAACTAAAACTTGAATTGTACTACTTCTTACTGGCTATTACATCAATTTAGAAGCTTCATCTGTGTTCTACGATGGTGCTTTTAGTGCCTCGCATACCGCAGCACGCGACATAGCTTTGCAGACGATAAGTACAACCGTTTCAGAGAGAAGAGCGGCCAATGTGACGATCTGGCTTTAAGTCGATTCGATAACAAATGACGAAAACGGGCGGATTTCTCAGGTTTTTACTACATACGATCACTTTCCACATTCTACCGTGCAACTCGTCTGCTAGTCCTCATTTCACGCAAAATCTAAAGTTCCTAGCTCATGTATAAGGCACGAAAGAAGGGTTAAAAGTCAATAATCCATAACCAAAACTTGAATTGTACTACTTCTTACTGGCTATTACATCAACTTAGAAGCTTCATTAGTGTTCTACTATGGTGCTTTTAGTGTCTCCGCATACCGCAGCACGCGACATAGCTTTGCAGACGATAAGTACAAACGTTTCAGAGAGAAGAGCATCCAATGTGACGATCTGGCTTTAAGTCGATTCGATAACAAATGACGAACACGGACGGATTTCTCAGGTTTGTACTACATATGAACACTTTTCACATTCTCCCGAGCAACTCGGCTGCTAGTCCTCCTTTCATGCAGAATCTTAAGTTCCTAGGTCATGTCCAAGGCACCAAAGCCAGGTAAAAAGTCAATAATCGATTCCTAAAACGTAAATTGTACTACTTCTCACTTGCTATTACATCAACTTAGAAGCTTCATCTGTGTTCTACTATGGTGCTTATAGTGTCTCCGCATACCGCAGCACGCGACATAGCTTTGCAGACGATAAATGTAACCGTTTCAGACTTAAGTGCGGCCAATGTGACGATCTGGCTTCAAGTCGATTCGATAACAAATGACGAAAACGGACGTATTTCTCAGGTTTTTCTACATATGAACACTTTTCACATTCTCCCATGCAACTCGGCTGCTAGTCCTCCTCTCATGCAAAATCTTAATTTCCTAGCACATGTCCAAGGCACCAAAGAAGGGTAAAAAATCAGTAATCGATAGCTAAAACTTGATTTGTACTGTTTCTTACTGGCTATTACATCAACTTAGAAGCTTCCTCTGTGTTCTGCTATGGTGCTTTTTGTGTCTCCTAATACCACAGTACAGGACATAGCTTTGCAGACGATAAATGTAACAGTTTCAGAGCAAAGAGCGGCCAATGTGACGATCTGGCTTTAAGTCGGTTAAATAACAAATGACGAAAACGGACGCATTTCTCAGGTTTTTACTACAAATGAACACTTTCTACACGCTCCCGTGCAACGCGGCTGCTGGTCCTCCCTTCATGCAAAATCGTATGGTCCTAGTTCATCGCCAAGGCACCGAAGCCGGCTAAAAAGTCAATAATCGATACCTAAAACTTGAATTGTACTTCTTCTTACTTTCTATTACATCAACTTAGAAGCTTCATCTGTGTTCTACTATGGTGCTTTTAGTGTCTCCGCATACCGCAGCACGCGACATAGCTTTGCAGACGATAAGTACAACCGTTTCAGAGAGAAGAGCATCCAATGTCACGATCTGGCTTTAAGTCGATTCGATAACAAATGAAGAACACGGACGGATTTCTCAGGTTTTTACTACATATGAACACTTTGCACATTCTCCCGTGCAACGCGGCCGCTAATCCTCCTTTCATGCAAAATCTTAAGTTCCTAGCTCATGTCGAAGGCAACAAAGAAGGGTAAAAAGTCAATAATCCATAACTAAAACTTGAATTGTACTATTTCTTACTGGCGATTACATCAACTTAGAAGCTTCATCTGTGTTCTACTATGGTGCTTCTAGTGCCTCCGCATACCGCAGCACGCGACATAGCATTGCAGACGATAAGTACAACCGTTTCAGAGAGAAGAGCGGGCAATGTGACGATCTGGCTTTAAGTCGATTCAATAACAAATGACGAACACGGGCGGATTTCTCAGGTTTTTACTACATATGAACACTTTTCACATTCTCCCGTGCAACGCGGCTGCTAGTCCCCCTCTCATGGAAAATCTTACGTTCCTAGCTCATGTCCAATGCAACAAAGAAGGGTAAAAAGTCAATAATCCATAAATAAAACTTGAGTTTTACTACTTCTTACTGGCTATTACATCAACTTAGAAGCTTCTTCTGTGGTCTACTATGGTGCTTTTTGTGTCTCCTAATGCCACAGTACCTGACATAGCTTTGCAGACGATAAATGTAACAGTTTCAGAGCAAAGAGCGGCCAATGTGACGATCTGGCTTTACGTCGGTTCAATAACAAATGACGAAAATGCACGCATTTCTCAGGTTTTTACTACAAATGAACACTTTCCACAGTCTCCCGTGAAACGCGGCTGCTAGTCCTCCCTTCATGCAAAATCGTATGGTCCTAGTTCATCGCCAAGGCACCGAACCTGGCTAAAAAGTCAATAATCGATACCTTAATCTTGAATTGTACTACATCTTACTGGCTATTTCATCAACTTAGAAGCTTCATCTATGTTCTACTATGGGGCTTTTAGTGTCTCCGCATACCGCAGCACGCGACATAGCTTTACAGACGATAAATGTAACCATTTCAGACTGATGTGCGGTCAATGTGACGATCTGGCTTCAAGTCGATTCGATAACAAATGATGAAAACGGACGGATTTCTCAGGTTTTTACTACATATGAACACTTTTCACATTCTCCCGTGCAACGCGGCCGCTAATCCTCCTTTCATGCAAAATCTTAAGTTCCTAGCTCATGTCGAAGGCAACAAAGAAGGGTAAAAAGTCAATAATCCATAACTAAAACTTGAATTGTTCTACTTCTTACTGGCTATTACATCAACTTAGAAGCTTCATCTGTGTTCTACTATGGTGCTTCTAGTGTCTCCGCATACCGCAGCACGCGACACAGCATTGCAGACGATAAGTACAACCGTTTCAGAGAGAAGAGCGCCGAACGTGACGATTTGGCTTTAAGAGGATTCGATAACAAATGAGAAAACGGACGGATTTCTCAGGTTTTTACTACATATGAACACTTTTCACATTCTCCAGTGCAACGCGGCTGCTAGTCCTCCTTTCATGCAAAATCTTAAGTTCCTAGCTCATGTCCAAGGCACCAGAGAAGGGTAAAAAATCAGTAATCGATAGCTAAAACTTGAATTGTACTGTTTCTTACTGGCTATTACATCAACTTAGAAGCTTCTTCTGTGGTCTACTATGGTGCTTTTTGTGTCTCCTAATGCCACAGTACCCGACATATCTTTGCAGACGATAAATATAACAGTTTCAGAACAAAGAGCGGCCAATGTGACGATGTGGCTTTAAGTCGGTTCAATAACAAATGACGAAAACGGACGCATTTCTCAGGTTTTTACTACAAATGAACACTTTCCACAGTCTCCCGTGCAACGCGGCTGCTAGTCCTCCCTTCATGCAAAATCGCATGGTCCTAGTTCATCGCCAAGGCACCGAAGCCGGCTAAAAAGTCAATAATCGATACTTAAAACTTGAATTGTACTACGTCTTACTGGCTATTTCATCAACTTAGAAGCTTCATCTATGTTCTACTATGGAGCGTTTAGTGTCTCCGCATACCGCAGCACGCGACATAGCTTTGCAGACGATAAATGTAACCGTTTTAGACTGATGTGCGGCCAATGTGACGATCTGGCTTCAAGTCGATTCGATAACAAATGACGAAAACGGACGGATTTCTCAGGTTTTTACTACATATGAACACTTTTCACATTCTCCCGTGCAACGCGGCCGCTAATCCTCCTTTCATGCAAAATCTTAAGTTCCTAGCTCATGTCCAAGGCACCAAAGAAGGGTAAAAAGTCAATAATCCATAACTAAAACTTGAATTGTACTGCTTCTTACTGGCTATTACATCAACTTAGAAGCTTCATCTGTTCTACTATGGTGATTTTAGTGTCTCCACATACAGCAGCACGCGACATAGCTTTGCAGACGATGAGTACAACCCTTTCAGAGAGAAGAGCGGCCAATGTGACGATCTGGCTTTAAGTCGATTCGATAACAAATGACGAAAACTGACGGATTTCTCAGGTTTTTACTACATATGAACAGTTTACACATTCTACCGTGCAACGCGGCCGCTAGTCCTCCTTTCATGCAAAATCTTAAGTTCCTAGCTCTACATCTACATCTACATGACTACTCTGCAATTCACATTTAAGTGCTTGGCAGAGGGTTCATCTGGCTCATGTCGAAAGCAACAAAGAAGGGTAAAAAGTCAATAATCGATAAATAAAACTTGAATTGTACTACATCTTACTGGCTATTACATCAACTTAGAGGCTTCATCTGTGTTCTACCATGGTGCTTCTAGTGTCTCCGCATATCGCAGCACGCGACATAGCTTTGCAGACGATAAATGTAACCGTTTCAGACAGAGGAGCGGCCAATGTGACAGTCTGGCTTTAAGTCGATTCGATAACAAATGCCGAAAACTAGCGGATTTCTCAGGTTTTTACTACATGAGAACACTTTTCACATTCTCCGTGCAACGCGGCCACTAGTCCTCCTTTCATGCAAAATCTTAATAAAATGTCGATAATCGATACCTAAAACGTGAATTGTATTACTTCTCACTTGCTATTACATCAATTTAGAAGCTTCATCTGTGTTCTACTATGGTGCTTTCAGTGTCTCCACATAACGCAGCACGTGACATAGCTTTGCAGACGATAAATGTAACCATTTCAGACTGAAGTGCGGAAAATGTGACAATCTGGCTTTAAGTCGATTCGATAACAAATGACGAAAACGGGCGAATTTCTCAGGTTTTTACTACATATGAACACTTTTCACATTCTCCCGTGCAACGCGGCTGCTAGTCCTCCTTTCATGCAAAATCTTAAGTTCCTTGCTCATGTCCAAGGCACCAAGGGAGGGTAAAAAGTCAATAATCGATAACTAAAACTTGAATTGTACTGCTTCTTACTGGCTATTACATCAACTTAGAAGCTTCATCTGTTCTACTATGGTGCTTTTAGTGTCTCCGCATACCGCAGCACGCGACATAGCTTTGAAGACGGTAAGTGCAACCGTTTCAGAGAGAAGAGCGGCCAATGTAACGATCTGGCTTTAAGTCGATTCGATAACAAATGACGAAACGGGCGGATTTCTCAGGTTTTTACTACATATGAACACTTTTCACATTCTCCAGTGCAACTCGGTTGCTAGTCCTCCTTTCATGCAAAATCGTAATGTCCTACCTCATGTCCAGGGCACCAAAGAAGGTTAAAAATTCAATAATCGATAACTAGAACATGAATTGTACTACTTCTAACTGGCTATTACATCAACTTAGAAGCTTGATCTGTGTTCTACTATGGTGCTTTTAGTGTCTCCACATACCGCAGCAAGCGACATAGCTTTGCAGACGATAAGTACAACCGTTCAGAGAGAAGAGCTGCCAATGTGACGATCTGGCTTTAAGTCGATTCGATAACAAATGACGATAAAGGACGGATTTCTCAGTTTTTTACTACATATGAACACTTTTCATATTCTCCTGTGCAACTCGGCAGCTAGTCCTCCTTTCATGCACAATCTTAAGGTCCTAGCTCATGTCCAAGGCACCAAAACCAGCTAAAATATCAATAATCGATACCTACAACTTGAATTGTACTACTTCTTACTGGCTATTACAATAAACTTAGAAGCTTCATCTGTGTTCTACTATGGTGCTTTTAGTGTCTGCGCACACCGCAGCACGCAACATAGCTTTGCAGACGATAAGTAAAACCGTTTCAGAGAGAAGAGCGGCCAATTTGACGATCTGGCTTTAAGTCGATTCGATAACAAATGAAGAAAACGGACGGATTTCTCAGGTTTTTACTACATATGAACACTTTTCACATTCTCCCATGCAACTCGGCTGCTAGTCCGCCTTTCATGCAAAATCTTAAGTTCCTAGCTCATGTCCAAGGCATCAAAGATGGGTAAAATGTCAATAATCCATAACTAAAACTTGAATTGTACTACTTCTTACTGGCTATTACATCAACTTAGAAGCTTCATCTGTGTTCTACTATGGTGCTTTTAGTGTCTCCGCATACCGCAGCAAGCGACATAGCTTTGCAGACGATATGTGCAACCGTCTCAGAGAGAAGAGCGGCCAATGTGTCGATCTGGCTTTAAGTCGATTCGATAACAAATGACGAAAACGGACGGATTTCTCAGGTTTTTACTACATATGAACACTTTTCACATACTCCCGTGCAACTCGGCTGCTAGTCCTCCTTTCATGCAGAATCCTAAGATCCAAGCTCATGTCCAAGGCACCATAGCTAGATAAAAAGTCAATAGTCGATACCTAAAACTTAAATTGTACTACTTCTTACTGGTTATAACAACAACTAAGAAGCTTCATCTGTGTTCTACTATGGTGCTTTTAGTGTCTCCACATACCGCAGCAAGCGACATAGCTTTGCAGACGATAAGTACAACCGTTTCAGAGAGAACAGCGGCCAATGTGACGATCGGGCTTTAAGTCGATTTTATGACAAATGACGTAAACGGACGGATTTCTCAGGTTTTTACTACATATGAATACTTTTCACATTCTCCCGTGCAACGCGGCCGCTAATCCTCCTTTCATGCAAAATCTTAAGTTCCTAGCTCATGTCGAAGGCAACAAAGAAGGGAAAAAAGTCAATAATCGATGAATAAAACTTCAATTGTACCACTTCTTACTGGCTATTACATCAACTTAGAAGCTTCATTTGTGTTCTACTATGGTGCTTCTAGTGTCTCCGCATACCGCAGCATGCGACATAGCTTTGCAGACGATAAGTACAACCATTTCAGAGAGAAGAGCGGCCAATGTGGCGATCTGGCTTTATGTCGATTCGATAACAAATGACGAAAACGGGCGGATTTCTGAGGTTTTTACTACATATGAACACTTTTCACATTCTCCCGAGCAACTCGGCTGCTACTCCTCCTTTCATGCAAAACGTTAAGGTACTAGCTCATGTCCAAGGCATCAAAGACAGCTAAAAAGTCAATAATCGATAACTAAAACTTGAATTGTACTACTTCTTACTGGCTATTACAACAATTTAGAAGCTTCATCTGTGTTCTACTATGGTGCTTTTAGTGCCTCGCATACCGCAGCACGTGACATAGCTTTGCAGACGATAAGTACAACCGTTTCAGAGAGAAGAGCGGCGAATGTGACGATCTGGCTTTAAGTCGATTCGATAACAAATGACGGAAACGGGAAGATTTCTCAGGTTTTTACTACATATGAACACTTTTCACATTCTTCCGTGCAACTCGGCTGCTAGTCCTCATTTCACGCAGAATCTTAAAGTCCTAGCTCATGTCCAAGGCACCAAAGCCAGCTAAAGGATCAATAATCGATACCTAAATCTTGAATTCTACTACTTCTTACTGGCTATTACAATAAACTTAGAAGCTTCATCTGTGTTCTACTATGGTTCTTTTAGTGTCTGCGCACACCGCAGCACGCGACATAGCTTTGCAGACGATAAATGTAACCGTTTCAGACTGAAGTGTGGCCAATGTGATGATCTGGCTTTAAGTCGATTCGATAACAAATGACGAACACGGGCGGATTTCTCAGGTTTTTACTACATATGAACAGTTTTCACTTTCTCCCGTGCAACGCGACTGCTAGTCCTCCTCTAATGCAAAATCTTAAGTTCCTAGCACATGTTCAAGGCACCAAAGAAGGGTAAAAATCAGTAATCGATAGCTAAAACTTGAAATGTACTGTTTCTTACTGGCTAATACATCAACTTAGAAGCTTCTTCTGTGTTCTTCAATGGTGCTTTTAGTGTCTCCTAATGCCACAGTACACGACATAGCTTTGTAGACGATAAATGTAACAGTTTCAGACCAGAGAGCGGCCAATGTGACCATCTGACTTTAAGTCGGTTAAATAACAAATGACGAAAACTGACGTATTTCTCAGGTTTTTACTACAAATGAACACTTTCCACAGTCTCCCGTGCAACGCGGCTGCTAGTCCTCCCTTCATGCAAAACCGTATGGTCCTAGTTCATCGCCAAGGCACCGAAGCCGGCAAAAAGTCAATAATCGATACCTAAAACTTGAATTGTACTACTTCTTACTGGCTATTACATCAACTTAGAAGCTTCATCTGTGTTCTACTATGGTGCTTTTAGTGTCTCCACATACCGTAGCACACGACATAACTTTGCAGACCATAAGTACAAACGTTTTAGAGAGAACGGCGGCCAATATGGCGATCTGGCTTTAAGTCGATTAGATAACAAATGACGAAAAGTGCGGATTTCTAAGGTGTTTACTACATATGAACACTTTTCACATTCTCCCGTGCAACTCGGCTGCTAGTGCTCCTTTCATGCACAATCGTAAGTTCCTAGCTCATGTCCAAGGCACCAAAGCCAGCTAAAAGGTCAATAATCCATAACTAAAACTTGAATTGTACTACTTCTTACTGGCTATTACATCAAATTAGAAGTTTCATCTGTGTTCTACTATGGTGCTTTTAGTGTCTCCGCATACCGCAGCACGCGACATAGCTTTGCAGACGGTAAGTGCAACCGGTTCAGAGAGAACAGCGGCCAATGTAACGATCTGGCTTTAAGTCGATTCGATAACAAATGACGAAACGGGCGGATTTCTCAGGTTTTTACTACATATGAACACTTTTCACTTTCTCCAGTGCAACTCGGTTGCTAGTCCTCCTTTCATGCAAAATCGTAATGTAATACCTCATGTCCAGGGCACCAAAGAAGGTTAAAAATTCAATAATCGATAACTAGAACATGAATTGTACTACTTCTAACTGGCTATTACATTAACTTAGAAGCTTGATCTGTGTTCTACTATGGTGCTTTTAGTGTCTCCGCATACCGCAGCACGCGACATAGCTTTGCAGACGATAAGTATAACCGTTTCAGAGAGAAGAGCGGCCAAAGTGACGATCTGGCTTTAAGTCGATTCGACAACAAATGACGAAAACGGACGGATTTCTCAGGTTTTTACTACATATGAATACTTTTCACATTCTCCCGTGCAACGCGGCCGCTAATCCTCCTTTCATGCAAAATCTTAAGTTCCTAGCTCATGTCGAAGGCAACAAAGAAGGGAAAAAAGTCAATAATCGATGAATAAAACTTCAATTGTACCACTTCTTACTGGCTATTACATCGACTTAGAAGCTTCATCTGTGTTCTACTATGGTGCTTCTAGTGTCTCCGCATACCGCAGCATGCGACATAGCTTTGCAGACGATAAGTACAACCATTTCAGAGAGAAGAGCGGCCAATGTGGCGATCTGGCTTTGCGTCGATTCGATAACAAATGACGAAAACGGGCGGATTTCTCAGGTTTTTACTACACATGAACACTTTTCACATTCTCCCGAGCAACTCGGCTGCTACTCCTCCTTTCATGCAAAACATTAAGTTCCTAGCTCATGTCGAAGGCAACAAAGAAGGGTAAAAAGTCAATAATCCATAACTAAAACTTGAATTGTTCTACTTCTTACTGGCTATTACATCAACTTAGAAGCTTCATCTGTGTTCTACTATGGTGCTTCTAGTGTCTCCGCATACCGCAGCACGCGACACAGCATTGCAGACGATAAGTACAACCGTTTCAGAGAGAAGAGCGCCGAACGTGACGATCTGGCTTTAAGACGATTCGATAACAAATGAGAAAACGGACGGATTTCTCAGGTTTTTACTACATATGAACACTTTTCACATTCTCCAGTGCAACGCGGCTGCTAGTCCTCCTTTCATGCAAAATCTTAAGTTCCTAGCTCATGTCCAAGGCACCAGAGAAGGGTAAAAAATCAGTAATCGATAGCTAAAACTTGAATTGTACTGTTTCTTACTGGCTATTACATCAACTTAGAAGCTTCTTCTGTGGTCTACTATGGTGATTTTTGTGTCTCCTAATGCCACAGTACCCGACATATCTTTGCAGACGATAAATATAACAGTTTCAGAACAAAGAGCGGCCAATGTGACGATGTGGCTTTAAGTCGGTTCAATAACAAATGACGAAAACGGACGCATTTCTCAGGTTTTTACTACAAATGAACACTTTCCACAGTCTCCCGTGCAACGCGGCTGCTAGTCCTCCCTTCATGCAAAATCGCATGGTCCTAGTTCATCGCCAAGGCACCGAAGCCGGCTAAAAAGTCAATAATCGATACTTAAAACTTGAATTGTACTACGTCTTACTGGCTATTTCATCAACTTAGAAGCTTCATCTATGTTCTACTATGGAGCGTTTAGTGTCTCCGCATACCGCAGCACGCGACATAGCTTTGCAGACGATAAATGTAACCGTTTCAGACTGATGTGCGGCCAATGTGACGATCTGGCTTCAAGTCGATTCGATAACAAATGACGAAAACGGACGGATTTCTCAAGTTTTTACTACATATGAACACTTTTCACATTCTCCCGTGCAACGCGGCCGCTAATCCTCCTTTCATGCAAAATCTTAAGTTCCTAGCTCATGTCCAAGGCACCAAAGAAGGGTAAAAAGTCAATAATCCATAACTAAAACTTGAATTGTACTGCTTCTTACTGGCTATTACATCAACTTAGAAGCTTCATCTGTTCTACTATGGTGATTTTAGTGTCTCCACATACAGCAGCACGCGACATAGCTTTGCAGTCGATAAATGTAACCATTTCAGACTGAAGTGCGGAAAATGTGACAATCTGGCTTTAAGTCGATTCGATAACAAATGACGAAAACGGGCGAATTTCTCAGGTTTTTACTACATATGAACACTTTTCACATTCTACCGTGCAACGCGGCCGCTAGTCCTCCTTTCATGCAAAATCTTAAGTTCCTAGCTCTACATCTACATCTACATGACTACTCTGCAATTCACATTTAAGTGCTTGGCAGAGGGTTCATCTGGCTCATGTCGAAAGCAACAAAGAAGGGTAAAAAGTCAATAATCGATAAATAAAACTTGAATTGTACTACATCTTACTGGCTATTACATCAACTTAGAGGCTTCATCTGTGTTCTACCATGGTGCTTCTAGTGTCTCCGCATATCGCAGCACGCGACATAGCTTTGCAGTCGATAAATGTAACCGTTTCAGACAGAGGAGCGGCCAATGTGACAGTCTGGCTTTAAGTCGATTCGATAACAAATGCCGAAAACTAGCGGATTTCTCAGGTTTTTACTACATGAGAATACTTTTCACATTCTCCGTGCAACGCGGCCACTAGTCCTCCTTTCATGCAAAATCTTAATAAAATGTCGATAATCGATACCTAAAACGTGAATTGTATTACTTCTCACTTGCTATTACATCAATTTAGAAGCTTCATCTGTGTTCTACTATGGTGCTTTCAGTGTCTCCACATAACGCAGCACGTGACATAGCTTTGCAGACGATAAATGTAACCATTTCAGACTGAAGTGCGGAAAATGTGACAATCTGGCTTTAAGTCGATTCGATAACAAATGACGAAAACGGGCGAATTTCTCAGGTTTTTACTACATATGAACACTTTTCACATTCTCCCGTGCAACGCGGCTGCTAGTCCTCCTTTCATGCAAAATCTTAAGTTCCTTGCTCATGTCCAAGGCACCAAAGGAGGGTAAAAAGTCAATAATCGATAACTAAAACTTGAATTGTACTGCTTCTTACTGGCTATTACATCAACTTAGAAGCTTCATCTGTTCTACTATGGTGCTTTTAGTGTATCCGCATACCGCAGCACGCGACATAGCTTTGAAGACGGTAAGTGCAACCGTTTCAGAGAGAAGAGCGGCCAATGTAACGATCTGGCTTTAAGTCGATTCGATAACAAATGACGAAACGGGCGGATTTCTCAGGTTTTTACTACATATGAACACTTTTCACATTCTCCAGTGCAACTCGGTTGCTAGTCCTCCTTTCATGCAAAATCGTAATGTCCTACCTCATGTCCAGGGCACCAAAGAAGGTTAAAAATTCAATAATCATTAACTAGAACATGAATTGTACTACTTCTAACTGGCTATTACATCAACTTAGAAGCTTGATCTGTGTTCTACTATGGTGCTTTTAGTGTCTCCACATACCGCAGCGAGCGACATAGCTTTGCAGACGATAAGTACAACCGTTCAGAGAGAAGAGCTGCCAATGTGACGATCTGGCTTTAAGTCGATTCGATAACAAATGACGATAAAGGACGGATTTCTCAGTTTTTTACTACATATGAACACTTTTCATATTCTCCTGTGCAACTCGGCAGCTAGTCCTCCTTTCATGCACAATCTTAAGGTCCTAGCTCATGTCCAAGGCACCAAAACCAGCTAAAATATCAATAATCGATACCTACAACTTGAATTGTACTACTTCTTACTGGCTATTACAATAAACTTAGAAGCTTCATCTGTGTTCTACTATGGTGCTTTTAGTGTCTGCGCACACCGCAGCACGCAACATAGCTTTGCAGACGATAAGTAAAACCGTTTCAGAGAGAAGAGAGGCCAATTTGACGATCTGGCTTTAAGTCGATTCGATAACAAATGACGAAAACGGACGGATTTCTCAGGTTTTTACTACATATGAACACTTTTCACATTCTCCCATGAAACTCGGCTGCTAGTCCTCCTTTCATGCAGAATCTTAAGGTCCTAGCTCATGTCCAAAGCACCAAAGCCAGTTTAAATGTCAATAATCGATACCTAAAACTTGAATTGTACTACTTCTTACTGGCTATTACATCAACTTAGAAGCTTCATCTGTGTTGTACTATGGTGCTTTAAGTGTCTGCGCATACCGCAGCACGCGACATAGCTTTGCAGACGATATGTAAAACCGTTTCAGAGAGAAGAGCGGCCAATGTGACGACCTGGCTTTAAGTCGATTCGATAACAAATGAAGCAAACGGCCGGATTTCTCATTTTTTTACTACATATGTACACTTTCCACATTCTCCCGTACAACTCGGCTGCTGGTCCTCGTTTCATGCAAAATGTTAACGTCCTAGCTCATGTCCAAGGCACCAAAGCCAGCTAAAAAGTCAATAATCGATACCTAAAACATGAATGTAGTACTTCTCACTTGCTATTACATCAACTTAGAAGCTTCATCTGTGTACTACTATGGTGCATTTTGTGTCTCCTAATGCCACAGTACGCGACATAGCTTTGCAGACGATAAATGTAACAGTTTCAGAGCAAAGAGCGGCCAATGTGACGATCTGGCTTTAAGTCGGTTCAATAACAAATGACGAAAACGGACGCATTTCTCAGGTTTTTACTACATATGAACACTTTTCACATTCTCCAGTCCGACGCGGCTGCTAGTGCGCCTTTCATGCAAAATCTTAAGTTCCTAGCTCATGTCCAAGGCATCAAAGATGGGTAAAATGTCAATAATCCATAACTAAAACTTGAATTGTACTACTTCTTACTGGCTATTACATTAACTTAGAAGCTTCATCTGTGTTCTACTATGGTGCTTTTAGTGTCTCCGCATACCGCAGCAAGCGACATAGCTTTGCAGACGATATGTGCAACCGTCTCAGAGAGAAGAGCGGCCAATGTGTCGATCTGGCTTTAAGTCGATTCGATAACAAATGACGAAAACGGACGGATTTCTCAGGTTTTTACTACATATGAACACTTTTCACATACTCCCGTGCAACTCGGCTGCTAGTCCTCCTTTCATGCAGAATCCTAAGATCCAAGCTCATGTCCAAGGCACCATAGCTAGATAAAAAGTCAATAGTCGATACCTAAAACTTAAATTGTACTACTTCTTACTGGTTATAACAACAACTAAGAAGCTTCATCTGTGTTCTACTATGGTGCTTTTAGTGTCTCCACATACCGCAGCAAGCGACATAGCTTTGCAGACGATAAGTACAACCGTTTCAGAGAGAACAGCGGCCAATGTGACGATCGGGCTTTAAGTCGATTTTATGACAAATGACGTAAACGGACGGATTTCTCAGGTTTTTACTACATATGAATACTTTTCACATTCTCCCGTGCAACGCGGCCGCTAATCCTCCTTTCATGCAAAATCTTAAGTTCCTAGCTCATGTCGAAGGCAACAAAGAAGGGAAAAAAGTCAATAATCGATGAATAAAACTTCAATTGTACCACTTCTTACTGGCTATTACATCAACTTAGAAGCTTCATTTGTGTTCTACTATGGTGCTTCTAGTGTCTCCGCATACCGCAGCATGCGACATAGCTTTGCAGACGATAAGTACAACCATTTCAGAGAGAAGAGCGGCCAATGTGGCGATCTGGCTTTATGTCGATTCGATAACAAATGACGAAAACGGGCGGATTTCTGAGGTTTTTACTACATATGAACACTTTTCACATTCTCCCGAGCAACTCGGCTGCTACTCCTCCTTTCATGCAAAACATTAAGGTACTAGCTCATGTCCAAGGCATCAAAGACAGCTAAAAAGTCAATAATCGATAACTAAAACTTGAATTGTACTACTTCTTACTGGCTATTACAACAATTTAGAAGCTTCATCTGTGTTCTACTATGGTGCTTTTAGTGCCTCGCATACCGCAGCACGCGACATAGCTTTGCAGACGATAAATGTAACCGTTTCAGACTGAAGTGTGGCCAATGTGATGATCTGGCTTTAAGTCGATTCGATAACAAATGACGAACACGGGCGGATTTCTCAGGTTTTTACTACATATGAACAGTTTTCACTTTCTCCCGTGCAACGCGACTGCTAGTCCTCCTCTAATGCAAAATCTTAAGTTCCTAGCACATGTTCAAGGCACCAAAGAAGGGTAAAAATCAGTAATCGATAGCTAAAACTTGAAATGTACTGTTTCTTACTGGCTAATACATCAACTTAGAAGCTTCTTCTGTGTTCTTCAATGGTGCTTTTTGTGTCTCCTAATGCCACAGTACACGACATAGCTTTGTAGACGATAAATGTAACAGTTTCAGACCAAAGAGCGGCCAATGTGACCATCTGACTTTAAGTCGGTTAAATAACAAATGACGAAAACTGACGTATTTCTCAGGTTTTTACTACAAATGAACACTTTCCACAGTCTCCCGCGCAACGCGGCTGCTAGTCCTCCCTTCATGCAAAACCGTATGGTCCTAGTTCATCGCCAAGGCACCGAAGCCGGCAAAAAGTCAATAATCGATACCTAAAACTTGAATTGTACTACTTCTTACTGGCTATTACATCAACTTAGAAGCTTCATCTGTGTTCTACTATGGTGCTTTTAGTGTCTCCACATACCGTAGCACACGACATAACTTTGCAGACCATAAGTACAAACGTTTTAGAGAGAAGGGCGGCCAATATGGCGATCTGGCTTTAAGTCGATTAGATAACAAATGACGAAAAGTGCGGATTTCTAAGGTGTTTACTACATATGAACACTTTTCAAATTCTCCCGTGCAACTCGGCTGCTAGTGCTCCTTTCATGCACAATCGTAAGTTCCTAGCTCATGTCCAAGGCACCAAAGCCAGCTAAAAGGTCAATAATCCATAACTAAAACTTGAATTGTACTACTTCTTACTGGCTATTACATCAAATTAGAAGTTTCATCTGTGTTCTACTATGGTGCTTTTAGTGTCTCCGCATACCGCAGCACGCGACATAGCTTTGCAGACGGTAAGTGCAACCGGTTCAGAGAGAACAGCGGCCAATGTAACGATCTGGCTTTAAGTCGATTCGATAACAAATGACGATACGGGCGGATTTCTCAGGTTTTTACTACATATGAACACTTTTCACTTTCTCCAGTGCAACTCGGTTGCTAGTCCTCCTTTCATGCAAAATCGTAATGTAATACCTCATGTCCAGGGCACCAAAGAAGGTTAAAAATTCAATAATCGATAACTAGAACATGAATTGTACTACTTCTAACTGGCTATTACATTAACTTAGAAGCTTGATCTGTGTTCTACTATGGTGATTTTAGTGTCTCCGCATACCGCAGCACGCGACATAGCTTTGCAGACGATAAGTACAACCGTTTCAGAGAGAAGAGCGGCCAATGTGACGATCTGGCTTTAAGTCGATTCGACAACAAATGACGAAAACGGACGGATTTCTCAGGTTTTTACTACATATGAATACTTTTCACATTCTCCCGTGCAACGCGGCCGCTAATCCTCCTTTCATGCAAAATCTTAAGTTCCTAGCTCATGTCGAAGGCAACAAAGAAGGGAAAAAAGTCAATAATCGATGAATAAAACTTCAATTGTACCACTTCTTACTGGCTATTACACCGACTTAGAAGCTTCATCTGTGTTCTACTATGGTGCTTCTAGTGTCTCCGCATACCGCAGCACGCGACATAGCTTTGCAGACGATAAGTACAACCGTTTCAGAGAGAAGAGCGGCCAATGTGACGATCTGGCTTTAAGTCGATTCGACAACAAATGACGAAAACGGACGGATTTCTCAGGTTTTTACTACACATGAACACTTTTCACATTCTCCCGAGCATCTCGGCTGCTACTCCTCCTTTCATGCAAAACATTAAGGTACTAGCCCATGTCCAAGGCATCAAAGACAGCTAAAAAGTCAATAATCGATAACTAAAACTTGAATTGTACTACTTCTTACTGGCTATTACAACAATTTAGAAGCTTCATCTGTGTTCTACTATGGTGCTTTTAGTGCCTCGCATACCTCAGCACGTGACATAGCTTTGCAGACGATAAGTACAACCGTTTCAGAGAGAAGAGCGGCCAATGTGACGATCTGGCTTTAAGTCGATTCCATAACAAATGACGGAAACGGGAAGATTTCTCAGGTTTTTACTACATATGAACACTTTTCACATTCTTCCGTGCAACACGACTGCTAGTCCTCATTTCACGCAGAATCTTAAAGTCCTAGCTCATGTCCAAAGCACCAAAGCCAGCTAAAGGATCAATAAATGATACCTAAAACTTGAATTCTACTACTTCTTACTGGCTATTACATCAACTTAGACGCTTCATCTGTGTTCTCCTATAGTGCTTTTAGTGTCTCCACATACCGTAGCACGCGACATAACTTTGCAGACCATAAGTACAAACGTTTTAGAGAGAAGGGCGGCCAATATGGCGATCTGGCTTTAAGTCGATTAGATAACAAATGACGAAAACGGGCGGATTTCTAAGGTGTTTACTACATATGAACACTTTTCAGATTCTCCCGTGCAACTCGGCTGCTAGTGCTCCTTTCATGCAGAATCGTAAGTTCCTAGCTCATATCCAAGGCACCAAAGCCAGCTAAAAGGTCAATAATCCATAACTAAAACTTGAATTGTACTACTTCTTACTGGCTATTACATCAAATTAGAAGTTTCATCTGTGTTCTACTATGGTGCTTTTAGTGTCTCCGCATACCGCAGCATTCGACATAGCTTTGCAGACGATAAGTACAACCGTTTCAGAGAGAAGAGCGGCCAATGTGACGATCTGGCTTTAAGTCGATTCGATAACAAATGACGAAACGGACGGATTTCTCAGGTTTTTACTACATATGAACACTTTTCACATTCTCCCGTGCAACTCGGCTGCTAGTCCTCCTTTCATGCAAAATCTTAATGTCCTACCTCATGTCCAGGGCACCAAAGAAGGTTAAAAAGTCAACAATCGATAACTAGAACATGAATTGTACTACTTCTAACTGGCTATTACATCAACTTAGAAGCTTGATCTGTGTTCTACTATGGTGCTTTTAGTGTCTCCGCATACCGCAGCACGCGACATAGCTTTGCAGACGATAAGTACAACCGTTTCAGAGAGAAGAGCGGCCAATGTGACGATCTCTCTTTAAGTCGATTCGACAACAAATGACGAAAACGGACGGATTTCTCAGGTTTTTACTACATATGAATACTTTTCACATTCTCCCGTGCAACGCGGCCGCTAATCCTCCTTACATGCAAAATCTTAAGTTCCTAGCTCATGTCGAAGGCAACAAAGATGGGAAAGAAGTCAATAATCGATGAATAAAACTTCAATTGTACCACTTCTTACTGGCTATTACATCAACTTAGAAGCTTCATCTGTGTTCTACTATGGTGCTACCGCAGCACGCGACATAGCTTTGCACACGATAAGTACAACCGTATCAGAGAGAAGAGCGGCCAAGGTGTCGATCTGGCCTTAAGTAGATTCGATAACAAATGACGTAAACGGACGGATTTCTCACGTTTTTACTACATTTGAACACTTTTCACATACTCCCGTGCAACCCGGCTGCTAGTCCTCTTTTCATGCAAAATCTTAAGGTCCTAGCTCATGTCCAAGGCACCAAAGCCAGCTAAATAGTCAACAATCGATACCTAAAACTTAAATTGTTCTACTTCTTACCGGCTATAACAACAACTTAGAAGCTTCATCTGTGTTCCACTATGGTGCTTTTAGTGTCTCCACATACCGCAGCAAGCGACATAGCTTTGCAGACGATAAGTACAACCGTTCAGAGAGAAGAGCGGCCAATGTGACGATCTGGCTTTAAGTCGATTCGATAACAAATGACGAAAAAGGACGGATTTCTCAGGTTTTTACTACATATGAACACATTTCATATTCTCCTGTGCAACTCGGCTGCTAGTCCTCCTTTCATGCACAATCTTAAGGTCCTAGCTCATGTCCAAGGCACCAAAACCAGCTAAAATATCAATAATCGATACCTACAACTTGAATTGTACTACTTCTTACTGGCTATTACAATAACCTTAGAAGCTTCATCTGTGTTCTGCTATGGTGCTTTTAGTGTCTGCGCACACCGCAGCACGCAACATAGCTTTGCAGACGATAAGTAAAACCGTTTCAGAGAGAAGAGCGGCCAATGTGACGATCTGGCTTTAAGTCGATTCGATAACAAATGACGAAAACGGACGGATTTCTCAGGTTTTTACTACATATGAACACTTTTCACATTCTCCTGTCCGACGCGGCTGCTAGTCCGCCTTTCATGCAAAATCTTAAGTTCCTAGCTCATGTCCAAGGCATCAAAGAAGGGTAAAAAGCCAATAATCCATAACTAAAACTTGAATTGTACTACTTCTTACTGGCTATTACATCAACTTAGAAGCTTCATCTGTGTTCTACTATGGTGCTTTTAGTGTCTCCGCATACCGCAGCAAGCGACATAGCTTTGCAGACGATATGTGCAACCGTTTCAGAGAGAAGAGCGGCCAATGTGTCGATCTGGCTTTAAGTCGATTCGATAACAAATGACGAAAACGGACGGATTTCTCAGGTTTTTACTACATATTAACACTTTTCACATACTCCCGTGCAACTCGGCTGCTAGTCCTCCTTTCATGCAGAATCCTAAGATCCAAGCTCATGTCCAAGGCACCATAGCTAGATAAAAAGTCAATAATCGATACCTAAAACAAATATTGTACTACTTCTTACTGGTTATAACAACAACTTAGAAGCTTCATCTGTGTTCTACTATGGTGCTTTTAGTGTCTCCACATACCGCAGCAAGCGACATAGCTTTGCAGACGATAAGTACAACCGTTTCAGAGAGAAGAGCGGCCAATGTGACGATCTGGCTTTAAGTCGATTCGATAACAAATGACGGAAACGGGAAGATTTCTCAGGTTTATACTACATATGAACACTTTTCACATTCTTCCGTGCAACTCGGCTGCTAGTCCTCATTTCACGCAGAATCTTAAAGTCCTAGCTCATGTCCAAGGCACCAAAGCCAGCTAAAGGATCAATAATCGATACCTAAAACTTGAATTCTACTACTTCTTACTGGCTATTACATCAACTTAGAAGCTTCATCTGTGTTCTACTATGGTGCTTTTAGTGTCTCCACATACCGTAGCACGCGACATAACTTTGCAGACCATAAGTACAAACTATTTAGAGAGAAGGGCGGCCAATATGGCGATCTGGCTTAAAGTCGATTACATAACAAATGACGAAAACGGGCGGATTTCTAAGGTGTTTACTACATATGAACACTTTTCACATTCTCCCGTGCAACTCGGCTGCTAGTGCTCCTTTCATGCAGAATCGTAAGTTCCTAGCTCATGTCCAAGGCACCAAAGCCAGCTAAAAGGTCAATAATCCATAACTAAAACTTGAATTGTACTACTTCTTACTGGCTATTACATCAAATTAGAAGTTTCATCTGTGTTCTACTATGGTGCTTTTAGTGTCTCCGCATACCGCAGCATTCGACATAGCTTTGCAGACGATAAGTACAACCGTTTCAGAGAGAAGAGCGGCCAATGTGACGATCTGGCTTTAAGTCGATTCGATAACAAATGACGAAACGGACGGATTTCTCAGGTTTTTACTACATATGAACACTTTTCACATTCTCCCGTGCAACTCGGCTGCTAGTCCTCCTTTCATGCAAAATCTTAATGTCATACCTCATGTCCAGGGCACCAAAGAAGGTTAAAAAGTCAACAATCGATAACTAAAACATGAATTGTACTACTTCTAACTGGCTATTACATCAACTTAGAAGCTTCATCTGTGTTCTACTATGGTGCTTTTAGTGTCTCCGCATACCGCAGCACGCGACATAGCTTTGCAGACGATAAGTACAACCGTTTCAGAGAGAAGAGCAGCCAACGTGACGATCTGGCTTTAAGTCGATTCGACAACAAATGACGAAAACGGACGGATTTCTCAGGTTTCTACTACATATGAACACTTTTCACATTCTCCCGTGCAACGCGGCCGCTAATCCTCCTGTCATGCAAAATCTTAATGTCCTACCTCATGTCCAGGGCACCAAAGAAGGTTAAAAAGTCAATAATCCATAACTAAAACTTATATTGTACTACTTCTTACTGGCTATTACATCAATTTAGAAGCTTCACCTGTGTTCTACTATGGTGCTTTTAGTGCCTCGCATACCGCAGCACGCGACATAGCTTTGCAGACGATAAGTAAAACCGTTTCAGAGAGAAGAGCGGCCAATGAGACGATCTGGCTTTAAGTCGATTCGATAACAAATGACGAAAAACGACAGATTTCTCTGGTTTTTACTACATATGAACACTTTTCACATTCTCCTGTGCAACTCGGCTGCTAGTATTCCTTTCATGCACAATCTTAAGGTCCTAGCTCAGGTCCTAGGCACCAAAGCCAACTAAAAAGTCAATAATCGATACCTAAATCTTGAATTGTACTACTTCTTACTGGCTATTACATCAACTTAGAAGCTTCATCTGTGTTCTACTATGGTGCTTTTAGTGTCTCCGCCTACCGCAGCACGCGACATAGCTTTGCACACGATAAGTACAACCGTTTCAGAGAGAAGAGCGGCCAATGTGTCGATCTGGCCTTAAGTAGATTCGATAACAAATGACTTAAACGGACGGATTTCTCACGTTTTTACTACATTTGAACACTTTTCACATACTCCCGTGCAACCCGGCTGCTAGTCCTCTTTTCATGCAAAATCTTAAGGTCCTAGCTCATGTCCAAGGCACCAAAGCCAGCTAAAAAGTCAACAATCGATACCTAAAACTTAAATTGTTCTACTTCTTACCGGCTATAACAACAACTTAGAAGCTTCATCTGTGTTCTACTATGGTGCTTTTAGTGTCTCCACATACCGCAGCAAGCGACATAGCTTTGCAGACGATAAGTACAACCGTTCAGAGAGAAGAGCGGCCAATGTGACGATCTGGCTTTAAGTCGATTCGATAACAAATGACGAAAAAGGACGGTTTTCTCAGGTTTTTACTACATATGAACACTTTTCATATTCTCCTGTGCAACTCGGCTGCTAGTCCTCCTTTCATGCACAATCTTAAGGTCCTAGCTCATGTCCAAGGCACCAAAACCAGCTAAAATATCAATAATCGATACCTACAACTTGAATTGTACTACTTCTTACTGGCTATTACAATAAACTTAGAAGCTTCATCTGTGTTCTACTATGGTGCTTTTAGTGTCTGCGCACACCGCAGCACGCAACATAGCTTTGCAGACGATAAGTAAAACCGTTTCACAGAGAAGAGCGGCCAATGTGACGATCTGGCTTTAAGTCGATTCGATAACAAATGACGAAAAGGGACGGATTTCTCAGGTTTTTACTACATATGAACACTTTTCACATTCTCCCATGCAACTCGGCTGCTAGTCCTCCTTTCATGCAGAATCTTAAGGTCCTAGCTCATGTCCAAGGCACCAAAGCCAGCTTAAATGTCAATAATCGATACCTAAAACCTGAATTGTACTACTTCTTACTGGCTATTACATCAACTTAGAAGCTTCATCTGTGTTGTACTATGGTGCTTTTAGTGTCTGCGCATACCGCAGCACGCGACATAGCTTTGCAGACGATATGTAAAACCGTTTCAGAGAGAAGAGCGGCCAATGTGACGACCTGGCTTTAAGTCGATTCGATAACAAATGAAGAAAACGGCCGGATTTCTCATTTTTTTACTACATATGAACACTTTTCACATTCTCCAGTCCGACGCGGCTGCTTGTCCGCCTTTCATGCAAAATCTTAAGTTCCTAGCTCATGTCCAAGGCATCAAAGAAGGGTAAAAAGTCAATAATCCATAACTAAAACTTGAATTGTACTACTTCTTACTGGCTATTACATCAACTTAGAAGCTTCATCTGTGTTCTACTATGGTGCTTTTAGTGTCTCCACATACCGCAGCAAGCGACATAGCTTTGCAGACGATAAGTACAACCGTTTCAGAGAGAACAGCGGCCAATGTGACGATCGGGCTTTAAGTCGATTCGATGACAAATGACGAAGACGGACGGATTTCTCAGGTTTTTACTACATATGAACACATTTCACATTCTCCCAAGCAACTCGGCTGCTAGTCCTCCTTTCATGCAGAATCTTAAGGTCCTAGCCTATGTCCAAGGCACCAAAACCAGCTAAAATATCAATAATCGATACCTACAACTTGAATTGTACTACTTCTTACTGGCTATTACAATAAACTTAGAAGCTTCATCTGTGTTCTACTATGGTTCTTTTAGTGTCTGCGCACACCGCAGCACGCGACATAGCTTTGCAGACGATAAATGTAACCGTTTCAGACTGAAGTGTGGCCAATGTGATGATCTGGCTTTAAGTCGATTCGATAACAAATGACGAACACGGGCGGATTTCTCAGGTTTTTACTACATATGAACACTTTTCACTTTCTCCCGTGCAACGCGACTGCTAGTCCTCCTCTAATGCAAAATCTTAAGTTCCTAGCACATGTTCAAGGCACCAAAGAAGGGTAAAAATCAGTAATCGATAGCTAAAACTTGAAATGTACTGTTTCTTACTGGCTAATACATCAACTTAGAAGCTTCTTCTGTGTTCTTCAATGGTGCTTTTAGTGTCTCCTAATGCCACAGTACACGACATAGCTTTGTAGACGATAAATGTAACAGTTTCAGACCAAAGAGCGGCCAATGTGACCATCTGACTTTAAGTCGGTTAAATAACAAATGACGAAAACTGACGTATTTCTCAGGTTTTTACTACAAATGAACACTTTCCACAGTCTCCCGTGCAACGCGGCTGCTAGTCCTCCCTTCATGCAAAACCGTATGGTCCTAGTTCATCGCCAAGGCACCGAAGCCGGCAAAAAGTCAATAATCGATACCTAAAACTTGAATTGTACTACTTCTTACTGGCTATTACATCAACTTAGATGCTTCATCTATGTTCTACTATGGTGCTTTTAGTGTCTCCACATACCGCAGCAAGCGACATAGCTTTGCAGACGATAAGTACAACCGTTTCAGACAGAAGAGCGGCCAATGTGACGATCTGGCTTTGAGTCGATTCGATAACAAATGACGAAAACGGACGGATTTTTTCAGGTTTTTACTACATATGAACACTTTTCACATTCTCCCGTGCAACTCGGCTGCTAGTCCTCCTTTCATGCAGAATCTTAAGGTCCTAGCTTATGTCCATTGCACCAAAGCCAGCTAAAAAGTCAATAATCGATACTTAAAACTTGAATTGTACTACTTCTTACTGGCTATTACATCAACTTAGAAGCTTCATCTGTGTTCTACTATGGTGCTTCTAGTGTCTCCGCATACCGCAGCACGCGACATAGAATTGCAGACGATAAGTACAACCGTTTCAGAGAGAAGAGCTGCCAATGTGACGATCTGGCTTTAAGTCGATTCGATAACAAATGACGAAAACTGACGGATTTCTCAGGTTTTTACTACATATGAACACTTTACACATTCTACCATGCAACGCTGAGGCTAGTCCTCCTTTCATGCAAAATCTTAAGTTCCTAGCTCATGTCGCAGGCAACATAGAAGGGTAAAAAGTCAATAATCGATAAATAATACTTGAATTGTACTACTTCTTACTGGCTATTACATCAACTTAGAGGCTTCATCTGTGTTCTACTATGGTGCTTCTAGTGTCTCCGCATACCGCAGCACGCGACATAGCTTTGCAGACGATAAATGTAACCGTTTCCGACAGAAGAGCGGCCAATGTGACAATCTGGCTTTCAGTCGATTCGATAACAAATGCCGAAAACTGACGGATTTCTCAGGCTTTTACTACATATGAACACTTTTCATATTCTCCCGTGCAACGCGGCTGCTAATCCTCCTTTCATGCAAAATCTTAATGTCCTACCTCATGTCCAGGGCACCAAAGAAGGTTAAAAAGTCAATAATCCATAACTAAAGCTTGAATTGTACTACTTCTTACTGGCTATTACATCAATTTAGAAGCTTCATCTGTGTTCTACTATGGTGCTTTTAGTGCCTCGCATACCGCAGCACGCGACATAGCTTTGCAGACGATAAGTAAAACCGTTTCAGAGAGAAGAGCGGCCAATGTGACGATCTGGCTTTAAGTCGATTCGATAACAAATGACGAAAAAGGACGGATTTCTCAGGTTTTTACTACATATGAACATTTTTTATATTCTCCTGTGCAACTCGGCTGCTAGTCTTCCTTTCATGCACAATCTTAAGGTCCTAGCTCAGGTCCTAGGCACCAAAGCCAACTAAAAAGTCAATAGTCGATACCTAAAACTTGAATTGTACTACTTCTTACTGGCTATTACATCAAGTTAGAAGCTTCATCTGTGTTCTACTATGGTGCTTTTAGTGTCTCCGCCTACCGCAGCACGCGACATAGCTTTGCACACGATAAGTACAACCGTTTCAGAGAGAAGAGCGGCCAATGTGACGATCTGGCTTTAAGTCGATTCGATAACAAATGACGAAAACGGACAGATTTCTCAGGTTTTTACTACATATGAACACTTTTCACATTCTCCCATGCAACTCGGCTGCTAGTCCTCCTTTCATGCAGAATCTTAAGGTCCTAGCTCATGTCCAAGGCATTAAAGCCAGCTTAAATGTCAATAATCGATACCTAAAACCTGAATTGTACTACTTCTTACTGGCTATTACATCAACTTAGAAGCTTCATCTGTGTTGTACTATGGTGCTTTTAGTGTCTGCGCATACCGCAGCACGCGACATAGCTTTGCAGACGATATGTAAAACCGTTTCAGAGAGAAGAGCGGACAATGTGACGACCTGGCTTTAAGTCGATTCGATAACAAATGAAGAAAACGGCCGGATTTCTCATTTTTTTACTACATATGAACACTTTCCACATTCTCCCGTACAACTCGGCTGCTGGTCCTCGTTTCATGCAAAATGTTAACGTCCTAGCTCATGTCCAAGGCACCAAAGCCAGCTTAAATGTCAATAATCGATACCTAAAACGTGAATGTAGTACTTCTCACTTGCTATTACATCAACTTAGAAGCTTCATCTGTGTACTACTATGGTGCATTTTGTGTCTCCTAATGCCACAGTACGCGACATAGCTTTGCAGACGATAAATGTAACAGTTTCAGAGCAAAGAGCGGCCAATGTGACGATCTGGCTTTAAGTCGGTTCAATAACAAATGACGAAAACGGACGCATTTCTCAGGTTTTTACTACATATGAACACTTTTCACATTCTCCAGTCCGACGCGGCTGCTAGTCCGCCTTTCATGCAGAATCTTAAGTTACTAGCTCATGTCCAAGGCATCAAAGAAGGGTAAAAAGTCAATAATCCATAACTAAAACTTGAATTGTACTACTTCTTACTGGCTATTACATCAACTTAGAAGCTTCATCTGTGTTCTACTATGGTGCTTTTAGTGTCTCCGCATACCGCAGCAAGCGACATAGCTTTGCAGACGATAAGTACAACCGTTTCAGAGAGAACAGCGGCCAATATGACGATCGGGCTTTAAGTCGATTCGATGACAAATGACGAAGACGGACGGATTTCTCAGGTTTTTACTACATATGAACACTTTTCACATTCTCCCAAGCAACTCGGCTGCTAGTCCTCCTTTCATGCAGAATCTTAAGGTCCTAGCCCATGTCCAAGGCACCAAAACCAGCTAAAATATCAATAATCGATACCTACAACTTGAATTGTACTACTTCTTACTGGCTTTTACAATAAACTTAGAAGCTTCATCTGTGTTCTACTATGGTGCTTTTAGTGTCTGCGCACACCGCAGCACGCGACATAGCTTTGCAGACGATAAATGTAACCGTTTCAGACTGAAGTGTGGCCAATGTGATGATCTGGCTTTAAGTCGATTCGATAACAAATGACGAACACGGGCGGATTTCTCAGGTTTTTACTACATATGAACACTTTTCACTTTCTCCCGTGCAACGCGACTGTTAGTCCTCCTCTAATGCAAAATCTTAAGTTCCTAGCACATGTCCAAGACACCACAGAAGGGTAAAAATCAGTAATCGATAGCTAAAACTTGAAATGTACTGTTTCTTACTGGCTATTACATCAACTTAGAAGCTTCTTCTGTGTTCTTCAATGGTGCTTTTTGTGTCTCTTAATGCCACAGTACACGACATAGCTTTGTAGACGATAAATGTAACAGTTTCAGACCAAAGAGCGGCCAATGTGACCATCTGGCTTTATGTCGGTTAAATAACAAATGACGAAAACTGACGTATTTCTCAGGTTTTTACTACAAATGAACACTTTCCACAGTCTCCCGTGCAACGCGGCTGCTAGTCCTCCCTTCATGCAAAACCGTATGGTACTAGTTCATCGCCAAGGCACCGACGCCGGCAAAAAGTCAATAATCGATACCTAAAACTTGAATTGTACTACTTCTTACTGGCTATTACATCAACTTAGATGCTTCATCTATGTTCTACTATGGTGCTTTTAGTGTCTCCGCATACCGCAGCACGCGACATAGCTGTGCAGACGATAAATGTAACCGTTTCAGACTGAAGTGCGGCCAATGTGACGATCTGGCTTCAAGTCGATTCAATAACAAATAACGAAAACGGACGGATTTATCAGGTTTTCACTACATATGAACACTTTTCACATTCTCTCGTGCAACGCGGCTGCTAGACCTCCTTGCATGCAGAATCTTAAGGTCCTACCTCATGTCCATTGCACCAAAGCCAGCTAAAAAGTCAATAATCGATACCTAAAACTTGAATTGTACTACTTCTTACTGGCTATTACATCAACTTAGAAGCTTCATCTGTGTTCTACTATGGTGCTTCTAGTGTCTCCGCATACCGCAGCACGCGACATAGAATTGCAGACGATAAGTACAACCGTTTCAGAGAGAAGAGCTGCCAATGTGACGATCTGGCTTTAAGTCGATTCGATAACAAATGACGAAACGGACGGATTTCTCAGGTTTTTACTACATATGAACACTTTTCACATTCTCCCGTGCAACGCGGAGGCTAATCCTCCTTTCATGCAAAATCTTAAGTTCCTAGCTCATGTCGAAGGCAACAAAGAAGGGTAAAAAGTCAATAATCGATGAATAAAACTTCAATTGTACCACTTCTTACTGGCTATTACATCAACTTAGAAGCTTCATCTGTGTTCTACTATGGTGCTTCTAGTGTCTCCGCATACCGCAGCACGCGACATAGCTTTGCAGACGGTAAGTACAACCGTTTCAGAGTGAAGAGCGGACGATGTGACGATCTGGCTTTAAGTCGATTCGATAACAAATGACGAAAACTGACGGATTTCTCAGGTTTTTACTACATATGAACACTTTACACATTCTACCATCCAACGCTGAGGCTAGTCCTCCTTTCATGCAAAATCTTAAGTTCCTAGCTCATGTCGCAGGCAACATAGAAGGGTAAAAAGTCAATAATCGATATATAATACTTGAATTGTACTACTTCTTACTGGCTATTACATCAACTTAGAGGCTTCATCTGTGTTCTACTATGGTGCTTCTAGTGTCTCCGCATACCGCAGCACGCGACATAGCTTTGCAGACGATAAATGTAACCGTTTCCGACAGAAGAGCGGCCAATGTGACAATCTGGCTTTCAGTCGATTCGATAACAAATGCCGAAAACTGACGGATTTCTCAGGTTTTTACTACATATGAACACTTTTCATATTCTCCCGTGCAACGCGGCTGCTAATCCTCCTTTCATGCAAAATCTTAATGTCCTACCTCATGTCCAGGGCACCAAAGAAGGTTAAAAAGTCAATAATCCATAACTAAAACTTGAATTGTACTACTTCTTACCGGCTATTACATCAATTTAGAAGCTTCATCTGTGTTCTACTAGGGTGCTTTTAGTGCCTCGCATACCGCAGCACGCGACATAGCTTTGCAGACGATAAGTAAAACCGTTTCAGAGAGAAGAGCGGCCAATGTGACGATCTGGCTTTAAGTCGATTCGATAACAAATGACGATTCGGGCGGATTTCTCAGGTTTTTACTACATATGAACACTTTTCACATTCTCCCGTGCAACTCGGCTGCTAGTCCTCATTAAACGCAGAATCTTAAGAACCAAGCTCATGTCCAAGGCACCAAAGCCAGCTAAAAGATCAATAACAGATATCTAAAACTTGAATTGTACTACTTCTTACTGGCTATTACATCAATTTAGAAGCTTCATCTGTGTTCTACTATGGTGCTTCTAGTGTCTCCGCATACCGCAGCACGCGACATAGCTTTGCAGACGATAAGTACAACCGTTTCAGTGAGAAGAGCGGCCAATGTGACGATATGGCTTTAAGTCGATTCGATAACAAATGACGAAAAAGGACGGATTTCTCAGGTTTTTACTACATATGAACAATTTTCATATTCTCCTGTGCAACTCGGCTGCTAGTCTTCCTTTCATGCATAATCTTAAGGTCCTAGCTCAGGTCCTAGGCACCAAAGCCAACTAAAAAGTCAATAATCGATACCTAAAACTTGAATTGTTCTACTTCTTACTGGCTATTACATCAACTTAGAAGCTTCATCTGTGTTCTACTATGGTGCTTTTAGTGTCTCCGCCTACCGCAGCACGCGACATAGCTTTGCACACGATAAGTACAACCGTTTCAGAGAGAAGAGCGGCCAATGTGTCGATCTGGCCTTAAGTAGATTCGATAACAATGACGTAAACGGACGGATTTCTCACGTTTTTACTACATTTCAACACTTTTCACATACTCCCGTGCAACCCGGCTGCTAGTCCTCTTTTCATGCAAACTCTTAAGGTCCTACCTCATGTCCAAGGCACCAAAGCCAGCTAAAAAGTCAACAATCGATACATAAAAATTAAATTGTTCTACTTACTTCTTACCGGCTATAACAACAACTTAGAAGCTTCATCTGTGTTCTACTATGGTGCTTTTAGTGTCTCCACATACCGCAGCAAGCGACATAGCTTTGCAGACGATAAGTACCACCGTTCAGAGAGAAGAGCGGCCAATGTGACGATCTGGATTTAAGTCGATTCGATAACAAATGACGAAAAAGGACGGATTTCTCAGGTTTTTACTACATATGAACACTTTTCATATTCTCCTGTGCAACTCGGCTGCTAGTCCTCCCTTCATGCACAATCTTAAGGTCCTAGCTCATGTCCAAGGCACCAAAACCACCTAAAATATCAATAATCGATACCTACAACTTGAATTGTACTACTTCTTACTGGCTATTACAATAAAGTTAGAAGCTTCATCTGTGTTCTACTATGGTGCTTTTAGTGTCTGCGCACACCGCAGCACGCGACATAGCTTTGCAGACGATAAGTAAAACCGTTTCAGAGAGAAGAGCGGCCAATGTGACGATCTGGCTTTAAGTCGATTCGATAACAAATGACGAAAACGGACGGATTTCTCAGGTTTTTACTACATATGAACACTTTTCACATTCTCCCATGCAACTCGGCTGCTAGTCCTCCTTTCATGCAGAATCTTAAGGTCCTAGCTCATGTCCAAGGCACCAAAGCCAGCTCAAATGTCAATAATCGATACCTAAAACTTGAATTGTACTACTTCTTACTGGCTATTACATCAACTTAGAAGCTTCATCTGTGTTCTACTATGGTGCTTCTAGTGTCTGCGCATACCGCAGCACGCGACATAGCTTTGCAGACGATATGTAAAACCGTTTCAGAGAGAAGAGCGGCCAATGTGACGACCTGGCTTTAAGTCGATTCGATAACAAATGAAGAAAACGGCCGGATTTCTCAATTTTTTACTACATATGAACGCTTTCCACATTCTCCCGTGCAACTCGGCTGCTGGTCCTCGTTTCATGCAAAATGTTAACGTCCTAGCTCATGTCCAAGGCACCAAAGCCAGCTAAAAAGTCAATAATCGATACCTAAAACGTGAATGTAGTACTTCTCACTTGGTATTACATCAACTTAGAAGCTTCATCTGTGTACTACTATGGTGCATTTTGTGTCTCCTAATGCCACAGTACGCGACATAGCTTTGCAGACGATAAATGTAACAGTTTCAGAGCAAAGAGCGGCCAATGTGACGATCTGGCTTTAAGTCGGTTCAATAACAAATGACGAAAACAGACGCATTTCTCAGGTTTTTACTACATATTAACACTTTTCACATTCTTCAGTCCAACGCGGCTGCTAGTCCTCCTTTCATGCAAAATCTTAAGTTCTTAGCTCATGTCCAAGGCATCAAAGAAGGGTAAAAAGTCAATAATCCATAACTAAAACTTGAATTGTACTACTTCTTACTGGCTATTACATCAACTTAGAAGCTTCATCTGTGTTCTACCATGGTGCTTTTAGTGTCTCCGCATACCGCAGCAAGCGACATAGCTTTGCAGACGATATGTGCAACCGTTTTAGAGAGAAGAGCGGCCAATGTGTCGATCTGGCTTTAAGTCGATTCGATAACAAATGACGAAAACGGACGGATTTCTCAAGTTTTTACTACATATTAACACTTGTCACATTCTCCAGTCCAACGCGGCTGCTAGTCCTCCTTTCATGCAAAATCTTAAGTTCCTAGCTCATGTCCAAGGCATCAAAGAAGGGTAAAAATTCAATAATCCATAACTAAAACTTGAATTGTACTACTTCTTACTGGCTATTGCATCAACTTAGAAGCTTCATCTGTGTTCTACTATGGTGCTTTTAGTGTCTCCGCATACCGCAGCAAGCGACATAGCTTTGCAGACGAAATGTGCAACCGTTTTAGAGAGAAGAGCATCCAATGTGTCGATCTGGCTTTAAGTCGATTCGATAACAAATGACGAAAACGGACGGATTTCTCAGGTTTTTACTACATATGAACACATTTCACATACTCCCGCTCAACTCGGCTGCTAGTCCTCCTTTCATGCAGAATCCTAAGATCCAAGCTCATGTCCAAGGCACCATAGCTAGATAAAAAGTCAATAATCGATACCTAAAACTTAAATTGTACTACTTCTTACTGGTTATAACAACAACTTAGAAGCTTCATCTGTGTTCTACTATGGAGCTTTTAGTGTCTCCACATACCGCAGCAAGCGACATAGCTTTGCAGACGATAAGTACAACCGTTCAGAGAGAAGAGCGGCCAATGTGACGATCTGGATTTAAGTCGATTCGATAACAAATGACGAAAAAGGACGGATTTCTCAGGTTTTTACTACATATGAACACTTTTCATATTCTCCTGTGTAACTCGGCTGCTAGTCCTCCCTTCATGCACAATCTTAAGGTCCTAGCTCCTGTCCAAGGCACCAAAACCAGCTAAAATATCAATAATCGATACCTACAACTTGAATTGTACTACTTCTTACTGGCTATTACAATAAACTTAGAAGCTTCATCTGTGTTCTACTATGGTGCTCTTAGTGTCTGCGCACACCGCAGCACGCGACATAGCTTTGCAGACGATAAGTAAAACCGTTTCAGAGAGGAGAGCGGCCAATGTGACGATCTGGCTTTAAGTCGATTCGATAACAAATGACGAAAACGGACAGATTTCTCAGGTTTTTACTACATATGAACACTTTTCACATTCTCCCATGCAACTCGGCTGCTAGTCCTCCTATCATGCAGAATCTTAAGGTCCTAGCTCATGTCCAAGGCACCAAAGCCAGCTTAAATGTCAATAATCGATACCTAAAACTTGAATTGTACTACTTCTTACTGGCTATTACATCAACTTAGAAGCTTCATCTGTGTTGTACTATGGTGCTTTTAGTGTCTGCGCATACCGCAGCACGCGACATAGCTTTGCAGACGATATGTAAAACCGTTTCAGAGAGAAGAGCGGCCAATGTGACGACCTGGCTTTAAGTCCATTCGATAACAAATGAAGAAAACGGCCGGATTTCTCATTTTTTTACTACATATAAACACTTTTCACATTCTCCCGTGCAACGCGGCTGCTAGTCCTCCTCTCATGCAAAGTCTTAAGTTCCTAGCTCATGTCCAAGGCACCAAAGAAGGGTAAAAAATCAGTAATCGATAGCTAAAACTTGAATTGTACTGTTTCTTACTGGCTATTACATCAACTTAGAAGCATCTTCTGTGGTCTACTATGGTGCTTTTTGTGTCTCCTAATGCCACAGTACCCGACATAGCTTTGCAGACGATAAATGTAACAGATTCAGAGCAAAGAGCGGCCAATGTGACGATCTGGCTTTAAGTCGGTTCAATAACAAATGACGAAAACGGACGCATTTCTCAGGTTTTTACTACAAATGAACACTTTCCACAGTCTCCCGTGAAACGCGGCTGCTGGTGCTCCATTCATGCAAAATCGTATGGTCCAAATTCATCGCCAAGGCACCGAAGCCGGCTAAAAAGTCAATAATCGATACCTAAAACTTGAATTGTACTACTTCTTAATGGCTATTTCATCAACTTAGAACCTTCATCTATGTTCTACTATGGTGCTTTTAGTGTCTCCGCATACCGCAGCACGCGACATAGCTTTGCAGGCGATAAATGTAACCGTTTCAGACTGATGTACGGATAATGTGACGATCTGGCTTCAAGTCGATTCGATAACAAATGACGAACACGGGCGGATTTCTCAGGTTTTTACTACATATGAACACTTTTCACATTCTCCCGTGCAACGCGACTGCTAGTCCTCCTCTAATGCAAAATCTTAAGTTCCTAGCACATGTCCAAGGCACCAAAGAAGGGTAAAAATCAGTAATCGATAGCTAAAACTTGAAATGTACTGTTTCTTACTGGCTATTACATCAACTTAGAAGCTTCTTCTGTGTTCTTCAATGGTGCTTTTTGTGTCTCCTAATGCCACAGTACACGACATAGCTTTGTAGACGATAAATGTAACAGTTTCAGACCAAAGAGCGGCCAATGTGACGATCTGGCTTTAAGTCGGTTCAATAACAAATGACGAAAACTGACGTATTTCTCAGGTTTTTACTACAAATGAACACTTTCCACAGTCTCCCGTGCAACGCGGCTTCTAGTCCTCCCTTCATGCAAAACCGTATGGTCCTAGTTCATCGCCAAGGCACCGAAGCCGGCAAAAAGTCAATAATCGATACCTAAAACTTGAATTGTACTACTTTTTACTGGCTATTACATCAACTTAGATGCTTCATCTATGTTCTACTATGGTGCTTTTAGTGTCTCCGCATGCCGCAGCACGCGACATAGCTGTGCAGACGATAAATGTAACCGTTTCAGACTGAAGTGCGGCCAATGTGACGATCTGGCTTCAAGTCGATTCAATAACAAATAACGAAAACGGACGGATTTCTCAGGTTTCCACTACATATGAACACTTTTCACATTCTCCCGTGCAACGCGGCTGCTAGTCCTCCTTTCATGCAGAATCTTAAGGTCCTAGCTCATGTCCATTGCACCAAAGCCAGCTAAAAAGTCAATAATCGATACCTAAAACTTGGATTGTACTACTTCTTACTGGCTATTACATCAACTTAGAAGCTTCATCTGTGTTCTACTATGGTGCTTCTAGTGTCTCCGCATACCGCAGCACGCGACATAGAATTGCCGACGATAAGTACAACCGTTTCAGAGAGAAGAGCTGCCAATGTGACGATCTGGCTTTAAGTCGATTCGATAACAAATGACGAACACGGGCGGATTTCTCAGGTTTTTACTACATATGAATACTTTTCACATTCCCCCGTGCAACGCGGCCGCTAATCCTCCTTTCATGCAAAATCTTATGTTCCTAGCTCATGTCCAAGAATCCAAAGAAGGGTAAAAAGTCAATAATCCATAACTAAAACTTGAATTGTACTACTTGTTACTGGCTATTATATCAACTTAGAAGCTTCATCTGTGTTCTACTATGATGCTTTTAGTGTCTCCGCATACCGCAGCACGTGACATAGCTTTGCAGACGATAAGTACAACCGTTTCAGAGAGAAGACCGCCCAATGTGACGATCTGGGTTTAAGTCGATTCGATAACAAATGACGAAAACGGACGGATTTCTCAGGTTTTTACTACATATGAACACTTTTCACATTCTCCTGTACAACTCGGCTGCTAGTCCACATTTCATGCATAATCTTAAGGTCTTAGCTCAGGTCCAAGGCACCAAAGCCAGCTAAAAAGTCAATAATCGATACCTAAAACTTGAATTGTACTACTTCTTACTGGCTATTGCATCAACATAGAAGCTTCATCTGTGTTCTACTATTGTGATTTTATTTTCTCCGCATACCGCAGCACGCGACATAGTTTTGCAGACGATAAGTACAACCGTTTCAGAGGGAAGAGCGGCCAATGTGACGATCTGGCTTTAAGTCGATTAGATAACAAATGACGAAAACGGACGGATTTCTCAGGTTTTTACTACATATGAACACTTTTCACATTCGCCCGTGCAACTGGGCTGCTAGTCCTCATTTCATGCAGAATCTTAAGGTCCTAGCTCATGTCCAAGGCACCAAAGCCAGCTAAAAAGTCAATAATCGATACCTAAAACTTGAATTGTACTACTTCTTACTTGCTATTACATCAAATTAGAAGTATCATCGATGTTCTACTATGGTGCTTTTAGTGTCTCCGCATACCGCAGCACGCGACATAGCTTTGCAGACGATAAGTACAACCGTTTCAGAGAGAAGAGCGGCCAATGTGACGATCTGGCTTTAAGTCGATTCGATAACAAATGACGAAAACGGACGGATTTTTCAGGTTTTTACTACATATGAACACTTTTCACATTCTCCTGTACAACTCGGCTGCTAGTCCACATTTCATGCATAATCTTAAGGTCTTAGCTCAGGTCCAAGGCACCAAAGCCAGCTAAAAAGTCAATAATCGATACCTAAAACTTGAATTGTACTACTTCTTACTGGCTATTACATCAACTTAAAAGTATCATCGGTGTTCTACTATGGTGCTTTTAGTGTCTCTGCATACCGCCGCACGGGACATATCTTTGCAGACGATAAGTACAACCGTTGCAGAGAGAAGAGCGGCCAATGTAACGATCTGGCTGGTAAGTCGATTCGTTAACAAATGATGGAAACAGACGGATTTCTCAGGTTTTTACTACATACGAACACTTTACACATTCTCCCGTGCAACTCGGCTGCTAGTCCTCCTTTCATGCAGAATCTTAAGGTCCTAGCTCATCTCCAAGGCACCAAAGCCAGCTAAGAAGTTAATAATCAATGCCTAAAACTTGAATTGTACTACTTCTTACTGGCTATTACATCAACGTAGAAGCTTCATCTGTGTTCTACTATGGTGCTTTTAGTGTCTCCGCATACCGCAGCACGCGACATAGCTTTGCAGACGATAAGTACAACCCTTTCATTGAGAAGAGCGGCCAATGTGACGATCTGGCTTTAAGTCGATTCGATAACAAATGACGAAAACGGACGGATTTCTCAAGTTTTTACTACATATTAACACTTGTCACATTCTCCAGTCCAACGCGGCTGCTAGTCCTCCTTTCATGCAAAATCTTAAGTTCCTAGCTCATGTCCAAGGCATCAAAGAAGGGTAAAAAGTCAATAATCCATAACTAAAACTTGAATTGTACTACTTCTTACTGGCTATTACAATAAACTTAGAAGCTTCATCTGTGTTCTACTATGGTGCTCTTAGTGTCTGCGCACACCGCAGCACGCGACATAGCTTTGCAGACGATAAGTAAAACCGTTTCAGAGAGGAGAGCGGCCAATGTGACGATCTGGCTTTAAGTCGATTCGATAACAAATGACGAAAACGGACGGATTTCTCAGGTTTTTACTACATATGAACACTTTTCACATTCTCCCATGCAACTCGGCTTCTAGTCCTCCTATCATGCAGAATCTTAAGGTCCTAGCTCATGTCCAAGGCACCAAAGCCAGCTTAAATGTCAATAATCGATACCTAAAACTTGAATTGTACTTCTTCTTACTGGCTATTACATCAACTTAGAAGCTTCATCTGTGTTGTACTATGGTGCTTTTAGTGTCTGCGCATACCGCAGCACGCGACATAGCTTTGCAGACGATATGTAAAACCGTTTCAGAGAGAAGAGCGGCCAATGTGACGACCTGGCTTTAAATCGATTCGATAACAAATGAAGAAAACGGCCGGATTTCTCATTTTTTTACTACATATAAACACTTTCCACATTCTCCCGTGCAACTCGGCTGCTGGTCCTCGTTTCATGCAAAATGTTAACGTCCTAGCTCATGTCCAAGGCACCAAAGCCAGCTAAAAAGTCAATAATCGATACCTAAAACGTGAATGTAGTACTTCTCACTTGGTATTACATCAACTTAGAAGCTTCATCTGTGTACTACTATGGTGCATTTTGTGTCTCCTAATGCCACAGTACGCGACATAGCTTTGCAGACGATAAATGTAACAGTTTCAGAGCAAAGAGCGGCCAATGTGACGATCTGGCTTTAAGTCGGTTCAATAACAAATGAAGAAAACGGACGCATTTCTCAGGTTTTTACTACATATTAACACTTTTCACATTCTCCAGTCCAACGCGGCTGCTAGTCCTCCTTTCATGCAAAATCTTAAGTTCCTACCTCATGTCCAAGGCATCAAAGAAGGGTAAAAAGTCAATAATCCATAACCAAAACTTGAATTGTACTTCTTCTTACTGGCTATTACATCAACTTAGAAGCTTCATCTGTGTTCTACTATGGTGCTTCTAGTGTCTCCGCATACCGCAGCAAGCGACATAGCTTTGCAGACGATATGTGCAACCGTTTTAGAGAGAAGAGCGGCCAATGTGTCGATCTGGCTTTAAGTCGATTCGATAACAAATGACGAAAACGGACGGATTTCTCAGGTTTTTACTACATATGAACACATTTCACATACTCCCGTGCAACTCGGCTGCTAGTCCTCCTTTCATGCAGAATCCTAAGATCCAAGCTCATGTCCAAGGCACCATAGCTAGATAAAAAGTCAATAATCGATACCTAAAACTTAAATTGTACTACTTCTTACTGGTTATAACAACAACTTAGAAGCTTCATCTGTGTTCTACTATGGTGCTTTTAGTGTCTCCACATACCGCAGCAAGCGACATAGCTTTGCAGACGATAAGTACAACCGTTTCAGAGAGAAGAGCGCCAATGTGACGACCTGGCTTTAAGTCGATTCGATAACAAATGACGAACACGGGCGGATTTCTCAGGTTTTTACTACATATGAACACTTTTCACATTCTCCCGTGCAACGCGACTGCTAGTCCTCCACTAATGCAAAATCTTAAGTTCCTAGCACATGTCCAAGGCACCAAAGAAGGGTAAAAATCAGTAATCGATAGCTAAAACTTGAAATGTACTGTTTCTTACTGGCTATTACATCAACTTAGAAGCTTCTTCTGTGTTCTTCAATGGTGCTTTTTGTGTCTCCTAATGCCACAGTACACGACATAGCTTTGTAGACGATAAATGTAACAGTTTCAGACCAAAGAGCGGCCAATGTGACGATCTGGCTTTAAGTCGGTTCAATAACAAATGACGAAAACTGACGTATTTCTCAGGTTTTTACTACAAATGAACACTTTCCACAGTCTCCCGTGCAACGCGGCTTCTAGTCCTCCCTTCATGCAAAACCGTATGGTCCTAGTTCATCGCCAAGGCACCGAAGCCGGCAAAAAGTCAATAATCGATACCTAAAACTTGAATTGTACTACTTCTTACTGGCTATTACATCAACTTAGATGCTTCATCTATGTTCTACTATGGTGCTTTTAGTGTCTCCGCATGCCGCAGCACGCGACATAGCTGTGCAGACGATAAATGTAACCGTTTCAGACTGAAGTGCGGCCAATGTGACGATCTGGCTTCAAGTCGATTCAATAACAAATAACGAAAACGGACGGATTTCTCAGGTTTCCACTACATATGAACACTTTTCACATTCTCCCGTGCAACGCGGCTGCTAGTCCTCCTTTCATGCAGAATCTTAAGGTCCTAGCTCATGTCCATTGCACCAAAGCCAGCTAAAAAGTCAATAATCGATACCTAAAACTTGGATTGTACTACTTCTTACTGGCTATTACATCAACTTAGAAGCTTCATCTGTGTTCTACTATGGTGCTTCTAGTGTCTCCGCATACCGCAGCACGCGACATAGAATTGCCGACGATAAGTACAACCGTTTCAGAGAGAAGAGCTGCCAATGTGACGATCTGGCTTTAAGTCGATTCGATAACAAATGACGAACACGGGCGGATTTCTCAGGTTTCCACTACATATGAACACTTTTCACATTCTCCCGTGCAACGCGGCTGCTAGTCCTCCTTTCATGCAGAATCTTAAGGTCCTAGCTCATGTCCATTGCACCAAAGCCAGCTAAAAAGTCAATAATCGATACCTAAAACTTGGATTGTACTACTTCTTACTGGCTATTACATCAACTTAGAAGCTTCATCTGTGTTCTACTATGGTGCTTCTAGTGTCTCCGCATACCGCAGCACGCGACATAGAATTGCCGACGATAAGTACAACCGTTTCAGAGAGAAGAGCTGCCAATGTGACGATCTGGCTTTAAGTCGATTCGATAACAAATGACGAACACGGGCGGATTTCTCAGGTTTTTACTACATATGAATACTTTTCACATTCCCCCGTGCAACGCGGCCGCTAATCCTCCTTTCATGCAAAATCTTATGTTCCTAGCTCATGTCCAAGAATCCAAAGAAGGGAAAAAAGTCAATAATCCATAACTAAAACTTGAATTGTACTACTTGTTACTGGCTATTATATCAACTTAGAAGCTTCATCTGAGTTCTACTATGGTGCTTTTAGTGTCTCCGCATACCGCAGCACGTGACATAGCTTTGCAGACGATAAGTACAACCGTTTCAGAGAGAAGACCGCCCAATGTGACGATCTGGGTTTAAGTCGATTCGATAACAAATGACGAAAACGGACGGATTTCTCAGGTTTTTACTACATATGAACACTTTTCACATTCTCCTGTACAACTCGGCTGCTAGTCCACATTTCATGCATAATCTTAAGGTCTTAGCTCAGGTCCAAGGCACCAAAGCCAGCTAAAAAGTCAATAATCGATACCTAAAACTTGAATTGTACTACTTCTTACAGGCTATTACATCAACATAGAAGCTTCATCTGTGTTGTACTATGGTGCTTTTAGTGTCTGCGCATACCGCAGCACGCGACATAGCTTTGCAGACGATATGTAAAACCGTTTCAGAGAGAAGAGCGGCCAATGTGACGACCTGGCTTTAAATCGATTCGATAACAAATGAAGAAAACGGCCGGATTTCTCATTTTTTTACTACATATAAACACTTTCCACATTCTCCCGTGCAACTCGGCTGCTGGTCTTCGTTTCATGCAAAATGTTAACGTCCTAGCTCATGTCCAAGGCACCAAAGCCAGCTAAAAAGTCAATAATCGATACCTAAAACGTAAATGTAGTACTTCTCACTTGGTATTACATCAACTTAGAAGCTTCATCTGTGTACTACTATGGTGCATTTTGTGTCTCCTAATGCCACAGTACGCGACATAGCTTTGCAGACGATAAATGTAACAGTTTCAGAGCAAAGAGCGGCCAATGTGACGATCTGGCTTTAAGTCGGTTCAATAACAAATGAAGAAAACGGACGCATTTCTCAGGTTTTTACTACATATTAACACTTTTCACATTCTCCAGTCCAACGCGGCTGCTAGTCCTCCTTTCATGCAAAATCTTAAGTTCCTACCTCATGTCCAAGGCATCAAAGAAGGGTAAAAAGTCAATAATCCATAACCAAAACTTGAATTGTACTTCTTCTTACTGGCTATTACATCAACTTAGAAGCTTCATCTGTGTTCTACTATGGTGCTTCTAGTGTCTCCGCATACCGCAGCAAGCGACATAGCTTTGCAGACGATATGTGCAACCGTTTTAGAGAGAAGAGCGGCCAATGTGTCGATCTGGCTTTAAGTCGATTCGATAACAAATGACGAAAACGGACGGATTTCTCAGGTTTTTACTACATATGAACACATTTCACATACTCCCGTGCAACTCGGCTGCTAGTCCTCCTTTCATGCAGAATCCTAAGATCCAAGCTCATGTCCAAGGCACCATAGCTAGATAAAAAGTCAATAATCGATACCTAAAACTTAAATTGTACTACTTCTTACTGGTTATAACAACAACTTAGAAGCTTCATCTGTGTTCTACTATGGTGCTTTTAGTGTCTCCACATACCGCAGCAAGCGACATAGCTTTGCAGACGATAAGTACAACCGTTTCAGAGAGAAGAGCGGCCAATGTGACGACCTGGCTTTAAGTCGATTCGATAACAAATGACGAACACGGGCGGATTTCTCAGGTTTTTACTACATATGAACACTTTTCACATTCTCCCGTGCAACGCGACTGCTAGTCCTCCACTAATGCAAAATCTTAAGTTCCTAGCACATGTCCAAGGCACCAAAGAAGGGTAAAAATCAGTAATCGATAGCTAAAACTTGAAATGTACTGTTTCTTACTGGCTATTACATCAACTTAGAAGCTTCTTCTGTGTTCTTCAATGGTGCTTTTTGTGTCTCCTAATGCCACAGTACACGACATAGCTTTGTAGACGATAAATGTAACAGTTTCAGACCAAAGAGCGGCCAATGTGACGATCTGGCTTTAAGTCGGTTCAATAACAAATGACGAAAACTGACGTATTTCTCAGGTTTTTACTACAAATGAACACTTTCCACAGTCTCCCGTGCAACGCGGCTTCTAGTCCTCCCTTCATGCAAAACCGTATGGTCCTAGTTCATCGCCAAGGCACCGAAGCCGGCAAAAAGTCAATAATCGATACCTAAAACTTGAATTGTACTACTTCTTACTGGCTATTACATCAACTTAGATGCTTCATCTATGTTCTACTATGGTGCTTTTAGTGTCTCCGCATGCCGCAGCACGCGACATAGCTGTGCAGACGATAAATGTAACCGTTTCAGACTGAAGTGCGGCCAATGTGACGATCTGGCTTCAAGTCGATTCAATAACAAATAACGAAAACGGACGGATTTCTCAGGTTTCCACTACATATGAACACTTTTCACATTCTCCCGTGCAACGCGGCTGCTAGTCCTCCTTTCATGCAGAATCTTAAGGTCCTAGCTCATGTCCATTGCACCAAAGCCAGCTAAAAAGTCAATAATCGATACCTAAAACTTGGATTGTACTACTTCTTACTGGCTATTACATCAACTTAGAAGCTTCATCTGTGTTCTACTATGGTGCTTCTAGTGTCTCCGCATACCGCAGCACGCGACATAGAATTGCCGACGATAAGTACAACCGTTTCAGAGAGAAGAGCTGCCAATGTGACGATCTGGCTTTAAGTCGATTCGATAACAAATGACGAACACGGGCGGATTTCTCAGGTTTCCACTACATATGAACACTTTTCACATTCTCCCGTGCAACGCGGCTGCTAGTCCTCCTTTCATGCAGAATCTTAAGGTCCTAGCTCATGTCCATTGCACCAAAGCCAGCTAAAAAGTCAATAATCGATACCTAAAACTTGGATTGTACTACTTCTTACTGGCTATTACATCAACTTAGAAGCTTCATCTGTGTTCTACTATGGTGCTTCTAGTGTCTCCGCATACCGCAGCACGCGACATAGAATTGCCGACGATAAGTACAACCGTTTCAGAGAGAAGAGCTGCCAATGTGACGATCTGGCTTTAAGTCGATTCGATAACAAATGACGAACACGGGCGGATTTCTCAGGTTTTTACTACATATGAATACTTTTCACATTCCCCCGTGCAACGCGGCCGCTAATCCTCCTTTCATGCAAAATCTTATGTTCCTAGCTCATGTCCAAGAATCCAAAGAAGGGAAAAAAGTCAATAATCCATAACTAAAACTTGAATTGTACTACTTGTTACTGGCTATTATATCAACTTAGAAGCTTCATCTGTGTTCTACTATGGTGCTTTTAGTGTCTCCGCATACCGCAGCACGTGACATAGCTTTGCAGACGATAAGTACAACCGTTTCAGAGAGAAGACCGCCCAATGTGACGATCTGGGTTTAAGTCGATTCGATAACAAATGACGAAAACGGACGGATTTCTCAGGTTTTTACTACATATGAACACTTTTCACATTCTCCTGTACAACTCGGCTGCTAGTCCACATTTCATGCATAATCTTAAGGTCTTAGCTCAGGTCCAAGGCACCAAAGCCAGCTAAAAAGTCAATAATCGATACCTAAAACTTGAATTGTACTACTTCTTACTGGCTATTGCATCAACATAGAAGCTTCATCTGTGTTCTACTATTGTGATTTTATTTTCTCCGCATACCGCAGCACACGCGACATAGTTTTGCAGACGATAAGTACAACCGTTTCAGAGAGAAGAGCGGCCAATGTGACGATCTGGCTTTAAGTCGATTAGATAACAAATGACGAAAACGGACGGATTTCTCAGGTTTTTACTACATATGAACACTTTTCACATTCGCCCGTGCAACTGGGCTGCTAGTCCTCATTTCATGCAGAATCTTAAGGTCCTAGCTCATGTCCAAGGCACCAAAGCCAGCTAAAAAGTCAATAATCGATACCTAAAACTTGAATTGTACTACTTCTTACTTGCTATTACATCAAATTAGAAGTATCATCGATGTTCTACTATGGTGCTTTTAGTGTCTCTGCATGCCGCCGCACGGGACATATCTTTGCAGACGATAAGTACAACCGTTGCAGAGAGAAGAGCGGCCAATGTAACGATCTGGCTGGTAAGTCGATTCGTTAACAAATGATGGAAACAGACGGATTTCTCAGGTTTTTACTACATATGAACACTTTACACATTCTCCCGTGCAACTCGGCTGCTAGTCCTCCTTTCATGCAGAATCTTAAGGTCCTAGCTCATCTCCAAGGCACCAAAGCCAGCTAAGAAGTTAATAATCAATGCCTAAAACTTGAATTGTACTACTTCTTACTGGCTATTACATCAACGTAGAAGCTTCATCTGTGTTCAACTATGGTGCTTTTAGTGTCTCCGCATACCGCAGCACGCGACATAGCTTTGCAGACGATAAGTACAACCCTTTCAGAGAGAAGAGCGGCCAATGTGACGATCTGGCTTTAAGTCGATTCGATAACAAATGACGAAAACGGACGGATTTCTCAGGTTTTTACTAAATATGAACACTTTTCACATTCTCCCGTGCAACTCGGCTGCTAGTCCTCCTTTCATGCAGAATCTTAAGGTCCTAGCTCATGTCCAAGGCACCAAAGCCAGTTAAAAAGTCAATAATCGATACCTAAAACTTGAATTGTACTACTTCTTAGTGGCTTTTACATTATTTTAGAAGTATCATCGGTGTTCTACTATGGTGCTTTTAGTGTCTCTGCATACCGCAGCACGCGACATAGCTTTGCAGACGATAAGTACAACCGTTGCAGAGAGAAGAGCGGCCAATGTGACGATCTGGCTTTAAGTCGATTCGATAACAAATGACGAAAACGGACGGATTTCTCAGGTTTTTACTACATATGAACACTTTACAAATTCTCCCGTGCAACTCGGCTGCTAGTCCTCCTTTCATGCAGAATGTTAAGGTCCTAGCTCATGTCCAAGGCACCAAAGCCAGCTAAAAAGTCAATAATCAATGCTTAAAACTTGAATTGTACTACTTCTTACTGGCTATTACATCAACGTAGAAGCTTCATCTGTGTTCTACTATTGTGCTTTTAGTGTCTCCGCATACCGCAGCACGCGACATAGCTTTGCAGACGATAAGTACAACCGTTTCAGAGAGAAGAGCGGCCAATGTGACGATCTGGCTTTAAGTCGATTCGATAACAAATGACGAAAACGGACGGATTTCTCAGGTTTTTACTGCATATGAACACTTCTCACATTCTCCCGTGCAACTCGGCAGCTAGTCCTCTTTTCATGCAGAATCTTAAGGTCCTAGCTCGTGTCCAAGGCACCAAAGCCAGCTAAAAAGTCAACAATCGATACCTAAAACTTGAGTTGTACTACTTCTTACAGGCTATTACATCAACTTAAAAGCTTCATCTGTGTTTTACTATGGTGCTTTTAGTTCCTCCGCATACTGCAGCACGTGACATAGTTTTGTAGACGATAAGTACAACCGTTTCAGAGAGAAGAGTGGCCAATGTGACGATCTGGCTTTAAGTCGATTCGATAACAAATGACGAAAACGGACGGATTTCTCTGGTTTTTACTACATATGAACACTTTTCACATTCTCCCGTGCAACTCGGCTGCTAGTCCTCCTTTCATGCGGAATCTTAAGGTCCTAGCTCATGTCCAATGCACCAAAGTCAGCTAAAAAGTCAATAATCGATACCTAAAACTTGAATTGTACTACTTCTTACTGGCTATTACATCAACTTAGAAGCTTCATCTGTGTTTTACTATGGTGTTTTTAGTTTCTCCGCATACCGCAACTCACGACATAGTTTTGTAGACGATAAGTACAACCGTTTCAGAGAGAAGTGTGGACAATGTGACGATCTGGCTTTAATTAGATTCGATAACAAATGACGAAAACGGACAGATTTCTCAGGTTTTTACTACATATGAACACTTTTCACATTCTCCCGTGCAACGCGGCTGCTAGTCCTCCTTTCATGCAGAATCTTAAGGTCCTAGCTCATGTCCAAGGCACCAAAGCCAGCTAAATAGTCAATAATCGATACCTAAAACTTGAATTGTACTACTTCTTACTGGCTATTACATCAACTTAGAAGTATCATCGGTGTTGTACTATGGTGCTTTTAGTGTCTCTGCATACCGCAGCACGCGACATAGCTTTGCAGACGATAAGTACAACCGTTGCAGAGAGAAGAGCGGCCAATGTGACGATCTGGCTTTAAGTCGATTCGATAACAAATGACGGAAACGGACGGATTTCTCAGGTTTTTACTACATATGAACACTTTACAAATTCTCCCGTGCAACTCGGCTGCTAGTCCTCCTTTCATGCAGAATGTTAAGGTCCTAGCTCATGTCCAAGGCACCAAAGCCAGCTAAAAAGTCAATAATCAATGCCTAAAACTTGAATTGTACTACTTCTTACTGGCTATTACAGCAACGTAGAAGCTTCATCTGTGTTCTACTATTGTGCTTGTAGTGTCTCCGCATACCGCAGCACGCGACATAGCTTTGTAGACGATAAGTACAACCGTTTCAGAGAGAAGAGCGGCCAATGTAACTATCTGGCTTTAAGTCGATTCGATAACAAATGACGAAAACGTACGGATTTCACAGGTTTTTACTACATATATACACTTTTCACATTCTCCCGTGCAACTCGGCTGCTAGTCCCCCTTTCATGCAGAATCTTAAGGTCCTAGCTCATGTCCAAGGTACCAAAGTCAGAAAAAAATCAATAATCAGTACCTAAAACTTGAATTGTACTACTTCTTACAGGCTATTACATCAACATAGAAGCTTCATCTGTGTTCTACTATGGTGCCTTTAGTTTCTCCGCATACCGCATCAGGCGACATAGTTTTGTAGACGATAAGTACAACCGTTTCAGAGAGAAGAGCGCCTAATGTGACGATCTGGCTTTAAGTCGATTCGATAACAAATGACGAAAACGGACGGATTTCTCAGGTTTTTACTACATATGAACACTTCTCACATTCTCCCGTGCAACTCGGCTGCTAGTCCTCCATTCATGCAGAATCCTAAGGTCCTAGCTAATGTATAAGGCACCAAAGCCATCTAAAAAGTCAATAATCAATGCCTAAAACTTAAATTGTACTACTTCTTACTGGCTATTACATCAACTTTAAAGCTTCATCTGTGTTTTACTATGGTGCTTTTAGTTTCTCCGCATACCGCAGCACGGACATAGCTTTGCAGACGATAAGTACAACCGTTGCAGAGTGAAGAGCGGGGAAATGTGACGATCTGGCTTTAAGTCGATTCGATTACAAACGACGAAAACGGACGGATTTCTCAGGTTTTTACTACTTATGAACACTTTTCACATTCTCCCGTGCAACTCGGCTGCTAGTCCTCCTTTCATGCAGAATCTTAAGGTCCTACCTCATGTCCAAGGCACGAAAGCCAGCTAAGAAGTCAATAATCGATACCTAAATCTTGAATTGTACTACTTCTTACTGGCTATTACATCAACTTAGAAGCTTCATCTGTGTTTTACTATGGTGCTTTTAGTTTCTCCGCATACCGCAGCACGCGACATACTTTTGTAGACGTTAAGTACAACCGTTTCAGAGAGAAGAGCGCCCAATGTGACGATCTGGCTGTAAGTCGATTCGTTAACAAATGACGAAAACGGACGGATTTCTCAGGTTTTTACTACATATGAACACTTTTCACATTCTCCCGTGCAACGCGGCTGCTAGTCCTCCTTTCATACAGAATCTTAAGGTCCTAGCTCATGTCCAAGGCACCAAAGCCAGCGAAGAAATCAATAATCAGTACCTAAAACTTGAATTGTACTACTTCTTACTGGCTATTACATCAACTTAGAAGCTTCATCTGTGTTCTACTATGGTGCTTTTAGTGTCTCCGCATACCGCAGCACGCGACATAGCTTTAAAGACGATAAGTACAACCGTTTCAGACAGAAATGCGGCCAATGTGACGATCTGGCTTTAAGTCGATTCGATAACAAATGACGAAAACGGACGGATTTCTAGGTTTTTACTACATATGAACACTTTTCACATTCTCCCGTGCAACTCGGCTGCTAGTCCTCCTTTCATACAGAATCTTAAGGTTCTAGCTCATGTCCAAGGCACCAAAGCCAGCTAAAAAATCAATAATCGATACCTAAAACTTGAATTGTACTACTTCTTACTGGCTATTACATCAACTTAGAGTCTTCATCTGTGTTCTACTATGGTGCTTTTAGTGTCTCCACATACCGCAGAACGCGACATAGCTTTGCAGTCGTTAAGTACGACCGTTTCAGAGAGAAGAGCGGCCAATGTGACGATCTGGCTTTAAGTCGATTCGATAACAAAATACGAAAACGGACAGATTTCTCAGGTTTTTACTACATATGAACACTTTTCACATACTCCCGTGCAACGCGGCTGCTAGTCCTCCTTTCATGCAGAATCTTAAGGTCCTAGCTCATGTCCAAGGCACCAAAGCGAGCTAAAAAGTCAATAATCGATACCTAAAACTTAAGTTCTACTACTTCTTACTGGCTATTACATCAACTTAGAAGCTTCATCTGTGTTCTACTATGGTGAGTTTAGTGTCTCCACATACCGCAGCACGCGACATAGCGTTGCAGACGATAAGTACAACCGTTTCAGAGAGAAGAGCGGCCAATGTGACGATCTGGCTTTAAGTCGATTCTGTAACAAATGACGAAAACGGACCGATTTCTTAGGTTTGTACTACATATGAACACTTTTCACATTCTCCCGTGCAACTCGGCTGCTAGTCCTCATTTCATGCAGAATCTTAAGGTCTTAGCTCATGTCCAAGGCACCAAAGCCAGCTAAAAAGTCAATAATCGATACCTAAAACTTGAATTGTACTACTTCTTACTGGCTAATACTTCAACTTAGAAGCCTCATCTGTGTACTACTATATTGATTTTAGTGTCTCCGCATACCGCAGCACGCGACATAGCTTTGCAGACGATAAGTACAACCGTTTCAGAGAGAACAGCGGCCAATGTGACGATCGGGCTTTAAGTCTATTCGATGACAAATGACGAAGACGGACGGATTTCTCAGGTTTTTACTACATATGAACACTTTTCACATTCTCCCGTGCAACTCGGCTGCTAGTCATCCTTTCATGCAGAATCTTAAGGTCCTAGCTCATGTCCAAGGCACCAAAGCCAGCTAAAAAGTCAATAATCGATACCTAAAACTTGAATTGTACTACCTCTTACTATCAATTACATCAACTTAGAACTTTCATCTGTGTTCTACTATGGTGCTTTTAGTGTCTCCGCATACCGCAGCACGCGACATAGCTTTGCAGACGATAAGTACAACCCTTTCAGGGAGAAGAGCGGCCAATGTGACGATCTGGCTTTAAGTCGACTCGATAACAAAAGACGAAAACGGACGGATTTCTCAGGTTTTTACTACATATGAACACTTTTCACATTCTCCCGTGCAACTCGGCTGCTAGTCCTCCTTTCATGCAGAATCTTAAGGTCCTATCTCATGTCCAAGGCACCAAAGCCAGCTAAAAAGTCAATAATCGATACCTAAAACTTGAATTGTACTACTTCTTACTTGCTATTACATCAACTTAGAAGCTTCATCTGTGTATTACTATGGTGCTTTTAGTGTCTCCGGATACCGCATCACGCGACATAGCTTAGCAGACGATAAGTACAACCGTTTCAGACAGAAGAGCGGCCAATGCGGCGATCTGGCTTTAAATCGATTCGATAACAAATGACGAAAACGGACGGATTTCTCAGGTTTTTACTACATATGAACACTTTTCACATTCTCCCGTGGAACTCGGCTGCTAGTCCTCCTTTCATTCAGAATTTTAAGGTCCTAGCTCATGTCCAAGGCACCAAAGCCAGCTAAAAAGTCAATAATCGATACCTAAAACTTGAATTGTACTACTTCTTACTTGCTATTACATCAACTTAGAAGCTTCATCTGTGTCCTACTATGGTGCTTTTAGTGTCTCCGAATACCGCAGCACGCGACATAGCTTTACAGACGATAAGTACAACCGTTTCAGACAGAAGAGCGGCTAATGTGACGATCTGGCTTTGAGTCGATTCGATATCAAATGACGAAAACGGACGGATTTCCTAGGTTTTTACTACATATGAACACTTTTCACATTCTCCCGTGCAACTCGGCTGCTAGTCCTCCTTTCATGCAGAATCTTAAGGTCCTATCTCATGTCCAAGGCACCAAAGCCAGCTAAAAAGTCAATAATCTATACCTAAAACTTGAATTGTACTACTTCTTACCTGCTATTACATCAACTTAAAAGCTTCATCTGTGTTCTACTATGGTGCTTTTAGTGTCTCCGCATACCGCAACACGCGACATATCTTTGCAGACGATAAGGACAACCGTTTCAGAGAGAATAGCGGCCAATATGACGATCTGGCTTTGAGTCGATTCGTTAACAAATGACGAAAACGGACGGATTTCTCAGGTTTTTACTACATATGAACTCTTTTCACATTCTCCCATGCAACTCGACTGCTATTCCTCCTTTCATGCAGAATCTTAAGGTCCTAGCTCATGTCAAAGGCACCAAAGCCAGCTAAAAATTCAATAATCGATACCTAAAACGTGAATTGTACTACTTCTTACTGGCTATTACATCAACTTAGAAGCTTCATGTGTGTTCTACTATGGTGCTTTTAGTGTCTCCGCATACCGCAGCACGCGACATAGGTTTGCAGATGATAAGTACAACCGTTTCAGGGAGAAGAGCGTCCAACGTGAAGATCTGGCTTTAAGTCGATTCGATAACAAATGACGAAAACGGACGGATTTCTCAGGTTTTTACTACATATGAACACCTTTCACATTCTCCCGTGCAACTCGGCTGCTAGTCCTCCTTTCACGCAGAATCTTAGGGTCCTAGCTCATGTCCAAGGCACCAAAGCCAGCTAAAAAATCAATAATCGATACCTAAAACTTGAATTGTACTACTTCTTACTGGCTATTACATCAACTTAGAGGCTTCATCTGTGTTCTACTATGGTGCTTTTAGTGTCTCCACATACCGCAGCACGCGACATGGCTTTGCAGACGATAAGTACGACCGTTTCAGAGAGAAGAGCGGCCAATGTGACGATCTGGCTTTAAGTCGATTCGATAACAAATGACGAAAACGGACGGATTTCTCAGGTTTTTACTACATATGAACACTTTTCACATTCTCCCGTGAAACTCGGCTGCTAGTCCTCCTTTCATGCAGAATCTTAAGGTCCTAGCTCATGTCCAAGGCACCAAAGCCAGCTAAAAAGTCAATAATCGATACCTAAAACTTGAATTGTACTACTTCTTACTTGCTATTACATCAACTTAGAAGCTTCATCTGTGTCCTACTATGGTGCTTTTAGTGTCTCCGAATACCGCAGCACGCGACATAGCTTTGCAGACGATAAGTACAACCGTTTCAGACAGAAGAGCGGCCAATGTGACGATCTGGCTTTGAGTCGATTCGATAACAAATGACGAAAACGGACGGATTTCTCAGGTTTTTACTACATATGAACACTTTTCACATTCTCCCGTGCAACTCGGCTGCTAGTCCTCCTTTCATGCAGAATCTTAAGGTCCTAGCTCATGTTTAGGGCACCAAAGCCAGCTAAAAAGTCAATAATCTATACCTAAAACTCGAATTGTACTACTTCTTACTGGCTATTACATCAACTTAAAAGCTTCATCTATGTTCTACTATGGTGCTTTTAGTGTCTCCGCATACCGCAGCACGCGACATATCTTTGCAGACGATAAGGACAACCGTTTCAGAGAGAAGAGCGGCCAATGTGACGATCTGGCTTTGTGTCGATTCGTTAACAAATGACGAAAACGGACGGATTTCTCAGGTTTTTACTACATATGAACTCTTTTCACATACTCCCATCCAACTCGGCTGCTAGTCCTCCTTTCATGCAGAATCTTAAGGTCCTAGCTCATGTCAAAGGCACCAAAGCCAGCTAAATTGTCAATAATCGATACCTAAAACGTGAATTGTACTACTTCTTACTGGCTATTACATCAACTTAGAAGCTTCATGTGTGTTCTACTATGGTGCTTTTAGTGTCTCCGCATACCGCAGCACGCGACATAGCTTTGCAGACGATAAGTACAACCGTTTCAGAGAGAAGAGCGGCCAATATGACGATCTGGCTTTAAGTCGATTCGAAAACAAATGACGAAAACGGACGGATTTCAAAGGTTTTTACTACATATGAACACTTTTCACATTCTCCCGTGCAACTCGGCTGCTAGTCCTCCTTTCATGCAGAATCTTAATGTCCTAGCTCATGTCCAAGGCACCAAAGCCAGCTAAAAAGTCAATAATCGATACCTAAAACTTTAATTGTACTACTTCTTACTGGCTATTACATCAACTTAGAAGGTTCATCTGTGTATTACTATGGTGCTTTTAGTGTCTCCGGATACCGCAACATGCGACATAGCTTAGCAGACGGTAAGTACAACCGTTTCAGACAGAAGAGCGGCCAATGCGGCGATCTGACTTTAAGTCGATTCGATAACAAATGACGAAAACGGACGGATTTCTCAGGTTTTTACTACATATGAACACTTTTCACATTCTCCCGTGGAACTCGGCTGCTAGTCCTCCTTTCATTCAGAATTTTAAGGTCCTAGCTCATGTCCAAGGCACCAAAGCCAGCTAAAAAGTCAATAATCGATACCTAAAACTTGAATTGCACTACTTCTTACTTGCTATTACATCAACTTAGAAGCTACATCTGTGTCCTACTATGGTGCTTTTAGTGTCTCCCAATACCGCAGCACGCGACATAGGTTTGCAGACGATAAGAACAACCGTTTCAGGGAGAAGAGCGGCCAATGTGACGATCTGGCTTTGAGTCGATTCGATAACAAATGACGAAAACGGACGGATTTCCTAGGTTTTTACTACATATGAACACTTTTCACATTCTCCCGTGCAACTCGGCTGCTAGTCCTCCTTTCATGCAGAATCTTAAGGTCCTAGCTCATGTTTAAGGCAACAAAGCCAGCTAAAAAGTCAATAATCGATAACTAAAACTTGTATTGTACTACTTCTTACTGGCTATTACATCAACTTAGAAGGTTCATCTGTGTATTACTATGGTGCTTTTAGTGTCTCCGGATACCGCAACACGCGACATAGCTTAGCAGACGATAAGTACAACCGTTTCAGACAGAAGAGCGGCCAATGCGGCGATCTGACTTTAAGTCGATTCGATAACAAATGACGAAAACGGACGGATTTCTCAGGTTTTTACTACATATGAACACTTTTCACATTCTTCCGTGCAACTCGGCAGCTAATCCTCCTTTCATGCAGAATCTTAAGGTCCTAGCTCATGTCCAAGGCACCAAAGCTAGCTAAAAAGTCAGTAATCGATACCTAAAACTTTAATTGTACTACTTCTTACTGGCTATTACATCAACTTAGAAGTTTCATCTGTGTTCTACTATGGTGCTTGTAGTGTCTCCTCATACCGCAGCACGCGACATAGCTTTGCAGACGATAAGTACAACCGTTTCAGGGAGAAGAGCCTCCAATGTGTCGATCTGGCTTTAAGTCGATTCGATAACAAATGACGAAAACGGACGGATTTCTCAGGTTTTTACTACATATGAACACTTTTCACATTCTCCCGTGCAAATCGGCTGCTAGTTCTCCTTTCACGCAGCATCTTAAGGTCCTAGCTCATGTCCAAGGCACCAAAGCCAGCTAAAAAATCAATAATCGATACCAAAAACTTGAATTGTACTACTTCTTACTGCCTATTACATCAACTTAGAGGCTTCATCTGTGTTCTACTATTGTGCTTTTAGTGTCTCCGAATACCGCAGCACGCGACATAGCATTACAGACGATAAGTACAACCGTTTCAGACAGAAGAGCGGCTAATGTGACGATCTGGCTTTGAGTCGATTCGATAACAAATGACGAAAACGGACGGATTTCCTAGGTTTTTACTACATATGAACACTTTTCACATTCTCCCGTGCAACTCGGCTGCTAGTCCTCCTTTCATGCAGAATCTTAAGGTCCTAGCTCATGTTTAAGGCACCAAAGCCAGCTAGAAAGTCAATAATCTATACCTAAAACTTGAATTGTACTACTTCTTACCTGCTATTACATCAACTTAAAAGCTTCATCTGTGTTCTACTATGGTGCTTTTAGTGTCTCCGCATACCGCAACACGCGACATAGCTTTGCAGACGATAAGTACAACCGCTTCAGAGAGAAGAGCGGCCAATATGACGATCTGGCTTTAAGTCGATTCGAAAACAAATGACGAAAACGGACGGATTTCTCAGGTTTTTACTACATATGAACTCTTTTCACATTCTCCCATGCAACTCGGCTGCTAGTCCTCCTTTCATGCAGAATCTTAAGGTCCTAGCTCATGTCAAAGGCACCAAAGCCAGCTAAAAAGTCAATAATCGATACCTAAAACGTGAATTGTACTACTTCTTACTGGCTATTACATCAACTTAGAAGCTTCATGTGTGTTCTACTATGGTGCTTTTAGTGTCTACGCATACCGCAGCACGCGACATAGCTTTGCAGATGATAAGTACAACCGTTTCAGGGAGAAGAGCGGCCAATGTGACGATCTGGCTTTAAGTCGATTCGATAACAAATGACGAAAACGGACGGATTTCTCAGGTTTTTACTACATATGAACACTTTTCACATTCTCCCGTGAAACTCGGCTGCTAGTCCTCCTTTCATGCAGAATCTTAAGTTCCTAGCTCATGTCCAAGGCACCAAAGCCAGCTAAAAAGTCAATAATCGATACCTAAAACTTGAATTGTACTACTTCTTACTTGCTATTACATCAACTTAGAAGCTTCATCTGTGTCCTACTATGGTGCTTTTAGTGTCTCCGAATACCGCAGCACGCGACATAGCTTTGCAGACGATAAGTACAACCGTTTCAGACAGAAGAGCGGCCAATGTGACGATCTGGCTTTGAGTCGATTCGATAACAAATGACGAAAACGGACGGATTTCTCAGGTTTCTACTACATATGAACACTTTTCACATTCTCCCGTGCAACTCGTCTGCTAGTCCTCCTTTCATGCTGAATCTTAAGGTCTTAGCTCATGTATAGGGCACCAAAGCCAGCTAAAAAGTCAATAATCTATACCTAAAACTTGAATTGTACTACATCTTACTGGCTATTACATCAACTTAAAAGCTTCATCTATGTTCTACTATGGTGCTTTTAGTGTCTCCGCATACCGCAGCACGCGACATATCTTTGCAGACGATAAGGACAACCGTTTCAGAGAGAAGAGCAGCCAATGTGACGATCTGGCTTTGTGTCGATTCGTTAACAAATGACGAAAACGGACGGATTTCTCAGGTTTTTACTACATATGAACTCTTTTCACATACTCCCATCCAACTCGGCTGCTAGTCCTCCTTTCATGCAGAATCTTAAGGTCCTAGCTCATGTCCAAGGCACCAAAGCCAGCTAAATTGTCAATAATCGATACCTAAAACGTGAATTGTACTACTTCTTACTGGCTATTACATCAACTTAGAAGCTTCATGTGTGTTCTACTATGGTGCTTTTAGTGTCTCCGCATACCGCAGCACGCGACATAGCTTTGCAGACGATAAGTACAACCGTTTCAGAGAGAAGAGCGGCCAATATGACGATCTGGCTTTAAGTCGATTCGAAAACAAATGACGAAAACGGACGGATATCTCAGGTTTTTACTACATATGAACATTTTTCACATTCTCCCGTGCAACTCGGCTGCTAGTCCTCCTTTCATGCAGACTCTTAATGTCCTAGCTCATGTCCAAGGCACCAAAGCCAGCTAAAAAGTCAATAATCGATACCTAAAACTTTAATTGTACTACTTCTTACTGGCTATTACATCAACTTAGAAGGTTCATTTGTGTATTACTATGGTGCTTTTAGTGTCTCCGGATACCGCAACACGCGACATAGCTTAGCAGACGGTAAGTACAACCGTTTCAGACAGAAGAGCGGCCAATGCGGCGATCTGACTTTAAGTCGATTCGATAACAAATGACGAAAACGGACGGATTTCTCAGGTTTTTACTACATATGAACACTTTTCACATTCTCCCGTGCAACTCGGCTGCTAGTCCTCCTTTCATTCAGAATTTTAAGGTCCTAGCTCATGTCCAAGGCACCAAAGCCAGCTAAAAAGTCAATAATCGATACCTACAACTTGAATTGTACTACTTCTTACTTGCTATTACATCAACTTAGAAGCTACATCTGTGTCCTACTATGGTGCTTTTAGTGTCTCCGAATACCGCAGCACGCGACATAGCTTTGCAGACGATAAGTACAACCGTTTCAGACTGAAGAGCGGTCAATGTGACGATCTGGCTTTGAGTCGATTCGATAACAAATGACGAAAACGGACGGATTTCCTAGGTTTTTACTACATATGAACACTTTTCACATTCTCCCGTGCAACTCGGCTGCTAGTCCTCCTTTCATGCAGAATCTTAAGGTCCTAGCTCATGTTTAAGGCACCAAAGCCAGCTAAAAAGTCAATAATCGATAACTAAAACTTGTATTGTACTACTTCTTACTGGCTATTACATCAACTTAGAAGGTTCATCTGTGTATTACTATGGTGCTTTTAGTGTCTCCGGATACCGCAACACGCGACATAGCTTAGCAGACGATAAGTACAACCGTTTCAGACAGAAGAGCGGCCAATGCGGCGATCTGACTTTAAATCGAATCGACAACAAATGACGAAAACGGACGGATTTCTCAGGTTTTTACTACATATGAACACTTTTCACATTCTCCCGTGCAACTCGGCAGCTAATCCTCCTTTCATGCAGAATCTTAAGGTCCTATCTCATGTCCAAGGCACCAAAGCTAGCTAAAAAGTCAATAATCGATACCTAAAACTTTAATTGTACTACTTCTTACTGGCTAATGCATCAACTTAGAAGTTTCATCTGTGTTCTACTATGGTGCTTTTAGTGTCTCCTCATACCGCAGCACGCGACATAGCTTTGCAGACGATAAGTACAACCGTTTCAGGGAGAAGAGCTTCCAATGTGTCGATCTGGCTTTAAGTCGATTCGATAACAAATGACGAAATCGGACGGATTTCTCAGGTTTTTACTACATATGAACACTTTTCACATTCTCCCGTGCAACTCGGCTGCTAGTTCTCCTTTCACGCAGAATCTTAAGGTCCTAGCTCATGTCCAAGGCACCAAAGCCAGCTAAAAAGTCAATAATCGATACCTAAAACTTAAATTGTACTACTTCTTACTGGCTATTACATCAACTTAGAGGCTTCATCTGTGTTCTACTATGGTGCTTTTAGTATCTCCACATACCGCAGCACGCGACATAGCTTTGCAGACGATAAGTACGACCGTTTCAGAGAGAAGGGCGGCCAATGTGACGATCTGGCTTTAAGTCGATTCGATAACAAATGACGAAAACGGACGGATTTCTCAGGTTTTTACTACATATGAACACTTTTCACATTCTCCCGTGAAACTCGGCTGCTAGTCCTCCTTTCATGCAGAATCTTAAGGTCCTAGCTCATGTTTAAGGCACCAAAGCCAGCTAAAAAGTCAATAATCTATACCTAAAACTTGAATTGTACTACTTCTTACTGGCTATTACATCAACTTAAAAGCTTCATCTATGTTCTACTATGGTGCTTTTAGTGTCTCCGCATACCGCAACACGCGACATATCTGTGCAGACGATAAGGACAACCGTTTCAGAGAGAAGAGCGGCCAATGTGACGATCTAGCTTTGTGTCGATTCGTTAACAAATGACGAAAACGGACGGATTTCTCAGGTTTTTACTACATATGAACTCTTTTCACATTCTCCCATCTAACTCGGCTGCTAGTCCTCCTTTCATGCAGAATCTTAAGGTCCTAGCTCATGTCAAAGGCACCAAAGCCAGCTAAAATGTCAATAATCGATACCTACAACGTGAAATGTACTACTTCTTACTGGCTATTACATCAACTTAGAAGCTTCATGTGTGTTCTACTATGGTGCTTTTAGTGTCTCCGCATACCGCAGCACGCGACATAGCTTTGCAGACGATAAGTACAACCGCTTCAGAGAGAAGAGCGGCCAATGTGACGATCTGGCTTTAAGTCGATTCGAAAACAAATGACGAAAACGGACGGATTTCTCAGGTTTTTACTACATATGAACACTTTTCACATTCTCCCATGCAACTCGGGTGCTAGACCTCCTTTCATGCAGAGTCTTACGGTCCTAGCTCATGTCCAAGGCACCAAAGCCAGCTAATAAGTCAATAGTCGATAACTAAAACTTGTATTGTACTACTTCTTACTGGCTATTACATCAACTTAGAAGGTTCATCTGTGTATTACTATGGTGCTTTTAGTGTCTCCGGATACCGCAACACGCGACATAGCTTAGCAGACGATAAGTACAACCGTTTCAGATAGAAGAGCGGCCAATGCGGCGATCTGACTTTAAGTCGATTCGATAACAAATGACGAAAACGGACGGATTTCTCAGGTTTTTACTACATATGAACACTTTTCACATTCTCCCGTGCAACTCGGCTGCTAATCCTTTCATGCAGAATCTTAAGGTCCTAGCTCATGTCCAAGGCACCAAATCCAGCTAAAAAGTCAATAATCGATACCTAAAACTTGAATTGTACTACTTCTTACTGGCTATTACATCAACTTAGAAGTTTCATCTGTGTTCTACTATGGTGCTTTTAGTGTCTCCTCATACCGCAGCACGCGACATAGCTTTGCACACGATAAGTACAACCGTTTCAGGGAGAAGAGCGTCCAATGTGACGATCTGGCTTTAAGTCGATTCGATAACAAATGACGAAAACGGACGGATTTCTCAGGTTTTTACTTCATATGAACACTTTTCACATTCTCCCGTGCAACTCGGCTGCTAGTCCTCCTTTCACGCAGAATCTTAAGGTCCTAGCTCATGTCCAAGGCACCAAAGCCAGCTAAAAAATCAATGATCGATACCTAAAACTTGAATTGTACTACTTCTTACTGGCTATTACATCAACTTAGAAGGTTCATCTGTATTCTTCTATGGTGCTTTTAGTGTCTCCGCATACCGCAGCACGCGAAATAGCTTTGCAGACGATAAGTACAACCGTTTCAGAGAGAAGAGCGGCCAACGTGACGGTCTGGCTTTAAGTCGATTCGACAACAAATGACGAAAACGGACGGATTTCTCAGGTTTTTACTACATATGAACACTTTTCACATTCTCCCATGAACTCGGCTGATAGTCCTCCTTTGATGCAGAATCTTGAGGTCCTAGCTCATGTCCAAGGCACCAAAGCCAGCTAAAAAGTCAATAACCGATACCTAAAACTTGAATTGTACTACTTCTTACTTGCTATTACATCAACTTAGAAGCTTCATCTGTGTCCTACTATGGTGCTTTTAGTGTCTCCGAATACCGCAGCACGCGACATAGCTTTGCAGACGATAAGTACAACCGTTTCAGACAGAAGAGCGGCCAATGTGACGATCTGGCTTTAAGTCGATTCGATAACAAATGACGAAAACGGACGGAATTCTCAGGTTTTTACTACATATGAACACTTTCACATTCTCCCATGCAGCGCGGCTGCTAGTCCTTCTTTCATGCAGAATCTTACGGTCCTAGCTCATGTCCAAGGCACCAAAGCCAGCTAAAAAGTCAATAATCGATAACTAAAACTTGTATTGTACTACTTCTTACTGGCTATTACATCAACTTAGAAGGTTCATCTGTGTATTACTATGGTGCTTTTAGTGTCTCTGGATACCGCAACACGCGACATAGCTTAGCAGACGATAAGTACAAACGTTTCAGACAGCAGAGCGGCCAATGCGGCGATCTGACTTTAAGTCGATTCGATAACAAATGACGAAAACGGACGGATTTCTCAGGTTTTTACTACATATGAACACTTTTCACATTCTCCCGTGCAACTCGGCTGCTAATCCTCCTTTCATGCAGAATCTTAAGGTCCTATCTCATGTCCAAGGCACCAAAGCCAGCTAAAAAGTCAATAATCGATACCTAAAACTTTAATTGTACTACTTCTTACTGGCTATTACATCAACTTAGAAGTTTCATGTGTGTTCTACTATGGTGCTTTTAGTGTCTCCTCATACCGCAGCACGCGACATAGCTTTGCAGACGGTAAGTACAACCGTTTCAGGGAGAAGAGCGTCCAATATGACGATCTGGCTTTAAGTCGATTCGAAAACAAATGACGAAAACGGACGGATATCTCAGGTTTTTACTACATATGAACACTTTTCACATTCTCCCGTGCAACTCGGCTGCTAGTCCTCCTCTCATGCAGAGTCTCACGGTCCTAGCTCATGTCCAAGGCACCAAAGCGAGCTAAAAAATCAATAATCGATACCTAAAACTTGAATTGTACTACTTCTTACTGGCTATTACATCAACTTAGAGGCTTCATCTGTGTTCTACTATGGTGCTTTTAGTGTCTCCACATACCGCAGCACGCGACATAGCTTTGCAGACGATAAGTACGACCGTTTCAGAGAGAAGAGCGGCCAATGTGACGATCTGGCTTTAAGTCGATTCGATAACAAATGACGAAAACGGACGGATTTCTCAGGTTTTTACTACATATGAACACTTTTCACATTCTCCCGTGCAACTCGGCTGCTAGTCCTCCTTTCATGCAGAAACTTAGGGTCCTAGCTCATGTCCAAGGCACCAAAGCCAGCTAAAAAGTCAATAATCTATACCTAAAACTTGAATTGTACTACTTCTTACTGGCTATTACATCAACTAAAAAGCTTCATCTGTGTTCTACTATGGTGCTTTTAGTGTCTCCGGATACCGCAACACGCGACATAGCTTAGCAGACGATAAGTACAACCGTTTCAGACAGCAGAGCGGCCAATGCGGCGATCTGACTTTAAGTCGATTCGATAACAAATGACGAAAACGGACAGATTTCTCAGGTTTTTACTACATATGAACACTTTTCACATTCTCCCGTGCAACTCGGCTGCTAATCCTCCTTTCATGCAGAATCTTAAGGTCCTATCTCATGTCCAAGGCACCAAAGCCAGCTAAAAAGTCAATAATCGATACCTAAAACTTTAATTGTACTACTTCTTACTGGCTATTACATCAACTTAGAAGTTTCATGTGTGTTCTACTATGGTGCTTTTAGTGTCTCCTCATACGGCAGCACGCGACATAGCTTTGCAGACGATAAGTACAACCGTTTCAGGGAGAAGAGCGTCCAATGTGACGATCTGGCTTTAAGTCGATTCGATAACAAATGACGAAAACGGACGGATTTCTCAGGTTTTTACTACATATGAACACTTTTCACATTCTCCCGTGCAACTCGGCTGCTAGTCCTCCTTTCACGCAGAATCTTAAGGTCCTACCTCATGTCCAAGGCACCAAAGCGAGCTAAAAAATCAATAATCGATACCTAAAACTTGAATTGTACTACTTCTTACTGGCTATTACATCAACTTAGAGGCTTCTTCTGTGTTCTACTATGGTGCTTTTAGTGTCTCCTCATACCGCAGCACGCGACATAGCTTTGCAGACGATAAGTACAACCGTTTCAGGGAGAAGAGCTTCCAATGTGTCGATCTGGCTTTAAGTCGATTCGATAACAAATGACGAAATCGGACGGATTTCTCAGGTTTTTACTACATATGAACACTTTTCACATTCTCCCGTGCAACTCGGCTGCTAGTTCTCCTTTCACGCAGAATCTTAAGGTCCTAGCTCATGTCCAAGGCACCAAAGCCAGCTAAAAAGTCAATAATCGATACCTAAAACTTAAATTGTACTACTTCTTACTGGCTATTACATCAACTTAGAGGCTTCATCTGTGTTCTACTATGGTGCTTTTAGTATCTCCACATACCGCAGCACGCGACATAGCTTTGCAGACGATAAGTACGACCGTTTCAGAGAGAAGGGCGGCCAATGTGACGATCTGGCTTTAAGTCGATTCGATAACAAATGACGAAAACGGACGGATTTCTCAGGTTTTTACTACATATGAACACTTTTCACATTCTCCCGTGAAACTCGGCTGCTAGTCCTCCTTTCATGCAGAATCTTAAGGTCCTAGCTCATGTTTAAGGCACCAAAGCCAGCTAAAAAGTCAATAATCTATACCTAAAACTTGAATTGTACTACTTCTTACTGGCTATTACATCAACTTAAAAGCTTCATCTATGTTCTACTATGGTGCTTTTAGTGTCTCCGCATACCGCAACACGCGACATATCTGTGCAGACGATAAGGACAACCGTTTCAGAGAGAAGAGCGGCCAATGTGACGATCTAGCTTTGTGTCGATTCGTTAACAAATGACGAAAACGGACGGATTTCTCAGGTTTTTACTACATATGAACTCTTTTCACATTCTCCCATCTAACTCGGCTGCTAGTCCTCCTTTCATGCAGAATCTTAAGGTCCTAGCTCATGTCAAAGGCACCAAAGCCAGCTAAAATGTCAATAATCGATACCTACAACGTGAAATGTACTACTTCTTACTGGCTATTACATCAACTTAGAAGCTTCATGTGTGTTCTACTATGGTGCTTTTAGTGTCTCCGCATACCGCAGCACGCGACATAGCTTTGCAGACGATAAGTACAACCGCTTCAGAGAGAAGAGCGGCCAATGTGACGATCTGGCTTTAAGTCGATTCGAAAACAAATGACGAAAACGGACGGATTTCTCAGGTTTTTACTACATATGAACACTTTTCACATTCTCCCATGCAACTCGGGTGCTAGACCTCCTTTCATGCAGAGTCTTACGGTCCTAGCTCATGTCCAAGGCACCAAAGCCAGCTAATAAGTCAATAGTCGATAACTAAAACTTGTATTGTACTACTTCTTACTGGCTATTACATCAACTTAGAAGGTTCATCTGTGTATTACTATGGTGCTTTTAGTGTCTCCGGATACCGCAACACGCGACATAGCTTAGCAGACGATAAGTACAACCGTTTCAGATAGAAGAGCGGCCAATGCGGCGATCTGACTTTAAGTCGATTCGATAACAAATGACGAAAACGGACGGATTTCTCAGGTTTTTACTACATATGAACACTTTTCACATTCTCCCGTGCAACTCGGCTGCTAATCCTTTCATGCAGAATCTTAAGGTCCTAGCTCATGTCCAAGGCACCAAATCCAGCTAAAAAGTCAATAATCGATACCTAAAACTTGAATTGTACTACTTCTTACTGGCTATTACATCAACTTAGAAGTTTCATCTGTGTTCTACTATGGTGCTTTTAGTGTCTCCTCATACCGCAGCACGCGACATAGCTTTGCACACGATAAGTACAACCGTTTCAGGGAGAAGAGCGTCCAATGTGACGATCTGGCTTTAAGTCGATTCGATAACAAATGACGAAAACGGACGGATTTCTCAGGTTTTTACTTCATATGAACACTTTTCACATTCTCCCGTGCAACTCGGCTGCTAGTCCTCCTTTCACGCAGAATCTTAAGGTCCTAGCTCATGTCCAAGGCACCAAAGCCAGCTAAAAAATCAATGATCGATACCTAAAACTTGAATTGTACTACTTCTTACTGGCTATTACATCAACTTAGAAGGTTCATCTGTATTCTTCTATGGTGCTTTTAGTGTCTCCGCATACCGCAGCACGCGAAATAGCTTTGCAGACGATAAGTACAACCGTTTCAGAGAGAAGAGCGGCCAACGTGACGGTCTGGCTTTAAGTCGATTCGACAACAAATGACGAAAACGGACGGATTTCTCAGGTTTTTACTACATATGAACACTTTTCACATTCTCCCATGAACTCGGCTGATAGTCCTCCTTTGATGCAGAATCTTGAGGTCCTAGCTCATGTCCAAGGCACCAAAGCCAGCTAAAAAGTCAATAACCGATACCTAAAACTTGAATTGTACTACTTCTTACTTGCTATTACATCAACTTAGAAGCTTCATCTGTGTCCTACTATGGTGCTTTTAGTGTCTCCGAATACCGCAGCACGCGACATAGCTTTGCAGACGATAAGTACAACCGTTTCAGACAGAAGAGCGGCCAATGTGACGATCTGGCTTTAAGTCGATTCGATAACAAATGACGAAAACGGACGGAATTCTCAGGTTTTTACTACATATGAACACTTTCACATTCTCCCATGCAGCGCGGCTGCTAGTCCTTCTTTCATGCAGAATCTTACGGTCCTAGCTCATGTCCAAGGCACCAAAGCCAGCTAAAAAGTCAATAATCGATAACTAAAACTTGTATTGTACTACTTCTTACTGGCTATTACATCAACTTAGAAGGTTCATCTGTGTATTACTATGGTGCTTTTAGTGTCTCTGGATACCGCAACACGCGACATAGCTTAGCAGACGATAAGTACAAACGTTTCAGACAGCAGAGCGGCCAATGCGGCGATCTGACTTTAAGTCGATTCGATAACAAATGACGAAAACGGACGGATTTCTCAGGTTTTTACTACATATGAACACTTTTCACATTCTCCCGTGCAACTCGGCTGCTAATCCTCCTTTCATGCAGAATCTTAAGGTCCTATCTCATGTCCAAGGCACCAAAGCCAGCTAAAAAGTCAATAATCGATACCTAAAACTTTAATTGTACTACTTCTTACTGGCTATTACATCAACTTAGAAGTTTCATGTGTGTTCTACTATGGTGCTTTTAGTGTCTCCTCATACCGCAGCACGCGACATAGCTTTGCAGACGGTAAGTACAACCGTTTCAGGGAGAAGAGCGTCCAATATGACGATCTGGCTTTAAGTCGATTCGAAAACAAATGACGAAAACGGACGGATATCTCAGGTTTTTACTACATATGAACACTTTTCACATTCTCCCGTGCAACTCGGCTGCTAGTCCTCCTCTCATGCAGAGTCTCACGGTCCTAGCTCATGTCCAAGGCACCAAAGCGAGCTAAAAAATCAATAATCGATACCTAAAACTTGAATTGTACTACTTCTTACTGGCTATTACATCAACTTAGAGGCTTCATCTGTGTTCTACTATGGTGCTTTTAGTGTCTCCACATACCGCAGCACGCGACATAGCTTTGCAGACGATAAGTACGACCGTTTCAGAGAGAAGAGCGGCCAATGTGACGATCTGGCTTTAAGTCGATTCGATAACAAATGACGAAAACGGACGGATTTCTCAGGTTTTTACTACATATGAACACTTTTCACATTCTCCCGTGCAACTCGGCTGCTAGTCCTCCTTTCATGCAGAAACTTAGGGTCCTAGCTCATGTCCAAGGCACCAAAGCCAGCTAAAAAGTCAATAATCTATACCTAAAACTTGAATTGTACTACTTCTTACTGGCTATTACATCAACTAAAAAGCTTCATCTGTGTTCTACTATGGTGCTTTTAGTGTCTCCGGATACCGCAACACGCGACATAGCTTAGCAGACGATAAGTACAACCGTTTCAGACAGCAGAGCGGCCAATGCGGCGATCTGACTTTAAGTCGATTCGATAACAAATGACGAAAACGGACAGATTTCTCAGGTTTTTACTACATATGAACACTTTTCACATTCTCCCGTGCAACTCGGCTGCTAATCCTCCTTTCATGCAGAATCTTAAGGTCCTATCTCATGTCCAAGGCACCAAAGCCAGCTAAAAAGTCAATAATCGATACCTAAAACTTTAATTGTACTACTTCTTACTGGCTATTACATCAACTTAGAAGTTTCATGTGTGTTCTACTATGGTGCTTTTAGTGTCTCCTCATACGGCAGCACGCGACATAGCTTTGCAGACGATAAGTACAACCGTTTCAGGGAGAAGAGCGTCCAATGTGACGATCTGGCTTTAAGTCGATTCGATAACAAATGACGAAAACGGACGGATTTCTCAGGTTTTTACTACATATGAACACTTTTCACATTCTCCCGTGCAACTCGGCTGCTAGTCCTCCTTTCACGCAGAATCTTAAGGTCCTACCTCATGTCCAAGGCACCAAAGCGAGCTAAAAAATCAATAATCGATACCTAAAACTTGAATTGTACTACTTCTTACTGGCTATTACATCAACTTAGAGGCTTCTTCTGTGTTCTACTATGGTGCTTTTAGTGTCTCCACATACCGCAGCACGCGACATAGCTTTGCAGACGATAAGTACGACCGTTTCAGAGAGAAGAGCGGCCAATGTGACGATCTAGCTTTAAGTCGATTCGATAACAAATGACGAAAACGGACGGATTTCTCAGGTTTTTACTACATATGAACACTTTTCACATTCTCCCGTGCAACTCGGCTGCTAGTCCTCCTTTCATGCAGAAACTTAGGGTCCTAGCTCATGTCCAAGGCACCAAAGCCAGCTAAAAAGTCAATAATCGATACCTAAAACTTGAATTGTACTACTTCTTACTGGCTATTACATCAACTAAAAAGCTTCATCTGTGTTCTACTATGGTGCTTTTAGTGTCTCCGCGTACCGCAACACGCGACATAACTTTGCAGACGATAAGGACAACCGTTTCAGAGAGAAGAGCGGCCAATGTGACGATCTGGCTTTGAGTCGATTCGTTAATAAATGACGAAAACGGACGGATTTCTCAGGTTTTTACTACATATGAACTCTTTTTACATTCTCCCATGCAACTCGGCTGCTAGTCCTCCTTTCATGCAGAATCTTAAGGTACTAGCTCATGTCAAAGGCTCCAAAGCCAGCTAAAAAGTCAATAATCGATACCTAAAACGTGAATTGTTCTACTTCTTACTGGCTATTACATCAACTTAGAAGCTTCATGTGTGTTCTACTATGGTGCTTTTAGTGTCTCCGAATACCGCAGCACGCGACATAGCTTTGCAGACGATAAGTACAACCGTTTCAGAGAGAAGAGCGGCCAATATGACGATCTGGCTTTAAGTCGATTCGAAAACAAATGACGAAAACGGACGGATTTCTCAGGTTTTTACTACATATGAACACTTTTCACATTCTCCCATGCAACTCCGCTGCTAGACCTCCTCTCATGCAGAGTCTTACGGTCCTAGCTCATGTCCAAGGCACCATAGCCAGCTAAAAAGTCAATAATCGATAACTAAAACTTGTATTGTACTACTTCTTACTGGCTATTACATCAATTTAGAAGGTTCATCTGTGTATTACTATGGTGCTTTTAGTGTCTCCGGATACCGCAACACGCGACATAGCTTAGCAGACGATAAGTACAACCGTTTCAGACAGCAGAGCGGCCAATGCGGCGATCTGACTTTAAGTCGATTCGATAACAAATGACGAAAACGGACGGATTTCTCAGGTTTTTACTACATATGAACACTTTTCACATTCTCCCGTGCAACTCGGCTGCTAATCCTCCTTTCATGCAGAATCTTAAGGTCCTATCTCATGTCCAAGGCACCAAAGCCAGCTAAAAAGTCAATAATCGATACCTAAAACTTTAATTGTACTACTTCTTACTGGCTATTACATCAACTTAGAAGTTTCATGTGTGTTCTACTATGGTGCTTTTAGTGTCTCCTCATACCGCAGCACGCGACATAGCTTTGCAGACGATAAGTACAACCGTTTCAGGGAGAAGAGCGTCCAATGTGACGATCTGGCTTTAAGTCGATTCGATAACAAATGACGAAAACGGACGGATTTCTCAGGTTTTTACTACATATGAACACTTTTCACATTCTCCCGTGCAACTCGGCTGCTAGTCCTCCTTTCACGCAGAATCTTAAGGTCCTAGCTCATGTCCAAGGCACCAAAGCCAGCTAAAAAATCAATGATCGATACCTAAAACTTGAATTGTACTACTTCTTACTGGCTATTACATCAACTTAGAAGGTTCATCTGTATTCTTCTATGGTGCTTTTAGTGTCTCCGCATACCGCAGCACGCGAAATAGCTTTGCAGACGATAAGTACAACCGTTTCAGAGAGAAGAGCGGCCAACGTGACGGTCTGGCTTTAAGTCGATTCGACAACAAATGACGAAAACGGACGGATTTCTCAGGTTTTTACTACATATGAACACTTTTCACATTCTCCCATGAACTCGGCTGCTAGTCCTCCTTTGATGCAGAATCTTGAGGTCCTAGCTCATGTCCAAGGCACCAAAGCCAGCTAAAAAGTCAATAACCGATACCTAAAACTTGAATTGTACTACTTCTTACTTGCTATTACATCAACTTAGAAGCTTCATCTGTGTCCTACTATGGTGCTTTTAGTGTCTCCGAATACCGCAGCACGCGACATAGCTTTGCAGACGATAAGTACAACCGTTTCAGACAGAAGAGCGGCCAATGTGACGATCTGGCTTTAAGTCGATTCGATAACAAATGACGAAAACGGACGGAATTCTCAGGTTTTTACTACATATGAACACTTTCACATTCTCCCATGCAGCGCGGCTGCTAGTCCTTCTTTCATGCAGAATCTTACGGTCCTAGCTCATGTCCAAGGCACCAAAGCCAGCTAAAAAGTCAATAATCGATAACTAAAACTTGTATTGTACTACTTCTTACTGGCTATTACATCAACTTAGAAGGTTCATCTGTGTATTACTATGGTGCTTTTAGTGTCTCTGGATACCGCAACACGCGACATAGCTTAGCAGACGATAAGTACAACCGTTTCAGACAGCAGAGCGGCCAATGCGGCGATCTGACTTTAAGTCGATTCGATAACAAATGACGAAAACGGACGGATTTCTCAGGTTTTTACTACATATGAACACTTTTCACATTCTCCCGTGCAACTCGGCTGCTAATCCTCCTTTCATGCAGAATCTTAAGGTCCTATCTCATGTCCAAGGCACCAAAGCCAGCTAAAAAGTCAATAATCGATACCTAAAACTTGAATTGTACTACTTCTTACTGGCTATTACATCAACTTAGAGGCTTCATCTGTGTTCTACTATGGTGCTTTTAGTGTCTCCACATACCGCAGCACGCGACATAGCTTTGCAGACGATAAGTACGACCGTTTCAGAGAGAAGAGCGGCCAATGTGACGATCTGGCTTTAAGTCGATTCGATAACAAATGACGAAAACGGACGGATTTCTCAGGTTTTTACTACATATGAACACTTTTCACATTCTCCCGTGCAACTCGGCTGCTAGTCCTCCTTTCATGCAGAAACTTAGGGTCCTAGCTCATGTCCAAGGCACCAAAGCCAGCTAAAAAGTCAATAATCTATAACTAAAACTTGAATTGTACTACTTCTTACTGGCTATTACATCAACTAAAAAGCTTCATCTGTGTTCTACTATGGTGCTTTTAGTGTCTCCGCGTACCGCAACTCGCGACATAACTTTGCAGACGATAAGGACAACCGTTTCAGAGAGAAGAGCGGCCAATGTGACGATCTGGCTTTGAGTCGATTCGTTAATAAATGACGAAAACGGACGGATTTCTCAGGTTTTTACTACATATGAACTCTTTTCACATTCTCCCATGCAACTCGGCTGCTAGTCCTCCTTTCATGCAGAATCTTAAGGTACTAGCTCATGTCAAAGGCACCAAAGCCAGCTTAAAAGTCAATAATCGATACCTAAAACGTGAATTGTTCTACTTCTTACTGGCTATTACATCAACTTAGAAGCTTCATGTGTGTTCTACTATGGTGCTTTTAGTGTCTCCGAATACCGCAGCACGCGACATAGCTTTGCAGACGATAAGTACAACCGTTTCAGAGAGAAGAGCGGCCAATATGACGATCTGGCTTTAAGTCGATTCGAAAACAAATGACGAAAACGGACGGATTTCTCAGGTTTTTACTACATATGAACACTTTTCACATTCTCCCATGCAACTCGGCTGCTAGACCACCTTTCATGCAGAGTCTTACGGTCCTAGCTCATGTCCAAGGCACCAAAGCCAGCTAAAAAGTCAATAATCGATAACTAAAACTTGTATTGTACTACTTCTTACTGGCTATTACATCAATTTAGAAGGTTCATCTGTGTATTACTATGGTGCTTTTAGTGTCTCCGGATACCGCAACACGCGACATAGCTTAGCAGACGATAAGTACAACCGTTTCAGACAGCAGAGCGGCCAATGCGGCGATCTGACTTTAAGTCGATTCGATAACAAATTACGAAAACGGACGGATTTCTCAGGTTTTTACTACATATGAACACTTTTCACATTCTCCCGTGCAACTCGGCTGCCAATCCTCCTTTCATGCAGAATCTTAAGGTCCTATCTCATGTCCAAGGCACCAAAGCCAGCTAAAAAGTCAATAATCGATACCTAAAACTTTAATTGTACTACTTCTTACTGGCTATTACATCAACTTAGAAGTTTCATCTGTGTTCTACTATGGTGCTTTTAGTGTCTCCTCATACCGCAGCACGCGACATAGCTTTGCAGACGATAAGTACAACCGTTTCAGGGAGAAGAGCGTCCAATGTGACGATCTGGCTTTAAGTCGATTCGATAACAAATGACGAAAACGGACGGATTTATCAGGTTTTTACTACATATGAACACTTTTCACATTCTCCCATGCAACTCGGCTGCTAGACCTCCTTTCATGCAGAGTCTTACGGTCCTAGCTCATGTCCAAGGCACCAAAGCCAGCTAAAAAGTCAATAATCGATAACTAAAACTTGTATTGTACTACTTCTTACTAGCTATTACATCAATTTAGAAGGTTCATCTGTGTATTACTATGGTGCTTTTAGTGTCTCCGGATACCGCAACACGCGACATAGCTTAGCAGACGATAAGTACAACCGTTTCAGACAGAAGAGCGGCCAATGCGGCGATCTGACTTTAAGTCGATTCCATAACAAATGACAAAAACGGACGGATTTCTCAGGTTTTTACTACACATGAACACTTTTCACATTCTCCCGTGCAACTCGGCTGCTAGTCCGCCTTTCATGCAGAATCTTAAGGTCCTAGCTCATGTTTAAGGCACCAAAGCCAGCTAAAAAGTCAATAATCTATACCTAAAACTTGAATTGTACTACTTCTTACTGGCTATTACATCAACTTAAAAGCTTCATCTGTGTTCTACTATGGTGCTTTTAGTGTCTCCGCATACCGCAACACGCGACATATCTTTGCAGACGATAAGGACAACCGTTTCAGAGAGAAGAGCGGCCAATGTGACGATCTGGCTTTGAGTCGATTCGTTAACAAATTACGAAAACGGACGGATTTCTCAGGTTTTTACTACATATGAACTCTTTTCACATTCTCCCATGCAACTCGGCTGCTAGTCCTCCTTTCATGCAGAATCTTAAGGTCCTAGCTCATGTCCAAGGCACCAAAGCCAGCTAAAAAGTCAATAATCGATACCTAAAACGTGAATTGTACTACTTCTTACTGGCTATTACATCAACATAGAAGCTTCATGTGTGTTCTATTATGGTGCTTTTAGTGTCTCCGCATACGGCAGAACGCGAAAAAGCTTTGCAGACGATAAGTACAACCGTCTCAGGGAGAAGAGCGGTCAATGTGACGATCTGGCTTTAAGTCGATTCGATAACAAATGACGAAAACGGACGGATTTCTCAGGTTTTTACTACATATGAACACTTTTCACATTCTCCTATCCAACGCGGGTGCTAGTCCTACTTTCATGCACAATCTTAAGTTCCTAGCTCATGTCCAAGGCACCAAAGCCAGCTAAAAAGTCAATAATCGATACCTAAAACTTGACTTGTACTACTTCTTACTGGCTATTACATCAACTTAAAAGTTTCATCTGTGTTCTAGTATGGTGCTTTTAGTGTCCCCGCATACTGGAACACGAGACATAGCTTTGCAGACGATAAGTACAACAGTTTCAGAGAGAAGAGCGGCCAATGTGACGATCTGGCTTTAAGTCGATTCGATAACAAAAGACGAAAACGGACGGATTTCTCAGGTTTTTACTACATATGAACACTTTTCACATTCTCCCGTGCAACTCGGCTGCTAGTCCTCCTTCCATGCAGAATCTTAAGGTCCTAGCTCATGTCAAAGCCACCAAAGCCAGCTAATAAGTCAATAATCGATACCTAAAACGTGAGTTGTACTACTTCTTACTGGCTATTACATCAACTTATAAGCTTCATGTGTGTTTTACTATGGTGCTTTTAGTGTCTCCTCATACCGCAGCACGCGACATAGCTTTCCAGACGATAAGTACAACCATTTCAGAGAGAAGAGCGGCCAAAATGACGATCTGGCTTTAATTCGATTCGAAAACAAATGACGAAAACGGACGGATTTCAAAGGTTTTTACTACATATGAACACTTTTCACATTCTCCCGTGCAACTCGGCTGCTACTCCTCCTTTCATGCTGAATCATAAGGTCCTAGCTCATGTCCAAGGCACCAAAGCCAGCTAATAAGTCAATAATCGATACCTAAAACTTGAATTGTACTACTTCTTACTGGCTATTACATCAACTTTGAAGGTTCGTCTGTATTCTTCTATGGTGCTTTTAGTGTCTCCGCATTCCGCAGCACGCGAAATAGCTTTGCAGACGATAAGTACAACCGTTTCAGAGAGAAGAGCGGCCATCGTGACGATCTGGCTTTAAGTCGATTCGACAACAAATGACGAAAACGGACGGATTTCTCAGGTTTTTACTACATATGAACACTTTTCACATTCTCCCATGAACTCGGCTGCTAGTCCTCCTTTCATGCAGAATCTTAAGGTCCAAGCTCATGTCCAAGGCAGCAAAGCCAGCTAAAAAGTCAATAATCGATACCTAAAACTTAAATTGTACTACTTCTTACTGGCTATTACTTCAACTTAGAAGCTTCATCTGTGTACTACTATATTGATTTTAGTGTCTCCGGATACCGCAGCACGCGACATAGCTTTGCAGACGATAAGTACAACCGTTTCAGGGAGAAGAGCGGCCAACGTGACGATCTGGCTTTAAGTCGATTCCACAACAAATGTCGAAAACGGACGGATTTCTCAGGTTTTTACTACATATGAACACTTTTCACATTCTCCCATGAACTCGGCTGCTAGTCCTCCTTTCATGCAGAATCTTAAGGTCCAAGCTCATGTCCAAGGCAGCAAAGCCAGCTAAAAAGTCAATAATCGATACCTAAAACTTGAATTGTACTACCTCTTACTGGCTATTACATCAACTTAGAAGCTTCATGTGTGTTCTACTATGGTGCTTTTAGTGTCTCCGCATACCGCAGCACGCGACATAGCTTTGCCGACGATAAGTACAACCGTTTCATAGAGATGAGCGGCCAATGTGACGATCTGACTTTAAGTCGATTCGAGAACAAAAGACGAAAACGGACGGATTTCTCAGGTTTTTACTACATATGAACACTTTTCACATTCTCCCATGCAACTCGGCTGCTAGACCTCCTTTCATGCAGAATCTTACGGTCCTAACCCATGTCCAAGGCACCAAAGCCATCTAAAAATCAATAATCGATAACTAAAACTTGTATTGTACTACTTCTTACTGGCTATTACATCAACTTAGAAGGTTCATCTGTGTATTACTATGGTGCTTTTAGTGTCTCCGGATACCGCAACATGCGACATAGCTTAGCAGACGATAAGTACAACCGTTTCAGACAAAAGAGCGGCCAATGCGGCGATCTGACTTTAAGTCAATTCGATTACAAATGACGAAAACGGACGGATTTCTCAGGTTTTTACTACATATGAACACTTTTCACATTCTCCCGTGCAACTCGGCTGCTAATCCTCCTTTCATGCAGTATCTTAAGGTCCTAGCTCATGACCAAGGCACCAAAGCCAGCTAAAAAGTCAATAATCGATACCTAAAACTTTAATTGTACTACTTCTTACTGGCTATTACATCAACTTAGAAGTTTCACTTGTGTTCTACTATGGTGCATGTAGTGTCTCCTCATACCGCAGCACGCGACATAGCTTTGCAGACGATAAGTACAACCGTTTCAGACAGAAGAGCGGCCAATGTGACGATCTGGCTTTGAGTCGATTCGATAACAAATGACGAAAACGGACGGATTTCTCAGGTTTTTACTACATATGAACACTTTTCACATTCTCCCGTGCAACTCGGCTGGTAGTCCTCCTTTCATGCAGAATCTTAAGGTCCTAGCTCATGTTTAAGGCACCAAAGCCAGCTAAAAAGTCAATAATCTATACCTAAAACTTGAATTGTACTACTTCTTACTGGCTATTACATCAACTTAAAAGCTTCATCTGTGTTCTACTATGGTGCTTTTAGTGTCTCCGCATACCGCAACACGCGACATATCTTTGCAGACGATAAGGACAACCGTTTCAGAGAGAAGAGCGGCCAATGTGACGATCTGGCTTTGAGTCGATTCGTTAACAAATGACGAAAACGGACGGATTTCTCAGGTTTTTACTACATATGAACTCTTTTCACATTCTCCCATGCAACTCGGCTGCTAGTCCTCCTTTCATGCAGAATCTTAAGGTCCTAGCTCATGTCCAAGGCACCAAAGCCAGCTAAAAAGTCAATAATCGATACCTAAAACGTGAATTGTACTACTTCTTACTGGCTATTACATCAACATAGAAGCTTCATGTGTGTTCTATTAAGGTGCTTTTAGTGTCTCCGCATACGGCAGAACGCGAAATAGCTTTGCAGACGATAAGTACAACCGTTTCAGGGAGAAGAGCGGCCAATGTGACGATCTGGCTTTAAGTCGATTCGATAACAAATGACGAAAACGGACGGATTTCTGAGGTTTTTACTACATATGAATACTTTTCACATTCTCCCGTGCAACTCGGCTGCTAGTCCTCCTTTCATGCAGAATCTTAAGGTCCTAGCTCATGTCCAAGGCACCAAAGCCAGCTAAAAAGTCAATAATTGATACGTAAAACTTGACTTGTACTACTTCTTACTGGCTATTACATCAACTTAAAAGTTTCATCTGTGTTCTAGTATGGTGCTTTTAGTGTCTCCGCATACCGGAACACGAGACATAGCTTTGCAGACGATAAGTACAACCATTTCAGAGAGAAGAGCGGCCAAAATGACGATCTGGCTTTAATTCGATTCGAAAACAAATGACGAAAACGGACGGATTTCAAAGGTTTTTACTACATATGAACACTTTTCACATTCTCCCGTGCAACTCGGCTGCTACTCCTCCTTTCATGCTGAATCATAAGGTCCTAGCTCATGTCCAAGGCACCAAAGCCAGCTAATAAGTCAATAATCGATACCTAAAACTTGAATTGTACTACTTCTTACTGGCTATTACATCAACTTTGAAGGTTCGTCTGTATTCTTCTATGGTGCTTTTAGTGTCTCCGCATTCCGCAGCACGCGAAATAGCTTTGCAGACGATAAGTACAACCGTTTCAGAGAGAAGAGCGGCCATCGTGACGATCTGGCTTTAAGTCGATTCGACAACAAATGACGAAAACGGACGGATTTCTCAGGTTTTTACTACATATGAACACTTTTCACATTCTCCCATGAACTCGGCTGCTAGTCCTCCTTTCATGCAGAATCTTAAGGTCCAAGCTCATGTCCAAGGCAGCAAAGCCAGCTAAAAAGTCAATAATCGATACCTAAAACTTAAATTGTACTACTTCTTACTGGCTATTACTTCAACTTAGAAGCTTCATCTGTGTACTACTATATTGATTTTAGTGTCTCCGGATACCGCAGCACGCGACATAGCTTTGCAGACGATAAGTACAACCGTTTCAGGGAGAAGAGCGGCCAACGTGACGATCTGGCTTTAAGTCGATTCCACAACAAATGTCGAAAACGGACGGATTTCTCAGGTTTTTACTACATATGAACACTTTTCACATTCTCCCATGAACTCGGCTGCTAGTCCTCCTTTCATGCAGAATCTTAAGGTCCAAGCTCATGTCCAAGGCAGCAAAGCCAGCTAAAAAGTCAATAATCGATACCTAAAACTTGAATTGTACTACCTCTTACTGGCTATTACATCAACTTAGAAGCTTCATGTGTGTTCTACTATGGTGCTTTTAGTGTCTCCGCATACCGCAGCACGCGACATAGCTTTGCCGACGATAAGTACAACCGTTTCATAGAGATGAGCGGCCAATGTGACGATCTGACTTTAAGTCGATTCGAGAACAAAAGACGAAAACGGACGGATTTCTCAGGTTTTTACTACATATGAACACTTTTCACATTCTCCCATGCAACTCGGCTGCTAGACCTCCTTTCATGCAGAATCTTACGGTCCTAACCCATGTCCAAGGCACCAAAGCCATCTAAAAATCAATAATCGATAACTAAAACTTGTATTGTACTACTTCTTACTGGCTATTACATCAACTTAGAAGGTTCATCTGTGTATTACTATGGTGCTTTTAGTGTCTCCGGATACCGCAACATGCGACATAGCTTAGCAGACGATAAGTACAACCGTTTCAGACAAAAGAGCGGCCAATGCGGCGATCTGACTTTAAGTCAATTCGATTACAAATGACGAAAACGGACGGATTTCTCAGGTTTTTACTACATATGAACACTTTTCACATTCTCCCGTGCAACTCGGCTGCTAATCCTCCTTTCATGCAGTATCTTAAGGTCCTAGCTCATGACCAAGGCACCAAAGCCAGCTAAAAAGTCAATAATCGATACCTAAAACTTTAATTGTACTACTTCTTACTGGCTATTACATCAACTTAGAAGTTTCACTTGTGTTCTACTATGGTGCATGTAGTGTCTCCTCATACCGCAGCACGCGACATAGCTTTGCAGACGATAAGTACAACCGTTTCAGACAGAAGAGCGGCCAATGTGACGATCTGGCTTTGAGTCGATTCGATAACAAATGACGAAAACGGACGGATTTCTCAGGTTTTTACTACATATGAACACTTTTCACATTCTCCCGTGCAACTCGGCTGGTAGTCCTCCTTTCATGCAGAATCTTAAGGTCCTAGCTCATGTTTAAGGCACCAAAGCCAGCTAAAAAGTCAATAATCTATACCTAAAACTTGAATTGTACTACTTCTTACTGGCTATTACATCAACTTAAAAGCTTCATCTGTGTTCTACTATGGTGCTTTTAGTGTCTCCGCATACCGCAACACGCGACATATCTTTGCAGACGATAAGGACAACCGTTTCAGAGAGAAGAGCGGCCAATGTGACGATCTGGCTTTGAGTCGATTCGTTAACAAATGACGAAAACGGACGGATTTCTCAGGTTTTTACTACATATGAACTCTTTTCACATTCTCCCATGCAACTCGGCTGCTAGTCCTCCTTTCATGCAGAATCTTAAGGTCCTAGCTCATGTCCAAGGCACCAAAGCCAGCTAAAAAGTCAATAATCGATACCTAAAACGTGAATTGTACTACTTCTTACTGGCTATTACATCAACATAGAAGCTTCATGTGTGTTCTATTAAGGTGCTTTTAGTGTCTCCGCATACGGCAGAACGCGAAATAGCTTTGCAGACGATAAGTACAACCGTTTCAGGGAGAAGAGCGGCCAATGTGACGATCTGGCTTTAAGTCGATTCGATAACAAATGACGAAAACGGACGGATTTCTGAGGTTTTTACTACATATGAATACTTTTCACATTCTCCCGTGCAACTCGGCTGCTAGTCCTCCTTTCATGCAGAATCTTAAGGTCCTAGCTCATGTCCAAGGCACCAAAGCCAGCTAAAAAGTCAATAATTGATACGTAAAACTTGACTTGTACTACTTCTTACTGGCTATTACATCAACTTAAAAGTTTCATCTGTGTTCTAGTATGGTGCTTTTAGTGTCTCCGCATACCGGAACACGAGACATAGCTTTGCAGACGATAAGTACAACCGTTTCAGAGAGAAGAGCGGCCAATGTGGCGATCTGGCTTTGAGTCGATACGATAACAAATGACGAAAACGGACGGATTTCTCAGGTTTTTACTACATACGAACACTTTTCACATACTCCCATGCAACGCGGCTGCTAGTCCTCCTTTCATGCAGAATCTTAAGGTCCTAGCTCATGTCCAAGGCACCAAAGCCAGCTAAAAAGTCAATAATCGATACCTAAAACTTTAATTGTACTACTTCTTACTGGCTATTACATCAACTTAGAAGTTTCATCTGTGTATTACTATGGTGCTTTTAGTGTCTCCGGATACCGCAACACGCGACATAGCTTAGCAGACGATAAGTACAACCGTTTCAGACAGAAGAGCGGCCAATGCGGCGATCTGACTTTAAGTCGATTCCATAACAAATGACAAAAACGGACGGATTTCTCAGGTTTTTACTACACATGAACACTTTTCACATTCTCCCGTGCAACTCGGCTGCTAGTCCTCCTTTCATGCAGAATCTTAAGGTCCTAGCTCATGTTTAAGGCACCAAAGCCAGCTAAAAAGTCAATAATCTATACCTAAAACTTGAATTGTACTACTTCTTACTGGCTATTACATCAACTTAAAAGCTTCATCTGTGTTCTACTATGGTGCTTTTAGTGTCTCCGCATACCGCAACACGCGACATATCTTTGCAGACGATAAGGACAACCGTTTCAGAGAGAAGAGCGGCCAATGTGACGATCTGGCTTTGAGTCGATTCGTTAACAAATTACGAAAACGGACGGATTTCTCAGGTTTTTACTACATATGAACTCTTTTCACATTCTCCCATGCAACTCGGCTGCTAGTCCTCCTTTCATGCAGAATCTTAAGGTCCTAGCTCATGTCCAAGGCACCAAAGCCAGCTAAAAAGTCAATAATCGATACCTAAAACGTGAATTGTACTACTTCTTACTGGCTATTACATCAACATAGAAGCTTCATGTGTGTTCTATTAAGGTGCTTTTAGTGTCTCCGCATACGGCAGAACGCGAAATAGCTTTGCAGACGATAAGTACAACCGTCTCAGGGAGAAGAGCGGTCAATGTGACGATCTGGCTTTAAGTCGATTCGATAACAAATGACGAAAACGGACGGATTTCTCAGGTTTTTACTACATATGAACACTTTTCACATTCTCCTATCCAACGCGGGTGCTAGTCCTACTTTCATGCACAATCTTAAGTTCCTAGCTCATGTCCAAGGCACCAAAGCCAGCTAAAAAGTCAATAATCGATACCTAAAACTTGACTTGTACTACTTCTTACTGGCTATTACATCAACTTAAAAGTTTCATCTGTGTTCTAGTATGGTGCTTTTAGTGTCCCCGCATACTGGAACACGAGACATAGCTTTGCAGACGATAAGTACAACAGTTTCAGAGAGAAGAGCGGCCAATGTGACGATCTGGCTTTAAGTCGATTCGATAACAAAAGACGAAAACGGACGGATTTCTCAGGTTTTTACTACATATGAACACTTTTCACATTCTCCCGTGCAACTCGGCTGCTAGTCCTCCTTCCATGCAGAATCTTAAGGTCCTAGCTCATGTCAAAGCCACCAAAGCCAGCTAATAAGTCAATAATCGATACCTAAAACGTGAGTTGTACTACTTCTTACTGGCTATTACATCAACTTATAAGCTTCATGTGTGTTTTACTATGGTGCTTTTAGTGTCTCCTCATACCGCAGCACGCGACATAGCTTTCCAGACGATAAGTACAACCATTTCAGAGAGAAGAGCGGCCAAAATGACGGTCTGGCTTTAATTCGATTCGAAAACAAATGACGAAAACGGACGGATTTCAAAGGTTTTTACTACATATGAACACTTTTCACATTCTCCCGTGCAACTCGGCTGCTACTCCTCCTTTCATGCTGAATCATAAGGTCCTAGCTCATGTCCAAGGCACCAAAGCCAGCTAATAAGTCAATAATCGATACCTAAAACTTGAATTGTACTACTTCTTACTGGCTATTACATCAACTTTGAAGGTTCGTCTGTATTCTTCTATGGTGCTTTTAGTGTCTCCGCATTCCGCAGCACGCGAAATAGCTTTGCAGACGATAAGTACAACCGTTTCAGAGAGAAGAGCGGCCATCGTGACGATCTGGCTTTAAGTCGATTCGACAACAAATGACGAAAACGGACGGATTTCTCAGGTTTTTACTACATATGAACACTTTTCACATTCTCCCATGAACTCGGCTGCTAGTCCTCCTTTCATGCAGAATCTTAAGGTCCAAGCTCATGTCCAAGGCAGCAAAGCCAGCTAAAAAGTCAATAATCGATACCTAAAACTTAAATTGTACTACTTCTTACTGGCTATTACTTCAACTTAGAAGCTTCATCTGTGTACTACTATATTGATTTTAGTGTCTCCGGATACCGCAGCACGCGACATAGCTTTGCAGACGATAAGTACAACCGTTTCAGGGAGAAGAGCGGCCAACGTGACGATCTGGCTTTAAGTCGATTCGACAACAAATGTCGAAAACGGACGGATTTCTCAGGTTTTTACTACATATGAACACTTTTCACATTCTCCCATGAACTCGGCTGCTAGTCCTCCTTTCATGCAGAATCTTAAGGTCCAAGCTCATGTCCAAGGCAGCAAAGCCAGCTAAAAAGTCAATAATCGATACCTAAAACTTGAATTGTACTACCTCTTACTGGCTATTACATCAACTTAGAAGCTTCATGTGTGTTCTACTATGGTGCTTTTAGTGTCTCCGCATACCGCAGCACGCGACATAGCTTTGCCGACGATAAGTACAACCGTTTCATAGAGATGAGCGGCCAATGTGACGATCTGACTTTAAGTCGATTCGAGAACAAAAGACGAAAACGGACGGATTTCTCAGGTTTTTACTACATATGAACACTTTTCACATTCTCCCATGCAACTCGGCTGCTAGACCTCCTTTCATGCAGAATCTTACGGTCCTAACCCATGTCCAAGGCACCAAAGCCATCTAAAAATCAATAATCGATAACTAAAACTTGTATTGTACTACTTCTTACTGGCTATTACATCAACTTAGAAGGTTCATCTGTGTATTACTATGGTGCTTTTAGTGTCTCCGGATACCGCAACATGCGACATAGCTTAGCAGACGATAAGTACAACCGTTTCAGACAAAAGAGCGGCCAATGCGGCGATCTGACTTTAAGTCAATTCGATTACAAATGACGAAAACGGACGGATTTCTCAGGTTTTTACTACATATGAACACTTTTCACATTCTCCCGTGCAACTCGGCTGCTAATCCTCCTTTCATGCAGTATCTTAAGGTCCTAGCTCATGACCAAGGCACCAAAGCCAGCTAAAAAGTCAATAATCGATACCTAAAACTTTAATTGTACTACTTCTTACTGGCTATTACATCAACTTAGAAGTTTCACTTGTGTTCTACTATGGTGCATGTAGTGTCTCCTCATACCGCAGCACGCGACATAGCTTTGCAGACGATAAGTACAACCGTTTCAGACAGAAGAGCGGCCAATGTGACGATCTGGCTTTGAGTCGATTCGATAACAAATGACGAAAACGGACGGATTTCTCAGGTTTTTACTACATATGAACACTTTTCACATTCTCCCGTGCAACTCGGCTGGTAGTCCTCCTTTCATGCAGAATCTTAAGGTCCTAGCTCATGTTTAAGGCACCAAAGCCAGCTAAAAAGTCAATAATCTATACCTAAAACTTGAATTGTACTACTTCTTACTGGCTATTACATCAACTTAAAAGCTTCATCTGTGTTCTACTATGGTGCTTTTAGTGTCTCCGCATACCGCAACACGCGACATATCTTTGCAGACGATAAGGACAACCGTTTCAGAGAGAAGAGCGGCCAATGTGACGATCTGGCTTTGAGTCGATTCGTTAACAAATGACGAAAACGGACGGATTTCTCAGGTTTTTACTACATATGAACTCTTTTCACATTCTCCCATGCAACTCGGCTGCTAGTCCTCCTTTCATGCAGAATCTTAAGGTCCTAGCTCATGTCCAAGGCACCAAAGCCAGCTAAAAAGTCAATAATCGATACCTAAAACGTGAATTGTACTACTTCTTACTGGCTATTACATCAACATAGAAGCTTCATGTGTGTTCTATTATGGTGCTTTTAGTGTCTCCGCATACCGCAGCACGCGAAATAGCTTTGCAGACGATAAGTACAACCGTTTCAGGGAGAAGAGCGGCCAATGTGACGATCTGGCTTTAAGTCGATTCGATAACAAATGACGAAAACGGACGGATTTCTGAGGTTTTTACTACATATGAATACTTTTCACATTCTCCCGTGCAACTCGGCTGCTAGTCCTCCTTTCATGCAGAATCTTAAGGTCCTAGCTCATGTCCAAGGCACCAAAGCCAGCTAAAAAGTCAATAATTGATACGTAAAACTTGACTTGTACTACTTCTTACTGGCTATTACATCAACTTAAAAGTTTCATCTGTGTTCTAGTATGGTGCTTTTAGTGTCTCCGCATACCGGAACACGAGACATAGCTTTGCAGACGATAAGTACAACCGTTTCAGAGAGAAGAGCGGCCAATGTGGCGATCTGGCTTTGAGTCGATTCGATAACAAATGACGAAAACGGACGGATTTCTCAGGTTTTTACTACATATGAACACTTTTCACATACTCCCATGCAACGCGGCTGCTAGTCCTCCTTTCATGCAGAATCTTAAGGTCCTAGCTCATGTCCAAGGCACCAAAGCCAGCTAAAAAGTCAATAATCGATACCTAAAACTTAAATTGTACTACTTCTTACTGGCTATTACATCAACTTATAAGCTTCATCTGTGGTCTACTATGGTGCTTTTAGTGTCTCCGCATACCGCATCACGCGACATAGCTTTGCAGACGACAAGTACAACCGTTTCAGAGAGAAGAGCGGCCAATGTGACGATCTGGCTTTAAGTCGATTCGATAACAAATGACAAAAACGGACGGATTTCTCAGGTTTTTACTACACATGAACACTTTTCACATTCTCCCGTGCAACTCGGCTGCTAGTCCTCCTTTCATGCAGAATCTTAAGGTCCTAGCTCATGTTTAAGGCACCAAAGCCAGCTAAAAAGTCAATAATCTATACCTAAAACTTGAATTGTACTACTTCTTACTGGCTATTACATCAACTTAAAAGCTTCATCTGTGTTCTACTATGGTGCTTTTAGTGTCTCCGCATACCGCAACACGCGACATATCTTTGCAGACGATAAGGACAACCGTTTCAGAGAGAAGAGCGGCCAATGTGACGATCTGGCTTTGAGTCGATTCGTTAACAAATTACGAAAACGGACGGATTTCTCAGGTTTTTACTACATATGAACTCTTTTCACATTCTCCCATGCAACTCGGCTGCTAGTCCTCCTTTCATGCAGAATCTTAAGGTCCTAGCTCATGTCCAAGGCACCAAAGCCAGCTAAAAAGTCAATAATCGATACCTAAAACGTGAATTGTACTACTTCTTACTGGCTATTACATCAACATAGAAGCTTCATGTGTGTTCTATTATGGTGCTTTTAGTGTCTCCGCATACGGCAGAACGCGAAAAAGCTTTGCAGACGATAAGTACAACCGTCTCAGGGAGAAGAGCGGTCAATGTGACGATCTGGCTTTAAGTCGATTCGATAACAAATGACGAAAACGGACGGATTTCTCAGGTTTTTACTACATATGAACACTTTTCACATTCTCCTATCCAACGCGGGTGCTAGTCCTACTTTCATGCACAATCTTAAGTTCCTAGCTCATGTCCAAGGCACCAAAGCCAGCTAAAAAGTCAATAATCGATACCTAAAACTTGAATTGTACTACTTCTTACTGGCTATTACATCAACTTTGAAGGTTCGTCTGTATTCTTCTATGGTGCTTTTAGTGTCTCCGCATTCCGCAGCACGCGAAATAGCTTTGCAGACGATAAGTACAACCGTTTCAGAGAGAAGAGCGGCCATCGTGACGATCTGGCTTTAAGTCGATTCGACAACAAATGACGAAAACGGACGGATTTCTCAGGTTTTTACTACATATGAACACTTTTCACATTCTCCCATGCAACTCGGCTGCTAGTCCTCCTTTCATGCAGAATCTTAAGGTCCTAGCTCATGTCCAAGGCACCAAAGCCAGCTAAAAAGTCAATAATTGATACGTAAAACTTGACTTGTACTACTTCTTACTGGCTATTACATCAACTTAAAAGTTTCATCTGTGTTCTAGTATGGTGCTTTTAGTGTCTCCGCATACCGGAACACGAGACATAGCTTTGCAGACGATAAGTACAACCGTTTCAGAGAGAAGAGCGGCCAATGTGGCGATCTGGCTTTGAGTCGATTCGATAACAAATGACGAAAACGGACGGATTTCTCAGGTTTTTACTACATATGAACACTTTTCACATACTCCCATGCAACGCGGCTGCTAGTCCTCCTTTCATGCAGAATCTTAAGGTCCTAGCTCATGTCCAAGGCACCAAAGCCAGCTAAAAAGTCAATAATCGATACCTAAAACTTAAATTGTACTACTTCTTACTGGCTATTACATCAACTTATAAGCTTCATCTGTGGTCTACTATGGTGCTTTTAGTGTCTCCGCATACCGCATCACGCGACATAGCTTTGCAGACGACAAGTACAACCGTTTCAGAGAGAAGAGCGGCCAATGTGACGATCTGGCTTTAAGTCGATTCGATAACAAATGACAAAAACGGACGGATTTCTCAGGTTTTTACTACACATGAACACTTTTCACATTCTCCTGTGCAACTCGGCTGCTAGTCCTCCTTTCATGCAGAATCTTAAGGTCCTAGCTCATGTTTAAGGCACCAAAGCCAGCTAAAAAGTCAATAATCTATACCTAAAACTTGAATTGTACTACTTCTTACTGGCTATTACATCAACTTAAAAGCTTCATCTGTGTTCTACTATGGTGCTTTTAGTGTCTCCGCATACCGCAACACGCGACATATCTTTGCAGACGATAAGGACAACCGTTTCAGAGAGAAGAGCGGCCAATGTGACGATCTGGCTTTGAGTCGATTCGTTAACAAATTACGAAAACGGACGGATTTCTCAGGTTTTTACTACATATGAACTCTTTTCACATTCTCCCATGCAACTCGGCTGCTAGTCCTCCTTTCATGCAGAATCTTAAGGTCCTAGCTCATGTCCAAGGCACCAAAGCCAGCTAAAAAGTCAATAATCGATACCTAAAACGTGAATTGTACTACTTCTTACTGGCTATTACATCAACATAGAAGCTTCATGTGTGTTCTATTATGGTGCTTTTAGTGTCTCCGCATACGGCAGAACGCGAAAAAGCTTTGCAGACGATAAGTACAACCGTCTCAGGGAGAAGAGCGGTCAATGTGACGATCTGGCTTTAAGTCGATTCGATAACAAATGACGAAAACGGACGGATTTCTCAGGTTTTTACTACATATGAACACTTTTCACATTCTCCCATGAACTCGGCTGCTAGTCCTCCTTTCATGCAGAATCTTAAGGTCCAAGCTCATGTCCAAGGCAGCAAAGCCAGCTAAAAAGTCAATAATCGATACCTAAAACTTAAATTGTACTACTTCTTACTGGCTATTACTTCAACTTAGAAGCTTCATCTGTGTACTACTATATTGATTTTAGTGTCTCCGGATACCGCAGCACGCGACATAGCTTTGCAGACGATAAGTACAACCGTTTCAGGGAGAAGAGCGGCCAACGTGACGATCTGGCTTTAAGTCGATTCGACAACAAATATCGAAAACGGACGGATTTCTCAGGTTTTTACTACATATGAACACTTTTCACATTCTCCCATGAACTCGGCTGCTAGTCCTCCTTTCATGCAGAACCTTAAGGTCCAAGCTCATGTCCAAGGCAGCAAAGCCAGCTAAAAAGTCAATAATCGATACCTAAAACTTGAATTGTACTACCTCTTACTGGCTATTACATCAACTTAGAAGCTTCATGTGTGTTCTACTATGGTGCTTTTAGTGTCTCCGCATACCGCAGCACGCGACATAGCTTTGCCGACGATAAGTACAACCGTTTCATAGAGATGAGCGGCCAATGTGACGATCTGACTTTAAGTCGATTCGAGAACAAAAGACGAAAACGGACGGATTTCTCAGGTTTTTACTACATATGAACACTTTTCACATTCTCCCATGCAACTCGGCTGCTAGACCTCCTTTCATGCAGAATCTTACGGTCCTAACCCATGTCCAAGGCACCAAAGCCATCTAAAAATCAATAATCGATAACTAAAACTTGTATTGTACTACTTCTTACTGGCTATTACATCAACTTAGAAGGTTCATCTGTGTATTACTATGGTGCTTTTAGTGTCTCCGGATACCGCAACATGCGACATAGCTTAGCAGACGATAAGTACAACCGTTTCAGACAAAAGAGCGGCCAATGCGGCGATCTGACTTTAAGTCAATTCGATTACAAATGACGAAAACGGACGGATTTCTCAGGTTTTTACTACATATGAACACTTTTCACATTCTCCCGTGCAACTCGGCTGCTAATCCTCCTTTCATGCAGTATCTTAAGGTCCTAGCTCATGACCAAGGCACCAAAGCCAGCTAAAAAGTCAATAATCGATACCTAAATCTTTAATTGTACTACTTCTTACTGGCTATTACATCAACTTAGAAGTTTCACTTGTGTTCTACTATGGTGCATGTAGTGTCTCCTCATACCGCAGCACGCGACATAGCTTTGCAGACGATAAGTACAACCGTTTCAGACAGAAGAGCGGCCAATGTGACGATCTGGCTTTGAGTCGATTCGATAACAAATGACGAAAACGGACGGATTTCTCAGGTTTTTACTACATATGAACACTTTTCACATTCTCCCGTGCAACTCGGCTGGTAGTCCTCCTTTCATGCAGAATCTTAAGGTCCTAGCTCATGTTTAAGGCACCAAAGCCAGCTAAAAAGTCAATAATCTATACCTAAAACTTGAATTGTACTACTTCTTACTGGCTATTACATCAACTTAAAAGCTTCATCTGTGTTCTACTATGGTGCTTTTAGTGTCTCCGCATACCGCAACACGCGACATATCTTTGCAGACGATAAGGACAACCGTTTCAGAGAGAAGAGCGGCCAATGTGACGATCTGGCTTTGAGTCGATTCGTTAACAAATGACGAAAACGGACGGATTTCTCAGGTTTTTACTACATATGAACTCTTTTCACATTCTCCCATGCAACTCGGCTGCTAGTCCTCCTTTCATGCAGAATCTTAAGGTCCTAGCTCATGTCCAAGGCACCAAAGCCAGCTAAAAAGTCAATAATCGATACCTAAAACGTGAATTGTACTACTTCTTACTGGCTATTACATCAACATAGAAGCTTCATGTGTGTTCTATTATGGTGCTTTTAGTGTCTCCGCATACCGCAGCACGCGAAATAGCTTTGCAGACGATAAGTACAACCGTTTCAGGGAGAAGAGCGGCCAATGTGACGATCTGGCTTTAAGTCGATTCGATAACAAATGACGAAAACGGACGGATTTCTGAGGTTTTTACTACATATGAATACTTTTCACATTCTCCCGTGCAACTCGGCTGCTAGTCCTCCTTTCATGCAGAATCTTAAGGTCCTAGCTCATGTCCAAGGCACCAAAGCCAGCTAAAAAGTCAATAATTGATACGTAAAACTTGACTTGTACTACTTCTTACTGGCTATTACATCAACTTAAAAGTTTCATCTGTGTTCTAGTATGGTGCTTTTAGTGTCTCCGCATACCGGAACACGAGACATAGCTTTGCAGACGATAAGTACAACCGTTTCAGAGAGAAGAGCGGCCAATGTGGCGATCTGGCTTTGAGTCGATTCGATAACAAATGACGAAAACGGACGGATTTCTCAGGTTTTTACTACATATGAACACTTTTCACATACTCCCATGCAACGCGGCTGCTAGTCCTCCTTTCATGCAGAATCTTAAGGTCCTAGCTCATGTCCAAGGCACCAAAGCCAGCTAAAAAGTCAATAATCGATACCTAAAACTTTAATTGTACTACTTCTTACTGGCTATTACATCAACTTAGAAGTTTCATCTGTGTATTACTATGGTGCTTTTAGTGTCTCCGGATACCGCAACACGCGACATAGCTTAGCAGACGATAAGTACAACCGTTTCAGACAGAAGAGCGGCCAATGCGGCGATCTGACTTTAAGTCGATTCCATAACAAATGATAAAAACGGACGGATTTCTCAGGTTTTTACTACACATGAACACTTTTCACATTCTCCCGTGCAACTCGGCTGCTAGTCCTCCTTTCATGCAGAATCTTAAGGTCCTAGCTCATGTTTAAGGCACCAAAGCCAGCTAAAAAGTCAATAATCTATACCTAAAACTTGAATTGTACTACTTCTTACTGGCTATTACATCAACTTAAAAGCTTCATCTGTGTTCTACTATGGTGCTTTTAGTGTCTCCGCATACCGCAACACGCGACATATCTTTGCAGACGATAAGGACAACCGTTTCAGAGAGAAGAGCGGCCAATGTGACGATCTGGCTTTGAGTCGATTCGTTAACAAATTACGAAAACGGACGGATTTCTCAGGTTTTTACTACATATGAACTCTTTTCACATTCTCCCATGCAACTCGGCTGCTAGTCCTCCTTTCATGCAGAATCTTAAGGTCCTAGCTCATGTCCAAGGCACCAAAGCCAGCTAAAAAGTCAATAATCGATACCTAAAACGTGAATTGTACTACTTCTTACTGGCTATTACATCAACATAGAAGCTTCATGTGTGTTCTATTAAGGTGCTTTTAGTGTCTCCGCATACGGCAGAACGCGAAATAGCTTTGCAGACGATAAGTACAACCGTCTCAGGGAGAAGAGCGGTCAATGTGACGATCTGGCTTTAAGTCGATTCGATAACAAATGACGAAAACGGACGGATTTCTCAGGTTTTTACTACATATGAACACTTTTCACATTCTCCTATCCAACGCGGGTGCTAGTCCTACTTTCATGCACAATCTTAAGTTCCTAGCTCATGTCCAAGGCACCAAAGCCAGCTAAAAAGTCAATAATCGATACCTAAAACTTGACTTGTACTACTTCTTACTGGCTATTACATCAACTTAAAAGTTTCATCTGTGTTCTAGTATGGTGCTTTTAGTGTCCCCGCATACTGGAACACGAGACATAGCTTTGCAGACGATAAGTACAACAGTTTCAGAGAGAAGAGCGGCCAATGTGACGATCTGGCTTTAAGTCGATTCGATAACAAAAGACGAAAACGGACGGATTTCTCAGGTTTTTACTACATATGAACACTTTTCACATTCTCCCGTGCAACTCGGCTGCTAGTCCTCCTTCCATGCAGAATCTTAAGGTCCTAGCTCATGTCAAAGCCACCAAAGCCAGCTAATAAGTCAATAATCGATACCTAAAACGTGAGTTGTACTACTTCTTACTGGCTATTACATCAACTTATAAGCTTCATGTGTGTTTTACTATGGTGCTTTTAGTGTCTCCTCATACCGCAGCACGCGACATAGCTTTCCAGACGATAAGTACAACCATTTCAGAGAGAAGAGCGGCCAAAATGACGGTCTGGCTTTAATTCGATTCGAAAACAAATGACGAAAACGGACGGATTTCAAAGGTTTTTACTACATATGAACACTTTTCACATTCTCCCGTGCAACTCGGCTGCTACTCCTCCTTTCATGCTGAATCATAAGGTCCTAGCTCATGTCCAAGGCACCAAAGCCAGCTAATAAGTCAATAATCGATACCTAAAACTTGAATTGTACTACTTCTTACTGGCTATTACATCAACTTTGAAGGTTCGTCTGTATTCTTCTATGGTGCTTTTAGTGTCTCCGCATTCCGCAGCACGCGAAATAGCTTTGCAGACGATAAGTACAACCGTTTCAGAGAGAAGAGCGGCCATCGTGACGATCTGGCTTTAAGTTGATTCGACAACAAATGACGAAAACGGACGGATTTCTCAGGTTTTTACTACATATGAACACTTTTCACATTCTCCCATGAACTCGGCTGCTAGTCCTCCTTTCATGCAGAATCTTAAGGTCCAAGCTCATGTCCAAGGCAGCAAAGCCAGCTAAAAAGTCAATAATCGATACCTAAAACTTAAATTGTACTACTTCTTACTGGCTATTACTTCAACTTAGAAGCTTCATCTGTGTACTACTATATTGATTTTAGTGTCTCCGGATACCGCAGCACGCGACATAGCTTTGCAGACGATAAGTACAACCGTTTCAGGGAGAAGAGCGGCCAACGTGACGATCTGGCTTTAAGTCGATTCGACAACAAATGTCGAAAACGGACGGATTTCTCAGGTTTTTACTACATATGAACACTTTTCACATTCTCCCATGAACTCGGCTGCTAGTCCTCCTTTCATGCAGAATCTTAAGGTCCAAGCTCATGTCCAAGGCAGCAAAGCCAGCTAAAAAGTCAATAATCGATACCTAAAACTTGAATTGTACTACCTCTTACTGGCTATTACATCAACTTAGAAGCTTCATGTGTGTTCTACTATGGTGCTTTTAGTGTCTCCGCATACCGCAGCACGCGACATAGCTTTGCCGACGATAAGTACAACCGTTTCATAGAGATGAGCGGCCAATGTGACGATCTGACTTTAAGTCGATTCGAGAACAAAAGACGAAAACGGACGGATTTCTCAGGTTTTTACTACATATGAACACTTTTCACATTCTCCCATGCAACTCGGCTGCTAGACCTCCTTTCATGCAGAATCTTACGGTCCTAACCCATGTCCAAGGCACCAAAGCCATCTAAAAATCAATAATCGATAACTAAAACTTGTATTGTACTACTTCTTACTGGCTATTACATCAACTTAGAAGGTTCATCTGTGTATTACTATGGTGCTTTTAGTGTCTCCGGATACCGCAACATGCGACATAGCTTAGCAGACGATAAGTACAACCGTTTCAGACAAAAGAGCGGCCAATGCGGCGATCTGACTTTAAGTCAATTCGATTACAAATGACGAAAACGGACGGATTTCTCAGGTTTTTACTACATATGAACACTTTTCACATTCTCCCGTGCAACTCGGCTGCTAATCCTCCTTTCATGCAGTATCTTAAGGTCCTAGCTCATGACCAAGGCACCAAAGCCAGCTAAAAAGTCAATAATCGATACCTAAAACTTTAATTGTACTACTTCTTACTGGCTATTACATCAACTTAGAAGTTTCACTTGTGTTCTACTATGGTGCATGTAGTGTCTCCTCATACCGCAGCACGCGACATAGCTTTGCAGACGATAAGTACAACCGTTTCAGACAGAAGAGCGGCCAATGTGACGATCTGGCTTTGAGTCGATTCGATAACAAATGACGAAAACGGACGGATTTCTCAGGTTTTTACTACATATGAACACTTTTCACATTCTCCCGTGCAACTCGGCTGGTAGTCCTCCTTTCATGCAGAATCTTAAGGTCCTAGCTCATGTTTAAGGCACCAAAGCCAGCTAAAAAGTCAATAATCTATACCTAAAACTTGAATTGTACTACTTCTTACTGGCTATTACATCAACTTAAAAGCTTCATCTGTGTTCTACTATGGTGCTTTTAGTGTCTCCGCATACCGCAACACGCGACATATCTTTGCAGACGATAAGGACAACCGTTTCAGAGAGAAGAGCGGCCAATGTGACGATCTGGCTTTGAGTCGATTCGTTAACAAATGACGAAAACGGACGGATTTCTCAGGTTTTTACTACATATGAACTCTTTTCACATTCTCCCATGCAACTCGGCTGCTAGTCCTCCTTTCATGCAGAATCTTAAGGTCCTAGCTCATGTCCAAGGCACCAAAGCCAGCTAAAAAGTCAATAATCGATACCTAAAACGTGAATTGTACTACTTCTTACTGGCTATTACATCAACATAGAAGCTTCATGTGTGTTCTATTATGGTGCTTTTAGTGTCTCCGCATACCGCAGCACGCGAAATAGCTTTGCAGACGATAAGTACAACCGTTTCAGGGAGAAGAGCGGCCAATGTGACGATCTGGCTTTAAGTCGATTCGATAACAAATGACGAAAACGGACGGATTTCTGAGGTTTTTACTACATATGAATACTTTTCACATTCTCCCGTGCAACTCGGCTGCTAGTCCTCCTTTCATGCAGAATCTTAAGGTCCTAGCTCATGTCCAAGGCACCAAAGCCAGCTAAAAAGTCAATAATTGATACGTAAAACTTGACTTGTACTACTTCTTACTGGCTATTACATCAACTTAAAAGTTTCATCTGTGTTCTAGTATGGTGCTTTTAGTGTCTCCGCATACCGGAACACGAGACATAGCTTTGCAGACGATAAGTACAACCGTTTCAGAGAGAAGAGCGGCCAATGTGGCGATCTGGCTTTGAGTCGATTCGATAACAAATGACGAAAACGGACGGATTTCTCAGGTTTTTACTACATATGAACACTTTTCACATACTCCCATGCAACGCGGCTGCTAGTCCTCCTTTCATGCAGAATCTTAAGGTCCTAGCTCATGTCCAAGGCACCAAAGCCAGCTAAAAAGTCAATAATCGATACCTAAAACTTAAATTGTACTACTTCTTACTGGCTATTACATCAACTTATAAGCTTCATCTGTGGTCTACTATGGTGCTTTTAGTGTCTCCGCATACCGCATCACGCGACATAGCTTTGCAGACGACAAGTACAACCGTTTCAGAGAGAAGAGCGGCCAATGTGACGATCTGGCTTTAAGTCGATTCGATAACAAATGACGAAAACGGACGGATTTCTCAGGTTTTTACTACATATGAACACTTTTCACATTCTCCCGTGCAACTCGGCTGCTAGTCCTCCTTCCATGCAGAATCTTAAGGTCCTAGCTCATGTCAAAGCCACCAAAGCCAGCTAAAAAGTCAATAATCGATACCTAAAACGTGAGTTGTACTACTTCTTACTGGCTATTACATCAACTTATAAGCTTCATGTGTGTTTTACTATGGTGCTTTTAGTGTCTCCTCATACCGCAGCACGCGACATAGCTTTCCAGACGATAAGTACAACCATTTCAGAGAGAAGAGCGGCCAATATGACGATCTGGCTTTAATTCGATTCGAAAACAAATGACGAAAACGGACGGATTTCAAAGGTTTTTACTACATATGAACACTTTTCACATTCTCCCGTGCATCTCGGCTGCTACTCCTCCTTTCATGCAGAATCATAAGGTCCTAGCTCATGTCCAAGGCACCAAAGCCAGTTAAAAAGTCAATAATCGATACCTAAAACTTGAATTGTACTACTTCTTACTGGCTATTACATCAACTTTGAAGGTTCGTCTGTATTCTTCTATGGTGCTTTTAGTGTCTCCGCATTCCGCAGCATGCGAAATAGCTTTGCAGACGATAAGTACAACCGTTTCAGAGAGAAGAGCGGCCAACGTGACGATCTGGCTTTAAGTCGATTCGACAACAAATGACGAAAACGGACGGATTTCTCAGGTTTTTACTAAATATGAACACTTTTCACATTCTCCCATGAACTCGGCTGCTAGTCCTCCTTTCATGCAGAATCTTAAGGTCCAAGCTCATGTCCAAGGCAGCAAAGCCAGCTAAAAAGTCAATAATCGATACCTAAAACTTAAATTGTATTACTTCTTACTGGCTATTACTTCAACTTAGAAGCTTCATCTGTGTACTACTATATTGATTTTAGTGTCTCCGGATACCGCAGCACGCGACATAGCTTTGCAGACGATAAGTACAACCGTTTCAGGGAGATGAGCGGCCAATGTGACGATCTGACTTTAAGTCGATTCGAGAACAAAAGACGAAAACGGACGGATTTCTCAGGTTTTTACTACATATGAACACTTTTCACATTCTCCCATGCAACTCGGCTGCTAGACCTCCTTTCATGCAGAATCTTACGGTCCTAACCCATGTCCAAGGCACCAAAGCCATCTAAAAAGTCAATAATCGATAACTAAAACTTGTATTGTACTACTTCTTACTGGCTATTACATCAACTTAGAAGGTTCATCTGTGTATTACTATGGTGCTTTTAGTGTCTCCGGATACCGCAACACGCGACATAGCTTAGCAGACGATAAGTACAACCGTTTCAGACAAAAGAGCGGCCAATGCGGCGATCTGACTTTAAGTCAATTCGATTACAAATGACGAAAACGGACGGATTTCTCAGGTTTTTACTACATATGAACACTTTTCACATTCTCCCGTGCAACTCGGCTGCTAATCCTCCTTTCATGCAGTATCTTAAGGTCCTAGCTCATGTCCAAGGCACCAAAGCCAGCTAAAAAGTCAATAATCGATACCTAAAACTTTAATTGTACTACTTCTTACTGGCTATTACATCAACTTAGAAGTTTCACCTGTGTTCTACTATGGTGCTTTTAGTGTCTCCTCATACCGCAGCACGCGACATAGCTTTGCAGACGATAAGTACAACCGTTTCAGGGAGAAGAGCGGCCAATGTGACGATCTGGCTTTGAGTCGATTCGATAACAAATGACGAAAACGGACGGATTTCTCAGGTTTTTACTACATATGAACACTTTTCACATTCTCCCGTGCTACTCGGCTGCTAGTCCTCCTTTCATGCAGAATCTTAAGGTCCTAGCTCATGTTTAAGGCACCAAAGCCAGCTAAAAAGTCAATAATCTATACCTAAAACTTGAATTGTACTACTTCTTACTGGCTATTACATCAACTTAAAAGCTTCATCTGTGTTCTACTATGGTGCTTTTAGTGTCTCCGCATACCGGAACACGCGACATATCTTTGCAGACGTTAAGGACAACCGTTTCAGAGAGAAGAGCGGCCAATGTGACGACCTGGCTTTGAGTCGATTCGTTAACAAATGACGAAAACGGACGGATTTCTCAGTTTTTTACTACATATGAACTCTTTTCACATTCTCCCATGCTACTCGGCTGCTAGTCCTCCTTTCATGCAGAATCTTAAGGTCCTAGCTCATGTCCAAGGCACCAAAGCCAGCTAAAAAGTCAATAATCGATACCTAAAACGTGAATTGTACTACTTCTTACTGGCTATTACATCAACTTAGAAGCTTCATGTGTGTTCTACTATGGTGCTTTTAGTGTCTCCGCATACCGCAGCACGCGAAATAGCTTTGCAGACGATAAGTACAACCGTTTCAGACAGAAGAGCGGCCAATGTGACGATCTGGCTTTGAGTCGATTCGATAACAAATGACGAAAACGGACGGATTTCTCAGGTTTTTACTACATATGAACACTTTTCACATTCTCCCGTGCAACTCGGCTGCTAGTCCTCCTTTCATGCAGAATCTTAAGGTCCTAGCTCATGTTTAAGGCACCAAAGCCAGCTAAAAAGTCAATAATCTATACCTAAAACTTGAATTGTACTACTTCTTACTGGCTATTACATCAACTTAAAAGCTTCATCTGTAATCTACTGTGGTCCTTTTAGTGTCTCCGCATACCGCAACACGCGACATATCTTTGCAGACGATAAGGACAACCGTTTCAGAGAGAAGAGCGGCCAATGTGACGATCAGGCTTTGAGTCGATTCGTTAACAAATGACGAAAACGGACGGATTTCTCAGGTTTTTACTACATATAAACTCTTTTCACATTCTCCCATGCAACTCGGCTGCTAGTCCTCCTTTCATGCAGAATCTTAAGGTCCTAGCTCATGTCCAAGGCACCAAAGCCAGCTAAAAAGTCAATAATCGATACCTAAAACGTGAATTGTACTACTTCTTACTGGCTATTACATCAACTTATAAGCTTCATGTGTGTTTTACTATGGTGCTTTTAGTGTCTCCTCATACCGCAGCACGCGACATAGCTTTCCAGACGATAAGTACAACCATTTCAGAGAGAAGAGCGGCCAATATGACGATCTGGCTTTAATTCGATTCGAAAACAAATGACGAAAACGGACGGATTTCAAAGGTTTTTACTACATATGAACACTTTTCACATTCTCCCGTGCATCTCGGCTGCTACTCCTCCTTTCATGCAGAATCATAAGGTCCTAGCTCATGTCCAAGGCACCAAAGCCAGTTAAAAAGTCAATAATCGATACCTAAAACTTGAATTGTACTACTTCTTACTGGCTATTACATCAACTTTGAAGGTTCGTCTGTATTCTTCTATGGTGCTTTTAGTGTCTCCGCATTCCGCAGCATGTGAAATAGCTTTGCAGACGATAAGTACAACCGTTTCAGAGAGATGAGCGGCCAACGTGACGATCTGGCTTTAAGTCGATTCGACAACAAATGACGAAAACGGACGGATTTCTCAGGTTTTTACTACATATGAACACTTTTCACATTCTCCCATGAACTCGGCTGCTAGTCCTCCTTTCATGCAGAATCTTAAGGTCCAAGCTCATGTCCAAGGCAGCAAAGCCAGCTAAAAAGTCAATAATCGATACCTAAAACTTAAATTGTACTACTTCTTACTGGCTATTACTTCAACTTAGAAGCTTCATCTGTGTACTACTATATTGATTTTAGTGTCTCCGGATACCGCAGCACGCGACATAGCTTTGCAGACGATAAGTACAACCGTTTCAGGGAGATGAGCGGCCAACGTGACGATCTGGCTTTAAGTCGATTCGATAACAAATGACGAAAACGGACGGATTTCTCAGGTTTTTACTACATATGAACACTTTTCACATTCTCCCGTGCAACTCGGCTGCTAGTCCTCCTTCCATGCAGAATCTTAAGGTCCTAGCTCATGTCAAAGCCACCAAAGCCAGCTAAAAAGTCAATAATCGATACCTAAAACGTGAGTTGTACTACTTCTTACTGGCTATTACATCAACTTATAAGCTTCATGTGTGTTTTACTATGGTGCTTTTAGTGTCTCCTCATACCGCAACACGCGACATAGCTTAGCAGACGATAAGTACAACCGTTTCAGACAAAAGAGCGGCCAATGCGGCGATCTGACTTTAAGTCAATTCGATTACAAATGACGAAAACGGACGGATTTCTCAGGTTTTTACTACATATGAACACTTTTCACATTCTCCCGTGCAACTCGGCTGCTAGTCCTCCTTTCATGCAGAATCTTAAGGTCCTAGCTCATGTTTAAGGCACCAAAGCCAGCTAAAAAGTCAATAATCTATACCTAAAACTTGAATTGTACTACTTCTTACTGGCTATTACATCAACTTAAAAGCTTCATCTGTGTTCTACTATGGTGCTTTTAGTGTCTCCGCATACCGGAACACGCGACATATCTTTGCAGACGTTAAGGACAACCGTTTCAGAGAGAAGAGCGGCCAATGTGACGACCTGGCTTTGAGTCCATTCGTTAACAAATGACGAAAACGGACGGATTTCTCAGTTTTTTACTACATATGAACTCTTTTCACATTCTCCCATGCTACTCGGCTGCTAGTCCTCCTTTCATGCAGAATCTTAAGGTCCTAGCTCATGTCCAAGGCACCAAAGCCAGCTAAAAAGTCAATAATCGATACCTAAAACGTGAATTGTACTACTTCTTACTGGCTATTACATCAACTTAGAAGCTTCATGTGTGTTCTACTATGGTGCTTTTAGTGTCTCCGCATACCGCAGCACGCGAAATAGCTTTGCAGACGATAAGTACAACCGTTTCAGACAGAAGAGCGGCCAATGTGACGATCTGGCTTTGAGTCGATTCGATAACAAATGACGAAAACGGACGGATTTCTCAGGTTTTTACTACATATGAACACTTTTCACATTCTCCCGTGCAACTCGGCTGCTAGTCCTCCTTTCATGCAGAATCTTAAGGTCCTAGCTCATGTTTAAGGCACCAAAGCCAGCTAAAAAGTCAATAATCTATACCTAAAACTTGAATTGTACTACTTCTTACTGGCTATTACATCAACTTAAAAGCTTCATCTGTAATCTACTGTGGTGCTTTTAGTGTCTCCGCATACCGCAACACGCGACATATCTTTGCAGACGATAAGGACAACCGTTTCAGAGAGAAGAGCGGCCAATGTGACGATCAGGCTTTGAGTCGATTCGTTAACAAATGACGAAAACGGACGGATTTCTCAGGTTTTTACTACATATAAACTCTTTTCACATTCTCCCATGCAACTCGGCTGCTAGTCCTCCTTTCATGCAGAATCTTAAGGTCCTAGCTCATGTCCAAGGCACCAAAGCCAGCTAAAAAGTCAATAATCGATACCTAAAACGTGAATTGTACTACTTCTTACTGGCTATTACATCAACATAGAAGCTTCATGTGTGTTCTATTATGGTGCTTTTAGTGTCTCCGCATACCGCAGCACGCGAAATAGCTTTGCAGACGATAAGTACAACCGTTTCAGGGAGAAGAGCGGCCAATGTGACGATCTGGCTTTAAGTCGATTCGATAACAAATGACGAAAACGGACGGATTTCTCAGGTTTTTACTACATATGAATACTTTTCACATTCTCCCGTGCAACTCGGCTGCTAGTCCTCCTTTCATGCTGAATCTTAAGGTCCTAGCTCATGTCCAAGGCACCAAAGCCAGCTAAAAAGTCAATAATCGATAACTAAAACTTGTATTGTACTACTTCTTACTAGCTATTACATCAATTTAGAAGGTTCATCTGTGTATTACTATGGTGCTTTTAGTGTCTCCGGATACCGCAACACGCGACATAGCTTAGCAGACGATAAGTACAACCGTTTCAGACAGAAGAGCGGCCAATGCGGCGATCTGACTTTAAGTCGATTCCATAACAAATGACAAAAACGGACGGATTTCTCAGGTTTTTACTACACATGAACACTTTTCACATTCTCCCGTGCAACTCGGCTGCTAGTCCTCCTTTCATGCAGAATCTTAAGGTCCTAGCTCATGTTTAAGGCACCAAAGCCAGCTAAAAAGTCAATAATCTATACCTAAAACTTGAATTGTACTACTTCTTACTGGCTATTACATCAACTTAAAAGCTTCATCTGTGTTCTACTATGGTGCTTTTAGTGTCTCCGCATACCGCAACACGCGACATATCTTTGCAGACGATAAGGACAACCGTTTCAGAGAGAAGAGCGGCCAATGTGACGATCTGGCTTTGAGTCGATTCGTTAACAAATTACGAAAACGGACGGATTTCTCAGGTTTTTACTACATATGAACTCTTTTCACATTCTCCCATGCAACTCGGCTGCTAGTCCTCCTTTCATGCAGAATCTTAAGGTCCTAGCTCATGTCCAAGGCACCAAAGCCAGCTAAAAAGTCAATAATCGATACCTAAAACGTGAATTGTACTACTTCTTACTGGCTATTACATCAACATAGAAGCTTCATGTGTGTTCTATTATGGTGCTTTTAGTGTCTCCGCATACCGCAGAACGCGAAATAGCTTTGCAGACGATAAGTACAACCGTCTCAGGGAGAAGAGCGGTCAATGTGACGATCTGGCTTTAAGTCGATTCGATAACAAATGACGAAAACGGACGGATTTCTCAGGTTTTTACTACATATGAACACTTTTCACATTCTCCTATCCAACGCGGGTGCTAGTCCTACTTTCATGCACAATCTTAAGGTCCTAGCTCATGTCCAAGGCACCAAAGCCAGCTAAAAAGTCAATAATCGATACCTAAAACTTGACTTGTACTACTTCTTACTGGCTATTACATCAACTTTGAAGGTTCGTCTGTATTCTTCTATGGTGCTTTTAGTGTCTCCGCATTCCGCAGCACGCGAAATAGCTTTGCAGACGATAAGTACAACCGTTTCAGAGAGAAGAGCGGCCATCGTGACGATCTGGCTTTAAGTCGATTCGACAACAAATGACGAAAACGGACGGATTTCTCAGGTTTTTACTACATATGAACACTTTTCACATTCTCCCATGAACTCGGCTGCTAGTCCTCCTTTCATGCAGAATCTTAAGGTCCAAGCTCATGTCCAAGGCAGCAAAGCCAGCTAAAAAGTCAATAATCGATACCTAAAACTTAAATTGTACTACTTCTTACTGGCTATTACTTCAACTTAGAAGCTTCATCTGTGTACTACTATATTGATTTTAGTGTCTCCGGATACCGCAGCACGCGACATAGCTTTGCAGACGATAAGTACAACCGTTTCAGGGAGAAGAGCGGCCAACGTGACGATCTGGCTTTAAGTCGATTCGACAACAAATGACGAAAACGGACGGATTTCTCAGGTTTTTACTACATATGAACACTTTTCACATTCTCCCATGAACTCGGCTGCTAGTCCTCCTTTCATGCAGAATCTTAAGGTCCAAGCTCATGTCCAAGGCAGCAAAGCCAGCTAAAAAGTCAATAATCGATACCTAACACTTGAATTGTACTACCTCTTACTGGCTATTACATCAACTTAGAAGCTTCATGTGTGTTCTACTATGGTGCTTTTAGTGTCTCCGGATACCGCAGCACGCGACATAGCTTTGCCGACGATAAGTACAACCGTTTCATAGAGATGAGCGGCCAATGTGACGATCTGACTTTAAGTCGATTCGAGAACAAAAGACGAAAACGGACGGATTTCTCAGGTTTTTACTACATATGAACACTTTTCACATTCTCCCATGCAACTCGGCTGCTAGACCTCCTTTCATGCAGAATCTTACGGTCCTAACCCATGTCCAAGGCACCAAAGCCATCTAAAAATCAATAATCGATAACTAAAACTTGTATTGTACTACTTCTTACTGGCTATTACATCAACTTAGAAGGTTCATCTGTGTATTACTATTGCGCTTTTAGTGTCTCCGGATACCGCAACATGCGACATAGCTTAGCAGACGATAAGTACAACCGTTTCAGACAAAAGAGCGGCCAATGCGGCGATCTGACTTTAAGTCAATTCGATTACAAATGACGAAAACGGACGGATTTCTCAGGTTTTTACTACATATGAACACTTTTCACATTCTCCCGTGCAACTCGGCTGCTAATCCTAATTTCATGCAGTATCTTAAGGTCCTAGCTCATGACCAAGGCACCAAAGCCAGCTAAAAAGTCAATAATCGATACCTAAAACTTTAATTGTACTACTTCTTACTGGCTATTACATCAACTTAGAAGTTTCACTTGTGTTCTACTATGGTGCATTTAGTGTCTCCTCATACCGCAGCACGCGACATAGCTTTGCAGACGATAAGTACAACCGTTTCAGACAGAAGAGCGGCCAATGTGACGATCTGGCTTTGAGTCGATTCGATAACAAATGACGAAAACGGACGGATTTCTCAGGTTTTTACTACATATGAACACTTTTCACATTCTCCCGTGCAACCCGGCTGGTAGTCCTCCTTTCATGCAGAATCTTAAGGTCCTAGCTCATGTTTAAGGCACCAAAGCCAGCTAAAAAGTCAATAATCTATCCCTAAAACTTGAATTGTACTACTTCTTACTGGCTATTACATCAACTTAAAAGCTTCATCTGTGTTCTACTATGGTGCTTTTAGTGTCTCCGCATACCGCAACACGCGACATATCTTTGCAGACGATAAGGACAACCGTTTCAGAGAGAAGAGCGGCCAATGTGACGATCTGGCTTTGAGTCGATTCGTTAACAAATGACGAAAACGGACGGATTTCTCAGGTTTTTACTACATATGAACTCTTTTCACATTCTCCCATGCAACTCGGCTGCTAGTCCTCCTTTCATGCAGAATCTTAAGGTCCTAGCTCATGTCCAAGGCACCAAAGCCAGCTAAAAAGTCAATAATCGATACCTAAAACGTGAATTGTACTACTTCTTACTGGCTATTACATCAACATAGAAGCTTCATGTGTGTTCTATTATGGTGCTTTTAGTGTCTCCGCATACCGCAGCACGCGAAATAGCTTTGCAGACGATAAGTACAACCGTTTCAGGGAGAAGAGCGGCCAATGTGACGATCTGGCTTTAAGTCGATTCGATAACAAATGACGAAAACGGACGGATTTCTGAGGTTTTTACTACATATGAATACTTTTCACATTCTCCCGTGCAACTCGGCTGCTAGTCCTCCTTTCATGCAGAATCTTAAGGTCCTAGCTCATGTCCAAGGCACCAAAGCCAGCTAAAAAGTCAATAATTGATACGTAAAACTTGACTTGTACTACTTCTTACTGGCTATTACATCAACTTAAAAGTTTCATCTGTGTTCTAGTATGGTGCTTTTAGTGTCTCCGCATACCGGAACACGAGACATAGCTTTGCAGACGATAAGTACAACCGTTTCAGAGAGAAGAGCGGCCAATGTGGCGATCTGGCTTTGAGTCGATTCGATAACAAATGACGAAAACGGACGGATTTCTCAGGTTTTTACTACATATGAACACTTTTCACATACTCCCATGCAACGCGGCTGCTAGTCCTCCTTTCATGCAGAATCTTAAGGTCCTAGCTCATGTCCAAGGCACCAAAGCCAGCTAAAAAGTCAATAATCGATACCTAAAACTCAAATTGTACTACTTCTTACTGGCTATTACATCAACTTATAAGCTTCATCTGTGGTCTACTATGGTGCTTTTAGTGTCTCCGCATACCGCATCACGCGACATAGCTTTGCAGACGACAAGTACAACCGTTTCAGAGAGAAGAGCGGCCAATGTGACGATCTGGCTTTAAGTCGATTCGATAACAAATGACGAAAACGGACGGATTTCTCAGGTTTTTACTACATATGAACACTTTTCACATTCTCCCGTGCAACTCGGCTGCTAGTCCTCCTTCCATGCAGAATCTTAAGGTCCTAGCTCATGTCAAAGCCACCAAAGCCAGCTAAAAAGTCAATAATCGATACCTAAAACGTGAGTTGTACTACTTCTTACTGGCTATTACATCAACTTATAAGCTTCATGTGTGTTTTACTATGGTGCTTTTAGTGTCTCCTCATACCGCAGCACGCGACATAGCTTTCCAGACGATAAGTACAACCATTTCAGAGAGAAGAGCGGCCAATATGACGATCTGGCTTTAATTCGATTCGAAAACAAATGACGAAAACGGACGGATTTCAAAGGTTTTTACTACATATGAACACTTTTCACATTCTCCCGTGCATCTCGGCTGCTACTCCTCCTTTCATGCAGAATCATAAGGTCCTAGCTCATGTCCAAGGCACCAAAGCCAGTTAAAAAGTCAATAATCGATACCTAAAACTTGAATTGTACTACTTCTTACTGGCTATTACATCAACTTTGAAGGTTCGTCGGTATTCTTCTATGGTGCTTTTAGTGTCTCCGCATTCCGCAGCATGCGAAATAGCTTTGCAGACGATAAGTACAACCGTTTCAGAGAGAAGAGCGGCCAACGTGACGATCTGGCTTTAAGTCGATTCGACAACAAATGACGAAAACGGACGGATTTCTCAGGTTTTTACTAAATATGAACACTTTTCACATTCTCCCATGAACTCGGCTGCTAGTCCTCCTTTCATGCAGAATCTTAAGGTCCAAGCTCATGTCCAAGGCAGCAAAGCCAGCTAAAAAGTCAATAATCGATACCTAAAACTTAAATTGTACTACTTCTTACTGGCTATTACTTCAACTTAGAAGCTTCATCTGTGTACTACTATATTGATTTTAGTGTCTCCGGATACCGCAGCACGCGACATAGCTTTGCAGACGATAAGTACAACCGTTTCAGGGAGATGAGCGGCCAATGTGACGATCCGACTTTAAGTCGATTCGAGAACAAAAGACGAAAACGGACGGATTTCTCAGGTTTTTACTACATATGAACACTTTTCACATTCTCCCATGCAACTCGGCTGCTAGACCTCCTTTCATGCAGAATCTTACGGTCCTAACCCATGTCCAAGGCACCAAAGCCATCTAAAAAGTCAATAATCGATAACTAAAACTTGTATTGTACTACTTCTTACTGGCTATTACATCAACTTAGAAGGTTCATCTGTGTATTACTATGGTGCTTTTAGTGTCTCCGGATACCGCAACACGCGACATAGCTTAGCAGACGATAAGTACAACCGTTTCAGACAAAAGAGCGGCCAATGCGGCGATCTGACTTTAAGTCAATTCGATTACAAATGACGAAAACGGACGGATTTCTCAGGTTTTTACTACATATGAACACTTTTCACATTCTCCCGTGCAACTCGGCTGCTAATCCTCCTTTCATGCAGTATCTTAAGGTCCTAGCTCATGTCCACGGCACCAAAGCCAGCTAAAAAGTCAATAATCGATACCTAAAACTTTAATTGTACTACTTCTTACTGGCTATTACATCAACTTAGAAGTTTCACCTGTGTTCTACTATGGTGCTTTTAGTGTCTCCTCATACCGCAGCACGCGACATAGCTTTGCAGACGATAAGTACAACCGTTTCAGGGAGAAGAGCGGCCAATGTGACGATCTGGCTTTGAGTCGATTCGATAACAAATGACGAAAACGGACGGATTTCTCAGGTTTTTACTACATATGAACACTTTTCACATTCTCCCGTGCAACTCGGCTGCTAGTCCTCCTTTCATGCAGAATCTTAAGGTCCTAGCTCATGTTTAAGGCACCAAAGCCAGCTAAAAAGTCAATAATCTATACCTAAAACTTGAATTGTACTACTTCTTACTGGCTATTACATCAACTTAAAAGCTTCATCTGTGTTCTACTATGGTGCTTTTAGTGTCTCCGCATACCGGAACACGCGACATATCTTTGCAGACGTTAAGGACAACCGTTTCAGAGAGAAGAGCGGCCAATGTGACGACCTGGCTTTGAGTCGATTCGTTAACAAATGACGAAAACGGACGGATTTCTCAGTTTTTTACTACATATGAACTCTTTTCACATTCTCCCATGCTACTCGGCTGCTAGTCCTCCTTTCATGCAGAATCTTAAGGTCCTAGCTCATGTCCAAGGCACCAAAGCCAGCTAAAAAGTCAATAATCGATACCTAAAACGTGAATTGTACTACTTCTTACTGGCTATTACATCAACTTAGAAGCTTCATGTGTGTTCTACTATGGTGCTTTTAGTGTCTCCGCATACCGCAGCACGCGAAATAGCTTTGCAGACGATAAGTACAACCGTTTCAGACAGAAGAGCGGCCAATGTGACGATCTGGCTTTGAGTCGATTCGATAACAAATGACGAAAACGGACGGATTTCTCAGGTTTTTACTACATATGAACACTTTTCACATTCTCCCGTGCAACTCGGCTGCTAGTCCTCCTTTCATGCAGAATCTTAAGGTCCTAGCTCATGTCCAAGGCACCAAAGCCAGCTAAAAAGTCAATAATTGATACGTAAAACTTGACTTGTACTACTTCTTACTGGCTATTACATCAACTTAAAAGTTTCATCTGTGTTCTAGTATGGTGCTTTTAGTGTCTCCGCATACCGGAACACGAGACATAGCTTTGCAGACAACCGTTTCAGAGAGAAGAGCGGCCAATGTGGCGATCTGGCTTTGAGTCGATTCGATAACAAATGACGAAAACGGACGGATTTCTCAGGTTTTTACTACATATGAACACTTTTCACATACTCCCATGAAACGCGGCTGCTAGTCCTCCTTTCATGCAGAATCTTAAGGTCCTAGCTCATGTCCAAGGCACCAAAGCCAGCTAAAAAGTCAATAATCGATACCTAAAACTTAAATTGTACTACTTCTTACTGGCTATTACATCAACTTATAAGCTTCATCTGTGGTCTACTATGGTGCTTTTAGTGTCTCCGCATACCGCATCACGCGACATAGCTTTGCAGACGATAAGTACAACCGTTTCAGAGAGAAGAGCGGCCAATGTGACGATCTGGCTTTAAGTCGATTCGATAACAAATGACGAAAACGGACGGATTTCTCAGGTTTTTACTACATATGAACACTTTTCACATTCTCCCGTGCAACTCGGCTGCTAGTCCTCCTTCCATGCAGAATCTTAAGGTCCTAGCTCATGTCAAAGCCACCAAAGCCAGCTAAAAAGTCAATAATCGATACCTAAAACTTGAATTGTACTACTTCTTACTGGCTATTACATCAAATTTGAAGGTTCGTCTGTATTCTTCTATGGTGCTTTTAGTGTCTCCGCATTCCGCAGCATGCGAAATAGCTTTGCAGACGATAAGTACAACCGTTTCAGAGAGAAGAGCGGCCAATGTGGCGATCTGGCTTTGAGTCGATTCGATAACAAATGACGAAAACGGACGGATTTCTCAGGTTTTTACTACATATGAACACTTTTCACATACTCCCATGCAACGCGGCTGCTAGTCCTCCTTTCATGCAGAATCTTAAGGTCCTAGCTCATGTCCAAGGCACCAAAGCCAGCTAAAAAGTCAATAATCGATACCTAAAACTTCAATTGTACTACTTCTTACTGGCTATTACATCAACTTATAAGCTTCATCTGTGGTCTACTATGGTGCTTTTAGTGTCTCCGCATACCGCATCACGCGACATAGCTTTGCAGACGATAAGTACAACCGTTTCAGAGAGAAGAGCGGCCAATGTGACGATCTGGCTTTAAGTCGATTCGATAACAAATGACGAAAACGGACGGATTTCTCAGGTTTTTACTACATATGAACACTTTTCACATTCTCCCGTGCAACTCGGCTGCTAGTCCTCCTTCCATGCAGAATCTTAAGGTCCTAGCTCATGTCAAAGCCACCAAAGCCAGCTAAAAAGTCAATAATCGATACCTAAAACGTGAGTTGTACTACTTCTTACTGACTATTACATCAACTTATAAGCTTCATGTGTGTTTTACTATAGTGCTTTTAGTGTCTCCTCATACCGCAGCACGCGACATAGCTTTCCAGACGATAAGTACAACCATTTCAGAGAGAAGAGCGGCCAATATGACGATCTGGCTTTAATTCGATTCGAAAACAAATGACGAAAACGGACGGATTTCAAAGGTTTTTACTACATATGAACACTTTTCACATTCTCCCGTGCATCTCGGCTGCTACTCCTCCTTTCATGCAGAATCATAAGGTCCTAGCTCATGTCCAAGGCACCAAAGCCAGTTAAAAAGTCAATAATCGATACCTAAAACTTGAATTGTACTACTTCTTACTGGCTATTACATCAACTTTGAAGGTTCGTCTGTATTCTTCTATGGTGCTTTTAGTGTCTCCGCATTCCGCAGCATGCGAAATAGCTTTGCAGACGATAAGTACAACCGTTTCAGAGAGATGAGCGGCCAACGTGACGATCTGGCTTTAAGTCGATTCGACAACAAATGACGAAAACGGACGGATTTCTCAGGTTTTTACTACATATGAACACTTTTCACATTCTCCCATGAACTCGGCTGCTAGTCCTCCTTTCATGCAGAATCTTAAGGTCCAAGCTCATGTCCAAGGCAGCAAAGCCAGCTAAAAAGTCAATAATCGATACCTAAAACTTAAATTGTACTACTTCTTACTGGCTATTACTTCAACTTAGAAGCTTCATCTGTGTACTACTATATTGATTTTAGTGTCTCCGGATACCGCAGCACGCGACATAGCTTTGCAGACGATAAGTACAACCGTTTCAGGGAGATGAGCGGCCAATGTGACGATCTGACTTTAAGTCGATTCGAGAACAAAAGACGAAAACGGACGGATTTCTCAGGTTTTTACTACATATGAACACTTTTCACATTCTCCCATGCAACTCGGCTGCTAGACCTCCTTTCATGCAGAATCTTACGGTCCTAACCCATGTCCAAGGCACCAAAGCCATCTAAAAAGTCAATAATCGATAACTAAAACTTGTATTGTACTACTTCTTACTGGCTATTACATCAACTTAGAAGGTTCATCTGTGTATTACTATGGTGCTTTTAGTGTCTCCGGATACCGCAACACGCGACATAGCTTAGCAGACGATAAGTACAACCGTTTCAGACAAAAGAGCGGCCAATGCGGCGATCTGACTTTAAGTCAATTCGATTACAAATGACGAAAACGGACGGATTTCTCAGGTTTTTACTACATATGAACACTTTTCACATTCTCCCGTGCAACTCGGCTGCTAATCCTCCTTTCATGCAGTATCTTAAGGTCCTAGCTCATGTCCAAGGCACCAAAGCCAGCTAAAAAGTCAATAATCTATACCTAAAACTTGAATTGTACTACTTCTTACTGGCTATTACATCAACTTAAAAGCTTCATCTGTGTTCTACTATGGTGCTTTTAGTGTCTCCTCATACCGCAGCACGCGACATAGCTTTGCAGACGATAAGTACAACCGTTTCAGGGAGAAGAGCGGCCAATGTGACGATCTGGCTTTGAGTCGATTCGATAACAAATGACGAAAACGGACGGATTTCTCAGGTTTTTACTACATATGAACACTTTTCACATTCTCCCGTGCAACTCGGCTGCTAGTCCTCCTTTCATGCAGAATCTTAAGGTCCTAGCTCATGTTTAAGGCACCAAAGCCAGCTAAAAAGTCAATAATCTATACCTAAAACTTGAATTGTACTACTTCTTACTGGCTATTACATCAACTTAAAAGCTTCATCTGTGTTCTACTATGGTGCTTTTAGTGTCTCCGCATACCGGAACACGCGACATATCTTTGCAGACGTTAAGGACAACCGTTTCAGAGAGAAGAGCGGCCAATGTGACGACCTGGCTTTGAGTCCATTCGTTAACAAATGACGAAAACGGACGGATTTCTCAGTTTTTTACTACATATGAACTCTTTTCACATTCTCCCATGCTACTCGGCTGCTAGTCCTCCTTTCATGCAGAATCTTAAGGTCCTAGCTCATGTCCAAGGCACCAAAGCCAGCTAAAAAGTCAATAATCGATACCTAAAACGTGAATTGTACTACTTCTTACTGGCTATTACATCAACTTAGAAGCTTCATGTGTGTTCTACTATGGTGCTTTTAGTGTCTCCGCATACCGCAGCACGCGAAATAGCTTTGCAGACGATAAGTACAACCGTTTCAGACAGAAGAGCGGCCAATGTGACGATCTGGCTTTGAGTCGATTCGATAACAAATGACGAAAACGGACGGATTTCTCAGGTTTTTACTACATATGAACACTTTTCACATTCTCCCGTGCAACTCGGCTGCTAGTCCTCCTTTCATGCAGAATCTTAAGGTCCTAGCTCATGTTTAAGGCACCAAAGCCAGCTAAAAAGTCAATAATCTATACCTAAAACTTGAATTGTACTACTTCTTACTGGCTATTACATCAACTTAAAAGCTTCATCTGTAATCTACTGTGGTGCTTTTAGTGTCTCCGCATACCGCAACACGCGACATATCTTTGCAGACGATAAGGACAACCGTTTCAGAGAGAAGAGCGGCCAATGTGACGATCAGGCTTTGAGTCGATTCGTTAACAAATGACGAAAACGGACGGATTTCTCAGGTTTTTACTACATATAAACTCTTTTCACATTCTCCCATGCAACTCGGCTGCTAGTCCTCCTTTCATGCAGAATCTTAAGGTCCTAGCTCATGTCCAAGGCACCAAAGCCAGCTAAAAAGTCAATAATCGATACCTAAAACGTCAATTGTACTACTTCTTACTGGCTATTACATCAACATAGAAGCTTCATGTGTGTTCTATTATGGTGCTTTTAGTGTCTCCGCATACCGCAGCACGCGAAATAGCTTTGCAGACGATAAGTACAACCGTTTCAGGGAGAAGAGCGGCCAATGTGACGATCTGGCTTTAAGTCGATTCGATAACAAATGACGAAAACGGACGGATTTCTCAGGTTTTTACTACATATGAATACTTTTCACATTCTCCCGTGCAACTCGGCTGCTAGTCCTCCTTTCATGCTGAATCTTAAGGTCCTAGCTCATGTCCAAGGCACCAAAGCCAGCTAAAAAGTCAATAATTGATACGTAAAACTTGACTTGTACTACTTCTTAGTGGCTATTACATCAACTTAAAAGTTTCATCTGTGTTCTAGTATGGTGCTTTTAGTGTCTCCGCATACCGGAACACGAGACATAGCTTTGCAGACGATAAGTACAACCGTTTCAGACAGAAGAGCGGCCAATGTGGCGATCTGGCTTTGAGTCGATTCGATAACAAATGACGAAAACGGACGGATTTCTCAGGTTTTTACTACATATGAACACTTTTCACATACTCCCATGCAACGCGGCTGCTAGTCCTCCTTTCATGCAGAATCTTAAGGTCCTAGCTCATGTCCAAGGCACCAAAACCAACTAAAAAGTCAATAATCGATACCTAAAACTTAAATTGTACTACTTCTTACTGGCTATTACATCAACTTATAAGCTTCATCTGTGGTCTACTATGGTGCTTTTAGTGTCTCCGCATACCGCATCACGCGACATAGCTTTGCAGACGATAAGTACAACCGTTTCAGAGAGAAGAGCGGCCAATGTGACGATCTGGCTTTAAGTCTATTCGATAACAAAAGACGAAAACGGACGGATTTCTCAGGTTTTTACTACATATGAACACTTTTCACATTCTCCCGTGCAACTCGGCTGCTAGTCCTCCTTCCATGCAGAATCTTAAGGTCCTAGCTCATGTCAAAGCCACCAAAGCCAGCTAAAAAGTCAATAATCGATACCTAAAACGTGAGTTGTACTACTTCTTACTGGCTATTACATCAACTTATAAGCTTCATGTGTGTTTTACTATGGTGCTTTTAGTGTCTCCTCATACCGCAGCACGCGACATAGCTTTCCAGACGATAAGTACAACCATTTCAGAGTGAAGAGCGGCCAATATGACGATCTGGCTTTAATTCGATTCGAAAACAAATGACGAAAACGGACGGATTTCAAAGATTTTTACTACATATGAACACTTTTCACATTCTCCCGTGCAACTCGGCTGCTACTCCTCCTTTCATGCAGAATCATAAGGTCCTAGCTCATGTCCAAGGCACAAAAGCCAGCTAAAAAGTCAATAATCGATACCTAAAACTTGAATTGTACTACTTCTTACTGGCTATTACATCAACTTTGAAGGTTCGTCTGTATTCTTCTATGGTGCTTTTAGTGTCTCCGCATTCCGCAGCACGCGAAATAGCTTTGCAGACGATAAGTACAACCGTTTCAGAGAGAAGAGCGGCCAACGTGACGATCTGGCTTTAAGTCGATTCGACAACAAATGACGAAAACGGACGGATTTCTCAGGTTTTTACTACATATGAACACTTTTCACATTCTCCCATGCAACTCGGCTGCTAGACCTCCTTTCATGCAGAATCTTACGGTCCTAACCCATGTCCAAGGCACCAAAGCCAGCTAAAAAGTCAATAATCGATAACTAAAACTTGTATTGTACTACTTCTTACTGGCTATTACATCAACTTAGAAGGTTCATCTGTGTATTACTATGGTGCTTTTAGTGTCTCCGGATACCGGAACACGCGACATAGCTTAGCAGACGATAAGTACAACCGTTTCAGACAAAAGAGCGGCCAATGCGGCGATCTGACTTTAAGTCAATTCGATTACAAATGACGAAAACGGACGGATTTCTCAGTTTTTTACTACATATGAACACTTTTCACATTCTCCCGTGCAACTCGGCTGCTAATCCTCCTTTCATGCAGTATCTTAAGGTCCTAGCTCATGTCCAAGGCACCAAAGCCAGCTAAAAAGTCAATAATCGATACCTAAAACTTTAGTTGTACTACTTCTTACTGGCTATTACATCAACTTAGAAGTTTCACCTGTGTTCTACTATGGTGCTTTTAGTGTCTCCTCATACCGCAGCACGCGACATAGCTTTGCAGACGATAAGTACAACCGTTTCAGGGAGAAGAGCGGCCAATGTGACGATCTGGCTTTGAGTAGATTCGATAACTAATGACGTAAACGGACGGATTTCTCAGGTTTTTACTACATATGAACACCTTTCACATTCTCCCGTGCAACTCGGCTGCTAGTCCTCCTTTCATGCAGAATCTTAAGGTCCTAGCTCATGTTTAAGGCACCAAAGCCAGCTAAAAAGTCAATAATCTATACCTAAAACTTGAATTGTACTACTTCTTACTGGCTATTACATCAACTTAAAAGCTTCATCTGTGTTCCACTATGGTGCTTTTAGTGTCTCCGCATACCGGAACACGCGACATATCTTTGCAGACGTTAAGGACAACCGTTTCAGAGAGAAGAGCGGCCAATGTGACGACCTGGCTTTGAGTCGATTCGTTAACAAATGACGAAAACGGACGGATTTCTCAGTTTTTTACTACATATGAACTCTTTTCACATTCTCCCATGCTACTCGGCTGCTAGTCCTCCTTTCATGCAGAATCTTAAGGTCCTAGCTCATGTCCAAGGCACCAAAGCCAGCTAAAAAGTCAATAATCGATACCTAAAACGTGAATTGTACTACTTCTTACTGGCTATTACATCAACTTAGAAGCTTCATGTGTGTTCTACTATGGTGCTTTTAGTGTCTCCGCATACCGCAGCACGCGAAATAGCTTTGCAGACGATAAGTACAACCGTTTCAGACAGAAGAGCGGCCAATGTGACGATCTGGCTTTGAGTCGATTCGATAACAAATGACGAAAACGGACGGATTTCTCAGGTTTTTACTACATATGAACACTTTTCACATTCTCCCGTGCAACTCGGCTGCTAGTCCTCCTTTCATGCAGAATCTTAAGGTCCTAGCTCATGTTTAAGGCACCAAAGCCAGCTAAAAAGTCAATAATCTATACCTAAAACTTGAATTGTACTACTTCTTACTGGCTATTACATCAACTTAAAAGCTTCATCTGTGTTCTACTGTGGTGCTTTTAGTGTCTCCGCATACCGCAACACGCGACATATCTTTGCAGACGATAAGGACAACCGTTTCAGAGAGAAGAGCGGCCAATGTGACGATCAGGCTTTGAGTCGATTCGTTAACAAATGACGAAAACGGACGGATTTCTCAGGTTTTTACTACATATGAACTCTTTTCACATTCTCCCATGCAACTCGGCTGCTAGTCCTCCTTTCATGCAGAATCTTAAGGTCCTAGCTCATGTCCAAGGCACCAAAGCCAGCTAAAAAGTCAATAATCGATACCTAAAACGTGAATTGTACTACTTCTTACTGGCTATTACATCAACATAGAAGCTTCATGTGTGTTCTATTATGGTGCTTTTAGTGTCTCCGCATACCGCAGCACGCGAAATAGCTTTGCAGACGATAAGTACAACCGTTTCAGGGAGAAGAGCGGCCAATGTGACGATCTGGCTTTAAGTCGATTCGATAACAAATGACGAAAACGGACGGATTTCTGAGGTTTTTACTACATATGAATACTTTTCACATTCTCCCGTGCAACTCGGCTGCTAGTCCTCCTTTCATGCAGAATCTTAAGGTCCTAGCTCATGTCCAAGGCACCAAAGCCAGCTAAAAAGTCAATAATTGATACGTAAAACTTGACTTGTACTACTTCTTACTGGCTATTACATCAACTTAAAAGTTTCATCTGTGTTCTAGTATGGTGCTTTTAGTGTCTCCGCATACCGGAACACGAGACATAGCTTTGCAGACGATAAGTACAACCGTTTCAGAGAGAAGAGCGGCCAATGTGGCGATCTGGCTTTGAGTCGATTCGATAACAAATGACGAAAACGGACGGATTTCTCAGGTTTTTACTACATATGAACACTTTTCACATACTCCCATGCAACGCGGCTGCTAGTCCTCCTTTCATGCAGAAACTTAAGGTCCTAGCTCATGTCCAAGGCACCAAAGCCAGCTAAAAAGTCGATAATCGATACCTAAAACTTAAATTGTACTACTTCTTACTGGCTATTACATCAACTTATAAGCTTCATCTGTGGTCTACTATGGTGCTTTTAGTGTCTCCGCATACCGCATCACGCGACATAGCTTTGCAGACGATAAGTACAACCGTTTCAGAGAGAAGAGCGGCCAATGTGACGATCTGGCTTTAAGTCTATTCGATAACAAAAGACGAAAACGGACGGATTTCTCAGGTTTTTACTACATATGAACACTTTTCACATTCTCCCGTGCAACTCGGCTGCTAGTCCTCCTTCCATGCAGAATCTTAAGGTCCTAGCTCATGTCAAAGCCACCAAAGCCAGCTAAAAAGTCAATAATCGATACCTAAAACGTGAGTTGTACTACTTCTTACTGGCTATTACATCAACTTAAAAGTTTCATCTGTGTTCTGGTATGGTGCTTTTAGTGTCTCCGCATACCGGAACACGAGACATAGCTTTGCCGACGATAAGTACAACCGTTTCATAGAGATGAGCGGCCAATGTGACGATCTGACTTTAAGTCGATTCGAGAACAAAAGACGAAAACGGACGGATTTCTCAGGTTTTTACTACATATGAACACTTTTCACATTCTCCCATGCAACTCGGCTGCTAGACCTCCTTTCATGCAGAATCTTACGGTCCTAACCCATGTCCAAGGCACCAAAGCCATCTAAAAAGTCAATAATCGATAACTAAAACTTGTATTGTACTACTTCTTACTGGCTATTACATCAACTTAGAAGGTTCATCTGTGTATTACTATGGTGCTTTTAGTGTCTCCGGATACCGCAACACGCGACATAGCTTAGCAGACGATAAGTACAACCGTTTCAGACAAAAGAGCGGCCAATGCGGCGATCTGACTTTAAGTCAATTCGATTACAAATGACGAAAACGGACGGATTTCTCAGGTTTTTACTACATATGAACACATTTCACATTCTCCCGTGCAACTCGGCTGCTAATCCTCCTTTCATGCAGTATCTTAAGGTCCTAGCTCATGTCCAAGGCACCAAAGCCAGCTAAAAAGTCAATAATCGATACCTAAAACTTTAATTGTACTACTTCTTACTGGCTATTACATCAGCTTAGAAGTTTCACCTGTGTTCTACTATGGTGCTTTTAGTGTCTCCTCATACCGCAGCACGCGACATAGCTTTGCAGACGATAAGTACAACCGTTTCAGACGGAAGAGCGGCCAATGTGACGATCTGGCTTTGAGTCGATTCGATAACAAATGACGAAAACGGACGGATTTCTCAGGTTTTTACTTCATATGAACACTTTTCACATTCTCCCGTGCAACTCGGCTGCTAGTCCTCCTTTCATGCAGAATCTTAAGGTCCTAGCTCATGTTTAAGGCACCAAAGCCAGCTAAAAAGTCAATATTCTATACCTAAAACTTTAATTGTACTACTTCTTACTGGCTATTACATCAACTTAAAAGCTTCATCTGTGTTCTACTATGGTGCTTTTAGTGTCTTCGCATACCGGAACACGCGACATATCTTTGCAGACGATAAGGACAACCGTTACAGAGAGAAGAGCGGCCAATGTGACGACCTGGCTTTGAGTCGATTCGTTAACAAATGACGAAAACGGACGGATTTCTCAGGTTTTTACTACATATGAACTCTTTTCACATTCTCCCATGCTACTCGGCTGCTAGTCCTCCTTTCATGCAGAATCTTAAGGTCCTAGCTCATGTCCAAGGCACCAAAGCCAGCTAAAAAGTCAATAATCGATACCTAAAACGTGAATTGTACTACTTCTTACTGGCTATTACATCAACTTAGAAGCATCATGTGTGTTCTACTATGGTGCTTTTAGTGTCTCCGGATACCGCAGCACGCGACATAGCTTTGCAGACGATAAGTACAACCGTTTCAGAGAGAAGAGCGGCCAATGTGACGATCTGGCTTTGTGTCGATTCGATAACAAATGACGAACACGGACGGATTTCTTAGGTTTGTGCTACATATGAACACTTTTCACATTTCCCGTGCAACTCGGCGGCTAGTCCTCCTTTCATGCAGATTCTCAAGGTCCTAGATCATGTCCAAGGCACCAAAGCCAGCTAAAAAGTCAATAATCGATACCTAAAACTTAAATTGTACTACTTCTTACTGGCTATTACTTCAACTTAGAAACTTCATCTGTGTACTACTATATTGATTTTAGTGGCTCCGGATACCGCAGCACGCGACATAGCTTTGCAGACGATAAGTACAACCGTATCAGGGAGAAGAGCGGCCAATGTGACGATCTGGCTTTAAGTCGATTCGATAACAAATGACGAAAACGGACGGATTTCTCAGGTTTTTACTACATATGAACACTTTTCACATTCTCCCGTGCAACTCGGCTGCTAGTCCTCCTTTCATGCAGAATCTTAAGGTCCTAGCTCATGTCCAAGGCACCAAAGCCAGCTAAAGAGTCAATAATTGATACGTAAAACTTGAATTGTACTACTTCTTACTGGCTATTACATCAACTTAAAAGTTTCATCTGTGTTCTACTATGGTGCTTTTAGTGTCTCCGCATACCGGAACACGAGACATAGCTTTGCAGACGATAAGTACAACCGTTTCAGAGAGAAGAGCGGCCAATGTGGCGATCTGGCTTTGAGTCGATTCGATAACAAATGACGAAAACGGACGGATTTCTCAGGTTTTTACAACATATGAACACTTTTCACATACTCCCATGCAACGCGGCTGCTAGTCCTCCTTTCATGCAGAATCTTAAGGTCCTAGCTCATGTCCAAGGCACCAAAGCCAGCTAAAAAGTCAATAATCGATACCTAAAACTTAAATTGTACTACTTCTTACTGGCTATTACATCAACTTATAAGCTTCATCTGTGTTCTACTATGGTGCTTTTAGTGTCTCCGCATACCGCATCACGCGACATAGCTTTGCAGACGATAAGTACAACCGTTTCAGAGAGAAGAGCGGCCAATGTGACGATCTGGCTTTAAGTCGATTCGATAACAAAAGACGAAAACGGACGGATTTCTCTGGTTTTTACTCCATATGAACACTTTTCACATTCTCCCGTGCAACTCGGCTGCTACTCCTCCTTTCATGCAGAATCATAAGGTCCTAGCTCATGTCCAAGGCACCAAAGCCAGCTAAAAAGTCAATAATCGATACCTAAAACTTGAATTGTACTACTTCTTACTGGCTATTACATCAACTTTGAAGGTTCATCTGTATTCTTCTATGGTGCTTTTAGTGTCTCCGCATTCCGCAGCACGCGAAATAGCTTTGCAGACGATAAGTACAACCGTTTCAGAGAGAAGAGCGGCCAACGTGACGATCTGGCTTTAAGTCGATTCGACAACAAATGACGAAAACGGACGGATTTCTCAGGTTTTTACTACATATGAACACTTTTCACATTCTCCCATGAACTCGGCTGCTAGTCCTCCTTTCATGCAGAATCTTAAGGTCCAAGCTCATATCCAAGGCAGCAAAGCCAGCTAAAAAGTCAATAATCGATACCTGAAACTTAAATTGTACTACTTCTTACTGGCTATTACTTCAACATAGAAGCTTCATCTGTGTAATACTATATTGATTTTAGTGTCTCCGGATACCGCAGCACGCGACATAGCTTTGCAGACGATAAGTACAACCGTTTCAGGGAGAAGAGCGGCCAATGTGACGATCTGGCTTTAAGTCGATTCGATAACAAATGACGAAAACGGACGGGTTTCTCAGGTTTTTACTACATATGAACACTTTTCACATTCTCCCGTGCAACTCGGCTGCTAGTCCTCCTTTCATGCAGAATCTTAAGGTCCTAGCTCATGTCCAAGGCACCAAAGCCAGCTAAAAAGTCAATAATCGATACCTAAAACTTGAATTGTACTACCTCTTACTGGCTATTACATCAACTTAGAAGCTTCATGTGTGTTCTACTATGGTGCTTTTAGTGTCTCCGCATACCGCAGCACGCGACATAGCTTTGCCGACGATAAGTACAACCGTTTCATAGAGATGAGCGGCCAATGTGACGATCTGACTTTAAGTCGATTCGAGAACAAAAGACGAAAACGGACGGATTTCTCAGGTTTTTACTACATATGAACACTTTTCACATTCTCCCATGCAACTCGGCTGCTAGACCTCCTTTCATGCAGAATCTTACGGTCCTAGCTCATGTCCAAGGCACCAAAGCGAGCTAAAAAGTCAATAATCGATAACTAAAACTTGTATTGTACTACTTCTTACTGGCTATTACATCAACTTAGAAGTTTCACCTGTGTTCTACTATGGTGCTTTTAGTGTCTCCACATACCGCAGCACGCGACATAGCTTTGCAGACGATAAGTACAACCGTTTCAGACAGAAGAGCGGCCAATGTGACGATCTGGCTTTGAGTCGATTCGATAACAAATGACGAAAACGGACGGATTTCTAATTTTTTTACTACATATGAACACTTTTCACATTCTCCCGTGCAACTCGGCTGCTAGTCCTCCTTTCATGCAGAATCTTAAGGTCCTAGCTCATTTTTAAGGCACCAAAGCCAGCTAAAAAGTCAATAATCTATACCTAAAACTTGAATTCTACTACTTCTTACTGGCTATTACATCAACTTAAAAGCTTCATCTGTGTTCTACTATGGTGCTTTTAGTGTCTCTGCATACCGGAACACGCGACGTATCTTTGCAGACGATAAGGACAACCGTTTCAGAGAGAAGAGCGGCCAATGTGACGACCTGGCTTTGAGTCGATTCGTTAACAAATGACGAAAACGGACGGATTTCTCAGGTTTTTACTACATATGAACTCTTTTCACATTCTCCCATGCTACTCGGCTGCTAGTCCTCCTTTCATGAAGAATCTTAAGGTCCTAGCTCATGTCCAAGGCACCAAAGCAAGCTAAAAAGTCAATAATCGATACCTAAAACGTGAATTGTACTACTTCTTACTGGCTATTACATCAACTTAGAAGCTTCATGTGTGTTCTACTATGGTGCTTTTAGTGTCTCCGGATACCGCAGCACGCGACATAGCTTTGCAGACGATAAGTACAACCGTTTCAGAGAGAAGAGCGGTCAATATGACGAACTGGCTTTAAGTCGATTCGAAAACAAATGACGAAAACATACGGATTTCAAAGGTTTTTACTACATATGAACACTTTTCACATTCTCCCGTGCAACTCGGCTGCTAGTCCTCCTTTCATGCAGAATCATAAGGTCCTAGCTCATGTCCAAGGCACCAAAGCCAGCTAAAAAGTCAATAATCGATACCTAAAACTTGAATTGTACTACTTCTTACTGGCTATTACAGCAACTTAGAAGGTTCATCTGTATTCTTCTATGGTGCTTTTAGTGTCTCCGCATACCGCAGCGCGCGAAATAGCTTTGCAGACGATAACTACAACCGTTTCAGAGAGAAGAGCGGCCAATGTGTCGATCTGGCTTTGTGTCGATTCGATAACAAATGACGAACACGGACGTATTTCTTAGGTTTGTGCTACATATGAACACTTTTCACATTCTCCCGTGCAACTCGGCTGCTAGTCCTCCTTTCATGCAGATTCTTAAGGTCCTAGCTTATGTCCAAAGCACCAAAGCCAGCTAAATAGTCAATAATCGATACCTAAAACTTAAATTGTACTACATCTTACTGGCTATTACATCAACTTAGAAGTTTCATCTGTGTTCTACTATGGTGCTTTTAGTGTCTCCGCATACCGCATCACGCGAAATAGCTTTGCAGACGATAATTACAACCATTTCAGATAGAAGAGCGGCCGATGTGACGATCTGGCTTTAAGTCGATTCGACAACAAATGACGAAAACGGACGGATTTCTCAGGTTTTTACTACATATGAACACTTTTCACATTCTCCCGTGCACCTCGGCTGCTAGTCCTCCTTTCATGCAGAATCTTAAGGCCCTAGCTTATGTCCATGGCACCAAAGCCAACTAAAAAGTCAATAATCGATACCTAAAACTTGAATTGTACTACCTCTTACTGGCTATTACATCAACTTAGAAGTTTCATCTGTGTTCTACTATGGTGCTTTTAGTGTCTCCGCACACCGCTGCACGCGACATAGCTTTGCAGACGATAAGTACAACCGTTTCAGGGAGAAGAGCGGCCAATGTGACGATCTGGCTTTAAGTCGATTCGATAACAAATGACGAAAACGGACGTATTTCTCAGGTTTTTACTACATATGAACACTTTTCACATTCTCCCATGCATCTCGGCTGCTAGTTCTCCTTTCATTCAGAATCTTAAGGTCCTAGCTCATGTCCAAGGCACCAGAGCCAGCTAAAAAGTCAATAATCGATACCTAAAACTTGAATTGTACTACTTCTTACTGGCTATTACATCAACGTAAAAGCTTCATCTGTGTTCTACTACGGTGCTTTTAGTGTCTCCGCATACCGGAACACGAGACATAGCTTTGCAGACGATAAGTACAACCGCTTCAGAGAGAAGAGCGGCCAATGTGGCGATCTGGCTATTAGTCGATCCGTTAACAAATGACGAAAACGGACGGATTTCTCAGGTTTTTACTACATATGAACACTTTTCACATTCTCCTATGCAACTCGGCTGCTAGTCCTCCTTTCATGCAGAATCTTAAGGTCCTAGCCCATGTCCAAGGCACCAAAGCCAGCTAAAAAGTCAATAATCGATACCTAAAACTTGAATTGTACTACTTCTTACTGGCTATTACATCAACTTAGAAGCTGCATGTGTGTTCTACTATGGTGCTTTTAGTGTCTCTGCATACCGCAGCACGCGACATAGCTTTGCCGACGATAAGTACAACCGTTTCATAGAGAAGAGCGGCCAATGTGACGATCTGGCTTTAAGTCGATTCGATAACAAATGACGAAAACGGACGGATTTCTCAGGTTTTTACTACATATGAACACTTTTCACATTCTCCCGTGCAACTCGGCTGCTAGTCCTCCTTTCATGCAGAATCTTAAGGTCCTAGCTCATGTCCAAGGCACCAAAGCCAGCTAAAAAGTCAATAATCGATACCTAAAACTTGAATTGTACTACTTCTTACATGCTATTACATCAACTTAGAAGCATCATGTGTGTTCTACTATGGTGCTTTTAGTGTCTCTGCATACCGCAGCACGCGACATAGCTTTGCCGACGATAAGTACAACCGTTTCATAGAGAAGAGCGGCCAATGTGACGATCTGGCTTTAAGTCGATTCGATAACAAATGACGAAAACGGACGGATTTCTCAGGTTTTTACTACATATGAACACTTTTCACATTCTCCCGTGCAACTCGGCTGCTAGTCCTCCTTTCATGCAGAATCTTAAGGTCCTAGCTCATGTCCAAGGCACCAAAGCCAGCTAAAAAGTCAATAATCGATACCTAAAACTTGAATTGTCCTACTTCTTACTTGCTATTACATCAACTTAGAAGCTTCATCTGTGATCTACTATGGTGCTTTTAGTGTCTGCGCATACCGCAGCACGCGAAATAGCTTTGCAGACGATAAGTACAACCGTTTCAGAGAGAAGAGCGGCCAATGTGACGATCTGGCTTTGTGTCGATTCGATAACAAATGACGAACACGGACGGATTTCTTAGGTTTGTGCTACATATGAACACTTTTCACATTCTCCCGTGCTACTCGGCTGCTAGTCCTCCTTTCATGCAGATCTTAAGGTCCTAGCTGATGTCCAAGGCACCAAAGCCAGCTAAAATGTCAATAATCGATACCTAAAACTTAAATTGTACTACTTCTTACTGGCTATTACTTCTACTTAGAAACTTCATCTGTGTACCACTATATTGATTTTAGTGTATCCGGATACCGCAGCACGCGACATAGCTTTGCAGACGATAAGTACGACGTTTTCAGGGAGAAGAGCGGCCAATGTGACGATCTGTCTTTAAGTCGTTTCGATTAAAAATGACGAAAACGGACGGATTTCTCAGGTTTTTACTACATATGAACACTTTTCACATTCTCCCGTGCAACTCGGCTGCTAGTCCTCCTTTCATGCAGAATCTTAAGGCCCTAGCTTATGTCCATGACACCCAAAGCCAACTAAAAAGTCAATAATCGATACCTAAAACTTGAATTGTACTACTTCTTACTTGCTATTACATCAACTTAGAAGTTTCATCTGTGTTCTACTATGGTGCTTTTAGTGTCTCCGCATACCGCAGCACGCGACATAGCTTTGCAGACGATAAGTACGACCGTTTCAGGGAGAAGAGCGGCCAATGTAACGATCTGGCTTTGAGTCGATTCGTTAACAAATGACGAAAACGGACGGATTTCTTAGGTTTTTACTACATATGAACTCTTTTCACATTCTCCCATGCAACTCGGCTGCTAGTCCTCCTTTCATGCAGAATCTTAAGGTCCTAGCTCATGTCAAAGGCACCAAAGCCAGCTAAAAAGTCAATAATCGATACCTAAAACGTGAATTGTACTACTTCTTACTGGCTATTACATCAACTTAGAAGTTTCATCTGTGTTTCTACTATGGTGGCTTTTTAGTGTCCCGCATACCGCAGCACGCGACATAGCTTTGCAGACGATAAGTACGACCGTTTCAGGGAGAAGAGCGGCCAATGTGACGATCTGTCTTTAAGTCGTTTCGATTAGAAATGACGAAAACGGACGGATTTCTCAGGTTTTTACTACATATGAACACTTTTCACATTCTCCCGTGCAACTCGGCTGCTAGTCCTCCTTTCATTCAGAATCGTAAGGTCCTAGCTCATGTCCAAGGCACCAAAGCCAGCTAAAAAGTCAATAATCGACACTAGATCGCGTGTTGTACTACTTCTTACTGGCTGTTACTTCTACTTAGAAACTTCATCTGTGTACTACTATATTGATTTTAGTGTATCCGGATACCGCAGCACGCGACATAGCTTTGCAGACGATAAGTACAAGCGTTTCAGGGAGAAGAGCGGCCAATGTGACGATCTGGCTTTGAGTCGATTCGTTAACAAATGACGAAAACGGACGGATTTCTTAGCTTTTTACTACATATGAACTCTTTTCACATTCTCCCATGCAACTCGGCTGCTAGTCCCTCCTTTCATGCAGAATCTTAAGGTCCTAGCTCATGTCAAAGGCACCAAAGCCAGCTAAAAAGTCAATAATCGATACCTAAAACGTGAATTGTACTACTTCTTACTGGCTATTACATCAACTTAGAAGCTTCATGTGTGTTCTACTATGGTGCTTTTAGTGTCTCCGCATACCGCAGCACGCGACATAGCTTTGCAGACGATAAGTACAACCGTTTCAGAGAGAAGAGCGGCCAATGTGACGATCTGGCTTTAAGTCGATTCGAAAACAAATGACGAAAACGGACCGATTTCAAAGGTTTTTACTACATATGAACACTTTTCACATTCTCCCGTGCAACTCGGCTGCTAGTCCTCCTTTCATGCAGAATCATAAGGTCCTAGCTCATGTCCAAGGCACCAAAGCCAGTTAAAAGTCAATAATCGATACCTAAAACTTGAATTGGACTACTTCTTACTGGCTATTACATCAACTTAGAAAGTTCATGTGTATTCTTCTATGGTGCTTTTAGTGTCTCCGCATACCGCAGCACGCGAAATAGCTTTGCAGACGATAAGTACAACCGTTTCAGAGAGAAGAGCGGCCAATGTGACGATCTGGCTTTGTGTCGATTCGATAACAAATGACGAACACGGACGGATTTCTTAGGTTTGTGCTACATATGAACACTTTTCACATTCTCCCGTGCAACTCGGCTGCTAGTCCTCCTTTCATGCAGATTCTTAAGGTCCTAGCTCATGTCCAAGGCACCAAAGCCAGCTAAAGAGTCAATAATTGATACCTAAAACTTAAATTGTACTACATCTTACTGGCTATTACATCAACTTAGAAGTTTCATCTGTGTTCTACTATGGTGCTTTTAGTGTTTCCGCATACCGCAGCACGCGACATAGCTTTGCAGACGATAAGTACAACCGTTTCAGAGAGAAGAGCGGCCGATGTGACGATCTGGTTTTAAGTCGATTCGACAACAAATGACGAAAACGGACGGATTTCTCAGGTTTTTACTACATATGAACACTTTTCACATTCCCCCATGAACTCGGCTGCTAGTCCTCCTTTCATGCAGAATGTTAAGGTCCAAGCTCATGTCCAAGGCACCAAAGCCAGCTAAAAAGTCAATAATCGATACCTAAAACTTAAATTGTACTACTTCTTACTGGCTATTACTTCTACTTAGAAACTTCATCTGTGTACTACTATATTGATTTTAGTGTCTCCGGATACCGCAGCACACGACATAGCTTTGCAGACGATAAGTACAACCGTTTCAGGGAGAAGAGCGGCCAATGTGACGATCTGGCTTTAAGTCGATTCGATAACAAATGACGAAAACGGACGGGTTTCTCAGGTTTTTACTACATATGAACACTTTCCACATTCTCCCATGCAACTCGGCTGCTAGTCCTCCTTTCATGCAGAATCTTAAGGTCCTAGCTCATGTCCAAGGCACCAAAGCCAGCTAAAAAGTCAATAATCGATACCTAAAACTTAAATTGTACTACTTCTTACTTGCTATTACATCAACTTAGAAGCTTCATCTGTGTTCTACTATGGTGCTTTTAGTGTCTCCGCATACCGCAGCACGCGAAATAGCTTTGCAGACGATAAGTACAACCGTTTCAGAGAGAAGAGCGGCCAATGTGACGATCTGGCTTTAAGTCGATTCGACAACAAATGACGAAAACGGACGGATTTCTCAGGTTTTTACTACATATGAACACTTTTCACATTCTCCCATGAACTCGGCTGCTAGTCCTCCTTTCATGCAGAATCTTAAGGTCCTAGCTCATGTTTAAGGCACCAAAGCCAGCTAAAAAGTCAATAATCGATACCTAAAACTTAAATTGTACTACTTCTTACTGGCTATTACTTCTACTTAGAAACTTCATCCATGTACTACTATATTGATTTTAGTGGCTCCGGATACCGCAGCACGCGACATAGCTTTGCAGACGATAAGTACAACCGTTTTAGGGAGAAGAGCGGCCAATGTGACGATCTGGCTTTAAGTCGATTCGATAACAAATGACGAAAACGGACGGGTTTCTCAGGTTTTTACTACATATGAACACTTTTCACATTCTCCCGTGCAACTCGGCTGCTAGTCCTCCTTTCATGCAGAATCTTAAGGCCCTAGCTTATGTCTATGGCACTAAAGCCAACTAAAAAGTCAATAATCGATACCTAAAACTTGAATTGTACTACCTCTTACTGGCTATTACATCAACTTAGAAGTTTCATCTGTGTTCTACTATGGTGCTTTTAGTGTCTCCGCATACCGCAGCACGCGACATAGCTTTGCAGACGATAAGTACAACCGTTTCAGAGAGAAGAGCGGCCAATGTGACGATCTGGCTTTAAGTCGATTCTATAACAAGTGACGAAAACGGACGGAATTCTCAGGTTTTTACTACATATGAACACTTTTCACAATCTCCCGTGCAACGTGTCTGCTAGTCCTCCTTTCATTCAGAATCTTAAGGTCCTAGCTCATGTCCAAGGCACCAAAGCCAGCTAAAAAGTCAATAATCGATACCTAAAACTAGAATTGTACTACTTCTTACTGGCTATTACATCAACGTAAAAGCTTCATCTGTGTTCTACTACGGTGCTTTTAGTGTCTCCGCATACCGGAACACGAGACATAGTTTTGCAGACGATAAGTACAACCGTTTCAGAGAGAAGAGCGGCCAATGTGGCGATCTGGCTTTGAGTCGATTCGTTAACAAATGACGAAAACGGACGGATTTCTCAGGTTTTTAATACATATGAACACTTTCCACATATTCCCATGCAACTCGGCTGCTAGTCCTCCTTTCATGCAGAATCTTAAGGTCCTAGCCCATGTCCAAGGCACCAAAGCCAGCTAAAAAGTCAATAATCGATACCTAAAACTTGAATTGTACTACTTCTTACTGGGTATTACATCAACTTAGAAGCTGCATGTGTGTTCTACTATGGTGCTTTTAGTGTCTCCGCATACCGCAGCACGCGACATAGCTTTGCCGACGATAAGTACAACCGTTTCATAGAGAAGTGCGGCCAATGTGACGATCTGGCTTTAAGTCGATTCGATAACAAATGACGAAAACGGACGGATTTCTCAGGTTTTTACTACATATGAACACTTTTCACATTCTCCCGTGCAACTCGGCTGCTAGTCCTCCTTTCATGCGGAATCTTAAGGTCCTAGCTCATGTCCAAGGCACCAAAGCCAGCTAAAAAGTCAATAATCGATACCTAAAACTTGAATTGTACTACTTCTTACTTGCTATTACATCAACTTAGAAGCTTCATCTGTGTTCTACTATGGTGCTTTTAGTGTCTCCGCATACCGCAACACGCGACATATCTTTGCAGACGATAAGGACAACCGTTTCAGAGAGAAGAGCGGCCAATGTGACGATCTGGCTTTGAGTCGATTCGTTAACAGTTGACGAAAACGGACGGATTTCTCAGGTTTTTACTACATATGAACACTTTTCACATTCTCCCGTGCAACTCGGCTGCTAGTCCTCCTTTCATGCAGAATCATAAGGTCCTAGCTCATGTCCAAGGCACCAAAGCCAGCTAAAAAGTCAATAATCGATACCTAAAACTTGAATTGTACTACTTCTTACTGGCTATTACATCAACTTAGAAGGTTCATCTGTATTCTTCTATGGTGCTTTTAGTGTCTCCGCATACCGAAGCACGCGAAATAGCTTTGCAGACGATAAGTACAACCGTTTCAGAGAGAAGAGCGGCCAATGTGACGATCTGGCTTTGTGTCGATTCGATAACAAATGACGAACACGGACGGATTTCTTAGGTCTGTGCTACATATGAACACTTTTCACATTCTCCCGTGCAACTCCGCTGCTAGTCCTCCTTTCATGCAGATTCTTATGGTCCTAGCTCATGTAAAAAGGCACCAAAGCCAGCTAAAAAGTCAATAATCGATACCTAAAACTTAAATTGTACTACATCTTACTGGCTATTACATCAACTTAGAAGTTTCATCTGTGTTCTACTATGGTGCTTTTAGTGTCTCCGCATACCGCAGCACGCGAAATAGCTTTGCAAACGATAAGTACAACCGTTTCAGAGAGAAGAGCGGCCAATGTGACGATCTGGCTTTAAGTCGATTCTATAAGAAGTGACGAAAACGGACGGATTTCTCAGGTTTTTACTACATATGAACACCTTTCACATTCTCCCATGAACTCGGCTGCTAGTCCTCCTTTCATGCAGAATCTTAAGGTCCTAGCTCATGTCCAAGGCACCAAAGCCAGCTAAAAAGTCAATAATCGATACCTAAAACTTAAATTGTACTACTTCTTACTGGCTATTACTTCAACTTAGAAACTTCATCTGTGTACTACTATATTGATTTTAGTGTCTCCGGATACCGCAGCACGCGACATAGCTTTGCAGACGATAAGTACAACCGTTTCAGGGAGAAGAGCGGCCAATGTGACGATCTGGCTTTAAGGCGATTCGATAACAAATGACGAAAACGGACGGGTTTCTCAGGTTTTTACTACATATGAACACTTTTCACATTCTCCCGTGCAACTCGGCTGCTAGTCCTCCTTTCATGCAGAATCTTAAGGTCCTAGCTCATGTCCAAGGCACCAAAGCCAGCTAAAAAGTCAGTAATTGATACCTAAAACTTGAATTGTACTACCTCTTACTGGCTATTACATCAACTTAGAAGCTTCATCTGTGTTCTACTATGGTGCTTTTAGTGTCTCCGCATACCGCAGCACGCGACATAGCTTTGCAGACGATAAGTACAACCGTTTCAGATAGAAGAGCGGCCAATATGACGATCTGGCTCTAAGTCGATTCGAAAACAAATGACGAAAACGGACGGATTTCAAAGGTTTTTACTACATATGAGCACTTTTCACACTCTCCCGTGCAACTCGGCTGCTAGTCCTCCTTTAATGTAGAATCATAAGGTCCTAGCTCATGTCCAAGGCACCAAAGCCAGCTAAAAATTCAATAATCGATACCTAAAACTTGAATTGTACTACTTCTTACTGGCTATTACATCAACTTAGAAGGTTCATCTGTATTCTTCAATGGTGCTTTTAGTGTCTCCGCATACCGCAGCACGCGAAATAGCTTTGCAGACGATAAGTACAACCGTTTCAGAGAGAAGAGCGGCCAATGTGACGATCTGGCTTTGTGTCGATTCGATAACAAATGACGAACACGGACGGATTTCTTAGGTTTGTGCTACATATGAACACTTTTCACATTCTCCCGTGCAACTCGGCTGCTAGTCCTCCTTTCATGCAGATTCTTATGGTCCTAGCTCATGTCCAAGGCACCAAAGCCAGCTAAAAAGTCAATAATCGATACCTAAAACTTAAATTGTACTACATCTTACTGGCTATTACATCAACTTAGAAGTTTCATCTGTGTTCTACTATGGTGCTTTTAGTGTCTCCGCATACCGCAGCACGCGACATAGTTTTGCAGACGATAAGTACAACCGTTTCAGAGAGAAGAGCGGCCAATGTGACGATCTGGCTTTAAGTCGATTCTATAACAAGTGACGAAAACGGACGGATTTCTCAGGTTTTTACTACATATGAACACCTTCCACATTCTCCCATGAACTCGGCTGCTAGTCCTCCTTTCATGCAGAATCTTAAGGTCCTAGCTCATGTCCAAGTCACCAAAGCCAGCTAAAAAGTCAATAATCGATACCGAAAAGTTAAATTGTACTACTTCTTACTGGCTATTACTTCAACTTAGAAACTTCATCTGTGTACTACTACATTGATTTTAGTGTCTCCGGATACCGCAGCACGCGACATAGCTTTGCAGACGATAAGTACAACCGTTTCAGAGAGAAGAGCGGCCAATGTGACGATCTGGCTTTAAGGCTATTCGATAACAAATGACGAAAACGGACATGTTTCTCAGGTTTTTACTACATATGAACACTTTTCACATTCTCCCGTGCAACTCGGCTGCTACTCCTCCTTTCATGCAGAATCTTAAGGTCCTAGTCATGTCCAAGGCACCAAAGCCAGCTAAAAGTCAATAATCGATACCTAAAGCTTGAATTGTACTACATCTTACTGGCTATTACATCAACTTAGAAGTTTCATCTGTGTTCTACTATGGTGCTTTTAGTGTCTCCGCATACCGCAGCACGCGACATAGCTTTGCAGACGATAAGTACAACCGTTTCAGAGAGAAGAGCGGCCAATATGACGATCTGGCTTTAAGTCGATTCTATAACAAGTGACGAAAACGGACGGATTTCTCAGGTTTTTACTACATATGAACACTTTTCACATTCTCCCGTGCAACTCGGCTGCTAGTCCTCCTTTCATGCAGAATCTTAAGGTCCTAGCTCATGTCCAAGGCACCAAAGCCAGCTAAAAAGTCAATAATCGATACCTAAAACTTGAATTGTACTACTTCTTACTGGCTATTACATCAACTTAGAAGGTTCATCTGTATTCTTCTATGGTGCTTTTAGTGTCTCCGCATACCGCAGCACGCGACATAGCTTTGCAGACGATAAGTACAACCGTTTCAGAGAGAAGAGCGGCCAATATGACGATCTGGCTCTAAGTCGATTCGAAAACAAATGACAAAAACGGACGGATTTCAAAGGTTTTTACTACATATGAGCACTTTTCACATTCTCCCGTGCAACTCGGCTGCTAGTCCTCCTTTAATGCAGAATCATAAGGTCCTAGCTCATGTCCAAGGCACCAAAGCCAGCTAAAAATTCAATAATCGATACCTAAAACTTGAATTGTACTACTTCTTACTGGCTATTACATCAACTTAGAAGGTTCATCTGTATTCTTCTATGGTGCTTTTAGTGTCTCCGCATACCGCAGCACGCGAAATAGCTTTGCAGACGATAAGTACAACCGTTTCAGAGAGAAGAGCGGCCAATGTGACGATCTGGCTTTGTGTCGATTCGATACCAAATGACGAACACGAACGGATTTCTTAGGTTTGTGCTACATATGAACACTTTTCACATTCTCCCGTGCAACTCGGCTGCTAGTCCTCCTTTCATGCAGATTCTTATGGTCCTAGCTCATGTCCAAGGTACCAAAGCCAGCTAAAAAGTCAATAATCGATACCTAAAACTTAAATTGTACTACATCTTACTGGCTATTACATCAACTTAGAAGTTTCATCTGTGTTCTACTATGGTGCTTTTAGTGTCTCCGCATACCGCAGCACGCGACATAGCTTTGCAGACGATAAGTACAACCGTTTCAGAGAGAAGAGCGGCCAATGTGATTATCTGGCTTTAAGTCGATTCTATAACAAGTGACGAAAACGGACGGATTTCTCAGGTTTTTACTACATATGAACACCTTTCACATTCTCCCATGAACTCGGCTGCTAGTCCTCCTTTCATGCAGAATCTTAAGGTCCTAGCTCATGTCCAAGGCACCAAAGCCAGCTAAAAAGTCAATAATCGATACCTAAAACTTGAATTGTACTACTTCTTACTGGCTATTACTTCAACTTAGAAACTTCATCTGTGTACTACTACATTGATTTTAGTGTCTCCGGATACCGCAGCACGCGACATAGCTTTGCAGACGATAAGTACAACCGTTTCAGGGAGAAGAGCGGCCAATGTGACGATCTGGCTTTAAGGCGATTCGATAACAAATGACGAAAACGGACATGTTTCTCAGGTTTTTACTACATATGAACACTTTTCACATTCTCCCGTGCAACTCGGCTGCTAGTCCTCCTTTCATGCAGAATCTTAAGGTCCTAGCTCATGTCCAAGGCACCAAAGCCAGCTAAAAAGTCAATAATCGATACCTAAAACTTCAATTGTACTACCTCTTACTGGCTATTACATCAACTTAGAAGTTTTATCTGTGTTCTACTATGGTGCTTTTAGTGTCTCCGCATACCGCAGCACGCGACATAGCTTTGTAGACGATAAGTACAACCGTTTCATAGAGAAGAGCGGCCAATGTGACGATCTGGCTTTAAGTCGATTCGATAACAAATGACGAAAACGGACGGATTTCTCAGGTTTTTACTACATATGAACACTTTTCACATTCTCCCGTGCAACTCGGCTGCTAGTCCTCCTTTCATGCTGAATCTTAAGGTCCTAGCTCATGTCCAAGGCACCAAAGCCAGCTAAAAAGTCAATAATCGATACCTAAAACTTGAATTGTACTACTTCTTACTGGCTATTACATCAACTTAAAAGCTTCATCTGTGTTCTACTATGGTGCTTTTAGTGTCTCCGCATACCGGAACACGAGACATAGCTTTGCAGACGATAAGTACAACCTTTTCAGAGAGAAGAGCGGCCAATGTGGCGATCTGGCTTTGAGTCGATTCGATAACAAATGACGAAAACGGATGGATTTCTCAGGTTTTTACTACATATGAACACTTTTCACATACTCCCATGCAACGCGGCTGCTAGTCCTCCTTTCATGCAGAATCTTAAGGTCCCAGCTCATGTCCAAGGCACCAAAGCCAGCTAAAAAGTCAGTAATCGATACCTGATACTTAAAGTGTACTACTTCTTACTGGCTATTACATCAACTTAGAAGCTTCATCTGTGTTCTAGTATGGTGCTTTTAGTGTCTCCGCATACCGCATCACGAGACATAGCTTTGCAGACGATAAGTACAACCGTTTCAGAGAGAAGAGCGGCCAATGTGACGTTCTGGCTTTAAGTCGATTCGATAACAAAAGACGAAAACGGACGGATTTCTCAGGTTTTTACTACATATGAACACTTTTCACATACTCCCATGCAACGCGGCTGCTAGACCTCCTTTCATGCAGAATCTTAAGGTCCTAGCTCATGTCCAAGGCTTCAAAGCCAGCTATAAAGTTAATGATCGATAACTAAAACTTGTACTGTACTACTTCTTACTGGCTATTACATCAACTTAGAAGGTTCATCTGTGTATTACTATGGTGCTTTTAGTGTCTCCGGATACCGCAACACGCGACATAGCTTAGCAGACGATAAGTACAACCGTTTCAGACAGAAGAGCAGCCAATGCGGCGATCTGGATTTAAGTCGATTCGATAACAAATGACGAAAACGGACGGATTTCTCATGTTTTTACTACATGTGAACACTTTTCACATTCTCCAGTGCAACTCGGCTGCTAGTCCTCCTTTCACGCAGAATCTTAAGTCCTAGCTCATGTCCAAGGCACCAAAGCCAGCTAAAAAATCAATAATCGATACCTAAAACTTGAATTGTACTACTTCTTACTGTCTATTACATCAACTTAGAGGCTTCATCTGTGTTCTACTATGGCTCTTTTAGTGTCTCCACATACCGCAGCACGCGACATAGCTTTGCAGACGATAAGTACAACCGTCTCAGAGAGAAGAGCTGCCAATGTGACGATCTGGCTCTAAGTCGATTCGATAACAAATGACTCAAAACGGACGGATGTCTCAGGTTTTTACTACATATGAACACTTTTCACATTCTCCCGTGCAACTCGGCTGCTAGTCCTCCTTTCATTCAGAATCTTAAGGTCCTAGCTCATGTCGAAGGCACCAAAGCCAACTAAAAAGTCAATAATCGATACCTAATACTTGAATTGTACTACTTCTTACTTGCTATTACATCAACTTAGAAGCTTCATCTGTGTCCTACTATGGTGCTTTTAGTGTCTCCGAATACCGCAGCACGCGACATAGCTTTGCAGACGATAAGTACAACCGTTTCAGACAGAAGAGCGGCCAATGTGACGATCTGGCTTTGAGTCGATTCGATAACAAATAACGAAAACGGACGGATTTCCTATGTTTTTACTACATATGAACACTTTTCACATTCTCCCGTGCAACTCGGCTGCTAGTCCTCCTTTCATGCAGAATCTTAACGTCCTAGCTCATGTTTAAGGCACCAAAGCCAGCTAAAAAGTCAATAATCTATACCTAAAACTTGAATTATTCTGCTTCTTACTGGCTATTACATCAACTTAAAAGCTTCATCTGTGTTCTACTATGGTGCTTTTAGTGTCTCCGCACACCGCTGCACGCGACTTAGCTTTGCAGACGATAAGTACAACCGTATCAGAGAGAAGAGCGGCCAATACGACGATCTGGCTTTAAGTCGATTCGACAACAAATGACGAAAACGGACGGATTTCTCTGGTTTTTACTACATATGAACACTTTTCACATTCCCCTATGAACTCGGCTGCTAGTCCTCCTTTCATGCAGAATCTTAAGGTCCTAGCTCATGTCCAAGGCACCAAAGCCAGCTAAAAAGTCAATAATCGATACCTAAAACTTGAATTGTACTACTTCTTAATTGCTATTACTTCAACTTAGAAGCTTCATCTGTGTACTACTATATTGATTTTAGTGTCTCCGGATACCGCAACACGCGACATAGCTTAGCAGACGATAAGTACAAGCGTTTCAGACAGAAGAGCGGCCAATGCTGCGATCTGACTTTAAGTCGCTTCGATAACAAATGACGAATACGGACGGATTTCTCAGGTTTTTACTACATATGAACACTTTTCACATTCTCCCGTGCAACTCGGCTGCTAATCCTCCTTTCATGCAGAATCTTAAGGTCCTAGCTCAAGTCCAAGGCACCAAAGCCAGCTAAAGAGGCAATAATCGATACCTAAAACTTGAATTGTACTACTTCTTACTGGCTATTACATCAACGTAAGAGCTTCATCTGTGTTCTACTACGGTGCTTTTAGTGTCTCCGCATACCGGAACACGAGACATAGCTTTGCAGACGATAAGTACAACCGTTTCAGGGAGAAGAGCGTCCAATGTGACGATCTGGCTTTAAGTCGATTCGATAACAAATGACGAAAACGGACGGATTTCTCAGGTTTTTACTACATATGAACACTTTTCACATTCTCCCGTGCAACTCGGCTGCTAGTCCTCCTTTCATGCAGAATCTTAAGGTCCTAGCCCATGTCCAAGGCACCAAAGCCAGCTAAAAAGTCAATAATCGATACCTAAAACTTGAATTGTACTACTTCTTACTGGCTATTACATCAACTTAGAAGCTTCATGTGTGTTCTACTATGGTGCTTTTAGTGTCTCCACATACCGCAGCACGCGACATAGGTTTGCAGACGATAAGTACAACCGTTTCAGAGAGAAGAGCGGCCAATATGACGATCTGGCTCTAAGTCGATTCGAAAACAAATGACGAAAACGGACGGATTTCAAAGGTTTTTACTACATATGAACAGTTTTCACATTCTCCCGTGCAACTCGGCTGCTAGTCCTCCTTTCATGCAGAATCATAAGGTCCTAGCTCATGTCCAAGGCACCAAAGCCAGCTAAAAAGTCAATAATCGATACCTAAAACTTGAATTGTACTACTTCTTACTGGCTATGACATCAACTTAGAAGGTTCATCTGTATTCTTCTATGGTGCTTTTAGTGCCTCCGCATACCGCAGCACGCGAAATAGCTTTGCAGACGATAAGTACAACCGTTTCAGAGAGAAGAGCGGCCAATGTGACGTTCTGGCTTTGTGTCGATTCGTTAACAAATGACGAACACGAACGGATTTCTTAGGTTTGTGCTACATATGAACACTTTTCACATTCTCCCGTGCAACTCGGCTGCTAGTCCTCCTTTCATGCAGATTCTTATGGTCCTAGCTCATGTCCAAGGCACCAAAGCCAGCTAAAAAGTCAATAATCGATACCTAAAACTTAAATTGTACTACATCTTACTGGCTATTACATCAACTTAGAAGTTTCATCTGTGTTCTACTATGGTGCTTTTAGTGTCTGCGCATACCGCAGCACGCGACATAGCTTTGCAGACGATAAGTACAACCGTTTCAGAGAGAAGAGCGGCCAATGTGACGATCTGGCTTTAAGTCGATTCTATAACAAGTGACGAAAACGGACGGATTTCTCAGGTTTTTACTACATATGAACACCTTCCACATTCTCCCATTAACTCGGCTGCTAGTCCTCCTATCATGCAGAATCTTAAGGTCCTAGCTCATGTCCAAGGCACCAAAGCCAGCTAAAAAGTCAATAATCGATACCTAAAACTTAAATTGTACTACTTCTTACTGGCTATTACTTCAACTTAGAAACTTCATCTGTGTACTACTATATTGATTTTAGTGTCTCCGGATACCGCAGCACGCGATATAGCTTTGCAGACGATAAGTACATCCGTTTCAGGGAGAAGAGCGGCCAATGTGACGATCTGGCTTTAGGGGCGATTCGATAACAAATGACGAAAACGGACGGGTTTCTCAGGTTTTTACTACATATGAACACTTTTCACATTCTCCCGTGCAACTCGGCTGCTAGTCCTCCTTTCATGCAGAATCTTAAGGTCCTAGCTCATGTCCAAGGCACCAAAGCCAGCTAAAAAGTCAATAATCGATACCTAAAACTTGAATTGTACTACCTCTTACTGGCTATTACATCAACTTAGAAGTTTCATCTGTGTTCTACTATGGTGCTTTTAGTGTCTCCGCATACCGCAGCACGCGACATAGCTCTGCAGACGATAAGTACAACCGTTTCAGGGAGAAGTGCGGCCTATGTGACGATCTGGCTTTAAGTCGATTCGATAACAAATGACGAAAACGGACGGATTTGTCAGGTTTTTACTACATATGAACACTTTTCACATTCTCCCGTGCAACTCGGCTGCTAGTCCTCCTTTCATGCAGAATCTTAAGGTCCTAGCTCATGTCCAAGGCACCAAAGCCAGCTAAAAAGTCAATAATCGATACCTAAAACTTGAATTGTACTACTTCTTACTGGCTATTACATCAACTTAGAAGCTTCATCTGTGTTCTACTATGGTGCTTTTAGTGTCTCCGCATACCGCAGCACGCGACATAGCTTTGCAGACGATAAGTACAACCGTTTCAGAGAGAAGAGCGGCCAATATGACGATCTGGCTCTAAGTCGATTCGAAAACAAATGACGAAAACGGACGGATTTCAAAGGTTTTTACTACATATGAACACTTTTCACATTCTCCCGTGCAACTCGGCTGCTAGTCCTCCTTTCATGCAGAATCATAAGGTCCTAGCTCATGTCCAAGGCACCAAAGTCAGCTAAAAAGTCAATAATCGATACCTAAAACTTGAATTGTACTACTTCTTACTGGCTATTACATCAACGTAAAAGCTTCATCTGTGTTCTACTACGGTGCTTTTAGTGTCTCCGCATACCGGAACACGAGACATAGCTTTGCAGACGATAAGTACAACCGTTTCAGAGAGAAGAGCGGCCAATGTGGCGATCTGGCTTTGAGTCGATTCGTTAACAAATGACGAAAACGGACGGATTTCTCAGGTTTTTACTACATATGAACACTTTCCACATTCTCCCATGCAACTCGGCTGCTAGTCCTCCTTTCATGCAGAATCTTAAGGTCCTAGCACATGTCCAAGGCACCAAAGCCAGCTAAAAAGTCAATAATCGATACCTAAAACTTGAATTGTACTACTTCTTACTGGCTATTACATCAACGTAAAAGCTTCATCTGTGTTCTACTACGGTGCTTTTAGTGTCTCCGCATACCGGAACACGAGACATAGCTTTGCAGACGATAAGTACAACCGTTTCAGGGAGAAGAGCGTCCAATGTGACGATCTGGCTTTAAGTCGATTCGATAATAAATGACGAAAACGGACGGATTTCTGAGGTTTTTACTACATATGAACACTTTTCACATTCTCCCGTGCAACTCGGCTGCTAGTCCTCCTTTCACGCAGAATCTTAAGGTTCTAGCTCATGTCCAAGGCACCAAAGCCAGCTAAAAAGTCAATAATCGATACCTAAAACTTGAATTGTACTACTTCTTACTGGCTATTACATCAACGTAAAAGCTTCATCTGTGTTCTACTACGGTGCTTTTAGTGTCTACGCATACCGGAACACGAGACATAGCTTTGCAGACGATAAGTACAACCGTTTCAGAGAGAAGAGCGGCGAATGTGGCGATCTGGCTTTGAGTCGATTCGTTAACAAATGACGAAAACGGACGGATTTCTCAGGTTTTTACTACATATGAACACTTTCCACATTCTCCCATGCAACTCGGCTGCTAGTCCTCCTTTCATGCAGAATCTTAAGGTCCTAGCCCATGTGCAAGGCACCAAAGCCAGCTAAAAAGTCAATAATCGATACCTAAAACTTGAATTGTACTACTTCTTACTGGCTATTACATCAACTTAGAAGCTGCATGTGTGTTCTACTATGGTGCTTTTAGTGTCTCCGCATACCGCAGCACGCGACATAGCTTTGCCGACGATAAGTACAACCGTTTCATAGAGAAGAACGGCCAATGTGACGATCTGGCTTTAAGTCGATTCGATAACAAATGACGAAAACGGACGGATTTCTGAGGTTTTTACTACATATGAACACTTTTCACATTCTCCCGTGCAACTCGGCTGCTAGTCCTCCTTTCACGCAGAATCTTAAGGTTCTAGCTCATGTCCAAGGCACCAAAGCCAGCTAAAAAGTCAATAATCGATACCTAAAACTTGAATTGTACTACTTCTTACTGGCTATTACATCAACGTAAAAGCTTCATCTGTGTTCTACTACGGTGCTTTTAGTGTCTACGCATACCGGAACACGAGACATAGCTTTGCAGACGATAAGTACAACCGTTTCAGAGAGAAGAGCGGCGAATGTGGCGATCTGGCTTTGAGTCGATTCGTTAACAAATGACGAAAACGGACGGATTTCTCAGGTTTTTACTACATATGAACACTTTCCACATTCTCCCATGCAACTCGGCTGCTAGTCCTCCTTTCATGCAGAATCTTAAGGTCCTAGCTCATGTCAAAGGCACCAAAGCCAGCTAAAAAGTCAATAATCGATACCTAAAACGTGAATTGTACTACTTCTTACTGGCTATTACATCAACTTAGAAGCTTCATGTGTGTTCTACTATGGTGCTTTTAGTGTCTCCGCATACCGCAGCACGCGACATAGGTTTGCAGACGATAAGTACAACCGTTTCAGAGAGAAGAGCGGCCAATATGACGATCTGGCTCTAAGTCGATTCAAAAACAAATGACGAAAACGGACGGATTTCAAAGGTTTTTACTACATATGAACAGTTTTCACATTCTCCCGTGCAACTCGGCTGCTAGTCCTCCTTTCATGCAGAACCATAAGGTCCTAGCTCATGTCCAAGGCACCAAAGCCAGCTAAAAAGTCAATAATCGATACCTAAAACTTGAATTGTACTATTTCTTACTGGCTATTACATCAACTTAGAAGGTTCATCTGTATTCTTCTATGATGCTTTTAGTGTCTCCGCATACCGCAGCACGCGAAATAGCTTTGCAGGCGATAAGTACAACCGTTTCAGAGAGAAGAGCGGCCAATGTGACGATCTGGCTTTGTGTCGATTCGTTAACAAATGACGAACACGAACGGATTTCTTAGGTTTGTGCTACATATGAACACTTTTCACATTCTCCCGTGCAACTCGGCTGCTAGTCCTCCTTTCATGCAGATTCTTATGGTCCTAGCTCATGTCCAAGGCACCAACGCCAGCTAAAAAGTCAATAATCGATACCTAAAACTTGAATTGTACTACTTCTTACTGGCTATTACATCAACTTAGAAACTTCATCTGTGTACTACTATATTGATTTTAGTGTCTCCGCATACCGCAGCACGCGACATAGCTTTGCAGACGATAAGTACAACCGTTTCAGGGAGAAGAGCGGCCAATGTGACGATCTGGCTTTAAGGCGATTCGATAACAAATGACGAAAACGGACGGGTTTCTCAGGTTTTTACTACATATGAACACTTTTCACATTCTCCCGTGCAACTCGGCTGCTAGTCCTCCTTTCATGTAGAATCTTAAGGTCCTAGCTCATGTCCAAGGCACCAAAGCCAGCTAAAAAGTCAATAATCGATACCTAAAACTCGAATTGTACTACCTCTTACTGGCTATTACATCAACTTAGAAGTTTCATCTGTGTTCTACTATGGTGCTTTTAGTGTCTCCACATACCGCAGCACGCGACATAGCTTTGCAGACGATAAGTACAGCCGTTTCAGGGAGAAGTGCGGCCTATGTGACGATCTGGCTTTAAGTCGATTCGATAACAAATGACGAAAACGGACGGATTTCTCAGGTTTTTACTACATATGAACACTTTTCACATTCTCCCATGCAACTCGGCTGCTATTCCTCCTTTCATGCAGAATCTTAAGGTCCTAGCTCATGTCCAAGGCACCAAAGCCAGCTAAAAAGTCAATAATCGATACCTAAAACTTGAATTGTACTACTTCTTACTGGCTATTACATCAACTTAGAAGCTTCATCTGTGTTCTACTATGGTGCTTTTAGTGTCTCCGCATACCGCAGCACGCGACATAGCTTTGCAGACGATAAGTACAACCGTTTCAGAGAGAAGAGCGGCCAATATGACGATCTGGCTCTAAGTCGATTCGAAAACAAATGACGAAAACGGACGGATTTGTCAGGTTTTTACTACATATGAACACTTTTCACATTCTCCCGTGCAACTCGGCTGCTAGTCCTCCTTTCATGCAGAATCTTAAGGTCCTAGCTCATGTCCAAGGCACCAAAGCCAGCTAAAAAGTCAATAATCGATACCTAAAACTTGAATTGTACTACTTCTTACTGGCTATTACATCAACTTAGAAGCTTCATCTGTGTTCTACTATGGTGCTTTTAGTGTCTCCGCATACCGCAGCACGCGACATAGCTTTGCAGACGATAAGTACAACCGTTTCAGAGAGAAGAGCGGCCAATATGACGATCTGGCTCTAAGTCGATTCGAAAACAAATGACGAAAACGGACGGATTTCAAAGGTTTTTACTACATATGAACACTTTTCACATTCTCCCGTGCAACTCGGCTGCTAGTCCTCCTTTCATGCAGAATCATAAGGTCCTAGCTCATGTCCAAGGCACCAAAGTCAGCTAAAAAGTCAATAATCGATACCTAAAACTTGAATTGTACTACTTCTTACTGGCTATTACTTCAACTTAGAAACTTCATCTGTGTACTACTATATTGATTTTAGTGTCTCCGGATACCGCAGCACGCGACATAGCTTTGCAGACGATCAGTACAACCGTTTCAGGGAGAAGAGCGGCCAATGTGACGATCTGGCTTTAAGTCGATTCGATAACAAATGACGAAAACGGACATGTTTCTCAGGTTTTTACTACATATGAACACTTTTCACATTCTCCCGTGCAACTCGGCTGCTAGTCCTCCTTTCATGCAGAATCTTAAGGTCCTAGCTCATGTCCAAGGCACCAAAGCCAGCTAAAAAGTCAATAATCGATACCTAAAACTTGAATTGTACTACTTCTTACTGGCTATTACATCAACTTAGAAGGTTCATCTGTATTCTTCTATGGTGCTTTTAGTGTCTCCGCATACCGCAGCACGCGAAATAGCTTTGCAGACGATAAGTACAACCGTTTCAGAGAGAAGAGCGGCCAACGTGACGATCTGGCTTTAAGTCGATTCGATAACAAAAGACGAAAACGGACGGATTTCTCAGGTTTTTACTACATATGAACACTTTTCACATTCTCCCATGAACTCGGCTGCTAGTCCTCCTTTCATGCAGAATCTTAAGGTCCTAGCTCATGTCCAAGGCACCAAAGCCAGCTAAAAAGTCAATAATCGATACCTAAAACTTAAATTGTACTACTTCTTACTTGCTATTACTTCAACTTAGAAGCTTCATCTGTGTACTACTATATTGATTTTAGTGTCTCCGGATACCGCAACACGCGACATAGCTTAGCAGACGATAAGTACAACCGTTTCAGACAGAAGAGCGGCCAATGCTGCGATCTGACTTTAAGTCGCTTCGATAACAAATGACGAATACGGACGGATTTCTCAGGTTTTTACTACATATGAACACTTTTCACATTCTCCCGTGCAACTCGGCTGCTAATCCTCCTTTCATGCAGAATCTTAAGGTCCTAGCTCAAGTCCAAGGCACCAAAGCCAGCTAAAAAGTCAATAATCGATACCTAAAACTTGAATTGTACTACTTCTTACTGGCTATTACATCAACGTAAAAGCTTCATCTGTGTTCTACTACGGTGCTTTTAGTGTCTCCGCATACCGGAACACGAGACATAGCTTTGCAGACGATAAGTACAACCGTTTCAGAGAGAAGAGCGGCCAATGTGGCGATCTGGCTTTGAGTCGATTCGTTAACAAATGACGAAAACGGACGGATTTCTCAGGTTTTTACTACATATGAACCCTTTCCACATTCTCCCATGCAACTCGGCTGCTAGTCCTCCTTTCATGCAGAATCTTAAGGTCCTAGCACATGTCCAAGGCACCAAAGCCAGCTAAAAAGTCAATAATCGATACCTAAAACTTGAATTGTACTACTTCTTACTGGCTATTACATCAACGTAAAAGCTTCATCTGTGTTCTACTACGGTGCTTTTAGTGTCTCCGCATACCGGAACACGAGACATAGCTTTGCAGACGATAAGTACAACCGTTTCAGGGAGAAGAGCGTCCAATGTGACGATCTCGCTTTAAGTCGATTCGATAACAAATGACGAAAACGGACGGATTTCTGAGGTTTTTACTACATATGAACACTTTTCACATTCTCCCGTGCAACTCGGCTGCTAGTCCTCCTTTCACGCAGAATCTTAAGGTTCTAGCTCATGTCCAAGGCACCAAAGCCAGCTAAAAAGTCAATAATCGATACCTAAAACTTGAATTGTACTACTTCTTACTGGCTATTACATCAACGTAAAAGCTTCATCTGTGTTCTACTACGGTGCTTTTAGTGTCTACGCATACCGGAACACGAGACATAGCTTTGCAGACGATAAGTACAACCGTTTCAGAGAGAAGAGCGGCGAATGTGGCGATCTGGCTTTGAGTCGATTCGTTAACAAATGACGAAAACGGACGGATTTCTCAGGTTTTTACTACATATGAACACTTTCCACATTCTCCCATGCAACTCGGCTGCTAGTCCTCCTTTCATGCAGAATCTTAAGGTCCTAGCCCATGTGCAAGGCACCAAAGCCAGCTAAAAAGTCAATAATCGATACCTAAAACTTGAATTGTACTACTTCTTACTGGCTATTACATCAACTTAGAAGCTGCATGTGTGTTCTACTATGGTGCTTTTAGTGTCTCCGCATACCGCAGCACGCGACATAGCTTTGCCGACGATAAGTACAACCGTTTCATAGAGAAGAACGGCCAATGTGACGATCTGGCTTTAAGTCGATTCGATAACAAATGACGAAAACGGACGGATTTCTCAGGTTTTTACTACATATGAACACTTTTCACATTCTCCCGTGCAACTCGGCTGCTAGTCCACCTTTCATGCAGAATCTTAAGGTCCTAGCTCATGACCAAGACACCAAAGCCAGGTACAAAGTCAATAATCGATACCTAAAACTTGAGTTGTACTACTTCTTACTTGCTACTACATCAACTTAGAAGCTTCATCTGTGTTCTACTATGGTGCTTTTAGTGTCTCCGCATACCGAAAACGCGACATATCTTTGCAGACGATAAGTACAACCGTTTCAGAGAGAAGAGCGGCCAATGTGACGATCTGGCTTTGAGTCGATTCGTTAACAAATGACGAAAACGGACGGATTTCTCAGGTTTTTACTACATATGAACTCCTTTCACATTCTCCCATGCAACTCGGCTGCTAGTCCTCCTTTCATGCACAATCTTAAGGTCCTAGCCCATGTCCAAAGCACCAAAGCCAGCTAAAAAGTCAATAATCGATACCTAAAACGTGAATTGTACTACTTCTTACTGGCTATTACATCAACTTAGAAGCTTCATGTGTGTTCTACTATGGTGCTTTTAGTGTCTCCGCATACCGCAGCACGCGACATAGGTTTGCAGACGATAAGTACAACCGTTTCAGAGAGAAGAGCGGCCAATATGACGATCTGGCTCTAAGTCGATTCGAAAACAAATGACGAAAACGGACGGATTTCAAAGGTTTTTACTACATATGAACAGTTTTCACATTCTCCCGTGCAACTCGGCTGCTAGTCCTCCTTTCATGCAGAATCATAAGGTCCTAGCTCATGTCCAAGGCACCAAAGCCAGCTAAAAAGTCAATAATCGATACCTAAAACTTGAATTGTACTATTTCTTACTGGCTATTACATCAACTTAGAAGGTTCATCTGTATTCTTCTATGATGCTTTTAGTGTCTCCGCATACCGCAGCACGCGAAATAGCTTTGCAGGCGATAAGTACAACCGTTTCAGAGAGAAGAGCGGCCAATGTGACGATCTGGCTTTGTGTCGATTCGTTAACAAATGACGAACACGAACGGATTTCTTAGGTTTGTGCTACATATGAACACTTTTCACATTCTCCCGTGCAACTCGGCTGCTAGTCCTCCTTTCATGCAGATTCTTATGGTCCTAGCTCATGTCCAAGGCACCAAAGCCAGCTAAAAAGTCAATAATCGATACCTAAAACTTGAATTGTACTACTTCTTACTGGCTATTACATCAACTTAGAAACTTCATCTGTGTACTACTATATTGATTTTAGTGTCTCCGCATACCGCAGCACGCGACATAGCTTTGCAGACGATAAGTACAACCGTTTCAGGGAGAAGAGCGGCCAATGTGACGATCTGGCTTTAAGGCGATTCGATAACAAATGACGAAAACGGACGGGTTTCTCAGGTTTTTACTACATATGAACACTTTTCACATTCTCCCGTGCAACTCGGCTGCTAGTCCTCCTTTCATGTAGAATCTTAAGGTCCTAGCTCATGTCCAAGGCACCAAAGCCAGCTAAAAAGTCAATAATCGATACCTAAAACTCGAATTGTACTACCTCTTACTGGCTATTACATCAACTTAGAAGTTTCATCTGTGTTCTACTATGGTGCTTTTAGTGTCTCCACATACCGCAGCACGCGACATAGCTTTGCAGACGATAAGTACAACCGTTTCAGGGAGAAGTGCGGCCTATGTGACGATCTGGTTTTAAGTCGATTCGATAACAAATGACGAAAACGGACGGATTTCTCAGGTTTTTACTACATATGAACACTTTTCACATTCTCCCATGCAACTCGGCTGCTATTCCTCCTTTCATGCAGAATCTTAAGGTCCTAGCTCATGTCCAAGGCACCAAAGCCAGCTAAAAAGTCAATAATCGATACCTAAAACTTGAATTGTACTACTTCTTACTGGCTATTACATCAACTTAGAAGCTTCATCTGTGTTCTACTATGGTGCTTTTAGTGTCTCCGCATACCGCAGCACGCGACATAGCTTTGCAGACGATAAGTACAACCGTTTCAGAGAGAAGAGCGGCCAATATGACGATCTGGCTCTAAGTCGATTCGAAAACAAATGACGAAAACGGACGGATTTCAAAGGTTTTTACTACATATGAACACTTTTCACATTATCCCGTGCAACTCGGCTGCTAGTCCTCCATTCATGCAGAATCATAAGGTCCTAGCTCATGTCCAAGGCACCAAAGCCAGCTAAAAAGTCAATAATCGATACCTAAAACTTGAATTGTACTACTTCTTACTGGCTATTACTTCAACTTAGAAACTTCATCTGTGTACTACTATATTGATTTTAGTGTCTCCGGATACCGCAGCACGCGACATAGCTTTGCAGACGATAAGTACAACCGTTTCAGGGAGAAGAGCGGCCAATGTGACGATCTGGCTTTAAGTCGATTCGATAACAAATGACGAAAACGGACATGTTTCTCAGGTTTTTACTACATATGAACACTTTTCACATTCTCCCGTGCAACTCGGCTGCTAGTCCTCCTTTCATGCAGAATCTTAAGGTCCTAGCTCATGTCCAAGGCACCAATGCCAGCTAAAAAGTCAATAATCGATACCTAAAACTTGAATTGTACTACTTCTTACTGGCTATTACATCAACTTAGAAGGTTCATCTGTATTCTTCTATGGTGCTTTTAGTGTCTCCGCATAGCGCAGCACGCGAAATAGCTTTGCAGACGATAAGTACAACCGTTTCAGAGAGAAGAGCGGCCAACGTGACGATCTGGCTTTAAGTCGATTCGACAACAAATGACGAAAACGGACGGATTTCTCTGGTTTTTACTACATATGAACACTTTTCACATTCTCCCATGAACTCGGCTGCTAGTCCTCCTTTCATGCAGAATCTTAAGGTCCTAGCTCATGTCCAAGGCACCAAAGCCAGCTAAAAAGTCAATAATCGATACCTAAAACTTAAATTGTACTACTTCTTACTTGCTATTACTTCAACTTAGAAGCTTCATCTGTGTACTACTATATTGATTTTGGTGTCTCCGGATACCGCAACACGCGACATAGCTTAGCAGACGATAAGTACAACCGTTTCAGACAGAAGAGCGGCCAATGCTGCGATCTGACTTTAAGTCGCTTCGATAACAAATGACGAATACGGACGGATTTCTCAGGTTTTTACTACATATGAACACTTTTCACATTCTCCCGTGCAACTCGGCTGCTAATCCTCCTTTCATGCAAAATCTTAAGGTCCTAGCTCAAGTCCAAGGCACCAAAGCCACTTAAAAGTCAATAATCGATACCTAAAACTTGAATTGTACTACTTCTTACTGGCTATTACATCAACGTAAAAGCTTCATCTGTGTTCTACTACGGTTCTTTTAGTGTCTCCGCATACCGGAACACGAGACATAGCTTTGCAGACGATAAGTACAACCGTTTCAGAGAGAAGAGCGGCCAATGTGGCGATCTGGCTTTGAGTCGATTCGTTAACAAATGACGAAAACGGACGGATTTCTCAGGTTTTTACTACATATGAACACTTTCCACATTCTCCCATGCAACTCGGCTGCTAGTCCTCCTTTCATGCAGAATCTTAAGGTCCTAGCCCATGTCCAAGGCACCAAAGCCAGCTAAAAAGTCAATAATCGATACCTAAAACTTGAATTGTACTACTTCTTACTGGCTATTACATCAACGTAAAAGCTTCATCTGTGTTCTACTACGGTGCTTTTAGTGTCTCCGCATACCGGAACACGAGACATAGCTTTGCAGACGATAAGTACAACCGTTTCAGGGAGAAGAGCGTCCAATGTGACGATCTGGCTTTAAGTCGATTCGATAACAAATGACGAAAACGGACGGATTTCTCAGGTTTTTACTACATATGAACACTTTTCACATTCTCCCGTGCAACTCGGCTGCTAGTCCTCCTTTCACGCAGAATCTTAAGGTTCTAGCTCATGTCCAAGGCACCAAAGCCAGCTAAAAAGTCAATAATCGATACCTAAAACTTGAATTGTACTACTTCTTACTGGCTATTACATCAACGTAAAAGCTTCATCTGTGTTCTACTACGGTGCTTTTAGTGTCTCCGCATACCGGAACACGAGACATAGCTTTGCAGACGATAAGTACAACCGTTTCAGAGAGAAGAGCGGCCAATGTGGCGATCTGGCTTTGAGTCGATTCGTTAACAAATGACGAAAACGGACGGATTTCTCAGGTTTTTACTACATATGAACACTTTCCACATTCTCCCATGCAACTCGGCTGCTAGTCCTCCTTTCATGCAGAATCTTAAGGTCCTAGCCCATGTGCAAGGCACCAAAGCCAGCTAAAAAGTCAATAATCGATACCTAAAACTTGAATTGTACTACTTCTTACTGGCTATTACATCAACTTAGAAGCTGCATGTGTGTTCTACTATGGTGCTTTTAGTGTCTCCGCATACCGCAGCACGCGACATAGCTTTGCCGACGATAAGTACAACCGTTTCATAGAGAAGAGCGGCCAATGTGACGATCTGGCTTTAAGTCGATTCGATAACAAATGACGAAAACGGACGGATTTCTCAGGTTTTTACTAGATATGAACACTTTTCACATTCTCCCGTGCAACTCGGCTGCTAGTCCTCCTTTCATGCAGAATCTTAAGGTCCTAGCTCATGTCCAAGACACCAAAGCCAGGTACAAAGTCAATAATCGATACCTAAAACTTGAATTGTACTACTTCTTACTTGCTACTACATCAACTTAGAAGCTTCATGTGTGTTCTACTATGGTGCTTTTAGTGTCTCCGCATACCGAAAACGCGACATATCTTTGCAGACAATAAGTACAACCGTTTCAGAGAGAAGAGCGGCCAATGTGACGATCTGGCTTTGAGTCGATTCGTTAACAAATGACGAAAACGGACGGATTTCTCAGGTTTTTACTACATATGAACTCTTTTCACATTCTCCCATGCAACTCGGCTGCTAGTCCTCCTTTCATGCAGAATCTTAAGGTCCTAGCTCATGTCAAAGGCACCAAAGCCAGCTAAAAAGTCAATAATCGATACCTAAAACGTGAATTGTACTACTTCTTACTGGCTATTACATCAACTTAGAAGCTTCATGTGTGTTCTACTATGGTGCTTTTAGTGTCTCCGCATACCGCAGCACGCGACATAGGTTTGCAGACGATAAGTACAACCGTTTCAGAGAGAAGAGCGGCCAATATGACGATCTGGCTCTAAGTCGATTCGAAAACAAATGACGAAAACGGACGGATTTCAAAGGTTTTTACTACATATGAACAGTTTTCACATTCTCCCGTGCAACTCGGCTGCTAGTCCTCCTTTCATGCAGAATCATAAGGTCCTAGCTCATGTCCAAGGCACCAAAGCCAGCTAAAAAGTCAATAATCGATACCTAAAACTTGAATTGTACTACTTCTTACTGGCTATTACATCAACTTAGAAGGTTCATCTGTATTCTTCTATGGTGCTTTTAGTGTCTCCGCATACCGCAGCACGCGAAATAGCTTTGCAGGCGATAAGTACAACCGTTCCAGAGAGAAGAGCGGCCAATGTGACGATCTGGCTTTGTGTCGATTCGTTAACAAATGACGAACACGAACGGATTTCTTAGGTTTGTGCTACATATGAACACTTTTCACATTCTCCCGTGCAACTCGGCTGCTAGTCCTCCTTTCATGCAGATTCTTATGGTCCTAGCTCATGTCCAAGGCACCAAAGCCAGCTAAAAAGTCAATAATCGATACCTAAAACTTGAATTGTACTACTTCTTACTGGCTATTACATCAACTTAGAAACTTCATCTGTGTACTACTATATTGATTTTAGTGTCTCCGGATACCGCAGCACGCGACATAGCTTTGCAGACGATAAGTACAACCGTTTCAGGGAGAAGAGCGGCCAATGTGACGATCTGGCTTTAAGGCGATTCGATAACAAATGACGAAAACGGACGGGTTTCTCAGGTTTTTACTACATATGAACACTTTTCACATTCTCCCGTGCAACTCGGCTGCTAGTCCTCCTTTCATGTAGAATCTTAAGGTCCTAGCTCATGTCCAAGGCACCAAAGCCAGCTAAAAAGTCAATAATCGATACCTAAAACTTGAATTGTACTACCTCTTACTGGCTATTACATCAACTTAGAAGTTTCATCTGTGTTCTACTATGGTGCTTTTAGTGTCTCCACATACCGCAGCACGCGACATAGCTTTGCAGACGATAAGTACAACCGTTTCAGGGAGAAGTGCGGCCTATGTGACGATCTGGCTTTAAGTCGATTCGATAACAAATGACGAAAACGGACGGATTTCTCAGGTTTTTACTACATATGACCACTTTTCACATTCTCCCGTGCAACTCGGCTGCTAGTCCTCCTTTCATGCAGAATCTTAAGGTCCTAGCTCATGTCCAAGGCACCGAAGCCAGCTAAAAAGTCAATAATCTATACCTAAAACTTGAATTGTACTACTTCTTACTGGCTATTACATCAACTTAGAAGCTTCATCTGTGTTCTACTATGGTGCTTTTAGTGTCTCCGCATACCGCAGCACGCGACATAGCTTTGCAGACGATAAGTACAACCGTTTCAGAGAGAAGAGCGGCCAATGTGACGATCTGGCTTTGTGTCGATTCGTTAACAAATGACGAACACGAACGGATTTCTTAGGTTTGTGGTACATATGAACACTTTTCACATTCTCCCGTGCAACTCGGCTGCTAGTCCTCCTTTCATGCAGATTCTTATGGTCCTAGCTCATGTCCAAGGCACCAATGCCAGCTAAAAAGTCAATAATCGATACCTAAAACATGAATTGTGCTATTTCTTCTTACTGGCTATTACATCAACTTAAAAGCTTCATCTGTGTTCTACTATGGTGCTTTTAGTGTCTCCGCATACCGGAACACGAGACATAGCTTTGCAGACGATAAGTACAACCGTTTCAGAGCGAAGAGCGGCCAATGTGGCGATCTGGCTTTGAGTCGATTCGATAACAAATGACGAATACGGACGGATTTCTCAGGTTTTTACTACATATGAACACTTTTCACATACTCCCATGCAACGCGGCTGCTAGTCCTCCTTTCATGCAGAATCTTAAGGTCCTAGCTCATGTCCAAGGCACCAAAGACAGCTAAAAAGTCAGTAATCGATACCTGAAACTTAAAGTGTACTACTTCTTACTGGCTATTACATCAACTTAGAAGCTTCATCTGTGTTCTACTATGGTGCTTTTAGTGTCTCCGCATACCGCATCACGCGACATAGCTTTGCAGACGATAAGTACAACCGTTACAGAGAGAAGAGCGGCCAATGTGACGTTCTGGCTTTAAGTCGATTCGATAACAAAAGACGAAAACGGACGGATTCCTCAGGTTTTTACTACATATGAACACTTTTCACATTCTCCCGTGCAACTCGGCTGCTAGTCCTCCTTTCATGCAGAATCTTAAGGTCCTAGCTCATGTCCAAGTCACCAAAGCCAGCTAAAAAGTCAATAATCGATACCTAAAAATTGAATTGTACTACTTCTTACTGGCTATTACATCAACTTAAAAGCTTCATCTGTGTTCTACTATGGTGCTTTTAGTGTCTCCGCATACTGCAACACGCGACATAGCTTAGCAGACGATAAGTACAACCGTTTCAGGGAGAAGAGCGGCCAATGTGACGATGTGGCTTTAAGTCGGTTCGATAACAAATCACGAAAACGGACGGATATCTCAGGTTTTTACTACATGTGAACACTTTTCACATTCTCCCGTGCAACTCGGCTGCTAGTCCTCCTTTCACGCAGAATCTTAAAGGTCCTAGCTCATGTCCAAGGCACCAAAGCCAGCTAAAAAATCAATAATCGATACCTAAAACTTGAATTGTACTACTTCTTACTGGCTAGTACATCAACTTAGAGGCTTCATCTGTGTTCTACTATGGCGCTTTTAGTGTCTCCACATACCGCAGCACGCGACATAGCTTTGCAGACGATAAGTACGACCGTTTCAGAGAGAAGAGCGGCCAATGTGACGATCTGGCTCAAAGTCGATTCGATAACAAATGACGAAAACGGACGGATTTCTCAGGTTTTTACTACATATGAACACTTTTCACATTCTCCCGTGCAACTCGGCTGCTAGTCCTCCTTTCATTCAGAATCTTAAGGTCCTAGCTCATGTCCAAGGCACCAAAGCCAGCTAAAAAGTCAATAATCGATACCTAAAACTTGAATTGTACTACTTCTTACTTGCTATTACATCAACTTAGAAGCTTCATCTGTGTCCTACTATGGTGCTTTTGCTGTCTCCGAATACCGCAGCACGCGACATAGCTTTGCAGACGATAAGTACAACCGTTTCAGACAGAAGAGCGGCCAATGTGACGATCTGGCTTTGAGTCGATTCGAGAACAAATGACGAAAACGGACGGATTTCCTATGTTTTACTACATATGAACACTTTTCACATTCTCCCGTGCAACTCGGCTGCTAGTCCTCCTTTCATGCAGAATCTTACGGTCCTATCTCATGTTTAAGGCACCAAAGCCAGCTAAAAAGTCAATAATCTATACCTAAAACTTGAATTGTACTACTTCTTACTGGCTATTACATCAACTTAAAAGCTTCATCTGTGTTCTACTATGGTGCTTTTAGTGTCTCCGCATACGGCAACACGCGACATATCTTTGCAGACGACAAGGACAACCGTTTCAGAGAGAAGAGCGGCCAATGTGACGTTCTGGCTTTGAGTCGATTCGTTAACAAATGAGGAAAACGGACGGATTTCTCAGGCTTTTACTACATATGAACTCTTTTCACATTCTCCCATGCAACTCTGCCGCTAGTCCTCCTTTCATGCTGAATCTTAAGGTCCTAGCTCATGTCAAAGGCACCAAAGCCAGCTAAAAAGTCAATAATCGATACACTTAAACGTGAATTGTACTACATCTTACTGGCTATTACATCAACTTAGAAGCTTCATGTGTGTTCTACTATTGTGCTTTTAGTGTCTCCGCATACCGCAGCACGCGAAATATCTTTGCAGACGATAAGTACAACGGTTTCAGAGAGAAGAGCGGCCAACGTGACGATCTGGCTTTAAGTCGATTCGATAACAAATGACGAAAACGGACGGATTTCTCAGGTTTTTACTACATATGAACACTTTTCACATTCTCCCGTGCAACTCGGCTGCTAGTCCTCCTTTCACGCAGAATCTTAAGGTCCTAGCTCATGTCCAAGGCACCAAAGCCAGCTAAAAAGTCAATAATCGATACCTAAAACTTGAATTGTACTACTTCTTACTGGCTATTACATCAACTTAGAAGCTTCATGTGTGTTCTACTATGGTGCTTTTTGTGTCTCCGAATACCGCAGCACGCGACATAGCTTTGCAGACGATAAGTACAACCGTTTCAGAGAGAAGAGCGGCCAATATGACGATCTGGCTTTAAGTCGATTCGAAAACAAATGACGAAAACGGACGGATTTCAAAGGTTTTTACTACATATGAACACTTTTCACATTCTCCCGTGCAACTCGGCTGCTAGTCCTCCATTCATGCAGAATAATAAGGTCCTAGCTCATGTCCAAGGCACCAAAGCCAGCTAAAGAGTCAATAATCGATACCTAAAACTTAAATTGTACTACATCTTACTGGCTATTACATCAACTTAGAAGGTTCATCTGTATTCTTCTATGGTGCTTTTGATGTTTCCGTATACCGCAGCACGCGAAATAGCTTTGCAGACGATAAGTACAACCGTTTCAGAGAGAAGAGCGGCCAATGTGACGATCTGGCTTTGTGTCGATTCGATAACAAATGACGAACATGGACGGATTTCTTAGGTTTGTGCTACATATGAACACTTTTCACATTCTCCCGTGCAACTCGGCTGCTAGTCCTCCTTTCATGCAGATTCTTAAGGTCGTAGCTCGTGTCCAAGGCACCAAAGCAAGCTAAAAAGTCAATAATCGATACCTAAAACTTAAATTGTACTACTTCTTACTGGCTATTACTTCAACTTAGAAACTTTATCTGTGTACTACTATATTGATTTTAGTGTCTCCGGATACCGCAGCACGCGACATAGCTTTGCAGACGATAAGTACAACCGTTTCAGGGAGTAGAGCGGCCAATGTGACGATCTGGCTTTAAGTCAGTTCGATAACAAATGACGAAAACGGACGGGTTTCTCAGGTTTTTACTACATATAAACACTTTTCACATTCTCCCGTGCAACTCGGCTGCTAGTCCTCCTTTCATGCAGAATCTTAAGGTCCTAGCTCATGTCCAAGGCACCAAATCCAGCTAAAAAGTCAATAATCGATACCTAAAACTTGAATTGTACTACCTCTTACTGGCTATTACATCAACTTAGAAGTTTCATCTGTGTTCTACTATGGTGCTTTTAGTGTCTCCGCATACCGCAGCACGCGACATAGCTTTGCAGACGATAAGTACAACCGTTTCAGGGAGAAGAGCGGCCAATGTGACGATCTGGCTTTAAGTCGATTCGATAACAAATGACGAAAACGGACGGATTTCTCAGGTTTTTACTACATATGAATACTTTTCACATTCTCCCGTGCAACTCGGCTGCTAGTCCTCCTTCCATGCAGAATCTTAAGGTCCTAGCTCATGTCCAAGGCACCAAAGCCAGCTAAAAAGTCAATAATCGATACCTAAAACTTGAATTGTACTACTTCTTACTGGCTATTACATCAACTTAAAAGCTTCATCTGTGTTCTACTATGGTGCTTTTAGTGTCTCCGCATACCGGAACACGAGACATAGCTTTGCAGACGATAAGTACAACCGTTTCAGGGAGAAGAGCGGAAAATGTGGCGATCTGGCTTTGAGTCGATTCGATAACATATGACGAAAACGGACGGATTTCTAAGGTTTTTACTACATATGAACACTTTTCACATACTCCCATGCAACGCGGCTGCTAGTCCTCCTTTCATGCAGAATCTTAAGGTCCTAGCTCATGTCCAAGGCACCAAAGACAGCTAAAAAGTCAGTAATCGATACCTGAAACTTAAAGTGTACTACTTCTTACTGGCTATTACATCAACTTAGAAGCTTCATCTGTGTTCTACTATGGTGCTTTTAGTGTCTCCGCATACCGCATCACGCGACATAGCTTTGCAGACGATAAGTACAACCGTTACAGAGAGAAGAGCGGCCAATGTGACGTTCTGGCTTTAAGTCGATTCGATAACAAAAGACGAAAACGGACGGATTCCTCAGGTTTTTACTACATATGAACACTTTTCACATTCTCCCGTGCAACTCGGCTGCTAGTCCTCCTTTCATGCAGAATCTTAAGGTCCTAGCTCATGTCCAAGTCACCAAAGCCAGCTAAAAAGTCAATAATCGATACCTAAAAATTGAATTGTACTACTTCTTACTGGCTATTACATCAACTTAAAAGCTTCATCTGTGTTCTACTATGGTGCTTTTAGTGTCTCCGCATACTGCAACACGCGACATAGCTTAGCAGACGATAAGTACAACCGTTTCAGGGAGAAGAGCGGCCAATGTGACGATCTGGCTTTAAGTCGGTTCGATAACAAATCACGAAAACGGACGGATATCTCAGGTTTTTACTACATGTGAACACTTTTCACATTCTCCCGTGCAACTCGGCTGCTAGTCCTCCTTTCACGCAGAATCTTAAAGGTCCTAGCTCATGTCCAAGGCACCAAAGCCAGCTAAAAAATCAATAATCGATACCTAAAACTTGAATTGTACTACTTCTTACTGGCTATTACATCAACTTAGAGGCTTCATCTGTGTTCTACTATGGCGCTTTTAGTGTCTCCACATACCGCAGCACGCGACATAGCTTTGCAGACGATAAGTACGACCGTTTCAGAGAGAAGAGCGGCCAATGTGACGATCTGGCTCAAAGTCGATTCGATAACAAATGACGAAAACGGACGGATTTCTCAGGTTTTTACTACATATGAACACTTTTCACATTCTCCCGTGCAACTCGGCTGCTAGTCCTCCTTTCATTCAGAATCTTAAGGTCCTAGCTCATGTCCAAGGCACCAAAGCCAGCTAAAAAGTCAATAATCGATACCTAAAACTTGAATTGTACTACTTCTTACTTGCTATTACATCAACTTAGAAGCTTCATCTGTGTCCTACTATGGTGCTTTTGCTGTCTCCGAATACCGCAGCACGCGACATAGCTTTGCAGACGATAAGTACAACCGTTTCAGACAGAAGAGCGGCCAATGTGACGATCTGGCTTTGAGTCGATTCGAGAACAAATGACGAAAACGGACGGATTTCCTATGTTTTACTACATATGAACACTTTTCACATTCTCCCGTGCAACTCGGCTGCTAGTCCTCCTTTCATGCAGAATCTTACGGTCCTATCTCATGTTTAAGGCACCAAAGCCAGCTAAAAAGTCAATAATCTATACCTAAAACTTGAATTGTACTACTTCTTACTGGCTATTACATCAACTTAAAAGCTTCATCTGTGTTCTACTATGGTGCTTTTAGTGTCTCCGCATACGGCAACACGCGACATATCTTTGCAGACGACAAGGACAACCGTTTCAGAGAGAAGAGCGGCCAATGTGACGTTCTGGCTTTGAGTCGATTCGTTAACAAATGAGGAAAACGGACGGATTTCTCAGGCTTTTACTACATATGAACTCTTTTCACATTCTCCCGTGCAACTCGGCTGCTAGTATTCCTTTCATGCAGAATCATAAGGTCCTAGCTCATGTCCAAGGCACCAAAGCCAGCTAAAAAGTCAATAATCGATACCTAAAACTTGAATTGTACTACTTCTTACTGGCTATTACACCAACTTAGAAGGTTCATCTGTATTCTTCTATGGTGCTTTTAGTGTCTCCGCATACCGCAGCACGCGAAATATCTTTGCAGACGATAAGTACAACCGTTTCAGAGAGAAGAGCGGCCAACGTGACGATCTGGCTTTAAGTCGATTCGATAACAAATGACGAAAACGGACGGATTTCTCAGGTTTTTACTACATATGAACACTTTTCACATTCTCCCGTGCAACTCGGCTGCTAGTCCTCCTTTCACGCAGAATCTTAAGGTCCTAGCTCATGTCCAAGGCACCAAAGCCAGCTAAAAAGTCAATAATCGATACCTAAAACTTGAATTGTACTACTTCTTACTGGCTATTACATCAACTTAGAGGCTTCATCTGTGTTCTACTAGGGTGCTTTTTGTGTCTCCACATACCGCAGCACGCGACATAGCTTTGCAGACGATAAGAACGACCGTTTCAGAGAGAAGAGCGGCCAATGTGACGATCTGGCTTTAAGTCGATTCGATAACAAATCACGAAAACGGACGGATTTCTCAGGTTTTTACTACATATGAACACTTTTCACATTCTCCCGTGCAACTCGGCTGCTAGTCCTCCTTTCATGCAGAATCTTAAGGTCCTAGCTCATGTCCAAGGCACCAAAGCCAGCTAAAAAGTCAATAATCGATACCTAAAACGTGAATTGTACTTCTTCTTACTGGCTATTACATCAACTTAGAAGCTTCATGTGTGTTCTACTATGGTGCTTTTTGTGTCTCCGAATACCGCAGCACGCGACATAGCTTTGCAGACGATAAGTACAACCGTTTCAGAGAGAAGAGCGGCCAATATGACGATCTGGCTTTAAGTCGATTCGAAAACAAATGACGAAAACGGACGGATTTCAAAGGTTTTTACTACATATGAACACTTTTCACATTCTCCCGTGCAACTCGGCTGCTAGTCCTCCATTCATGCAGAATAATAAGGTCCTAGCTCATGTCCAAGGCACCAAAGCCAGCTAAAGAGTCAATAATCGATACCTAAAACTTAAATTGTACTACATCTTACTGGCTATTACATCAACTTAGAAGGTTCATCTGTATTCTTCTATGGTGCTTTTGATGTTTCCGTATACCGCAGCACGCGAAATAGCTTTGCAGACGATAAGTACAACCGTTTCAGAGAGAAGAGCGGCCAATGTGACGATCTGGCTTTGTGTCGATTCGATAACAAATGACGAACATGGACGGATTTCTTAGGTTTGTGCTACATATGAACACTTTTCACATTCTCCCGTGCAACTCGGCTGCTAGTCCTCCTTTCATGCAGATTCTTAAGGTCGTAGCTCGTGTCCAAGGCACCAAAGCAAGCTAAAAAGTCAATAATCGATACCTAAAACTTAAATTGTACTACTTCTTACTGGCTATTACTTCAACTTAGAAACTTTATCTGTGTACTACTATATTGATTTTAGTGTCTCCGGATACCGCAGCACGCGACATAGCTTTGCAGACGATAAGTACAACCGTTTCAGGGAGTAGAGCGGCCAATGTGACGATCTGGCTTTAAGTCAGTTCGATAACAAATGACGAAAACGGACGGGTTTCTCAGGTTTTTACTACATATAAACACTTTTCACATTCTCCCGTGCAACTCGGCTGCTAGTCCTCCTTTCATGCAGAATCTTAAGGTCCTAGCTCATGTCCAAGGCACCAAATCCAGCTAAAAAGTCAATAATCGATACCTAAAACTTGAATTGTACTACCTCTTACTGGCTATTACATCAACTTAGAAGTTTCATCTGTGTTCTACTATGGTGCTTTTAGTGTCTCCGCATACCGCAGCACGCGACATAGCTTTGCAGACGATAAGTACAACCGTTTCAGGGAGAAGAGCGGCCAATGTGACGATCTGGCTTTAAGTCGATTCGATAACAAATGACGAAAACGGACGGATTTCTCAGGTTTTTACTACATATGAATACTTTTCACATTCTCCCGTGCAACTCGGCTGCTAGTCCTCCTTCCATGTAGAATCTTAAGGTCCTAGCTCATGTCCAAGGCACCAAAGCCAGCTAAAAAGTCAATAATCGATACCTAAAACTTGAATTGTACTACTTCTTACTGGCTATTACATCAACTTAAAAGCTTCATCTGTGTTCTACTATGGTGCTTTTAGTGTCTCCGCATACCGGAACACGAGACATAGCTTTGCAGACGATAAGTACAACCGTTTCAGGGAGAAGAGCGGAAAATGTGGCGATCTGGCTTTGAGTCGATTCGATAACATATGACGAAAACGGACGGATTTCTAAGGTTTTTACTACATATGAACACTTTTCACATACTCCCATGCAACGCGGCTGCTAGTCCTCCTTTCATGCAGAATCTTAAGGTCCTAGCTCATGTCCACGGCACAAAAGCCAGCTAAAAAGTCAATAATCGATACCTAAAACTGAAATTGTACTACTTCTTACTGGCTATTACATCAACTTAGAAGCTTCATCTGTGTTCTACTATGGTGCTTTTAGTGTGTCTGCATACCGCATCACGCGACATAGCTTTGCAGACGATAAGTACAACCGTTTCAGAGAGAAGAGCGGCCAATGTGACGATCTGGCTTTAAGTCGATTCGATAACAAAAGACGAAAACGGACGGGTTTCTCAGGTTTTTACTACATATAAACACTTTTCACATTCTCCCGTGCAACTCGGCTGCTAGTCCTCCTTTCATGCAGAATCTTAAGGCCCTAGCTCATGTCCATGGCACCAAAGCCAACTAAAAAGTCAATAATCGATACCTAAAACTTGAATTGTACTACTTCTTACTGGCTATTACATCAACTTAAAAGCTTCATCTGTGTTCTACTATAGTGCTTTTAGTGTCTCCACATACCGCAACACGAGACATAGCTTTGCAGACGATAAGTACAACCGTTTCAGAGAGAAGTGCGGCAATGTGACGATCTGGCTTTGAGTCGATTCGATAACAAATGACGAAAACGGACGGATTTCTCAGGTTTATACTACATATGAACACTTTTCACATTCTCCCGTGCAACTCGGCTGCTAGTCCTTCTTTCATGCAGAATCTTAAGGTCCTAGCTCATGTCCAAATCACGAAAGAAAGCTAAAAAGTCAATAATCGATACCTAAAACTTGAATTGTACTACTTCTTACTGGCTATTACATCAACTTAGAAGCTTCATGTGTGTTCTACTATGGTACTTTTAGTGTCTCCGCATACCGCAGCACGCGACATAGCTTTGCAGACGATAAGTACAACCGTTTCATAGGGAAGAGCGGAAAATGTGACGATCTGGCTTTAAGTCGATTCGAGAACAAAAGACGAAAACAGACGGATTTCTCAGGTTTTTACTACATATCAACACTTTTCACATTCTCCCATGCTACTCGGCTGCTAGACCTCCTTACGTGCAGAATCTTACGGTCGTAGCTCATGTCCAAGGCACCAAAGCCAGCTAAAGAGTCAATAATCGATACCTAAAACTTGAATTGTACTACTTCTTACTGGCTATTACATCAACATAGAAGGTTCATCTGAGTATTACTATGGTGCTTTTAGTGTCTCCGGATACCGCAACACGCGACATAGCTTAGCAGACGATAAGTACAACTGTTTCAGACAGAATAGCGGCCAATGCGGCGATCTGGCTTTAAGTCGATTCGATAACAAATGACGAAAACGGACGGATTTCTAAGGTTTTTACTACATATGAACACTTTTCACATTCTCCCGTGCAACTCGGCTGCTAGTCCTCCTTTCATGCAGAATCATAAGGTCCTAGGTCATGTCCAACGCACCAAAGCCAGCTAAAGAGTCAATAATCGATACCTAAAACTTAAATTGCACTACATCTTACTGGCTATATCATCAACTTAGAAGGTTCATCTGTATTCTTCTATGGTGCTTTTGATTTCTCCGCATACCGCAGCACGCGAAATAGCTTTGCAGACGATAAGTACAACCGTTTCAGAGAGAAGAGCGGCCAATGTGACGATCTGGCTTCGTGTCGATTCGATAACAAATGACTAACACGGACGGATTTCTTAGGTTTGTGCTACATATGAACACTTTTCACATTCTCCCGTGCAACTCGGCTGCTAGTCCTCCTTTCATGCAGATTCTTAAGGTCCTAGCTCATGTCCAAGGCACCAAAGCCAGCTAAAGAGTCAGTAATCGATACCTAAAACTTAAATTGTACTACATCTTACTGGCTATTACATCAACTTAGAAGTTTCATCTGTGTTCTACTATGGTGCTTTTAGTGTCTCCGCATACCGCAGCACGCGAAATAGCTTTGCAGACGATAAGTACAACCGTTTCAGAGAGAAGAGCGGCCAATGTGACGATCTGGCTTCGTGTCGATTCGATAACAAATGACTAACACGGACGGATTTCTTAGGTTTGTGCTACATATGAACACTTTTCACATTCTCCCGTGCAACTCGGCTGCTAGTCCTCCTTTCATGCAGATTCTTAAGGTCCTAGCTCATGTCCAAGGCACCAAAGCCAGCTAAAAAGTCAATAATCGATACCTAAAACTTAAATTGTACTACATCTTACTGGCTATTACATCAACTTAGAAGTTTCATCTGTGTTCTACTATGGTGCTTTTAGTGTCTCCGCATACCGCAGAACGCGACATAGCTTTGCAGACGATAAGTACAACCGTTTCAGACAGAAGAGCGGCCAATGTGACGATCTGGCTTTGTGTCGATTCGATAACAAATGACGAACACGGACGGATTTCTTAGGTTTGTGCTACATATGAACAATTTTCACATTCTCCCGTGCAACTTGGCTGCTAGTCCTCCTTTCATGCAGATTCTTAAGGTCCTAGCTCATGTCCAAGGCACCAAAGCCAGCTAAAGAGTCAATAATCGATACCTAAAACTTAAATTTTACTACATCTTACTGGCTATTACATCAACTTAGAAGTTTCATCTGTGTTCTACTATGGTGCTTTTAGTGTCTACGAATACCGCAGCACGCGACATAGCTTTGCAGACGATAAGTGCAACCGTTTCAGAGAGAAGAGCGGCCAATGTGACGATCTGGCTTTAAGTCGATTCTATAACAAGTGACGAAAACGGACGGATTTCTCAGGTTTTTACTACATATGAACACTTTTCACATTCTCCCATGAACACGGCTGCTAGTCCTCCTTTCATGCAGAATCTTAAGGTCCTAGCTCATGTTTAAGGCACCAAAGCCAGCTAAAAAGTCAATAATCTATACCTAAAACTTGAATTGTACTACTTCTTACTGGCTATTACATCAACTTAAAAGCTTCATCTGTGTTCTACTATGGTGCTTTTAGTGTCTCCGCATACCGCAACACGCGACATATCTTTGCAGACGATAAGTACAACCGTTTCAGAGAGAAGAGCGGCCAATATGACGATCTGGCTTTAAGTCGATTCGAAAACAAATCACGAAAACGGACGGATTTCAAAGGTTTTTACTACATATGAACACTTTTCGCATTCTCCCGTGCAACTCGGCTGCTAGTCCTCCTTTCATGCAGAATCATAAGGTCCTAGCTCATGTCCAAGGCACCAAAGCCAGCAAAAAAGTCAATAATCGATACCTAAAACTTAAATTGTACTACATCATACTGGCTATTACATCAACTTAGAAGTTTCATCTGTGTTCTACTATGGTGCTTTTAGTGTCTCCGCATACCGCAGCACGCGACATAGCTTTTCAGACGATAAGTACAACCGTTTCAGAGAGAAGAGCGGCCAATGTGACGATCTGGCTTCAAGTCGATTCTATAACAAGTGACGAAAACTTACGGATTTCACAGGTTTTTACTACATATGAACACTTTTCACATTCTCCCATGAACTCGGCTGCTAGTCCTCCTTTCATGCAGAATATTAAGGTCCTAGCTCATGTCCAAGGCACCAAAGCCAGCTAAAAAGTCAATAATCGATACCTAAAACTTGAATTGTACTATTTCTTACTGGCTATTACATCAACATAGAAGCTTCATCTGTGTTCTACTATGGTGCCTTTAGTGTCTCCGCATAACGCAGCACGCGACATAGCTTTGCAGACGATAAGTACAATAGTTTTAAAGACAACAACTGCCATTGTGACGATCTGGCTTTAAGTCGATTCGATAACGAATGACGAAAACGGACGGATTTCTCAGGTTTTTAATACATATGAACACTTTTCACATTCTCCCATGCAACTCGGCTGCTATTCCTCCTTTCATGCTGAATCTTTAGGTCCTAGCTCATGTCCAAGGCACCAAAGCCAGCTAAAAAGTCAATAATCGATACCTAAAACTTGAATTGTACTACATCTTACTATCTATTACATCAACTTAGAAGTTTCATCTGTGTTCTACTTTGGTGCTTTTAGTGTCTCCGCATACCGCAGCACGCGACATAGCTTTGCAGACGATAAGTACAACCGTTTCAGGGAGAAGAGCGGCCAATGTGACGATCTGGCTTTAAGTCGATTCGATAACAAATGACGAAAACGGACGGATTTCTCAGGTTTTTACTACATATGAACACTTTTCACATTCTCCCGTGCAACTCGGCTGCTAGTCCTCCTTTCATGCAGAATCTTAAGGTCCTAGCTCATGTCCAAGGCACCGAAGCCAGCTAAAAAGTCAATAATCGATATCTAAAACTTGAATTGTACTACTTCTTACTGGCTATTACATCAACTTAAAAGCTTCATCTGTGTTCTACTATGGTGCTTTTAGTGTCTCCGCATACCGGAACACGAGACATAGGTTTGCAGACGATAAGTACAACCGTTTCAGACAGAAGAGCGGCCAATGCGGCAATCTGGCTTTAAGTCGATTCGATAACAAATGACGAAAACGGACGGATTTCTAAGGTTTTTACTACATATGAACACTTTTCACATTCTCCCGTGCAACTCGGCTGCTAGTCCTCCTTTCATGCAGAATCTTAAGGTCCTAGCTCATGTCCAAGGCACCAAAGCCAGCTAAAAAGTCAATAATCGATACCTAAAACTTTAATTGTACTACTTCTTACTGGCTATTACATCAACTTAAAAGCTTCATCTGTGTTCTACTATGGTGCTTTTAGTGTCTCCGCATACCGCAACACGAGACATAGCTTTGCAGACGATAAGTACAACCGTTTCAGACAGAAGAGCGGCCAATGTGGCGATCTGGCTTTGAGTCGATTCGATAACAAGTGACGAAAACGGACGGATTTCTCAGGTTTTTACTACATATTAACACTTTTCACATACTCCCATGCAACGCGGCTGCTAGTCCTCCTTTCATGCAGAATCTTAAGGTCCTAGCTCATGTCCAAGGAACCAAAGCCAGCGAAAAAGTCAATAATCGATACCTAAAACTTGAATTGTACTACTTCTTACTTGCTATTACATCAACTTAGAAGCTTCATCTGTGTCCTTCTATGGTGTTTTTAGTGTCTCCACATACCGCAGCACGCGACATAGCTTTGCAGACGATAAGTACAACCGTTTCAGAGAGAAGAGCGACCAATGTAACGATCTGGCTTTAAGTCGATTCGGTAACAAATGACGAAAACTTACGGATTTCTCAGGTTTTTACTACATATGAACACTTTTCACATTCTCCCGTGCAACTCGGCTGCTATTCCTCCTTTCATGCTGAATCTTTAGGTCCTAGCTCATGTCCAAGGCACCAAAGCCAGCTAAAAAGTCAATAATCGATACCTAAAACTTGAATTGTACTACATCTTACTATCTATTACATCAACTTAGAAGTTTCATCTGTGTTCTACTTTGGTGCTTTTAGTGTCTCCGCATACCGCAGCACGCGACATAGCTTTGCAGACGATAAGTACAACCGTTTCAGGGAGAAGAGCGGCCAATGTGACGATCTGGCTTTAAGTCGATTCGATAACAAATGACGAAAACGGACGGATTTCTCAGGTTTTTACTACATATGAACACTTTTCACATTCTCCCGTGCAACTCGGCTGCTAGTCCTCCTTTCATGCAGAATCTTAAGGTCCTAGCTCATGTCCAAGGCACCGAAGCCAGCTAAAAAGTCAATAATCGATATCTAAAACTTGAATTGTACTACTTCTTACTGGCTATTACATCAACTTAAAAGCTTCATCTGTGTTCTACTATGGTGCTTTTAGTGTCTCCGCATACCGGAACACGAGACATAGGTTTGCAGACGATAAGTACAACCGTTTCAGACAGAAGAGCGGCCAATGCGGCAATCTGGCTTTAAGTCGATTCGATAACAAATGACGAAAACGGACGGATTTCTAAGGTTTTTACTACATATGAACACTTTTCACATTCTCCCGTGCAACTCGGCTGCTAGTCCTCCTTTCATGCAGAATCTTAAGGTCCTAGCTCATGTCCAAGGCACCAAAGCCAGCTAAAAAGTCAATAATCGATACCTAAAACTTTAATTGTACTACTTCTTACTGGCTATTACATCAACTTAAAAGCTTCATCTGTGTTCTACTATGGTGCTTTTAGTGTCTCCGCATACCGCAACACGAGACATAGCTTTGCAGACGATAAGTACAACCGTTTCAGACAGAAGAGCGGCCAATGTGGCGATCTGGCTTTGAGTCGATTCGATAACAAGTGACGAAAACGGACGGATTTCTCAGGTTTTTACTACATATTAACACTTTTCACATACTCCCATGCAACGCGGCTGCTAGTCCTCCTTTCATGCAGAATCTTAAGGTCCTAGCTCATGTCCAAGGAACCAAAGCCAGCGAAAAAGTCAATAATCGATACCTAAAACTTGAATTGTACTACTTCTTACTTGCTATTACATCAACTTAGAAGCTTCATCTGTGTCCTTCTATGGTGCTTTTAGTGTCTCCACATACCGCAGCACGCGACATAGCTTTGCAGACGATAAGTACAACCGTTTCAGAGAGAAGAGCGACCAATGTAACGATCTGGCTTTAAGTCGATTCGGTAACAAATGACGAAAACTTACGGATTTCTCAGGTTTTTACTACATATGAACACTTTTCACATTCTCCCGTGCAACTCGGCTGCTATTCCTCCTTTCATGCAAAATCTTAAGGTCCTAGCTCATGTCCAAGGCACCAAAGCCAGTTAAATAGTCAATAATCGATACCTAAAACTTGAATTGTACTACTTCTTACTGGCTATTACATCAACTTAAAAGCTTCATCTGTGTTCTACTATGGTGCTTTTTGTGTCTCCGCATACCGCAACACGAGATATAGCTTTGCAGACGATAAGTACAACCGTTTCAGAGAGAAGAGCGGCCAATGTGACGATCTGGCTTTGAGTTGATTCGATAACAAATGACGAAAACGGACGGATTTCTCAGGTTTTTACTACATATGAACACTTTTCACAATCTCCCGTGCAACTCGGCTGCTAGTAATCCTTTCATGCAGAATCTTAAGGTCCTAGCTCATGTCCAAGGCACCAAAGCCAGCTAAAATGTCAATAATCTATACCTAAAACTTGAATTGTACTACTTCTTACTGGCTATTACATCAACTTTGAAGTTTCATGTGTGTTCTACTATCGTGCTTTTAGTGTCTCCGCATACCGCAGAACGCGACATAGCTTTGCAGACGATAAGGACAACCGTTTCAGAGAGAAGAGCGGACAATGTGACGATCAGGCTTCAAGTCGATTCGAGAGCTAATGACGAATTCGAACGGATTTCTCAGGTTTTTACTACATATGAACACTTTTCACATTCTCCCATGCAACTCGGCCGCTAGTCCTCCTTTCATGCAGAATCTTAAGGCCCCAGCTCATGTCCAAAGCACCAAAGCCAGCTAAGAAGTCAATAATCGATACCTAAAACTTGAATTGTACTACTTCCTACTGGCTGTTACATCAGCTTAGAAGCTTCATCTGTGTTCTACTATGGTGCTTTTAGTGTTTCCGCATACCGCAGCACGCGACATAGGTTTGCAGACGATAAGCACAACCGTTTCAGAGAGACGAGCGGCCAATGTGACGACCTGGCTTTAAGTCGATTCGATAACAAATGACGAAAACGGACATATTTCTCAGGTTTTTACTACATATAAACACTTTTCACATTCTCCCGTGCAAGTCGGCTGCAAGTCCTCCTTTCATGCACAATCTTAAGGTCCTAGCCCATGTCCAAAGCACCAAAGCCTGCTAAAAAGTCAATAATCGATACCTAAAACTTTAATTGTACTACTTCTTACTGGCTATTACATCAAATTAGAAGCTTCATCTGTGTTCTACTATGGTGCTTTTAGTGTCTCTGGATACCGCAACACGCGACATAACATTGAAGACGATAAGTACAAACGTTTCAGAGAGAAGAGCGGCCAATGTAACGATCTGGCTTTAAGTCGATTCGATAACAAATGACGAAAACTTACGGTTTTCTCAGGTTTTTACTACATATGAACACTTTTCACATTCTCCCGTGCAACTCGGCTGCTAATCCTCCTTTCATGCAGAACCTTAATGTCCTAGCTCATGTCCAAGGCACCAAAGCCAGCTAAAAAGTCGATAATCGATACCTAAAACTTGAATTGCACTACTTCTTAGTGGCTATTACATCAGCTTAGAAGCTTCATCTGTGGTCTACTATGGTGCGTTTAATGTCTCTGCATATTGCAGCACGCGACATAGAATTGCAGACGATAAGTACAACCGTTACAGAGAGAAGAGCGGCCAATGTGACGATCTGGCTTCAAGTCGATTCGATAGCTAATGACGAAATCGAACGGATTTCTCAGGTTTTTACTACATATGAACACTTTTCACATTCTCCCGTGCAACTCGGCTGCTAGTTCTCCTTTCATGCAGAATCGTAAGGTCCTAGCTCATGTCCAAGGTACCAAAGCCCGCTAAAAAGTCAATAATCGATACCTAAAACTTGAATTGTACTATTTCTTACTGGCTATTACATCAACATAGAAGCTTCATCTGTGTTCTACTATGGTGCCTTTAGTGTCTCCGCATAACGCAGCACGCGACATAGCTTTGCAGACGACAAGTACAACCGTTTCAGGGAGAAGAGCGGCCAATGTGACGATCTGGCTTTAAGTCGATTCGATAACAAATGACGAAAACGGACGGATTTCTCAGGTTTTTACTACATATGAACACTTTTCACATTCTCCTGTACAACTCGGCTGCTAGTCCTCCTTTCATGCAGAATCTTAAGGTCCTAGCTCATGTCCAAGGCACCATAGCCAGCTAAAAAGTCAATAATCGATACCTAAAACTTGAATTGTACTACTTCTTACTGGCTATTACATCAACTTAGAAGCTTCATCTGTGTTCTACTATGGTTCTTTTAGTGTCTCCGCATACCGCTGCACGCGACATAGCTTTGCAGACGATAAGTACGACCGTTTCAGAGTCAAGAGCGGCCAATGTGTCGATCTGGCTTTAAGTCGATTCGATAACAAAAGACGAAAACGGACGGATTTCTCAGGTTTTTACTACATATGAACTCTTTTCACATTCTCCCGTGCAACTCGGCTGCTAGTCGTCCTTTCATGCAGAATCTTAAGGTCCTAGCTCATGTCCAAGGCACCAAAGCCAGCTAAAAAGTCAATAATCGATACCTAAAACTTGAATTGTACTACTTCCTACTTGCTATTTCATCAACTTAGAAGCTTCATCTGTGTCCTTCTATGGTGCTTTTAGTGTCTCTGCATACCGCAGCACGCGACATAGCTTTGCAGACGATAAGTACAACCGTTTCAGAGAGAAGAGCGACCAATGTAACGATCTGGCTTTAAGTCGATTCGATAACAAATGACGAAAACTTACGGATTTCTCAGGTTTTTACTACATATGAACACTTTTCACATTCTCCCGTGCAACTCGGCTGCTAGTCCTCCTTTCATGCAGAATCTTAAGGTCCTAGCTCATGTACAAGGCACCAAAGCCAGCTAAAAAGTCAATAATCGATACCTAAAACTTGAATTGTACTACTTCTTACTTGCTATTACATCAACTTAGAAGCTTCATCTGTGTCCTTCTATGGTGCTTTTAGTGTTTCCGCATACCGCAGCACGCGACATAGGTTTGCAGACGATAAGTACAACCGTTTCAGAGAGACGAGCGGCCAATGTGACGACCTGGCTTTAAGTCGATTCGATTACAAATGACGAAAACGGACATATTTCTCAGGTTTTTACTACATATAAACACTTTTCACATTCTCCTGTGCAAGTCGGCTGCAAGTCCTCCTTTCATGCACAATCTTAACTTCCTAGCCCATGTCCAAAGCACCAAAGCCTGCTAAAAAGTCAATAATCGATACCTAAAACTTTAATTGTACTACTTCTTACTGGCTATTACATCAAATTAGAAGCTTCATCTGTGTTCTACTATGGTGCTTTTAGTGTCTCCAGATACCGCAACACGCGACATAGCTTTGCAGACGATAAGTACAAACGTTTCAGAGAGAAGAGCGGCCAATGTAACGATCTGCCTTTAAGTCGATTCGATAACAAATGACGAAAACGGACGGATTTCTCAGGTTTTTACTACATATGAACACTTTTCACATTCTCCCGTGCAACTCGGCTGCTAGTCCTCCTTTCATGCAGAATCTTAAGGTCCTAGCTCATGTCCAAGGCACCAAAGCCAGCTAAAAAGACAATAATCGATACCTAAAACTTGAATTGTACTATTTCTTACTGGCTATTACATCAACATAGAAGCTTCATCTGTGTTCTACTATGGTGCCTTTAGTGTCTCCGCATAACGCAGCACGCGACATAGCTTTGCAGACGATAAGTACAATAGTTTTAAAGAGAACAACGGCCATTGGGACGATCTACCTTTAAGTCGATTAGATAACAAATGACGAAAACGGACGGATTTCTCAGGTTTTTACTACATATGAACACTTTTCACGTTCTCCCATGCAACTCGGCTGCTAGTCCTCCTTTCATGCAGAATCTTAAGGTCCTAGCTCATGTCCAAGCCACCAAAGCCTTTTAAAAAGGCAATAATCGATACCTAAAACTTGAACTGTACTACCTCTTACTGGCTATTACATCAACTTAGAAGCTTCATCTGTGTTCTACTATGGTGCTTTTAATGTCTCTGCATACCGCAGCACGGGACATAGCTTTGCAGACGATAAGTACAACCGTTTCAGGGAGAAGAGTGGCCAATGTGACGATCTGGCTTTAAGTCGATTCGATAACAAATGACGAAAACGGACGGATTTCTCAGGTTTTTACTACATATGAACACTTTTCACATTCTCCCGTGCAACTCGGCTGCTAGTCCTCCTTTCATGCAGAATCTTAAGGTCCTAGCTCATGCCAAGGCACCAAAGCCAGCTAAAAAATCAATAATCGATACCTAAAACTTGAACTGTACTACTTCTTACTTGCTATTACATCAACTTAGAAGCTTCATCTGTGTCCTTCTATGGTGCTTTTAGTGTTTCCGCATACCGCAGCACGCGACATAGGTTTGCAGACGATAAGTACAACCGTTTCAGAGAGACGAGCGGCCAATGTGACGACCTGGCTTTAAGTCGATTCGATTACAAATGACGAAAACGGACATATTTCTCAGGTTTTTACTACATATAAACACTTTTCACATTCTCCCGTGCAAGTCGGCTGCAAGTCCTCCTTTCATGCACAATCTTAACTTCCTAGCCCATGTCCAAAGCACCAAAGCCTGCTAAAAAGTCAATAATCGATACCTAAAACTTTAATTGTACTACTTCTTACTGGCTATTACATCAAATTAGAAGCTTCATCTGTGTTCTACTATGGTGCTTTTAGTGTCTCCAGATACCGCAACACGCGACATAGCTTTGCAGACGATAAGTACAAACGTTTCAGAGAGAAGAGCGGCCAATGTAACGATCTGCCTTTAAGTCGATTCGATAACAAATGACGAAAACGGACGGATTTCTCAGGTTTTTACTACATATGAACACTTTTCACATTCTCCCGTGCAACTCGGCTGCTAGTCCTCCTTTCATGCAGAATCTTAAGGTCCTAGCTCATGTCCAAGGCACCAAAGCCAGCTAAAAAGACAATAATCGATACCTAAAACTTGAATTGTACTATTTCTTACTGGCTATTACATCAACATGGAAGCTTCATCTGTGTTCTACTATGGTGCCTTTAGTGTCTCCGCATAACGCAGCACGCGACATAGCTTTGCAGACGATAAGTACAATAGTTTTAAAGAGAACAACGGCCATTGGGACGATCTACCTTTAAGTCGATTAGATAACAAACGACGAAAACGGACGGATTTCTCAGGTTTTTACTACATATGAACACTTTTCACGTTCTCCCATGCAACTCGGCTGCTAGTCCTCCTTTCATGCAGAATCTTAAGGTCCTAGCTCATGTCCAAGCCACCAAAGCCTTTTAAAAAGGCAATAATCGATACCTAAAACTTGAACTGTACTACCTCTTACTGGCTATTACATCAACTTAGAAGCTTCATCTGTGTTCTACTATGGTGCTTTTAATGTCTCTGCATACCGCAGCACGGGACATAGCTTTGCAGACGATAAGTACAACCGTATCAGGGAGAAGAGTGGCCAATGTGACGATCTGGCTTTAAGTCGATTCGATAACAAATGACGAAAACGGACGGATTTCTCAGGTTTTTACTACATATGAACACTTTTCACATTCTCCCGTGCAACTCGGCTGCTAGTCCTCCTTTCATGCAGAATCTTAAGGTCCTAGCTCATGCCAAGGCACCAAAGCCAGCTAAAAAATCAATAATCGATACCTAAAACTTGAACTGTACTACTTCTTACTTGCTATTACATCAACTTAGAAGCTTCATCTGTGTCCTACTATGGTGCTTTTAGTGTCTCCGAATACCGCAGCACGCGACATATCTTTGCAGACGATAAGGACAACCGTTTCAGTGAGAATAGCGGGCAATGTGACGATCTGGCTTTGAGTCGATTCGTTAACAAATGACGAAAACGGACGGATTCCTCATATTTTTACTACATATGAACACTTTTCAAATTCTCCCATGCAACTCGTCTGCTAGTCCTCCTTTCATGCAGAATCTTAAGGTCCTAGCTCATGTCCAAGGCACCAAAGCCAGCTAAAATGTCAATAATCGATACCTAAAACTTGTATTGTACTACTTCTTACTGGCTATTACATCAACTTATAAGGTTCATCTGTGTATTACTATGGTGCTTTTAGTGTCTCCGCATACCGCAGCACGCGACATAGCTTTGAAGACGATAAGGACAACCGTTTCAGAGAGAAGAGAGGCCAATGTGACGATCTGGCTTCAAGTCGATTCGAGAGCTAATGACGAAATCGAACGGATTTCTCAGGATTTTACTACATATGAGCACTTTTCACATTCTCCCATGCAACTCGGCTGCTAGTCCTCCTTTCATGCAGAATCTTAAGGCCCTAGCTCATGTCCAAAGCACCAAAGCCAGCTAAAAAGTCAATAATCGATACCTAAAACTTGAATTGTACTACTTCTTACTGGCTGTTACATCAACTTAGAAGCTTCATCTGCGTTCTACTATGGTGCTTTTAGTGTTTCCGCATACCACAGCACGCGACATAGGTTTGCAGACGATAAGTACAACCGTTTCAGAGAGACGAGCGGCCAATGTGACGACCTGGCTTTAAGTCGATTCGATAACAAATGACGAAAACGGACGGATTTCTCAGGTTTTTACTACATATGAACACTTTTCACATTCTCCCGTGCAACACGGCAGCTAGTCCTCCTTTCATGCACAAACTTAAGGTCCTAGCCCATGTCCAAAGAACCAAAGCCTGCTAAAAAGTCAATAATCGATACCTAGGACTTGAGTTGTACTACTTCTTACTGGCTGTTACATCAACTTAGAAGCTTCATCTGTGTTCTACTACGGTGCTTTTAGTGTCTCCGAATACCGCAACACGCGACATAGCTTAGCAGACGATAAGTACAACCGTTTCAGACAGAAGAGCGGCCAATGCGGCGATTTGGCTTTAAGTCGATTAGATAACAAATAACGAAAAATTACGGATTTCCCAGGTTTTTACTACATATGAACACTTTTCACATTCTCCCGTGCAACTCGGCTGCTAGTCCTCCTTTCATGCAGAATCTTAAGGTCCTAGCTCATGTCCAAGGCACCAAAGCCAGCTAAAAAGTCAATAATCGATACCTAAAACTTGAATTGTACTACTTCTTACTGGCTATTACATCAACTTAGAAGCTTCATCTGTGTTCTACTATGGTGCTTTTAGTGTCTCCGCATACCGCAGCACGCGACATAGCTTTGCAGACGGTGAGTACAACCGTTTCAGGGAGAAGAGCGGCCAATGTGACGATTTCTCTTTAAGTCGATTCGATAACAAATGACGAAAACGAACGGATTTCTCAGGTTTTTACTACATATGAACACTTTTCACATTCTCCCGTGCAACTCGGCTGCTAGTCCTCCTTTCATGCAGAATCTTAAGGTCCTAGCTCATGTCCAAGGCACCAAAGCCAGCTAAAAAATCAATAATCGATACCTAAAACTTGAATTGTACTACTTCTTACTGGCTGTTACATCAACTTAGAAGGTTCATCTGTGTTCCACTATGGTGCTTTTAGTGTCTCCTGATACCACAGCACGCGACATAGCTTTGCGGACATTAAGTACAACCGTTTCAGAGAGAAGAGCGGCCAATGTGACGATCTGGCTTTGAGTTGATTCGATAACAAATGACGAAAACGGACGGATTTCTCAGATTTTTACTACATATGAACACTTTTCACATTCTCCCGTGCAACTCGGCTGCTATTCCTCCTTTCAAGCAGAATCTTAAGGTCCTAGCTCCTGTCCAAGGCACCAAAGCCAGCTAAAAAGTCAATAATCTATACCTAAAACTTGAATTGTACTACTTCCTACCGGCTGTTACATCAACTTAGAAGCTTCATCTGTGTTCTACTATGGTGCTTTTAGTGTCTCCGCATACCGCAGCACGCGACATAGGTTTGCAGACGATAAGTACAACCGTTTCAGAGAGACGAGCGGCCAATGTGACGACCTGGCTTTAAGTCGATTCGATAACAAATGACGAAAACGGACGGATTTCTCAGGTTTTTACTACATATGAACACTTTTCACATTCTCCCATGCAACTCGGCTGCTAGACCTCCTTACGTGCAGAATCTTACGGTCGTAGCTCATGTCCAAGTCACCAAAGCCAACTAAAAAGTCAATAATCGATACCTAAAACTTTAATTGTACTACTTCTTACTGGCTATTACATCAACATAGAAGTTTCATCTGTGTTCTACTATGGTGCTTTTAGTGTCTCCGCATACCGCAGCACGCGGCATAGCTTTGCAGACGATAAGTACAACCGCTTCAGTGAGAAGAGCGGCCAATGTGACAATCTGGCTTTAAGTCGATTCGATAACAAATGACGAAAACGGACGGATTTCTCAGGTTTTTACTACATATGAACACTTTTCACATTCTCCCGTGCAACTCGGCTGCTCGTCCTCCTTTCACGCAGAATCTTAAGGTCCTAGCTCATGTCCAAGTCACCAAAGCCAGCTAAAAAATCAATAATCGATACCTAAAACTTGAATTGTACTACCTCTTACTCTCTATTACATCAACTTAGAAGCTTCATCTGTGTTCTACTATGGTGCTTTTAGTGTCTCCACATACCGCAGCACGCGACATAGCATTGCAGACGATAAGTACGACCGTTTCAGAGAGAAGAGCGGCCAATGTAACGATCTGGCTTTAAGTCGATTTGATAACAAATGACGAAAACGGACGGATTTCTCAGGTTTTTACTACATATGAACACTTTTCACATTCTCCCGTGCAACTCGGCTGCTAGTCCTCCTTTCATGCAGAATCTTAAGGTCCTAGCTCATGTCCAAGGCACCAAAGCCAGCTAAAAAGACAATAATCGATACCTAAAACTTGAATTGTACTATTTCTTACTGGCTATTACATCAACATAGAAGCTTCATCTGTGTTCTACTATGGTGCCTTTAGTGTCTCCGCATAACGCAGCACGCGACATAGCTTTGCAGACGATAAGTACAATAGTTTTAAAGAGAACAACGGCCATTGTGACGATCTAGCTTTAAGTCGATTCGACAACAAATGACGAAAACGGACGGATTTCTCAGGTTTTTACTACATATGAACACTTTTCACGTTCTCCCATGAATTCGGCTGCTAGTCCTCCTTTCATGCAGAATCTTAAGGTCCTAGCTCATGTCCAAGCCACCAAAGCCTTTTAAAAAGGCAATAATCGATACTTAAAACTTGAACTGTACTACCTCTTACTGGCTATTACATCAACTTAGAAGCTTCATCTGTGTTCTACTATGGTGCTTTTAATGTCTCTGCATACCGCAGCACGGGACATAGCTTTGCAGACGATAAGTACAACCGTTTCAGGGAGAAGAGTGGCCAATGTGACGATCTGGCTTTAAGTCGATTCGATAACAAATGACGAAAACGGACGGATTTCTCAGGTTTTTACTACATATGAACACTTTTCACATTCTCCCGTGCAACTCGGCTGCTAGTCCTCCTTTCATGCAGAATCTTAAGGTCCTAGCTCATGCCAAGGCACCAAAGCCAGCTAAAAAATCAATAATCGATACCTAAAACTTGAACTGTACTACTTCTTACTTGCTATTACATCAACTTAGAAGCTTCATCTGTGTCCTACTATGGTGCATTTAGTGTCTCCGAATACCGCAGCACGCGACATAGCTTTCCAGACGATAAGTACAACCGTTTCAGAGAGAAGAGCGGCCAATGTAACGATCTGGCTTTAAGTCGATTCGATAACAAATGACGAAAACTTACGGATTTCTCAGGTTTTTACTACATATGAACACTTTTCACATTCTCCCATGCAACTCGGCTGCTAATCCTCCTTTCATGCAGAACCTTAATGTCCTAGCTCATGTCCAAGGCACCAAAGCCAGCTAAAAAGTCAATAATCGATACCTAGAACTTGAATTGTACTACTTCTTACTGGCTGTTACATCAACTTAGAAGCTTCATCTGTGTTCTACTACGGTGCTTTTATCGTCTCCGAATACCGCAACACGCGACATAGCTTAGCAGACGATAAGTACAACCGTTTCAGACAGAAGAGCGGCCAATGTGGCGATTTGGCTTTAAGTCGATTAGATAACAAATAACGAAAACTTACGATTTTCCCAGGTTTTTACTACATATGAACACTTTTCACATTCTCCCGTGCAACTCGGCTGCTAGTCCTCCATTCATGCAGAATCTTAAGGTCCTAGCGCATGTCCAAGGCACCAAAGCCAGCTAAAAAGTCAATAATCGATACCTAAAACTTGAATTGTACTACTTCTTACTGGCTATTACATCAACTTAGAAGTTTCATCTGTGTTCTACTATGGTGCTTTTAGTGTCTCCGCATACCGGAGCACGCGACATAGCTTTGCAGACGGTGAGTACAACCGTTTCAGGGACAAGAGCGGCCAATGTGACGATTTCTCTTTAAGTCGATTCGATAACAAATGACGAAAACGGACGGATTTCTCAGGTTTTTACTACATATGAACACTTTTCACATTCTCCCGTGCAACTCGGCTGCTAGTCCTCCTTTAATGCAGAATCTTAAGGTCCTAGCTCATGTCCAAGGCACCAAAGCCAGCTAAAAAATCAATAATCGATACCTAAAACTTGAATTGTACTACTTCTTACTGGCTGTTACATCAACTTAGAAGGTTCATCTGTGTTCCACTATGGTGCTTTTAGTGTCTCCTGATACCACAGCACGCGACATAGCTTTGCAGACATTAAGTACAACCGTTTCAGAGAGAAGAGCGGCCAATGTGACGATCTGGCTTTGAGTTGATTCGATAACAAATGACGAAAACGGACGGATTTCTCAGGTTTTTACTACATATGAACACTTTTCACATTCTCCCGTGCAACTCGGCTGCTATTCCTCCTTTCAAGCAGAATCTTAAGGTCCTAGCTCCTGTCCAAGGCACCAAAGCCAGCTAAAAGGTCAATAATCTATACCTAAAACTTGAATTGTACTACTTCCTGCTGGCTGTTACATCAACTTAGAAGCTTCATCTGTGTTCTACTATGGTGCTTTTAGTGTCTCCGCATACCGCAGCACGCGACATAGGTTTGCAGACGATAAGTACAACCGTTTCAGAGAGACGAGCGGCCAATGTGACGACCTGGCTTTAAGTCGATTCGATAACAAATGACGAAAACGGACGGATTTCTCAGGTTTTTACTACATATGAACACTTTTCACATTCTCCCATGCAACTCGGCTGCTAGACCTCCTTACGTGCAGAATCTTACGGTCGTAGCTCATGTCCAAGTCACCAAAGCCAACTAAAAAGTCAATAATCGATACCTAAAACTTTAATTGTACTACTTCTTACTGGCTATTACATCAACATAGAAGTTTCATCTGTGTTCTACTATGGCGCTTTTAGTGTCTCCGCATACCGCAGCACGCGGCATAGCTTTGCAGACGATAAGTATAACCGCTTCAGTGAGAAGAGCGGCCAATGTGACAATCTGGCTTTAAGTCGATTCGATAACAAATGACGAAGACGGACGGATTTCTCAGGTTTTTACTACATATGAACACTTTTCACATTCTACCGTGCAACTCGGCTGCTCGTCCTCCTTTCACGCAGAATCTTAAGGTCCTAGCTCATGTCCAAGTCACCAAAGCCAGCTAAAAAATCAATAATCGATACCTAAAACTTGAATTGTACTACTTCTTACTCTCTATTACATCAACTTAGAAGCTTCATCTGTGTTCTACTATGGTGCTTTTAGTGTCTCCACATACCGCAGCACGCGACATAGCATTGCAGACGATAAGTACGACCGTTTCAGAGAGAAGAGCGGCCAATGTGACGATCTGGCTTTAAGTCGATTCGATAACAAAAGACGAAAACGGACGGATTTCTCAGGTTTTTACTACATATGAACACTTTTCACATTCTCCCGTGCAACTCGGCTGCTAGTCCTCCTTTCATGCAGATTCTTAAGGTCCTAACTCATGTCCAAGGCACCAAAGCCAGCTAAAAAGTCAATAATCGATACCTAAAACTTGAATTGTACTACTTCTTACTTGCTATTACATCAACTTAGAACCTTCATCTGTGTCCTTCTATGGTGCTTTTAGTGTCTCCGAATACCGCAGCACGCGACATAGCTTAGCAGACGATAAATACAACCGTTTCAGAGAGAAGAGCGACCAATGTAACGATCTGGCTTTAAGTCGATTCGATAACAAATGACGAAAACTTACGGATTTCTCAGGTTTTTACTACATATGAACACTGTTCACATTCTCCCGTGCAACTCGGCTGCTATTCCATCTTTCATGCAGAATCTTAAGGTCCTAGCTCATGTCCAAGGCACCAAAGCCAGTTAAAAAGTCAATAATCGATACCTAACACTTGAATTGTACTACTTCTTACTGGCTATTACATCAACTTAAAAGCTTCATCTGTGTTCTACTATGGTGCTTTTAGTGTCTCCGCATAGCGCAGCACGCGACATAGCTTTGCAGACGATAAATGTAACCATTTCAGAGAGAAGAGCGGCCAATGTGAGGATCTGGCTTTAAGTCAATTCGATAACAAATGACGAAAACGGACGGATTTCTCAGGTTTTTACTACATATGAACACTTTTCACATTCTCCCGTGCAACTCGGCTGCTAGTCCTCCTTTAATGCAGAATCTTAAGGTCCTAGCTCATGTCCAAGGCACCAAAGCCAGCTAAAAAGTCAATAATCGATACCTAAAACTTGAATTGTACTACTTCTTACTTGCTATTACATCAACTTAGAAGCTTCATCTGTGTCCTTCTATGGTGCTTTTAGTGTCTCCGAATACCGCAGCACGCGACATAGCTTAGCAGACGATAAATACAACCGTTTCAGAGAGAAGAGCGACCAATGTAACGATCTGGCTTTAAGTCGATTCGATAACAAATGACGAAAACTTACGGATTTCTCAGGTTTTTACTACATATGAACACTGTTCACATTCTCCCATGCAACTCGGCTGCTAATCCTCCTTTCATGCAGAACCTTAATGTCCTAGCTCATGTCCAAGGCACCAAAGCCAGCTAAAAAGTCAATAATCGATACCTAGAACTTGAATTGTACTACTTCTTACTGGCTGTTACATCAACTTAGAAGCTTCATCTGTGTTCTACTACGGTGCTTTTATCGTCTCCGAATACCGCAACACGCGTCATAGCTTAGCAGACGATAAGTACAACCGTTTCAGACAGAAGAGCGGCCAATGTGGCGATTTGGCTTTAAGTCGATTAGATAACAAATAACGAAAACTTACGATTTTCCCAGGTTTTTACTACATATGAACACTTTTCACATTCTCCCGTGCAACTCGGCTGCTAGTCCTCCTTTCATGCAGAATCTTAAGGTCCTAGCGCATGTCCAAGGCACCAAAGCCAGCTAAAAAGTCAATAATCGATACCTAAAACTTGAATTGTACTACTTCTTACTGGCTATTACATCAACTTAGAAGTTTCATCTGTGTTCTACTATGGTGCTTTTAGTGTCTCCGCATACCGGAGCACGCGACATAGCTTTGCAGACGGTGAGTACAACCGTTTCAGGGACAAGAGCGGCCAATGTGACGATTTCTCTTTAAGTCGATTCGATAACAAATGACGAAAACGGACGGATTTCTCAGGTTTTTACTACATATGAACACTTTTCACATTCTCCCGTGCAACTCGGCTGCTAGTCCTCCTTTAATGCAGAATCTTAAGGTCCTAGCTCATGTCCAAGGCACCAAAGCCAGCTAAAAAATCAATAATCGATACCTAAAACTTGAATTGTACTACTTCTTACTGGCTGTTACATCAACTTAGAAGGTTCATCTGGGTTCCACTATGGTGCTTTTAGTGTCTCCTGATACCACAGCACGCGACATAGCTTTGCAGACATTAAGTACAACCGTTTCAGAGAGAAGAGCGGCCAATGTGACGATCTGGCTTTGAGTTGATTCGATAACAAATGACGAAAACGGACGGATTTCTCAGGTTTTTACTACATATGAACACTTTTCACATTCTCCCGTGCAACTCGGCTGCTATTCCTCCTTTCAAGCAGAATCTTAAGGTCCTAGCTCCTGTCCAAGGCACCAAAGCCAGCTAAAAGGTCAATAATCTATACCTAAAACTTGAATTGTACTACTTCCTGCTGGCTGTTACATCAACTTAGAAGCTTCATCTGTGTTCTACTATGGTGCTTTTAGTGTCTCCGCATACCGCAGCACGCGACATAGGTTTGCAGACGATAAGTACAACCGTTTCAGAGAGACGAGCGGCCAATGTGACGACCTGGCTTTAAGTCGATTCGATAACAAATGACGAAAACGGACGGATTTCTCAGGTTTTTACTACATATGAACACTTTTCACATTCTCCCATGCAACTCGGCTGCTAGACCTCCTTACGTGCAGAATCTTACGGTCGTAGCTCATGTCCAAGTCACCAAAGCCAACTAAAAAGTCAATAATCGATACCTAAAACTTTAATTGTACTACTTCTTACTGGCTATTACATCAACATAGAAGTTTCATCTGTGTTCTACTATGGCGCTTTTAGTGTCTCCGCATACCGCAGCACGCGGCATAGCTTTGCAGACGATAAGTATAACCGCTTCAGTGAGAAGAGCGGCCAATGTGACAATCTGGCTTTAAGTCGATTCGATAACAAATGACGAAAACGGACGGATTTCTCAGGTTTTTACTACATATGAACACTTTTCACATTCTACCGTGCAACTCGGCTGCTCGTCCTCCTTTCACGCAGAATCTTAAGGTCCTAGCTCATGTCCAAGTCACCAAAGCCAGCTAAAAAATCAATAATCGATACCTAAAACTTGAATTGTACTACTTCTTACTCTCTATTACATCAACTTAGAAGCTTCATCTGTGTTCTACTATGGTGCTTTTAGTGTCTCCACATACCGCAGCACGCGACATAGCATTGCAGACGATAAGTACGACCGTTTCAGAGAGAAGAGCGGCCAATGTGACGATCTGGCTTTAAGTCGATTCGATAACAAAAGACGAAAACGGACGGATTTCTCAGGTTTTTACTACATATGAACACTTTTCACATTCTCCCGTGCAACTCGGCTGCTAGTCCTCCTTTCATGCAGATTCTTAAGGTCCTAACTCATGTCCAAGGCACCAAAGCCAGCTAAAAAGTCAATAATCGATACCTAAAACTTGAATTGTACTACTTCTTACTGGCTATTACATCAACTTAAAAGCTTCATCTGTGTTCTACTATGGTGCTTTTAGTGTCTCCGCATAGCGCAGCACGCGACATAGCTTTGCAGACGATAAATGTAACCATTTCAGAGAGAAGAGCGGCCAATGTGAGGATCTGGCTTTAAGTCAATTCGATAACAAATGACGAAAACGGACGGATTTCTCAGGTTTTTACTACATATGAACACTTTTCACATTCTGCCGTGCAACTCGGCTGCTAGTCCTCCTTTCATGCAGAATCTTACGGCCCTAGCTCATGTCCAAAGCACCAAAGCCAGCTAAAAAGTCAATAATCGATACCTAAAACTTGAATTGTACTACTTCCTACTGGCTGTTACATCAACTTAGAAGCTTCATCTGTGTTCTACTATGGTGCTATTAGTGTCTCCGCATACCGCAGCACGCGACATAGGTTTGCAGACTATAAGTACAACCGTTTCAGAGAGACGAGCGGCCAATGTGACGAACTGGCTTTAAGTCGATTCGATAACAAATGACGAAAACGGACGGATTTCTCAGGTTTTTACTACATATGAACACTTTTCACATTCTCCCGTGCAACGCGGCTGCTAGTCCTCCTTTCATGCACAATCTTAAGGTCCTAGCCCATGTCCAAAGAATCAAAGCCTGCTAAAAAGTCAATAATCGATACCTAGAACTTGAATTGTACTACTTCTTACTGGCTGTTACATCAACTTAGAAGCTTCATCTGTGTTCTACTACGGTGCTTTTAGTGTCTCCGAATACCGCAACACGCGACATAGCTTAGCAGACGATAAGTACAACCGTTTCAGACAGAAGAGCGGCCAATGCGGCGAATTGGCTTTAAGTCGATTAGATAACAAATAACGAAAATTTACGGATTTCCCAGGTTTTTACTACATATGAACACTTTTCACATTCTCCCGTGCAACTCGGCTGCTAGTCCTCCTTTCATGCAGAATCTTAAGGTCCTAGCGCATGTCCAAGGCACCAAAGCCAGCTAAAAAGTCAATAATCGATACCTAAAACTTGAATTGTACTACTTCTTACTGGCTATTACATCAACTTAGAAGTTTCATCTGTGTTCTACTATGGTGTTTTTAGTGTCTCCGCATACCGCAGCACGCGACATAGCTTTGCAGACGGTGAGTACAACCGTTTCAGGGAGAAGAGCGGCCAATGTGACGATTTCTCTTTAAGTCGATTCGATAACAAATGACGAAAACGGACGGATTTCTCAGGTTTTTACTACATATGAACACTTTTCACATTCTCCCGTGCAACTCGGCTGCTAGTCCTCCTTTAATGCAGAATCTTAAGGTCCTAGCTCATGTCCAAGGCACCAAAGCCAGCTAAAAAATCAATAATCGATACCTAAAACTTGAATTGTACTACTTCTTACTGGCTGTTACATCAACTTAGAAGGTTCATCTGTGTTCCACTATGGTGCTTTTAGTGTCTCCTGATACCACAGCACGCGACATAGCTTTGCAGACATTAAGTACAACCGTTTCAGAGAGAAGAGCGGCCAATGTGACGATCTGGCTTTGAGTTGATTCGATAACAAATGACGAAAACGGACGGATTTCTCAGGTTTTTACTACATATGAACACTTTTCACATTCTCCCGTGCAACTCGGCTGCTATTCCTCCTTTCAAGCAGAATCTTAAGGTCCTATCTCATGTCCAAGGGACCAAAGCCAGCTAAAAGGTCAATAATCTATACCTAAAACTTGAATTGTACTACTTCCTACTGGCTGTTACATCAACTTAGAAGCTTCATCTGTGTTCTACTATGGTGCTTTTAGTGTCTCCGCATACCGCAGCACGCGACATAGGTTTGCAGACGATAAGTACAACCGTTTCAGAGAGACGAGCGGCCAATGTGACGACCTGGCTTTAAGTCGATTCGATAACAAATGACGAAAACGGACGGATTTCTCAGGTTTTTACTACATATGAACACTTTTCACATTCTCCCATGCAACTCGGCTGCTAGACCTCCTTACGTGCAGAATCTTACGGTCGTAGCTCATGTCCAAGTCACCAAAGCCAACTAAAAAGTCAATAATCGATACCTAAAACTTTAATTGTACTACTTCTTACTGGCTATTACATCAACATAGAAGTTTCATCTGTGTTCTACTATGGTGCTTTTAGTGTCTCCGCATACCGCAGCACGCGGCATAGCTTTGCAGACGATAAGTACAACCGCTTCAGTGAGAAGAGCGGCCAATGTGACAATCTGGCTTTAAGACGATTCGATAACAAATGACGAAAACGGACGGATTTCTCAGGTTTTTACTACATATGAACACTTTTCACATTCTACCGTGCAACTCGGCTGCTCGTCCTCCTTTCACGCAGAATCTTAAGGTCCTAGCTCATGTCCAAGTCACCAAAGCCAGCTAAAAAATCAATAATCGATACCTAAAACTTGAATTGTACTACTTCTTACTATCTATTACATCAACTTAGAAGCTTCATCTGTGTTCTACTATGGTGCTTTTAGTGTCTCCACATACCGCAGCACGCGACATAGCATTGCAGACGATAAGTACGACCGTTTCAGAGAGAAGAGCGGCCAATGTGACGATCTGGCTTTAAGTCGATTCGATAACAAAAGACGAAAACGGACGGATTTCTCAGGTTTTTACTACATATGAACACTTTTCACATTCTCCCGTGCAACTCGGCTGCTAGTCTTCCTTTCATGCAGATTCTTAAGGTCCTAACTCATGTCCAAGGCACCAAAGCCAGCTAAAAAGTCAATAATCGATACCTAAAACTTGAATTGTACTACTTCTTACTTGCTATTACATCAACTTAGAAGCTTCATCTGTGTCCTTCTATGGTGCTTTTAGTGTCTCCGAATACCGCAGCACGCGACATAGCTTAGCAGACGATAAATACAACCGTTTCAGAGAGAAGAGCGACCAATGTAACGATCTGGCTTTAAGTCGATTCGATAACAAATGACGAAAACTTACGGATTTCTCAGGTTTTTACTACATATGAACACTGTTCACATTCTCCCGTGCAACTCGGCTGCTATTCCATCTTTCATGCAGAATCTTAAGGTCCTAGCTCATGTCCAAGGCACCAAAGCCAGTTAAAAAGTCAATAATCGATACCTAAAACTTGAATTGTACTACTTCTTACTGGCTATTACATCAACTTAAAAGCTTCATCTGTGTTCTACTATGGTGCTTTTAGTGTCTCCGCATAGCGCAGCACGCGACATAGCTTTGCAGACGATGAGTACAACCGTTTCAGGGAGAAGAGCGGCCAATGTGACAAATTCTCTTTAAGTCGATTCGATAACAAATGACGAAAACGGACGGATTTCTCAGGTTTTTACTACATATGAACACTTTTCACATTCTCCCGTGCAACTCGGCTGCTAGTCCTGCTTTCATGCAGAATCTTAAGGTCCTAGCTCATGTCCAAGGCACCAAAGCCAGCTAAAAAATCAATAATCGATACCTAAAACTTGAATTGTACTACTTCTTACTGGCTGTTACATCAACTTAGAAGGTTCATCTGTGTTCCACTATGGTGCTTTTAGTGTCTCCTGATACCACAGCACGCGACATAGCTTTGCAGACATTAAGTACAACCGTTTCAGAGAGAAGAGCGGCCAATGTGACGATCTGGCTTTGAGTTGATTCGATAACAAATGACGAAAACGGACGGATTTCTCAGGTTTTTACTACATATGAACACTTTTCACATTCTCCCGTGCAACTCGGCTGCTCGTCCTCCTTTCACGCAGAATCTTAAGGTCCTAGCTCATGTCCAAGTCACCAAAGCCAGCTAAAAAATCAATAATCGATACATAAAACTTGAATTGTACTACTTCTTACTGGCTATTACATCAACTTATAAGGTTCATCTGTGTATTACTATGGTGCTTTTAGTGTCTCCGCATACGGCAGCTCGCGACATAGCTTTGAAGACGATAAGGACAACCGTTTCAGAGAGAAGAGAGGCCAATGTGACGATCTGGCTTCAAGTCGATTCGAGAGCTAATGACGAAATCGAACGGATTTCTCAGGTTTTTACTACATATGAACACTTTTCACATTCTCCCGTGCAACGCGGCTGCTAGTCCTCCTTTCATGCACAATCTTAAGGTCCTAGCCCATGTCCAAAGAACCAAAGCCTGCTAAAAAGTCAACAATCGATACCTAGAACTTGAATTGTACTACTTCTTACTGGCTGTTACATCAACTTAGAAGCTTCATTTGTGTTCTACTACGGTGCTTTTAGTGTCTCCGAATACCGCAACACGCGACATAGCTTTGCAGACGGTGAGTACAACCGTTTCAGGGAGAAGAGCGGCCAATGTGACGATTTCTCTTTAAGTCGATTCGATAACAAATGACGAAAACGGACGGATTTCTCAGGTTTTTACTACATATGAACACTTTTCACATTCTCCCGTGCAACTCGGCTGCTATTCCTCCTTTCAAGCAGAATCTTAAGGTCCTAGCTCCTGTCCAAGGCACCAAAGCCAGCTAAAAAGTCAATAATCTATACCTAAAACTTGAATTGTACTACTTCCTACTGGCTGTTACATCAACTTAGAAGCTTCATCTGTGTTCTACTATGGTGCTTTTAGTGTCTCCGCATACCGCAGCACGCGACATAGCTTTGCAGACGATAAGTACAACCGTTTCAGAGAGACGAGCGGCCAATGTGACGACCTGGCTTTAAGTCGATTCGATAACAAATGACGAAAACGGACGGATTTCTCAGGTTTTTACTACATATGAACACTTTTCACAATCTCCCGTGCAACTCGGCTGCTCGTCCTCCTTTCACGCAGAATCTTAAGGTCCTAGCTCATGTCCAAGTCACCAAAGCCAGCTAAAAAATCAATAATCGATACCTAAAACTTGAATTGTACTACTTCTTACTCTCTATTACATCAACTTAGAAGTTTCATCTGTGTTCTACTATGGTGCTTTTAGTGTCTCCGCATACCGCAGCACGCGACATAGCTTTGCAGACGGTGAGTACAACCGTTTCAGGGAGAAGAGCGGCCAATGTGACGATTTCTCTTTAAGTCGATTCGATAACAAATGACGAAAACGGACGGATTTCTCAGGTTTTTACTACATATGAACACTTTTCACATTCTCCCGTGCAACTCGGCTGCTAGTCCTCCTTTAATGCAGAATCTTAAGGTCCTAGCTCATGTCCAAGGCACCAAAGCCAGCTAAAAAATCAATAATCGATACCTAAAACTTGAATTGTACTACTTCTTACTGGCTGTTACATCAACTTAGAAGGTTCATCTGTGTTCCACTATGGTGCTTTTAGTGTCTCCTGATACCACAGCACGCGACATAGCTTTGCAGACATTAAGTACAACCGTTTCAGAGAGAAGAGCGGCCAATGTGACGATCTGGCTTTGAGTTGATTCGATAACAAATGACGAAAACGGACGGATTTCTCAGGTTTTTACTACATATGAACACTTTTCACATTCTCCCGTGCAACTCGGCTGCTATTCCTCCTTTCAAGCAGAATCTTAAGGTCCTAGCTCCTGTCCAAGGCACCAAAGCCAGCTAAAAGGTCAATAATCTATACCTAAAACTTGAATTGTACTACTTCCTACTGGCTGTTACATCAACTTAGAAGCTTCATCTGTGTTCTACTATGGTGCTTTTAGTGTCTCCGCATACCGCAGCACGCGACATAGGTTTGCAGACGATAAGTACAACCGTTTCAGAGAGACGAGCGGCCAATGTGACGACCTGGCTTTAAGTCGATTCGATAACAAATGACGAAAACGGACGGATTTCTCAGGTTTTTACTACATATGAACACTTTTCACATTCTCCCATGCAACTCGGCTGCTAGACCTCCTTACGTGCAGAATCTTACGGTCGTAGCTCATGTCCAAGTCACCAAAGCCAACTAAAAAGTCAATAATCGATACCTAAAACTTTAATTGTACTACTTCTTACTGGCTATTACATCAACATAGAAGTTTCATCTGTGTTCTACTATGGTGCTTTTAGTGTCTCCGCATACCGCAGCACGCGGCATAGCTTTGCAGACGATAAGTACAACCGCTTCAGTGAGAAGAGCGGCCAATGTGACAATCTGGCTTTAAGTCGATTCGATAACAAATGACGAAAACGGACGGATTTCTCAGGTTTTTACTACATATGAACACTTTTCACATTCTACCGTGCAACTCTGCTGCTCGTCCTCCTTTCACGCAGAATCTTAAGGTCCTAGCTCATGTCCAAGTCACCAAAGCCAGCTAAAAAATCAATAATCGATACCTAAAACTTGAATTGTACTACTTCTTACTCTCTATTACATCAACTTAGAAGCTTCATCTGTGTTCTACTATGGTGCTTTTAGTGTCTCCACATACCGCAGCACGCGACATAGCATTGCAGACGATAAGTACGACCGTTTCAGAGAGAAGAGCGGCCAATGTGACGATCTGGCTTTAAGTCGATTCGATAACAAAAGACGAAAACGGACGGATTTCTCAGGTTTTTACTACATATGAACACTTTTCACATTCTCCCGTGCAACTCGGCTGCTAGTCTTCCTTTCATGCAGATTCTTAAGGTCCTAACTCATGTCCAAGGCACCAAAGCCAGCTAAAAAGTCAATAATCGATACCTAAAACTTGAATTGTACTACTTCTTACTTGCTATTACATCAACTTAGAAGCTTCATCTGTGTCCTTCTATGGTGCTTTTAGTGTCTCCGAATACCGCAGCACGCGACATAGCTTAGCAGACGATAAATACAACCGTTTCAGAGAGAAGAGCGACCAATGTAACGATCTGGCTTTAAGTCGATTCGATAACAAATGACGAAAACTTACGGATTTCTCAGGTTTTTACTACATATGAACACTTTTCACATTCTCCCGTGCAACTCGGCTGCTATTCCATCTTTCATGCAGAATCTTAAGGTCCTAGCTCATGTCCAAGGCACCAAAGCCAGTTAAAAAGTCAATAATCGATACCTAAAACTTGAATTGTACTACTTCTTACTGGCTATTACATCAACTTAAAAGCTTCATCTGTGTTCTACTATGGTGCTTTTAGTGTCTCCGCATAGCGCAGCACGCGACATAGCTTTGCAGACGATGAGTACAACCGTTTCAGGGAGAAGAGCGGCCAATGTGACAAATTCTCTTTAAGTCGATTCGATAACAAATGACGAAAACGGACGGATTTCTCAGGTTTTTACTACATATGAACACTTTTCACATTCTCCCGTGCAACTCGGCTGCTAGTCCTCCTTTCATGCAGAATCTTAAGGTCCTAGCTCATGTCCAAGGCTCCAAAGCCAGCTAAAAAATCAATAATCGATACCTAAAACTTGAATTGTACTACTTCTTACTGGCTGTTACATCAACTTAGAAGGTTCATCTGTGTTCCACTATGGTGCTTTTAGTGTCTCCTGATACCACAGCACGCGACATAGCTTTGCAGACATTAAGTACAACCGTTTCAGAGAGAAGAGCGGCCAATGTGACGATCTGGCTTTGAGTTGATTCGATAACAAATGACGAAAACGGACGGATTTCTCAGGTTTTTACTACATATGAACACTTTTCACATTCTCCCGTGCAACTCGGCTGCTCGTCCTCCTTTCACGCAGAATCTTAAGGTCTTAGCTCATGTCCAAGTCACCAAAGCCAGCTAAAAAATCAATAATCGATACCTAAAACTTGAATTGTACTACTTCTTACTGGCTATTACATCAACTTATAAGGTTCATCTGTGTATTACTATGGTGCTTTTAGTGTCTCCGCATACCGCAGCTCGCGACATAGCTTTGAAGACGATAAGGACAACCGTTTCAGAGAGAAGAGAGGCCAATGTGACGATCTGGCTTCAAGTCGATTCGAGAGCTAATGACGAAAACGGACGGATTTCTCAGGTTTTTACTACATATGAACACTTTTCACATTCTCCCGTGCAACTCGGCTGCTATTCCTCCTTTCAAGCAGAATCTTAAGGTCCTAGCTCCTGTCCAAGGCACCAAAGCCAGCTAAAAGGTCAATAATCGATACCTAAAACTTGAATTGTACTACTTCTTACTGGCTGTTACATCAACTTAGAAGGTTCATCTGTGTTCCACTATGGTGCTTTTAGTGTCTCCTGATACCACAGCACGCGACATAGCTTTGCAGACATTAAGTACAACCGTTTCAGAGAGAAGAGCGGCCAATGTGACGATCTGGCTTTGAGTTGATTCGATAACAAATGACGAAAACGGACGGATTTCTCAGGTTTTTACTACATATGAACACTTTTCACATTCTCCCGTGCAACTCGGCTGCTATTCCTCCTTTCAAGCAGAATCTTAAGGTCCTAGCTCCTGTCCAAGGCACCAAAGCCAGCTAAAAGGTCAATAATCTATACCTAAAACTTGAATTGTACTACTTCCTACTGGCTGTTACATCAACTTAGAAGCTTCATCTGTGTTCTACTATGGTGCTTTTAGTGTCTCCGCATACCGCAGCACGCGACATAGGTTTGCAGACGATAAGTACAACCGTTTCAGAGAGACGAGCGGCCAATGTGACGACCTGGCTTTAAGTCGATTCGATAACAAATGACGAAAACGGACGGATTTCTCAGGTTTTTACTACATATGAACACTTTTCACATTCTCCCATGCAACTCGGCTGCTAGACCTCCTTACGTGCAGAATCTTACGGTCGTAGCTCATGTCCAAGTCACCAAAGCCAACTAAAAAGTCAATAATCGATACCTAAAACTTTAATTGTACTACTTCTTACTGGCTATTACATCAACATAGAAGTTTCATCTGTGTTCTACTATGGTGCTTTTAGTGTCTCCGCATACCGCAGCACGCGGCATAGCTTTGCAGACGATAAGTACAACCGCTTCAGTGAGAAGAGCGGCCAATGTGACAATCTGGCTTTAAGTCGATTCGATAACAAATGACGAAAACGGACGGATTTCTCAGGTTTTTACTACATATGAACACTTTTCACATTCTACCGTGCAACTCGGCTGCTCGTCCTCCTTTCACGCAGAATCTTAAGGTCCTAGCTCATGTCCAAGTCACCAAAGCCAGCTAAAAAATCAATAATCGATACCTAAAACTTGAATTGTACTACTTCTTACTCTCTATTACATCAACTTAGAAGCTTCATCTGTGTTCTACTATGGTGCTTTTAGTGTCTCCACATACCGCAGCACGCGACATAGCATTGCAGACGAGAAGTACGACCGTTTCAGAGAGAAGAGCGGCCAATGTGACGATCTGGCTTTAAGTCGATTCGATAACAAAAGACGAAAACGGACGGATTTCTCAGGTTTTTACTACATATGAACACTTTTCACATTCTCCCGTGCAACTCGGCTGCTAGTCTTCCTTTCATGCAGATTCTTAAGGTCCTAACTCATGTCCAAGGCACCAAAGCCAGCTAAAAAGTCAATAATCGATACCTAAAACTTGAATTGTACTACTTCTTACTTGCTATTACATCAACTTAGAAGCTTCATCTGTGTCCTTCTATGGTGCTTTTAGTGTCTCCGAATACCGCAGCACGCGACATAGCTTAGCAGACGATAAATACAACCGTTTCAGAGAGAAGAGCGACCAATGTAACGATCTGGCTTTAAGTCGATTCGATAACAAATGACGAAAACTTACGGATTTCTCAGGTTTTTACTACATATGAACACTTTTCACATTCTCCCGTGCAACTCGGCTGCTATTCCATCTTTCATGCAGAATCTTAAGGTCCTAGCTCATGTCCAAGGCACCAAAGCCAGTTAAAAAGTCAATAATCGATACCTAAAACTTGAATTGTACTACTTCTTACTGGCTATTACATCAACTTAAAAGCTTCATCTGTGTTCTACTATGGTGCTTTTAGTGTCTCCGCATAGCGCAGCACGCGACATAGCTTTGCAGACGATGAGTACAACCGTTTCAGGGAGAAGAGCGGCCAATGTGACAAATTCTCTTTAAGTCGATTCGATAACAAATGACGAAAACGGACGGATTTCTCAGGTTTTTACTACATATGAACACTTTTCACATTCTCCCGTGCAACTCGGCTGCTCGTCCTCCTTTCACGCAAAATCTTAAGGTCCTAGCTCATGTCCAAGTCACCAAAGCCAGCTAAAAAATCAATAATCGATACATAAAACTTGAATTGTACTACTTCTTACTGGCTATTACATCAACTTATAAGGTTCATCTGTGTATTACTATGGTGCTTTTAGTGTCTCCGCATACGGCAGCTCGCGACATAGCTTTGAAGACGATAAGGACAACCGTTTCAGAGAGAAGAGAGGCCAATGTGACGATCTGGCTTCAAGTCGATTCGAGAGCTAATGACGAAATCGAACGGATTTCTCAGGTTTTTACTACATATGAACACTTTTCACATTCTCCCGTGCAACGCGGCTGCTAGTCCTCCTTTCATGCACAATCTTAAGGTCCTAGCCCATGTCCAAAGAACCAAAGCCTTCTAAAAAGTCAATAATCGATACCTAGAACTTGAATTGTACTACTTCTTACTGGCTATTACATCAACTTAAAAGCTTCATCTGTGTTCTACTATGGTGCTTTTAGTGTCTCCGCATAGCGCAGCACGCGACATAGCTTTGCAGACGATAAATGTAACCATTTCAGAGAGAAGAGCGGCCAATGTGAGGATCTGGCTTTAAGTCAATTCGATAACAAATGACGAAAACGGACGGATTTCTCAGGTTTTTACTACATATGAACACTTTTCACATTCTCTTATGCAACTCGGCTGCTAGTCCTCCTTTCATGCAGAATCTTACTGCCCTAGCTCATGTCCAAAGCACCAAAGCCAGCTAAAAAGTCAATAATCGATACCTAAAACTTGAATTGTACTACTTCCTACTGGCTCTTACATCAACTTAGAAGCTTCATCTGTGTTCTACTATGTTGCTATTAGTGTCTCCGCATACCGCAGCACGCGACATAGGTTTGCAGACGATGAGTACAACCGTTTCAGTGAGAAGAGCGGCCAATGTGACGATCTGGCCTTAAGTCGATTCGATAACAAATGACGAAAACGGACGGATTTCTCAGGTTTTTACTACATATGAACACTTTTCACATTCTCCCGTGCAACTCGGCTGCTAGTCCTCCTTTCATGCAGAATCTTAAGGTCCTAGCTCATGTCCAAGGCACCAAAGCCAGCTAAAAAGTCAATAATCGATACCTAAAACTTGAATTGTACTACTTCTTACTGGCTATTACATCAACTTAGAAGTTTCATCTGTGTTCTACTATGGTGCTTTTAGTGTCTCCGCATAGCGCAGCACGCGACATAGCTTTGCAGACGATAAGTACAAACGTTTCAGGGAGAAGAGTGGCCAATGTGACGATCTGGCTTTAAGTCGATTCGAATACAAATGACGAAAACGTACGGATTTCTCAGGTTTTTACTACATATGAACACTTTTCACATTCTCCCAAGCAACTCGGCTGCTAGTCCTCCTTTCATGCAGAATCTTAAGGTCCTAGCTCATGTCCAAGGCACCAAATCCAGCTAAAAAGTCAATAATCGATACCTAAAACTTGAAATGTACTACTTCTTACTGGCTATTACATCAACTTAGAAGTATCATCTGTGTTCTACTATGGTGCTTTTAATGTCTCCGCATACCGCAGCACGCGAAATAGCTTTGCAGACGATGAGTACAACCGTTTCAGGGAGAAGAGCGGCCAGTGTGACGATCTGGCCTTAAGTCGATTCTATAACAAATGACGAAAACGGACGGATTTCTCAGGTATTTACTACATATGAACACTTTTCACAGTCTCCCGTGCAACTCGGCTGCTAGTCCTCCTTTCATGCAGAATCTTAAGGTCCTAGCACATGTCCAAGGCACCAAAGCCAGCTAAAAAGTCAATAATCGATACCTAAAACTTGAATTGTACTACTTCTTACTGGCTATTACATCAACTTAGAAGATTCATCTGTGTTCTACTATGGTGCTTTTAGTGTCTCCGCATAGCGCAGCACGCGACATAGCTTTGCAGACGATGAGTACAACCGTTTCAGGGAGAAGAGCGGCCAATGTGACGATCTGGCTTTAAGTCGATTCGATAACAAATGACGAAAACGGACGGATTTCTCAGGTTTTTACTACATATGAACACTTTTCACATTCTCCCGTGCAACTCGGCTGCTAGTCCTCCTTTCATGCAGAATCTTAAGGTCCTAGCTCATGTCCAAGGCACCAAAGCCAGCTAAAAAATCAATAATCGATACCTAAAACTTGAATTGTACTACTTCTTACTGGCTATTACATCAACTTAGAAGGTTCATCTGTGTTGTACTATGGTGCTTTTAGTGTCTCCTGATACCTCAGCACCCGACATAGCTTTGCAGACATTAAGTACAACCGTTTCAGAGAGAAGAGCGGCCAATGTGACGATCTGGCTTTGAGTCGATTCGATAACAAATGACGAAAACGGACGGATTTCTCAGGTTTTTACTACATATGAACACTTTTCACATTCTCCCGTGCAACTTGGCTGCTATTCCTCCTTTCATGCAGAATCTTAAGGTCCTAGCTCATGTCCAAGGCACCAAAGCCAGCTAAAAAGTCAATAATCTACACCTAAAACTTGAATTGTACTACTTCTTACTGGCTATTACATCAACTTAGAAGTTTCATGTGTGTTCTACTATGGTGCTTTTAGTGTCTAAGCATACCGCAGCACACGACATAGCTTTGCAGACGATAAGGACAACCGTTTCAGGGAGAAGAGCGGCCAATGTGACGATCTGGCTTTAAGTCGATTCGATAACAAATGACGAAAACGGACGGATTTCTCAGGTTTTTACTACATATGAACACTTTTCACATTCTCCCGTGCAACTCGGTTGCTAGTCCTCCTTTCATGCAGAATCTTAAGGTCCTAGCTCATGTCCAAGGCACCAAATCAGCTAAAACATCAATAATCGATACCTAAAACGTGAATTGTACTACTTCTTACTGGCTATTACATCAACTTAGAAGTTTCATGTGTGTTCTACTATGGTGCTTTTAGTGTCTCCGCATACCGCAGCACGCGACATAGCTTTGCAGACGATAAGGAAAACCGTTTCAGAGAGAAGAGCGGCCAATGTGACGATCCGGCTTCAAGTCGATTCGAGAGCTAATGACGAAAACGGACGGATTTCTCAGGTTTTTACTACATATGAACACTTTTCATTTTCTCCCGTGCAACTCGGCTGCTAGTCCTCCTTTCATGCAGAATCTTAAGGCCCTAGCTCACGTATAAAGCACCAGAGCCAGCTAAAAAGTCAATAATCGATACCTAAAACTTGAATTGTACTACTTCTTACTGGCTGTTATATCAACTTGGAAGCTTCATCTGTGTTCTACTATGGTGCTTTTAGTGTCTCCGCATACCGCAGAACGCGACATAGGTTTGCAGACGATAAGTACAACCGTATCAGAGAGAAGAGCGGCCAATGTGACGATCTGGCTCTAAGTCGATTCGATAGCAAATGACGAAAACGGACATATTTCTCAGCTTTTTACTACATATGAACACTTTTCACATTCTCCCGTGCAACTCGGCTGCTAGTCCTCCTTTCATGCAGAATCTGAAGGTCCTAGCTCATGTCCAAGGCACCAAAGCCAGCTAAAAAGTCAATAATCGATACCTAAAACTTGAATTGTACTACTTCTTACTGGCTATTACATCAACTTAGAAGTTTCATCTGTGTTCTACTATGGTGCATTTGGTGTCTCCGCATACCGCAGTACGCAAAATAGCTTTGCAGACGATGAGTACAACCGTTTCAGGAAGAAGAGCGGCCAATGTGACGATCTTGCCTTAAGTCGATTCGATAACAAATGACGAAAACGGACGGATTTCTCAGGTTTTTACTACATATGAACACTTTTCACATTCTCTTGTGCAACTCGGCTGCTAGTCCACCTTTCATGCAGAATCTTAAGGTCCTAGCTCATGTCCAAGGCACCAAAGCCAGCTAAAAAGTCAATAATCTACACCTAAAACTTGAATTGTACTACTTCTTACTGGCTATTACATCAACTTTGAAGTTTCATGTGTGTTCTACTATCGTGCTTTTAGTGTCTCCGCATACCGCAGAACGCGACATAGCTTTGCAGACAATAAGGACAACCGTTTCAGGGAGAAGAGCGGCCAATGTGACAATCTGGCTTTAAGTCGATTCGATAACAAATGACGAAAACGGACGGATTTCTCAGGTTTTTACTACATATGAACACTTTTCACATTCTCCCGTGCAACTCGGCTGCTAGTCCTCCTTTCATGCAGAATCTTAAGGTCCTAACTCATGTCCAAGGCACCAAAGCCAGCTAAAAAATCAATAATCGATACCTAAAACTTGAATTGTACTACTTCTTACTGGCTATTACATCAACTTAGAAGGTTCATCTGTGTTCTACTATGGTGCTTTTAGTGTCTCCTGATACCTCAGCACGCGACATAGCTTTGCAGACATTAAGTACAACCGTTTCAGAGAGAAGAGCGGCGAATGTGACGATCTGGCTTTGAGTCGATTCGATAACAAATGACGAAAACGGACGGATTCCTCAGGTTTTTACTACATATGAACACTTTTCACATTCTCCCGTGCAACTCGGCTGCTATTCCTCCTTTCATGCAGAATCTTAAGGTCCTAGCTCATGTCCAAGGCACCAAAGCCAGCTAAAAAGTCAATAATCTATACCTAAAACTTGAATTGTACTACTTCTTACTGGCTATTACATCAACTTAGAAGTTTCATGTGTGTTCTACTATGGTGCTTTTAGTGTCTCCGCATACCGCAGCACGCGACATAGCTTTGCAGACGATAAGTACAACCGTTTCAGAGAGACGAGCGGCCAATGTGACGACCTGGCTCTAAGTCGATTCGATAACAAATGACGAAAACGGACGGATTTCTCAGGTTTTTACTACATATGAACACTTTTCACATTCTCCCGTGCAACGCGGCTGCTAGTCCTCCTTTCATCCAGAATCTTAAGGTCCTAGCTCATGTCCAAAGCACCAAAGCCAGCTAAAAAGTCAATAATCGATACCTAAAACTTAAATTGTACTACTTCTTACTGGCTGTTATATCAACTTAGAAGCTTCATCTGTGTTCTACTATGGTGCTTTTAGTGTCTCCGCATACCGCAGCATGCAACATAGCTTTGCAGACGATAAGGACAACCGTTTTAGAGAGAAGAGCGGCCAATGTGACGATCTGGCTTCAAGTCGATTCGAGAGCTAATGACGAAATCGAACGTATTTCTCAGGTTTTTACTACATTTGAACACTTTTCACATTCTCCTATGCAACTCGGCTGCTAGTCCTCCTTTCATGCAGAATCTTAAGGCCCTAGCTCATGTCCAAAGCACCAAAGCCAGCTAAAAAGTCAATAATCGATACCTAAAACTAAAATTGTACTACTTCTTACTGGCTGTTACATCAACTTAGAAGCTTCATCCGTGTTCTACTATGGTGCTTTCAGTGTCTCCGTGTAAAGCAGCACACGACATAGCTTTGCAGACGACAAGTACAACCGTTTCAGAGAGAAGAGCGGCCAATGTAACGATCTGGCTTTAAGTCGATGCGATAACAAATGACGAAAACTTACGGATTTCTCAGGTTTTTACTACATATGAACACTTTTCACATTCTCCCATGCAACTCGGCTGCTAGTCCTCCTTTCATGCAGAATCTTAAGGTCCTAGCTCATGTCCAAGGCACCAAAGCCAGCTAAAAAGTCAATAATCGATACCTAAAACTTAAATTGTACTACTTCTTACTGGCTACTACATCAACTTAGAAGCTTCATCTGTGTTCTACTATGGTGCTTTTAGTGTCTCCGCATACCGCAACACGAGACATAGCTTAGCAGACGATAAGTACAACCGTTTCAGACAGAAGAGCGGCCAATGCGGCGATTTGGCTTTAAGTCGATTCGATAACAAATGACAAAAACGGACGGATTTCTCAGGTTTTTACTACATATGAACACTTTTCACATTCTCCCGTGCAACGCGGCTGCTAGTCCTCCTTTCATCCAGAATCTTAAGGTCCTAGCTCATGTCCAAGGCACCAATGCCAGCTAAAAAGTCAATAATCGATACCTAGAACTTGAATTGTACTACTTCTTACTGGCTATTACATCAACTTAGAAGCTTCATCTGTGTTCTACTACGGTGCTTTTAGTGTCTCCGGATACCGCAACACGCGACATAGCTTAGCAGACATTAAGTACAACCGTTTCAGAGAGAAGGGCGGCCAATGTGACGATCTGGCATTGAGTTGATTCGATAACAAATGACGAAAACGGACGGATTTCTCAGGTTTTTACTACATATGAACACTTTTCACATTCTCCCGTGCAACTCGTCTGCTATTCCTCCTTTAATGCAGAATCTTAAGCTCCTAGCTCCAGTCCAAGGCACCAAAGCCAGCTACAAAGTCAATAATCTATACCTAAAACTTGAATTGTACTACTTCTTACTGGCTATTACATCAACTTAGAAGTTTCATGTGTGTTCTACTATGGTGCTTTTAGTGTCTCCGCATACCGCAGCACGCGACATAGCTTTGCAGACGATAAGTACAACCGTCTCAGAGAGAAGAGCGGCCAATGTGACGATCTGGCTATAAGTCGATTCGATAACAAATGACGAAAACGGACGGATTTCTCAGGTTTTTACTACATATGAACGCTTTTCACAATCTCCCATGCAACTCGGCTGCTAGTCCTCCTTTCATGCACAATCTTAAGGTCCTAGCCCATGTCCAAAGCACCAAAGCCTGCTTAAAAGTCAATAATCGATACCTAGAACTTGAATTGTACTACTTCTAACTGGCTATTACATCAACTTAGAAGCTTCATCTGTCTTCTACTACGGTGCTTTTAGTGTCTCCGGATACCGCAACACGCGACATAGCTTAGCAGACGATAAGTACTACCTTTTCAGACAGAAGAGCGGCCAATGCTGCGATCTGGCTTTAAGTCGATTCGATAACAAATGACGAAAACGGACGGATTTCTCAGGTTTTTACTACATATGAACACTTTTCACATTCTCCCGTGCAACTCGGCTGCTATTCCTCCTTTCATGCAGAATCTTAAGGTCCTAGCTCATGTCCAAGTCACCAAAGCCAGCTAAAAAGTCAATAATCGATACCTAAAACTTGAATTGTACTGCTTCTTACTGGCTATTACATCAACTTAGAAGTTTCATCTGTGTTCTACTATGATGCTTTTAGTGTCTCCGCATACCGCAGCACGCGACATAGCTTTGCAGACGATAATTACAACCGTTTCAGGGAGAAGAGCGGCCAGTGTGACGATCTGGCCTTAAGTCGATTCTAAAACAAATGACGAAAACGGATGGATTTCTCAGGTATTTACTACATATGAACACTTTTCACATTCTCCCGTGCAACTCGGCTGCTAGTCCTCCTTTCATGCAGAATCTTAAGGTCCAAGCTCATGTCCAAGGCACCAAAGACAGCTAAAAAATCAATAATCGATACCTAAAACTTGAATTGTACTACTTCTTACTGGCTATTACATCAACTTAGAAGTTTCATATGTGTTCTACTATGGTGCTTTTAGTGTCTCCTGATACCTCAGCACGCGACATAGCTTTGCAGACATTAAGTACAACCGTTTCAGAGAGCAGAGCGGCCAATGTGACGATCTGGCTTTGAGTCGATTCGATAACAAATGACGAAAACGGACGGATTTCTCAGGCTTTTACTACATATGAACACTTTTCACATTCTCCCGTGCAACTCGGCTGCTATTCCTCCTTTCATGCAGAATCTTAAGGTCCTAGCTCATGTCCAAGGCAGCAAAGCCAGCTAAAAAGTCAATAATCGATACCCAAAACTTGATTTGTACTACTTCTTACTGGCTATTACAACAACTTAGAAGCTTCATCTGTGACCTACTATGGTGCTTTAAGTGTCTCCGAATACCGCAGCACGCGACATAGCTTTGCAGACGATAAGTACAATCGTTTCAGAGAGAAGAGCGGAAAATGTGACGATCTGGCTATAAGTCGATTCGGTTACAAATGACGAAAACGGACATATTTCTCAGGTTTTTACTACATATGAACACTTTTCACATTCTCCCGTCCAAGTCGGCTGCTAGTCCTCCTTTCATGCACAATCTTAAGGTCCTAGCCCATGTCCAAAGCACCAAAGCCTGCTAAAAAGTCAATAATCGATACCTAGAACTTGAATTGTACTACTTCTTACTGGCTATTACATCAACTTAGAAGCTTCATCTGTGTTCTACTACGGTGCATTTAGTGTCTCCGGATACCGCAACACGCGACATAGCTTAGCAGACGATAAGTACAACCTTTTCAGACAGAAGAGCGGCCAATGCGGCGATCTGGCTTTAAGTCGATTCGATAACAAATGACGAAAACGGACGGATTTCTCAGGCTTTTACTACATATGAACACTTTTCACATTCTCCCGTGCAACTCGGCTGCTATTCCTCCTTTCATCAGAATCTTAAGGTCCTAGCTCATGTCCAAGGCACCAAAGCCAGCTAAAAAGTCAATAATCGATACCTAAAACTTGAATTGTACTACTTCTTACTGGCTATTACATCAACTTAGAAGTTTCATCTGTGTTCTACTATGGTGCTTTTAATGTCTCCGCTTTGCGCAGCACGCGACATAGCTTTGCAGACGATAAGTACAAACGTTTCAGGGAGAAGAGCGGCCAATGCGGAGATTCGAATACAAATGACGAAAACGGACGGATTTCTCAGGTTTTTACTACATATGAACACTTTTCACATTCTCCCGTGCAACTCGGCTGCTATTCCTCCTTTCATGCAGAATCTTAAGGTCCTAGCTCATGTCCAAGGCACCAAAGCCAGCTAAAATGTCAATAATCGATACCTAAAACTTAAATTGTACTACTTCTTACTGGCTACTACATCAACTTAGAAGCTTCATCTGTGTTCTACTATGGTGCTTTTAGTGTCTCCGCATACCGCAACACGAGACATAGCTTAGCAGACGATAAGTACAACCGTTTCAGACAGAAGAGCGGCCAATGCGGCGATTTGGCTTTAAGTCGATTCGATAACAAATGACAAAAACGGACGGATTTCTCAGGTTTTTACTACATATGAACACTTTTCACATTCTCCCGTGCAACGCGGCTGCTAGTCCTCCTTTCATCCAGAATCTTAAGGTCCTAGCTCATGTCCAAGGCACCAATGCCAGCTAAAAAGTCAATAATCGATACCTAGAACTTGAATTGTACTACTTCTTACTGGCTATTACATCAACTTAGAAGTTTCATGTGTGTTCTACTATGGTGCTTTTAGTGTCTCCGCATACCGCAGCACGCGACATAGCTTTGCAGACGATAAGGACAACCGTTTCAGAGAGAAGAGCGGCCAATGTGACGATCTGGCTTCAAGTCGATTTGAGAGGTAATGACGAAATCGAATGGATTTCTCAGGTTTTTACTACATATGAACACTTTTCACATTCTCCCGTGCAACTCGGCTGCTAGTCCTCCTTTCATGCAGAATCTTAAGGCCCTAGCTCATGTCCAAAGCACCAAAGCCAGCTAAGAAGTCAATAATCGATACCTAAAACTGGAATTGTACTACTTCTTACTGGCTATTACATCATTTTAGAAACTTCATCTGTGTTCTACTATGGTGCTTTTAGTGTCTCCGCATACCGCAGCACCCGACATAGGTTTGCAGACGATAAGTACAACCGTTTCAGAGTGACGAGCGGCCAATGTGACGACCTGGCTCTAAGTCGATTCGATAACAAATGACGAAAACGGACGGATTTCTCAGGTTTTTACTACATATGATCAATTTTCACATTCTCCCGTGCAACGCGGCTGCTAGTCCTCCTTTCATGCAGAATCTTAAGGTCCTAGCTCATGTCCAAGGCACCAAAGCCAGCTAAAAAGTCAATAATCGATACCTAAAACTTGATTTGTACTACTTCTTACTGGCTAATACATCAACTTAGAAGCTTCATCTGTGTCCTACTGTGGTGCTTTAAGTGTCTCCGAGTAAAGCAGCACACGACATAGCTTTGCAGACGACAAATACAACCGTTTCAGAGAGAAGAGCGGCCAATGTAACGATCTGGCTTTAAGTCGATGCGATAACAAATGAAGAAAACTTACGGATTTCTCAGGTTTTTACTACATATGAACACTTTTCACATTCTCCCATGCAACTCGGCAGCTAGTCCTCCTTTCATGCACAATCTTAAGGTCCTAGCTCATGTCCAAGGCACCAAAGCCAGCTAAAAAGTCAATAATCGATACCTAAAACTTGATTTGTACTACTTCTTACTGGCTATTACAACAACTTAGAAGCTTCATCTGTGTCCTACTATGGTGCTTTAAGTGTCTCCGAATACCGCAGCACGCGACATAGCTTTGCAGACGATAAGTACAATCGTTTCAGAGAGAAGAGCGGAAAATGTGACGATCTGGCTATAAGTCGATTCGGTTACAAATGACGAAAACGGACATATTTCTCAGGTTTTTACTACATATGAACACTTTTCACATTCTCCCGTCCAAGTCGGCTGCTAGTCCTCCTTTCATGCACAATCTTAAGGTCCTAGCCCATGTCCAAAGCACCAAAGCCTGCTAAAAAGTCAATAATCGATACCTAGAACTTGAATTGTACTACTTCTTACTGGCTATTACATCAACTTAGAAGCTTCATCTGTGTTCTACTACGGTGCATTTAGTGTCTCCGGATACCGCAACACGCGACATAGCTTAGCAGACGATAAGTACAACCTTTTCAGACAGAAGAGCGGCCAATGCGGCGATCTGGCTTTAAGTCGATTCGATAACAAATGACGAAAACGGACGGATTTCTCAGGCTTTTACTACATATGAACACTTTTCACATTCTCCCGTGCAACTCGGCTGCTATTCCTCCTTTCATCAGAATCTTAAGGTCCTAGCTCATGTCCAAGGCACCAAAGCCAGCTAAAAAGTCAATAATCGAAACCTAAAACTTGAATTGTACTACTTCTTACTGGCTATTACATCAACTTAGAAGTTTCATCTGTGTTCTACTATGGTGCTTTTAGTGTCTCCGCATAGCGCAGCACGCGACATAGCTTTGCAGACGATAAGTACAAACGTTTCAGGGAGAAGAGCGGCCAATGCGGCGATCTGGCTTTAAGTCGATTCGAATACAAATGACGAAAACGGACGGATTTCTCAGGTTTTTACTACATATGAACACTTTTCACATTCTCCCGTGCATCTCGGCTGCTATTCCTCCTTTCATGCAGAATCTTAAGGTCCTAGCTCATGTCCAAGGCACCAAAGCCAGCTAAAATGTCAATAATCGATACCTAAAACTTGAATTGTACTACTTCTTACTGGCTATTACATCAACTTAGAAGTTTCATCTGTGTTCTACTATGGTGCTTTTAGTGTCTCCGCATAGCGCAGCACGCGACATAGCTTTGCAGACGATGAGTACAACCGTTTCAGGGAGAAGAGCGGCCAATGTGACGATCTGGCTTTAAGTCGATTCGATAACAAATGACGAAAACGGTCGGATTTCTCAGGTTTTTACTACATATGAACACTTTTCACATTCTCCCGTGCAACTCGGCTGCTAGTCCTCCTTTCATGCAGAATCTTAAGGTCCTAGCTCATGTCCAAGGCACCAAAGCCAGCTAAAAAATCAATAATCGATACCTAAAACTTGAATTGTACTACTTCTTACTGGCTATTACATCAACTTAGAAGGTTCATCTGTGTTCTACTATGGTGCTTTTAGTGTCTTCTGATACCTCAGCACGCGACATAGCTTTGCAGACATTAAGTACAACCGTTTCAGAGAGAAGACCGGCCAATGTGACGATCTGGCTTTGAGTCGATTCGATAACAAATGACGAAAACGGACGGATTTCTCAGGTTTTTACTACATATGAACACTTTTCACATTCTCCCGTGCAACTTGGCTGCTATTCCTCCTTTCATGCAGAATCTTAAGGTCTTAGCTCATGTCCAAGGCACCAAAGCCAGCTAAAAAGTCATTAATCTACACCTAAAACTTGAATTGTACTACTTCTTACTGGCTATTACATCAACTTAGGAGTTTCATGTGTGTTCTACTACGGTGCTTTTAGTGTCTCCGCATACCGCAGCACGCGACATAGCTTTGCAGACGATAAGGACAACCGTTTCAGAGAGAAGAGCGGCCAATGTGACGATCTGGCTTCAAGTCGATTCGAGAGCTAATGACGAAATCGAACGGGTTTCTCAGGTTTTTACTACATATGAACACTTTTCACATTCTCCCAAGCAACTCGGCTGCTAGTCCTCCTTTCATGCAGAATCTTAAGGTCCTAGCTCATGTCCAAGGCACCAAAGCGAGCTAAAAAGTCAATAATCTATACCTAAAACTTGAATTGTACTACTTCTTACTGGCTATTACATCAACTTAGAAGTTTCATGTGTGTTCTACTATGGTGCTTTTAGTGTCTAAGCATACCGCAGCAAACGACATAGCTTTGCAGACGATAAGGAAAACCGTTTCAGAGAGAAGAGCGGCCAATGTGACGATCTGGCTTCAAGTCGATTCGAGAGCTAATGACGAAAACGGACGTATTTCTCAGGTTTTTACTACATATGAACACTTTTCACATTCTCCCGTGCAACACGGCTGCTAGTCCTCCTTTCATGCAGAATCTTAAGGCCCTAGCTCACGTCCAAAGCACTAAAGCCAGCTAAAAAGTCAATAATCGATACCTAAAACTTGAATTGTACTACTTCTTACTGGCTGTTACATCAACTTAGAAGCTTCATCTGTGTTCTACTATGGTGCTTTTAGTGTCTCCGCATACCGCAGCACGCGACATAGGTTTGCAGACGATAAGTACAACCGTTTCAGAGAGACGAGCGGCCAATGTGACGACCTGGCTCAAAGTCGATTGGATAACAAATGACGAAAACGGACGGATTTCTCAGGTTTTTACTACATATGAACACTTTTCACATTCTCCCGTGCAACGCGGCTGCTAGTCCTCCTTTCATGCAGAATCTTCAGGTCCTAGCTCATGTCCAAGCCACCAAAGCCAGCTAAAAAGTCAATAATCGATACCTAAAACTTGATTTGTACTACTTCTTACTGGCTATTACATCAACTTAGAAGCTTCATCTGTGTCCTACTATGGTGCTTTAAGTGTCTCCGAATACCGCAGCACGCGACATAGCTTTGCAGACGATAAGTACAACCGTTTCAGAGAGAAGAGCGGCCAATGTGATGATCTGGCTTTAAGTCGATTCGATAGCAAATGACGAAAACGGACATATTTCTCAGGTTTTTACTACATATGAACACTTTTCACATTCTCCCGTGCAAGTCGGCTGCTAGTCCTCCTTTCATGCACAATCTTAAGGTCCTAGCCCATGTCCAAAGCACCAAAGCCTGCTAAAAAGTCAATAATCGATACCTAGAACTTGAATTGTACTACTTCTTACTGGCTATTACATCAACTTAGAAGCTTCATCTGTGTTCTACTACGGTGCTTTTCGTGTCTCCGGATACCGCAACACGCGACATAGCTTAGCAGACGATAAGTGCAACCTTTTCAGACAGAAGAGCGGCCAATGCGGCGATCTCGCTTTAAGTCGATTCGATAGCAAATGACGAAAACGGACGGATTTCTCAGGTTTTTACTACATATGAACACTTTTCACATTCTCCCGTGCAACTTGGCTGCTAGTCCTCCTTTCATGCAGAATCTTAAGGTCCTAGCTCATGTCCAAGGCACCAAAGCCAGCTAAAAAGTCAATAATCGATACCTTAAACTTGAATTGTACTACTTCTTTCTGGCTATTACATCAACTTAGAAGCTTCATCTGTGTTCTACTATGGTGCTTTTGGTGTCTCCGCATACCGCAGCACGCAAAATAGCTTTGCAGACGATGAGTACAACCGTTTCAGGAAGAAGAGCGGCCAATGTGACGATCTTGCCTTAAGTCGATTCGATAACAAATGACGAAAACGGACGGATTTCTCCGGTTTTTACTACACATGAACACTTTTCACATTCTCCCGTGCAACTCGGCTGCTAGTCCTCCTTTCATGCAGAATCTTAAGGTCCTAGCTCATGTCCAAGGCACCAAAGCCAGCTAAAAAATCAATAATCGATACCTAAAACTTGAATTGTACTACTTCTTACTGGCTATTACATCAACTTAGAAGGTTCATCTGTGTTCTACTATGGTGCTTTTAGTGTCTCCTGATACCTCAGCACGCGACATAGCTTTGCAGACATTAAGTACAACCGTTTCAGAGAGAAGAGCGGCGAATGTGACGATCTGGCTTTGAGTCGATTCGATAACAAATGACGAAAACGGACGGATTTCTCAGGTTTTTACTACATATGAACACTTTTCACATTCTCCCGTGCAACTCGGATGCTATTCCTCCTTTCATGCAGAATCTTAAGGTCCTAGCTCATGTCCAAGGCACCAAAGCCAGCTAAAAAGTCAATAATCTATACCTAAAACTTGAATTGTACTACTTCTTACTGGCTATTACATCAACTTAGAAGTTTCATGTGTGTTCTACTATGGTGCTTTTAGTGTCTCCGCATACCACAGCACGCGACATAGCTTTGCAGACGATAAGGACAACCGTTTCAGAGAGAAGAGCGGCCAATGTGACGATCTGGCTTCAAGTCGATTCGAGAGCTAATGACGAAATCGAACGGATTTCTCTGGTTTTTACTACATATGAACACTTTTCACATTCTCCCATGCAACTCGGCTGCTAGTCCTCCTTTCATGCAGAATCTTAAGGCCCTAGCTCATGTCCAAAGCACCAAAGCCAGCAAAAAAGTCAATAATCGATACGTAAAACTTGAATTGTACTACTTCTTACTGGCTGTTACATCAACTTAGAAGCTTCATCTGTGTTCTACTATGGTGCTTTTAGTGTCTCCGCATACCGCAGCACGCGACATTGGTTTGCAGACGATAAGTACAACCGTTTCAGAGAGACGAGCGGCCAATGTGACGACCTGGCTCTAAGTCGATTCGATAACAAATGACGAAAACGGACGGATTTCTCAGGTTTTTACTACATATGAACACTTTTCACATTCTCCCGTGCAAGTCAGCTGCTAGTCCTCCTTTCATGCACAATCTTTAGGTCCTAGCCCATGTCCAAAGCACCAAAGCCAGCTAAAAAGTCAATAATCGATACCTAGAACTTGAATTGTACTACTTCTTACTGGCTATTACATAAACTTAGAAGCTTCATCTGTGTTCTACTATGGTGCTTTTAGTGTCTCCGCATACCGCAGCACGCGACATATCTTTGCAGACGTTAAGGACAACCGTTTCAGAGAGAAGAGCGGCCAATGTGACGACCTGGCTTTGAGTCGATTCGTTAACAAATGACGAAAACGGACGGATTTCTCAGTTTTTTACTACATATGAACTCTTTTCACATTCTCCCATGCTACTCGGCTGCTAGTCCTCCTTTCATGCAGAATCTTAAGGTCCTAGCTCATGTCCAAGGCACCAAAGCCAGCTAAAAAGTCAATAATCGATACGTAAAACTTGAATTGTACTACTTCTTACTGGCTATTACATCAACTTAGCAGCTTCATCTGTGTTCTACTATGGTGCTTTTAGTGTCTCCGAATACCGCAGTACGGGACATTGCTTTGCAGACGATAAGTACAACCGTTTCAGAGTGCAGAGCGGCCAATGTGACGATCTGGCATTAAGTCGATTCGATAACAAATGACGGAAACTTAAGGATTTCGCAGGTTTTTACTACATATGAACACTTTTCACATTCTCCCGTGCAACTCGGCTGCTAGTCCTCCTTTCATGCAGAATCACAAAGTCCTAGCTCATGTCCAAGGCACCAAAGCCAGCTAAAAAATCAATAATCGATCTAAAACGTGAATTGTACTACTCCTTATTTGCTATTACATCAACTTAGAAGCTTCATCTGTTTTCTACTATGGTGCTTTTAGTGTCTCCGCATACCGCAACACGCGACATATCTTTGCATACGATAAGGACAACCGTTTCAGAGAGAGGAGCGGCCAATGTGACGATCTGGCTTTGAGTCGATTCGTTAACAAATGACGAAAACGGACGGATTTCTCAGGTTTTTACTACATATGAACACTTTTCACATTCTAACATGAAACTCGGCTGCTAGTCCTCCTTTAATGCAGAATCTTAAGGTCCTAGCTCATGTCCAAGGCACCAAAGCCAGCTAAAAAGGCAATAATCGATACCTAAAACTTGAACTGCACTACTTCTTACTGGCTATTACATCAACTTAGAAGCTTTATCTGTGTTCTACTATGGTGCTTTTAATGTCTCTGCATACCGCAGCACGCGACATAGCTTTGCAGACGATAAGTACAACCGTTACAGAGAGAAGAGCGGCCAATGTGACGATCTGGCTTGAAGTCGATTCGATAGCTAATGACGAAAACGGACGGATTTCTGAGGTTTTTACTACATATGAACACTTTTTACATTCTCCCATACAACTCGGCTGCTAGTCCTCCTTTCATGCAGAATCTTATGGTCCTAGCTCATGTCCAAGTCACCAAAGCCATTTAAAAAGTCAATAATCGATACCTAAAACTTGAATAGTACTATTTCTTACTGGCTAATACATCAACTTAGAAGTTTCATCTGTGTTCTACTATGGTGCTTTTAGTGTCTCCGCATAGCGCAGCACGCGACATAGCTTTGCAGACGATAAGTACAATCGTTTCAGGGAGAAGAGCGGCCAATGTGACGATCTGGCTTTAAGTCGATTCGATAACAAATGACGAAAACGGACGGATTTCTCAGGTTTTTACTACATATGAACACTTTTCACATTCTCCCGTGCAACTCGGCTGCTAGTCCTGCTTTCATGCTGAATCTTAAGGTCCTAGCTCATGTCCAAGGCACCAAAGCCAGCTAAAAAGTCAATAATCGATATCTAAAACTTGAATTGTACTACTTCTTACTGGCTATTACATCAACTTAGAAGCTTCATCTGTGTTCTACTATGGAGATTTTAGTGTCTCCGCATACCGCAGCACGCGACATAGCATTGCAGACCATAAGTACAACCGTTTCAGAGAGAAGAGCGGCCAATGTGACGATGTGGCTTTAAGTCGATTCGATAACAAATGACGAAAACGGACGGATTTCTCAGGTTTTTACTACATATGAACAGTTTTCACATTCTTCCGTCCAACTAGGCTGCTAGTCCTCCTTTCCTGCAGAATGTTAAGGTCCTAGCTCAGGTCCAAGTCACCAAAGCCAGCTAAAAAATCAATAATCGATCTAAAACGTGAATTGTACTACTTCTTACATGCTATTACATCAACTTAGAAGCTTCATCTGTGTCCTACTATCGTGCTTTTAGTGTCTCCGAATACCGCAGCACGCGACATAGCTTTGCAGACGATAAGTACAACCGTTTCAGAGAGAAGAGCGGCCAATGTAACGATCTGGCTTTAAGTCGATTCGATAACAAATGACGAAAACTTACGGATTTCTCAGGTTTTTACTACATATGAACACTTTTCACATTCTCCCATGCAACTCGGCTGCTAGTCCTCCTTTCATGCAGAAAGTCCAACTAGGCTGCTAGTCCTCCTTTCCTGCAGAATGTTAAGGTCCTAGCTCAGGTCCAAGTCACCAAAGCCAGCTAAAAAATCAATAATCGATCTAAAACGTGAATTGTACTACTTCTTACTTGCTATTACATCAACTTAGAAGCTTCATCTGTGTCCTACTATCGTGCTTTTAGTGTCTCCGAATACCGCAGCACGCGACATAGCTTTGCAGACGATAAGTACAACCGTTTCAGAGAGAAGAGCGGCCAATGTAACGATCTGGCTTTAAGTCGATTCGATAACAAATGACGAAAACTTACGGATTTCTCAGGTTTTTACTACATATGAACACTTTTCACATTTTCCCATGCAACGCGGCTACTAGTCCTCCTTTCATGCAGAATCTTGAGGTCCTAGCTCATGTCCAAGGCAACAAAGCCAGCTAAGAAGTCAATAATCGATACCTAAAACTTGAATTGTACTATTTCTTACTGGCTATTACTTCAGCTTAGAAGCTTCATCTGTGTTCTACTATGGTGCTTTTAGTGTCTCCGCATAACGCAGCACGCTACATATCTTTGCAGACGATAAGTACAACCGTTTCAGAGAGAAGAGCTGCCAATGTGACGATCTGGCTTTAAGTCGATTCGACTTAAGGTCCTAGCTCATGTCCAAGACACCAAAGCCAGCTAAAAAGGCAATAATCGATACCTAAAACTTGAACTGTACTACTTCTTACTGGCTATTACATCAACTTAGAAGCTTCATCTGTGTTATACTACGGTGCTTTTAGTGTCTCCGCATACCGCAGTACGCGACATAGCTTTGCAGACGATAAGTACCACCGTTTCAGAGAGAAGAGCGGCCAATGTGACGATCTGGCTTTAAGTCGATTAGATAACAAATGACGAAAACGGACGGATTTCTCAGGTTTTTACTACATATGAACAGTTTTCACATTCTCCCTTGCAACTCGGCTGCTAGTCCTCCTTTCATGCAGAATCTTAAGGTCCTAGCTCATGTCCAAGGCACCAAAGCCAGCTAAAAAGTCAATAATCGATACATAAAACTTGAATTGTACTACTTCTTACTGGCTATTACATCAACTTAGCAGCTTCATCTGTGTTCTACTATGGTGCTTTTAGTGTCTCCGAATACCGCAGTACGGGACATTGCTTTGCAGACGATAAGTACAACCGTTTCAGAGTGCAGAGCGGCCAATGTGACGATCTGACATTAAGTCGATTCGATAACAAATGACGGAAACTTAAGGATTTCGCAGGTTTTTACTACATATGAACACTTTTCACATTCTCCCGTGCAACTCGGCTGCTAGTCCTCCTTTCATGCAGAATCACAAAGTCCTAGCTCATGTCCAAGGCACCAAAGCCAGCTAAAAAGTCAATAACAGATACCTAAAACTTGAATTGTACTACATCTTACTGGGTATTACATCAAATTAGAAGCTTCATCTGTGTTCTACTATGGTGCTTTTAATGTCTCTGCATACCGCAGCACGCAACATAGCTTTGCAAACGATAAGTACAACCGTTACAGAGAGAAGAGCGGCCAATGTGACGATCTGGCTTCAAGTCGATTCGATGGCTAATGACGAAATCGAACGGATTTCTCAGGTTTTTACTACATATGAACACTTTTCACATTCTAACATGAAACTCGGCTGCTAGTCCTCCTTTAATGCAGAATCTTAAGGTCCTAGCTCATGTCCAAGGCACCAAAGCCAGCTAAAAAGGCAATAATCGATACCTAAAACTTGAACTGCACTACTTCTTACTGGCTATTACATCAACTTAGAAGCTTTATCTGTGTTCTACTATGGTGCTTTTAATGTCTCTGCATACCGCAGCACGCGACATAGCTTTGCAGACGATAAGTACAACCGTTACAGAGAGAAGAGCGGCCAATGTGACGATCTGGCTTCAAGTCGATTCGATAGCTAATGACGAAAACGGACGGATTTCTCAGGTTTTTACTACATATGAACACTTTTTACATTCTCCCATACAACTCGGCTGCTAGTCCTCCTTTCATGCAGAATCTTATGGTCCTAGCTCATGTCCAAGTCACCAAAGCCATTTAAAAAGTCAATAATCGATACCTAAAACTTGAATAGTACTATTTCTTACTGGCTAATACATCGACTTAGAAGTTTCATCTGTGTTCTACTATGGTGCTTTTAATGTCTCCGCATAGCGCAGCACGCGACATAGCTTTGCAGACGATAAGTACAATCGTTTCAGGGAGAAGAGCGGCCAATGTGACGATCTGGCTTTAAGTCGATTCGATAACAAATGACGAAAACGGACGGATTTCTCAGGTTTTTACTACATATGAACACTTTTCACATTCTCCCGTGCAACTAGGCTGCTATTCCTCCTTTCATGCAGAATCGTAAGGTCCTAGCTCATGTCCAAGGCACCAAAGCCAGCTAAAAAATCAATAATCGATCTAAAACGTGAATTGTACTACTCCTTATTTGCTATTACATCAACTTAGAAGCTTCATCTGTGTTCTACTATGGTGCTTTTAGTGTCTCCGCATACCGCAAAACGCGACATATCTTTGCAGACGATAAGGACAACCGTTTCAGAGAGAGGAGCGGCCAATGTGACGATCTGGCTTTGAGTCGATTCGTTAACAAATGACGAAAACGGACGGATTTCTCAGGTTTTTACTACATATGAACACTTTTCACATTCTAACATGAAACTCGGCTGCTAGTCCTCCTTTAATGCAGAATCTTAAGGTCCTAGCTCATGTCCAAGGCACCAAAGCCAGCTAAAAAGGCAATAATCGATACCTAAAACTTGAACTGCACTACTTCTTACTGGCTATTACATCAACTTAGAAGCTTTATCTGTGTTCTACTATGGTGCTTTTAATGTCTCTGCATACCGCAGCACGCGACATAGCTTTGCAGACGATAAGTACAACCGTTACAGAGAGAAGAGCGGCCAATGTGACGATCTGGCTTCAAGTCGATTCGATAGCTAATGACGAAAACGGACGGATTTCTCAGGTTTTTACTACATATGAACAGTTTTCACATTCTCCCGTCCAACTAGGCTGCTAGTCCTCCTTTCCTGCAGAATGTTAAGGTCCTAGCTCAGGTCCAAGTCACCAAAGCCAGCTAAAAAATCAATAATCGATCTAAAACGTGAATTGTACTACTTCTTACTTGCTATTACATCAACTTAGAAGCTTCATCTGTGTCCTACTATCGTGCTTTTAGTGTCTCCGAATACCGCAGCACGCGACATAGCTTTGCAGACGATAAGTACAACCGTTTCAGAGAGAAGAGCGGCCAATGTAACGATCTGGCTTTAAGTCGATTCGATAACAAATGACGAAAACTTACGGATTTCTCAGGTTTTTACTACATATGAACACTTTTCACATTCTCCCGTGCAACTCAGCTGCTAGTCCTCCTTTCATGCAGAATCTTAAGGTCCTAGCTCATGTCCAAGGCACCAAAGCCAGCTAAAAAGTCAATAATCGATACCTAAAACTTTAATTCTACTACTTCTTACTGGCTATTACATCAACTTAGAAGCTTCATCTGTGTTCTACTATGGTGCTTTTAGTGTCTCCGCATAACGCAGCACGCGACATAGCTTTGCAGACGATAAGTACAACCGTTTTAGAGAGAACAGCGGCCATTGTGACGATCTGGCTTTAAGTCGATTCGATAACAAGTGACGAAAACGGACGGATATCTCAGGTTTTTACTACATATGAACACTTTTCACATTCTCCCATGCAACTCGGCTACTAGTCCTCCTTTCATGCAGAATCTTAAGGTCCTAGCTCATGTCCAAGGCACCAAAGCCAGCTAAAAAGTCAATAATCGATACCTAAAACTTGAATTGTACTACTTCTTACTGACTATTACATCAACTTAGAAGCTTCATGTGTGTTCTACTATGGTGCTTTTAGTGTCTCCGAATACCGCAGCACGCGACATAGCTTTGCAGACGATAAGTACAACCGTTTCAGAGAGAAGAGCGGCCAATGTGACGATCTGGCTTTAAGTCGATTCGACAACAAATGACGAAAACGGACGTATTTCTCAGGTTTTTACTACATATGAACACTTTTCACATTCTCCCGTGCAACTCAGGTGCTAGTCCACCTTTCAAGCACAATCTTAAGGTCCTAGCTCATGTCCAAGGCACCAAAGCCAGCTAAAAAGTCAATAATCGATACCTAAAACTTGAATTGTACTACTTCTTACTGGCTATTACATCAACTTAAAAGCTTCATCTGTGTTCTACTATGGTGCTTTTAGTGTCTCTGCATACCGCAACACGACACATAGCTTTGCAGACGATAAGTAGAACCGTTTCAGAGAGAAGAGCAGCCAATGTGACGATCTGGCTTTGAGTCGATTCGATAACAAATGGCGAAAACGGACGGATTTCTTAGGTTTTTAATACATATGAACACTTTTCACATTCTCCCGTGCAACTCGGCTGCTAGTCCTCCTTTCATGCAGAATCTTAAGGTCCTAGCTCATGTCCAAGGCACCAAAGCCAGCTAAAAAGTCAATAATCGATACCTAAAACTTGAATTGTACTACTTCTTACTGGCTATTACATCAACTTAGAAGGTTCATCTATGTTCTACTATGGTGCTTTTAGTGTCTCCTAATACCGCAGCACGAGACATAGCTTTGCAGACATTAAGTACAACCGTATCATAGGGAAGAGCGGCCAATGTGACGATCAGGCTTTAAGTGGATTCGAGAACAAAAGACGAAAACGGACGAATTTTTCAGGTTTTTACTACATATGAACACTTTTCACATTCCCCCATGCAACTCGGCTGCTAGACCTCCTTTCATGCAGAATCTAAAGGTCCTAGCTCGTGTCCAGATCACCAAAGCCAGCTAAAAAGTCAATAATCGATACCTAAAACTTGAATTGTACTACTTCTTACTCGCTATTACACCATCTTAGAAGCTTCATCTGTGTTCTACTATGGTGCTTTTAGTGTCTCCGCATACCGCAGCACGCGACATAGCTTTCCAGACGATAAGTACAACCGTTTCAGAGAGAAGAGCGGCCAATGTGACGATCTGGCTTTAAGTCGATTCGATAACAAATGACGAAAACGGACGGATGTCTCGGGTTTTTACTACATATGAACACTTTTCACATTCTCCCATGCAACTCGGTTGCTAGTCCTCCTTTTGATGCAGAATCTTAAGGTCCTAGCTCATGTCCAAGGCACCAAAGCCAGCTAAAAAGTCAATAATCAATACCTAAAACTTGAAGTGTACTACTTCTTACTGGCTATTATATCAACTTAGAAGCTTCATCTGTGTTCTACTATGGTGATTTTATTGTCTCCGCATACCACAGCACGCGACATAGCTTTGCAGACGAAAAGTACAACCGTTTCAGAGAAAAGTGGGGCCAATTTGACGATCTGGCTTTAAGTCGATTCGATAACAAATGACGAAAACGGATGGATTTCTCAGGTTTTTATTACATATGAACACTTTTCACATTCTCCCGTGCAACTCGGCTGCTAGTCCTCCTGTCATGCAGAACTTTAAGGTCCTAGCTCATGTCCAAGGCACCAAAGCCAGCTAAAAAGTAATTAATCAGTACCTAAAACTTGAATTGTATTACTTCTTACTGGCTATTACATCAACTTAGAAACTTCATCTGTGTTCTACTATGGTGCTTTTAGTGTCTCCGCATACCGCAGCACGCGACATAGCTTTGAGGACGATAAGTACAACCGTTTCAGTTAGAGGAGCGGCCAATGTGACGTTCTGGCATTAAGTCGATTCGATAACAAATGACGAAAACGGACGGATTTCTCAGGTTTTTACTACATATGAACACTTTTCACATTCTCCCGTGCAACTCGGCTGCTAGTCCTCCTTTCATGCAGAATCTTAAGGTCCTAGCTCATGTCCAGATCACCAAAGCCAGCTAAAAAGTCAATAATCGATACCTAAAACTTGAATTGTACTACTTCTTACTGGCTATTACATCAACTTAGAAGCTTCATCTGTGTTCTACTATGGTGCTTTTAGTGTCTCCGCATACCGCAGCACGCGACATAGCTTTGAGGACGATAAGTACAACCGTTTCAGAGAGAGGAGCGGCCAATGTGACGTTCTGGCTTTAAGTCGATTCGATAACAAATGACGAAAACGGACGGATTTCTCAGGTTTTTACTACATATGAACACTTTTCACATTCTCCCGTGCCACTCGGCTGCTAGTCCTCCTTTCATGCAGAATCTTAAGGTCCTAGCTCATGTCCAGATCTCCAAAGCCAGCTAAAAAGTCAATAATCGATACCTAAAACTTGAATTGTACTACTTCTTACTGGCTATTACACCATCTTAGAAGCTTCATCTGTGTTCTACTATGGTGATTTTATTGTCTCCGCATACCGCAGCAGGCGACATAGCTTTGCAGACGATAAGTACAACCGTTTCAGAGAAAAGAGGGGCCAATTTGACGATCTGGCTTTAAGTCGATTCGATAAGAAATGACGAAAACGGACGGATTTCTCAGGTTTTTACTACATATGAACACTTTTCACATTCTCCCGTGCAGCTTGGCTGCTAGTCCTCCTTTCATGAGAACTTTAAGGTCTTAGCTCATGTCCAAGGCACCAAAGCCAGCTAAAAAGTAATTAATCAGTACCTAAAACTTGAATTGTACTACTTCTTACTGGCTATTACATCAACTTAGAAGCTTCATCTGTGTTCTACTATGGTGCTTTTAGTGTCTCCGCATACCGCAGCATGCGACATAGCTTTGCAGACGATAAGTAAAACCGTTTCAGAGAAAAGAGGGGCCAATTTGACGATCTGGCTTTAAGTCGATTCGATAACAAATGACAACAACGGACGGATTTCTCAGGCTTTTACTACATATAAACACTTTTCACACTCTCCCGTGCAACTCGGCTGCTAGTTCTCCTTTCATGCAGAATCTTAAGGTCCTAGCTCATGTCCAAGTCACCAAAGCCAGCTAAAAAGTCAATAATCGATACCTAAAACTTGAATTGTACTACTTCTTACTGGCTATTACACCATCTTAGAAGCTTCATCTGTGTTCTACTATGGTGCTTTTAGTGTCTCCGCATACCGCAGCACGCGACATAGCTTTCCAGACGATAAGTACAACCGTTTCAGAGAGAAGAGCGGCCAATGTGACTATCTGGCTTTAAGTCGATCCGATAACAAATGACGAAAACGGACGGATTTCTCAGGTTTTTACTACATATGAACACTTTTCACATTCTCCCGTGCATCTCGGCTGCTAGTCCTCCTTTCATGCAGAATCTTAAGGTCCTAGGTCATGTCCAAGGCACCAAAGCCAGCTATTAAGTAAATAATCAGTACCTAAAATTTGATTTATACTACTTCTTACTGGCTATTACATCAACTTAGAAGCTTCATCTGTGTTCTACTATGGTGCTTTTAGTGTCTCCGCATACCGCAGCACGCGACATAGCTTTGCAGACGATAAGTACAACCGTTTCAGAGAGAAGAGCGGCCAAGTACGATCTGGCTTTAAGTCGATTCGATAACAAATGACGAAAACGGACGGTTTTCGCAGGTTTTTACTACATATGAACACTTTTCACATTCTCCCGTGCAACTCGGCTGCTAGTCCTCCTTTCATGCAGAATCTTAAGGTCCTAGCTCATGTCCAGATCACCAAAGCCAACTAAAAAGTCAATAATCGATACCTAAAACTTGAATTGTACTACTTCTTACTGGCAATTACATCATATTAGAAGCTTCATCTGTGTACTACTATGGTGCTTTTAGTGTCTCCCCATACCGCAGCACGCGACATAGCTTTCCAGACGATAAGTACAACCGTTTCAGAGAGAAGAGCGGCCAATGTGACGATCTGGCTTTACGTCGATTCGATAACAAATGACGGAAACGGACGGATTTCTCAGGTTTTTACTACATATGAACAATTTTCACATTCTCCTGTGCAACTCGGCTGCTAGTCCTCCTTTTGATGCAGAATCTTAAGGTCCTAGCTCATGTCCAAGGCACCAAAGCCAGCTAAAAAGTCAATAATCGATACCTAAAACTTGAAGTGTACTACTTCTTACTGGCTATTATATCAACTTAGAAGCTTCATCTGCGTTCTACTATGGTGAATTTATTGTCTCCGCATACCGCAGCAGGCGACATAGGTTTGCAGACGATAAGTACAACCGTTTCAGAGAAAAGAGGGGCCTATTTGACGATCTGGCTTTAAGTCGATTCGACAACAAATGACGAAAACGGACAGATTTCTAAGGTTTTTACTACATATGAACACTTTTCACATTCTCCCGTGCAACTCGGCTGCTAGTCCTCCTTTTGATGCAGAATCTTAAGGTCCTTGCTCATGTCCAAGGCTCCAAAGCCAGCTAAAAAGTCAATAATCGATACCTAAAACTTGTATTGTACTAATTCTTACTGGCTATTATATCAACATAGAAGCTTCATCTGTGTTCTACTATGGTGATTTTATTGTCTCCGCATACCGCAGCACGCGACATAACTTTGCAGACGATAAGTACAACCGTTTCAGAGAGAAGAGCGGCCAATGTGACGATCTGGCTTTACGTCGATTCGATAACAAATGACGAAAACGGACGGATTTCTCTGGTTTTTACTACATATGAACACATTTCACATTCTCCCGTGCAACGCGGCTGCTAGTCCTCCTTTAATGCAGCATCTTAAGGTCCTAGCTCATGTCCAAGGCACCAAAGCCAGCTAAAAAGTCAATAATCGATACTTAAAACTTGAATTGTACTACTTCTTACTGGCTATTACATCAACTTAGAAGCTTCATCTGTGTTCTACTATGGTGCTTTTAGTGTCTCCGCATACCGCAGCACGCGACATAGCTTTGCAGACGATAAGTACAACCGTTTCAGAGAGAGGAGCGGCCAATGTGACGTTCTGGCATTAAGTCGATTCGATAACAAATGACGAAAACGGACGGATTTCTCAGGTTTTTACTACATATGAACACTTTTCACATTCACCCGTGCAACTCGGCTGCTAGTCCTCCTTTTGATGCAGAATCTTAAGGTCCTAGCTCATGTCCAGATCACCAAAGCCAGCTAAAAAGTCAATAATCGATACCTAAAACTTGAATTGTACTACTTCTTACTGGCTATTACATCATATTAGAAGCTTCATCTGTGGTCTACTATGGTGATTTTATTGTCTCCGCATACCGCAGCACGCGACATAGCTTTGCAGACGATAAGTACAACCGTTTCAGAGAGCAGAGCGTCCAATGTGACGATTTGGCTTTAAGTCGATTCGATAACAAATGACGAAAACGGATGTATTTCTCAGGTTTCTACTACATATGAACACATTTCACATTCTCCCGTGCAACGCGGCTGCTAGTCCTCCTTTAATGCAGAGACTTAAGGTCCTAGCTCATGTCCAGAGCACCAAACCCAGCTAAAAAGTCAATAATCGATAACTAAAACTTACATTGTACTACTTCTTACTGGCTATTACATCAACTTAGAAGCTTCATCCGTGTTCTACTATGGTGCTTTTAGTGTCTCCGCATACCGCAGCACGCGACATAGCTTTGAGGACGATAAGTACAACCGTTTCAGTTAGAGGAGCGGCCAATGTGACGTTCTGGCATTAAGTCGATTCGATAACAAATGACGAAAACGGACGGATTTCTCAGGTTTTTACTACATATGAACACTTTTCATATTCTCCCGTGCAACTCGGCTACTAGTCCTCCTTTCATGCAGAATCTTAAGGTCCTAGCTCAAGTCCAGATCAACAAAGCCAGCTAAAAAGTCAATAATCGATACCTAAAACTTGAATTGTACTACTTCTTACTGGCTATTACATCATATTAGAAGCTTCATCTGTTTTCTACTATGGTGCTTTTAGTGTCTCCGCATACCGCAGCACGCGACATAGCTTTCCAGACGATAAGTACAACCGTTTCAGAGAGAAGAGCGGCCAATGTGACGATCTGGCTTTACGTCGATTCGATAACAAATGACGAAAACGGACGGATTTCTCAGGTTTTTACTACATATGAACACTTTTCACATTCTCCTGTGCAACTCGGCTGCTAGTCCTCCTTTTGATGCAGAATCTTAAGGTCCTAGCTCATGTCCAAGGCACCAAAGCCAGCTAAAAAGTCAATAATCGATACCTAAAACTTGAAGTGTACTACTTCTTACTGGCTATTATATCAACTTAGAAGCTTCATCTTTGTTCTACTATGGTGATTTTATTGTCTCCGCATACCGCAGCACGCGACATAGCTTTGCAGACGATAAGTACAACCGTTTCAGAGAAAAGAGTGGCCTATTTGACGATCTGGCTTTAAGTCGATTCGATAACAAATGACGAAAACGGACAGATTTCTAAGGTTTTTACTACATATGAACACTTTTCACATTCTCCCGTGCAACTCGGCTGCTAGTCCTCCTTTTGATGCAGAATCTTAAGGTCCTAGCTCATGTCCAAGGCTCCAAAGCCAGCTAAAAAGTCAATAATCGATACCTAAAACTTGTATTGTACTACTTCTTACTGGCTATTATATCAACATAGAAGCTTCATCTGTGTTCTACTATGGTGATTTTATTGTCTCCGCATACCGCAGCACGCGACATAGCTTTGCAGACGATAAGTACAACCGTTTCAGAGAGAAGAGCGGCCAATGTGACGATCTGGCTGTAGGTCGATTCGATAACAAATGACGAAAACGGACGGATTTCTCAGGTTTTTACTACATATGAACACATTTCACATTCTCCCGTGCAACGCGGCTGCTAGTCCTCCTTTAATGCAGAGTCTTAAGGTCCTAGCTCATGTCCAAGGCACCAAAGCCAGCTAAAAAGTCAAAATCGATACCTAAAACTTGAATTGTACTACTTCTTACTGGCTATTACATCAACTTAGAAGCTTCATCTGTGTTCTACTATGGTGCTTTTAGTGTCTCCGCATACCGCAGCACGCGACATAGCTTTGAGGACGATAAGTACAACCGTTTCAGAGAGAGGAGCGGCCAATGTGACGTTCTGGCATTAAGTCGATTCGATATCAAATGACGAATACGGACGGATTTCTCAGGTTTTTACTACATCTGAACACTTTTCACATTCTCCCGTGCCACTCGGCTGCTAGTCCTCCTTTCATGCTGAATCTTAAGGTCCTAGCTCATGTCCAGATCACCAAAGCCAGCTAAAAAGTCAATAATCGATACCTAAAACATGAATTGTACTACTTCTTACTCGCTATTACACCATCTTAGAAGCTTCATCTGTGTTCTACTATGGTGCTTTTAGTGTCTCCGCATACCGCAGCACGCGACATAGCTTTCCAGACGATAAGTACAACAGTTTCAGAGAGAAGAGCGGCCAATGTGACGATCTGGCTTTAAGTCGATTCGATAACAAATGACGAAAACGGACGGATGTCTCAGGTTTTTACTACATATGAACACTTTTCACATTCTCCCATGCAACTCGGTTGCTAGTCCTCCTTTTGATGCAGAATCTTAAGGTCCTAGCTCATGTCCAAGGCACCAAAGCCAGCTAAAAAGTCAATAATCGATACCTAAAACTTGAAGTGTACTACTTCTTACTGGCTATTATATCAACTTAGAAGCTTCATCTGTGTTCTACTATGGTGATTTTATTGTCTCCGCATACCGCAGCACGCGACGTAGCTTTGCAGACGATAAGTACAACCGTTTCAGAGATAAGAGGGGCCAATTTGACGATCTGGCTTTAAGTCGATTCGATAACAAATGACGAAAATGGATGGATTTCTCAGGTTTTTATTACATATGAACACTTTTCACATTCTCCCGTTCAACTCGGCTGCTAGTCCTCCTGTCATGCAGAGCTTTAAGGTCCTAGCTCATGTCCAAGGCACCAAAGCCAGCTAAAAAGTAATTAATCAGTACCTAAAACTTGAATTGTATTACTTCTTACTGGCTATTACATCAACTTAGAAACTTCATCTGTGTTCTACTATGGTGCTTTTAGTGTCTCCGCATACCGCAGCACGCGACATAGCTTTGAGGACGATAAGTACAACCGTTTCAGTTAGAGGAGCGGCCAATGTGACGTTCTGGCATTAAGTCGATTCGATAACAAATGACGAAAACGGACGGATTTCTCAGGTTTTTACTACATATGAACACTTTTCACATTCTCCCGTGCAACTCGGCTGCTAGTCCTCCTTTCATGCAGAATCTTAAGGTCCTAGCTCATGTCCAGATCACCAAAGCCAGCTAAAAAGTCAATAATCGATACCTAAAACTTGAATTGTACTACTTCTTACTGGCTATTACATCATATTAGAAGCTTCATCTGTGTTCTACTATGGTGCTTTTAGTGTCTCCGCATACCGCAGCACGCGACATAGCTTTCCAGACGATAAGTACAACCGTTTCAGAGAGAAGAGCGGCCAATGTGACGATCTGGCTTTAAGTCGATTCGATAACAAATGACGAAAACGGACGGATTTCTCAGGTTTTTACTACATATGAACACTTTTCACATTCTCCCGTGCAACTCGGTTGCTAGTCCTCCTTTTGATGCAGAATCTTAAGGTCCTAGCTCATGTCCAAGGCACCAAAGCCAGCTAAAAAGTCAATAATCGATACCTAAAACTTGAAGTGTACTACTTCTTACTGGCTATTATATCAACTTAGAAGCTTCATCTGTGTTCTACTATGGTGATTTTATTGTCTCCGCATACCGCAGCACGCGACATAGCTTTGCAGACGATAAGTACAACCGTTTCAGAGAAAAGAGGGGCCTATTTGACGATCTGGCTTTTAGTCGATTCGATAACAAATGACGAAAACGGACGGATTTCTCAGGTTTCTACTACATATGAAAACATTTCACATTCTCCAATGCAACGCGGCTGCTAGTCCTCTTTTAAGGCAGAATCTTAAGGTCCTAGCTCATGTCCAAGGCACCAAAGCCAGCTAAAAAGTCAATAATCGATACCTAAAACTTGAATTGTACTACTTCTTACTGGCTATTACATCAACTTAGAAGCTTCATCTGTGTTCTACTATGGTGCTTTTAGTGTCTCCCCATACCGCAGCACGCGACATAGCTTTGAGGACGATAAGTACAACCGTTTCAGAGAGAGGAGCGGCCAATGTGACGTTCTGGCATTAAGTCGATTCGATAACAAATGACGAAAACGGACGGATTTCTCAGGTTTTTACTACATATGAACACTTTTCACATTCTCCCGTGCCACTCGGCTGCTAGTCCTCCTTTCATGCAGAATCTTAAGGTCCTAGCTCATGTCCAGATCACCAAAGCCAGCTAAAAAGTCAATAATCGATACCTAAAACTTGAATTGTACTACTTCTTACTGGCTATTACACCATCTTAGAAGCTTCATCTGTGTTCTACTATGGTGCTTTTAGTGTCTCCGCATACCGCAGCACGCGACATAGCTTTCCAGACGATAAGTACAACCGTTTCAGAGAGAAGAGCGGCCAATGTGACTATCTGGCTTTAAGTCGATCCGATAACAAATGACGAAAACGGACGGATTTCTCAGGTTTTTACTACATATGAACACTTTTCACATTCTCCCGTTCAACTCGGCTGCTAGTCCTCCTTTTGATGCAGAATCTTAAGGTCCTAGCTCATGTCCAAGGCACCAAAGCCAGCTAAAAATTCAATAATCGATACCTAAAACTTGAAGTGTACTACTTCTTACTGGCTATTATATCAACTTAGAAGCTTCATCTGTGTTCTACTATGGTGATTTTATTGTCTCCGCATACCGCAGCACGCGACATAGCTTTGCAGACGATAAGTACAACCGTTTCAGAGAGAGGAGCGGCCAATGTGACGTTCTGGCATTAAGTCGATTCGATAACAAATGACGAAAACGGACGGATTTCTCAGGTTTTTACTACATATGAACACTTTTCACATTCTCCCGTGCAACGTGGCTGCTAGTCCTCCTTTCATGCAGAATCTTAAGGTCCTAGCTCATGTGCAAGGCACCAAAACTAGCTAAAAGTCAATAATCGATACCTAAAACTTGAATTGTACTACTTCTTACTGGCTATTACATCATCTTAGAAGCTTCATCTGTGTTCTACTATGGTGATTTTATTGTCTCCGCATACCGCAGTACGCGACATAGCTTTGCAGACGATAAGTACAACCGTTTCATGGAGAAGAGCGTCCAATGTGACGATTTGGCTTTAAGTCGATTCGATAACAAATGACGAAAACGGACGGATTTCTCAGGTTTTTACTACATATGAACACTTTTCACATTCTCCCGTGCAACTCGGCTGCTAGTCCTCCTTTCATGCAGAATCTTAAGGTCCTAGCTCATGTCCAGATCACCAAAGCCAGCTAAAAAGTCAATAATCGATACCTAAAACTTGAAATGTACTACTTCTTACTGGCTATTACATCATATTAGAAGCTTCATCTGTGTTCTACTATGGTGCTTTTAGTGTCTCCGCATACCGCAGCACGCGACATAGCTTTCCAGACGATAAGTACAACCGTTTCAGAGAGAAGAGCGGCCAATGTGACGATCTGGCTTTAAGTCGATTCGATAACAAATGACGAAAACGGACGGATTTCTCAGGTTTTTACTACATATGAACACTTTTCACATTCTCCCATGCAACTCGGTTGCTAGTCCTCCTTTTGATGCAGAATCTTAAGGTCCTAGCTCATGTCCAAGGCACCAAAGCCAGCTAAAAAGTCAATAATCGATACGTAAAACTTGAAGTGTACTACTTCTTACTGGCTATTATATCAACTTAGAAGCTTCATCTGTGTTCTACTATGGTGATTTTATTGTCTCCGCATACCGCAGCACGCGACATAGCTTTGCAGACGATAAGTACAACCGTTTCAGAGAAAAGAGGGGCCTATTTGACGATCTGGCTTTTAGTCGATTCGATAACAAATGACGAAAACGGACGGATTTCTCAGGTTTCTACTACATATGAAAACATTTCACATTCTCCAATGCAACGCGGCTGCTAGTCCTCTTTTAAGGCAGAATCTTAAGGTCCTAGCTCATGTCCAAGGCACCAAAGCCAGCTAAAAAGTCAATAATCGATACCTAAAACTTGAATTGTACTACTTCTTTCTGGCTATTACATCAACTTAGAAGCTTCATCTGTGTTCTACTATGGTGCTTTTAGTGTCTCCGCATACCGCAGCACGCGACATAGCTTTGAGGACGATAAGTACAACCGTTTCAGAGAGAGGAGCGGCCAATGTGACGTTCTGGCATTAAGTCGATTCGATAACAAATGACGAAAACGGACGGATTTCACAGGTTTTTACTACATATGAACACTTTTCACATTCTCCCGTGCCACTCGGCTGCTAGTCCTCCTTTCATGCAGAATCTTAAGGTCCTAGCTCATGTCCAGATCACCAAAGCCAGCTAAAAAGTCAATAATCGATACCTAAAACTTGAATTGTACTACTTCTTACTGGCTATTACACCATCTTAGAAGCTTCATCTGTGTTCTACTATGGTGCTTTTAGTGTCTCCGCATACCGCAGCACGCGACATAGCTTTCCAGACGATAAGTACAACCGTTTCAGAGAGAAGAGCGGCCAATGTGACTATCTGGCTTTAAGTCGATCCGATAACAAATGACGAAAACGGACGGATTTCTCAGGTTTTTACTACATATGAACACTTTTCACATTCTCCCGTGCAACTCGGCTGCTAGTCCTCCTTTTGATGCAGAATCTTAAGGTCCTAGCTCATGTCCAAGGCACCAAAGCCAGCTAAAAATTCAATAATCGATACCTAAAACTTGAAGTGTACTACTTCTTACTGGCTATTATATCAACTTAGAAGCTTCATCTGTGTTCTACTATGGTGATTTGATTGTCTCCGCATACCGCAGCAGGCGACATAGCTTTGCAGACGATAAGTACAACCGTTTCAGAGAAAAGAGGGGCCAATTTGACGATCTGGCTTTAAGTCGATTCGATAACAAATGACGAAAACGGACGGATTTCTCAGGTTTTTACTACATATGAACACTTTTCACATTCTCCCGTGCAGCTTGGCTGCTAGTCCTCCTTTCATGAGAACTTTAAGGTCCTAGCTCATGTCCAAGGCACCAAAGCCAGCTACAAAGTAATTAATCAGTACCTAAAACTTGAATTGTACTACTTCTTACTGGCTATTACATCAACTTAGAAGCTTCATCTGTGTTTTACTATGGTGCTTTTAGTGTCTCCGCATACCGCAGCACGCGACATAGCTTTGCAGACGATAAGTAAAACCGTTTCAGAGAAAAGAGGGGCCAATTTGACGACCTGGCTTTAAGTCGATTCGATAACAAATGACGAAAACGGACGGATTTCTCAGGTTTTTACTACATATGAACACTTTTCACATTCTCCCGTGCAACTCGGCTGCTAGTCCTCCTTTTGATGCTGAATCTTAAGGTCCTAGCTCATGTCCAGATCACCAAAGCCAGCTAAACAGTCAATAATCGATACCTAAAACTTGAATTGTACTACTTCTTACTGGCTATTACATCATCTTAGAAACTTCATCTGTGTTCTACTATGGTGATTTTATTGTCTCCGCATACCGCAGCACGCGACATAACTTTGCAGACGATAAGTACAACCGTTTCAGAGAGAAGAGCGGCCAATGTGACGATCTGGCTTTAAGTCGATTCGATAACAAATGACGAAAACGGACGGATTTCTCAAATTCTACTACATATGAACACATTTCACATTCTCCCGTGAAACGCGGCTGCTAGTCCTCCTTTAATGCAGAATTTTAAGGTCCTAGCTCATGTCCAAGGCACCAAAGCCAGCAAAAAAGTCAATAATCGATACCTAAAACATGAATTGTACTACTTCTTAATGGCTATTACATCAACTTAGAAGCTTCATTTGTGATCTACTATGGTGCTTTTAGTGTCTCCGCATACCGCAGCACGCGACATAGCTTTGAGGACGATAAGTACAACCGTTTCAGAGAGAGGAGCGGCCAATGTGACGTTCTGGCATTAAGTCGATTCGATAACAAATGACGAAAACGGACGGATTTCTCAGGTTTTTACTACATATGAACACTTTTCACATTCTCCCGTTCAACTCGGCTGCTAGTCCTCCTTTTGATGCAGAATCTTAAGGTCCTAGCTCATGTCCAGATCACCAAAGCCAGCTAAAAAGTCAATAATCGATACCTAAAACTTGAAGTGTACTACTTCTTACTGGCTATTATATCAACTTAGAAGCTTCATCTGTGTTCTACTATGGTGATTTTATTGTCTCCGCATACCGCAGCACGCGACATAGCTTTGCAGACGATAAGTACAACCGTTTCAGAGAAAAGAGGGGCCTATTTGACGACCTGGCTTTAAGTCGATTCGATAACAAATGACGAAAACGGACGTATTTCTCAGGTTTCTACTACATATGAACACATTTCACATTCTCCCGTGCAACTCGGCTGCTAGTCCTCCTTTAATGCAGAATCTTAAGGTCCTAGCTCATGTCCAAGGCACCAAAGCCAGCTAAAAAGTCAATAATCGATACCTAAAACTTGAATTGTACAACTTCTTACTGGCTATTACATCAACTTAGAAGCTTCATCTGTGTTCTACTATGGTGCTTTTAGTGTCTCCGCATACCGCAGCACGCGACATAGCTTTGAGGACGATAAGTACAACCGTTTCAGAGAGAGGAGCGGCCAATGTGACGTTCTGGCATTAAGTCGATTCGATAACAAATGACGAAAACGGACGGATTTCTCAGGTTTTTACTACATATGAACACTTTTCACATTCTCCCGTGCAACTCGGCTGCTAGTCCTCCTTTCATGCAGAATCTTAAGGACCTAGCTCATGACCAGATAACCAAAGCCAGCTAAAAAGTCAATAATCGATACCTAAAACTTGAATTGTACTACTTCTTACTGGCTATTACATCATCTTAGAAGCTTCATCTGTGTTCTACTATGTTGCTTTTAGTGTCTCCGCATACCGCAGCACGCGACATAGCTTTGCAGACGATAAGTACAACCGTTTCAGAGAGAGGAGCGGCCAATGTGACGTTCTGGCATTAAGTCGATTCGATAACAAATGACGAAAACGGACGGATTTCTCATTTTTTTACTACATATGAACACTTTTCACATTCTCCCGTGCAAATCGGCTGCTAGTCCTCCTTTTGATGCAGAATCTTAAGGTCCTAGCTCATGTCCAAGGCACCAAAGCCAGCTAAAAATTCAATAATCGATACCTAAAACTTGAAGTGTACTACTTCTTACTGGCTATTATATCAACTTAGAAGCTTCATCTGTGTTCTACTATGGTGATTTTATTGTCTCCGCATACCGCAGCACGCGACATAACTTTGCAGACGATAAGTACAACCGTTTCAGAGAGAAGAGCGGCCAATGTGACGATCTGGCTTTAAGTCGATTCGATAACAAATGACGAAAACGGACGGATTTCTCAGGTTTCTACTACATATGAACACATTTCACATTCTCCCGTGAAACGCGGCTGCTAGTCCTCCTTTAACGCAGAATCTTAAGGTCCTAGCTCATGTCCAAGGCACCAAAGCCAGCTAAAAAGTCAATAATCGATACCTAAAACATGAATTGTACTACTTCTTATTGGCTATTACATCAACTTAGAAGCTTCATTTGTGTTCTACTATGGTGCTTTTAGTGTCTCCGCATACCGCAGCACGCGACATAGCTTTGAGGACGATAAGTACAACCGTTTCAGAGAGAGGAGCGGCCAATGTGACGTTCTGGCATTAAGCCGATTCGATAACAAATGACGAAAACGGACGGATTTCTCAGGTTTTTACTACATATGAACACTTTTCACATTCTCCCGTGCAACTCGGCTGCTAGTCCTCCTTTCATGCAGAATCTTAAGGTCCTAGCTCATGTCCAGATCACCAAAGCCAGCTAAAAAGTCAATAATCGACACCTAAAACTTGAAGTGTACTACTTCTTACTGGCTATTATATCAACTTAGAAGCTTCGTCTGTGTTCTACTATGGTGATTTTATTGTCTCCGCGTACCGCAGCACGCGACATAGCTTTGCAGACGATAAGTACAACCGTTTCAGAGAGAAGAGCAGCCAATGTGACGATCGGGCTTTAAGTCAATTCGATAACAAATGACGAAAACGGACGGATTTCTCAGGTTTCTACCACATATGAACACATTTCACATTCTCCCGTGCAACGCGGCTGCTAGTCCTCCTTTAGTGCAGAATCTTAAGGTCCCAGCTCATGTCCAAGGCACCAAAGCCAGCTAAAAAGTCAATAATCGATACCTAAAACTTAAAGTGTACTACTTCTTACTGGCTATTATATCAACTTAGAAGCTTCATCTGTTTTCTACTATGGTGATTTTATTGTCTCCGCATACCGCAGCACGCGACATAACTTTGCAGACGATAAGTACAACCGTTCCAGAGAGAAGAGCGGCCAATGTGACGATCTGGCTTTAAGTCGATTCGATAACAAATGACGAAAACGGACGGATTTCTCAGGTTTTTACTACATATGAACACTTTTCACATTCTCCCGTGCAACTCGTCTGCTAGTCCTCCTATTGATGCAGAATCTTAAGGTCCTAGCTCATGTCCAAGGCACCAAAGCCAGCTAAAAATTCAATAATTGATACCTAAAACTTGAAGTGTACTACTTCTTACTGGCTATTATATCAACTTAGAAGCTTCATCTGTGTTCTACTATGGTGCTTTTAGTGTCTCCGCATACCGCAGCACGCGACATAGCTTTCCAGACGATAAGTACAACCGTTTCAGAGAAAAGAGGGGCCAATTTGACGATCTGGCTTTAAGTCGATTCGATAACAAATGACGAAAACGGACGGATTTCTCAGGTTTTTACTACATATGAACACTTTTCACATTCTCCCGTGCAACTCGGCTGCTAGTCCTCCTTTTGATGCAGAATCTTAAGGTCCTAGCTCATGTCGAAGGCACCAAAGCCAGCTAAAAAGTCAATAATCGATACCTAAAACTTGAAGTGTACTACTTCTTACTGGCTATTATATCAACTTAGAAGCTTCATTTGTGTTCTACTATGGTGATTTTATTGTCTCCGCATACCGCAGAACGCGACATAGCTTTGCAGACGATAAGTACAACCGTTTCAGAGAGAAGAGCGGCCAATGTTATGATCGGGCTTTGAGTCGATTCGATAACAAATGACGAAAACGGACGGATTTCTCAGGTTTCTACTACATATGAACACATTTCACATTCTCCCGTGCATCGCGGCTGCTAGTCCTCCTTTCATGCAGAATCTTAAGGTCCTAGCTCATGTCCAAGGCACCAAAGCCAGCTAAAAAGTCAATAATCGGTACCTAAAACTTGAATTGTACTACTTCTTACTGGCTATTACATCAACTTAGAAGCTTCATCTGTGTTCTACTATGGTGCTTTTAGTGTCTCCGCATACCGCAGCACGCGACATAGCTTTGAGGACGATAAGTACAACCGTTTCAGAGAGAGGAGCGGCCAATGTGACGTTCTGCCATTAAGTCGATTCGATAACAAATGACGAAAACGGACGGATTTCCTAGGTTTTTACTACATATGAACACTTTTCACATTCTCCCGTGCAACTCAGCTGCTAGTCCTCCTTTTGATGCAGAATCTTAAGGTCCTAGCTCATGTCCAAGGCACCAAAGCCAGCTAAAAAGTCAATAATCGATACCTAAAACTTGAAGTGTACTACTTCTTACTGGCTATTATATCAACTTAGAAGCTTCATCTGTGTTCTACTATGGTGCTTTTAATGTCTCCGCATACCGCAGCACGCGACATAGCTTTGCAGACGATAAGTACAACCGTTTCAGAGAGAAGAGCGGCCAATGTGACGATCTGGCTTTAAGTCGATTAGATAACAAATGACGTAAACGAACGGATTTCTCAGGTTTTTACAACATATGAACACTTTTCACATTCTCCCGTGCAACTCGGCTGCTAGTCCTCCTTTCATGCAGATTCTTAAGGGCCTAGCTCATTTCCAAGGCACCAAAGCCAGCTAAAAAGTCAATAATCAATACCTAAAAATTGAATTGTACTACTTCTTACTGGCTATTACATCAACTTAGAAGCTTCATCTGTGTTCTACTATGGTGATTTTAGTGTCTCCGCATACCGCAGCACGCGACATAGCTTTGAGGACGATAAGTACAACCGTTTCAGAGAGAGGAGCGGCCAATGTGACGTTCTGGCATAAAGTCGATTCGATAACAAATGACGAAAACGGACGGATTTCCTAGGTTTTTACTACATATGAACACTTTTCACATTCTCCCGTGCAACTCGGCTGCTAGTCCTCCTTTTGATGCAAAATCTTAAGGTCCTAGCTCATGTCCAAGGCACCAAAGTAAGCTAAAAAGTAAATAATCAGTACCTAAAACTTGAATTGTACTACTTCTTACTGGCTATTACATCAACTTAGAAGCTTCATCTGTGTTCTACTATGGTGCTTTTAGTGTCTCCGCATACCGCAGCACGAGACATAGCTTTGCAGACGATAAGTACAACCGTTTCAGGGATAACATCGGCCAAGTGACGATCTGGCTTTCAGTCGATTCGATAACAAATGACGAAAACGGACGGATTTCTCAGGTTTCTACTACATATGAACACGTTTCACATTCTCCCGTGCAACGCGGCTGCTAGTCCTCCTTCTATGCAGAATCTTAAGGTCCTAGCACATGTCCAAGGCAACAAAGCCAGCTAAAAAGTCAATAACTGATACCTAAAACTTGAATTGTACTACCTCTTACTGGCTATTACTTCAACTTAGAAGCTTCATCTGTGTTCTACTATGGTGCTTTTAGTGTCTCCGCACACCGCAGCACGCGACATAGCTTTGCAGACGATAAGTACAACCGTTTCAGAGAAAAGAGGGGCCAATGTGACGATCTGGCTTTAAGTCGATTCGATAACAAATGACGAAAACGGACAGATTTCTCAGGTTTTTACTACATATGAACACTTTTTACACTCTCCCGTGCAGCTCGGCTGCTAGTCCTCCTTTCATGCAAATCTTAAGGTCCTAGCTCATGTCCAAGGCACCAAAGCTAGCTAAAAAGTAAATAATCAGTACCTAAAACTTGAATTGTACTACTTCTTACTGGCTATTACTTCAACTTAGAAGCTTCTTCTGTGTTCTACTATGGTGCTTTTAGTGTCTCCGCATACCACAGCACGCGACATAGCTTTGCAGACGATAAGTACAACCGTTTCAGAGGGAAGAGCGGCCATTGTTACCATCGGGCTTTAAGTCGATTCGATAACAAATGACGAAAACGGACGGATTTCTCAGGTTTTTACTACATATGAACACTTTTCACATTGTCCCGTGCAACTCGGCTGCTAGTCCTCCTTTCATGCAGAATCTTAAGGTCCTAGCTCATGTCCAGATCACCAAAGCCAGCTAAAAAGTCAATAATCGATACCTAAAACTTGAATTATACTACTTCTTACTGGCTATTACATCATCTTAGAAGCTTCATCTGTGTTCTACTATGGTGCTTTTAGTGTCTCCGCATACCGCAGCACGCGACATAGCTTTCCAGACGATAAGTACAACCGTTTCAGAGAGAAGAGCGGCCAATGTGACGATCTGGCTTTAAGTCGATTCGATAACAAATGACGAAAACGGACGGATTTCTCAGGTTTTTACTACATATGAACACTTTTCACATTCTCACGTGCAACTCGGCTGCTAGTCCTCCTTTTGATGCAAAATCTTAAGGTCCTAGCTCATGTCCAAGGCACCAAAGTAAGCTAAAAAGTAAATAATCAGTACCTAAAACTTGAATTGTACTACTTCTTACTGGCTATTACATCAACTTAGAAGCTTCATCTGTGTTCTACTATGGTGCTTTTAGTGTCTCCGCATACCGCAGCACGAGACATAGCTTTGCAGACGATAAGTACAACCGTTTCAGGGATAACATCGGCCAAGTGACGATCTGGCTTTCAGTCGATTCGATAACAAATGACGAAAACGGACGGATTTCTCAGGTTTCTACTACATATGAACACGTTTCACATTCTCCCGTGCAACGCGGCTGCTAGTCCTCCTTCTATGCAGAATCTTAAGGTCCTAGCACATGTCCAAGGCAACAAAGCCAGCTAAAAAGTCAATAACTGATACCTAAAACTTGAATTGTACTACCTCTTACTGGCTATTACTTCAACTTAGAAGCTTCATCTGTGTTCTACTATGGTGCTTTTAGTGTCTCCGCACACCGCAGCACGCGACATAGCTTTGCAGACGATAAGTACAACCGTTTCAGAGAAAAGAGGGGCCAATGTGACGATCTGGCTTTAAGTCGATTCGATAACAAATGACGAAAACGGACAGATTTCTCAGGTTTTTACTACATATGAACACTTTTTACACTCTCCCGTGCAGCTCGGCTGCTAGTCCTCCTTTCATGCAAATCTTAAGGTCCTAGCTCATGTCCAAGGCACCAAAGCTAGCTAAAAAGTAAATAATCAGTACCTAAAACTTGAATTGTACTACTTCTTACTGGCTATTACTTCAACTTAGAAGCTTCTTCTGTGTTCTACTATGGTGCTTTTAGTGTCTCCGCATACCACAGCACGCGACATAGCTTTGCAGACGATAAGTACAACCGTTTCAGAGGGAAGAGCGGCCATTGTTACCATCGGGCTTTAAGTCGATTCGATAACAAATGACGAAAACGGACGGATTTCTCAGGTTTTTACTACATATGAACACTTTTCACATTGTCCCGTGCAACTCGGCTGCTAGTCCTCCTTTCATGCAGAATCTTAAGGTCCTAGCTCATGTCCAAGGCACCAAAGCCAGCTAAAAAGTCAATAATCAGTACATAAAACTTGAATTTTACTACTTCTTACTTGCTATTACATTTACTTAAAAGCTTCATCTGTGTTCTACTATGGTGCTTTTCGTGTCTCCGCATACCGCAGCACGCGACATAGCTTTGCAGACGATAGGTACAACCGTTTCAGAGAGAAGAGCGGCCAATGTGACGATCTGGCTTTAAGTCTATTCGATAACAAATGACGAAAACGGACGGATTTCTCAGGTTTTTACTACATATGAACACTTTTCACATTGTCCCGTGCAACTCGGCTGCTAGTCCTCCTTTCATGCAGAATCTTAATGTCCTAGCTCATGTCCAAGGCACCAAAGAGAGCTAAAAAGTCAATAATCACTACCTAAAACTTGAATTGTACTACTTCTTACTGGCTATTACATCAACTTAGAAGCTTCATCTGTGTTCTACTATGGTGCTTTTAGTGTCTCCGCATACCGCAGCACGCGACATAGCTTTGCAGACGATAAGTACAACCGTTTCAGAGAGAAGAGCGGCCAATGTGACGATCTGGCTTTAAGTCGATTCGATAACAAATGACGAAAACGGACGGATTTCTCAGGTTTTTACTACATGTGAACACTTTTCACATTCTCCCGTGCAACTCGGCTGCTAGTCCTCCTTTCATGGAGAATCTTAAGGTCCTAGATCATGTCCAAGGCACCAAAGCCAGCTAAACAGTCAATAATCGATACCTAAAACTTGAATTGTACTACTTCTTTCTGGCTATTACATCAACATAGAAGCTTCATCTGTGTTCTACTATGGTGCTTTTAGAGTCTCCGCGTACCGCAGCACGCGAAATAGCTTTGCAGACGATAAGTACAACCGTTTCAGAGAGAAGAGCGGCCAATGTTACGATCTGGCTTTAAGTCGATTCGATAACAAATGACGAAAACGGACGGATTTCTCAGGTTTTTACTACATATGAACACTTTTTACATTCTCCCGTGTAACTCGGCTGCTAGTCCTCCTTTCATGCAGATTCTTAAGGTCCTAGCTCATGTCCAAGGCACCAAAGCCAGCTAAAAAGTCAATAATCAATACCTAAAACTTGAATTGTACCACTTCTTACTGGGTATTACATCAACTTAGAAGCTTCATCTGCGTTCTACTGTGGTGGTTTTAGTGTCTCCGCATACCGCAGCATACGACATAGCTTTGGAAACGATAAGTACAACCATTTCGGAGAGAAGAGCGGCCAATGTGACGATCGGGCTTTAAGTCGGTTCGATAACAAATGACGAAAACGAACGGATTTCTCAGGTTTCTACTACATATGAACACATTTCACATTCTCACGTGCAACGCGGCTGCTAGTCCTCCTTCTATGCAGAATCTTAAGGTCCTAGCTCATGTCCAAGGCACCAAAGCCAGCTAAAAAGTCAATAATCGATACCTAAAACTTGAATTGTACTACTTCTTACTGGCTATTACATCAACTTAGAAGCTTCATCTGTGTTCTACTATGGTGCTTTTAGTGTCTCCGCACACCGCAGCACGCGACATAGCTTTGCAGACGATAAGTACAACCGTTTCAGAGAGAAGAGCAGCCAATGTGATGATCTGGCTTTAAGTAGATTGGATAACAAATGACGAAAACGGACGGATTTCTCAGGTTTTTACTACATATGAACACTTTTCACATTCTCCCGTGCAACTCGGCTGCTAGTCCTCCTTTTGATGCAGAATCTAAAGGTCCTAGCTCATGTCCAAGGCACCAAAGCCAGATAAAAAATCAATACTCGATACCTAAAACTTGAATTGTACTACTTCTTACTGGCTATTACATCAACTTAGAAGCTTCATCTGTGTTCTACTATGGTGCTTTTAGTGTCTCCGCATACCGCAGCACGCGACATAGCTTTGCAGACGATAAGTACAACCGTTTCAGAGAGAAGAGCAGCCAATGTGACGATCTGGCTTTAAGTCGATTCGATAACAAATGACGAAAACGGACGGATTTCTCAGGTTTTTACTACATATGAACACTTTTCACATTCTCCCGTGCAACTCGGCTGCTAGTCCTCCTTTCATGCAGAATCTTAAGGTCATAGCTCATGTCCGGATAACCAAAGCCAGCTAAAAACTAAAATAATCGATACCTAAAACTTGAATTGTACTACTTCTTACTGGCTATTACATCGACTTAAAACTTCATCTGTGTTCTACTATGGTGATTTTATTGTCTCCACATACCGCAGCACGCGACATAGCTTTGCAGACGATAAGTACAACCGTTTCAGAGAGAAGAGCTTCCAATGTGACGTACGGGCTTTAAGTCGATTCGATAACAAATGACGAAAACGGACGGATTTCTCAGGTTTCTACTACATATGAACACATTTCACATTCTCCCGTGCAACGCGGCTACTAGTCCTCCTTTCATGCAGAATCTTAAGGTCCTAGCTCATGTCCAAGGCACCAAAGCCAGCTAAAAAGTTAATAATCGATACCTAAAACTTGAATTGTACTACTTCTTACTGGCTCTTACATCAACTTAGAAGCTTCATCTGTGTTCTACTATGGTGCTTATAGTGTCTCCGCACACCGCAGCACGCGACATAGCTTTGCAGACGAAAAGTACTACCGTTTCAGAGAAAAGAGGGGCCAATGTGACGATCTGGCTTTAAGTCGATTCGATAACATATGACGAAAACGGACGGATTTCTCAGGTTTTTACTACATATGAACACTTTTCACATTCTCCCGTGCAACTCGGATGCTAGTCCTCCTTTTGATGCAGAATCTTAAGGTCCTAGCTCATGTCCAAGGCACCAAAGCCAGCTAAAAAATCAATAATCGATACCTAAAACTTGAATTGTACTACTTCTTACTGGCTATTACATCAACTTAGAAGCTTCATCTGTGTTCTACTATGGTGCTTTTAGTGTCTCCGCATACCGCAGCACGCGACATAGCTTTGAAGACGATACGTACAACCGTTTCAGAGAGAAGAGCGGCCATTGTGACGATCTGGCTTTAAGTCGATTCGATAACAAATGACGAGAACGGACGGATTTCTCAGGTTTTTACTACATATGAACACTTTTCACATTCTCCCGTGCAAGTCGGCTGCTAGTCCTCCTTTCATGTAGTATCTTAAGGTCCTAGCTCATGTCCAAGGCACGAAAGCCAGCTAAAAAGTCAATAATCGATACCTAAAACTTGTATTGTACTACTTCTTACAGGCTATTACATCAACTTAGAAGCTTCATCCGTGTTCTACTATGGTGATTTTAGTGTCTCCGCATACCGCAGCACGCGACATAGCTTTGCAGACGATAAGTACAACCGTTCCAGAGAGAAGAGCGGCCAATGTGACGATCTGGCTTTAAGTCGATTCGATCACAAATAACGAAAACGGACGGATTTCTCAGGTTTTTACTACATATGAACACTTTTCACATTCTCCCGTGCAACTCGGCTGCTAGTCCTCCTTTCATGCAGAATCTTAAGCTCATAGCTCATGTCCAAGGCACCAAAGCCAGCTAAAAAGTCAATAATCGATACCTAAAACTTGAATTGTACTACTTCTTACTGGCTATTACATCGACTTAAAACTTCATCTGCGTTCTACTATGGTGATTTTATTGTCTCCACATACCGCAGCACGCGACATAGCTTTGCAGACGATAAGTACAACCGTTTCAGAGAGAAGAGCGGCCAATGTGACGATCGGGCTTTAAGTCGATTCGATAACAAATGACGAAAACGTACGGATATCTCAGGTTTCTACTACATATGAACACATTTCACATTCTCCCGTGCAACGCGGCTACTAGTCCTCCTTTCATGGAGAATCTTAAGGTCCTAGATCATGTCCAAGGCACCAAAGCCAGCTAAAAAGTCAATAATCGATACCTAAAACTTGAATTGTACTACTTCTTACTGGCTCTTACATCAACTTAGAAGCTTCATCTGTGTTCTACTATGGTGCATTTAGAGTCTCCGCATACCGCAGCACGCGACATAGCTTTGCAGACGATAAGTACAACCGTTTCAGAGAGAAGAGCGGCCAATGTGACGATCTGGCTTTAAGTCGATTCGATAACAAATGACGAAAACGGACGGATTTCTCAGGTTTTTACTACATATGAACACTTTTCACATTCTCCCGTGCAACTCGGCTGCTAGTCCTCCTTTCATGCAGATTTTTAAGGTCCTAGCTCATTTCCAAGGCACCAAAACGAGCTAAAAAGTCAATAATCAATACCTAAAAATTGAATTGTACTACTTCTCACTGGCTATCACATCAACTTAGAAGCTTCATCTGTGTTCTACTGTGGTGGTTTTAGTGTCTCCACATACCGCAGCATACGACATAGCTTTGCAGACGATAAGTACAACCGTTTCAGAGAGAAGAGCGGCCAATGTGACGATCGGGCTTTAAGTCGATTCGATAACAAATGACGAAAACGGACGGATTTCTCAGGTTTTTACTACATATGAACACATTTCACATTCTCCCGTGAAACGCTGCTGCTAGTCCTCCATTCATGCAGAATCTTAAGGTCCTAGCACATGTCCAAGGCAGCAAAGCCAGGTAAAAAGTAAATAATCAGTACCTAAAACTTGAATTGTACTACTTCTTACTGGCTATTACATCAACTTAGAAGCTTCATCTGTGTTCTACTATGGTGCTTTTGGTGTCTCCGCATACCGCAGCACGTAACATAGCTTTGCAGACGATAAGTACAACCGCTTCAGGGATAAGAGCGGCCAAGTGACGATCTGGCTTTAAGTCGATTCGATAACAAATGACGTAAACTGACGGATTTCTCAGGTTTTTACTACATATGAACACGTTTCACATTCTCCCGTGCAACTCGGCTGCTAGTCCTCCTTTCATGGAGAATCTTAAGGTCCTAGATCATGTCCAAGGCACCAAAGCCAGCTAAACAGTCAATAATCGATACCTAAAACTTGAATTGTACTACTTCTTTCTGGCTATTACATCAACATAGAAGCTTCATCCGTGTTCTACTATGGTGCTTTTAGAGTCTCCGAGTACCGCAGCACGCGAAATAGCTTTGCAGACGATAAGTACAACCGTTTCAGAGTGACGAGCGGCCAATGTGACGATCTGGCTTTAAGTCGATTCGATAACAAATGACGAAAACGGACGGATTTCTCAGGTTTCTACTACATATGAACACATTTCACATTCTCCCGTGCAACGCGGCTACTAGTCCTCCTTTCATGCAGAATCTTAAGGTCCTAGCTCATGTCCAAGGCACCAAAGCCAGCTAAAAAGTTAATAATCGATACCTAAAACTTGAATTGTACTACTTCTTACTGGCTCTTACATCAACTTAGAAGCTTCGTCTGTGTTCTACTATGGTGCTTATAGTGTCTCCGCACACCGCAGCACGCGACATAGCTTTGCAGACGAAAAGTACTACCGTTTCAGAGAAAAGAGGGGCCAATGTGACGATCTGGCTTTAAGTCGATTCGATAACAAATGACGAAAACGGACGGATTTCTCAGGTTTTTACTACATATGAACACTTTTCACATTCTCCCGTGCAACTCGGCTGCTAGTCCTCCTTTTGATGCAGAATCTTAAGGTCCTAGCTCATGTCCAAGGCACCAAAGCCAGCTAAACAGTCAATAATCGATACCTAAAACTTGAATTGTACTACTTCTTACTGGCTATTACATCAACTTAGAAGCTTCATCTGTGTTCTACTATGGTGCTTTTAGTGTCTCCGCATACCGCAGCACGCGACATAGCTTTGAAGACGATACGTACAACCGTTTCAGAGAGAAGAGCGGCCAATGTGACGATCTGGCTTTCAGTCGATTCGATAACAAATGACGAAAACGGACGGATTTCTCAGGTTTTTACTACATATGAACACTTTTCACATTCTCCCGTGCAAGTCGGCTGCTAGTCCTCCTTTCATGTAGTATCTTAAGGTCCTAGCTCATGTCCAAGGCACCAAAGCCAGCTAAAAAGTCAATAATCGATACCTAAAACTTCAGTTGTACTACTTATTACTGGCTATTACATCAACTTAGAAGCTTCATCTGTTTTGTACTATGGTGCTTTTAGTGTCTGCGCATACCGCAGCACGCGACATAGTTTTGCAGACGATAAGTACAACCGTTACAGAGAGAAGAGCGGCCAATGTGACGATCTGGCTTTAAGTCGATTCGATAACAAATGACGAAAACGGACGGATTTCTCAGGTTTTTACTACATATGAACACTTTTCAGATTCTCCCGTGCAACTCGGCTGCAAGTCCTCCTTTCATGCTGAATCTTAAGGTCCTAGCTCATGTCCAAGGCACCAAAGCCAGCTAAAAAGTCAATAATCGATACCTAAAACTTGAATTGTACTATATATTACTGGCTATTACATCAACTTAGAAGCTTCATCTGTGTTCTACTATGGTGCTTTTAGTGTCTCCGCATACCGCAGCACGTAACATAGCTTTGCAGACGATAAGTACAACCGCTTCAGGGATAAGAGCGGCCAAGTGACGATCTGGATTTAAGTCGATTCGATAACAAATGACGAAAACTGACGGATTTCTCAGGTTTTTACTACATATGAACACGTTTCACATTCTCCCGTGCAACTCGGCTGCTAGTCCTCTTTTCATGGAGAATCTTAAGGTCCTAGATCATGTCCAAGGCACCAAAGCCAGCTAAACAGTCAATAATCGATACCTAAAACTTGAATTGTACTACTTCTTTCTGGCTATTACATCAACATAGAAGCTTCATCTGTGTTCTACTATGGTGCTTTTAGAGTCTCCGAGTACCGCAGCACGCGAAATAGCTTTGCAGACGATAAGTACAACCGTTTCAGAGAGAAGAGCGGCCAATGTGACGATCTGGCTTTAAGTCGATTCGATAACAAATGACGAAAACGGACGGATTTCTCAGGTTTTTACTACATATGAACACTTATTACATTCTCCCGTGCAACTCGGCTGCTAGTCCTCCTTTTGATGCAGAATCTAAAGGTCCTAGCTCATGTCCAAGGCACCAAAGCCAGCTAAAAAATTAATAATCGATACCTAAAACTTGAATTGTACTACTTCTTACTGGCTATTACATCAACTTAGAAGCTTCATCTGTGTTCTACTATGGTGCTTTTAGTGTCTCCGCATACCGCAGCACGCGACATAGCTTTGAAGACGATACGTACAACCGTTTCAGAGAGGATAGCAGCCAATGTGACGATCTGGCTTTAAGTCGATTCGATAACAAATGACGAAAACGGACGGATTTCTCAGGTTTCTACTACATATGAACACATTTCACATTCTCGCGTGCAACTCGGCTGCTAGTCCTCCTTTCATGCAGAATCTTAAGGTCCTAGCTCATGTCCAAGGCACCAAAGCCAGCTAAAAAGTCAATAATCGATACCTAAAACTTCAGTTGTACTACTTATTACTGGCTATTACATCAACTTAGAAGCTTCATCTGTTGTGTACTATGGTGCTTTTAGTGTCTGCGCATACCGCAGCACGCGACATAGTTTTGCAGACGATAAGTACAACCGTTACAGAGAGAAGAGCGGCCAATGTGACGATCTGGCTTTAAGTCGATTCGATAACAAATGACGAAAACGGACGGATTTCTCAGGTTTTTACTACATATGAACGCTTCTCAGATTCTCCCGTGCAACTCGGCTGCAAGTCCTCCTTTCATGCAGAATCTTAAGGTTCTAGCTCATGTCCAAGGCACCAAAGCCAGCTAAAAAGTCAATAATCCATACCTAAAACTTGAATTGTACTACTTCTTATTGTCTATTACATCATCTTAGAAGCTTCATCTGTGTTCTACTATGGTGCTTTTAGTGTCTCCGCATACCGCAGCACGCGACATAGCTTTGCAGACGATAAGTACAACCGTTTCAGAGAGAAGAGCGGCCAATGTGACGATCTGGCTTTAAGTCGATTCGATAACAAATGACGAAAACGGACGGATATCTCAGGTTTTTACTACATATGAACACTTTTCACATTCTCCCGTGCAACTCGGCTGCTAGTCCTCCTTTCATGGAGAATCTTAAGGTCCTAGATCATGTCCAAGGCACCAAAGCCAGCTAAACAGTCAATAATCGATACCTAAAACTTGAATTGTACTACTTCTTACTGGCTATTACATCAACATAGAAGCTTCATCTGTGTTCTACTATGGTGCTTTTAGAGTCTCCGCGTACTGCAGCACGCGAAATAGCTTTGCAGACGATAAGAACGACCGTTTCAGAGAGAAGAGCGGCCAATGTTACGATCTGGCTTTAAGTCGATTCGATAACAAATGACGAAAACGGACGGATTTCTCATGTTTTTACTACATATGAACACTTTTTACATTCTCCCGTGTAACTCGGCTGCTAGTCCTCCTTTCATGCAGATTCTTAAGGTCCTAGCTCATGTCCAAAGCACCAAAGCCAGCTAAAAAGTCAATAATCAATACCTAAAATTTGAATTGTACTACTTCTTACTAGGTATTACATCAACTTAGAAGCTTCATCTGTGTTCTACTGTTTTGGTTTTAGTGTCTCCGCATACCGCAGCATACGACATAGCTTTGCAAACGATAAGTACAACCGTTTCGGAGAGAAGAGCGGCCAATGTGACGATCTGGCTTTAAGTCGATTCGATAACAAATGACGAAAACGAACGGATTTCTCAGGTTTCTACTACATATGAACACATTTCACATTCTCCCGTGCAACGCGGCTGCTAGTCCTCCTCCTATGCAGAATCTTAAGGTCCTAGCTCATGTCCAAGGCACCAAAGCCAGCTAAAAAGTCAATAATCGATACCTAAAACTTGAATTGTACTACTTCTTACTGGCTATTACATCAACTTAGAAGCTTCATCTGTGTTCTACTATGGTGCTTTTAGTGTCTCCGCACACCGCAGCACGCGACATAGCTTTGCAGACTATAAGTACTACCGTTTAAGAGAAAAGAGGGGCCAATGTGACGATCTGGCTTTAAGTCGATTCGATAACAAATGACGAAAACGGACGGATTTCTCAGGTTTTTACTACATATGAACACTTTTCACATTCTCCCGTGCAACTCGGCTGCTAGTCCTCCTTTCATGCTGAATCTTAAGGTCCTAGCTCATGTCCAAGGCACCAAAGCCAGCTAAAAAGTCAATAATCGATACCTAAAACTTGAATTGTACTATATATTACTGGCTATTACATCAACTTAGAAGCTTCATCTGTGTTCTACTATGGTGCTTTTGGTGTCTCCGCATACCGCAGCACGTAACATAGCTTTGCAGACGATAAGTACAACCGCTTCAGGGATAAGAGCGGCCAAGTGACGATCTGGCTTTAAGTCGATTCGATAACAAATGACGAAAACTGACGGATTTCTCAGGTTTTTACTACATATGAACACGTTTCACATTCTCCCGTGCAACTCGGCTGCTAGTCCTCCTTTCATGGAGAATCTTAAGGTCCTAGATCATGTACAAGGCACCAAAGCCAGCTAAACAGTCAATAATCGATACCTAAAACTTGAATTGTACTATATATTACTGGCTATTACATCAACTTAGAAGCTTCATCTGTGTTCTACTATGGTGCTTTTGGTGTCTCCGCATACCGCAGCACGTAACATAGCTTTGCAGACGATACGTACAACCGTTTCAGAGAGAAGAGCGGCCAATGTAACGATCTGGCTTTAAGTCGATTCGATAACAAATGACGAAAACGGACGGATTTCTCAGGTTTTTACTACATATGAACACTAGCTCATGTCCAAGGCACCAAAGCCAGCTAAAAAGTCAATAATCGATACCTAAAACTTGAATTGTACTATATATTACTGGCTATTACATCAACTTAGAAGCTTCATCTGTGTTCTACTATGGTGCTTTTGGTGTCTCCGCATACCGCAGCACGTAACATAGCTTTGCAGACGATAAGTACAACCGCTTCAGGGATAAGAGCGGCCAAGTGACGATCTGGCTTTAAGTCGATTCGATAACAAATGACGAAAACTGACGGATTTCTCAGGTTTTTACTACATATGAACACGTTTCACATTCTCCCGTGCAACTCGGCTGCTAGTCCTCCTTTCATGGAGAATCTTAAGGTCCTAGATCATGTCCAAGGCACCAAAGCCAGCTAAACAGTCAATAATCGATACCTAAAACTTGAATTGTACTATATATTACTGGCTATTACATCAACTTAGAAGCTTCATCTGTGTTCTACTATGGTGCTTTTTTTGTCTCCGCATACCGCAGCACGTAACATAGCTTTGCAGACGATACGTACAACCGTTTCAGAGAGAAGAGCGGCCAATGTAACGATCTGGCTTTAAGTCGATTCGATAACAAATGACGAAAACGGACGGATTTCTCAGGTTTTTACTACATATGAACACTTTTCACATTCTCCCGTGCAACTCGGCTGCTAGTCCTCCTTTCATGCAGAATCTTAAGGTCGTAGCTCATGTCCAAGTCACCAAAGCCAGCTAAAAAGTCAATAATCGATACCTAAAACTTGAATTGTACTACTTCTTACTGGCTATTACATCAACTTAGAAGCTTCATCTGTGTTCTACTATGGTGCTTTTAGTGTCTCCGCACACCGCAGCACGCGACATAGCTTTGCAGACGATAAGTACAACCGTTTCAGAGAGAAGAGCAGCCAATGTGACGATCTGGCTTTAAGTAGATTGGATAACAAATGACGAAAACGGACGGATTTCTCAGGTTTTTACTACATATGAACACTTTTCACATTCTCCCGTGCAACTCGGCTGCTAGTCCTCCTTTTGATGCGGAATCTAAAGGTCCTAGCTCATGTCCAAGGCACCAAAGCCAGCTAAAAAGTCATTAATCGATACCTAAATCTTGAATTGTACTACTTCTTACTGGCTATTACATCAACTTAGAAGCTTCATCTGTGTTCTACTATGGTGCTTTTAGTGTCTCCGCATACCGCAGCACGCGACATAGCTTTGAAGACGATACGTACAACCGTTTCAGAGAGAAGAGCTTCCAATGTGACGATCGGGCTTTAAGTCGATTCGATAACAAATGACGAAAACGGACGGATTTCTCAGGTTTCTACTACATATGAACACATTTCACATTCTCCCGTGCAACGCGGCTACTAGTCCTCCTTTCATGCAGAATCTTAAGGTCCTAGCTCATGTCCAAGGCACCAAAGCCAGCTAAAAAGTCAATAATCGATACCTAAAACTTGAATTGTACTACTTCTTACTGACTCTTACATCAACTTAGAAGCTTCATCTGTGTTCTACTATGGTGCTTATAGTGTCTCCGCACACCGCAGCACGCGACATAGCTTTGCAGACGAAAAGTACTACCGTTTCAGAGAAAAGAGGGGCCAATGTGACGATCTGGCTTTAAGTCGATTCGATAACAAATGACGAAAACGGACGGATTTCTCAGGTTTTTACTACATATGAACACTTTTCACATTCTCCCGTGCAACTCGGCTGCTAGTCCTCCTTTCATGCAGAATCTTAAGCTCATAGCTCATGTCCAAGGCACCAAAGCCAGCTAAAAAGTCAATAATCGATACCTAAAACTTGAATTGTACTACTTCTTACTGGCTATTACATCGACTTAAAACTTCATCTGTGTTCTACTATGGTGATTTTATTGTCTCCACATACCGCAGCACGCGACATAGCTTTGCAGACAATAAGTACAACCGTTGCAGAGAGAAGAGCGGCCAATGTGACGATCGGGCTTTAAGTCGATTCGATAACAAATGACGAAAACGTACGGATTTCTCAGGTTTCTACTATATATGAACACATTTCACATTCTCCCGTGCAACGCGGCTACTAGTCCTCCTTTCATGCAGAATCTTAAGGTCCTAGCTCATGTCCAAGGCACCAAAGCCAGCTAAAAAGTCAATAATCGATACCTAAAACTTGAATTGTACTACTTCTTACTGGCTCTTACATCAACTTAGAAGCTTCATCTGTGTTCTACTATGGTGCTTTTAGCGTCTCCGCATACCGCAGCACGCGACATAGCTTTGCAGACGATACGTACAACCGTTTCAGAGAGAAGAGCGGCCAATGTGACGATCTGGCTTTATGTCGATTCGATAACAAATGACGAAAACGGACGGATTTCTCAGGTTTTTACTACATATGAACACTTTTCACATTCTTCCCTGCAACTCGGCTGCTAGTCCTCCTTTCATGCAGAATCTTAAGGTCCTAGCTCATGTCCAAGGCGCCAAAGCCAGCTAAAAAGTCAGTAATCGATACCTAAAACTTGAATTGTACTACTTCTTACTGGCTATTACATCAACTTAGAAGCTTCATCTGTGTTCTACTATGGTGCTTTTAGTGTCTCCGCATACCGCAGCACGAGACATAGCTTTGCAGACGATAAGTACAACCGTTTCAGAGAGAAGAGCGGCCAATGTGACGATCGGGCTTTAAGTCGATTCGATAACAAATGACGAAAACGGACGGATTTCTCAGGTTTCTACTTCATATGAACACATTTCACATTCTCCCGTGCAACGCGGCTGCTAGTCCTCCTAGCATGCAGAATCTTAAGGTCCTAGCTCATGTCCAAGGCACCAAAGCCAGCTAAAAAGTCAATAATCGATACCTAAAACTTCAGTTGTACTACTTCTTACTGGCTATTACATCAACTTAGAAGCTTCATCTGTTTTGTACTAAGGTGCTTTTAGTGTCTGCGCATACCGCAGCACGCGACATAGCTTTGCAGACGATAAGTACAACCGTTTCAGAGAGAAGAGCGACCAATGTGACGATCTGGCTTTAAGTCGATTCGATAACAAATGACGAAAACGGACGGATTTCTCAGGTTTTTACTACATATGAACACTTTTCAGATTCTCCCGTGCAACTCGGCTGCTAGTCCTCCTTTCATGCAGAATCTTAAGGTCCTAGCTCATGCCCAAGGCACCAAAGCCAGCTAAAAAGTCAATAATCCATACCTAAAACTTGAATTGTACTACTTCTTATTGTCTATTACATCATCTTAGAAGCTTCATCTGTGTTCTACTATGGTGATTTTAGTGTCTCCGCATACCGCAGCACGCGACATAGCTTTGCAGACGATAAGTACAACCGTTTCAGAGAGAAGAGCGGCCAATGTGACGATCGGGCTTTAAGTCGATTCGATAACAAATGACGAAAACGAACGGATTTCTCAGGTTTTTACTACATATGATCACATTTCACATTCTCCCGTGCAACGCGGCTGCTAGTTCTCCTTTCATGCAGAATCTTAATGTCCTAGCTCATGTCCAAGGCACCAAAGCCAGCTAAAAAGTAAATAATCAGTTCCTAAAACTTGAATTGTACTACTTCTTACTGGCTATTACATCAACTTAGAAGCTTCATCTGTGTTCTACTATGGTGCTTTTAGAGTCTCCGCATACCGCAGCACGCGACATAGCTTTGCAGACGATAAGTACAACCGTTTCAGAGAGAAGAGCGGCCAATGTGACGATCTGGCTTTAAGTCGATTCGATAACAAATGACGAAAACGGACGGATTTCTCAGGTTTTTACTACATATGAACACTTTTCACATTCTCCCGTGCAACTCGGCTGCTAGTCCTCCTTTCATGCAGAATCTTAAGGTCCTAGCTCATGTCCAAGGCACCAAAGCCAGCTAAAAGGTCAATAATCGATACATAAAACTTGAATTGTACTACTTCTTACTGGCTATTACATCAACTTAGAAGCTTCATCTGTGTTCTACTATGGTGCTTTTAGTGTCTCCGCATACCGCATCACGCGACATAGCTTTGCAGACGATAAGTACAAACGTTTCAGAGAGAAGAGCGGCCAATGTGACGATCTGGCTTTAAGTCGATTCGATAACAAATGACGAAAACTGACGGATTTCTCAGGTTTTTACTACATATGAACACGTTTCACATTCTCCCGTGCAACTCGGCTGCTAGTCCTCCTTTCATGGAGAATCTTAAGGTCCTAGATCATGTCCAAGGCACCAAAGCCAGCTAAACAGTCAATAATCGATACCTAAAACTTGAATTGTACTATATATTACTGGCTATTACATCAACTTAGAAGCTTCATCTGTGTTCTACTATGGTGCTTTTGGTGTCTCCGCATACCGCAGCACGTAACATAGCTTTGCAGACGATACGTACAACCGTTTCAGAGAGAAGAGCGGCCAATGTAACGATCTGGCTTTAAGTCGATTCGATAACAAATGACGAAAACGGACGGATTTCTCAGGTTTTTACTACATATGAACACTAGCTCATGTCCAAGGCACCAAAGCCAGCTAAAAAGTCAATAATCGATACCTAAAACTTGAATTGTAATATATATTACTGGCTATTACATCAACTTAGAAGCTTCATCTGTGTTCTACTATGGTGCTTTTGGTGTCTCCGCATACCGCAGCACGTAACATAGCTTTGCAGACGATAAGTACAACCGCTTCAGGGATAAGAGCGGCCAAGTGACGATCTGGCTTTAAGTCGATTCGATAACAAATGACGAAAACGGACGGATTTCTCAGGTTTTTACTACATTTGAACACGTTTCACATTCTCCCGTGCAACTCGGCTGCTAGTCCTCCTTTCATGGAGAATCTTAAGGTCCTAGATCATGTCCAAGGCACCAAAGCCAGCTAAACAGTCAATAATCGATACCTAAAACTTGAATTGTACTATATATTACTGGCTATTACATCAACTTAGAAGCTTCATCTGTGTTCTACTATGGTGCTTTTTTTGTCTCCGCATACCGCAGCACGTAACATAGCTTTGCAGACGATACGTACAACCGTTTCAGAGAGAAGAGCGGCCAATGTAACGATCTGGCTTTAAGTCGATTCGATAACAAATGACGAAAACGGACGGATTTCTCAGGTTTTTACTACATATGAACACTTTTCACATTCTCCCGTGCAACTCGGCTGCTAGTCCTCCTTTCATGCAGAATCTTAAGGTCGTAGCTCATGTCCAAGTCACCAAAGCCAGCTAAAAAGTCAATAATCGATACCTAAAACTTGAATTGTACTACTTCTTACTGGCTATTACATCAACTTAGAAGCTTCATCTGTGTTCTACTATGGTGCTTTTAGTGTCTCCGCACACCGCAGCACGCGACATAGCTTTGCAGACGATAAGTACAACCGTTTCAGAGAGAAGAGCAGCCAATGTGACGATCTGGCTTTAAGTAGATTGGATAACAAATGACGAAAACGGACGGATTTCTCAGGTTTTTACTACATATGAACACTTTTCACATTCTCCCGTGCAACTCGGCTGCTAGTCCTCCTTTTGATGCAGAATCTAAAGGTCCTAGCTCATGTCCAAGGCACCAAAGCCAGCTAAAAAGTCATTAATCGATACCTAAATCTTGAATTGTACTACTTCTTACTGGCTATTACATCAACTTAGAAGCTTCATCTGTGTTCTACTATGGTGCTTTTAGTGTCTCCGCATACCGCAGCACGCGACATAGCTTTGAAGACGATACGTACAACCGTTTCAGAGAGAAGAGCTTCCAATGTGACGATCGGGCTTTAAGTCGATTCGATAACAAATGACGAAAACGGACGGATTTCTCAGGTTTCTACTACATATGAACACATTTCACATTCTCCCGTGCAACGCGGCTACTAGTCCTCCTTTCATGCAGAATCTTAAGGTCCTAGCTCATGTCCAAGGCACCAAAGCCAGCTAAAAAGTCAATAATCGATACCTAAAACTTGAATTGTACTACTTCTTACTGACTCTTAAATCAACTTAGAAGCTTCATCTGTGTTCTACTATGGTGCTTATAGTGTCTCCGCACACCGCAGCACGCGACATAGCTTTGCAGACGAAAAGTACTACCGTTTCAGAGAAAAGAGGGGCCAATGTGACGATCTGGCTTTAAGTCGATTCGATAACAAATGACGAAAACGGACGGATTTCTCAGGTTTTACTACATATGAACACTTTTCACATTCTCCCGTGCAACTCGGCTGCTAGTCCTCCTTTCATGCAGAATCTTAAGCTCATAGCTCATGTCCAAGGCACCAAAGCCAGCTAAAAAGTCAATAATCGATACCTAAAACTTGAATTGTACTACTTCTTACTGGCTATTACATCGACTTAAAACTTCATCTGTGTTCTACTATGGTGATTTTATTGTCTCCACATACCGCAGCACGCGACATAGCTTTGCAGACAATAAGTACAACCGTTGCAGAGAGAAGAGCGGCCAATGTGACGATCGGGCTTTAAGTCGATTCGATAACAAATGACGAAAACGTACGGATTTCTCAGGTTTCTACTATATATGAACACATTTCACATTCTCCCGTGCAACGCGGCTACTAGTCCTCCTTTCATGCAGAATCTTAAGGTCCTAGCTCATGTCCAAGGCACCAAAGCCAGCTAAAAAGTCAATAATCGATACCTAAAACTTGAATTGTACTACTTCTTACTGGCTCTTACATCAACTTAGAAGGTTCATCTGTGTTCTACTATGGTGCTTTTAGCGTCTCCGCATACCGCAGCACGCGACATAGCTTTGCAGACGATAAGTACAACCGTTTCAGAGAGAAGAGCGGCCAATGTGACGATCTGGCTTTATGTCGATTCGATAACAAATGACGAAAACGGACGGATTTCTCAGGTTTTTACTACATATGAACACTTTTCACATTCTTCCCTGCAACTCGGCTGCTAGTCCTCCTTTCATGCAGAATCTTAAGGTCCTAGCTCATGTCCAAGGCGCCAAAGCCAGCTAAAAAGTCAGTAATCGATACCTAAAACTTGAATTGTACTACTTCTTACTGGCTATTACATCAACTTAGAAGCTTCATCTGTGTTCTACTATGGTGCTTTTAGTGTCTCCGCATACCGCAGCACGAGACATAGCTTTGCAGACGATAAGTACAACCGTTTCAGAGAGAAGAGCGGCCAATGTGACGATCGGGCTTTAAGTCGATTCGATAACAAATGACGAAAACGGACGGATTTCTCAGGTTTCTACTACATATGAACACATTTCACATTCTCCCGTGCAACGCGGCTGCTAGTCCTCCTAGCATGCAGAATCTTAAGGTCCTAGCTCATGTCCAAGGCACCAAAGCCAGCTAAAAAGTCAATAATCGATACCTAAAACTTCAGTTGTACTACTTCTTACTGGCTATTACATCAACTTAGAAGCTTCATCTGTTTTGTACTATGGTGCTTTTAGTGTCTGCGCATACCGCAGCACGCGACATAGCTTTGCAGACGATAAGTACAACCGTTTCAGAGAGAAGAGCGACCAATGTGACGATCTGGCTTTAAGTCGATTCGATAACAAATGACGAAAACGGACGGATTTCTCAGGTTTTTACTACATATGAACACTTTTCAGATTCTCCCGTGCAACTCGGCTGCTAGTCCTCCTTTCATGCAGAATCTTAAGGTCCTAGCTCATGCCCAAGGCACCAAAGCCAGCTAAAAAGTCAATAATCCATACCTAAAACTTGAATTGTACTACTTCTTATTGTCTATTACATCATCTTAGAAGCTTCATCTGTGTTCTACTATGGTGATTTTATAGTGTCTCCGCATACCGCAGCACGCGACATAGCTTTGCAGACGATAAGTACAACCGTTTCAGAGAGAAGAGCGGCCAATGTGACGATCTGGCTTTAAGTCGATTCGATAACAAATGACGAAAACGAACGGATTTCTCAGGTTTTTACTACATATGATCACATTTCACATTCTCCCGTGCAACGCGGCTGCTAGTTCTCCTTTCATGCAGAATCTTAATGTCCTAGCTCATGTCCAAGGCACCAAAGCCAGCTAAAAGGTCAATAATCGATACATAAAACTTGAATTGTACTACTTCTTACTGGCTATTACATCAACTTAGAAGCTTCATCTGTGTTCTACTATGGTGCTTTTAGTGTCTCCGCATACCGCATCACGCGACATAGCTTTGCAGGCCATAAGTACAACCGTTTCAGAGAGAAGAGCGGCCAATGTGACGATCTGGCTTTAAGTCGATTCGATAACAAATGACGAAAACGGACGGATTTCTCAGGTTTTTAATACATATGAACACTTTTCACATTCTCCCGTGCAACTCGGCTGCTAGTCCTCCTTTCACGCAGAATCTTAAGGTCCTAGCTCATGTTCAAGGCACCAAAGCCAGCTAAAAAGTCAATAATCAGTACCTAAAACTTGAATTGTACTACTTCTTACTGGCTATTACATCAACTTAGAAGCTTAATCTATGTTCTACTATGGTGCTTTTAGTGTCTCCGCATACCGCAGCACGCCACATAGCTTTGCAGTCGATAAGTACAGCCGTTTCAGAGAGAAGAGAGGCCAAGTGACGATCTGGCTTTAAGGCGATTCGATAACAAATGACGAAAACGGACGGATTTCTCAGGTTTTTACTACATATGAACACTTTTCATATTGTCCCGTGCAACTCGGCTGCTAGTCCTCCTTTCATGCAGAATCTTAAGGTCCTAGCTCATGTCCAAGGCACCAAATCCATCTAAGAAGTCAATAATAGATACCTAAAACTTGAATTGTACTACTTCTTACTGGCTATTACATCGACTTAGAAGCTTCATCTGTGTTCTACTATGGTGATTTTATTGTCTCCGCATACCGCAGCACGCGACGTAGCTTTGCAGACGGTAAGTACAACCGTTTCAGAGAGAAGAGCGGCCAATGTGACGATCGGGCTTTAAGTCGATTCGATAACAAATGACGAAAACGGACGGATTTCTCAGGTTTCTACTACATATGAACACATTTCACATTCTCCCGTGCAACGCGGTTGCTAGTCCTCCTTTCATGCAGAATCTTAAGGTCCTAGCTCATGTCCAAGGCACCAAAGCCAGCTAAAAAGTCAATAATCGATACCTAAAACTTGAACTGTACTACTTCTTACTGGCTATTACATCAACTTAGAAGCTTCATCTGTGTTCTACTATGGTGCTTTTAGTGGCTGCGCATACCGCAGCACGCGACATAGCTTTGCAGACGATAAGTACGACCGTTTCAGAGAGAAGAGCGGCCAATGTGACGATCTGGCTTTAAGTCGATTCGATAACAAATGACGAAAACGGACGGATTTCTCAGGTTTTTACTACATATGAACACTTTTCAGATTCTCCCGTGCAACTCGGCTGCTAGTCCTCCTTTCATGCAGATTCTTACGGTCCTAGCTCATGTCCAAGGCATCAAAGCCAGCTAAAAAGTCAATAATCGATACCTAAAACTTGAATTGTACTATTTCTTACTGGCTATTACATCAAATTAGAAGCTTCATCTGTGTTCTACTGTGGTGGTTACAGTGTCTCCGCCTACCGCAGCATACGACATTGCTTTGCAGACGATAAGTACAACCGTTTCAGAGAGGAGAGCGGCCAATGTGACGATCTATCTTTAAGTCGATTCGATAACAAATGACGAAAACTAACGGATTTCTCAGGTTTTTACTACATATGAACACTTTTCAGATTCTCCCGTGCAACTCGGCTGCTAGTCCTCCTTTCATGCAGATTCTTAAGGTCCTAGCTCATGTCCAAGGCATCAAAGCCAGCTAAAAAGTCAATAATCGATACCTAAAACTTGAATTGTACTACTTCTTACTGGCTATTACATCAAATTAGAAGCTTCATCTGTGTTCTACTGTGGTGGTTTCAGTGTCTCCGCCTACCGCAGCATACGACATAGCTTTGCTGACGATAAGTACAACCGTTTCAGAGAGAAGAGCGGCCAATGTGACGATCTGGCTTTAAGTCGATTCGATAACAAATGACGAAAACGGACGGATTTCTCAGGTTTTTACTACATATGAAAACTTTTCACATTCTCCCGTGCAACTCGGCTGCTAGTCCTCCTTTCATGCAGAATCTTATGGTCCTAGGTCATGTCCAAGGCACCAAAGCCAGCTAAAAAGTCAATAATCGATACTTAAAACTTGAATTGTACTACTTCTTACTGGCTATTACATCAACTTAGAAGCTTCATCTGTGTTCTACTATGGTGCTTTTAGTGTCTCCGCATACCGCATCACTCGACATAGCCTTGCAGGCGATAAGTACAACCGTTTCAGAGAGAAGAGCGGCCAATGTGACGATCTGGCTTTATGTCGATTCGATAACAAATGACGAAAACGGACGGATTTCTCAGGTTTTTACTACGTATGAACACTTTTCACATTCTCCCATCCAACGCGGCTGCTAGTCCTCCTTTCATGCAGAATCTTAAGGTCCTAGCTCATGTCCAAGGCACCAAAGCCAGCTAAAAAGTCAATAATCGATACCTAAAACTTTAATTGTACTACTTCTTACTGGCTATTACATCATCATAGAAGCTTCATCTGTGTTCTACTATTTTGCTTTTAGTGTCTCCGCATACCGCATCACGCGACATAGCTTTGCAGGCGATAAGTACAACCGTTTCAGAGAGAAGAGCGGCCAATGTGACGATCTGGCTTTAAGTCGATTCGATAACAAATGACCAAAACGGACGGATTTCTCAGGTTTTTACTACATATGAACACTTTTCACATTCTCCCATCCAACGCGGCTGCTAGTCCTCCTTTTGATGCAGAATCTTAAGGTCCTAGCTCATGTCCAAGGCACCAAAGCCAGCTAAAAAGTCAATAATCGATACCTAAAACTTTAATTCTACTACTTCTTACTGGCTATTACATCATCATAGAAGCTTCATCTGTGTTCTACTATGGTGCTTTTAGTGTCTCCGCATACCGCATCACGCGACATAGCTTTGCAGGCGATAAGTACAACCGTTTCAGAGAGAAGAGCGGCCAATGTGACGATCTGGCTTTAAGTCGATTCGATAACAAATGACGAAAACGGACGGATTTCTCAGGTTTTTACTACATATGAACACTTTTCACATTCTCCCATCCAACGCGGCTGCTAGTCCTCCTTTCATGCAGAATATTAAGGTCCTAGCTCATGTCCAAGGCACCAAAGCCAGCTAAAAAGTCAATAATCGATACCTAAAACTTGAATTGTACTACTTCTTACTGGCTATTAAATCGACTTAGAAGCTTCATCTGTGTTCTACTATGGTGATTTTATTGTCTCCGCATACCGCAGCACGCGACGTAGCTTTGCAGACGATAAGTACAAACGTTTCAGAGAGAAGAGCGGCCAAAGTGACGATCGGGCTTTAAGTCGATTCGATAACAAATGACGAAAACGGACGGATTTCTCAGGTTTCTACTACATATGAACACATTTCACATTCTCCCGTGCAACGCGGCTGCTAGTCCTCCTTTCATGCAGAATCTTAAGGTCCTAGCTCATTTCCAAGGCACCAAAGCCAGCTAAAAAGTCAATAATCGATACCTAAAACTTGAGTTGCACTACTTCTTACTGGCTATTACATCAACTTAGAAGCTTCATCTGTTTTATACTATGGTGCTTTTACTGTCTGCGCATACCGCAGCACGCGACATAGCTTTGCAGACGATAAGTACAACCGTTTCAGAGAGAAGAGCGGCCAATGTGACGATCTGGCTTTAAGTCGATTCGATAACAAATGACGAAAACGGACGGATTTCTCAGGTTTTTACTACATATGAACACTTTTCAAATTCTCCCGTGCAACTCGGCTGCTAGTCCTCCTTTCATGCAGAATCTTAAGGTCCTAGCTCATGCCCAAGGCACCAAAGCCAGCTAAAAAGTAAATAATCAGTACCTAAAACTTGAATTGTACTACTTCTTACTGGCTATTACATCAACTTAGAAGCTTCATCTGTGTTCTACTATGGTGCTTTTAGTGTCTCCGCATACCGCAGCACGCGACATAGCTTTGCAGACGATAAGTAGAACCGTTTCAGAGAGAAGAGCGGCCAATGTGACGATCTGGCTTTAAGTCGATTCGATAACAATTGACGAAAACGGACGGATTTCTCAGGTTTTTACTACATATGAACACTTTTCACATTCTCCCGTGCAACTCGGCTGCTAGTCCTCCTTTCATGCAGAATCTTAAGGTCCTAGCTCATGTCCAAGGCACCAAAGCCAGCTAAAAAGTCAATAATCGATACCTAAAACTTGAATTGTACTACTTCTTACTGGCTATTACATCAACTTAGAAGCTTCATCTGTGTTCTACTATGGTGCTTTTAGTGTCTCCGCATACCGCAGCACGCGACATAGCTTTGAAGACGATAAGTACAACCGTTTCAGAGAGAAGAGCGGCCAATGTGACGATCTGGCTTTAAGTCGATTCGATAACAAATGACGAAAACGGACGGATTTCTCAGGTTTTTACTACATATGAACACTTTTCACATTCTCCCGTGCAACTCGGCTGCTAGTCCTCCTTTCATGCAGAATCTTAAGGTCCTAGCTCATGCCCAAGGCACCAAAGCCAGCTAAAAAGTAAATAAGCAGTACCTAAAACTTGAATTGTACTACTTCTTTCGGGCTATTACATCAACTTAGAAGCTTAATCTGTGTTCTACTATGGTGCTTTTAGTGTCTCCGCATACGGCAGCACGCGACATAGCTTTGAAGACGATAAGTACAACCGTTTCAGAGAGAAGAGCGGCCAATGTGACGATCTGGCTTTAAGTCGATTCGATAACAAATGACGAAAACGGACGGATTTCTCAGGTTTTTACTACATATGAACACTTTTCACATTCTCCCGTGCAACTCGGCTGCTAGTCCTCCTTTCTTGCAGAATCTTAAGGTCCTAGCTCATGTCCAAGGCACCAAATCCATCTAAGAAGTCAATAATCGATACCTATAACTTGAATTGTACTACTTCTTACTGGCTATTACATCGACTTAGAAGCTTCATCTGTGTTCTACTATGGTGATTTTATTGTCTCCGCATACCGCAGCACGCGACATAGTTTTGCAGACGATAAGTACAACCGTTTCAGAGAGAAGAGCGGCCAATGTGACGATCTGGCTTTAAGTCGATTCGATAACAAATGACGAAAACGGACGGATTTCTCAGGTTTTTACTACATATGAACACTTTTCAGATTCTCCCGTGCAACTCGGCTGCTAGTCCTCCTTTCATGCAGATTCTTTAGGTCCTAGCTCATGTCCAAGGCATCAAAGCCAGCTAAAAAGTCAATAATCGATAGCTAAAACTTGAATTGTACTATTTCGTACTGGCTATTACATCAAATTAGAAGCTTCATCTGTGTTCTACTGTGGTGGTTTCAGTGTCTCCGCCTACCGCAGCATACGACATAGCTTTCCAGACGATAAGTACAACCGTTTCAGAGAGAAGAGCGGCCAATGTGACGATCTGGCTTTAAGTCGATTCGATAACAAATGACGAAACCGGACGGATTTCTCAGGTTTTTACTACATATGAAAAACTTTTCACATTCTCCCGTGCAACTCGGCTGCTAGTCCTCCTTTCATGCAGAATCTTATGGTCCTAGGTCATGTCCAAGGCACCAAAGCCAGCTAAAAAGTCAATAATCGGTACCTAAAACTTGAATTGTACTACTTCTTACTGGCTATTACATCAACTTAGAAGCTTCATCTGTGTTCTACTATGGTGCTTTTAGTGTCTCCACATACCGCATCACGCGACATAGCTTTGCAGGCGATAAGTACAACCGTTTCAGAGAGAAGAGCGGCCAATGTGACGATCTGGCCTTAAGTCGATTCGATAACAAATGACGAAAACGGACGGATTTCTCAGGTTTTTACTACATATGAACACTTTTCACATTCTCCCATCCAACGCGGCTGCTAGTCCTCCTTTCATGCAGAATCTTAAGGTCCTAGCTCATGTCCAAGGCACCAAAGCCAGCTAAAAAGTCAATAATCGATACCTAAAACTTTAATTGTACTACTTCTTACTGGCTATTACATCATATTAGAAGCTTCATCTGTGTTCTACTATGGTGCTTTTAGTGTCTCCGCATACCGCATCACGCGACATAGCTTTGCAGGCGATAAGTACAACCGTTTCAGAGAGAAGAGCGGCCAATGTGACGATCTGGCTTTAAATCGATTCGATAACAAATGACGAAAACGGACGGATTTCTCAGGTTTTTACTACATATAAACACTTTTCACATTCTCCCATCCAACGCGGCTGCTAGTTCTCCTTTCATGCAGAATCTTAAGGTCCTAGCTCATGTCCAAGGCACCAAAGCCAGCTAAAAAGTCAATAATCGATACCTAAAACTTTAATTCTACTACTTCTTACTGGCTATTACATCATCATAGAAGCTTCATCTGTGTTCTACTATGGTGCTTTTAGTGTCTCCGCATACCGCATCACGCGACATAGCTTTGCAGGCGATAAGTACAACCGTTTCAGAGAGAAGAGCGGCCAATGTGACGATCTGGCTTTAAGTCGATTCGATAACAAATGACGAAAACGGACGGATTTCTCAGGTTTTTGCTACATATGAACACTTTTCACATTCTCCCATCCAACGCGGCTGCTAGTCCTTCTGTCATGCAGAATGTTAAGGTCCTAGCTCATGTCCAAGGCACCAAAGCCAGCTAAAAAGTCAATAATCGATACCTAATACTTTAATTGTACTACTTCTTACTGGCTATTACATCGACTTAGAAGCTTCATCTGTGTTCTACTATGGTGATTTTATTGTCTCCGCATTCCGCAGCACGCGACGTAGCTTTGCAGACGATAAGTACAAACGTTTCAGAGAGAAGAGCGGCCAATGTGACGATCGGGCTTTAAGTCGATTCGATAACAAATGACGAAAACGGAAGGATTTCTCAGGTTTCTACTACATATGAACACATTTCACATTCTCCCGTGCAACGCGGCTGCTAGGCCTCCTTTCATGCAGAATCTTAAGGTCCTAGCTCATGTCCAAGGCACCAAAGCCAGCTAAAAAGTCAATAATCGATACCTAAAACTTGAGTTGTACTACTTCTTACTGGCTATTACATCAACATAGAAGCTTCATCTGTTTTATACTATGGTGCTTTTAGTGTCTGCGCATACCGCAGCACGCGACATAGCTTTGCAGACGATAAGTACAACCGTTTCAGAGAGAAGAGCGGCTAATGTGACGATCTGGCTTTAAGTCGATTCGATAACAAATGACGAAAACGGACGGATTTCTCAGGTTTTTACTACATATGAACACTTTTCAGATTCTCCCGTGCAACTCGGCTGCTAGTCCTCCTTTCATGCAGATTCTTTAGGTCCTAGCTCATGTCCAAGGCATCAAAGCCAGCTAAAAAGTCAATAATCGATAGCTAAAACTTGAATTGTACTATTTCTTACTGGCTATTACATCAAATTAGAAGCTTCATCTGTGTTCTACTGTGGTGGTTTCAGTGTCTCCGCCTACCGCAGCATACGACATAGCTTTCCAGACGATAGGTACAACCGTTTCAGAGAGAAGAGCGGCCAATGTGACGATCTGGCTTTAAGTCGATTCGATAACAAATGACGAAACCGGACGGATTTCTCAGGTTTTTACTACATATGAAAAACTTTTCACATTCTCCCGTGCAACTCGGCTGCTAGTCCTCCTTTCATGCAGAATCTTATGGTCCTAGGTCATGTCCAAGGCACCAAAGCCAGCTAAAAAGTCAATAATCGGTACCTAAAACTTGAATTGTACTACTTCTTACTGGCTATTACATCAACTTAGAAGCTTCATCTGTGTTCTACTATGGTGCTTTTAGTGTCTCCACATACCGCATCACGCGACATAGCTTTGCAGGCGATAAGTACAACCGTTTCAGAGAGAAGAGCGGCCAATGTGACGATCTGGCCTTAAGTCGATTCGATAACAAATGACGAAAACGGACGGATTTCTCAGGTTTTTACTACATATGAACACTTTTCACATTCTCCCATCCAACGCGGCTGCTAGTCCTCCTTTCATGCAGAATCTTAAGGTCCTAGCTCATGTCCAAGGCACCAAAGCCAGCTAAAAAGTCAATAATCGATACCTAAAACTTTAATTGTACTACTTCTTACTGGCTATTACATCATATTAGAAGCTTAATCTGTGTTCTACTATGGTGCTTTTAGTGTCTCCGCATACCGCATCACGCGACATAGCTTTGCAGGCGATAAGTACAACCGTTTCAGAGAGAAGAGCGGCCAATGTGACGATCTGGCTTTAAGTCGATTCGATAACAAATGACGAAAACGGACGGATTTCTCAGGTTTTTACTACATATAAACACTTTTCACATTCTCCCATCCAACGCGGCTGCTAGTTCTCCTTTCATGCAGAATCTTAAGGTCCTAGCTCATGTCCAAGGCACCAAAGCCAGCTAAAAAGTCAATAATCGATACCTAAAACTTTAATTCTACTACTTCTTACTGGCTATTACATCATCATAGAAGCTTCATCTGTGTTCTACTATGGTGCTTTTAGTGTCTCCGCATACCGCATCACGCGACATAGCTTTGCAGGCGATAAGTACAACCGTTTCAGAGAGAAGAGCGGCCAATGTGACGATCTGGCTTTAAGTCGATTCGATAACAAATGACGAAAACGGACGGATTTCTCAGGTTTTTGCTACATATGAACACTTTTCACATTCTCCCATCCAACGCGGCTGCTAGTCCTCCTTTCATGCAGAATCTTAAGGTCCTAGCTCATGTCCAAGGCACCAAAGCCAGCTAAAAAGTCAATAATCGATACCTAAAACTTTAATTGTACTACTTCTTACTGGCTATTACATCGACTTAGAAGCTTCATCTGTGTTCTACTATGGTGATTTTATTGTCTCCGCATTCCGCAGCACGCGACGTAGCTTTGCAGACGATAAGTACAAACGTTTCAGAGAGAAGTGCGGCCAATGTGACGATCGGGCTTTAAGTCGATTCGATAACAAATGACGAAAACGGACGGATTTCTCAGGTTTCTACTACATATGAACACATTTCACATTCTCCCGTGCAACGCGGCTGCTAGGCCTCCTTTCATGCAGAATCTTAAGGTCCTAGCTCATGTCCAAGGCACCAAAGCCAGCTAAAAAGTCAATAATCGATACCTAAAACTTGAGTAGTACTACTTCTTACTGGCTATTACATCAACATAGAAGCTTCATCTGTTTTATACTATGGTGCTTTTAGTGTCTGCGCATACCGCAGCACGCGACATAGCTTTGCAGACGATAAGTACAACCGTTTCAGAGAGAAGAGCGGCTAATGTGACGATCTGGCTTTAAGTCGATTCGATAACAAATGACGAAAACGGACGGATTTCTCAGGTTTCTACTACATATGAACACATTTCACATTCTCCCGTGCAACGCGGTTGCTAGTCCTCCTTTCATGCAAAATCGTAAGGTCCTAGCTCATGTCCAAGGCACCAAAGCCAGCTAAAAAGTCAATAATCGATACCTAAAACTTGAACTGTACTACTTCTTACTGGCTATTACATCAACTTAGAAGCTTCATCTGTGTTCTACAATGGTGCTTTTAGTGTCTCCGCATACCGCAGCACGCGACATAGCTTTGCAGACGATAAGTACAACCGTTTCAGAGAGAAGAGCGGCCAATGTGACGATCGGGCTTTAAGGCGATACGATAACAAATGACGAAAACGGACGGATTTCTCAGGTTTCTACTACATATGAACACATTTCACATTCTCCCGTGCAACGCGGCTGCTAGTCCTCCTATCATGCAGAATCTTAAGGTCCTAGCTCATGTCCAAGGCACCAAAGCCAGCTAAAAAGTCAATAATCGATACCTAAAACTTCAGTTTTACTACTTCTTACTGGCTATTACATCAACTTAGAAGCTTCATCTGTTTTATACTATGGTGCTTTTAGTGTCTGTGCATACCGCAGCACGCGACATAGTTTTGGAGACGATAAGTACAACCGTTTCAGAGAGAAGAGCGGCCAATGTGACGATCTGGCTTTAAGTCGATTCGATAACAAATGACGAAAACGGACGGATTTCTCAGGTTTTTACTACATATGAACACTTTTCAGATTCTCCCGTGCAACTCGGCTGCTAGTCCTCCTTTCATGCAGATTCTTTAGGTCCTAGCTCATGTCCAAGGCATCAAAGCCAGCTAAAAAGTCAATAATCGATAGCTAAAACTTGAATTGTACTATTTCTTACTGGCTATTACATCAAATTAGAAGCTTCATCTGTGTTCTACTGTGGTGGTTTCAGTGTCTCCGCCTACCGCAGCATACGACATAGCTTTCCAGACGATAAGTACAACCGTTTCAGAGAGAAGAGCGGCCAATGTGACGATCTGGCTTTAAGTCGATTCGATAACAAATGACGAAACCGGACGGATTTCTCAGGTTTTTACTACATATGAAAAACTTTTCACATTCTCCCGTGCAACTCGGCTGCTAGTCCTCCTTTCATGCAGAATCTTAAGGTCCTAGGTCATGTCCAAGGCACCAAAGCCAGCTAAAAAGTCAATAATCGGTACCTAAAACTTGAATTGTACTACTTCTTACTGGCTATTACATCAACTTAGAAGCTTCATCTGTGTTCTACTATGGTGCTTTTAGTGTCTCCACATACCGCATCACGCGACATAGCTTTGCAGGCGATAAGTACAACCGTTTCAGAGAGAAGAGCGGCCAATGTGACGATCTGGCCTTAAGTCGATTCGATAACAAATGACGAAAACGGACGGATTTCTCAGGTTTTTACTACATATGAACACTTTTCACATTCTCCCATCCAACGCGGCTGCTAGTCCTCCTTTCATGCAGAATCTTAAGGTCCTAGCTCATGTCCAAGGCACCAAAGCCAGCTAAAAAGTCAATAATCGATACCTAAAACTTTAATTGTACTACTTCTTACTGGCTATTACATCATATTAGAAGCTTAATCTGTGTTCTACTATGGTGCTTTTAGTGTCTCCGCATACCGCATCACGCGACATAGCTTTGCAGGCGATAAGTACAACCGTTTCAGAGAGAAGAGCGGCCAATGTGACGATCTGGCTTTAAGTCGATTCGATAACAAATGACGAAAACGGACGGATTTCTCAGGTTTTTACTACATATAAACACTTTTCACATTCTCCCATCCAACGCGGCTGCTAGTTCTCCTTTCATGCAGAATCTTAAGGTCCTAGCTCATGTCCAAGGCACCAAAGCCAGCTAAAAAGTCAATAATCGATACCTAAAACTTTAATTCTACTACTTCTTACTGGCTATTACATCATCATAGAAGCTTCATCTGTGTTCTACTATGGTGCTTTTAGTGTCTCCGCATACCGCATCACGCGACATAGCTTTGCAGGCGATAAGTACAACCGTTTCAGAGAGAAGAGCGGCCAATGTGACGATCTGGCTTTAAGTCGATTCGATAACAAATGACGAAAACGGACGGATTTCTCAGGTTTTTGCTACATATGAACACTTTTCACATTCTCCCATCCAACGCGGCTGCTAGTCCTCCTTTCATGCAGAATCTTAAGGTCCTAGCTCATGTCCAAGGCACCAAAGCCAGCTAAAAAGTCAATAATCGATACCTAAAACTTTAATTGTACTACTTCTTACTGGCTATTACATCGACTTAGAAGCTTCATCTGTGTTCTACTATGGTGATTTTATTGTCTCCGCATTCCGCAGCACGCGACGTAGCTTTGCAGACGATAGGTACAAACGTTTCAGAGAGAAGAGCGGCCAATGTGACGATCGGGCTTTAAGTCGATTCGATAACAAATGACGAAAACGGACGGATTTCTCAGGTTTCTACTACATATGAACACATTTCACATTCTCCCGTGCAACGCGGCTGCTAGGCCTCCTTTCATGCAGAATCTTAAGGTCCTAGCTCATGTCCAAGGCACCAAAGCCAGCTAAAAAGTCAATAATCGATACCTAAAACTTGAGTAGTACTACTTCTTACTGGCTATTACATCAACATAGAAGCTTCATCTGTTTTATACTATGGTGCTTTTAGTGTCTGCGCATACCGCAGCACGCGACATAGCTTTGCAGACGATAAGTACAACCGTTTCAGAGAGAAGAGCGGCCAATGTGACGATCTGGCTTTAAGTCGATTCGATAACAAATGACGAAAACGGACGGATTTCTCAGGTTTTTACTACATATGAACACTTTTCACATTCTCCCGTGCAACTCGGCTGCTAGTCCTCCTTTCATGCAGAATCTTAAGGTCCTAGCTCATGCCCAAGGCACCAAAGCCAGCTAAAAAGTAAATAATCAGTACCTAAAACTTGAATTGTACTACTTCTTACTGGCTATTACATCAACTTAGAAGCTTCATCTGTGTTCTACTATGGTGCTTTTAGTGTCTCCGCATACCGCAGCACGCGACATAGCTTTGCAGACGATAAGTAGAACCGTTTCAGAGAGAAGAGCGGCCAATGTGACGATCTGGCTTTAAGTCGATTCGATAACAATTGACGAAAACGGACGGATTTCTCAGGTTTTTACTACATATGAACACTTTTCACATTCTCCCGTGCAACTCGGCTGCTAGTCCTCCTTTCTTGCAGAATCTTAAGGTCCTAGCTCATGTCCAAGGCACCAAATCCATCTAAGAAGTCAATAATCGATACCTATAACTTGAATTGTACTACTTCTTACTGGCTATTACATCGACTTAGAAGCTTCATCTGTGTTCTACTATGGTGATTTTATTGTCTCCGCATACCGCAGCACGCGACATAGTTTTGCAGACGATAAGTACAACCGTTTCAGAGAGAAGAGCGGCCAATGTGACGATCTGGCTTTAAGTCGATTCGATAACAAATGACGAAAACGGACGGATTTCTCAGGTTTTTACTACATATGAACACTTTTCAGATTCTCCCGTGCAACTCGGCTGCTAGTCCTCCTTTCATGCAGATTCTTTAGGTCCTAGCTCATGTCCAAGGCATCAAAGCCAGCTAAAAAGTCAATAATCGATAGCTAAAACTTGAATTGTACTATTTCGTACTGGCTATTACATCAAATTAGAAGCTTCATCTGTGTTCTACTGTGGTGGTTTCAGTGTCTCCGCCTACCGCAGCATACGACATAGCTTTCCAGACGATAAATACAACCGTTTCAGAGAGAAGAGCGGCCAATGTGACGATCTGGCTTTAAGTCGATTCGATAACAAATGACGAAACCGGACGGATTTCTCAGGTTTTTACTACATATGAAAAACTTTTCACATTCTCCCGTGCAACTCGGCTGCTAGTCCTCCTTTCATGCAGAATCTTAAGGTCCTAGCTCATGTCCAAGGCACCAAAGCCAGCTAAAAAGTCAATAATCGGTACCTAAAACTTGAATTGTACTACTTCTTACTGGCTATTACATCAACTTAGAAGCTTCATCTGTGTTCTACTATGGTGCTTTTAGTGTCTCCACATACCGCATCACGCGACATAGCTTTGCAGGCGATAAGTACAACCGTTTCAGAGAGAAGAGCGGCCAATGTGACGATCTGGCCTTAAGTCGATTCGATAACAAATGACGAAAACGGACGGATTTCTCAGGTTCTTACTACATATGAACACTTTTCACATTCTCCCATCCAACGCGGCTGCTAGTCCTCCTTTCATGCAGAATCTTAAGGTCCTAGCTCATGTCCAAGGCACCAAAGCCAGCTAAAAAGTCAATAATCGATACCTAAAACTTTAATTGTACTACTTCTTACTGGCTATTACATCATATTAGAAGCTTCATCTGTGTTCTACTATGGTGCTTTTAGTGTCTCCGCATACCGCATCACGCGACATAGCTTTGCAGGCGATAAGTACAACCGTTTCAGAGAGAAGAGCGGCCAATGTGACGATCTGGCTTTAAATCGATTCGATAACAAATGACGAAAACGGACGGATTTCTCAGGTTTTTACTACATATAAACACTTTTCACATTCTCCCATCCAACGCGGCTGCTAGTTCTCCTTTCATGAAGAATCTTAAGGTCCTAGCTCATGTCCAAGGCACCAAAGCCAGCTAAAAAGTCAATAATCGATACCTAAAACTTTAATTCTACTACTTCTTACTGGCTATTACATCATCATAGAAGCTTCATCTGTGTTCTACTATGGTGCTTTTAGTGTCTCCGCATACCGCATCACGCGACATAGCTTTGCAGGCGATAAGTACAACCGTTTCAGAGAGAAGAGCGGCCAATGTGACGATCTGGCTTTAAGTCGATTCGATAACAAATGACGAAAACGGACGGATTTCTCAGGTTTTTGCTACATATGAACACTTTTCACATTCTCCCATCCAACGCGGCTGCTAGTCCTTCTTTCATGCAGAATCTTAAGGTCCTAGCTCATGTCCAAGGCACCAAAGCCAGCTAAAAAGTCAATAATCGATACCTAATACTTTAATTGTACTACTTCTTACTGGCTATTACATCGACTTAGAAGCTTCATCTGTGTTCTACTATGGTGATTTTATTGTCTCCGCATTCCGCAGCACGCGACGTAGCTTTGCAGACGATAGGTACAAACGTTTCAGAGAGAAGAGCGGCCAATGTGACGATCGGGCTTTAAGTCGATTCGATAACAAATGACGAAAACGGAAGGATTTCTCAGGTTTCTACTACATATGAACACATTTCACATTCTCCCGTGCAACGCGGCTGCTAGGCCTCCTTTCATGCAGAATCTTAAGGTCCTAGCTCATGTCCAAGGCACCAAAGCCAGCTAAAAAGTCAATAATCGATACCTAAAACTTGAGTTGTACTACTTCTTACTGGCTATTACATCAACATAGAAGCTTCATCTGTTTTATACTATGGTGCTTTTAGTGTCTGCGCATACCGCAGCACGCGACATAGCTTTGCAGACGATAAGTACAACCGTTTCAGAGAGAAGAGCGGCTAATGTGACGATCTGGCTTTAAGTCGATTCGATAACAAATGACGAAAACGGACGGATTTCTCAGGTTTTTAGTACATATGAACACTTTTCAGATTCTCCCGTGCAACTCGGCTGCTAGTCCTCCTTTCATGCAGATTCTTTAGGTCCTAGCTCATGTCCAAGGCATCAAAGCCAGCTAAAAAGTCAATAATCGATAGCTAAAACTTGAATTGTACTATTTCTTACTGGCTATTACATCAAATTAGAAGCTTCATCTGTGTTCTACTGTGGTGGTTTCAGTGTCTCCGCCTACCGCAGCATACGACATAGCTTTCCAGACGATAAGTACAACCGTTTCAGAGAGAAGAGCGGCCAATGTGACGATCTGGCTTTAAGTCGATTCGATAACAAATGACGAAACCGGACGGATTTCTCAGGTTTTTACTACATATGAAAAACTTTTCACATTCTCCCGTGCAACTCGGCTGCTAGTCCTCCTTTCATGCAGAATCTTATGGTCCTAGGTCATGTCCAAGGCACCAAAGCCAGCTAAAAAGTCAATAATCGGTACCTAAAACTTGAATTGTACTACTTCTTACTGGCTATTACATCAACTTAGAAGCTTCATCTGTGTTCTACTATGGTGCTTTTAGTGTCTCCACATACCGCATCACGCGACATAGCTTTGCAGGCGATAAGTACAACCGTTTCAGAGAGAAGAGCGGCCAATGTGACGATCTGGCCTTAAGTCGATTCGATAACAAATGACGAAAACGGACGGATTTCTCAGGTTTTTACTACATATGAACACTTTTCACATTCTCCCATCCAACGCGGCTGCTAGTCCTCCTTTCATGCAGAATCTTAAGGTCCTAGCTCATGTCCAAGGCACCAAAGCCAGCTAAAAAGTCAATAATCGATACCTAAAACTTTAATTGTACTACTTCTTACTGGCTATTACATCATATTAGAAGCTTAATCTGTGTTCTACTATGGTGCTTTTAGTGTCTCCGCATACCGCATCACGCGACATAGCTTTGCAGGCGATAAGTACAACCGTTTCAGAGAGAAGAGCGGCCAATGTTACGATCTGGCTTTAAGTCGATTCGATAACAAATGACGAAAACGGACGGATTTCTCAGGTTTTTACTACATATAAACACTTTTCACATTCTCCCATCCAACGCGGCTGCTAGTTCTCCTTTCATGCAGAATCTTAAGGTCCTAGCTCATGTCCAAGGCACCAAAGCCAGCTAAAAAGTCAATAATCGATACCTAAAACTTTAATTCTACTACTTCTTACTGGCTATTACATCATCATAGAAGCTTCATCTGTGTTCTACTATGGTGCTTTTAGTGTCTCCGCATACCGCATCACGCGACATAGCTTTGCAGGCGATAAGTACAACCGTTTCAGAGAGAAGAGCGGCCAATGTGACGATCTGGCTTTAAGTCGATTCGATAACAAATGACGAAAACGGACGGATTTCTCAGGTTTTTGCTACATATGAACACTTTTCACATTCTCCCATCCAACGCGGCTGCTAGTCCTCCTTTCATGCAGAATCTTAAGGTCCTAGCTCATGTCCAAGGCACCAAAGCCAGCTAAAAAGTCAATAATCGATACCTAAAACTTTAATTGTACTACTTCTTACTGGCTATTACATCGACTTAGAAGCTTCATCTGTGTTCTACTATGGTGATTTTATTGTCTCCGCATTCCGCAGCACGCGACGTAGCTTTGCAGACGATAAGTACAAACGTTTCAGAGAGAAGAGCGGCCAATGTGACGATCGGGCTTTAAGTCGATTCGATAACAAATGACGAAAACGGACGGATTTCTCAGGTTTCTACTACATATGAACACATTTCACATTCTCCCGTGCAACGCGGCTGCTAGGCCTCCTTTCATGCAGAATCTTAAGGTCCTAGCTCATGTCCAAGGCACCAAAGCCAGCTAAAAAGTCAATAATCGATACCTAAAACTTGAGTAGTACTACTTCTTACTGGCTATTACATCAACATAGAAGCTTCATCTGTTTTATACTATGGTGCTTTTAGTGTCTGCGCATACCGCAGCACGCGACATAGCTTTGCAGACGATAAGTACAACCGTTTCAGAGAGAAGAGCGGCTAATGTGACGATCTGGCTTTAAGTCGATTCGATAACAAATGACGAAAACGGACGGATTTCTCAGGTTTCTACTACATATGAACACATTTCACATTCTCCCGTGCAACGCGGTTGCTAGTCCTCCTTTCATGCAAAATCGTAAGGTCCTAGCTCATGTCCAAGGCACCAAAGCCAGCTAAAAAGTCAATAATCGATACCTAAAACTTGAACTGTACTACTTCTTACTGGCTATTACATCAACTTAGAAGCTTCATCTGTGTTCTACAATGGTGCTTTTAGTGTCTCCGCATACCGCAGCACGCGACATAGCTTTGCAGACGATAAGTACAACCGTTTCAGAGAGAAGAGCGGCCAATGTGACGATCGGGCTTTAAGGCGATACGATAACAAATGACGAAAACGGACGGATTTCTCAGGTTTCTACTACATATGAACACATTTCACATTCTCCCGTGCAACGCGGCTGCTAGTCCTCCTATCATGCAGAATCTTAAGGTCCTAGCTCATGTCCAAGGCACCAAAGCCAGCTAAAAAGTCAATAATCGATACCTAAAACTTCAGTTTTACTACTTCTTACTGGCTATTACATCAACTTAGAAGCTTCATCTGTTTTATACTATGGTGCTTTTAGTGTCTGCGCATACCGCAGCACGCGACATAGTTTTGCAGACGATAAGTACAACCGTGTCAGAGAGAAGAGCGGCCAATGTGACGATCTGGCTTTAAGTCGATTCGATAACAAATGACGAAAACGGACGGATTTCTCAGGTTTTTACTACATATGAACACTTTTCAGATTCTCCCGTGCAACTCGGCTGCTAGTCCTCCTTTCATGCAGATTCTTTAGGTCCTAGCTCATGTCCAAGGCATCAAAGCCAGCTAAAAAGTCAATAATCGATAGCTAAAACTTGAATTGTACTATTTCTTACTGGCTATTACATCAAATTAGAAGCTTCATCTGTGTTCTACTGTGGTGGTTTCAGTGTCTCCGCCTACCGCAGCATACGACATAGCTTTCCAGACGATAAGTACAACCGTTTCAGAGAGAAGAGCGGCCAATGTGACGATCTGGCTTTAAGTCGATTCGATAACAAATGACGAAACCGGACGGATTTCTCAGGTTTTTACTACATATGAAAAACTTTTCACATTCTCCCGTGCAACTCGGCTGCTAGTCCTCCTTTCATGCAGAATCTTAAGGTCCTAGGTCATGTCCAAGGCACCAAAGCCAGCTAAAAAGTCAATAATCGGTACCTAAAACTTGAATTGTACTACTTCTTACTGGCTATTACATCAACTTAGAAGCTTCATCTGTGTTCTACTATGGTGCTTTTAGTGTCTCCAAATACCGCATCACGCGACATAGCTTTGCAGGCGATAAGTACAACCGATTCAGAGAGAAGAGCGGCCAATGTGACGATCTGGCCTTAAGTCGATTCGATAACAAATGACGAAAACGGACGGATTTCTCAGGTTTTTACTACATATGAACACTTTTCACATTCTCCCATCCAACGCGGCTGCTAGTCCTCCTTTCATGCAGAATCTTAAGGTCCTAGCTCATGTCCAAGGCACCAAAGCCAGCTAAAAAGTCAATAATCGATACCTAAAACTTTAATTGTACTACTTCTTACTGGCTATTACATCATATTAGAAGCTTAATCTGTGTTCTACTATGGTGCTTTTAGTGTCTCCGCATACCGCATCACGCGACATAGCTTTGCAGGCGATAAGTACAACCGTTTCAGAGAGAAGAGCGGCCAATGTGACGATCTGGCTTTAAGTCGATTCGATAACAAATGACGAAAACGGACGGATTTCTCAGGTTTTTACTACATATAAACACTTTTCACATTCTCCCATCCAACGCGGCTGCTAGTTCTCCTTTCATGCAGAATCTTAAGGTCCTAGCTCATGTCCAAGGCACCAAAGCCAGCTAAAAAGTCAATAATCGATACCTAAAACTTTAATTCTACTACTTCTTACTGGCTATTACATCATCATAGAAGCTTCATCTGTGTTCTACTATGGTGCTTTTAGTGTCTCCGCATACCGCATCACGCGACATAGCTTTGAAGGCGATAAGTACAACCGTTTCAGAGAGAAGAGCGGCCAATGTGACGATCTGGCTTTAAGTCGATTCGATAACAAATGACGAAAACGGACGGATTTCTCAGGTTTTTGCTACATATGAACACTTTTCACATTCTCCCATCCAACGCGGCTGCTAGTCCTCCTTTCATGCAGAATCTTAAGGTCCTAGCTCATGTCCAAGGCACCAAAGCCAGCTAAAAAGTCAATAATCGATACCTAAAACTTTAATTGTACTACTTCTTACTGGCTATTACATCGACTTAGAAGCTTCATCTGTGTTCTACTATGGTGATTTTATTGTCTCCGCATTCCGCAGCACGCGACGTAGCTTTGCAGACGATAAGTACAAACGTTTCAGAGAGAAGAGCGGCCAATGTGACGATCGGGCTTTAAGTCGATTCGATAACAAATGACGAAAACGGACGGATTTCTCAGGTTTCTACTACATATGAACACATTTCACATTCTCCCGTGCAACGCGGCTGCTAGGCCTCCTTTCATGCAGAATCTTAAGGTCCTAGCTCATGTCCAAGGCACCAAAGCCAGCTAAAAAGTCAATAATCGATACCTAAAACTTGAGTAGTACTACTTCTTACTGGCTATTACATCAACATAGAAGCTTCATCTGTTTTATACTATGGTGCTTTTAGTGTCTGCGCATACCGCAGCACGCGACATAGCTTTGCAGACGATAAGTACAACCGTTTCAGAGAGAAGAGCGGCTAATGTGACGATCTGGCTTTAAGTCGATTCGATAACAAATGACGAAAACGGACGGATTTCTCAGGTTTTTACTACACATAAACACTTTTCACATTCTCCCGTGCAACTCGGCTGCTAGTCCTTCTTTCATGCAGAATCTTAAGGTCCTAGCTCATGTCCAAGGCACCAAAGCCAGCTAAAATGTCAATAATCGATACCTAAAACTTGAATTGTACTACTTCTTACTGGCTATTACATCATATTAGAAGCTTCATCTGTGTTCTACTATGGTGCTTTTAGTGTCTCCGCATACCGCATCACGCGACATAGCTTTGCAGGCGATAAGTACAACCGTTTCAGAGAGAAGAGCGGCAAATGTGACGATCTGGCTTTAAGTCGATTCGATAACAAATGACGAAAACGGACGGATTTCTCAGGTTTTTACTACATATGAACACTTTTCACATTCTCCCATCCAACGCGGCTGCTAGTCCTCCTTTCATGCAGAATCTTAAGGTCCTAGCTCATGTCCAAGGCACCAAAGCCAGCTAAAAAGTCAATAATCAGTACCTAAAACTTGAATTGTACTACTTCTTACTCGCTATTACATCAACTTAGAAACTTAATCTGTGTTCTACTATGGTGCTTTTAGTGTCTCCGCATACCGCAGCACGCCACATAGCTTTGCAGACGATAAGTACATCCGTTTCAGAGAGAAGAGCGGCCAAGTGACGATCTAGCTTTAAGGCGATTCGATAACAAATGACGAAAACGGACGGATTTCTCAGGTTTTTACTACATATGAACACTTTTCATATTGTCCCGTGCAACTCGGCTGCTAGTCCTCCTTTCATGCAGAATCTTAAGGTCCTAGCTCATGTCCAAGGCACCAAAGCCAGCTAAAAAGTCAATAATCGATACCTAAAACTTCAGTTTTACTACTTCTTACTGGCTATTACATCATATTAGAAGCTTCATCTGCGTTCTACTATGGTGCTTTTAGTGTCTCCACATACCGCAGCACGCGACATAGCTTTGAAGACGATAAGTATAATCGTTTCAGAGAGAAGAGCGGCCAATGTGACGACCTGTTTTTAAGTCGATTCGATAACAAATGACGAAAACGGACGGATTTCTCAGGTTTTTACTACATTTGAATACTTTTCACATTCTCCCGTGCAACTCGGCTCCTAGTCCTCCTTTCATGCAGAATCTTAAGGTCCTAGCTCATGTCCAAGGCACCAAAGCCAGCTAAAAAGTCAATAATCGATACCTAAAACTTGAGTTGTACTACTTCTTACTGGCTATTACATCAACTTAGAAGCTTCATCTGTGTTCTACTATGGTGCTTTTAGTGTCTCCGCATACCGCAGCACGCGACATAGCTTTGCAGACGATAAGTACAACCGTTTCAGAGAGAAGAGCGGCCAATGTGACGATCTGGCTTTAAGTCGATTCGATAACAATTGACGAAAACGGACGGATTTCTCAGGTTTTTACTACATATGAACACTTTTCACATTCTCCCGTGCAACTCGGCTGCTAGTCCTCCTTTCTTGCAGAATCTTAAGGTCCTAGCTCATGTCCAAGGCAACAAAGCCAGCTAAAAAATCAATAATCGATACCTAAAACTTGAATTGTACTACTTCTTACTGGCTATTACATCGACTTAGAAGCTTCATCTGTGTTCTACTATGGTGATTTTATTGTCTCCGCATACCGCAGCACGCGACTTAGCTTTGCAGACGATAAGTACAACTGTTTCAGAGAGAAGAGCGGCCAACGTGACGATCGGGCTTTAAGTCGATTTGATAACAAATGACGAAAACGGACGGATTTCTCAGGTTTCTACTACATATGAACACATTTCACATTCTCCCGTGCAACGCGGCTGCTAGTCCTCCTATCATGCAGAATCTTAAGGTCCTAGCTCATGTCCAAGGCACCAAAGCCAGCTAAAAAGTCAATAATCGATACCTAAAACTTCAGTTTTACTACTTCTTACTGGCTATTACATCAACTTAGAAGCTTCATCTGTTTTATACTATGGTGCTTGTAGTGTCTGCGCATACCGCAGCACGCGACATAGCTTTGCAGACGATAAGTACAACCGTTTCAGAGAGAAGAGCGGCCAATGTGACGATCTGGCTTTAAGTCGATTCGATAACAAATGACGAAAACGGACGAATTTCTCAGGTTTTTACTACATATGAACACTTTTCAGATTCTCCCGTGCAACTCGGCTGCTAGTCCTCCTTTCATGCAGATTCTTAAGGTCCTAGCTCATGTCCAAGGCATCAAAGCCAGCTAAAAAGTCAATAATCGATACCTAAAACTTGAATTGTACTATTTCTTACTGGCTATTACATCAAATTAGAAGCTTCATCTGTGTGCTACTGTGGTGGTTTCAGTGTCTCCGCCTACCGCAGCATACGACATAGCTTTGCAGACGATAAGTACAACCGTTTCAGAGAGAAGAGCGGCCAATGTGACGATCTGGCTTTAAGTCGATTCGATAACAAATGACGAAAACGGACGGATTTCTCAGGTTTTTACTACATATGAAAACTTTTCACATTCTCCCGTGCAACTCGGCTGCTAGTCCTCCTTTCATGCAGAATCTTAAGGTCCTAGCTCATGTCCAAGGCACCAAAGCCAGCTAAAAAGTCAATAATCGATACCTAAAACTTGAATTGTACTACTTCTTACTGGCTATTACATCAACTTAGAAGCTTCATCTGTGTTCTACTATGGTGCTTTTAGTGTCTCCACATACCGCATCACGCGACATAGCTTTGCAGGCGATAAGTACAACAGTTTCAGAGAGAAGAGCGGCCAATGTGACGATCTGGCTTTAAGTCGATTCGATAACAAATGACGAAAACGGACGGATTTATCAGGTTTTTACTACATATGAACACTTTTCACATACTCCCATCCAACGCGGCTGCTAGTCCTCCTTTCATGCAGAATCTTAAGGTCCTAGCTCATGTCCAAGGCACCAAAGCCAGCTAAAAAGTCAATAATCGATACCTAAAACTTGAATTGTACTACTTCTTACTGGCTATTACATCATATTAGAAGCTTCATCTGTGTTCTACTATGGTGCTTTTAGTGTCTCCGCATACCGCATCACGCGACATAGCTTTGCAGGCGATAAGTACAACCGTTTCAGAGAGAAGAGCGGCCAATGTGACGATCTGGCTTTAAGTCGATTCGATAACAAATGACGAAAACGGACGGATTTCTCAGGTTTTTACTACATATAAACACTTTTCACATTCTCCCATCCAACGCGGCTGCTAGTCCTCCTTTCATGCAGAATCTTAAGGTCCTAGCTCATGTCCAAGGCACCAAAGCCAGCTAAAAAGTCAATAATCGATACCTAAAACTTTAATTCTACTACTTCTTACTGGCTATTACATCATCATAGAAGCTTCATCTGTGTAATACTATGGTGCTTTTAGTGTCTCCGCATACCGCATCACGCGACATAGCTTTGCAGGCGATAAGTACAACCGTTTCAGAGAGAAGAGCGGCCAATGTGACGATCTGGCTTTAAGTCGATTCGATAACAAATGACGAAAACGGACGGATTTCTCAGGTTTTTTTACATATGAACACTTTTCACATTCTCCCATCCAACGCGGCTGCTAGACCTCCTTTCATGCAGAATCTTAAGGTCCTAGCTCATGTCCAAGGCACCAAAGCCAGCTAAAAAGTTAATGATCGATACCTAAAACTTGAATTGTACTACTTCTTACTGGCTATTACATCGACTTAGAAGCTTCATCTGTGTTCTACTATGGTGATTTTATTGTCTCCACATACCGCAGCACGCGACGTAGCTTTGCAGACGATAAGTACAAACGTTTCAGAGAGAAGAGCGGCCAATGTGACGATCGGGCTTTAAGTCGATTCGATAACAAATGACGAAAACGGACGGATTTCTCAGGTTTCTACTACATATGAACACATTTCACATTCTCCCGTGCAACGCGGCTGCTAGTCCTCCTTTCATGCAGAATCTTAAGGTCCTAGCTCATGTCCAAGGCACTAAAGCCAGCTAAAAAGTCAATAATCGATACCTAAAACTTGAGTTGTACTACTTCTTACTGGCTATTACATCAATATAGAAGCTTCATCTGTTTTATACTATGGTGCTTTTAGTGTCTGCGCATACCGCAGCACGCGACATAGCTTTGCAGACGATAAGTACAACCCTTTCAGAGAGAAGAGCGGCCAATGTGACGATCTGGCTTTAAGTCGATTCGATAACAAATGACGAAAACGGACGGATTTCTCAGGTTTTTACTACATATGAACACTTTTCACATTCTCCCGTGCAACTCGGCTGCTAGTCCTCCTTTCATGCAGAATCTTAAGGTCCTAGCTCATGCCCAAGGCACCAAAGCCAGCTAAAAAGTAAATAATCAGTACCTAAAACTTGAATTGTACTACTTCTTGCTGGCTATTACATCAACTTAGTAGCTTCATCTGTGTTCTACTATGGTGCTTTTAGTGTCTCCGCATACCGCAGCACGCGACATAGCTTTGCAGACGATAAGTACAACCGTTTCAGAGAGAAGAGCGGCCAATGTGACGATCTGGCTTTAAGTCGATTCGATAACAAAAGACGAAAACGGACGGATTTCTCAGGTTTTTACTACATATGAACACTTTTCACATTCTCCCCTGCAACTCGGCTGCTAGTCCTCCTTTCTTGCAGAATCTTAAGGTCCTAGCTCATGTCCAAGGCAACAAAGCCAGCTAAAAAATCAGTAATCGATACCTAAAACTAGAATTGTACTACTTCTTACTGGCTATTACATCAACTTAGAAGCTTCATCTGTGTTCTACTATGGTGCTTTTAGTGTCTCCGCATACCGCAGCACGCGACATAGCTTTGAAGACGATAAGTATAATCGTTTCAGAGAGAAGAGCGGCCAATGTGACGATCTGTTTTTAAGTCGATTCGATAACAAATGACGAAAACGGACGGATTTCTCAGGTTTTTGCTACATTTGAATACTTTTCACATTCTCCCGTGCAACTCGGCTGCTAGTCCTCCTTTCATGCAGAATCTTAAGGTCCTAGCTCATGTCCAAGGCACCAAAGCCAGCTAAATAGTCAATAATCGATACCTAAAACTTGAATTGTACTACTTCTTACTGGCTATTACATCAACTTAGAAGCTTCATCTGTGTTCTACTACGGTGCTTTTAGTGTCTCCGCATACCGCAGCACGCGACATAGCTTTGAAGACGATAAGTACAATCGTTTCAGAGAGAAGAGCGGCCAATGTGACGATCTGGCTTTAAGTCGATTCGATAACAAATGACGAAAACGGACGGATTTCTCAGGTTTTTACTACATTTGAATACTTTTCACATTCTCCCGTGCAACTCGGCTGCTAGTCCTCCTTTCATGCAGAATCTTAAGGTCCTAGCTCATGTCCAAGGCACCAAAGCCAGCTAAAAAGTCAATAATCGATACAAAAAACTTGAATTGTAATACTTCTTACTGGCTATTACATCAACTTAGAAGCTTCATCTGTGTTCTACTATGGTGCTTTTAGTGTCTCCGCATACGGCATCACGCGACATAGCTTTGCAGGCGATAAGTACAACCGTTTCAGAGAGAAGAGCGGCCAATGTGACGATCTGGCTTTAAGTCGATTCGATAACAAATGACGAAAACGGACGGATTTCTCAGGTTTTTACTACATATGAACACTTTTCACATTCTCCCGTGCAACTCGGCTGCTAGTCCTCCTTTCATGCAGAATCTTAAGGTCCAAGCTCATGTCCAAGGCACCAAAGCCAGCTAAAAAGTCAATAATCGATACCTAAAACTTTAATTGTACTACTTCTTACTGGCTATTACATCATCATAGAAGCTTCATCTGTGTTCTACTATGGTGCTTTTAGTGTCTCCGCATACCGCAGCACGCGACATAGCTTTGCAGACGATAAGTACAGCCGTTTCAGAGAGAAGAGCGGCCAAGTGACGATCTAGCTTTAAGGCGATTCGATAACAAATGACGAAAACGGACGGATTTCTCAGGTTTTTACTACATATGAACACTTTTCATATTGTCCCGTGCAACTCGGCTGCTAGTCCTCCTTTCATGCAGAATCTTAAGGTCCTAGCTCATGTCCAAGGCACCAAATCCATCTAAGAAGTCAATAATCGATACCTAAAACTTGAATTGTACTACTTCCTACTGGCTATTACATCGACTTAGAAGCTTCATCTGTGTTCTACTATGGTGATTTTATTGTCTCCGCATACCGCAGCACGCGACGTAGCTTTGCAGACGATAAGTACAAACGTTTCAGAGAGAAGAGCGGCCAATGTGACGATCGGGCTTTAAGTCGATTCGATAACAAATGACGAAAACGGACGGATTTCTAAGGTTTCTACTACATATGAACACATTTCACATTCTCCCATACAACGCGGCTGCTAGTCCTCCTTTCATGCAGAATCTTAAGGTCCTAGCTCATGTCCAAGGCACCAAAGCCAGTTAAAAAGTCAATAATCGATACCTAAAACTTGAGTTGTGCTACTTCTTACTGGCTATTACATCAACTTAGAAGCTTCATGTGTTTTATACTATGGTGCTTTTAGTTTCTGCGCAAACCGCAGCACGCGACATAGCTTTGCAGACGATAAGTACAACCGTTTCAGAGAGAAGAGCGGCCAATGTGACGATCTGGCTTTAAGTCGATTCGATAACAAATGACGAAAACGGACGGATTTCTCAGGTTTTTACTACATATGAACACTTTTCACATTCTCCCGTGCAACTCGGCTGCTAGTCCTCCTTTCATGCAGAATCTTAAGGTCCTAGCTCATGCCCAAGGCACCAAAGCCAGCTAAAAAGTAAATAATCAGTACCTAAACCTTGAATTGTACTACTTCTTACTGGCTATTACAACAACTTAGAAGCTTCATCTGTGTTCTACTATGGTGCTTTTAGTGTCTCCGCATACCGCAGCACGCGACATAGCTTTGCAGACGATAAGTAGAACCGTTTCAGAGAGAAGAGCGGCCAATGTGACGATCTGGCTTTAAGTCGATTCGATAACAAATGACGAAAACGGACGGATTTCTCAGGTTTTTGCTACATATGAACACTTTTCACATTCTCCCATCCAACGCGGCTGCTAGTCCTCCTTTCATGCAGAATCTTAAGGTCCTAGCTCATGTCCAAGGCACCAAAGCCAGCTAAAAAGTCAATAATCGATACCTAAAACTTTAATTGTACTACTTCTTACTGGCTATTACATCGACTTAGAAGCTTCATCTGTGTTCTACTATGGTGATTTTATTGTCTCCGCATTCCGCAGCACGCGACGTAGCTTTGCAGACGATAAGTACAAACGTTTCAGAGAGAAGAGCGGCCAATGTGACGATCGGGCTTTAAGTCGATTCGATAACAAATGACGAAAACGGACGGATTTCTCAGGTTTCTACTACATATGAACACATTTCACATTCTCCCGTGCAACGCGGCTGCCAGGCCTCCTTTCATGCAGAATCTTAAGGTCCTAGCTCATGTCCAAGGCACCAAAGCCAGCTAAAAAGTCAATAATCGATACCTAAACCTTGAGTAGTACTACTTCTTACTGGCTATTACATCAACATAGAAGCTTCATCTGTTTTATACTATGGTGCTTTTAGTGTCTGCGCATACCGCAGCACGCGACATAGCTTTGCAGACGATAAGTACAACCGTTTCAGAGAGAAGAGCGGCTAATGTGACGATCTGGCTTTAAGTCGATTCGATAACAAATGACGAAAACGGACGGATTTCTCAGGTTTTTACTACATATAAACACTTTTCACATTCTCCCGTGCAACTCGGCTGCTAGTCCTTCTTTCATGCAGAATCTTAAGGTCCTAGCTCATGTCCAAGGCACCAAAGCCAGCTAAAAAGTCAATAATCGATACCTAAAACTTGAATTGTACTACTTCTTACTGGCTATTACATCAACTTTGAAGCTTCATCTGTGTTCTACTATGGTGCTTTTAGTGTCTCCGCATACCGCAGCACGCGACATAGCTTTGAAGACGATAAGTACAACCGTTTTAGAGAGAAGAGCGGCCAATGTGACGATATGGCTTTAAGTCGATTCGATAACAAATGACGAAAACGGACGGATTTCTCAGGTTTTTACTACATATGAACACTTTTCACATTCTCCCCTGCAACTCGGCTGCTAGTCCTCCTTTCTTGCAGAATCTTAAGGTCCTAGCTCATGTCCAAGGCAACAAAGCCAGCTAAAAAATCAGTAATCGATACCTAAAACTTGAATTGTACTACTTCTTACTGGCTATTACATCAACTTAGAAGCTTCATCTGTGTTCTACTATGGTGCTTTTAGTGTCTCCACATACCGTAGCACGCGACATAGCTTTGAAGACGATAAGTATAATCGTTTCAGAGAGAAGAGCGGCCAATGTGACGATCTGGTTTTAAGTCGATTCGATAACAAATGACGAAAACGGACGGATTTCTCAGGTTTTTACTACATTTGAATACTTTTCACATTCTCCCGTGCAACTCGGCTGCTAGTCCTCCTTTCATGCAGAATCTTAAGGTCCTAGCTCATGTCCAAGGCACCAAAGCCAGCTAAAAAGTCAATAATCGATACCTAAAACTTGAATTGTACTACTTCTTACTGGCTATTACATCATATTAGAAGCTTCATCTGTGTTCTACTATGGTGCTTTTAGTGTCTCCGCATACCGCATCACGCGACATAGCTTTGCAGGCGATAAGTACAACCGTTTCAGAGAGAAGAGCGGCCAATGTGACGATCTGGCTTTAAGTCGATTCGATAACAAATGACGAAAACGGACGGATTTCTCAGGTTTTTACTACATATGAACACTTCTCACATTCTCCCATCCAACGCGGCTGCTAGTCCTCCTTTCATGCAGAATCTTAAGGTCGTAGCTCATGTCCAAGGCACCAAAGCCAGCTAAAAAGTCAATAATCAGTACCTAAAACTTGAATTGTACTACTTCTTACTCGCTATTACATCAACTTAGAAACTTAATCTGTGTTCTACTATGGTGCTTTTAGTGTCTCCGCATACCGCAGCACGCCACATAGCTTTGCAGACGATAAGTACATCCGTTTCAGAGAGAAGAGCGGCCAAGTGACGATCTAGCTTTAAGGCGATTCGATAACAAATGACGAAAACGGACGGATTTCTCAGGTTTTTACTACATATGAACACTTTTTATATTGTCCCGTGCAACTCGGCTGCTAGTCCTCCTTTCATGCAGAATCTTAAGGTCCTAGCTCATGTCCAAGGCACCAAATCCATCTAAGAAGTCAATAATCGATACCTAAAACTTGAATTGTACTACTTCTTACTGGCTATTACATCAACTTTGAAGCTTCATCTGTGTTCTACTATGGTGCTTTTAGTGTCTCCGCATACCGCAGCACGCGACATAGCTTTGAAGACGATAAGTACAACCGTTTTAGAGAGAAGAGCGGCCAATGTGACGATATGGCTTTAAGTCGATTCGATAACAAATGACGAAAACGGACGGATTTCTCAGGTTTTTACTACATATGAACACTTTTCACATTCTCCCCTGCAACTCGACTGCTAGTCCTCCTTTCTTGCAGAATCTTAAGGTCCTAGCTCATGTCCAAGGCAACAAAGCCAGCTAAAAAATCAGTAATCGATACCTAAAACTTGAATTGTACTACTTCTTACTGGCTATTACATCAACTTAGAAGCTTCATCTGCGTTCTACTATGGTGCTTTTAGTGTCTCCACATACCGCAGCACGCGACATAGCTTTGGAGACGATAAGTATAATCGTTTCAGAGAGAAGAGCGGCCAATGTGACGATCTGGTTTTAAGTCGATTCGATAACAAATGACGAAAACGGACGGATTTCTCAGGTTTTTACTACATTTGAATACTTTTCACATTCTCCCGTGCAACTCGGCTCCTAGTCCTCCTTTCATGCAGAATCTTAAGGTCCTAGCTCATGTCCAAGGCACCAAAGCCAGCTAAAAAGTCAATAATCGATACCTAAAACTTGAGTTGTACTACTTCTTACTGGCTATTACATCAACTTAGAAGCTTCATCTGTGTTCTACTATGGTGCTTTTAGTGTCTCCGCATACCGCAGCACGCGACATAGCTTTGCAGACGATAAGTACAACCGTTTCAGAGAGAAGAGCGGCCAATGTGACGATCTGGCTTTAAGTCGATTCGATAACAATTGACGAAAACGGACGGATTTCTCAGGTTTTTACTACATATGAACACTTTTCACATTCTTCCCTCCAACTCGGCTGCTAGTCCTCCTTTCATGCAGATTCTTAAGGTCCTAGCTCATGTCCAAGGCAACAAAGCCAGCTAAAAAATCAATAATCGATACCTAAAACTTGAATTGTACTACTTCTTACTGGCTATTACATCAACTTAGAAGCTTCATCTGTGTTCTACTATGGTGCTTTTAGTGTCTCCGCATACCGCAGCACGCGACATAGCTTTGAAGACGATAAGTACAACCGTTTCAGAGAGAAGAGCGGCCAATGTGACGATCTGGCTTTAAGTCGATTCGATAACAAATGACGAAAACGGACGGATTTCTCAGGTTTTTACTACATATGAACACTTTTCACATTCTCCCGTGCAACTCGGCTGCTAGTCCTCCTTTCTTGCAGAATCTTAAGGTCCTAGCTCATGTCCAAGGCAATAAATCCATCTAAGAAGTCAATAATCGATACCTAAAACTTGAATTGTACTACTTCTTATTGGCTATTACATCGACTTAGAAGCTTCATCTGTGTTCTACTATGGTGATTTTATTGTCTCCGCATACCGCAGCACGCGACTTAGCTTTGCAGACGATAAGTACAACCGTTTCAGAGAGAAGAGCGGCCAATGTGACGATCGGGCTTTAAGTCGATTCGATAACAAATGACGAAAACGGACGGATTTCTCAGGTTTCTACTACATATGAAGACATTTCACATTCTCCCGTGCAACGCGGCTGCTAGTCCTCCTATCATGCAGAATCTTAAGGTCCTAGCTCATGTCCAAGGCACCAAAGCCAGCTAAAAAGTCAATAATCGATACCTAAAACTTCAGTTTTACTACTTCTTACTGGCTATTACATCAACTTAGAAGCTTCATCTGTTTTATACTATGGTGCTTTTAGTGTCTGCGCATACCGGAGCACGCGACATAGCTTTGCAGACGATAAGTACAACCGTTTCAGAGAGAAGAGCGGCCAATGTGACGATCTGGCTTTAAGTCGATTCGATAACAAATGACGAAAACGGACGAATTTCTCAGGTTTTTACTACATATGAACACTTTTCAGATTCTCCCGTGCAACTCGGCTGCTAGTCCTCCTTTCATGCAGATTCTTAAGGTCCTAGCTCATGTCCAAGGCATCAAAGCCAGCTAAAAAGTCAATAATCGATACCTAAAACTTGAATTGTACTATTTCTTACTGGCTATTACATCAAATTAGAAGCTTCATCTGTGTGCTACTGTGGTGGTTTCAGTGTCTCCGCCTACCGCAGCATACGACATAGCTTTGCAGACGATAAGTACAACCGTTTCAGAGAGAAGAGCGGCCAATGTGACGATCTGGCTTTAAGTCGATTCGATAACAAATGACGAAAACGGACGGATTTCTCAGGTTTTTACTACATATGAAAACTTTTCACATTCTCTCGTGCAACTCGGCTGCTAGTCCTCCTTTCATGCAGAATCTTAAGGTCCTAGCTCATGTCCAAGGCACCAAAGCCAGCTAAAAAGTCAATAATCGATACCTAAAACTTGAATTGTACTACTTCTTACTGGCTATTACATCAACTTAGAAGCTTCATCTGTGTTCTACTATGGTGCTTTTAGTGTCTCCACATACCGCATCACGCGACATAGCTTTGCAGGCGATAAGTACAACCGTTTCAGAGAGAAGAGCGGCCAATGTGACGATCTGGCTTTAAGTCGATTCGATAACAAATGACGAAAACGGACGGATTTCTCAGGTTTTTACTACATATGAACACTTTTCACATACTCCCATCCAACGCGGCTGCTAGTCCTCCTTTCATGCAGAATCTTAAGGTCCTAGCTCATGTCCAAGGCACCAAAGCCAGCTAAAAAGTCAATAATCGATACCTAAAACTTGAATTGTACTACTTCTTACTGGCTATTACATCATATTAGAAGCTTCATCTGTGTTCTACTATGGTGCTTTTAGTGTCTCCGCATACCGCATCACGCGACATAGCTTTGCAGGCGATAAGTACAACCGTTTCAGAGAGAAGAGCGGCCAATGTGACGATCTGGCTTTAAGTCGATTCGATAACAAATGACGAAAACGGACGGATTTCTCAGGTTTTTACTACATATAAACACTTTTCACATTCTCCCATCCAACGCGGCTGCTAGTCCTCCTTTCATGCAGAATCTTAAGGTCCTAGCTCATGTCCAAGGCACCAAAGCCAGCTAAAAAGTCAATAATCGATACCTAAAACTTTAATTCCACTACTTCTTACTGGCTATTACATCATCATAGAAGCTTCATCTGTGTAATACTATGGTGCTTTTAGTGTCTCCGCATACCGCATCACGCGACATAGCTTTGCAGGCGATAAGTACAACGGTTTCAGAGAGAAGAGCGGCCAATGTGACGATCTGGCTTTAAGTCGATTCGATAACAAATGACGAAAACGGACGGATTTCTCAGGTTTTTACTACATATGAACACTTTTCACATTCTCCCATCCAACGCGGCTGCTAGTCCTCCTTTCATGCAGAATCTTAAGGTCCTAGCTCATGTCCAAGGCACCAAAGCCAGCTAAAAAGTCAATAATCGATACCTAAAACTTGAATTGTACTATTTCTTACTGGCTATTACATCAAATTAGAAGCTTCATCTGTGTGCTACTGTGGTGGTTTCAGTGTCTCCGCCTACCGCAGCATACGACATAGCTTTGCAGACGATAAGTACAACCGTTTCAGAGAGAAGAGCGGCCAATGTGACGATCTGGCTTTAAGTCGATTCGATAACAAATGACGAAAACGGACGGATTTCTCAGGTTTTTACTACATATGAAAACTTTTCACATTCTCTCGTGCAACTCGGCTGCTAGTCCTCCTTTCATGCAGAATCTTAAGGTCCTAGCTCATGTCCAAGGCACCAAAGCCAGCTAAAAAGTCAATAATCGATACCTAAAACTTGAATTGTACTACTTCTTACTGGCTATTACATCAACTTAGAAGCTTCATCTGTGTTCTACTATGGTGCTTTTAGTGTCTCCACATACCGCATCACGCGACATAGCTTTGCAGGCGATAAGTACAACCGTTTCAGAGAGAAGAGCGGCCAATGTGACGATCTGGCTTTAAGTCGATTCGATAACAAATGACGAAAACGGACGGATTTCTCAGGTTTTTACTACATATGAACACTTTTCACATACTCCCATCCAACGCGGCTGCTAGTCCTCCTTTCATGCAGAATCTTAAGGTCCTAGCTCATGTCCAAGGCACCAAAGCCAGCTAAAAAGTCAATAATCGATACCTAAAACTTGAATTGTACTACTTCTTACTGGCTATTACATCATATTAGAAGCTTCATCTGTGTTCTACTATGGTGCTTTTAGTGTCTCCGCATACCGCATCACGCGACATAGCTTTGCAGGCGATAAGTACAACCGTTTCAGAGAGAAGAGCGGCCAATGTGACGATCTGGCTTTAAGTCGATTCGATAACAAATGACGAAAACGGACGGATTTCTCAGGTTTTTACTACATATAAACACTTTTCACATTCTCCCATCCAACGCGGCTGCTAGTCCTCCTTTCATGCAGAATCTTAAGGTCCTAGCTCATGTCCAAGGCACCAAAGCCAGCTAAAAAGTCAATAATCGATACCTAAAACTTTAATTCCACTACTTCTTACTGGCTATTACATCATCATAGAAGCTTCATCTGTGTAATACTATGGTGCTTTTAGTGTCTCCGCATACCGCATCACGCGACATAGCTTTGCAGGCGATAAGTACAACGGTTTCAGAGAGAAGAGCGGCCAATGTGACGATCTGGCTTTAAGTCGATTCGATAACAAATGACGAAAACGGACGGATTTCTCAGGTTTTTACTACATATGAACACTTTTCACATTCTCCCATCCAACGCGGCTGCTAGTCCTCCTTTCATGCAGAATCTTAAGGTCCTAGCTCATGTCCAAGGCACCAAAGCCAGCTAAAAAGTTAATGATCGATACCTAAAACTTGAATTGTACTACTTCTTACTGGCTATTACATCGACTTAGAAGCTTCATCTGTGTTCTACTATGGTGATTTTATTGTCTCCACATACCGCAGCACGCGACGTAGCTTTGCAGACGATAAGTACAAACGTTTCAGAGAGAAGAGCGGCCAATGTGACGATCGGGCTTTAAGTCGATTCGATAACAAATGACGAAAACGGACGGATTTCTCAGGTTTCTACTACATATGAACACATTTCACATTCTCCCGTGCAACGCGGCTGCTAGTCCTCCTTTCATGCAGAATCTTAAGGTCCTAGCTCATGTCCAAGGCACCAAAGCCAGCTAAAAAGTCAATAATCGATACCTAAAACTTAAGTTGTACTACTTCTTACTGGCTATTACATCAATATAGAAGCTTCATCTGTTTTATACTATGGTGCTTTTAGTGTCTGCGCATACCGCAGCACGCGACATAGCTTTGCAGACGATAAGTACAACCGTTTCAGAGAGAAGAGCGGCCAATGTGACGATCTGGCTTTAAGTAGATTCGATAACAAATGACGAAAACGGACGGATTTCTCAGGTTTTTACTACATATGAACACTTTTCACATTCTCCCGTGCAACTCGGCTGCTAGTCCTCCTTTCATGCAGAATCTTAAGGTTCTAGCTCATGCCCAAGGCACCAAAGCCAGCTAAAAAGTAAATAATCAGTACCTAAAACTTGAATTACACTACTTCTTACTGGCTATTACATCAACTTAGTAGCTTCATCTGTGTTCTACTATGGTGCTTTTAGTGTCTCCGCATACCGCAGCACGCGACATAGCTTTGCAGACGATAAGTACAACCGTTTCAGAGAGAAGAGCGGCCAATGTGACGATCTGGCTTTAAGTCGATTCGATAACAAAAGACGAAAACGGACGGATTTCTCAGGTTTTTACTACATATGAACACTTTTCCCATTCTCCCCTGCAACTCGGCTGCTAGTCCTCCTTTCTTGCAGAATCTTAAGGTCCTAGCTCATGTCCAAGGCAACAAAGCCAGCTAAAAAATCAGTAATCGATACCTAAAACTAGAATTGTACTACTTCTTACTGGCTATTACATCAACTTAGAAGCTTCATCTGTGTTCTACTACGGTGCTTTTAGTGTCTCCGCATACCGCAGCACGCGACATAGCTTTGAAGACGATAAGTACAATCGTTTCAGAGAGAAGAGCGGCCAATGTGACGATCTGGCTTTAAGTCGATTCGATAACAAATGACGAAAACGGACGGATTTCTCAGGTTTTTACTACATTTGAATACTTTTCACATTCTCCCGTGCAACTCGGCTGCTAGTCCTCCTTTCATGCAGAATCTTAAGGTCCTAGCTCATGTCCAAGGCACCAAAGCCAGCTAAAAAGTCAATAATCGATACAAAAAACTTGAATTGTAATACTTCTTACTGGCTATTACATCAACTTAGAAGCTTCATCTGTGTTCTACTATGGTGCTTTTAGTGTCTCCGCATACCGCATCACGCGACATAGCTTTGCAGGCGATAAGTACAACCGTTTCAGAGAGAAGAGCGGCCAATGTGACGATCTGGCTTTAAGTCGATTCGATAACAAATGACGAAAACGGACGGATATCTCAGGTTTTTACTACATATGAACACTTTTCACATTCTCCCGTGCAACTCGGCTGCTAGTCCTCCTTTCATGCAGAATCTTAAGGTCCAAGCTCATGTCCAAGGCACCAAAGCCAGCTAAAAAGTCAATAATCGATACCTAAAACTTTAATTGTACTACTTCTTACTGGCTATTACATCATCATAGAAGCTTCATCTGTGTTCTACTATGGTGCTTTTAGTGTCTCCGCATACCGCAGCACGCGACATAGCTTTGCAGACGATAAGTACAGCCGTTTCAGAGAGAAGAGCGGCCAAGTGACGATCTAGCTTTAAGGCGATTCGATAACAAATGACGAAAACGGACGGATTTCTCAGGTTTTTACTACATATGAACACTTTTCATATTGTCCCGTGCAACTCGGCTGCTAGTCCTCCTTTCATGCAGAATCTTAAGGTCCTAGCTCATGTCCAAGGCACCAAATCCATCTAAGAAGTCAATAATCGATACCTAAAACTTGAATTGTACTACTTCCTACTGGCTATTACATCGACTTAGAAGCTTCATCTGTGTTCTACTATGGTGATTTTATTGTCTCCGCATACCGCAGTACGCGACGTAGCTTTGCAGACGACAAGTACAAACGTTTCAGAGAGAAGAGCGGCCAATGTGACGATCGGGCTTTAAGTCGATTCGATAACAAATGACGAAAACGGACGGATTTCTCAGGTTTCTACTACATATGAACACATTTCACATTCTCCCATGCAACGCGGCTGCTAGTCCTCCTTTCATGCAGAATCTTAAGGTCCTAGCTCATGTCCAAGGCACCAAAGCCAGTTAAAAAGTCAATAATCGATACCAAAAACTTGAGTTGTGCTACTTCTTACTGGCTATTACATCAACTTAGAAGCTTCATGTGTTTTATACTATGGTGCTTTTAGTGTCTGCGCATACCGCAGCACGCGACATAGCTTTGCAGACGATAAGTACAACCGTTTCAGAGGGAAGAGCGGCCAATGTGACGATCTGGCTTTAAGTCGATTCGATAACAAATGTCGAAAACTGACGGATTTCTCAGGTTTTTACTACATATGAACACTTTTCACATTCTCCCGTGCAACTCGGCTGCTAGTCCTCCTTTCATGCAGAATCTTAAGGTCCTAGCTCATGCCCAAGGCACCAAAGCCAGCTAAAAAGTAAATAATCAGTACCTAAAACTTGAATTGTACTACTTCTTACTGGCTATTACAACAACTTAGAAGCTTCATCTGTGTTCTACTGTGGTGCTTTTAGTGTCTCCGCATACCGCAGCACGCGACATAGCTTTGCAGACGATAAGTAGAACCGTTTCAGAGAGAAGAGCGGCCAATGTGACGATCTGGCTTTAAGTCGATTCGATAACAATTGACGAAAACGGACGGATTTCTCAGGTTTTTACTACATATGAACACTTTTCACATTCTCCCGTGCAACTCGGCTGCTAGTCCTCCTTTCATGCAGAATCTTAAGGTCCTAGCTCATGTCCAAGGCACCAAAGCCAGCTAAAAAGTCAATAATCGATACAAAAAACTTGAATTGTAATACTTCTTACTGGCTATTACATCAACTTAGAAGCTTCATCTGTGTTCTACTATGGTGCTTTTAGTGTCTCCGCATACCGCATCACGCGACATAGCTTTGCAGGCGATAAGTACAACCGTTTCAGAGAGAAGAGCGGCCAATGTGACGATCTGGCTTTAAGTCGATTCGATAACAAATGACGAAAACGGACGGATATCTCAGGTTTTTACTACATATGAACACTTTTCACATTCTCCCGTGCAACTCGGCTGCTAGTCCTCCTTTCATGCAGAATCTTAAGGTCCAAGCTCATGTCCAAGGCACCAAAGCCAGCTAAAAAGTCAATAATCGATACCTAAAACTTTAATTGTACTACTTCTTACTGGCTATTACATCATCATAGAAGCTTCATCTGTGTTCTACTATGGTGCTTTTAGTGTCTCCGCATACCGCAGCACGCGACATAGCTTTGCAGACGATAAGTACAGCCGTTTCAGAGAGAAGAGCGGCCAAGTGACGATCTAGCTTTAAGGCGATTCGATAACAAATGACGAAAACGGACGGATTTCTCAGGTTTTTACTACATATGAACACTTTTCATATTGTCCCGTGCAACTCGGCTGCTAGTCCTCCTTTCATGCAGAATCTTAAGGTCCTAGCTCATGTCCAAGGCACCAAATCCATCTAAGAAGTCAATAATCGATACCTAAAACTTGAATTGTACTACTTCCTACTGGCTATTACATCGACTTAGAAGCTTCATCTGTGTTCTACTATGGTGATTTTATTGTCTCCGCATACCGCAGTACGCGACGTAGCTTTGCAGACGACAAGTACAAACGTTTCAGAGAGAAGAGCGGCCAATGTGACGATCGGGCTTTAAGTCGATTCGATAACAAATGACGAAAACGGACGGATTTCTCAGGTTTCTACTACATATGAACACATTTCACATTCTCCCATGCAACGCGGCTGCTAGTCCTCCTTTCATGCAGAATCTTAAGGTCCTAGCTCATGTCCAAGGCACCAAAGCCAGTTAAAAAGTCAATAATCGATACCAAAAACTTGAGTTGTGCTACTTCTTACTGGCTATTACATCAACTTAGAAGCTTCATGTGTTTTATACTATGGTGCTTTTAGTGTCTGCGCATACCGCAGCACGCGACATAGCTTTGCAGACGATAAGTACAACCGTTTCAGAGAGAAGAGCGGCCAATGTGACGATCTGGCTTTAAGTCGATTCGATAACAAATGTCGAAAACTGACGGATTTCTCAGGTTTTTACTACATATGAACACTTTTCACATTCTCCCGTGCAACTCGGCTGCTAGTCCTCCTTTCATGCAGAATCTTAAGGTCCTAGCTCATGCCCAAGGCACCAAAGCCAGCTAAAAAGTAAATAATCAGTACCTAAAACTTGAATTGTACTACTTCTTACTGGCTATTACAACAACTTAGAAGCTTCATCTGTGTTCTACTGTGGTGCTTTTAGTGTCTCCGCATACCGCAGCACGCGACATAGCTTTGCAGACGATAAGTAGAACCGTTTCAGAGAGAAGAGCGGCCAATGTGACGATCTGGCTTTAAGTCGATTCGATAACAATTGACGAAAACGGACGGATTTCTCAGGTTTTTACTACATATGAACACTTTTCACATTCTCCCGTGCAACTCGGCTGCTTGTCCTCCTTTCATGCAGAATCTTAAGGTCCTAGCTCATGTCCAAGGCACCAAAGCCAGCTAAAAAGTCAATAATCGATACCTAAAACTTGAATTGTACTACTTCTTACTGGCTATTACACCAACTTAGAAGCTTCATCTGTGTTCTACTATGGTGCTTTTAGTGTCTCCGCATACCGCAGCACGCGACATAGCTTTGAAGACGATAAGTACAACCGTTTCAGAGAGAAGAGCGGCCAATGTGACGATCTGGCTTTAAGTCGATTCGATAACAAATGACGAAAACGGACGGATTTCTCAGGTTTTTACTACATATGAACACTTTTCACATTCTCCCCTGCAACTCGGCTGCTAGTCCTCCTTTCTTGCAGAATCTTAAGGTCCTAGCTCATGTCCAAGGCAACAAAGCCAGCTAAAAAATCAATAATCGATACCTAAAACTTGAATTGTACTACTTCTTACTGGCTATTACATCAACTTAGAAGCTTCATCTGTGTTCTACTATGGTGCTTTTAGTGTCTCTGCATACCGCATCACGCGACATAGCATTGCAGGCGATAAGTACAACCGTTTCAGAGAGAAGAGCGGCCAATGTGACGATCGGGCTTTAAGTCGATTCGATAACAAATGACGAAAACGGACGGATTTCTCAGGTTTTTACTACATATGAACACTTTTCACATTCTCCCATCCAACGCGGCTGCTAGTTTTCCTTTCATGCAGAATCTTAAGGTCCTAGCTCATGTCCAAGGCACCAAAGCCAGCTAAAAAGTCAATAATCGATACCTAAAACTTGAATTGTACTACTTCTTACTGGCTATTACATCATCATAGAAGCTTCATCTGTGTTCTACTATGGTGCTTTTAGTGTCTCCGCATACCGCAGCACGCGACATAGCTTTGCAGAGGATAAGTACAACCGTTTCAGAGAGAAGAGCGGCCAATCTGACGATCGGGCTTTAAGTCGATTCGATAACTAATGACGGGAACAGACGGATTTCTCAAGTATTTACTACATATGAACACATTTCACATTCTCCCGTGCAACGCGGCTGCTAGTCCTCCTTTCATGCAGAATCTTAAGGTAATAGCTCATGTACAAGGCACCAAAGCCAGCTAAAAAGTAAATAATCAGTACCTAAAACTTGAATTGTACTACTTCTTACTGGCTATTACATCAACTTAGAAGCTTCATATGTGTTCTACTATGGTGCTTTTAGTGTCTCCGCATACCGCAGCACGCGACATAGCTTTGCAGACGATAAGTAGAACCGTTTCAGAGAGAAGAGCGGCCAAGTGACGATCTGGCTTTAAGGCGATTCGATAACAAATGACGAAAACGGACGGATTTCTCAGGTTTTTACTACATATGAACACTTTTCACATTCTCCCGTGCAACTCGGCTGCTAGTCCTCCTTTCATGCAGAATCTTAAGGTCCTAGCTCATGTTTAAGGCACCAAAGCCAGCTAAAAAGTCAATAATCGATACCTAAAACTTGAATTGTACTACTTCTTACTGGCTATTACATCATCTTAGAAGCTTCATCTGTGTTCTACTATGGTGCTTTTAGTGTCTCCGCATACCACAGCACGCGACAAAGCTTTCCAGACGATAAGTACAACCGTTTCAGAGAGAAGAGCAGCCAATGTGACGATCTGGCTTTAAGTCGATTCGATAACAAATGACGAAAACGGACGGATTTCTCAGGTTTTTACTACATATGAACACTTTTCACATTCTCCTATCCAACGCGGCTGCTAGTCCTCCTTTCATGCAGAATCTTAAGGTCCTAGCTCATGTCCAAGGCACCAAAGCCAGCTAAAAAGTCAATAATCGATACCTAAAACTTGAATTGTACTACTTCTTACTGGCTATTACATCATCATAGAAGCTTCATCTGTGTTCTACTATGGTGCTTTTAGTGTCTCCGCATACCGCAGCACGCGACATAGCTTTGCAGACGATAAGTACAACCGTTTCAGAGAGAAGAGCGGCCAATGTGACGATCTGGCTTTAAGTAGATTCGATAACAAATGACGAAAACGGACGGATTTCTCAGGTTTTTACTACATATGAACACTTTTCACATTTTCCCGTGCAACTCGGCTTCTAGTCCTCCTTTCATGCAGAATCTTAAGGTCCTAGCTCATGTCCAAGGCACCAAAGCCAGCTAAAAAGTCAATAATCAGTACCTAAAACTTGAATTGTACTACTCCTTACTGGCTATTACATCGACTTAGAAGCTTCATCTGTGTTCTACTATGGTGATTTTATTGTCTCCGCATACCGCAGCACGCGACATAGCTTTGCAGACGATAAGTACAACCGTTTCAGAGAGAAGAGCGGCCAATGTGACGATCTGGCTTTAAGTAGATTCGATAACAAATGACGAAAACGGACGGATTTCTCAGGTTTTTACTACATATGAACACTTTTCACATTTTCCCGTGCAACGCGGCTGCTAGTCCTCCTTTAATGCAGAATCTTAAGGTCCTAGCTCTAGTCCAATTCACCAAAGCCAGCTAAAAAGTCAATAATCGACACCTAAAACTTGAATTTTACTACTTCTTACTGGCTATTACATCAACTTAGAAGCTTCATCTGTGTTCTACCATGGTGCTTTTAGTGTCTCCGCACACCGCAGTACGCGACATAGCTTTGCAGACGATAAGTACAACCGTTTAAGAGAAAAGAGGGGCCAATGTGACGATCTGGCTTTAAGTCGATTGGATAACAAATGACGAAAACGGACGGATTTCTCAGGTTTTTACTACATATGAACACTTTTCACATTCTCCCGTGCAACTCGGCTGCTAGTCCTCCTTTCATGCAGAATCTTAAGGTCCTAGCTCATGTCCAAGGCACCAAAGACAGCTAAAAAGTCAATAATCAGTACCTAAAACTTCAGTTGTACTACTTCTTACTGGCTATTACATCAACTTAGAGGCTTCATCTGTTTTATACTATGGTGCTTTTAGTGTCTGCGCATACCGCAGCACGCGACATAGCTTTGCAGACGATAAGTACAACCGTTTCAGAGAGAAGAGCGGCCAATGTGACGATCTGGCATTAAGTCGATTCGATAACAAATGACGAAAACGGACGGATTTCTCAGGTTTTTACTACATATGAACACTTTTCACATTCTCCCGTGCAACTCGGCTGCTATTCCTCCTTTCATGCAGAATCTTAAGGTCCTAGCTCATGCCCAAGGCACAAAAGCCAGCTAAAAAGTAAATAATCAGTACCTAAAACTTGAATTGTACTACTTCTTACTGGCTATTACATCAACTTAGAAGCTTCATCTGTGTTCTACTATGGTGCTTTTAGTGTCTCCGCATAACGCATCACGCGACATAGCTTTGCAGGCGATAAGTACAACCGTTTCAGAGAGAAGAGCGGCCAATGTGACGATCGGGCTTTAAGTCGATTCGATAACAAATGACGAAAACGGACGGATTTCTCAGGTTTTTACTACATATGAACACTTTTCACATTCTCCCGTGCAACTCGGCTGCTATTCCTCCTTTCATGCAGAATCTTAAGGTCCTAGCTCATGTCCAAGGCACCAAAGCCAGCTAAAAAGTCAATAATCGATACCTAAAACTTGAATTGTACTACTTCTTACTGGCTATTACATCATCATAGAAGCTTCATCTGTGTTCTACTATGGTGCTTTTAGTGTCTCCGCATACCGCAGCACGCGACATAGCTTTGCAGAGGATAAGTACAACCGTTTCAGAGAGAAGAGCGGCCAATCTGACGATCGGGCTTTAAGTCGATTCGATAACTAATGACGGGAACAGACGGATTTCTCAAGTTTTTACTACATATGAACACATTTCACATTCTCCCGTGCAACGCGGCTGCTAGTCCTCCTTTCATGCAGAATCTTAAGGTCCTAGCTCATGTTTAAGGCACCAAAGCCAGCTAAAAAGTCAATAATCGATACCTAAAACTTGAATTGTACTACTTCTTACTGGCTATTACATCATCTTAGAAGCTTCATCTGTGTCCTACTATGGTGCGTTTAGTGTCTCCGCATACCACAGCACGCGACAAAGCTTTCCAGACGATAAGTACAACCGTTTCAGAGAGAAGAGCAGCCAATGTGACGATCTGGCTTTAAGTCGATTCGATAACAAATGACGAAAACGGACGGATTTCTCAGGTTTTTACTACATATGAACACTTTTCACATTCTCCTATCCAACGCGGCTGCTAGTCCTCCTTTCATGCAGAATCTTAAGGTCCTAGCTCATGTCCAAGGCACCAAAGCCAGCTAAAAAGTCAATAATCGATACCTAAAACTTGAATTGTACTACTTCTTACTGGCTATTACATCATCATAGAAGCTTCATCTGTGTTCTACTATGGTGCTTTTAGTGTCTCCGCATACCGCAGCACGCGACATAGCTTTGCAGACGATAAGTACAACCGTTTCAGAGAGAAGAGCGGCCAATGTGACGATCTGGCTTTAAGTAGATTCGATAACAAATGACGAAAACGGACGGATTTCTCAGGTTTCTACTACATATGAACACATTTCACATTCTCCCGTGCAACGCGGCTGCTAGTCCTCCTTTCATGCAGAATCTTAAGGTCCTAGCTCATGTCCAAGGCACCAAAGCCAGCTAAAAAGTCAATAATCGATACCTAAAACTTGAGTTGTACTACTTCTTACTGGCTATTACATCAATATAGAAGCTTCATCTGTTTTATACTATGGTGCTTTTAGTGTCTGCGCATACCGCAGCACGCGACATAGCTTTGCAGACGATAAGTACAACCGTTTCAGAGAGAAGAGCGGCCAATGTGACGATCTGGCTTTAAGTCGATTCGATAACAAATGACGAAAACGGACGGATTTCTCAGGTTTTTACTACATATGAACTCTTTTCACATTCTCCCATCCAACGCGGCTGCTAGTTTTCCTTTCATGCAGAATCTTAAGGTCCTAGCTCATGTCCAAGGCACCAAAGCCAGCTAAAAAGTCAATAATCGATACCTAAAACTTGAATTGTACTACTTCTTACTGGCTATTACATCATCATAGAAGCTTCATCTGTGTTCTACTATGGTGCTTTTAGTGTCTCCGCATACCGCAGCACGCGACATAGCTTTGCAGAGGATAAGTACAACCGTTTCAGAGAGAAGAGCGGCCAATCTGACGATCGGGCTTTAAGTCGATTCGATAACTAATGACGGGAACAGACGGATTTCTCAAGTTTTTACTACATATGAACACATTTCACATTCTCCCGTGCAACGCGGCTGCTAGTCCTCCTTTCATGCAGAATCTTAAGGTAATAGCTCATGTACAAGGCACCAAAGCCAGCTAAAAAGTAAATAATCAGTACCTAAAACTTGAATTGTACTACTTCTTACTGGCTATTACATCAACTTAGAAGCTTCATATGTGTTCTACTATGGTGCTTTTAGTGTCTCCGCATACCGCAGCACGCGACATAGCTTTGCAGACGATAAGTAGAACCGTTTCAGAGAGAAGAGCGGCCAAGTGACGATCTGGCTTTAAGTCGATTCGATAACAAATGACGAAAACGGACGGATTTCTCAGGTTTTTACTACATATGAACACTTTTCACATTCTCCCGTGCAACTCGGCTGCTAGTCCTCCTTTCATGCAGAATCTTAAGGTCCTAGCTCATGTTTAAGGCACCAAAGCCAGCTAAAAAGTCAATAATCGATACCTAAAACTTGAATTGTACTACTTCTTACTGGCTATTACATCATCTTAGAAGCTTCATCTGTGTTCTACTATGGTGCGTTTAGTGTCTCCGCATACCACAGCACGCGACAAAGCTTTCCAGACGATAAGTACAACCGTTTCAGAGAGAAGAGCAGCCAATGTGACGATTTGGCTTTAAGTCGATTCGATAACAAATGACGAAAACGGACGGATTTCTCAGGTTTTTACTACATATGAACACTTTTCACATTCTCCTATCCAACGCGGCTGCTAGTCCTCCTTTCATGCAGAATCTTAAGGTCCTAGCTCATGTCCAAGGCACCAAAGCCAGCTAAGAAGTCAATAATCGATACCTAAAACTTGAATTGTACTACTTCTTACTGGCTATTACATCATCATAGAAGCTTCATCTGTGTTCTACTATGGTGCTTTTAGTGTCTCCGCATACCGCAGCACGCGACATAGCTTTGCAGACGATAAGTACAACCGTTTCAGAGAGAAGAGCGGCCAATGTGACGATCTGGCTTTAAGTAGATTCGATAACAAATGACGAAAACGGACGGATTTCTCAGGTTTCTACTACATATGAACACATTTCACATTCTCCCGTGCAACGCGGCTGCTAGTCCTCCTTTCATGCAGAATCTTAAGGTCCTAGCTCATGTCCAAGGCACCAAAGCCAGCTAAAAAGTCAATAATCGATACCTAAAACTTGAGTTGTACTACTTCTTACTGGCTATTACATCAATATAGAAGCTTCATCTGTTTTATACTATGGTGCTTTTAGTGCCTGCGCATACCGCAGCACGCGACATAGCTTTGCAGACGATAAGTACAACCGTTTCAGAGAGAAGAGCGGCCAATGTGACGATCTGGCTTTAAGTCGATTGGATAACAAATGACGAAAACGGACGGATTTCTCAGGTTTTTACTACATATGAACACTTTTCACATTCTCCCGTGCAACTCGGCTGCTAGTCCTCCTTTCATGCAGAATCTTAAGGTCCTAGCTCATGCCCAAGGCTCCAAAGCCAGCTAAAAAGTAAATAATCAGTACCTAAAACTTGAATTGGACTACTTCTTACTGGCTATTACATCAACTTGGAAGCTTGATCTGTGTTGTACTATGGTGCTTTTAGTGTCTCCGCATACCGCAGCACGCGACATAGCTTTGCAGACGATAAGTACAACCGTTTCAGAGAGAAGAGCGGCCAATGTGACGATCTGGCTTTAAGTCGATTCGATAACAAAAGACGAAAACGGACGGATTTCTCAGGTTTTTACTACATATGAACACTTTTCACATTCTCCCCTGCAACTCGGCTGCTAGTCCTCCTTTCTTGCAGAATCTTAAGGTCTTAGCTCATGTCCAAGGCAACAAAGCCAGCTAAAAAATCAGTAATCGATACCTAAAACTAGAATTGTACTACTTCTTACTGGCTATTACATCAACTTAGAAGCTTCATCTGTGTTCTACTATGGTGCTTTTAGTGTATCCACATAACGCAGCACGCGACATAGCTTTGAAGACGATAAGTATAATCGTTTCAGAGAGAAGAGCGGCCAATGTGACGATCAGGTTTTAAGTCGATTCGATAACAAATGACGAAAACGGACGGATTTCTCAGGTTTTTACTACATTTGAATACTTTTCACATTCTCCCGTGCAACTCGGCTGCTAGTCCTCCTTTCATGCAGAATCTTAAGGTCCTAGCTCATGTCCAAGGCACCAAAGCCAGCTAAATAGTCAATAATCGATACCTAAAACTTGAATTGTACTACTTCTTACTGGCTATTACATCAACTTAGAAGCTTCATCTGTGTTCTACTACGGTGCTTTTAGTGTCTCCGCATACCGCAGCACGCGACATAGCTTTGAAGACGATAAGTACAATCGTTTCAGAGAGAAGAGCGGCCAATGTGACGATCTGGCTTTAAGTCGATTCGATAACAAATGACGAAAACGGACGGATTTCTCAGGTTTTTACTACATTTGAATACTTTTCACATTCTCCCGTGCAACTCGGCTGCTAGTCCTCCTTTCATGCAGAATCTTAAGGTCCTAGCTCATGTCCAAGGCACCAAAGCCAGCTAAAAAGTCAATAATCGATACAAAAAACTTGAATTGTAATACTTCTTACTGGCTATTACATCAACTTAGAAGCTTCATCTGTGTTCTAATATGGTGCTTTTAGTGTCTCCGCATACCGCATCACGCGACATAGCTTTGCAGGCGATAAGTACAACCGTTTCAGAGAGAAGAGCGGCCAATGTGACGATCTGGCTTTAAGTCGATTCGATAACAAATGACGAAAACGGACGGATTTCTCAGGTTTTTACTACATATGAACACTTTTCACATTCTCCCGTGCAACTCGGCTGCTAGTCCTCCTTTCATGCAGAATCTTAAGGTCCAAGCTCATGTCCAAGGCACCAAAGCCAGCTAAAAAGTCAATAATCGATACCTAAAACTTGAATTGTACTACTTCTTACTGGCTATTACATCATCATAGAAGCTTCATCTGTGTTCTACTATGGTGCTTTTAGTGTCTCCGCATACCGCAGCACGCGACATAGCTTTGCAGACGATAAATACAGCCGTTTCAGAGAGAAGAGCGGCCAAGTGACGATCTAGCTTTAAGGCGATTCGATAACAAATGACGAAAACGGACGGATTTCTCAGGTTTTTACTACATATGAACACTTTTCATATTGTCCCGTGCAACTCGGCTGCTAGTCCTCCTTTCATGCAGAATCTTAAGGTCCTAGCTCATGTCCAAGGCACCAAATCCATCTAAGAAGTCAATAATCGATACCTAAAACTTGAATTGTACTACTTCCTACTGGCTATTACATCGACTTAGAAGCTTCATCTGTGTTCTACTATGGTGATTTTATTGTCTCCGCATACCGCAGCACGCGACGTAGCTTTGCAGACGATAATTACAAACGTTTCAGAGAGAAGAGCGGCCAATGTGACGATCGGGCTTTAAGTCGATTCGATAACAAATGACGAAAACGGACGGATTTCTCAGGTTTCTACTACATATGAACACATTTCACATTCTCCCATGCAACTCGGCTGCTAGTCCTCCTTTCATGCAGAATCTTAAGGTCCTAGCTCATGCCCAAGGCTCCAAAGCCAGCTAAAAAGTAAATAATCAGTACCTAAAACTTGAATTGTACTACTTCTTACTGGCTATTACAACAACTTAGAAGCTTCATCTGTGTTCTACTATGGTGCTTTTAGTGTCTCCGCATACCGCAGCACGCGACATAGCTTTGCAGACGATAAGTAGAACCGTTTCAGAGAGAAGAGCGGCCAATGTGACGATCTGGCTTTAAGTCGATTCGATAACAATTGACGAAAACGGACGGATTTTTCAGGTTTTTACTACATATGAACACTTTTCACATTCTCCCGTGCAACTCGGCTGCTAGTCCTCCTTTCATGCAGAATCTTAAGGTCCTAGCTCATGTCCAAGGCACCAAAGCCAGCTAAAAAGTCAATAATCGATACCTAAAACTTGAATTGTACACTTCTTACTGGCTATTACATCAACTTAGAAGCTTCATCTGTGTTCTACTATGGTGCTTTTAGTGTCTCCGCATACCGCAGCACGCGACATAGCTTTGAAGACGATAAGTACAACCGTTTCAGAGAGAAGAGCGGCCAATGTGACGATCTGGCTTTAAGTCGATTCGATAACAAATGACGAAAACGGACGGATTTCTCAGGTTTTTACTACATATGAACACTTTTCACATTCTCCCCTGCAACTCGGCTGCTAGTCCTCCTTTCTTGCAGAATCTTAAGGTCCTAGCTCATGTCCAAGGCAACAAAGCCAGCTAAAAAATCAATAATCGATACCTAAAACTTGAATTGTACTACTTCTTACTGGCTATTACATCAACTTAGAAGCTTCATCTGTGTTCTACTATGGTGCTTTTAGTGTCTCCGCATACCGCATCACGCGACATAGCTTTGCAGGCGATAAGTACAACCGTTTCAGAGAGAAGAGCGGCCAATGTGACGATCGGGCTTAAAGTCGATTCGATAACAAATGACGAAAACGGACGGATTTCTCAGGTTTTTACTACATATGAACACTTTTCACATTCTCCCATCCAACGCGGCTGCTAGTTTTCCTTTCATGCAGAATCTTAAGGTCCTAGCTCATGTCCAAGGCACCAAAGCCAGCTAAAAAGTCAATAATCGATACCTAAAACTTGAATTGTACTACTTCTTACTGGCTATTACATCATCATAGAAGCTTCATCTGTGTTCTACTATGGTGCTTTTAGTGTCTCCGCATACCGCAGCACGCGACATAGCTTTGCAGAGGATAAGTACAACCGTTTCAGAGAGAAGAGCGGCCAATCTGACGATCGGGCTTTAAGTCGATTCGATAACTAATGACGGGAACAGACGGATTTCTCAAGTTTTTACTACATATGAACACATTTCACATTCTCCCGTGCAACGCGGCTGCTAGTCCTCCTTTCATGCAGAATCTTAAGGTAATAGCTCATGTACAAGGCACCAAAGCCAGCTAAAAAGTAAATAATCAGTACCTAAAACTTGAATTGTACTACTTCTTACTGGCTATTACATCAACTTAGAAGCTTCATATGTGTTCTACTATGGTGCTTTTGGTGTCTCCGCATACCGCAGCACGCGACATAGCTTTGCAGACGATAAGTAGAACCGTTTCAGAGAGAAGAGCGGCCAAGTGACGATCTGGCTTTAAGGCGATTCGATAACAAATGACGAAAACGGACGGATTTCTCAGGTTTTTACTACATATGAACACTTTTCACATTCTCCCGTGCAACTCGGCTGCCAGTCCTCCTTTCATGCAGAATCTTAAGGTCCTAGCTCATGTTTAAGGCACCAAAGCCAGCTAAAAAGTCAATAATCGATACCTAAAACTTGAATTGTACTACTTCTTACTGGCTATTACATCATCTTAGAAACTTCATCTGTGTTCTACTATGGTGCTTTTAGTGTCTCCGCATACCACAGCACGCGACAAAGCTTTCCAGACGATAAGTACAACCGTTTCAGAGAGAAGAGCAGCCAATGTGACGATCTGGCTTTAAGTCGATTCGATAACAAATGACGAAAACGGACGGATTTCTCAGGTTTTTACTACATATGAACACTTTTCACATTCTCCTATCCAACGCGGCTGCTAGTCCTCCTTTCATGCAGAATCTTAAGGTCCTAGCTCATGTCCAAGGCACCAAAGCCAGCTAAAAAGTCAATAATCGATACCTAAAACTTGAATTGTACTACTTCTTACTGGCTATTACATCATCATAGAAGCTTCATCTGTGTTCTACTATGGTGCTTTTAGTGTCTCCGCATACCGCAGCACGCGACATAGCTTTGCAGACGATAAGTACAACCGTTTCAGAGAGAAGAGCGGCCAATGTGACGATCTGGCTTTAAGTAGATTCGATAACAAATGACGAAAACGGACGGATTTCTCAGGTTTTTACTACATATGAACACTTTTCACATTTTCCCGTGCAGCTCGGCTGCTAGTGCTCCTTTCATGCAGAATCTTAAGGTCCTAGCTCATGTCCAAGGCACCAAAGCCAGCTAAAAAGTCAATAATCAGTACCTAAAACTTGAATTGTACTACTCCTTACTGGCTATTACATCGACTTAGAAGCTTCATCTGTGTTCTACTATGGTGATTTTATTGTCTCCGCATACCGCAGCACGCGACATAGCTTTGCAGACGATAAGTACAACCGTTTCAGAGAGAAGAGCGGCCAATGTGACGATCGGGATTTAAGTCGATTCGATAACAAATGACGAAAACGGACGGATTTCTCAGGTTTCTACTACATATGAACACATTTTACATTCTCCCGTGCAACGCGGCTGCTAGTCCTCCTTTAATGCAGAATCTTACGGTCCTAGCTCTAGTCCAATTCAAAAAAGCCAGCTAAAAAGTCAATAATCGACACCTAAAACTTGAATTTTACTACTTCTTACTGGCTATTACATCAACTTAGAAGCTTCATCTGTGTTCTACCATGGTGCTTTTAGTGTCTCCGCACACCGCAGTACGCGACATAGCTTTGCAGACGATAAGTACAACCGTTTAAGAGAAAAGAGGGGCCAATGTGACGATCTGGCTTTAAGTCGATTGGATAACAAATGACGAAAACGGACGGATTTCTCAGGTTTTTACTACATATGAACACTTTTCACATTCTCCCGTGCAACTCGGCTGCTAGTCCTCCTTTCATGCAGAATCTTATGGTCCTAGCTCATGTCCAAGGCACCAAAGACAGCTAAAAAGTCAATAATCAGTACCTAAAACTTCAGTTGTACTACTTCTTACTGGCTATTACATCAACTTAGAGGCTTCATCTGTTTTATACTATGGTGCTTTTAGTGTCTGCGCATACCGCAGCACGCGACATAGCTTTGCAGACGATAAGTACAACCGTTTCAGAGAGAAGAGCGGCCAATGTGACGATCTGGCATTAAGTCGATTCGATAACAAATGACGAAAACGGACGGATTTCTCAGGTTTTTACTACATATGAACACTTTTCACATTCTCCCGTGCAACTCGGCTGCTATTCCTCCTTTCATGCAGAATCTTAAGGTCCTAGCTCATGCCCAAGGCACAAAAGCCAGCTAAAAAGTAAATAATCAGTACCTAAAACTTGAATTGTACTACTTCTTACTGGCTATTACATCAACTTAGAAGCTTCATCTGTGTTCTACTATGGTGCTTTTAGTGTCTCCGCATAACGCATCACGCGACATAGCTTTGCAGGCGATAAGTACAACCGTTTCAGAGAGAAGAGCGGCCAATGTGACGATCGGGCTTTAAGTCGATTCGATAACAAATGACGAAAACGGACGGATTTCTCAGGTTTTTACTACATATGAACTCTTTTCACATTCTCCCATCCAACGCGGCTGCTAGTTTTCCTTTCATGCAGAATCTTAAGGTCCTAGCTCATGTCCAAGGCACCAAAGCCAGCTAAAAAGTCAATAATCGATACCTAAAACTTGAATTGTACTACTTCTTACTGGCTATTACATCATCATAGAAGCTTCATCTGTGTTCTACTATGGTGCTTTTAGTGTCTCCGCATACCGCAGCACGCGACATAGCTTTGCAGAGGATAAGTACAACCGTTTCAGAGAGAAGAGCGGCCAATCTGACGATCGGGCTTTAAGTCGATTCGATAACTAATGACGGGAACAGACGGATTTCTCAAGTTTTTACTACATATGAACACATTTCACATTCTCCCGTGCAACGCGGCTGCTAGTCCTCCTTTCATGCAGAATCTTAAGGTAATAGCTCATGTACAAGGCACCAAAGCCAGCTAAAAAGTAAATAATCAGTACCTAAAACTTGAATTGTACTACTTCTTACTGGCTATTACATCAACTTAGAAGCTTCATATGTGTTCTACTATGGTGCTTTTAGTGTCTCCGCATACCGCAGCACGCGACATAGCTTTGCAGACGATAAGTAGAACCGTTTCAGAGAGAAGAGCGGCCAAGTGACGATCTGGCTTTAAGTCGATTCGATAACAAATGACGAAAACGGACGGATTTCTCAGGTTTTTACTACATATGAACACTTTTCACATTCTCCCGTGCAACTCGGCTGCTAGTCCTCCTTTCATGCAGAATCTTAAGGTCCTAGCTCATGTTTAAGGCACCAAAGCCAGCTAAAAAGTCAATAATCGATACCTAAAACTTGAATTGTACTACTTCTTACTGGCTATTACATCATCTTAGAAGCTTCATCTGTGTTCTACTATGGTGCGTTTAGTGTCTCCGCATACCACAGCACGCGACAAAGCTTTCCAGACGATAAGTACAACCGTTTCAGAGAGAAGAGCAGCCAATGTGACGATCTGGCTTTAAGTCGATTCGATAACAAATGACGAAAACGGACGGATTTCTCAGGTTTTTACTACATATGAACACTTTTCACATTCTCCTATCCAACGCGGCTGCTAGTCCTCCTTTCATGCAGAATCTTAAGGTCCTAGCTCATGTCCAAGGCACCAAAGCCAGCTAAAAAGTCAATAATCGATACCTAAAACTTGAATTGTACTACTTCTTACTGGCTATTACATCATCATAGAAGCTTCATCTGTGTTCTACTATGGTGCTTTTAGTGTCTCCGCATACCGCAGCACGCGACATAGCTTTGCAGACGATAAGTACAACCGTTTCAGAGAGAAGAGCGGCGAATGTGACGATCTGGCTTTAAGTAGATTCGATAACAAATGACGAAAACGGACGGATTTCTCAGGTTTTTACTACATATGAACACTTTTCACATTTTCCCGTGCAACTCGGCTGCTAGTCCTCCTTTCATGCAGAATCTTAAGGTCCTAGCTCATGTCCAAGGCACCAAAGCCAGCTAAAAAGTCAATAATCAGTACCTAAAACTTGAATTGTACTACTCCTTACTGGCTATTACATCGACTTAGAAGCTTCATCTGTGTTCTACTATGGTGATTTTATTGTCTCCGCATACCGCAGCACGCGACATAGCTTTGCAGACGATAAGTACAACCGTTTCAGAGAGAAGAGCGGCCAATGTGACGATCGGGATTTAAGTCGATTCGATAACAAATGACGAAAACGGACGGATTTCTCAGGTTTCTACCTCATATGAACACATTTTACATTCTCCCGTTCAACTCGGCTGCTAGTCCTCCTTTAATGCAGAATCTTAAGGTCCTAGCTCATGTCCAATTCACCAAAGCCAGCTAAAAAGTCAATAATCGACACCTAAAACTTGAATTTTACTACTTCTTACTGGCTATTACATCAACTTAGAAGCTTCATCTGTGTTCTACCATGGTGCTTTTAGTGTCTCCGCACACCGCAGTACGCGACATAGCTTTGCAGACGATAAGTACAACCGTTTAAGAGAAAAGAGGGGCCAATGTGACGATCTGGCTTTAAGTCGATTGGATAACAAATGACGAAAACGGACGGATTTCTCAGGTTTTTACTACATATGAACACTTTTCACATTCTCCCGTGCAACTCGGCTGCTAGTCCTCCTTTCATGCAGAATCTTAAGGTCCTAGCTCATGTCCAAGGCACCAAAGACAGCTAAAAAGTCAATAATCAGTACCTAAAACTTCAGTTGTACTACTTCTTACTGGCTATTACATCAACTTAGAGGCTTCATCTGTTTTATACTATGGTGCTTTTAGTGTCTGCGCATACCGCAGCACGCGACATAGCTTTGCAGACGATAAGTACAACCGTTTCAGAGAGAAGAGCGGCCAATGTGACGATCTGGCATTAAGTCGATTCGATAACAAACGACGAAAACGGACGGATTTCTCAGGTTTTTACTACATATGAACACTTTTCACATTCTCCCGTGCAACTCGGCTGCTAGTCCTCCTTTCATGCAGAATCTTAAGGTCCTAGCTCATGCCCAAGGCACAAAAGCCAGCTAAAAAGTAAATAATCAGTACCTAAGACTTGAATTGTACTACTTCTTACTGGCTATTACATCAACTTAGAAGCTTCATCTGTGTTCTACTATGGTGCTTTTAGTGTCTCCGCATACCGCAGCACGCGACATAGCTTTGCAGACGATAAGTAGAACCGTTTCAGAGAGAAGAGCGGCCAATGTGACGATCTGGCTTTAAGTCGATTCGATAACAAATGACGAAAACGGACGGATTTCTCAGGTTTTTACTACATATGAACACTTTTCACATACTCCCGTGCAACTCGGATGCTAGTCCTCCTTTCATGAAGAATCTTAAGGTCCTAGCTCATGTCCAAGGCACCAAAGCCAGCTAAAAAGTCAATAATCGATACCTAAAACTTGAATTGTACTACTTCTTACTGGCTATTACATCATCTTAGAAGCTTCATCTGTGTTCTACTATGGTGCTTTTAGTGTCTCCGCATACCGCAGCACGCGACAAAGCTTTCCAGACGATAAGTACAACCGTTTCAGAGAGAAGAGCAGCCAATGTGACGATCTGGCTTTAAGTCGATTCGATAACAAATGACGAAAACGGACGGATTTCTCAGGTTTTTACTACATATGAACACTTTTCACATTCTCCTATCCAACGCGGCTGCTAGTCCTCCTTTCATGCAGAATCTTAAGGTCCTAGCTCATGTCCAAGGCACCAAAGCCAGCTAAAAAGTCAATAATCGATACCTAAAACTTGAATTGTACTACTTCTTACTGGCTATTACATCATCATAGAAGCTTCATCTGTGTTCTACTATGGTGCTTTTAGTGTCTCCGCATACCGCAGTACGCGACATAGCTTTGCAGACGATAAGTACAACCGTTTCAGAGAGAAGAGCGGCCAATGTGACGATCTGGCTTTAAGTAGATTCGATAACAAATGACGAAAACGGACGGATTTCTCAGGTTTTTACTACATATGAACACTTTTCACATTCTCCCGTGCAACTAAGCTGCTAGTCCTCCTTTCATGCAGAATCTTAAGGTCCTAGCTCATGTCCAAGGCACCAAAGCCAGCTAAAAAGTCAATAATCAGTACCTAAAACTTGAATTGTACTACCCCTTACTGGCTATTACATCGACTTAGAAGCTTCATCTGTGTTCTACTATGGTGATTTTATTGTCTCCGCATACCGCAGCACGCGACATAGCTTTGCAGACGATAAGTACAACCGTTTCAGAGAGAAGAGCGACCAATGTGACGATCGGGCTTTAAGTCGATTCGATAACAAATGACGAAAACGGACGGATTTCTCAGGTTTCTACTACATATGAACACATTTCACATTCTCCCGTGCAACTCGGCTGCTAGTCCTCCTTTCATGCAGAATCTTAAGGTCCTAGCTCATGTCCAAGGCACCAAAGCCAGCTAAAAAGTCGATAATCGATACCTTAAACTTGAATTGTACTACTTCTTACTGGCTATTACATCATCATAGAAGTTTCATATGTGTTCTACTATGGTGCTTTTAGTGTCTCCGCATACCGCAGCACGCGACATAGCTTTGCAGACGATAAGTAGAACCGTTTCAGAGAGAAGAGCGGCCAATGTGACGATCTGGCTTGAAGTCGATTCGATAACAAATGACGAAAACGGACGTATTTCTCAGGTTTTTACTACATATGAACACATTTCACATTCTCCCGTACAACGCGGCTGCTAGTCCTCCTTTCATGCAGAATCTTAAGGTCCTAGCTCATGTCCAAGGCACCAAAGCCAGCTAAATAGTCAATAATCGATACCTAAAACTTGAATTGTACTACTTCTTACTGGCTATTACATCAACTTAGAAGCTTCATCTGTGTTCTACTATGGTGCTTTTAGTGTCTCCGCATACCGCAGCACGCGACATAGCTTTGAAGACGATAAGTACAACCGTTTCAGAGAGAAGAGCGGCCAATGTGACGATCTGGCTTTAAGTCGATTCGATAACAAATGACGAAAACGGACGGATTTCTCAGGTTTCTACTACATATGAACACATTTCACATTCTCCCGTGCAACGCGGCTGCTAGTCCTCTTTTAATGCAGAATCTTAAGGTAATAGCTCATGTCCAAGGCACCAAAGCCAGCTAAAAAGTCAATAATCGATACCTAAAACTTGAATTGTACTACTTCTTACTGGCTATTACATCAACTTAGAAGCTTCATCTGTGTTCTACCATGGTGCTTTTAGTGTCTCCGCACACCGCAGTACGCGACATAGCTTTGCAGACGATAAGTACAACCGTTTAAGAGAAAAGAGGGGCCAATGTGACGATCTGGCTTTAAGTCGATTCGATAACAAATGACGAAAACGGACGGATTTCTCAGGTTTTTACTACATATGAACACTTTTCACATTCTCCCGTGCAACTCGGCTGCTAGTCCTCCTTTCATGCAGAATCTTAAGGTCCTAGCTCATGTCCAAGGCACCAAATCCATCTAAGAAGTCAATAATCGATACCTAAAACTTGAATTGTACTACTTCTTACTGGCTATTACATCGACTTAGAAGCTTCATCTGTGTTCTACTATGGTGATTTTATTGTCTCCGCATACCGCAGCACGCGACATAGCTTTGCAGACGATAAGTACAACCGTTTCAGAGAGAAGAGCGGCCAATGTGACGATCGGGCTTTAAGTCGATTCAATAACAAATGACGAAAACGGACGGATTTCTCAGGTTTTTACTACATATGAACACATTTCACATTCTCCCGTGCAACGAGGCTGCTAGTCCTCCTTTCATGCAGAATCTTAAGGTCCTAGCTCATGTCCAAGGCACCAAAGCCAGCTAAAAAGTCAATAATCGATACCTAAAACTTCAGTTGTACTACTTCTTACTGGCTATTACATCAACTTAGAAGCTTCATCTGTTTTATACTATGGTGCTTTTAGTGTCTGCGCATACCGCAGCACGCGACATAGCTTTGAAGACGATAAGTACAACCGTTTCAGAGAGAAGAGCGGCCAATGTGACGATCTGGCTTTAAGCCGATTCGATAACAAATGACGAAAACGGACGGATTTCTCAGGTTTTTACTACATATGAACACTTTTCACATTCTCCCGTGCAACTCGGCTGCTAGTCCTCTTTTCATGCAGAATCTTAAAGTCCTAGCTCATGCCCAAGGCACAAAAGCCAGCTAAAAAGTAAATAATCAGTACCTAAAACTTGAATTGGACTACTTCTTACTGGCTATTACATCAACTTAGAAGCTTCATCTGTGTTCTACTATGGTGCTTTTAGTGTCTCCGCATACCGGAGCACGCGACATAGCTTTGCAGACGATAAGTAGAACCTTTTCAGAGAGAAGAGCGGCCAATGTGACGATCTGGCTATAAGTCGATTCGATAACAAATGACGAAAACGGACGGATTTCTCAGGTTTTTACTACATATGAACACTTTTCACATACTCCCGTGCAAATCGGCTGCTAGTCCTCCTTTCATGCAGAATCTTAAGGTCCTAGCTCATGTCCAAGGCACCAAAGCCAGCTAAGAAGTCAATAATCAGTACCTAAAACTTGAATTGTACTACTTCTTACTGGCTATTACATCAACTTAGAAGCTTCATCTGTGTTCTACTATGGTGCTTTTAGTGTCTCCGCATACCGCAGCACGCGACGTAGCTTTGCAGACGATAAGTAGAACCGTTTCAGAGAGAACAGCGGCCAATGTGACGATCTGGCTTTAAGTCGATTCGATAACAAATGACGAAAACGGACGGATTTCTCAGGTTTTTACTACATATGAACACTTTTCACATACTCCCGTGCAACTCGGATGCTAGTCCTCCTTTCATGCAGAATCTTAAGGTCCTAGCTCATGTCCAAGGCACCAAAGCCAGCTAAAAAGTCAATAATCGATACCTAAAACTTGAATTGTACTACTTCTTACTGGCTATTACATCATCTTAGAAGCTTCATCTGTGTTCTACTATGGTGCTTTTAGTGTCTCCGCATACCGCAGCACGCGACAAAGCTTTCCAGACGATAAGTACAACCGTTTCAGAGAGAAGTGCAGCCAATGTGACGAACTGGCTTTAAGTCGATTCGATAACAAATGACGAAAACGGACGGATTTCTCAGGTTTTTACTACATATGAACACTTTTCACATTCTCCTATCCAACGCGGCGGCTAGTCCTCCTTTCATGCAGAATCTTAAGGTCCTAGCTCATGTCCAAGGCACCAAAGCCAGCTAAAAAGTCAATAATCGATACCTAAAACTTGAATTGTACTACTTCTTACTGGCTATTACATCATCATAGAAGCTTCATCTGTGTTCCACCATGGTGCTTTTAGTGTCTCCGCATACCGCAGTACGCGACATAGCTTTGCAGACGATAAGTACAACCGTTTCAGAGAGAAGAGCGGCCAATGTGACGATCTGGCTTTAAGTCGATTCGATAACAAATGACGAAAACGGACGGATTTCTCAGGTTTTTACTACATATGAACACTTTTCACATTCTCCCGTGCAACTCGGCTGCTAGTCCTCCTTTCATGCAGAATCTTAAGGTCCTAGCTCATGTCCAAGGCACCAAAGCCAGCTAAAAAGTCAATAATCAGTACCTAAAACTTGAATTGTACTACTCCTTACTGTCTATTACATCGACTTAGAAGCTTCATCTGTGTTCTACTATGGTGATTTTATTGTCTCCGCATACCGCAGCACGCGACATAGCTTTGCAGACGATAAGTACAACCGTTTCAGAGAGAAGAGCGACCAATGTGACGATCGGGCTTTAAGTCGATTCGATAACAAATGACGAAAACGGACGGATTTCTCAGGTTTCTACTACATATGAACACATTTCACATTCTCCCGTGCAACTCGGCTGCTAGTCCTCATTTCATGCAGAATCTTAAGGTCCTAGCTCATGTCCAAGGCACCAAAGCCAACTAAAAAGTCGATAATCGATACCTTAAACTTGAATTGTACTACTTCTTACTGGCTATTACATCATCATAGAAGCTTCATATGTGTTCTACTATGGTGCTTTTAGTGTCTCCGCATACCGCAGCACGCGACATAGCTTTGCAGACGATAAGTACAACCGTTTCAGAGAGAAGAGCGGCCAATGTGACGATCTGGCTTGAAGTCGATTCGACAACAAATGACGAAAACGGACGTATTTCTCAGGTTTTTACTACATATGAACACATTTCACATTCTCCCGTACAACGCGGCTGCTAGTCCTCCTTTCATGCAGAATCTTAAGGTCCTAGCTCATGTTCAAGGCACCAAAGCCAGCTAAAAAGTCAATAATCGATACCTAAAACTTGAATTGTACTACTTCTTACTGGCTATTACATCAACTTAGAAGCTTCATCTGTGTTCTACTATGGTGCTTTTAGTGTCTCCGCATACCGCAGCACGCGACATAGCTTTGAAGAAGATAAGTACAACCGTTTCAGAGAGAAGAGCGGCCAATGTGACGATCTGGCTTTAAGTCGATTCGATAACAAATGACGAAAACGGACGGATTTCTCAGGTTTCTACTACATATGAACACATTTCACATTCTCCCGTGCAACGCGGCTGCTAGTCCTCCTTTAATGCAGAATCTTAAGGTCCTAGCTCATGTCCAAGGCACCAAAGCCAGCTAAAAGTCAATAATCGATACCTAAAACTTGAATTGTACTACTTCTTACTGGCTATTACATCAACTTAGAAGCTTCATCTGTGTTCTACCATGGTGCTTTTAGTGTCTCCGCACACCGCAGTACGCGACATAGCTTTGCAGACGATAAGTACAACCGTTTAAGAGAAAAGAGGGGCCAATGTGACGATCTGGCTTTAAGTCGATTCGATAACAAATGACGAAAACGGACGGATTTCTCAGGTTTTTACTACATATGAACACTTTTCACATTCTCCCGTGCAACTCGGCTGCTAGTCCTCCTTTCATGCAGAATCTTAAGGTCCTAGCTCATGTCCAAGGCACCAAATCCATCTAAGAAGTCAATAATCGATACCTAAAACTTGAATTGTACTACTTCTTACTGGCTATTACATCGACTTAGAAGCTTCATCTGTGTTCTACTATGGTGATTTTATTGTCTCCGCATACCGCAGCACACGACATAGCTTTGCAGACGATAAGTACAACCGTTTCAGAGAGAAGAGCGGCCAATGTGACGATCGGGCTTTAAGTCGATTCAATAACAAATGACGAAAACGGACGGATTTCTCAGGTTTTTACTACATATGAACACATTTCACATTCTCCCGTGCAACGAGGCTGCTAGTCCTCCTTTCATGCAGAATCTTAAGGTCCTAGCTCATGTCCAAGGCACCAAAGCCAGCTAAAAAGTCAATAATCGATACCTAAAACTTCAGTTGTACTACTTCTTACTGGCTATTACATCAACTTAGAAGCTTCATCTGTTTTATACTATGGTGCTTTTAGTGTCTGCGCATACCGCAGCACGCGACATAGCTTTGAAGACGATAAGTACAACCGTTTCAGAGAGAAGAGCGGCCAATGTGACGATCTGGCTTTAAGCCCATTCGATAACAAATGACGAAAACGGACGGATTTCTCAGGTTTTTACTACATATGAACACTTTTCACATACTCCCGTGCAACTCGGCTGCTAGTCCTCCTTTCATGCAGAATCTTAAGGTCCTAGCTCATGTCCAAGGCACCAAAGCCAGCTAAGAAGTCAATAATCGATACCTAAAACTTGAATTGTACTACTTCTTACTGGCTATTACATCAACTTAGAAGCTTCATCTGTGTTCTACTATGGTGCTTTTAGTGTCTCCGCGTACCGCAGCACGCGACATAGCTTTGAAGACGATAAGTACAACCGTTTCAGAGAGAAGAGCGGCCAATGTGACGATCTGGCTTTAAGTCGATTCGATAACAAATGACGAAAACGGACGGATTTCTCAGGTTTCTACTACATATGAACACATTTCACATTCTCCCGTGCAACGCGGCTGCTAGTCCTCCTTTAATGCAGAATCTTAAGGTCCTAGCTCATGTCCAAGGCACCAAAGCCAGCTAAAAAGTCAATAATCGATACCTAAAACTTGAATTGTACTACTTCTTACTGGCTATTACATCAACTTAGAAGCTTCATCTGTGTTCTACCATGGTGCTTTTAGTGTCTCCGCACACCGCAGTACGCGACATAGCTTTGCAGACGATAAGTACAACCGTTTAAGAGAAAAGAGGGGCCAATGTGACGATCTGGCTTTAAGTCGATTCGATAACAAATGACGAAAACGGACGGATTTCTCAGGTTTTTACTACATATGAACACTTTTCACATTCTCCCGTGCAACTCGGCTGCTAGTCCTCCTTTCATGCAGAATCTTAAGGTCCTAGCTCATGCCCAAGGCACAAAAGCCAGCTAAAAAGTAAATAATCAGTACCTAAACTTGAATTGTACTACTTCTTACTGGCTGTTACATCAACTTAGAAGCTTCATCTGTGTTCTACTATGGTGCTTTTAGTGTCTCCGCATACCGCAGCACGCGACATAGCTTTGCAGACGATAAGTAGAACCGTTTCAGAGAGAAGAGCGGCCAATGTGACGATCTGGCTTTAAGTCGATTCGATAACAAATGACGAAAACGGACGGATTTCTCAGGTTTTTACTACATATGAACACTTTTCACATTCTCCCGTGCAACTCGGCTGCTAGTCCTCCTTTCATGCAGAATCTTAAGGTCCTAGCTCATGTCCAAGGCACCAAAGCCAGCTAAGAAGTCAATAATCGATACCTAAAACTTGAATTGTACTACTTCTTACTGGCTATTACATCAACTTAGAAGCTTCATCTGTGTTCTACTATGGTGCTTTTAGTGTCTCCGCATACCGCAGCACGCGACATAGCTTTGAAGACGATAAGTACAACCGTTTCAGAGAGAAGAGCGGCCAATGTGACGATCTGGCTTTAAGTCGATTCGATAACAAATGACGAAAACGGACGGATTTCTCAGGTTTTTACTACATATGAACACTTTTCACATTCTCCCCTGCAACTCGGCTGCTAGTCCTCCTTTCATGCAGAATCTTAAGGTCCTAGCTCATGTCCAAGGCACCAAAGCCAGCTAAAAAATCAATAATTGATACCTAAAACTTGAATTGTACTACTTCTTACTGGCTATTACATCATCATAGAAGCTTCATCTGTGTTCTACTATGGTGCTTTTAGTGTCTCCGCATACCGCAGCACGCGACATAGCTTTGCAGACGATAAGTACAACCGTTTCAGAGAGAAGAGCGGCCAATGTGACGATCTGGCTTTAAGTCGATTCGATAACAATTGACGAAAACGGACGGATTTCGCAGGTTTTTACTACATATGAACACTTTTCACATTCTCCCCTGCAACTCGGCTGCTAGTCCTCCTTTCATGCAGAATCTTAAGGTCCTAGCTCATGTCCAAGGCACCAAAGCCAGCTTAAAAGTCAAATATCGATACCTAAAACTTGAATTGTACTACTTCTTACTGGCTATTACATCATCTTAGAAGCTTCATCTGTGTTCTACTATGGTGCTTTTAGTCTCTCCGCATACCGCAGCACGCGACAAAGCTTTCCAGACGATAAGTACAACCGTTTCAGAGAGAAGAGCAGCCAATGTGACGATCTGGCTTTAAGTCGATTCGATAACAAATGACGAAAACGGACGGATTTCTCAGGTTTTTACTACATATGAACACTTTTCACATTCTCCTATCCAACGCGGGTGCTAGTCCTCCTTTCATGCAGAATCTTAAGGTCCTAGCTCATGTCCAAGGCACCAAAGCCAGCTAAAAAGTCAATAATCGATACCTAAAACTTGAATTGTACTACTTCTTACTGGCTATTACATCATCATAGAAGCTTCATCTGTGTTCTACTATGGTGCTTTTAGTGTCTCCGCATACCGCAGCACGCGACATAGCTTTGCAGACGATAAGTACAACCGTTTCAGAGAGAAGAGCGGCCAATGTGACGATCTGGCTTTAAGTCGATTCGATAACAAATGACGAAAACGGACGGATTTCTCAGGTTTTTACTACATATGAACACTTTTCACACTCTCCCATGCAACTCGGCTGCTAGTCCTCCTTTCATGCAGAATCTTAAGGTCCTAGCTCATGTCCAAGGCACCAAAGCCAGCTAAAAAATCAGTAATCGATACCTAAAACTTGAATTGTACTACTTCTTACTGGCTATTACATCAACTTAGAAGCTTCATCTCTGTTCTACTATGGTGCTTTTAGTGTCTCCGCACACCGCAGTACGCGACATAGCTTTGCAGACGATAAGTACAACCGTTTCAGAGAAAAGAGGGGCCAATGTGACGATCTGGCTTTAAGTCGATTCGATAACAAATGACGAAAACGGACGGATTTCTCAGGTTTTTACTACATATGAACACATTTCACATTCTCCCTTGCAACTCGGCTGCTAGTCCTCCTTTCATGCAGAATCTTAAGGTCCTAGCTCATGTCCAAGGCACCAAAGCCAGCTAAAAAGTCAATAATCAGTACCTAAAAATTGAATTGTACTACTTCTTACTGGCTATTACATCAACTTAGAAGCTTCATCTGTGTTCTACTATGGTGCTTTTAGTGTCTCCGCATACCGCAGCACGCGACATAGCTTTGCAGACGATAAGTACAACCGTTTCAGAGAGAAGAGCGGCCAATGTGACGATCTGGCTTTAAGTCGATTCGATAACAAATGACGAAAACGGACGGATTTCTCAGGTTTTTACTACATATGAACACTTTTCACATTCTCCCATGCAACTCGGCTGCTAGTCCTCCTTTCATGCAGAATCTTAAGGTCCTAGCTCATGTCCAAGGCACCAAAGCCAGCTAAAAAGTCAATAATCAGTAAATAAAACTTGAATTGTACTACTTCTTACTAGCTATTACATCAACTTAGAAGCTTCATCTGTGTTCTACTATGGTGCTTTTAGTGTCTCCGCATACCGCAGCACGCGACATAGCTTTGAAGACGATAAGTACAACCGTTTCAGAGAGAAGAGCGGCCAATGTGACGATCTGGCTTTAAGTCGATTCGATAACAAATGACGAAAACGGACGGATTTCTCAGGTTTTTACTACATATGAACACTTTTCACATTCTCCCCTGCAACTCGGCTGCTAGTCCTCCTTTCATGCAGAATCTTAAGGTCCTAGCTCATGTCCAAGGCACCAAAGCCAGCTAAAAAATCAATAATTGATACCTAAAACTTGAATTGTACTACTTCTTACTGGCTATTACATCATCATAGAAGCTTCATCTGTGTTCTACTATGGTTCTTTTAGTGTCTCCGCATACCGCAGCACACGACATAGCTTTGCAGACGATAAGTACAACCGTTTCAGAGAAAAGAGCGGCCAATGTCACGATCTGGCTTTAAGTCGATTCGATAACAAATGACGAAAAAGGACGGATTTCTCAGGTTTTTACTACATATGAACACTTTTCACATTCTCCCGTGCAACTCGGCTGCTAGTCCTCCTTTCATGCAGAATCTTAAGGTCGTAGCTCATGTCCAAGGCACCAAAGCCAGCTTAGAAGTCAATAATCGATACCTAAAACTTGAATTGTACTACTTCTTACTGGCTATTACATCAACTTAGAAGCTTCATCTGTGTTCTACTATGGTGCTTTTAGTGTCTCCGCATACCGCAGCACGCGACATAGCTTTGAAGACGATAAGTACAACCGTTTCAGAGAGAAGAGCGGCCAATGTGACGATCTGGCTTTAAGTCGATTCGATAACAAATGACGAAAACGGACGGATTTCTCAGGTTTTTACTACATATGAACACTTTTCACATTCTCCCCTGCAACTCGTCTGCTAGTCCTCCTTTAATGCAGAATCTTAAGGTCCTAGCTCATGTCCAAGGCACCAAAGCCAGCTAAAAAGTCAAAAATCGATACCTAAAACATGAATTGTACTACTTCTTACTGGCTATTACATCATCTTAGAAGCTTCATCTGTGTTCTACTATGGTGCTTTTAGTGTCTCCGCATACCGCAGCACGCGACAAAGCTTTCCAGACGATAAGTACAAGCGTTTCAGAGAGAAGAGCAGCCAATGTGACGATCTGGCTTTAAGTCGATTCGAAAACAAATGACGAAAACGGACGGATTTCTCAGGTTTTTACTACATATGAACACTTTTCACATTCTCCTATCCAACGCGGGTGCTAGTCCTACTATCATGCAGAATCTTAAGGTCCTAGCTCATGTCCAAGGCACCAAAGCCAGCTAAAAAGTCAATAATCGATACCTAAAACTTGAATTGTACTACTTCTTACTGGCTATTACATCATCATAGAAGCTTCATCTGTGTTCTACTATGGTGCTTTTAGTGTCTCCGCTTACCGCAGCACGCGACATAGCTTTGCAGACGATAAGTACAACCGTTTCAGAGAGAAGAGCGGCCAATGTGACGATCTGGCTTTAAGTCGATTCGATAACAAAAGACGAAAACGGACGGATTTCTCAGGTTTTTACTACATATGAACACTTTTCACATTCTCCCATGCAACTCGGCTGCTAGTCCTCCTTTCATGCAGAATCTTAAGGTCCTAGCTCATGTCCAAGGCACCAAAGCCAGCTAAAAAGTCAATAATCGATACCTAATACTTGAATTGTACTACTCCTTACTGGCTATTACATCAACTTAGAAGCTTCATCTCTGTTCTACTATGGGGCTTTTAGTGTCTGCGCACACCGCAGTACGCGACATAGCTTTGCAGACGATAAGTACAACCGTTTCAGAGAAAAGAGGGGCCAATGTGACGATCTGGCTTTAAGTCGATTCGATAACAAATGACGAAAACGGACGGATTTCTCAGGTTTTTACTACATATCAACACATTTCATATTCTCCCGTGCAACGCGGCTGCTAGTCCTCCTTTCATGCAGAATCTTAAGGTCCTAGCTCATGTCCAAGGCTCCAAAGCCAGCTAAAAAGTAAATAATCAGTACCTAAAACTTGAATTGTACTACTTCTTACTGGCCATTACATCAACTTAGAAGCTTCATCTGTGTTCTACTATGGTGCTTTTAGAGTCTCCGCATACCGCAGCACGCGACATAGCTTTGCAGACGATAAGTACAACCGTTTCAGAGAGAAGAGCGGCCAATGTGACGATCTGGCTTTAAGTCGATTCGATAACAAATGACGAAAACGGACGGATTTCTCAGGTTTTTACTACATATGAACACTTTTCACATTCTTCCCTCCAACTCGGCTGCTAGTCCTCCTTTCATGCAGATTCTTAAGGTCCTAGCTCATGTCCAAGGCACCAAAGCCAGCTAAAAAGTCAATAATCGATACCTAAAACTTGAATTGTACTACTTCTTACTGGCTATTACATCAACTTAGAAGCTTCATCTGTGTTCTACTATGGTGATTTTAGTGTCTCCGCATACCGCAGCACGCGACATAGCTTTGCAGACGATAAGAACAACCGTTTCAGAGAGAAGAGCGGCCAATGTGACGATCTGGCTTTAAGTCGATTCGATAACAAATGACGAAAACGGACGGATTTCTCATTTTTTTACTACATATGAACACTTTTCATATTGTCCCGTGCAACTCGGCTGCTAGTCCTCCTTTCATGCAGAATCTTAACTTCCTAGCTCATGTCCAAGGCACCAAATCCATCGAAGAAGTCAATAATCGATACCTAAAACTTGAATTGTACTACTTCTTACTGGCTATTACATCGACTTAGAAGCTTCATCTGTGTCCTACTATGGTGATTTTATTGTCTCCGCATACCGCTGCATGCGACATAGCTTTGCAGACGATAAGTACAACCGTTTCAGAGAGAAGAGCGGCCAATGTGACGATCTGGCTTTAAGTCGATTCGATAACAAATGACGAAAACGGACGGATTTCTCAGGTTTTTACTACATATGAACACTTTTCACATTCTCCTATCCAACGCGGCTGCTAGTCCTCCTTTAATGCAGAATCTTAATGTCCTAGCTCATGTCCAAGGCACCAAAGCCAGCTAAAAAGTCAATAATCGATACCTAAAACTTGAATTGTACTACTTCTTACTGGCTATTACATCAACTTAGAAGCTTCATCTGTGTTCTACTATGGTGATTTTAGTGTCTCCGCATACCGCAGCACGCGACATAGCTTTGCAGACGATAAGAACAACCGTTTCAGAGAGAAGAGCGGCCAATGTGACGATCTGGCTTTAAGTCGATTCGATAACAAATGACGAAAACGGACGGATTTCTCAGGTTTTTACTACATATGAACACTTTTCACATTCTCCCATGCAACTCGGCTGCTAGTCCTCCTTTCATGCAGAATCTTAAGGTCCTAGCTCATGTCCAAGGCACCAAAGCCAGCTAAAAAGTCAATAATCGATACCTAATACTTGAATTGTACTACTCCTTACTGGCTATTACATCAACTTAGAAGCTTCATCTCTGTTCTACTATGGGGCTTTTAGTGTCTGCGCACACCGCAGTACGCGACATAGCTTTGCAGACGATAAGTACAACCGTTTCAGAGAAAAGAGGGGCCAATGTGACGATCTGGCTTTAAGTCGATTCGATAACAAATGACGAAAACGGACGGATTTCTCAGGTTTTTACTACATATGAACACTTTTCACATTCTCCCGTGCAACTCGGCTGCTAGTCCTCCTTTCATGCAGAATCTTAAGGTCCTAGCTCATGTCCAAGGCACCAAAGCCAGCTAAAAAGTCAATAATCAGTACCTAAAACTTGAATTGTACTACTTCTTACTGGCTATTACATCAACTTAGAAGCTTCATCTGTGTTCTACTATGGTGCTTTTAGTGTCTCCGCATACCGCAGCACGCGACATAGCTTTGCAGACGATAAGTACAACCGTTTCAGAGAGAAGAGCGGCCAATGTGACGATCTGGCTTTAAGTCGATTCGATAACAAATGACGAAAACGGACGGATTTCTCAGGTTTTTACTACATATCAACACATTTCATATTCTCCCGTGCAACGCGGCTGCTAGTCCTCCTTTCATGCAGAATCTTAAGGTCCTAGCTCATGTCCAAGGCTCCAAAGCCAGCTAAAAAGTAAATAATCAGTACCTAAAACTTGAATTGTACTACTTATTACTGGCCATTACATCAACTTAGAAGCTTCATCTGTGTTCTACTATGGTGCTTTTAGAGTCTCCGCATACCGCAGCACGCGACATAGCTTTGCAGACGATAAGTACAACCGTTTCAGAGAGAAGAGCGGCCAATGTGACGATCTGGCTTTAAGTCGATTCGATAACAAATGACGAAAACGGACGGATTTCTCAGGTTTTTACTACATATGAACACTTTTCACATTCTTCCCTCCAACTCGGCTGCTAGTCCTCCTTTCATGCAGATTCTTAAGGTCCTAGCTCATGTCCAAGGCACCAAAGCCAGCTAAAAAGTCAATAATCGATACCTAAAACTTGAATTGTACTACTTCTTACTGGCTATTACATCAACTTAGAAGCTTCAACTGTGTTCTACTATGGTGCTTTTAGTGTCTCCGCATACCGCAGCACGTGACATAGGTTTGCAGACGATAAGTAAAGCCGTTTCAGAGAGAAGAGCGGCCAAGTGACGATCTGGCTTTAAGGCGATTCGATAACAAATGACGAAAACGGACGGATTTCTCATTTTTTTACTACATATGAACACTTTTCATATTGTCCCGTGCAACTCGGCTGCTAGTCCTCCTTTCATGCAGAATCTTAACTTCCTAGCTCATGTCCAAGGCACCAAATCCATCGAAGAAGTCAATAATCGATACCTAAAACTTGAATTGTACTACTTCTTACTGGCTATTACATCGACTTAGAAGCTTCATCTGTGTCCTACTATGGTGATTTTATTGTCTCCGCATACCGCTGCATGCGACATAGCTTTGCAGACGATAAGTACAACCGTTTCAGAGAGAAGAGCGGCCAATGTGACGATCTGGCTTTAAGTCGATTCGATAACAAATGACGAAAACGGACGGATTTCTCAGGTTTTTACTACATATGAACACTTTTCACATTCTCCTATCCAACGCGGCTGCTAGTCCTCCTTTAATGCAGAATCTTAATGTCCTAGCTCATGTCCAAGGCACCAAAGCCAGCTAAAAAGTCAATAATCGATACCTAAAACTTGAATTGTACTACTTCTTACTGGCTATTACATCAACTTAGAAGCTTCATCTGTGTTCTACTATGGTGATTTTAGTGTCTCCGCATACCGCAGCACGCGACATAGCTTTGCAGACGATAAGAACAACCGTTTCAGAGAGAAGAGCGGCCAATGTGACGATCTGGCTTTAAGTCGATTCGATAACAAATGACGAAAACGGACGGATTTCTCAGGTTTTTACTACATATGAACACTTTTCACATTCTCCCCTGCAACTCAGCTGCTAGTCCTCCTTTCATGCAGAATCTTAAGGTCCTAGCTCATGTCCAAGGCACCAAAGCCAGCTAAAAAGTCAATAATCGATACCTAAAACTTGAATTGTACTACTTCTTACTGGCTATTACATCATCTTAGAAGCTTCATCTGTGTTCTACTATGGTGCTTTTAGTGTCTCCGCATACCGCAGCACGCGACAAAGCTTTCCAGACGATAAGTTCAACCGTTTCAGAGAGAAGAGCAGCCAATGTGACGATCTGGCTTTAAGTCGATTCGATAACAAATGACGAAAACGGACGGATTTCTCAAGTTTTTACTACATATGAACACTTTTCACATTGTTCCGTGCAACTCGGCTGCTAGTCCTCCTTTTGATGCAGAATCTTAAGGTCGTAGCTCATGTCCAAGGCACCAAAGCCAGCTTAGAAGTCAATAATCGATACCTAAAACTTGAATTGTACTACTTCTTACTGGCTATTACATCAACTTAGAAGCTTCATCTGTGTTCTACTATGGTGATTTTAGTGTCTCCGCATACCGCAGCACGCGACATAGCTTTGCAGACGATAAGAACAACCGTTTCAGAGAGAAGAGCGGCCAATGTGACGATCTGGCTTTAAGTCGATTCGATAACAAATGACGAAAACGGACGGATTTCTCATTTTTTTACTACATATGAACACTTTTCATATTGTCCCGTGCAACTCGGCTGCTAGTCCTCCTTTCATGCAGAATCTTAACTTCCTAGCTCATGTCCAAGGCACCAAATCCATCGAAGAAGTCAATAATCGATACCTAAAACTTGAATTGTACTACTTCTTACTGGCTATTACATCGACTTAGAAGCTTCATCTGTGTCCTACTATGGTGATTTTATTGTCTCCGCATACCGCTGCATGCGACATAGCTTTGCAGACGATAAGTACAACCGTTTCAGAGAGAAGAGCGGCCAATGTGACGATCTGGCTTTAAGTCGATTCGATAACAAATGACGAAAACGGACGGATTTCTCAGGTTTTTACTACATATGAACACTTTTCACATTCTCCTATCCAACGCGGCTGCTAGTCCTCCTTTAATGCAGAATCTTAATGTCCTAGCTCATGTCCAAGGCACCAAAGCCAGCTAAAAAGTCAATAATCGATACCTAAAACTTGAATTGTACTACTTCTTACTGGCTATTACATCAACTTAGAAGCTTCATCTGTGTTCTACTATGGTGATTTTAGTGTCTCCGCATACCGCAGCACGCGACATAGCTTTGCAGACGATAAGAACAACCGTTTCAGAGAGAAGAGCGGCCAATGTGACGATCTGGCTTTAAGTCGATTCGATAACAAATGACGAAAACGGACGGATTTCTCAGGTTTTTACTACATATGAACACTTTTCACATTCTCCCATGCAACTCGGCTGCTAGTCCTCCTTTCATGCAGAATCTTAAGGTCCTAGCTCATGTCCAAGGCACCAAAGCCAGCTAAAAAGTCAATAATCGATACCTAATACTTGAATTGTACTACTCCTTACTGGCTATTACATCAACTTAGAAGCTTCATCTCTGTTCTACTATGGGGCTTTTAGTGTCTCCGCATACCGCAGCACGCGACATAGCTTTGCAGACGATAAGTACAACCGTTTCAGAGAGAAGAGCGGCCAATGTGACGATCTGGCTTTAAGTCGATTCGATAACAAATGACGAAAACGGACGGATTTCTCAGGTTTTTACTACATATCAACACATTTCATATTCTCCCGTGCAACGCGGCTGCTAGTCCTCCTTTCATGCAGAATCTTAAGGTCCTAGCTCATGTCCAAGGCTCCAAAGCCAGCTAAAAAGTAAATAATCAGTACCTAAAACTTGAATTGTACTACTTATTACTGGCCATTACATCAACTTAGAAGCTTCATCTGTGTTCTACTATGGTGCTTTTAGAGTCTCCGCATACCGCAGCACGCGACATAGCTTTGCAGACGATAAGTACAACCGTTTCAGAGAGAAGAGCGGCCAATGTGACGATCTGGCTTTAAGTCGATTCGATAACAAATGACGAAAACGGACGGATTTCTCAGGTTTTTACTACATATGAACACTTTTCACATTCTTCCCTCCAACTCGGCTGCTAGTCCTCCTTTCATGCAGATTCTTAAGGTCCTAGCTCATGTCCAAGGCACCAAAGCCAGCTAAAAAGTCAATAATCGATACCTAAAACTTGAATTGTACTACTTCTTACTGGCTATTACATCAACTTAGAAGCTTCAACTGTGTTCTACTATGGTGCTTTTAGTGTCTCCGCATACCGCAGCACGTGACATAGGTTTGCAGACGATAAGTAAAGCCGTTTCAGAGAGAAGAGCGGCCAAGTGACGATCTGGCTTTAAGGCGATTCGATAACAAATGACGAAAACGGACGGATTTCTCATTTTTTTACTACATATGAACACTTTTCATATTGTCCCGTGCAACTCGGCTGCTAGTCCTCCTTTCATGCAGAATCTTAACTTCCTAGCTCATGTCCAAGGCACCAAATCCATCGAAGAAGTCAATAATCGATACCTAAAACTTGAATTGTACTACTTCTTACTGGCTATTACATCGACTTAGAAGCTTCATCTGTGTCCTACTATGGTGATTTTATTGTCTCCGCATACCGCTGCATGCGACATAGCTTTGCAGACGATAAGTACAACCGTTTCAGAGAGAAGAGCGGCCAATGTGACGATCTGGCTTTAAGTCGATTCGATAACAAATGACGAAAACGGACGGATTTCTCAGGTTTTTACTACATATGAACACTTTTCACATTCTCCTATCCAACGCGGCTGCTAGTCCTCCTTTAATGCAGAATCTTAATGTCCTAGCTCATGTCCAAGGCACCAAAGCCAGCTAAAAAGTCAATAATCGATACCTAAAACTTGAATTGTACTACTTCTTACTGGCTATTACATCAACTTAGAAGCTTCATCTGTGTTCTACTATGGTGATTTTAGTGTCTCCGCATACCGCAGCACGCGACATAGCTTTGCAGACGATAAGAACAACCGTTTCAGAGAGAAGAGCGGCCAATGTGACGATCTGGCTTTAAGTCGATTCGATAACAAATGACGAAAACGGACGGATTTCTCAGGTTTTTACTACATATGAACACTTTTCACATTCTCCCCTGCAACTCAGCTGCTAGTCCTCCTTTCATGCAGAATCTTAAGGTCCTAGCTCATGTCCAAGGCACCAAAGCCAGCTAAAAAGTCAATAATCGATACCTAAAACTTGAATTGTACTACTTCTTACTGGCTATTACATCATCTTAGAAGCTTCATCTGTGTTCTACTATGGTGCTTTTAGTGTCTCCGCATACCGCAGCACGCGACAAAGCTTTCCAGACGATAAGTTCAACCGTTTCAGAGAGAAGAGCAGCCAATGTGACGATCTGGCTTTAAGTCGATTCGATAACAAATGACGAAAACGGACGGATTTCTCAAGTTTTTACTACATATGAACACTTTTCACATTGTTCCGTGCAACTCGGCTGCTAGTCCTCCTTTTGATGCAGAATCTTAAGGTCGTAGCTCATGTCCAAGGCACCAAAGCCAGCTTAGAAGTCAATAATCGATACCTAAAACTTGAATTGTACTACTTCTTACTGGCTATTACATCAACTTAGAAGCTTCATCTGTGTTCTACTATGGGGCTTTTAGTGTCTCCGCACACCGCAGTACGCGACATAGCTTTGCAGACGATAAGTACAACCGTTTCAGAGAAAAGAGGGGCCAATGTGACGATCTGGCTTTAAGTCGATTCGATAACAAATGACGAAAACGGACGGATTTCTCAGGTTTTTACTACATATGAACACTTTTCACATTCTCCCGTGCAACTCGGCTGCTAGTCCTCCTTTCATGCAGAATCTTAAGGTCCTAGCTCATGTCCAAGGCACCAAAGCCAGCTAAAAAGTCAATAATCAGTACCTAAAAATTGAATTGTACTACTTCTTATTGGCTATTACATCAACTTAGAAGCTTCATCTGTGTTCTACTATGGTGCTTTTAGTGTCTCCGCATACCGCAGCACGCGACATAGCTTTGCAGACGATAAGTACAACCGTTTCAGAGAGAAGAGCGGCCAATGTGACGATCTGGCTTTAAGTCGATTCGATAACAAATGACGAAAACGGACGGATTTCTCAGGTTTTTACTACATATCAACACATTTCATATTCTCCCGTGCAACGCGGCTGCTAGTCCTCCTTTCATGCAGAATCTTAAGGTCCTAGCTCATGTCCAAGGCTCCAAAGCCAGCTAAAAAGTAAATAATCAGTACCTAAAACTTGAATTGTACTACTTCTTACTGGCCATTAGATCAACTTAGAAGCTTCATCTGTGTTCTACTACGGTGCTTTTAGAGTCTCCGCATACCGCAGCACGCGACATAGCTTTGCAGACGATAAGTACAACCGTTTCAGAGAGAAGAACGGCCAACGTGACGATCTGGCTTTAAGTCGATTCGATAACAAATGACGAAAACGGACGGATTTCTCAAGTTTTTACTACATATGAACACTTTTCACATTGTTCCGTGCAACTCGGCTGCTAGTCCTCCTTTTGATGCAGAATCTTAAGGTCGTAGCTCATGTCCAAGGCACCAAAGCCAGCTTAGAAGTCAATAATCGATACCTAAAACTTGAATTGTACTACTTCTTACTGGCTATTACATCAACTTAGAAGCTTCATCTGTGTTCTACTATGGGGCTTTTAGTGTCTCCGCACACCGCAGTACGCGACATAGCTTTGCAGACGATAAGTACAACCGTTTCAGAGAAAAGAGGGGCCAATGTGACGATCTGGCTTTAAGTCGATTCGATAACAAATGACGAAAACGGACGGATTTCTCAGGTTTTTACTACATATGAACACTTTTCACATTCTCCCGTGCAACTCGGCTGCTAGTCCTCCTTTCATGCAGAATCTTAAGGTCCTAGCTCATGTCCAAGGCACCAAAGCCAGCTAAAAAGTCAATAATCAGTACCTAAAAATTGAATTGTACTACTTCTTATTGGCTATTACATCAACTTAGAAGCTTCATCTGTGTTCTACTATGGTGCTTTTAGTGTCTCCGCATACCGCAGCACGCGACATAGCTTTGCAGACGATAAGTACAACCGTTTCAGAGAGAAGAGCGGCCAATGTGACGATCTGGCTTTAAGTCGATTCGATAACAAATGACGAAAACGGACGGATTTCACAGGTTTTTACTACGTATGAACACTTTTCACATTCTCCCGTGCAACTCGGCTGCTAGTCCTCCTTTCATGCAGAATCTTAAGGTCCTAGCTCATGTCCAAGGCACCAAAGCCAGCTAAAAAGTAAATAATCAGTACCTAAAACTTGAATTGTACTACTTCTTACTGGCTATTACATCAACTTAGAAGCTTCATCTGTGTTCTACTATGGTGCTTTTAGTGTCTCCGCATACCGCAGCACGCGACATAGCTTTGCAGACGATAAGTACAACCGTTTCAGAGAGAAGAGCGGCCAATGTGACGATCTGGCTTTAAGTCGATTCGATAACAAATGACGAAAACGGACGGATTTCTCAGGTTTTTACTACATATCAACACATTTCATATTCTCCCGTGCAACGCGGCTGCTAGTCCTCCTTTCATGCAGAATCTTAAGGTCCTAGCTCATGTCCAAGGCTCCAAAGCCAGCTAAAAAGTAAATAATCAGTACCTAAAACTTGAATTGTACTACTTCTTACTGGCCATTAGATCAACTTAGAAGCTTCATCTGTGTTCTACTACGGTGCTTTTAGAGTCTCCGCATACCGCAGCACGCGACATAGCTTTGCAGACGATAAGTACAACCGTTTCAGAGAGAAGAACGGCCAATGTGACGATCTGGCTTTAAGTCGATTCGATAACAAATGACGAAAACGGACGGATTTCTCAGGTTTTTACTACATATGAACACTTTTCACATTCTCCCGAGCAACGCGGCTGCTAGTCCTCCTTTCATGCAGAATGTTAAGGTCCTAGCTCATGCCCAAGGCACAAAAGCCAGCTAAAAAGTAAATAATCAGTACCTAAAACTTGAATTGTACTACTTCTTACTGGCTATTACATCAACTTAGAAGCTTCATCTCTGTTCTACTATGGTGCTTTTAGTGTCTCCGCACACCGCAGTACGCGACATAGCTTTGCAGACGATAAGTACAACCGTTTCAGAGAAAAGAGGGGCCAATGTGACGATCTGGCTTTAAGTCGATTCGATAACAAATGACGAAAACGGACGGATTTCTCAGGTTTTTACTACATATGAACACTTTTCACATTCTCCCGTGCAACTCGGCTGCTAGTCCTCCTTTCATGCAGAATCTTAAGGTCCTAGCTCATGTCCAAGGCACCAAAGCCAGCTAAAAAGTCAATAATCAGTACCTAAAAATTGAATTGTACTACTTCTTACTGGCTATTACATCAACTTAGAAGCTTCATCTGTGTTCTACTATGGTGCTTTTAGTGTCTCCGATTACCGCAGCACGCGCCATAGCTTTGCAGACGATAAGTACAACCGTTTCAGAGAGAAGAGCGGCCAATGTGACGATCTGGCTTTAAGTCGATTCGATAACAAATGACGAAAACGGACGGATTTCTCAGGTTTTTACTACATATGAACACTTTTCACATTCTCCCATGCAACTCGGCTGCTAGTCCTCCTTTCATGCAGAATCTTAAGGTCCTAGCTCATGTCCAAGGCACCAAAGCCAGCTAAAAAGTCAATAATCAGTAAATAAAACTTGAATTGTACTACTTCTTACTAGCTATTACATCAACTTAGAAGCTTCATCTGTGTTCTACTATGGTGCTTTTAGTGTCTCCGCATACCGCAGCACGCGACATAGCTTTGAAGACGATAAGTACAACCGTTTCAGAGAGAAGAGCGGCCAATGTGACGATCTGGCTTTAAGTCGATTCGATAACAAATGACGAAAACGGACGGATTTCTCAGGTTTTTACTACATATGAACACATTTCACATTCTCCCGTGCAACGCGGCTCCTAGTCCTCCTTTAATGCAGAATCTTAAGGTCCTAGCTCATGTCCAAGGCACCAAAGCCAGCTAAAAAGTCAATAATCGATACCTAAAACTTGAATTGTACTACTTCTTACTGGCTATTACATCAACTTAGAAGCTTCATCTGTGTTCTACTATGGTGATTTTAGTGTCTCCGCATACCGCAGCACGCGACATAGCTTTGCAGACGATAAGAACAACCGTTTCAGAGAGAAGAGCGGCCAATGTGACGATCTGGCTTTAAGTCGATTCGATAACAAATGACGAAAACGGACGGATTTCTCAGGTTTTTACTACATATGAACACTTTTCACATTCTCCCCTGCAACTCAGCTGCTAGTCCTCCTTTCATGCAGAATCTTAAGGTCCTAGCTCATGTCCAAGGCACCAAAGCCAGCTAAAAAGTCAATAATCGATACCTAAAACTTGAATTGTACTACTTCTTACTGGCTATTACATCATCTTAGAAGCTTCATCTGTGTTCTACTATGGTGCTTTTAGTGTCTCCGCATACCGCAGCACGCGACAAAGCTTTCCAGACGATAAGTTCAACCGTTTCAGAGAGAAGAGCAGCCAATGTGACGATCTGGCTTTCAGTCGATTCGATAACAAATGACGAAAACGGACGGATTTCTCAAGTTTTTACTACATATGAACACTTTTCACATTGTTCCGTGCAACTCGGCTGCTAGTCCTCCTTTTGATGCAGAATCTTAAGGTCGTAGCTCATGTCCAAGGCACCAAAGCCAGCTTAGAAGTCAATAATCGATACCTAAAACTTGAATTGTACTACTTCTTACTGGCTATTACATCAACTTAGAAGCTTCATCTGTGTTCTACTATGGGGCTTTTAGTGTCTCCGCACACCGCAGTACGCGACATAGCTTTGCAGACGATAAGTACAACCGTTTCAGAGAAAAGAGGGGCCAATGTGACGATCTGGCTTTAAGTCGATTCGATAACAAATGACGAAAACGGACGGATTTCTCAGGTTTTTACTACATATGAACACTTTTCACATTCTCCCGTGCAACTCGGCTGCTAGTCCTCCTTTCATGCAGAATCTTAAGGTCCTAGCTCATGTCCAAGGCACCAAAGCCAGCTAAAAAGTCAATAATCAGTACCTAAAAATTGAATTGTACTACTTCTTACTGGCTATTACATCAACTTAGAAGCTTCATCTGTGTTCTACTATGGTGCTTTTAGTGTCTCCGCATACCGCAGCACGCGACATAGCTTTGCAGACGATAAGTACAACCGTTTCAGAGAGAAGAGCGGCGAATGTGACGATCTGGCTTTAAGTCGATTCGATAACAAATGACGAAAACGGACGGATTTCTCAGGTTTTTACTACGTATGAACACTTTTCACATTTCCCGTGCAACTCGGCTGCTAGTCCTCCTTTCATGCAGAATCTTAAGGTCCTAGCTCATGTCCAAGGCACCAAAGCCAGCTAAAAAGTAAATAATCAGTACCTAAAACTTGAATTGTACTACTTCTTACTGGCTATTACATCAACTTAGAAGCTTCATCTGTGTTCTACTATGGTGCTTTTAGTGTCTCCGCATACCGCAGCACGCGACATAGCTTTGCAGACGATAAGTACAACCGTTTCAGAGAGAAGAGCGGCCAATGTGACGATCTGGCTTTAAGTCGATTCGATAACAAATGACGAAAACGGACGGATTTCTCAGGTTTTTACTACATATCAACACATTTCATATTCTCCCGTGCAACGCGGCTGCTATTCCTCCTTTCATGCAGAAGCTTAAGGTCCTAGCTCATGTCCAAGGCTCCAAAGCCAGCTAAAAAGTAAATAATCAGTACCTAAAACTTGAATTGTACTACTTCTTACTGGCCATTACATCAACTTAGAAGCTTCATCTGTGTTCTACTATGGTGCTTTTAGAGTCTCCGCATACCGCAGCACGCGACATAGCTTTGCAGACGATAAGTACAACCGTTTCAGAGAGAAGAGCGGCCAATGTGACGATCTGGCTTTAAGTCGATTCGATAACAAATGACGAAAACGGACGGATTTCTCAGGTTTTTACTACATATGAACACTTTTCACATTCTTCCCTCCAACTCGGCTGCTAGTCCTCCTTTCATGCAGACTCTTAAGGTCCTAGCTCATGTCCAAGGCACCAAAGCCAGCTAAAAAGTCAATAATCGATACCTAAAACTTGAATTCTACTACTTCTTACTGGCTATTACATCAACTTAGAAGCTTCAACTGTGTTCTACTATGGTGCTTTTAGTGTCTCCGCATACCGCAGCACGTGACATAGGTTTGCAGACGATAAGTAAAGCCGTTTCAGAGAGAAGAGCGGCCAAGTGACGATCTGGCTTTAAGGCGATTCGATAACAAATGACGAAAACGGACGGATTTCTCATTTTTTTACTACATATGAACACTTTTCATATTGTCCCGTGCAACTCGGCTGCTAGTCCTCCTTTCATGCAGAATCTTAACTTCCTAGCTCATGTCCAAGGCACCAAATCCATCGAAGAAGTCAATAATCGATACCTAAAACTTGAATTGTACTACTTCTTACTGGCTATTACATCGACTTAGAAGCTTCATCTGTGTCCTACTATGGTGATTTTATTGTCTCCGCATACCGCTGCATGCGACATAGCTTTGCAGACGATAAGTACAACCGTTTCAGAGAGAAGAGCGGCCAATGTGACGATCTGGCTTTAAGTCGATTCGATAACAAATGACGAAAACGGACGGATTTCTCAGGTTTTTACTACATATGAACACTTTTCACATTCTCCTATCCAACGCGGCTGCTAGTCCTCCTTTAATGCAGAATCTTAAGGTCCTAGCTCATGTCCAAGGCACCAAAGCCAGCTAAAACGTCAATAATCGATACCTAAAACTTGAATTGTACTACTTCTTACTGGCTATTACATCAACTTAGAAGCTTCATCTGTGTTCTACTATGGTGATTTTAGTGTCTCCGCATAACGCAGCACGCGACATAGCTTTGCAGACGATAAGAACAACCGTTTCAGAGAGAAGAGCGGCCAATGTGACGATCTGGCTTTAAGTCGATTCGATAACAAATGACGAAAACGGACGGATTTCTCAGGTTTTTACTACATATGAACACTTTTCACATTCTCCCCTGCAACTCAGCTGCTAGTCCTCCTTTCATGCAGAATCTTAAGGTCCTAGCTCATGTCCAAGGCACCAAAGCCAGCTAAAAAGTCAATAATCGATACCTAAAACTTGAATTGTACTACTTCTTACTGGCTATTACATCATCTTAGAAGCTTCATCTGTGTTCTACTATGGTGCTTTTAGTGTCTCCGCATACCGCAACACGCGACATAGCTCTACAGACGATAAGTACAACCGTTTCAGACAGAAGAGCGGCCAATGTGACGATCTGGCTTTAAGTCGATTCGATAACAAATGACGAAAACGGACGGATTTCTCAGGTTTTTACTACATATGAACACTTTTCACATTGTCCCGTGCAACTCGGCTGCTAGTCCTCCTTTTGATGCAGAATCTTAAGGTCGTAGCTCATGTCCAAGGCACCAAAGAAAGCTAAAAAATCAATAATCGATACCTAAAACTTGAATTGTACTACATCTTACTGGCTATTACATCAACTTAGAAGCTTCATCTGTGTTCTACTATGGTGCTTTTAGTGTCTCCGCATACCGCAGCACGCGACATAGCTTTGAAGACGATAAGTACAACCGTTTCAGAGAGAAGAGCGGCCAATGTGACGATCTGGCTTTAAGTCGATTCGATAACAAATGACGAGAACGGACGGATTTCTCAGGTTTTTACTACATATGAATACTTTTCACATTCTCCTGTGCAACTCGGCTGCTAGTCCTCCTTTAATGCAGAATCTTAAGGTCCTAGCTCATGTCCAAGGCACCAAAGCCAGCTAAAAAATCAATAATCGATATCTAAAACTTGAATTGTACTACTTCTTACTGGCTATTACATCAACTTAGAAGCTTCATCTGTGTTCTACTATGGTGCTTTTAGTGTCTCCGCATACCGCAGCACGCGTCATAGCTTTGAAGACGATAAGTACAACCGTTTCAGAGAGAAGAGCGGCCAATGTGACGATCTGGCTTTAAGTCGATTCGATAACAAATGACGAAAACGGACGGATTTCTCAGGTTTTTACTACATATGAACATTTTTCACAGTCTCCCGTGCAACTCGGCTGGTAGTCCTCCTTTCATGCAGAATCTTAAGGTCCTAGCTCATGTCCAAGGCACCAAAGCCAGCTAAAAAGTCAATAATCGATACCTAAAACTTGAATTGTACTACTTCTTACTGGCTATTACATCAACTTAGAAGCTTCATTTGTGTTCTACTATGGTGCTTTTAGTGTCTCCGCATACCGCAGCACGCGACATAGCTTTGCAGCCGATAAGTACAACCGTTTCAGAGAGAAGAGCGGCCAATGTGACGATCTGGCTTTAAGTCGATTCGATAACAAATGACCAAAAACGGACGGATTTCTCAGGTTTTTACTACATATGAACACTTTTCACATTCTCCCGTGCAACTCGGCTGCTCGTCCTCCTTTCATGCAGAATCTTAAGGTCCTAGCTCATGTCCAAGGCACCAAAGCCAGCTAAAAAGTCAATAATCATTACCTAAAACTTGAATTGTACTACTTCTTACTGGCTATTACATCGACCTAGAAGCTTCATCAGTGTTCTACTATGGTGATTTTATTGTCTCCACATACCGCAGCACGCGTCATAGCTTTGAAGACGATAAGTACAACCGTTTCAGAGAGAAGAACGGCCAATGTGACGATCTGGCTTTAAGTCGATTCGATAACAAATGACGAAAACGGACGGATTTCTCAGGTTTTTACTACATATGATACTTTTCACATTCTCCCGTGCAACTCGGCTGCTAGTCCTCCTTTAATGCAGAATCTTAAGGTCCTAGCTCATGTCCAAGGCACCAAAGCCAGCTAAAAAGTCAATAATCGATACCTAAAACTTGAATTGTACTACTTCTTACTGGCTATTACATCAACTTAGAAGCTTCATCTGTGTTCTACTATGGTGCTTTTAGAGTCTCCGCATACCGCAGCACGCGACATAGCTTTGCAGACGATAAGTACAACCGTTTCAGAGAGAAGAGCGGCCAATGTGACGATTTGGCTTTAAGTCGATTCGATAACAAATGACGAAAACGGACGGATTTCTCAGGTTTTTACTACATATGAACATTTTTCACATTCTCCCGTGCAACTCGGCTGCTAGTCCTCCTTTCATGCAGAATCTTAAGGTCCTAGCTCATGTCCAAGGCACCAAAGCCAGCTAAAAAGTCAATAATCGATACCTAAAACTTGAATTGTACTACTTCTTACTGGCTATTACATCAACTTAGAAGCTTCATTTGTGTTCTACTATGGTGCTTTTAGAGTCTCCGCATACCGCAGCACGCGACATAGCTTTGCAGGCGATAAGTACAACCGTTTCAGAGAGAAGAGCGGCCAATGTGACGATCTGGCTTTAAGTCGATTCGATAACAAATGACGAAAACGGACGGATTTCTCAGGTTTTTACTACATATGAACACTTTTCACATTCTCCCGTGCAACTCGGCTGCTCGTCCTCCTTTCATGCAGAATCTTAAGGTCCTAGCTCATGTCCAAGGCACCAAAGCCAGCTAAAAAGTCAATAATCGATACCTAAAACTTGAATTGTACTACTTCTTACTGGCTATTACATCAACTTAGAAGCTTCAACTGTGTTCTACTATGGTGCTTTTAGTGTCTCCGCATACCGCAGCACGTGACATAGCTTTGCAGACGATAAGTAAAGCCGTTTCAGAGAGAAGAGCGGCCAAGTGACGATCTGGCTTTAAGGCGATTCGGTAACAAATGACGAAAACGGACGGATTTCTCATTTTTTTACTACATATGAACACTTTTCATATTGTCCCGTGCAACTCGGCTGCTAGTCCTCCTTTCATGCAGAATCTTAACTTCCTAGCTCATGTCCAAGGCACCAAATCCATCGAAGAAGTCAATAATCGATACCTAAAACTTGAATTGTACTACTTCTTACTGGCTATTACATCGACTTAGAAGCTTCATCTGTGTCCTACTATGGTGATTTTATTGTCTCCGCATACCGCTGCATGCGACATAGCTTTGCAGACGATAAGTACAACCGTTTCAGAGAGAAGAGCGGCCAATGTGACGATCTGGCTTTAAGTCGATTCGATAACAAATGACGAAAACGGACGGATTTCTCAGGTTTTTACTACGTATGAACACTTTTCACATTCTCCCGTGCAACTCGGCTGCTAGTCCTCCTTTCATGCAGAATCTTAAGGTCCTAGCTCATGTCCAAGGCACCAAAGCCAGCTAAAAAGTAAATAATCAGTACCTAAAACTTGAATTGTACTACTTCTTACTGGCTATTACATCAACTTAGAAGCTTCATCTGTGTTCTACTATGGTGCTTTTAGTGTCTCCGCATACCGCAGCACGCGACATAGCTTTGCAGACGATAAGTACAACCGTTTCAGAGAGAAGAGCGGCCAATGTGACGATCTGGCTTTAAGTCGATTCGATAACAAATGACGAAAACGGACGGATTTCTCAGGTTTTTACTACATATCAACACATTTCATATTCTCCCGTGCAACGCGGCTGCTAGTCCTCCTTTCATGCAGAATCTTAAGGTCCTAGCTCATGTCCAAGGCTCCAAAGCCAGCTAAAAAGTAGTACTACTTCTTACTGGCCATTACATCAACTTAGAAGCTTCATCTGTGTTCTACTATGGTGCTTTTAGAGTCTCCGCATACCGCAGCACGCGACATAGCTTTGCAGACGATAAGTACAACCGTTTCAGACAGAAGAGCGGCCAATGTGACGATCTGGCTTTAAGTCGATTCGATAACAAATGACGAAAACGGACGGATTTCTCAGGTTTTTACTACATATGAACACTTTTCACATTCTTCCCTCCAACTCGGCTGCTAGTCCTCCTTTCATGCAGATTCTTAAGGTCCTAGCTCATGTCCAAGGCACCAAAGCCAGCTAAAAAGTCAATAATCGATACCTAAAACTTGAATTGTACTACTTCTTACTGGCTATTACATCAACTTAGAAGCTTCAACTGTGTTCTACTATGGTGCTTTTAGTGTCTCCGCATACCGCAGCACGTGACATAGCTTTGCAGACGATAAGTAAAGCCGTTTCAGAGAGAAGAGCGGCCAAGTGACGATCTGGCTTTAAGGCGATTCGATAACAAATGACGAAAACGGACGGATTTCTCATTTTTTTACTACATATGAACACTTTTCATATTGTCCCGTGCAACTCGGCTGCTAGTCCTCCTTTCATGCAGAATCTTAACTTCCTAGCTCATGTCCAAGGCACCAAATCCATCGAAGAAGTCAATAATCAATACCTAAAACTTGAATTGTACTACTTCTTACTGGCTATTACATCGACTTAGAAGCTTCATCTGTGTCCTACTATGGTGATTTTATTGTCTCCGCATACCGCTGCATGCGACATAGCTTTGCAGACGATAAGTACAACCGTTTCAGAGAGAAGAGCGGCCAATGTGACGATCTGGCTTTAAGTCGATTCGATAACAAATGACGAAAACGGACGGATTTCTCAGGTTTTTACTACATATGAACACTTTTCACATTCTCCTATCCAACGCGGCTGCTAGTCCTCCTTTAATGCAGAATCTTAAGGTCCTAGCTCATGTCCAAGGCACCAAAGCCAGCTAAAAAGTCAATAATCGATACCTAAAACTTGAATTGTACTACTTCTTACTGGCTATTACATCAACTTAGAAGCTTCATCTGTGTTCTACTATGGTGATTTTAGTGTCTCCGCATACCGCAGCACGCGACATAGCTTTGCAGACGATAAGAACAACCGTTTCAGAGAGAAGAGCGGCCAATGTGACGATCTGGCTTTAAGTCGATTCGATAACAAATGACGAAAACGGACGGATTTCTCAGGTTTTTACTACATATGAACACTTTTCACATTCTCCCCTGCAACTCAGCTGCTAGTCCTCCTTTCATGCAGAATCTTAAGGTCCTAGCTCATGTCCAAGGCACCAAAGCCAGCTAAAAAGTCAATAATCGATACCTAAAACTTGAATTGTACTACTTCTTACTGGCTATTACATCATCTTAGAAGCTTCATCTGTGTTCTACTATGGTGCTTTTAGTGTCTCCGCATACCGCAGCACGCGACAAAGCTTTCCAGACGATAAGTTCAACCGTTTCAGAGAGAAGAGCAGCCAATGTGACGATCTGGCTTTAAGTCGATTCGATAACAAATGACAAAAACGGGCGTATTTCTCAGGTTTTTACTACATATGAACACATTTCACATTCTCCCGTACAACGCGGCTGCTAGTCCTCCTTTCATGCAGAATCTTAAGGTCCTAGCTCATGTCCAAGGCACCAAAGCCAGCTAAAAAGTATATAATCGATACCTAAAACTTGAATTGTACTACTTCTTACTGGCTATTACATCAACTTAGAAGCTTCATCTGTGTTCTACTATGGTGCTTTTAGTGTCTCCGCATACCGCATCACGCGACATAGCTTTGCAGGCGATAAGTACAACCGTTTCAGAGAGAAGAGCGGCCAATGTGACGATCTGGCTTTAAGTCGATTCGATAACAAATGACGAAAACGGACGGATTTCTCAGGTTTTTACTACATATGAACACTTTTCACATTCTCCCATCCAACGCGGCTGCTAGTCCTCCTTTCATGCAGAATCTTAAGGTCCTAGCTCATGTCCAAGGCACCAAAGCCAGCTAAAAAGTCAATAATCGATACCTAAAACTTGAATTGTACTACTTCTTACTGGCTATAACATCATCATAGAAGCTTCATCTGTGTTCTACTATGGTGCTTTTAGTGTCTCCGCATACCGCAGCACGCATCATAGCTTTGCAGACGATAAGTAGAACCGTTTCAGAGAGAAGAGCGGCCAATGTGACGATCTGGCTTTAAGTCGATTCGATAACAAATGACGATAACGGACGGATTTCTCAGGTTTTTACTACATATGAACATTTTTCACATTCTCCCGTGCAACTCGGCTGCTAGTCCTCCTTTCATGCAGAATCTTAAGGTCCTAGCTCATGTCCAAGGCACCAAAGCCAGCTAAAAAGTCAATAATCGATACCTAAAACTTGAATTGTACTACTTCTTACTGGCTATTACATCAACTTAGAAGCTTCATTTGTGTTCTACTATGGTGCTTTTAGAGTCTCCGCATACCGCAGCACGCGACATAGCTTTGCAGGCGATAAGTACAACCGTTTCAGAGAGAAGAGCGGCCAATGTGACGATCTGGCTTTAAGTCGATTCGATAACAAATGACGAAAACGGACGGATTTCTCAGGTTTTTACTACATATGAACACTTTTCACATTCTCCCGTGCAACTCGGCTGCTCGTCCTCCTTTCATGCAGAATCTTAAGGTCCTAGCTCATGTCCAAGGCACCAAAGCCAGCTAAAAAGTCAATAATCGATACCTAAAACTTGAATTGTACTACTTCTTACTGGCTATTACATCAACTTAGAAGCTTCAACTGTGTTCTACTATGGTGCTTTTAGTGTCTCCGCATACCGCAGCACGTGACATAGCTTTGCAGACGATAAGTAAAGCCGTTTCAGAGAGAAGAGCGGCCAAGTGACGATCTGGCTTTAAGGCGATTCGATAACAAATGACGAAAACGGACGGATTTCTCATTTTTTTACTACATATGAACACTTTTCATATTGTCCCGTGCAACTCGGCTGCTAGTCCTCCTTTCATGCAGAATCTTAACTTCCTAGCTCATGTCCAAGGCACCAAATCCATCGAAGAAGTCAATAATCGATACCTAAAACTTGAATTGTACTACTTCTTACTGGCTATTACATCGACTTAGAAGCTTCATCTGTGTCCTACTATGGTGATTTTATTGTCTCCGCATACCGCTGCATGCGACATAGCTTTGCAGACGATAAGTACAACCGTTTCAGAGAGAAGAGCGGCCAATGTGACGATCTGGCTTTAAGTCGATTCGATAACAAATGACGAAAACGGACGGATTTCTCAGGTTTTTACTACGTATGAACACTTTTCACATTCTCCCGTGCAACTCGGCTGCTAGTCCTCCTTTCATGCAGAATCTTAAGGTCCTAGCTCATGTCCAAGGCACCAAAGCCAGCTAAAAAGTAAATAATCAGTACCTAAAACTTGAATTGTACTACTTCTTACTGGCTATTACATCAACTTAGAAGCTTCATCTGTGTTCTACTATGGTGCTTTTAGTGTCTCCGCATACCGCAGCACGCGACATAGCTTTGCAGACGATAAGTACAACCGTTTCAGAGAGAAGAGCGGCCAATGTGACGATCTGGCTTTAAGTCGATTCGATAACAAATGACGAAAACGGACGGATTTCTCAGGTTTTTACTACATATCAACACATTTCATATTCTCCCGTGCAACGCGGCTGCTAGTCCTCCTTTCATGCAGAATCTTAAGGTCCTAGCTCATGTCCAAGGCTCCAAAGCCAGCTAAAAAGTAGTACTACTTCTTACTGGCCATTACATCAACTTAGAAGCTTCATCTGTGTTCTACTATGGTGCTTTTAGAGTCTCCGCATACCGCAGCACGCGACATAGCTTTGCAGACGATAAGTACAACCGTTTCAGACAGAAGAGCGGCCAATGTGACGATCTGGCTTTAAGTCGATTCGATAACAAATGACGAAAACGGACGGATTTCTCAGGTTTTTACTACATATGAACACTTTTCACATTCTTCCCTCCAACTCGGCTGCTAGTCCTCCTTTCATGCAGATTCTTAAGGTCCTAGCTCATGTCCAAGGCACCAAAGCCAGCTAAAAAGTCAATAATCGATACCTAAAACTTGAATTGTACTACTTCTTACTGGCTATTACATCAACTTAGAAGCTTCAACTGTGTTCTACTATGGTGCTTTTAGTGTCTCCGCATACCGCAGCACGTGACATAGCTTTGCAGACGATAAGTAAAGCCGTTTCAGAGAGAAGAGCGGCCAAGTGACGATCTGGCTTTAAGGCGATTCGATAACAAATGACGAAAACGGACGGATTTCTCATTTTTTTACTACATATGAACACTTTTCATATTGTCCCGTGCAACTCGGCTGCTAGTCCTCCTTTCATGCAGAATCTTAACTTCCTAGCTCATGTCCAAGGCACCAAATCCATCGAAGAAGTCAATAATCAATACCTAAAACTTGAATTGTACTACTTCTTACTGGCTATTACATCGACTTAGAAGCTTCATCTGTGTCCTACTATGGTGATTTTATTGTCTCCGCATACCGCTGCATGCGACATAGCTTTGCAGACGATAAGTACAACCGTTTCAGAGAGAAGAGCGGCCAATGTGACGATCTGGCTTTAAGTCGATTCGATAACAAATGACGAAAACGGACGGATTTCTCAGGTTTTTACTACATATGAACACTTTTCACATTCTCCTATCCAACGCGGCTGCTAGTCCTCCTTTAATGCAGAATCTTAAGGTCCTAGCTCATGTCCAAGGCACCAAAGCCAGCTAAAAAGTCAATAATCGATACCTAAAACTTGAATTGTACTACTTCTTACTGGCTATTACATCAACTTAGAAGCTTCATCTGTGTTCTACTATGGTGATTTTAGTGTCTCCGCATACCGCAGCACGCGACATAGCTTTGCAGACGATAAGAACAACCGTTTCAGAGAGAAGAGCGGCCAATGTGACGATCTGGCTTTAAGTCGATTCGATAACAAATGACGAAAACGGACGGATTTCTCAGGTTTTTACTACATATGAACACTTTTCACATTCTCCCCTGCAACTCAGCTGCTAGTCCTCCTTTCATGCAGAATCTTAAGGTCCTAGCTCATGTCCAAGGCACCAAAGCCAGCTAAAAAGTCAATAATCGATACCTAAAACTTGAATTGTACTACTTCTTACTGGCTATTACATCATCTTGGAAGCTTCATCTGTGTTCTACTATGGTGCTTTTAGTGTCTCCGCATACCGCAGCACGCGACAAAGCTTTCCAGACGATAAGTTCAACCGTTTCAGAGAGAAGAGCAGCCAATGTGACGATCTGGCTTTAAGTCGATTCGATAACAAATGACAAAAACGGGCGTATTTCTCAGGTTTTTACTACATATGAACACATTTCACATTCTCCCGTACAACGCGGCTGCTAGTCCTCCTTTCATGCAGAATCTTAAGGTCCTAGCTCATGTCCAAGGCACCAAAGCCAGCTAAAAAGTATATAATCGATACCTAAAACTTGAATTGTACTACTTCTTACTGGCTATTACATCAACTTAGAAGCTTCATCTGTGTTCTACTATGGTGCTTTTAGTGTCTCCGCATACCGCATCACGCGACATAGCTTTGCAGGCGATAAGTACAACCGTTTCAGAGAGAAGAGCGGCCAATGTGACGATCTGGCTTTAAGTCGATTCGATAACAAATGACGAAAACGGACGGATTTCTCAGGTTTTTACTACATATGAACACTTTTCACATTCTCCCATCCAACGCGGCTGCTAGTCCTCCTTTCATGCAGAATCTTAAGGTCCTAGCTCATGTCCAAGGCACCAAAGCCAGCTAAAAAGTCAATAATCGATACCTAAAACTTGAATTGTACTACTTCTTACTGGCTATAACATCATCATAGAAGCTTCATCTGTGTTCTACTATGGTGCTTTTAGTGTCTCCGCATACCGCAGCACGCATCATAGCTTTGCAGACGATAAGTAGAACCGTTTCAGAGAGAAGAGCGGCCAATGTGACGATCTGGCTTTAAGTCGATTCGATAACAAATGACGATAACGGACGGATTTCTCAGGTTTGTACTACATATGAACACCTTTCACATTCTCCCGTGCAACTCGGCTGCTAGTCCTGCCTTCATGCAGAATCTTAAGGTCCTAGCTCATGTCCAAGGCACCAAAGCCAGCTAAAAACTCAATAATCAGTACCTAAAACTTGAATTGTACTACTTCTTATTGTCTATTACATCAACTTAGAAGCTTCATCTGTGTTCTCCTATGTTGATTTTAGTGTCTCCGCATACCGCAGCATGCGACATAGCTTTGCAGACGATAAGTACAACCGTTTCAGAGAGAAGAGCGGCCAATGTGACGATCTGGCTTTAAGTCGATTCGATAACAAATGACGAAAACGGACGGATTTCTCAGGTTTTTACTACATATAAACACTTTTCACATTCTCCCGTGCAACTCGGCTGCTAGTCCTCCTTTCATGCAGAATCTTAAGGTCCTAGCTCATGTCCAAGGCACCAAAGCCAGCTAAAAAGTCAATAATCGATACCTAAAACTTGAATTGTACTACTTCTTACTGGCTATTACATCATCTTAGAAGCTTCATCTGTGTTCTACTATGGTGCTTTTAGTGTCTCCGCATACCGCAACACGCGACATAGCTCTACAGACGATAAGTACAACCGTTTCAGACAGAAGAGCGGCCAATGTGACGATCTGGCTTTAAGTCGATTCGATAACAAATGACGAAAACGGACGGATTTCTCAGGTTTTTACTACATATGAACACTTTTCACATTGTCCCGTGCAACTCGGCTGCTAGTCCTCCTTTTGATGCAGAATCTTAAGGTCGTAGCTCATGTCCAAGGCACCAAAGAAAGCTAAAAAATCAATAATCGATACCTAAAACTTGAATTGTACTACATCTTACTGGCTATTACATCAACTTAGAAGCTTCATCTGTGTTCTACTATGGTGCTTTTAGTGTCTCCGCATACCGCAGCACGCGACATAGCTTTGAAGACGATAAGTACAACCGTTTCAGAGAGAAGAGCGGCCAATGTGACGATCTGGCTTTAAGTCGATTCGATAACAAATGACGAAAACGGACGGATTTCTCAGGTTTTTACTACATATGAATACTTTTCACATTCTCCTGTGCAACTCGGCTGCTAGTCCTCCTTTAATGCAGAATCTTAAGGTCCTAGCTAATGTCCAAGGCACCAAAGCCAGCTAAAAAATCAATAATCGATATCTAAAACTTGAATTGTACTACTTCTTACTGGCTATTACATCAACTTACAAGCTTCATCTGTGTTCTACTATGGTGCTTTTAGTGTCTCCGCATACCGCAGCACGCGTCATAGCTTTGAAGACGATAAGTACAACCGTTTCAGAGAGAAGAGCGGCCAATGTGACGATCTGGCTTTAAGTCGATTCGATAACAAATGACGAAAACGGACGGATTTCTCAGGTTTTTACTACATATGAACATTTTTCACAGTCTCCCGTGCAACTCGGCTGCTAGTCCTCCTTTCATGCAGAATCTTAAGGTCCTAGCTCATGTCCAAGGCACCAAAGCCAGCTAAAAAGTCAATAATCGATACCTAAAACTTGAATTGTACTACTTCTTACTGGCTATTACATCAACTTAGAAGCTTCATTTGTGTTCTACTATGGTGCTTTTAGTGTCTCCGCATACCGCAGCACGCGACATAGCTTTGCAGGCGATAAGTACAACCGTTTCAGAGAGAAGAGCGGCCAATGTGACGATCTGGCTTTAAGTCGATTCGATAACAAATGACCAAAAACGGACGGATTTCTCAGGTTTTTACTACATATGAACACTTTTCACATTCTCCCGTGCAACTCGGCTGCTCGTCCTCCTTTCATGCAGAATCTTAAGGTCCTAGCTCATGTCCAAGGCACCAAAGCCAGCTAAAAAGTCAATAATCGATACCTAAAACTTGAATTGTACTACTTCTTACTGGCTATTACATCAACTTAGAAGCTTCATTTGTGTTCTACTATGGTGCTTTTAGTGTCTCCGCATACCGCAGCACGCGACATAGCTTTGCAGGCGATAAGTACAACCGTTTCAGAGAGAAGAGCGGCCAATGTGACGATCTGGCTTTAAGTCGATTCGATAACAAATGACGAAAACGGACGGATTTCTCAGGATTTTACTACATATGAACACTTTTCACATTCTCCCGTGCAACTCGGCTGCTCGTCCTCCTTTCATGCAGAATCTTAAGGTCCTAGCTCATGTCCAAGGCACCAAAGCCAGCTAAAAAGTCAATAATCATTACCTAAAACTTGAATTGTACTACTTCTTACTGGCTATTACATCGACCTAGAAGCTTCGTCAGTGTTCTACTATGGTGATTTTATTGTCTCCACATACCGCAGCACGCGACATAGCTTTGAAGACGATAAGTACAACCGTTTCAGAGAGAAGAGCGGCCAATGTGACGATCGGGCTTTAAGTTGATTCGATAACAAATGACGAAAACGGACGGATTTCTCAGGTTTCTACTACATATGAACACATTTCACATTCTCCCGTGCAACGCGGCTGCTAGTCCTCCTTTCATGCAGAATCTTAAGGTCCTAGCTCATGTCCAAGGCACCAAAGCCAGCTAAAAAGTCAATAATCGATACCTAAAACTTGAATTGTACTACTTCTTACTGGCTATCACATCAACTTAGAAGCTTCATCTGTGTTCTACCATGGTGCTTTTAGTGTCTCCGCATACCGCAGCACGCGACATAGCTTTGCAGACGATAAGTACAACCGTTTCAGAGAAAAGAGGGGCCAATGTGACGATCTGGCTTTAAGTCGATTCGATAACAAATGACGAAAACGGACGGATTTCTCAGGTTTTTACTACATATGAACACTTTTCACATTCTCCCGTGCAACTCGGGTGCTAGTCCTCCTTTCATGCAGAATCTTAAGGTCATAGCTCATGTCCAAGGCACCAAAGCCAGCTAAAAAGTCAATAATCGATACCTAAAACTGGAATTGTACTACTTCTTACTGGCTATCACATCAACTTAGAAGCTTCATCTGTGTTCTACTATGGTGCTTTTAGTGTCTCCGCATACCGCAACACGCGACATAGCTCTGCAGACGATAAGTACAACTGTTTCAGACAGAAGAGCGGCCAATGTGACGATCTGGCTTTAAGTCGATTCGATAACAAATGACGAAAACGGACGGATTTCTCAGGTTTTTACTACATATGAACACTTTTCACATTGTCCCGTGCAACTCGGCTGCTAGTCCTCCTTTTGATGCAGAATCTTAAGGTCGTAGCTCATGTCCAAAGCACCAAAGCCAGCTAAAAAGTCAATAATCGATACCTAAAACTTGAATTGTACTACTTCTTACTGGCTATTACATCATCATAGAAGCTTCATCTGTGTTTTACTATGGTGCTTTTAGTGTCTCCGCATACCGCAGCACGCGACATAGCTTTGCAGACGATAAGTACAATCGTTTCAGACGGAAGAGCGGCCAATGTGACGATCTGGCTTTAAGTCGATTCGATAACAAATGACGAAAACGGACGGATTTCTCAGGTTTTTACTACATATGAACACTTTTCACATTCTCCTATCCAACGCGGCTGCTAGTCCTCCTTTCATGCAGAATCTTAAGGTCCTAGCTCATGTCCAAGGCACCAAAGCCAGCTAAAAAGTCAATAATCGATACCTAAAACTTGAATTGTACTACTTCTTACTGGCTATTACATCATCATAGAAGCTTCATCTGTGTTCTACTATGGTGCTTTTAGTGTCTCCGCATACCGCAGCACGCGACATAGCTTTGCAGACGATAAGTACAACCGTTTCAGAGAGAAGAGCGGCCAATGTGACGATCTGGCTTTAAGTCGAATCGATAACAAATGACGAAAACGGACGGATTTCTCAGGTTTTTACTACATATGAACACTTTTCACATTCTCCCGTGCAACTCGGCTGCTCGTCCTCCTTTGATGCAGAATCTTAAGGTCCTAGCTCATGTCCAAGTCACCAAAGCCAGCTAAAAAGTCAATAATCAGTACCTAAAACTTGAATTGTACTACTTCTTACTGGCTATTACATCGACTTAGAAGCTTCATCTGTGTTCTACTATGGTGATTTTATTGTCTCCGCATACCGCAGCACGCGACATAGCTTTGAAGACGATAAGTACAACCGTTTCAGAGAGAAGAGCGGCCAATGTGACGATCGGGCTTTAAGTCGATTCGATAACAAATGACGAAAACGGACGGATTTCTCAGGTTTCTACTACATATGAACACATTTCACGTTCTCCCGTGCAACGCGGCTGCTAGTCCTCCTTTAATGCAGAATCTTAAGGTCCTAGCTCATGTCCAAGGCACCAAAGCCAGATAAAAAGTCAATAATCGATACCTAAAACTTGAACTGTACTACTTCTTACTGGCTATTACATCAACTTAGAAGCTTCATCTGTGTTCTACAACGGTGCTTTTAGTTTCTCCGCATACCGCAGCACGCGACATAGTTTTGCAGACGATAAGTACAACCGTTTCAGACAGAAGAGCGGCCAATGTGACGATCTGGCTTTAAGTCGATTCGATAACAAATGACGAAAACGGACGGATTTCTCAGGTTTTTACTACATATGAACACTTTTCACATTCTCCCGTGCAACTCGGGTGCTAGTCCTCCTTTCATGCAGAATCTTAAGGTCATAGCTCATGTCCAAGGCACCAAAGCCAGCTAAAAAGTCAATAATCGATACCTAAAACTGGAATTGTACTACTTCTTACTGGCTATCACATCAACTTAGAAGCTTCATCTGTGTTCTACTATGGTGCTTTTAGTGTCTCCGCATACCGCAACACGCGACATAGCTCTGCAGACGATAAGTACAACCGTTACAGAGAGAAGAGCGGCCAATGTGACGATCTGGCTTTAAGTCGATTCGATAACAAATGACGAAAACGGACGGATTTCTCAGGTTTTTACTACATATGAACACTTTTCACATTGTCCCGTGCAACTCGGCTGCTAGTCCTCCTTTTGATGCAGAATCTTAAGGTCGTAGCTCATGTCCAAGGCACCAAAGAAAGCTAAAAAATCAATAATCGATACCTAAAACTTCAATTGTACTACTTCTTACTGGCTATTACATCAACTTAGAAGCTTCATCTGTGTTCTACTATGGTGCTTTTAGTGTCTCCGCATACCGCAGCACGCAACATAGCTTTGAAGACGATAAGTACAACCGTTTCAGAGAGAAGAGCGGCCAATGTGACGATCTGGCTTTAAGTCGATTCGATAACAAATGACGAAAACGGACGGATTTCTCAGGTTTTTACTACATATGAATACTTTTCACATTCTCCTGTGCAACTCGGCTGCTAGTCCTCCTCTAATGCAGAATCTTAAGGTCCTAGCTCATGTCCAAGGCACCAAAGCCAGCTAAAAAGTCAATAATCGATACCTAAAACTTGAATTGTACTACTTCTTACTGGCTATTACATCATCATAGAAGCTTCATCTGTGTTTTACTATGGTGCTTTTAGTGTCTCCGCATACCGCAGCACGCGACATAGCTTTGCAGACGATAAGTACAATCGTTTCAGACGGAAGAGCGGGCAATGTGACGATCTGGCTTTAAGTCGATTTGATAACAAATGACGAAAACGGACGGATTTCTCAGGTTTTTACTACATATGAACACTTTTCACATTCTCCTATCCAGCGCGGCTGCTAGTCCTCTTTTCATGCAGAAACTTAAGGTCCTAGCTCATGTCCAAGGCACCAAAGCCAGCTAAAAAGTCAATAATCGATACCTAAAACTTGAATTGTACTACTTCTTACTGGCTATTACATCATCATAGAAGCTTCATCTGTGTTCTACTATGGTGCTTTTAGTGTCTCCGCATACCGCAGCACGCGACATAGTTTTGCAGACGATAAGTACAACCGTTTCAGACAGAAGAGCGGCCAATGTGACGATCTGGCTTTAAGTCGATTCGAAAACAAATGACGAAAACGGACGGATTTCTCAGGTTTCTACTACATATGAACACATTTCACGTTCTCCCGTGCAACGCGGCTGCTAGTCCTCCTTTAATGCAGAATCTTAAGGTCCTAGCTCATGTCCAAGGCACCAAAGCCAGATAAAAAGTCAATAATCGATACCTAAAACTTGAACTGTACTACTTCTTACTGGCTATTACATCAACTTAGAAGCTTCATCTGTGTTCTACAACGGTGCTTTTAGTTTCTCCGCATACCGCAGCACGCGACATAGTTTTGCAGACGATAAGTACAACCGTTTCAGACAGAAGAGCGGCCAATGTGACGATCTGGCTTTAAGTCGATTCGATAACAAATGACGAGAACGGACGGATTTCTCAGGTTTTTACTACATATGAACACTTTTCACATTCTCCCGTGCAACTCGGGTGCTAGTCCTCCTCTCATGCAGAATCTTAAGGTCATAGCTCATGTCCAAGGCACCAAAGCCAGCTAAAAAGTCAATAATCGATACCTAAAACTGGAATTGTACTACTTCTTACTGGCTATCACATCAACTTAGAAGCGTCATCTGTGTTCTACTATGGTGCTTTTAGTGTCTCCGCATACCGCAACACGCGACATAGCTCTGCAGACGATAAGTACAACCGTTACAGAGAGAAGAGCGGCCAATGTGACGATCTGGCTTTAAGTCGATTCGATAACAAATGACGAAAACGGACGGATTTCTCAGGTTTTTACTACATATGAACACTTTTCACATTGTCCCGTGCAACTCGGCTGCTAGTCCTCCTTTTGATGCAGAATCTTAAGGTCGTAGCTCATGTCCAAGGCACCAAAGAAAGCTAAAAAATCAATAATCGATACCTAAAACTTGAATTGTACTACTTCTTACTGGCTATTACATCAACTTAGAAGCTTCATCTGTGTTCTACTATGGTGCTTTTAGTGTCTCCGCATACCGCAGCACGCAACATAGCTTTGAAGACGATAAGTACAACCGTTTCAGAGAGAAGAGCGGCCAATGTGACGATCTGGCTTTAAGTCGATTCGATAACAAATGACGAAAACGGACGGATTTCTCAGGTTTTTACTACATATGAATACTTTTCACATTCTCCTGTGCAACTCGGCTGCTAGTCCTCCTTTAATGCAGAATCTTAAGGTCCTAGCTCATGTCCAAGGCACCAAAGCCAGCTAAAAAGTCAATAATCGATACCTAAAACTTGAATTGTACTACTTCTTACTGGCTATTACATCATCATAGAAGCTTCATCTGTGTTTTACTATGGTGCTTTTAGTGTCTCCGCATACCGCAGCACGCGACATAGCTTTGCAGACGATAAGTACAATCGTTTCAGACGGAAGAGCGGGCAATGTGACGATCTGGCTTTAAGTCGATTTGATAGCAAATGACGAAAACGGACGGATTTCTCAGGTTTTTACTACATATGAACACTTTTCACATTCTCCTATCCAGCGCGGCTGCTAGTCCTCTTTTCATGCAGAAACTTAAGGTCCTAGCTCATGTCCAAGGCACCAAAGCCAGCTAAAAAGTCAATAATCGATACCTAAAACTTGAATTGTACTACTTCTTACTGGCTATTACATCATCATAGAAGCTTCATCTGTGTTCTACTATGGTGCTTTTAGTGTCTCCGCATACCGCAGCACGCGACATAGTTTTGCAGACGATAAGTACAACCGTTTCAGACAGAAGAGCGGCCAATGTGACGATCTGGCTTTAAGTCGATTCGAAAACAAATGACGAAAACGGACGGATTTCTCAGGTTTTTACTACATATGAACACTTTTCACATTGTCCCGTGCAACTCGGCTGCTAGTCCTCCTTTTGATGCAGAATCTTAAGGTCGTATGTCATGTCCAAGGCACCAAAGCCAGCTAAAAAATCAATAATCGATACCTAAAACTTGAATTGTACTACTTCTTACTGGCTATTACATCAACTTAGAAGCTTCATCTGTGTTCTACTATGGTGCTTTTAGTGTCTCCGCATACCGCAGCACGCGACATAGCTTTGAAGACGATAAGTACAACCGTTTCAGAGAGAAGAGCGGCCAATGTGACGATCTGGCTTTAAGTCGATTCGATAACAAATGACGAAAACGGACGGATTTCTCAGGTTTTTACTACATATGAATACTTTTCACATTCTCCCGTGCAACGCGGCTCCTAGTCCTCCTTTAATGCAGAATCTTAAGGTCCTAGCTCATGTCCAAGGCACCAAAGCCAGCTAAAAAGTCAATAATCGATACCTAAAACTTGAATTGTACTACTTCTTACTGGCTATTACATCAACTTAGAAGCTTCATCTGTGTTCTACAACGGTGCTTTTAGTTTCTCCGCATACCGTGAAGCAAAGCAAGCGCTGTATCATGTATAAGATACAGAGGCGAGCGAGTGCACGGGACTTAACCTAGTTCACTGCTAGTAGCGTCACGTCATCGTAACGCGCCTGCATATAGTATTGCACCACATTTAACATAAAAGTAAAAATTAAGATTTGTGTGTAAAACTTTGTTAAAGTATAGTTCTATGTAATAATGTTTCAGGTAACAAATCTTAATGTTATAAAATTAGTAGTTTACGTAAAATTCACGTTTTGAAAGAAAAATAGGAGGCGCTAAATAATGACGCTAGGAAGCCAAAATTTGGTGAGAAGGTGCAGTAAGAAGTCATTAATGAGTGGTGCTGGTTTCCAAAACCATAAAACTAAAATTGACTCCAGAATCCGCGTTTTTCGGAAAAATCAGAGGCGCGAAATAATAGAGCTACAATATTGAAAATTGGTAGGATGCTTCAGTTCACCCTAATAATAATAATGGAAATACCACAATCAGTTACCTCTTCTAGTTTTTTTAGTAATTTAGTAAAAACTACTTTTGTGAGTAAAATGTACATAAGCATTATAGATTAAGTACTTTAAATTTTAATGATAAAACAAATTCTTTAAGACCAATGATCAGATAGGACAATTAACAAAGCTACACCAAGTTTTAGTCTTGTAGCATAATTAACAGCTGATACAAGTCTTGATAAAGCTATGGTTCAGAGGTAACAATCTACCGTTAGTTCCATTGTAAAAATTCTAGAGAGTAAAGTTTTAATTTTAGCGGGCTGAGATTTTCTACGTGCTTCTGTACTGCTCAGATGTATGCATACAAAAATTGAGAAGTTTGTAAAGCTATTATTAAATGTGATATTTAAGATTATGTGCCTGAGATAGCGGTCATTTGGAGGCCGCAGGCATCTGCATATGAACGGAAAGAACAGATCCTCTCTTGGCGGTACGCGCCGGAGCTATATAAAAAGAGCGGCAGAGGCAGTAGGAAGCTCACTCCGCATTAGACCAACGCCTAGTCCACGCGAGCTTAACGTCCGATCGCGCCTCGCCTCGGGTGACGTCATAGCGGGCTGTGACATGCGCGTACTTAGCAATGTAAACGGACATTGAAAATCGCGAGGACTGTACACCGTCCTGGATCGTTTAGACTTCGGTAACAAACTGTTATTGTGCCGTCCGTGTGAAGTATAATTCCGCGTGGCAAGTGGTGACTAACTCCACTTTTAAGGCGAGCATTAATCTTTTTTTTTAACATTATTGCGAACTATTAATAGAGCACCGTTAGTTAGAGTAATGAACTATTCGGGAGGAACTTGCTGTAGAAGTCGCCTCTGAACTATTAAACGATTGGCTGAATTAACAATATTTAATGTCTTTAGCATTTTCAGAAGTTTCGAGTAATTTGTGTGAGCCTTTAAGATAATAAAATCTTGTTTGGAACTTTAAATTTTATTGAAGCAGCCCTAATCCCGTGAAGAACTATGGATATTTTTCGTTTAGCTGGGCTGTACAGGAATGTGGCCGTGCAGACTGGGAACTAAGGTCAGTAAGTTTCCCTTCGCTTTCTGACTGGCCACCAAATTAGTTGCCAGGCTCGCGTGATTTAAGGTGGCAATGTTCAACTTTCATTCAACATTAAACAACGACTTCTTCGCCGTCCCACATATGTTGCATCGGCAATAGTCTGTTACGTGAAATGAACATTCAAACAACTCATTCGACGACTTCTTCGCCGCCCCACATATGGTGCATCGGCCGGGAAAACTGAATTAAAAGCAAATAAAAGTGCTCGATGTGTGAAAGCGATTGGTATAAATTAACGAACTCGGTAGGCAATAACAGGACACTGAATTGAACTAGTGTGGGAACAGTGTTACCAGTAAAGGCAGGTGTAGTGTATAAACAATAAGTGTCTACCGCTGTACGTTGGTTAGTGACGATGGTGAGAAAGGCGACGATGCTGGATCGCGGCTGCCGACGGCGCTGAGACTAAAGGAAGACGGTGCGTCATCGCGGAGCTGCGCTGATCTGCGAGACAGCTGCCGGCTGCGCCGAGCGGTCAACGGTGCCTTGCTGCCCCCCCCTGGAGCTATTGCAGTAGGCGATTCCTGTGGCGGTACTCGACGCTACGGCTGCTGCTGCTGCCTTCAATACGTCGCGACACGTCGCATCACGATTGCTGGTACACCGCGACGACATCATTCGTCGAAATCAAGCATTTAAGTTAAGTCAAAGACTTTTAAAATATTTATTAACTGCTGCTAACAAACTAAAAGATATGGAAAGTAGTGTACATTTCAGAAGGGAACCGGTCTCTGACCAAGAATCCTCACGATCAGGAATTGAGTTTAATGAGGATGGTTCCATTAATCCCTCAAATATTGAACTAGAACGTAATTTGTCACCAGTAAATTATGACTTTAATTTAAATGAGAGTGCAGGGATGCAATCAATAAGTGAAATAGAAGTCAAAAGGGAGCCAGTAGAGTTGCTAACTTTGTCAGGTAGTGAAACTGAGCTCAATATATCTCCAGCTCAGTCAAGTCAAGAGATACAAAGTATCAAGGTAGAAGCTCCGGATTGGATGCAAATACTGTTTGCCAAACTCGAATCAAACCAAAATAAAATTGAGGCTAAAATTGAAAATAGTAATAAAGAGTTGGAGAATAAAATTGAGGTTAGTAATAAAGGGTTGGAAAATAAAATTGAAAATAGTAATAAAGAGTTGGAGAATAAAATTGAGGTTAGTAATAAAGGGTTGGAAAATAAAATTGAGGATAGTAATAAAGAACTAAAAGAAGAACTGCAATCAAAATGGAATAGTTTGAATTATAAGATAGATGCTATTCATCATGACATTCAAGTAAAAGTAGGGCAACAGTTAACTAAAATGCATAGTACTTTCAAATGTGAAATAGATCAAATTCAAAAAAATTATCAAGAGGCAGATGAACTTTTGGAAGTGAGGTTGTCCGAAAGATTGAGCAACGAGTCCAAACTTTGCTCTGACAAAGTTAAAGAGGTACAAATTAAAGTAGATACTTGTCAGAAAAACATTGAGAAAGTAAAAGAAACCTGTACCGAAATTCGTGGTGCAGTGGAACAAAGATGTTCTGCCAGGATAGAAGCAGTAGAGTCACAAGTAGAGGAATTAAATACTAATATTGCTAACCTAGAAAATAGAGTAACCTCTGTTAATTCTAGTCATTCTACTGTACAGCATGTGACTTCAGTTGACGCGGCTTTTATAGGGTGTCGACAGTTTTTGCGCTTTGATCCTGATAAGTACATTCACCCTCTTGAATTTTGGAATGACTTTGAGGATGTTCTCCCCAACACTTGGTCAGAAAGAGAAAAAATTTCATTTATAAGAAGTCATTTGTCAGGTGATGCTTTGCGATGGTCAGCGGATGTAATGATCAAATGTAAAACTTTATCTGAATTTAAGTCTGCATTTCTCAACGAATACTGGTCACATAACAAACAAAATGATGTGTTAAGGGAATTCTGGAGTGGTAAGAAGTTTTTCCCAGGGCGTGAATCAGTAAAGGATTTCGCTAGGAAGTGGGTTTCAAGACTGTCACATTTGACAGAAAAGATGAAGCCAGATATGATCATTATGGGTTTAGAAGGTAAGCTGCCGTGGTACTGGCAGAAGAGGATCATTTCCGCCCCTAGAGATAATATAGACAAATTTATTGAATATCTGGAAAGAGTGGAAAGAGTAGCTGCTGCTGAGGAGCAGGTGCAGCAGAATAACAAATCTTCTAACAATCACGTACAAAATAATGGAAACGTGAACGTTAGAAATATGGAAGTTAGGCACACCAAAACAAACTATCGAAACCAAAGCCGTGGCAGAGGAAGAGGGGGTAGATACTCACCACGCTTTCGTAACAACTACTATGACGAAAGTGGAGAAGTAAATACTATGCCATTAAGACAAGAAGGGAGTCATGATGCTACTATATCTAGTGGTGTCACAGATGAACACAACAGGCCGCGTGTGGGAAACTAAATCCCGTCTATGAGGAAACTGGCGCTCACCAGGCGGTAACAGTAACACAGCCAGTGACGGAAACACAGACAATCAGCCAACATACACAGGCAGACAACATGGATGACGAAATAAATACAGATAATACCAGTGATGTGTTAAGCCACTCTCACAAAATAGTGGATAGTATTTTGGATACACTAGAAAAATGGGTCAAGGAAGAACAGGAACTCAAGGTAGATAATGGGGAAGAAATAGATAATGGGTTTGAGTCTGATGGGAATAATGATGAAGTAAAAGCTTACATCTTCGATGAAAATGGCAATCTAAAAGCTGAAGTAGAAGTAGCAGAAGTAGAATCAGTACTGCAAAACTTTAGAGAGGAGGAAATGATGAATGAAGGGGGTAGAAATAGTAACGAGGTGAAAGAATCTAGTAGCTGTGTAAACGTGCCACAAATGGTTGAAGGTGACGACATTCTTATGAACAGCAATATTGCGCAGGGACGCAGTTGCTCAGAGGTAGAGGATAGTTTGGCTGATGTGCAGCAAACAAAAGTAGAAAAAGTCGTCAGATGCTTCGATTTAAAGTTAGTGGACAGATTAGAGAAAGCAGCTAAGATTATAGAGCATGATGAGCCCCAGGATGTAAATGTAAATGTAATTGCAACTGATCAGAATTACTTTAGCTGGAAGAACATAGAACGAGATTTATTAGACGAGGTGTATGAGCAACCTGTTCAATGTAAAATAACTCACCCTGTTATCAAAGTAAACATATCAGGAGTCACTGTGCGTTGTCTGCTTGACAGTGGCAGTGAAGCAAGTGCTTTATCACAAACATTTTTTGACACCATACCCAATAAAGAGAAGTTAACAGTTATGAAAGTAAGTGGCTTAAAGATTATAGGTGCTACTGGAAAAGTCTCTAGACCAGTTCAACACGAAGCTTTGATACCCATTGGTATAAATGACGTAGTAATAGATCATCCTTGTTTGATTGTGCTAGGCTTAAGTGTTGATATGTTGATTGGTACTGATTTCTTATCAAAGTACCAGGGAAAGATCAATTTTGATCAGAACAACTTAATTTTAACTTTACCTGACTCTAAAGTGATAAGAGAATCTTTTATAGGAAGTCATATAGGCGGTAGTAATGAAACTTGGGAACTGCCTATTAGAGTAATAAAGAATAAAGGATACTTGCAGGAAAATTTGGTTTTCAGTGAGAATGAGGAAAGTGCTAAGGTTGAAGAGAGACACATCCTAAAGGAAATAGAGGAAAAGGTACAATCAACAAAGCAAATTGCTGACGAACAAAGATCAGAGTTAAAGAGTGTGTTAACTAAGCATAGTAATGTATTCTCAAACGCACCTGGCGAAGTTAAAGGTTATGAATGCCATTTGAATATCAAGCCTGGGAAGGTATTTTTTAAGAAGCCTTATCCAATACATGTTGCAAGGAAAATTTCTGCAGAAACTAAAAAGTTTATGCATGTATATCATGGACCATTTAGAATAGTAAGTAAACCTCATGCAAATGCCTATCGTTTGGAATATCCAAAGAATAAGAGAGAACTAGGTCTAAGAAATATTGTGGATCTAAAGGAATTTAAAATTAACAGTAATTAAATACTGTAGGGAGTCTGCCACTCTTTGGCGGATACACGGTTTGGCGTACCGTGCAGTCCCAGCTGGGTGAAACTTTATTTCCTTTTCAAGTTTCATTCCCTTCTTCTGGTCTATCATAACAGGTAAGAATCACATATGTCTTCATGTTGTATATATGCTATTAGGTTTTAAGTATTCTTAGTAAGGATCTACCTAGTGAATGGCAAAACAAAAGTCTGAGTACCAATAAGAGGCAAACATGGCTAAAATAAATAAATTAAAATATTTCATGTAATTGTAAAGGGTTAGAAACTACAACTAAGAGAGACACTTTGCAGTATACGAAGTACGGTATGAATATGAATAATCCATGAGATTATGCAGAAGGTAGTATGTTGCTAGAAATAAGGTTGTCTGAAGGAAAACAGCGTAAGAAGGTAATGCTCATAGAGGCAAGCAATGGCGTTTTAGAATTAAATAAATGGAGATGTGTGGAAGTGGTGTGAGGATCGCACCAAATATATAGAAACAGGACGTCAATAGGCTGACAAAAGGAAAAGGGAGAAAGAAGTGGAGAAATGAAGTATTTTGAATCTGGAAGAAAAGGGAGAAAGAAGTGGAGAAATGAAGTATTTTTGAATCTGGAAGAAAAGGGAGAAAATGAATAAGGTGAAGAAGTGAAGTAAGTAAATTGAAGTAAATGATGTAGGATTAAAGAATAATTCCATCACGTCTCGTGAAATGGTGAAAAACGCTAAATCTTGCTTGAGGCAAATAAATAGTTAAACAGACAACAGAAACACACAAATATTGGAAAATGCAGAAATTTGGAATCGGTATACTGAAAATAACTAATTTCTTTAGTAATTCATACAATAAAGCAAAGTGCTGGTCAGCAAATGACTTCTTTGATGAACTAATCCATACGATAATTAAGCCAGAGTACATTAAAACTAAAAGGTTACTCAATTTTCTAAGTTGAAGCAAGATCTTAATATATTAATTTGCTAAAAGAATTTTCACTATTTAGGAACCTAAAAGATTATTTATGAAAGAAGAAAGTAGGAGCTATTGTATCAGATACGACTTAGTGCTAAATGTCTTTCTGACAACTTCACAATTAGTAAAATAGTACCAGAATATAAACTATAAAATGTACTTTGTCCTACCTTAGATATAAGTTGAAAACAGAAACTTAGACTGTATTGTCTGTTTCTCAGGGACATGCAGGCTGCATGAATGACTGACAACAAGCGGTAGGGAGATTGGAAGTAGAGACGCAAACCACAGTGAATACAATTTCCTCCCACAATTTTGTCAATCAGTGAAATTAAATGAGTGTTACAATAGGACACCCACCACAGTGCCGAGTATTATAGTAAAAGAAAAATGTGAGTGCGTTGCAGTGATAAAAGTCGTGTGTATTTTCTTTTTCAGGAAGAGACTGATTTTAAAGAAAAAAAAAATAACTATTTTGTAACCATTGAAAAATTTATATTTCCATGTAAATGTATGTAAATAATTTGTGAATGTCTTCTGTACTAGGTTTTCTATGTGTATATGAGTATGGTTATTTTGTGTATGTAGTAATAAGGAATTTCCTAAGAAGAAGCAACTTAAGTTGAAAGAGGTATACTAAAGTAATCCATCGCTTGTTTGTTCTTTTAGAAATTTAATTTTGTTCAAAAATAGATTTTCACGAAAATTAAAAAGGGGGTGATGAAGCAAAGCAAGCGCTGTATCATGTATAAGATACAGAGGCGAGCGAGTGCACGGGACTTACCCTAGTTCACTGCTAGTAGCGTCACGTCATCGTAACGCGCCTGCATATAGTATTGCACCACATTTAACATAAAAGTAAAAATTAAGATTTGTGTGTAAAACTTTGTTAAAGTATAGTTCTATGTAATAATGTTTCAGGTAACAAATCTTAATGTTATAAAATTAGTAGTTTACGTAAAATTCACGTTTTGAAAGAAAAATAGGAGGCGCTAAATAATGACGCTAGGAAGCCAAAATTTGGTGAGAAGGTGCAGTAAGAAGTCATTAATGAGTGGTGCTGGTTTCCAAAACCATAAAACTAAAATTGACTCCAGAATCCGCGTTTTTCGGAAAAATCAGAGGCGCGAAATAATAGAGCTACAATATTGAAAATTGGTAGGATGCTTCAGTTCACCCTAATAATAATAATGGAAATACCACAATCAGTTACCTCTTCTAGTTTTTTTAGTAATTTAGTAAAAACTACTTTTGTGAGTAAAATGTACATAAGCATTATAGATTAAGTACTTTAAATTTTAATGATAAAACAAATTCTTTAAGACCAATGATCAGATAGGACAATTAACAAAGCTACACCAAGTTTTAGTCTTGTAGCATAATTAACAGCTGATACAAGTCTTGATAAAGCTATGGTTCAGAGGTAACAATCTACCGTTAGTTCCATTGTAAAAATTCTAGAGAGTAAAGTTTTAATTTTAGCGGGCTGAGATTTTCTACGTGCTTCTGTACTGCTCAGATGTATGCATACAAAAATTGAGAAGTTTGTAAAGCTATTATTAAATGTGATATTTAAGATTATGTGCCTGAGATAGCGGTCATTTGGAGGCCGCAGGCATCTGCATATGAACGGAAAGAACAGATGCTCTCTTGGCGGTACGCGCCGGAGCTATATAAAAAGAGCGGCAGAGGCAGTAGGAAGCTCACTCCGCATTAGACCAACGCCTAGTCCACGCGAGCTTAACGTCCGATCGCGCCTCGCCTCGGGTGACGTCATAGCGGGCTGTGACATGCGCGTACTTAGCAATGTAAACGGACATTGAAAATCGCGAGGACTGTACACCGTCCTGGATCGTTTAGACTTCGGTAACAAACTGTTATTGTGCCGTCCGTGTGAAGTATAATTCCGCGTGGCAAGTGGTGACTAACTCCACTTTTAAGGCGAGCATTAATCTTTTTTTTTAACATTATTGCGAACTATTAATAGAGCACCGTTAGTTAGAGTAATGAACTATTCGGGAGGAACTTGCTGTAGAAGTCGCCTCTGAACTATTAAACGATTGGCTGAATTAACAATATTTAATGTCTTTAGCATTTTCAGAAGTTTCGAGTAATTTGTGTGAGCCTTTAAGATAATAAAATCTTGTTTGGAACTTTAAATTTTATTGAAGCAGCCCTAATCCCGTGAAGAACTATGGATATTTTTCGTTTAGCTGGGCTGTACAGGAATGTGGCCGTGCAGACTGGGAACTAAGGTCAGTAAGTTTCCCTTCGCTTTCTGACTGGCCACCAAATTAGTTGCCAGGCTCGCGTGATTTAAGGTGGCAATGTTCAACTTTCATTCAACATTAAACAACGACTTCTTCGCCGTCCCACATATGTTGCATCGGCAATAGTCTGTTACGTGAAATGAACATTCAAACAACTCATTCGACGACTTCTTCGCCGCCCCACAACCGCAGCACGCGACATAGTTTTGCAGACGATAAGTACAACCGTTTCAGACAGAAGAGCGGCCAATGTGGCGATCTGGCTTTAAGTCGATTCGATAACAAATGACGAAAACGGACGGATTTCTCAGGTTTTTACTACATATGAACACTTTTCACATTGTCCCGTGCAAGTCGGCTGCTAGTCCTCCTTTTGATGCAGAATCTTAAGGTCGTAGCTCATGTCCAAGGCACCAAAGCCAGCTAAAAAATCAATAATCGATACCTAAAACTTGAATTGTACTACTTCTTACTGGCTATTACATCAACTTAGAAGCTTCATCTGTGTTCTACTATGGTGCTTTTAGTGTCTCCGCATACCGCAGCACACGACATATCTTTGAAGACGATAAGTACAACCGTTTCAGAGAGAAGAGCGGCCAATGTGACGATCTGGCTTTAAGTCGATTCGATAACAAATGACGAAAACGGACGGATTTCTCAGGTTTTTACTACATATGAATACTTTTCACATTCTCCCTTGCAACTCGGCTGCTAGTCCTCCATTCATGCAGAATGTTAAGGTCCTAGCTCATGTCCAAGGCACCAAAGCCAGCTAAAAAGTCAATAATCGATACCTAATATCTGAATTGTACTACTTCTTACTGGCTATTACATCAACTTAGAAGCTTCATCTGTGTTCTACTATGATGCTTTTAGAGTCTCCGCATACCGCAGCACGCGACATAGCTTTGCAGACGATAAGTACAACCGTTTCAGAGAGAAGAGCGGCCAATGTGACGATCTGGCTTTAAGTCGATTCGATAACAAATGACGAAAACGGACGGATTTCTCAGGTTTTTACTACATATGAACACTTTTCACATTCTCCTATTCATCTCGGCTGCTCGTCCTCCTTTCATGCAGAATCTTAAGGTCCTAGCTCATGTCCAAGGCACTAAAGCCAGCTAAAAAGTCAGTAATCAGTACCTAAAACTTGAATTGTACTACTTCTTACTGGCTATTACATCGACTTAGAAGCTTCATCTGTGTTCTACTATGGTGTTTTTATTGTCTCCGCATACCGCAGCACGCGACATAGCTTTGAAGACGATAAGTACAACCGTTTCAGAGAGAACAGCGGCCAATGTGACGATCGGGCTTTAAGTCGATTCGATAACAAATGACGAAAACGGACGGATTTCTCAGGTTTCTACTACATATGAACACATTTCACATTCTCCCGTGCAACGCGGCTCCTAGTCCTCCTTTCATGCAGAATCTTAAGGTCCTAGCTCATGTCCAAGGCACCAAAGCCAGCTAAAAAGTCAATAATCGATACCTAAAACTTCAATTGTACTACTTCTTACTGGCTATTACATCAACTTAGAAGCTTCATCTGTGTTCTACAACGGTGCTTTTAGTTTCTCCGCATACCGCAGCACGCGACATAGTTTTGCAGACGATAAGTACAACCGTTTCAGACAGAAGAGCGGCCAATGTGACGATCTGGCTTTAAGTCGATTCGATAACAAATGACGAAAACGGACGGATTTCTCAGGTTTTTACTACATATGAACACTTTTCACATTGTCCCGTGCAACTCGGCTGCTAGTCCTCCTTTTGATGCAGAATCTTAAGGTCGTAGCTCATGTCCAAGGCACCAAAGCCAGCTAAAAAATCAATAATCGATACCTAAAACTTGAATTGTACTACTTCTTACTGGCTATTACATCAACTTAGAAGCTTCATCTGTGTTCTACTATGGTGCTTTTAGTGTCTCCGCATACCGCAGCACACGACATATCTTTGAAGACGATAAGTACAACCGTTTCAGAGAGAAGAGCGGCCAATGTGACGATCTGGCTTTAAGTCGATTCGATAACAAATGACGAAAACGGACGGATTTCTCAGGTTTTTACTACATATGAATACTTTTCACATTCTCCCTTGCAACTCGGCTGCTAGTCCTCCATTCATACAGAATCTTAAGGTCCTAGCTCATGTCCAAGGCACCAAAGCCAGCTAAAAAGTCAATAATCGATACCTAATACTTGAATTGTACTACTTCTTACTGGCTATTACATCAACTTAGAAGCTTCATCTGTGTTCTACTATGGTGCTTTTAGAGTCTCCGCATACCGCAGCACGCGACATAGCTTTGCAAACGATAAGTACAACCGTTTCAGAGAGAAGAGCGGCCAATGTGACGATCTGGCTTTAAGTCGATTCGATAACAAATGACGAAAACGGACGGATTTCTCAGGTTTTTACTACATATGAACACTTTTCCCATTCTCCTATCCAACTCGGCTGCTCGTCCTCCTTTCATGCAGAATCTTAAGGTCGTAGCTCATGTCCAAGGCACCAAAGCCAGCTAAAAAGTCAATTATCAGTACCTAAAACTTGAATTGTACTACTTCTTACTGGCTATTACATCGACTTAGAAGCATCATCTGTGTTCTACTATGGTGATTTTATTGTCTCCGCATACCGCAGCACGCGACATAGCTTTGAAGACGATAAGTACAACCATTTCAGAGAGAAGAGCGGCCAATGTGACGATCGGGCTTTAAGTCGATTCGATAACAAATGACGAAAACGGACGGATTTCTCAGGTTTCTACTACATATGAACACATTTCACATTCTCCCGTGCAACGCGGCTCCTAGTCCTCCTTTAATGCAGAATCTTAAGGTCCTAGCTCATGTCCAAGGCACCAAAGCCAGCTAAAAAGTCAATAATCGATACCTAAAACTTGAATTGTACTACTTCTTACTGGCTATTACATCAACTTAGAAGCTTCATCTGTGTTCTACAACGGTGCTTTTAGTTTCTCCGCATACCGCAGCACGCGACATAGTATTGCAGACGATAAGTACAACCGTTTCAGACAGAAGAGCGGCCAATGTGACGATCTGGCTTTAAGTCGATTCGATAACAAATGACGAAAACGGACGGATTTCTCAGGTTTTTACTACATATGAACACTTTTCACATTGTCCCGTGCAACTCGGCTGCTAGTCCTCCTTTTGATGCAGAATCTTAAGGTCGTAGCTCATGTCCAAGGCACCAAAGCCAGCTAAATAATCAATAATCGATACCTAAAACTTGAATTGTACTACTTCTTACTGGCTATTACATCAACTTAGAAGCTTCATCTGTGTTCTACTATGGTGCTTTTAGTGTCTCCGCATACCGCAGCACGCGACATAGCTTTGAAGACGATAAGTACAACCGTTTCAGAGAGAAGAGCGGCCAATGTGACGATCTGGCTTTAAGTCGATTCGATAACAAATGACGAAAACGGACGGATTTCTCAGGTTTTTACTACATATGAATACTTTTCACATTCTCCCGTGCAATTCGGCTGCTAGTCCTCCTTTAATGCAGAATCTTAAGGTCCTAGCTCATGTCCAAGGCACCAAAGCCAGCTAAAAAGTCAATAATCGATACCTAAAACTTGAATTGTACTACTTCTTACTGGCTATTACATCAACTTAGAAGCTTCATCTGTGTTTTACTATGGTGCTTTTAGTGTCTCCGCATACCGCATCACGCGACATAGCTTTGCAGGCGATAAGTATAACCGTTTCAGAGAGAAGAGCGGCCAATGTGACGATCTGGCTTTAAGTCGATTCGATAACAAATGACGAAAACGGACGGATTTCTAAGGTTTTTACTACATATGAACACTTTTCACATTCTCCCATCCAACGCGGCTGCTAGTCCTCCTTTCATGCAGAATCTTAAGGTCGTAGCTAATGTCCAAGGCACCAAAGCCAGCTAAAAAGTCAATAATCGATACCTAAAACTTGAATTGTACTACTTCTCACTGGCTATTACATCATCATAGAAGCTTCATCTGTGTTCTACTATGGTGCTTTTAGTGTCTCCGCATACCGCAGCACGCGACATAGCTTTCCAGACGATAAGTACAATCGTTTCTGAGAGAAGAGCGGCCAATGTGACGATCTGGCTTTAAGTCGATTCGATAACAAATGACGAAAACGGACGGATTTCTCAGGTTTTTACTACATATGAACACTTTTCACATTGTCCCGTGCAACTCGGCTGCTAGTCCTCATTTTGATGCAGAATCTTAAGGTCCTAGCTCATGTCCAAGGCATCAAAGCCAGCTAAAAAATCAATAATCGATACCTAAAACTTGAATTGTACTACTTCTTACTGGCTATTACATCAACTTAGAAGCTTCATCTGTGTTCTACTATGGTGCTTTTAGTGTCTCCGCATACCGCAGCACGCGACATAGCTTTGAAGACGATAAGTACAACCGTTTCAGAGAGAAGAGCGGCCAATGTGACGATCTGGCTTTAAGTCGATTCGATAACAAATGAGGAAAACGGACGGATTTCTCAGGTTTCTACTACATATGAACACATTTCACATTCTCCCGTGCAACGCGTCTGCTAGTCCTCCTTTAATGCAGAATCTTAAGGTCCTAGCTCATGTCCAAGGCACCAAAGCCAGCTAAAAAGTCAATAATCGATACCTAAAACTTAAATTGTACTACTTCTTACTGGCTATTACATCAACTTAGAAGCGTCATCTGTGTTCTACTATGGTGCTTTTAGTGTCTCCGCATACCGCATCACGCGACATAGCTTTGAAGACGATAAGTACTACCGTTTCAGAGAGAAGAGCGGCCAATGTGACGATCTGGCTTTAAGTCGATTCGATAACAAATGACGAAAACGGACGGATTTCTCAGGTTTTTACTACATATGAACACTTTTCACATTGTCCCGTGCAACTCGGCTGCTAGTCCTCCTTTTGATGCAGAATCTTAAGGTCGTAGCTCATGTCCAAGGCACCGAAGCCAGCTAAAAAGTCAATAATCGATACCTAAAACTTGAATTGTACTACTTCTTACAGGCTATTACATCAACTTAGAAGCTTCATCTGTGTTCTACAACGGTGCTTTTAGTTTCTCCGCATACCGCAGCACGCGACATAGTTTTGCAGACGATAAGTACAACCGTTTCAGACAGAAGAGCGGCCAATGTGACGATCTGGCTTTAAGTCGATTCGATAACAAATGACGAAAACGGACGGATTTCTCAGGTTTTTACTACATATGAACACTCTTCACATTGTCCCGTGCAACTCGGCTGCTAGTCCTCCTTTTGATGCAGAATCTTAAGGTCGTAGCTCATGTCCAAGGCACCAAAGCCAGCTACAAAACCAATAATCGATACCTAAAACTTGAATTGTACTACTTCTTACTGGCTATTACATCAACTTAGAAGCTTCATCTGTGTTCTACTATGGTGCTTTTAGTGTCTCCGCATACCGCAGCACGCGACATAGCTTTGAAGACGATAAGTACAACCGTTTCAGAGAGAAGAGCGGCCAATGTGACGATCTGGCTTTAAGTCGATTCGATAACAAATGACGAAAACGGACGGATTTCTCAGGTTTTTACTACATATGAATACTTTTCACATTCTCCCGTGCAATTCGGCTGCTAGTCCTCCTTTAATGCAGAATCTTAAGGTCCTAGCTCATGTCCAAGGCACCAAAGCCAGCTAAAAAGTCAATAATCGATACCTAAAACTTGAATTGTACTACTTCTTACTGGCTATTACATCAACTTAGAAGCTTCATCTGTGTTTTACTATGGTGCTTTTAGTGTCTCCGCATACCGCATCACGTGACATAGCTTTGCAGGCGATAAGTACAACCGTTTCAGAGAGAAGAGCGGCCAATGTGACGATCTGGCTTTAAGTCGATTCGATAACAAATGACGAAAACGGACGGATTTCTCAGGTTTTTACTACATATGAATACTTTTCACATTCTCCCTTGCAACTCGGCTGCTAGTCCTCCATTCATGCAGAATCTTAAGGTCCTAGCTCATGTCCAAGGCACCAAAGCCAGCTAAAAAGTCAATAATCGATACCTAATACTTGAATTGTACTACTTCTTACTGGCTATTACATCAACTTAGAAGCTTCATCTGTGTTCTACTATGGTGCTTTTAGAGTCTCCTCATACCGCAGCACGCGACATAGCTTTGCAGACGATAAGTACAACCGTTTCAGAGAGAAGAGCGGCCAATGTGACGATCTGGCTTTAAGTCGATTCGATAACAAATGACGAAAACGGACGGATTTCTCAGGTTATTACTACATATGAACACTTTTCACATTGTCCCGTGCAACTCGGCTGCTAGTCCTCATTTTGATGCAGAATCTTAAGGTCCTAGCTCATGTCCAAGGCATCAAAGCCAGCTAAAAAATCAATAATCGATACCTAAAACTTGAATTGTACTACTTCTTACTGGCTATTACATCAACTTAGAAGCTTCATCTGTGTTCTACTATGGTGCTTTTAGTGTCTCCGCATACCGCAGCACGCGACATAGCTTTGAAGACGATAAGTACAACCGTTTCAGAGAGAAGAGCGGCCAATGTGACGATCTGGCTTTAAGTCGATTCGATAACAAATGACGAAAACGGACGGAATTCTCAGGTTTTTACTACATATGAATACTTTTCACATTCTCCCTTGCAACTCGGCTGCTAGTCCTCCATTCATGCAGAATGTTAAGGTCCTAGCTCATGTCCAAGGCACCAAAGCCAGCTAAAAAGTCAATAATCGATACCTAATATCTGAATTGTACTACTTCTTACTGGCTATTACATCAACTTAGAAGCTTCATCTGTGTTCTACTATGATGCTTTTAGAGTCTCCGCATACCGCAGCACGCGACATAGCTTTGCAGACGATAAGTACAACCGTTTCAGAGAGAAGAGCGGCCAATGTGACGATCTGGCTTTAAGTCGATTCGATAACAAATGACGAAAACGGACGGATTTCTCAGGTTTTTACTACATATGAACACTTTTCACATTCTCCTATTCATCTCGGCTGCTCGTCCTCCTTTCATGCAGAATCTTAAGGTCCTAGCTCATGTCCAAGGCACTAAAGCCAGCTAAAAAGTCAGTAATCAGTACCTAAAACTTGAATTGTACTACTTCTTACTGGCTATTACATCGACTTAGAAGCTTCATCTGTGTTCTACTATGGTGTTTTTATTGTCTCCGCATACCGCAGCACGCGACATAGCTTTGAAGACGATAAGTACAACCGTTTCAGAGAGAAGAGCGGCCAATGTGACGATCGGGCTTTAAGTCGATTCGATAACAAATGACGAAAACGGACGGATTTCTCAGGTTTCTACTACATATGAACACATTTCACATTCTCCCGTGCAACGCGGCTCCTAGTCCTCCTTTCATGCAGAATCTTAAGGTCCTAGCTCATGTCCAAGGCACCAAAGCCAGCTAAAAAGTCAATAATCGATACCTAAAACTTCAATTGTACTACTTCTTACTGGCTATTACATCAACTTAGAAGCTTCATCTGTGTTCTACAACGGTGCTTTTAGTTTCTCCGCATACCGCAGCACGCGACATAGTTTTGCAGACGATAAGTACAACCGTTTCAGACAGAAGAGCGGCCAATATGACGATCTGGCTTTAAGTCGATTCGATAACAAATGACGAAAACGGACGGATTTCTCAGGTTTTTACTACATATGAACACTTTTCACATTGTCCCGTGCAACTCGGCTGCTAGTCCTCCTTTTGATGCAGAATCTTAAGGTCGTAGCTCATGTCCAAGGCACCAAAGCCAGCTAAAAAATCAATAATCGATACCTAAAACTTGAATTGTACTACTTCTTACTGGCTATTACATCAACTTAGAAGCTTCATCTGTGTTCTACTATGGTGCTTTTAGTGTCTCCGCATACCGCAGCACACGACATATCTTTGAAGACGATAAGTACAACCGTTTCAGAGAGAAGAGCGGCCAATGTGACGATCTGGCTTTAAGTCCATTCGATAACAAATGACGAAAACGGACGGATTTCTCAGGTTTTTACTACATATGAATACTTTTCACATTCTCCCTTGCAACTCGGCTGCTAGTCCTCCATTCATACAGAATCTTAAGGTCCTAGCTCATGTCCAAGGCACCAAAGCCAGCTAAAAAGTCAATAATCGATACCTAATACTTGAATTGTACTACTTCTTACTGGCTATTACATCAACTTAGAAGCTTCATCTGTGTTCTACTATGGTGCTTTTAGAGTCTCCGCATACCGCAGCACGCGACATAGCTTTGCAAACGATAAGTACAACCGTTTCAGAGAGAAGAGCGGCCAATGTGACGATCTGGCTTTAAGTCGATTCGATAACAAATGACGAAAACGGACGGATTTCTCAGGTTTTTACTACATATGAACACTTTTCCCATTCTCCTATCCAACTCGGCTGCTCGTCCTCCTTTCATGCAGAATCTTAAGGTCGTAGCTCATGTCCAAGGCACCAAAGCCAGCTAAAAAGTCAATTATCAGTACCTAAAACTTGAATTGTACTACTTCTTACTGGCTATTACATCAACTTAGAAGCTTCATCTGTGTTCTACAACGGTGCTTTTAGTTTCTCCGCATACCGCAGCACGCGACATAGTTTTGCAGACGATAAGTACAACCGTTTCAGACAGAAGAGCGGCCAATGTGACGATCTGGCTTTAAGTCGATTCGATAACAAATGACGAAAACGGACGGATTTCTCAGGTTTTTACTACATATGAACACTTTTCACATTGTCCCGTGCAACTCGGCTGCTAGTCCTCCTTTTGATGCAGAATCTTAAGGTCGTAGCTCATGTCCAAGGCACCAAAGCCAGCTAAATAATCAATAATCGATACCTAAAACTTGAATTGTACTACTTCTTACTGGCTATTACATCAACTTAGAAGCTTCATCTGTGTTCTACTATGGTGCTTTTAGTGTCTCCGCATACCGCAGCACGCGACATAGCTTTGAAGACGATAAGTACAACCGTTTCAGAGAGAAGAGCGGCCAATGTGACGATCTGGCTTTAAGTCGATTCGATAACAAATGACGAAAACGGACGGATTTCTCAGGTTTTTACTACATATGAATACTTTTCACATTCTCCCGTGCAATTCGGCTGCTAGTCCTCCTTTAATGCAGAATCTTAAGGTCCTAGCTCATGTCCAAGGCACCAAAGCCAGCTAAAAAGTCAATAATCGATACCTAAAACTTGAATTGTACTACTTCTTACTGGCTATTACATCAACTTAGAAGCTTCATCTGTGTTTTACTATGGTGCTTTTAGTGTCTCCGCATACCGCATCACGCGACATAGCTTTGCAGGCGATAAGTATAACCGTTTCAGAGAGAAGAGCGGCCAATGTGACGATCTGGCTTTAAGTCGATTCGATAACAAATGACGAAAACGGACGGATTTCTAAGGTTTTTACTACATATGAACACTTTTCACATTCTCCCATCCAACGCGGCTGCTAGTCCTCCTTTCATGCAGAATCTTAAGGTCGTAGCTCATGTCCAAGGCACCAAAGCCAGCTAAAAAGTCAATAATCGATACCTAAAACTTGAATTGTACTACTTCTCACTGGCTATTACATCATCATAGAAGCTTCATCTGTGTTCTACTATGGTGCTTTTAGTGTCTCCGCATACCGCAGCACGCGACATAGCTTTCCAGACGATAAGTACAATCGTTTCTGAGAGAAGAGCGGCCAATGTGACGATCTGGCTTTAAGTCGATTCGATAACAAATGACGAAAACGGACGGATTTCTCAGGTTTTTACTACATATGAACACTTTTCACATTGTCCCGTGCAACTCGGCTGCTAGTCCTCATTTTGATGCAGAATCTTAAGGTCCTAGCTCATGTCCAAGGCATCAAAGCCAGCTAAAAAATCAATAATCGATACGTAAAACTTGAATTGTACTACTTCTTACTGGCTATTACATCAACTTAGAAGCTTCATCTGTGTTCTACTATGGTGCTTTTAGTGTCTCCGCATACCGCAGCACGCGACATAGCTTTGAAGACGATAAGTACAACCGTTTCAGAGAGAAGAGCGGCCAATGTGACGATCTGGCTTTAAGTCGATTCGATAACAAATGAGGAAAACGGACGGATTTCTCAGGTTTCTACTACATATGAACACATTTCACATTCTCCCGTGCAACGCGTCTGCTAGTCCTCCTTTAATGCAGAATCTTAAGGTCCTAGCTCATGTCCAAGGCACCAAAGCCAGCTAAAAAGTCAATAATCGATACCTAAAACTTAAATTGTACTACTTCTTACTGGCTATTACATCAACTTAGAAGCGTCATCTGTGTTCTACTATGGTGCTTTTAGTGTCTCCGCATACCGCAGCACGCGACATAGCTTTGAAGACGATAAGTACAACCGTTTCAGAGAGAAGAGCGGCCAATGTGACGATCTGGCTTTAAGTCGATTCGATAACAAATGAAGAAAACGGACGGATTTCTCAGGTTTTTACTACATATGAATACTTTTCACATTCTCCCGTGCAATTCGGCTGCTAGTCCTCCTTTAATGCAGAATCTTAAGGTCCTAGCTCATGTCCAAGGCACCAAAGCCAGCTAAAAAGTCAATAATCGATACCTAAAACTTGAATTGTACTACTTCTTACTGGCTATTACATCAACTTAGAAGCTTCATCTGTGTTTTACTATGGTGCTTTTAGTGTCTCCGCATACCGCATCACGTGACATAGCTTTGCAGGCGATAAGTACAACCGTTTCAGAGAGAAGAGCGGCCAATGTGACGATCTGGCTTTAAGTCGATTCGATAACAAATGACGAAAACGGACGGATTTCTCAGGTTTTTACTACATATGAATACTTTTCACATTCTCCCTTGCAACTCGGCTGCTAGTCCTCCATTCATGCAGAATCTTAAGGTCCTAGCTCACGTCCAAGGCACCAAAGCCAGCTAAAAAGTCAATAATCGATACCTAATACTTGAATTGTACTACTTCTTACTGGCTATTACATCAACTTAGAAGCTTCATCTGTGTTCTACTATGGTGCTTTTAGAGTCTCCTCATACCGCAGCACGCGACATAGCTTTGCAGACGATAAGTACAACCGTTTCAGAGAGAAGAGCGGCCAATGTGACGATCTGGCTTTAAGTCGATTCGATAACAAATGACGAAAACGGACGGATTTCTCAGGTTTTTACTACATATGAACACTTTTCACATTGTCCCGTGCAACTCGGCTGCTAGTCCTCATTTTGATGCAGAATCTTAAGGTCCTAGCTCATGTCCAAGGCATCAAAGCCAGCTAAAAAATCAATAATCGATACCTAAAACTTGAATTGTACTACTTCTTACTGGCTATTACATCAACTTAGAAGCTTCATCTGTGTTCTACTATGGTGCTTTTAGTGTCTCCGCATACCGCAGCACGCGACATAGCTTTGAAGACGATAAGTACAACCGTTTCAGAGAGAAGAGCGGCCAATGTGACGATCTGGCTTTAAGTCGATTCGATAACAAATGACGAAAACGGACGGATTTCTCAGGTTTTTACTACATATGAACACTTTTCACATTGTCCCGTGCAACTCGGCTGCTAGTCCTCCTTTTGATGCAGAATCTTAAGGTCGTAGCTCATGTCCAAGGCACCAAAGCCAGCTAAAAAGTCAATAATCGATACCTAAAACTTGAATTGTACTACTTCTTACAGGCTATTACATCAACTTAGAAGCTTCATCTGTGTTCTACAACGGTGCTTTTAGTTTCTCCGCATACCGCAGCACGCGACATAGTTTTGCAGACGATAAGTACAACCGTTTCAGACAGAAGAGCGGCCAATGTGACGATCTGGCTTTAAGTCGATTCGATAACAAATGACGAAAACGGACGGATTTCTCAGGTTTTTACTACATATGAACACTTTTCACATTGTCCCGTGCAACTCGGCTGCTAGTCCTCCTTTTGATGCAGAATCTTAAGGTCGTAGCTCATGTCCAAGGCACCAAAGCCAGCTAAAAAATCAATAATCGATACCTAAAACTTGAATTGTACTACTTCTTACTGGCTATTACATCAACTTAGAAGCTTCATCTGTGTTTTACTATGGTGCTTTTAGTGTCTCCGCATACCGCATCACGTGACATAGCTTTGCAGGCGATAAGTACAACCGTTTCAGAGAGAAGAGCGGCCAATGTGACGATCTGGCTTTAAGTCGATTCGATAACAAATGACGAAAACGGACGGATTTCTAAGGTTTTTACTACATATGAACACTTTTCACATTCTCCCATCCAACGCGGCTGCTAGTCCTCCTTTCATGCAGAATCTTAAGGTCCTAGCTCATGTCCAAGGCACCAAAGCCAGCTAAAAGTCAATAATCGATACCTAAAACTTGAATTGTACTACTTCTCACTGGCTATTACATCATCATAGAAGCTTCATCTGTGTTCTACTATGGTGCTTTTAGTGTCTCCGCATACCGCAGCACGCGACATAGCTTTCCAGACGATAAGTACAATCGTTTCTGAGAGAAGAACGGCCAATGTGACGATCTGGCTTTAAGTCGATTCGATAACAAATGACGAAAACGGACGGATTTCTCAGGTTTTTACTACATATGAACACTTTTCACATTCTCCCGTGCAACTCGGCTGCTAGTCCTCATTTTGATGCGGAATCTTAAGGTCCTAGCTCATGTCCAAGGCATCAAAGCCAGCTAAAAAATCAATAATCGATACCTAAAACTTGAATTGTACTACTTCTTACTATCTATTACATCAACTTAGAAGCTTCATCTGTGTTCTACTATGGTGCTTTTAGTGTCTCCGCATACCGCAGCACGCGACATAGCTTTGAAGACGATAAGTACAACCGTTTCAGAGAGAAGAGCGGCCAATGTGACGATCTGGCTTTAAGTCGATTCGATAACAAATGACGAAAACGGACGGATTTCTCAGGTTTTTACTACATATGAATACTTTTCACATTCTCCCTTGCAACTCGGCTGCTAGTCCTCCATTCATGCAGAATCTTAAGGTCCTAGCTCATGTCCAAGGCACCAAAGCCAGCTAAAAAGTCAATAATCGATACCTAATACTTGAATTGTACTACTTCTTACTGGCTATTACATCAACTTAGAAGCTTCATCTGTGTTCTACTATGGTGCTTTTAGAGTCTCCTCATACCGCAGCACGCGACATAGCTTTGCAGACGATAAGTACAACCGTTTCAGAGAGAAGAGCGGCCAATGTGACGATCTGGCTTTAAGTCGATTCGATAACAAATGACGAAAACGGACGGATTTCTCAGGTTTTTACTACATATGAACACTTTTCACATTGTCCCGTGCAACTCGGCTGCTAGTCCTCATTTTGATGCAGAATCTTAAGGTCCTAGCTCATGTCCAAGGCATCAAAGCCAGCTAAAAAATCAATAATCGATACCTAAAACTTGAATTGTACTACTTCTTACTGGCTATTACATCAACTTAGAAGCTTCATCTGTGTTCTACTATGGTGCTTTTAGTGTCTCCGCATACCGCAGCACGCGACATAGCTTTGAAGACGATAAGTACTACCGTTTCAGAGAGAAGAGCGGCCAATGTGACGATCTGGCTTTAAGTCGATTCGATAACAAATGACGAAAACGGACGGATTTCTCAGGTTTTTACTACATATGAACACTTTTCACATTGTCCCGTGCAACTCGGCTGCTAGTCCTCCTTTTGATGCAGAATCTTAAGGTCGTAGCTCATGTCCAAGGCACCAAAGCCAGCTAAAAAGTCAATAATCGATACCTAAAACTTGAATTGTACTACTTCTTACAGGCTATTACATCAACTTAGAAGCTTCATCTGTGTTCTACAACGGTGCTTTTAGTTTCTCCGCATACCGCAGCACGCGACATAGTTTTGCAGACGATAAGTACAACCGTTTCAGACAGAAGAGCGGCCAATGTGACGATCTGGCTTTAAGTCGATTCGATAACAAATGACGAAAACGGACGGATTTCTCAGGTTTTTACTACATATGAACACTTTTCACATTGTCCCGTGCAACTCGGCTGCTAGTCCTCCTTTTGATGCAGAATCTTAAGGTCGTAGCTCATGTCCAAGGCACCAAAGGCAGCTAAAAAATCAACAATCGATACCTAAAACTTGAATTGTACTACTTTTCACTGGCTATTACATCATCATAGAAGCTTCATCTGTGTTCTACTATGGTGCTTTTAGTGTCTCCGCATACCGCAGCACGCGACATAGCTTTGCAGACGATAAGTACAACCGTTTCAGAGAGAATAGCGGCCAATGTGACGATCTGGCTTTAAGTCGATTCGATAACAAATGACGAAAACCGACGGATTTCTCAGGTTTTTACTACATATGAACACTTTTCACATTCTCCTATCCAACGCGGCTGCTAGTCGTCCTTTCATGCAGAATCTTAAGGTCCTAGCTCATGTCCAAGGCACCAAAGGCAGCTAAAAAGTCAATAATCGATACCTAAAACTTGAATTGTACTACTTCTTACTGGCTATTACATCATCATAGAAGCTTCATCTGTGTTCTACTATGGTGCTTTTAGTGTCTCCGCATACCGCAGCACGCGACATAGCTTTGCAGACGATAAGTACAACTGTTTCAGAGAGAACAGCGGCCAATGTGACGATCTGGCTTTAAGTCGATTCGATACAAATGACGAAAACGGACGGATTTCTCAGGTTTTTACTACATATGAACACTTTTGACATTCTCCCGTGCAACTCGGCTGCTCGTCCTCCTTTCATGCAGAATCTTAAGGTCCTAGCTCATGTCCAAGGCCCCAAAGCCAGCTAAAAAGTCAATAATCAGTACCTAAAACTTGAATTGTACTACTTCTTACTGGCTATTACATCGACTTAGAAGCTTCATCTGTGTTCTACTATGGTGATTTTATTGTCTCCGCATACCGCAGCACGCGACATAGCTTTGAAGACGATAAGTACAACCGTTTCAGAGAGAAGAGCGGCCAATGTGACGATCGGGCTTTAAGTCGATTCGATAACAAATGAGGAAAACGGACGGATTTCTCAGGTTTCTACTACATATGAACACATTTCACATTCTCCCTTGCAACGCGGCTGCTAGTCCTCCTTTAATGCAGAATCTTAAGGTCCTAGCTCATGTCCAAGGCACCAAAGCCAGCTAAAAAGTCAATAATCGATACCTAAAACTTAAATTGTACTACTTCTTACTGGCTATTACATCAACTTAGAAGCTTCATCTGTGTTCTACTATGGTGCTTTTAGTGTCTCCGCATACCGCATCACGCGACATAGCTTTGAAGACGATAAGTACTACCGTTTCAGAGAGAAGAGCGGCCAATGTGACGATCTGGCTTTAAGTCGATTCGATAACAAATGACGAAAACGGACGGATTTCTCAGGTTTTTACTACATATGAACACTTTTCACATTGTCCCGTGCAACTCGGCTGCCAGTCCTCCTTTTGATGCAGAATCTTAAGGTCGTAGCTCATGTCCAAGGCACCAAAGCCAGCTAAAAAATCAATAATCGATACCTAAAACTTGAATTGTACTACTTCTTACTGGCTATTACATCAACTTAGAAGCTTCATCTGTGTTCTACTATGGTGCTTTTAGTGTCTCCGCATACCGCAGCACGCGACATAGCTTTGCAGACGATAAGTACAACCTTTTCAGAGAGAAGAGCAGCCAATGTGACGATCTGGCTTTAAGTCGATTCGATAACAAATGACGAAAGCGGACGGATTTCTCAGGTTTTTACTACATATGAATACTTTTCACATTCTCCCGTGCAATTCGGCTGCTAGTCCTCCTTTAATGCAGAATCTTAAGGTCCTAGCTCATGTCCAAGGCACCAAAGCAAGCTAAAATTCAATAATCGATACCTAAAACTTAAATTGTACTACTTCTTACTGGCTATTACATCAACTTAGAAGCTTCATCTGTGTTCTACTATGGTGCTTTTAGTGTCTCCGCATACCGCATCACGCGACATAGCTTTGAAGACGATAAGTACTACCGTTTCAGAGAGAAGAGCGGCCAATGTGACGATCTGGCTTTAAGTCGATTCGATAACAAATGACGAAAACGGACGGATTTCTCAGGTTTTTACTACATTTGAATACTTTTCACATTCTCCCTTGCAACTCGGCTGCTAGTCCTCCATTCATGCAGAATCTTAAGGTCCTAGCTCATGTCCAAGGCACCAAAGCCAGCTAAAAAGTCAATAATCGATACCTAATACTTGAATTGTACTACTTCTTACTGGCTATTACATCAACTTAGAAGCTTCATCTGTGTTCTACTATGGTGCTTTTAGAGTCTCCGCATACCGCAGCACGCGACATAGCTTTGCAGACGATAAGTACAACTGTTTCAGAGAGAAGAGCGGCCAATGTGACGATCTGGCTTTAAGTCGATTCGATAACAAATGACGAAAACGGGCGGATTTCTCAGGTTTTTACTACATTTGAACACATTTCACATTCTCCCGTGCATCGCGGCTGCTAGTCCTCCTTTCATGCAGAATCTTAAGGTCCTAGCTCATGTCCAAGGCACCAAAGCCAGCTAAAAGTCAATAATCGATACCTAATACTTGAATTGTACTACTTCTTACTGGCTATTACATCAACTTAGAAGCTTCATCTGTGTTCTACCATGGTGCTTTTAGTGTCTCCGCACACCGCAGCACGCGACATAGCTTTGCAGACGATAAGTACAACCGTTTCAGAGAAAAGAGGGGCCAATGTGACGATCTGGCTGTAAGTCGATTCGATAACAAATGACGAAAACGGACGGATTTCTCAGGTTTTTACTACAAATGAACACTTTTCACATTCTCCCGTGCAACTCGGCTGCTAGTCCTCCTTTCATGCAGAATCTTAAGGTCCTAGCTCATGTCCAAGGCACCAAAGCCAGCTAAGAAGTCAATAATCGATTCCTAAAACTTGAATTGTACTAATTCTTACTGGCTATTACATCAACTTAGAAGCTTCATCTGTGTTCTACTATGGTGCTTTTTGTGTCTCCGCATACCGCAGCACGCGACATAGCTTTGATGACGATAAGTACAACCGTTTCAGAGAGAAGAGCGGCCAATGTGACGATCTGGCTTTAAGTCGATTCGATAACAAATGACGAAAACGGACGGATTTCTCAGGTTTTTACTACATATGAACACTTTTCACATTCTCCTATCCAACGCGGCTGCTAGTCCTCCTTTCATGCAGAATCGTAAGGTCCTAGCTCATGTCCAAAGCACCAAAGCCAGCTAAAAAGTCAATAATCGATACCTAAAACTTGAATTGTACTACTTCTTACTGGGTATTACATCATCATAGAAGCTTCATCTGTGTTCTACTATGGTGCTTTTAGTGTCTCCGCATACCGCAGCACGCGACATAGCTTTGCAGACGATAAGTACAACCGTTTCAGAAGAGAAGAGCGGCCAATGTGACGATCTGGCTTTAAGTCGATTCGATAACAAATGACGAAAACGGACGGATTTCTCAGGTTTTTACTACATATGAACACTTTTCACATTCTCCCGTGCAACTCGGCTGCTAGTCCTCCTTTCATGCAGAATCTTAAGGTCCTAGCTCATGTCCAAGGCACCAAAGCCAGCTAAAAAGACAATAATCAGTACCTAAAACTTGAATTGTACTACTTGTTACTGGCTATTACATCGACTTAAAGCTTCATCTGTGTTCTACGATTATGATTTTATTGTCTCCGCATACCGCAGCACGCGACATAGCTTTGCAGACGATAAGTACAACCGTTTCAGAGAGAAGAGCGGCCAATGTGACGATCGGGCTTTAAGTCGATTCGATAACAAATGACGAAAACGGACGGATTTCTCAGGTTTCTACTACATATGAACACATTTCACATTCTCCCGTGCAACGCGGCTGCTAGTCCTCCTTTCATGCAGAATCTTAAGGTCCTAGCTCATGTCCAAGGCACCAAAGCCAGCTAAAAAGTCAATAATCGATACCTAAAACTTGAATTGTACTACTTCTTACTGGCTATTACATCAACTTAGAAGCTTCATCTGTGTTCTACCATGGTGCTTTTAGTGTCTCCGCACACCGCAGCACGCGACATAGCTTTGCAGACGATAAGTACAACCGTTTCAGAGAAAAGAGGGACCAATGTGACGATCTGGCTGTAAGTCGATTCGATAACAAATGACGAAAACGGACGGATTTCTCAGGTTTTTACTACATATGAACAGTTTTCACATTCTCCCGTGCAACTCGGCTGCTAGTCCTCCTTTCATGCAGAATCTTAAGGTCCTAGCTCATGTACCAGGCACCAAAGCCAGCTAAGAAGTCAATAATCGATACCTAAAACTTGAATTGTACTACTTCTTACTGGCTATTACATCAACTTAGAAACTTCATCTGTGTTCTACTATGGTGCTTTTAGAGTCTCCGCATACCGCAGCACGCGACATAGCTTTGCAGACGATAAGTACAACCGTTTCAGAGAGAAGAGCGGCCAATGTGACGATCTGGCTTTAAGTCGATTCGATAACAAATGACGAAAACGGACGGATTTCTCAGGTTTTTACTACATTTGAACACTTTTCACATTCTCCTATCCAACGCGGCTGCTTGTCCTCCTTCCATGCAGAATCTTAAGGTCCTAGCTCATGTCCAAGGCACCAAAGCCAGCTAAAAAGTCAATAATCGATACCTAAAACTTGAATTGTACTACTTCTTACTGGCTATTACATCAACTTAGAAGCTTCATCTGTGTTCTACTATGGTGCTTTTAGTGTCTCCGCATACCGCAGCACGCGACATAGCTTTGCAGACGATAAGTACAACCGTTTCAGAGAGAAGAGCGGCCAATGTGACGATCTGGCTTTAAGTCGATTCGATAACAAATGACGAAAACGGACGGATTTCTCAGGTTTTTACTACATATGAACACTTTTCACATTCTCCCGTGCAACTCGGCTGCTAGTCCTCCTTTCATGCAGAATCTTAAGGTCCTAGCTCATGTCCAAGGCACCAAAGCCAGCTAAAAAGACAATAATCAGTACCTAAAACTTGAATTGTACTACTTGTTACTGGCTATTACATCGACTTAAAGCTTCATCTGTGTTCTACGATTATGATTTTATTGTCTCCGCATACCGCAGCACGCGACATAGCTTTGCAGACGATAAGTACAACCGTTTCAGAGAGAAGAGCGGCCAATGTGACGATCGGGCTTTAAGTCGATTCGATAACAAATGACGAAAACGGACGGATTTCTCAGGTTTCTACTACATATGAACACATTTCACATTCTCCCGTGCAACGCGGCTGCTAGTCCTCCTTTCATGCAGAATCTTAAGGTCCTAGCTCATGTCCAAGGCACCAAAGCCAGCTAAAAAGTCAATAATCGATACCTAAAACTTGAATTGTACTACTTCTTACTGGCTATTACATCAACTTAGAAGCTTCATCTGTGTTCTACCATGGTGCTTTTAGTGTCTCCGCACACCGCAGCACGCGACATAGCTTTGCAGACGATAAGTACAACCGTTTCAGAGAAAAGAGGGACCAATGTGACGATCTGGCTGTAAGTCGATTCGATAACAAATGACGAAAACGGACGGATTTCTCAGGTTTTTACTACATATGAACAGTTTTCACATTCTCCCGTGCAACTCGGCTGCTAGTCCTCCTTTCATGCAGAATCTTAAGGTCCTAGCTCATGTACCAGGCACCAAAGCCAGCTAAGAAGTCAATAATCGATACCTAAAACTTGAATTGTACTACTTCTTACTGGCTATTACATCAACTTAGAAACTTCATCTGTGTTCTACTATGGTGCTTTTAGAGTCTCCGCATACCGCAGCACGCGACATAGCTTTGCAGACGATAAGTACAACCGTTTCAGAGAGAAGAGCGGCCAATGTGACGATCTGGCTTTAAGTCGATTCGATAACAAATGACGAAAACGGACTGATTTCTCAGGTTTTTACTACATTTGAACACTTTTCACATTCTCCTATCCAACGCGGCTGCTTGTCCTCCTTCCATGCAGAATCTTAAGGTCCTAGCTCATGTCCAAGGCACCAAAGCCAGCTAAAAAGTCAATAATCGATACCTAAAACTTGAATTGTACTACTTCTTACTGGCTATTACATCAACTTAGAAGCTTCATCTGTGTTCTACTATGGTGCTTTTAGTGTCTCCGCATACCGCAGCACGCGACATAGCTTTGCAGACGATAAGTACAACCGTTTCAGAGAGAAGAGCGGCCAATGTGACGATCGGGCTTTAAGTCGATTCGATAACAAATGACGAAAACGGACGGATTTCTCAGGTTTTTACTACATATGAACACATTTCACATTGTCCCGTGCAACTCGGCTGCTAGTCCTCCTTTTGATGCAGAATCTTAAGATCCTAGCTCATGTCCAAGGCACCAAAGCCAGCTAAGAAGTCAATAATCGATACCTAAAACTTGAATTATACTACTTCTTACTGGCTATTATATCACCTTAGAAGCTTCATCTGTGTTCTACTATGGTGCTTTTAGTGTCTCCGCATACCGCAGCACGCGACATAGCTTTGAAGACGATAAGTACAACCATTTCAGAGAGAAGAGCGGCCAATGTGACGATCTGGCTTTAAGTCGATTCGATAACAAATGACGAAAACGGACGGATTTCTCAGGTTTTTACTACATATGAACACTTTTCACATTCTCCCGTGCAACTCGGCTGCTAATCCTCCTTTCATGCAGATTCTTAAGGTCCTAGCTCATGTCCAAGGCATCAAAGCCAGCTTAAAAGTCAATAATCAATACCTAAAACTTGAATTGTACTACTTCTTACTGGCTATTACATCAAATTAGAAGCTTCATCTGTGTTCTACTGTGGTGGTTTTAGTGTCTCCGCCTACCGCAGCATACTACATTGCTTTGCAGACGATAAGTATAACCGTTTCAGAGAGAAGAGCGGCCAATATGACGATCTGGCTTTAAGTCCATTCGATAACAGATGACGAAAACGGACGGATTTCTCAGGTTTTTACTACATATGAACACTTTTCACATTCTCCCGTGCAACTCAGCTGCTAGTCCTCCTTTCATGCAGAATCTTAAGGTCCTAGCTCATGTCCAAGGCACCAAAGCCAGCTAAAAAGTCAATAATCGATACCTAAAACTTGAATTGTACTACTTCTTACTGGCTATTACATCACCTTAGAAGCTACATCTGTGTTCTACTATGGTGCTTTTAGTGTCTCCGAATACCGCAGTACGCGACATAGCTTTGCAGACGATAAATACAACCGTTTCAGAGAGCAGAGCGGCCAATGTGGCGATTTGGCTTTAAGTCGATTCGATAAAAATGACGAAAACGGACGGATTTCTCAGGTTTTTACTCTATTTGAACACTTTTCACATTCTCCCGTGCAGCTTGGCTGCTTGTCCTTCTTTCATGCAGAATCTTAAGGTCCTAGCTCATGTCCAAGGCACCAAAGCCAGCTAAAAAGTCAATAATCGATACCTAAAACTTGAATTGTACTACTTCTTACTGGCTATTACATCAACTTAGAAGCTTCATCTGTGTTCTACCATGGTGCTTTTAGTGTCTCCGCATAGCGCAGCACGAGACATAGCTTTGAAGACGATAAGTACAACCGTTTCAGAGAAAAGAGCGGCCAATGTGACGATCGGGCTTTAAGTCGATTCGATAACAAATGACGAAAACGGACGGATTTCTCAGGTTTCTACTTCATATGAACACATTTCACATTCTCCCGTGCGACGCGGCTGCTAGTCCTCCTTTCATGCAGAATCTTAAGGTCCTAGCTCATGTCCAAGGCACCAAAGACAGCTAAAAAGTCAATAATCGATACGTAAAACTTGAATTGTACTACTTCTTACTGGCTATTACATCATCTTAGAAGCTTCATCTGTGTTCTACTATGGTGCTTTTAGTGTCTCCGCATACCGCAGCACGCGACAAAGCTTTCCAGACGATAAGTACAACCGTTTCAGAGAGAAGAGCAGCCAATGTGACGATCTGCCTTTAAGTCGATTTGATAACAAATGACGAAAACGGACGGATTTCTCAGGTTTTTACTACATATGAACACATTTCACATTCTCCCGTACAACGCGGCTGCTAGTCCTCCTTTCATGCAGAATCTTAAGGTCCTAGCTCATGTCCAAGGCACCAAAGCCAGCTAAAAAGTCAATAATCAATACCTAAAACTTGAATTGTACTACTTCTTACTGGCTATCACATCAACTTAGAAGCTTCATCTGTGTTGTACTATGGTGCTTTTAGTGTCTCCGCATACCGCAGCACGCGACATAGCTTTGAAGACGATAAGTACAACCGTTTCAGAGAGAAGAGCGGCCAATGTGACGATCTGGCTTTAAGTCGATTCGATAACAAATGACGAAAAGGTACGGATTTCTCAGGTTTTTACTACGTATGAACACTTTTCACATTGTCCCGTGCAACTCGGCTGCTAGTCCTCCTTTTGATGCTGAATCTTAAGATCCTAGCTCATGTCCAAGGCACCAAAGCCAGCTAAGAAGTCAATAATCGATACCTAAAACTTGAATTGTACTACTTCTTACTGGCTATTACATCAACTTAGAAGCTTCATCTGTGTTCTACTATGGTGCTTTTAGTGTTCCGCATAGCGCAGCACGAGACATAGCATTGCAGACGATAAGTACAATCGTTTCAGAGAGAAGAGCGGCCAATGTGACAATCTGGCTTTAAGTCGATTCGATAACAAATGACGAAAACGGACGGATTTCTCAGGTTTTTACTACATATGAACACTTTTCAAATTCTCCCGTGCAACTCGGCTGCTAGTCCTCCTTTCATGCAGAATCTTAAGGTCCTAGCTCATGTCCAAGGCACCAAAGCCAGCTAAAAAGTCAATAATCGATACCTAAAACTTGAATTGTACTACTTCTTACTGGATATTACATCAACTTAGAAGTTTCATCTGTGTTCTACTATGGTGCATTTAGTGTCTCCGCATACCGCAGCACGCGACATAGCTTTGCAGACGATAAGTACAACCGTTTCAGAGAGACGAGCGGCCAATGTGACGATCTGGCTTTAAGTCGATTCAGTAACAAATGACGAAAACGGACGGATTTCTAGGTTTGTACTACATATGAACACATTCCTCATTCTCCCAGGCAACTCGGCTGCTAGTCCTCCTTTCATGCAGAATCTTAAGGTCCTAGATCATGTCCAAGGAACCAAAGCCAGCTAAAAAGTCAATAATCGATACCTAAAACTTGAATTGGTCTACTTCTTACTGGCTATTACATCAACTTAGAACCTTCATCTGTGTTCAACTATGGTGCTTTTAGTGTCTCCGCATACCGCAGCACGCGACATAGCTTTGCAGACGATAAGTACAACCGTTTCAGAGAGAAGAGCGGCCAAGTGACGATCTGGCTTTAAGGCGATTCGATAACAAATGACGAAAACGGACGGATTTCTCAGGTTTTTACTACATATGAACACTTTTCAAATTCTCCCGTGCAACTCGGCTGCTAGTCCTCCTTTCATGCAGAATCTTAAGGTCCTAGCTCATGTCCAAGGCACCAAATCCATCTAAGAAGTCAATAATCGATACCTAAAACTTGAATTGTACTACTTCTTACTGGCTATTACATCGACATAGAAGCTTCATCTGTGTTCTAGTATGGTGATTCTATTGTCTCCGCATACCGCAGCACGCGACATAGCTATTCAGACGATAAGTACAACCGTTTCAGAGACAAGAGCGGCGAATGTGACGATCGGGCTTTAAGTCGATTCGATAACAAATGACGAAAACGGACGGATTTCTCAGGTTTTTACTACATATGAACACTTTTCACATTCTCCCGTGAAACTCGGCTGCTAGTCCTCCTTCCATGCAGAATCTTAAGGTCCTAGCTCATGTCCAAGGGACCAAAGCCAGCTAAAAAGTCAATAATCGATACCTCAAACTTGAATTCTACTACTTCTTACTGGCTATTACATCGACTTAGAAGCTTCATCTGTGTTCTAGTATGGTGATTTTATTGTCTCCGCATACCGCAGCACGCGACATAGCTTTGAAGACGATAAGTACAACCGTTTCAGAGAGAAGAGCGGCCAATGTGACGATCGGGCTTTAAGTCGATTCGATAACAAATGAAGAAAACGGACGGATTTCTCAGGTTTCTACTACATATGAACACATTTCACATTCTACCGTGCAACGCGGCTGCTAGTCCTCCTTTCATGCAGAATCTTAAGGTCCTAGCTCATGTCCAAGGAACCAAAGACAGCTAAAAAGTCAATAATCGATACCTAAAACTTGAATTGTACTACTTCTTACTGGCTATTACATCAACTTAGAAGCTTCATCGGTGTTCTACTATGGTGCTTTTAGTGTCTCCGCATACCGCAGCACGCGACATAGCTTTGCAGACGATAAGTAGAACCGTTTCAGAGAGAAGAGCGGCCAATGTGACGATCTGGCTTTAAGTCGATTCGATAACAAATGACGAAAACGGACGGATTTCTCAGGTTTTTACTACGTATGAACACTTTTCACATTTTCCCGTGCAACTCGGCTGCTAGTCCTCCTTTTGATGCAGAATCTTAAGATCCTAGCTCATGTCCAAGGCACCAAAGCCAGCTAAGAAGTCAATAATCGATACCTAAAACTTGAATTATACTACTTCTTACTGGCTATTATATCACCTTAGAAGCTTCATCTGTGTTCTACTGTGGTGCTTTTAGTGTCTCCGCATACCGCAGCACGCGACATAGCTTTGAAGACGATAAGTACAACCATTTCAGAGAGAAGAGCGGCCAATGTGACGATCTGGCTTTAAGTCGATTCGATAACAAATGACGAAAACGGACGGATTTCTCAGGTTTTTACTACATATGAACACTTTTCACATTCTCCCGTGCAACTCGGCTGCTAATCCTCCTTTCATGCAGATTCTTAAGGTCCTAGCTCATGTCCAAGGCATCAAAGCCAGCTTAAAAGTCAATAATCTATACCTAAAACTTGAATTGTACTACTTCTTACTGGCTATTACATCAAATTAGAAGCTTCATCTGTGTTCTACTGTGGTGGTTTTAGTGTCTCCGCCTACCGCAGCATACTACATTGCTTTGCAGACGATAAGTATAACCGTTTCAGAGATAAGAGCGGCCAATATGACGATCTGGCTTTAAGTCCATTCGATAACAGATGACGAAAACGGACGGATTTCTCAGGTTTTTACTACATATGAACACTTTTCACATTCTCCCGTGCAACTCGGCTGCTAGTCCTCCTTTCATGCAGAATCTTAAGGTCCTAGCTCATGTCCAAGGCACCAAAGCCAGCTAAAAAGTCAATAATCGATACCTAAAACTTGAATTGTACTACTTCTTACTGGCTATTACATCACCTTAGAAGCTACATCTGTGTTCTACTATGGTGCTTTTAGTGTCTCCGAATACCGCAGTACGCGACATAGCTTTGCAGACGATAAATACAACCGTTTCAGACAGAAGAGCGGCCAATGTGGCGATTTGGCTTTAAGTCGATTCGATAAAAATGACGAAAACGGACGGATTTCTCAGGTTTTTACTCTATTTGAACACTTTTCACATTCTCCCGTGCAGCTTGGCTGCTTGTCCTTCTTTCATGCAGAATCTTAAGGTCCTAGCTCATGTCCAAGGCACCAAAGCCAGCTAAAAAGTCAATAATCGATACCTAAAACTTGAATTGTACTACTTCTTACTGGCTATTACATCAACTTAGAAGCTTCATCTGTGTTCTACTATGGTGCTTTTAGTGTCTCCGCATAGCGCAGCACGAGACATAGCATTGCAGACGATAAGTATAACCGTTTCAGAGAGAAGAGCGGCCAATGTGACAATCTGGCTTTAAGTCGATTCGATAACAAATGACGAAAACGGACGGATTTCTCAGGTTTTTACTACATATGAACACTTTTCAAATTCTCCCGTGCAACTCGGCTGCTAGTCCTCCTTTAATGCAGAATCTTAAGGTCCTAGCTCATGTCCAAGGCACCAAAGAGAGCTAAAAAGTCAATAATCGATACCTCAAACTTGAATTGTACTACTTCCTACTGGCTATTACATCATCATAGAAGCTTCATCTGTGTTCTACTATGGTGCTTTTAGTGTCTCCGCATACCGCAGCACGCGACATAGCTTTGCAGACGATAAGTACAACCGTTTCAGAGAGAAGAGCGGCCAAGTGACGATCTGGCTTTAAGGCGATTCGATAACAAATGACGAAAACGGACGGATTTCTCAGGTTTTTACTACATATGAACACTTTTCATATTCTCCCGTGCAACTCGGCTGCTAGTCCTCCTTTCATGCAGAATCTTAAGGTCCTAGCTCATGTCCAAGGCACCAAATCCATCTAAGAAGTCAATAATCGATACCTAAAACTTGAATTGTACTACTTCTTACTGGGTATTACATCAACTTAGAAGCTTCATCTGTGTTCTACTATGGTGCTTTTAGTGTCTCCGCATACCGCAGCACGCGACATAGCTTTGAAGACGATAAGTACAACCGTTTCAGAGAGAAGAGCGGCCAATGTGACGATCTGGCTTTAAGTCGATTCGATAACAAATGACGAAAAGTGACGGATTTCTCAGGTTTTTACTACGTATGAACACTTTTCACATTGTCCCGTGCAACTCGGCTGCTAGTCCTCCTTTTGATGCAGAATCTTAAGATCCTAGCTCATGTCCAAGGCACCAAAGCCAACTAAGAAATCAATAATCGATACCTAAAACTTGAATTGTACTACTTCTTACTGGCTATTACATCAACTTAGAAGCTTCATCTGTGTTCTACTATGGTGCTTTTAGTGTCTCCGCATACCGCAGCACGCGACATAGCTTTGAAGACGATAAGTACAACCGTTTCAGAGAAAAGAGCGGCCAATGTGACGATCGGGCTTTAAGTCGATTCGATAACAAATGACGAAAACGGACGGATTTCTCAGGTTTCTACTTCATATGAACACATTTCACATTCTCCCGTGCGACGCGGCTGCTAGTCCTCCTTTCATGCAGAATCTTAAGGTCCTAGCTCATGTCCAAGGCACCAAAGACAGCTAAAAAGTCAATAATCGATACGTAAAACTTGAATTGTACTACTTCTTACTGGCTATTACATCATCTTAGAAGCTTCATCTGTGTTCTACTATGGTGCTTTTAGTGTCTCCGCATACCGCAGCACGCGACATAGCTTTCCAGACGATAAGTACAACCGTTTCAGAGAGAAGAGCAGCCAATGTGACGATCTCCCTTTAAGTCGATTTGATAACAAATGACGAAAACGGACGGATTTCTCAGGTTTTTACTACATATGAACACATTTCACATTCTCCCGTACAACGCGGCTGCTAGTCCTCCTTTCATGCAGAATCTTAAGGTCCTAGCTCATGTCCAAGGCACCAAAGCCAGCTAAAAAGTCAATAAACAATACCTCAAACTTGAATTGTACTACTTCTTACTGGCTATCACATCAACTTAGAAGCTTCATCTGTGTTGTACTATGGTGCTTTTAGTGTCTCCGCATACCGCAGCACGCGACATAGCTTTGAAGACGATAAGTACAACCGTTTCAGAGAGAAGAGCGGCCAATGTGACGATCTGGCTTTAAGTCGATTCGATAACAAATGACGAAAAGGTACGGATTTCTCAGGTTTTTACTACGTATGAACACTTTTCACATTGTCCCGTGCAACTCGGCTGCTAGTCCTCCTTTTGATGCTGAATCTTAAGATCCTAGCTCATGTCCAAGGCACCAAAGCCAGCTAAGAAGTCAATAATCGATACCTAAAACTTGAATTGTACTACTTCTTACTGGCTATTACATCAACTTAGAAGCTTCATCTGTGTTCTACTATGGTGCTTTTAGTGTTCCGCATAGCGCAGCACGAGACATAGCATTGCAGACGATAAGTACAATCGTCTCAGAGAGAAGAGCGGCCAATGTGACAATCTGGCTTTAAGTCGATTCGATAACAAATGACGAAAACGGACGGATTTCTCAGGTTTTTACTACATATGAACACTTTTCAAATTCTCCCGTGCAACTCGGCTGCTAGTCCTCCTTTCATGCAGAATCTTAAGGTCCTAGCTCATGTCCAAGGCACCAAAGCCAGCTAAAAAGTCAATAATCGATACCTAAAACTAGAATTGTACTACTTCTTACTGGCTATTACATCATCTTAGAAGCTTCATCTGTGTTATACTATGGTGCTTTTAGTGTCTCCGCATACCGCAGCACGCGACAAAGCTTTCCAGACGATAAGTACAACCGTTTCAGAGAGAAGAGCAGCCAATGTGTCGATCTGGCTTTAAGTCGATTTGATAACAAATGACGAAAACGGACGGATTTCTCAGGTTATTACTACATATGAACACATTTCACATTCTCCCGTACAACGCGGCTGCTAGTCCTCCTTTCATGCAGAATCTTAAGGTCCTAGCTCATGTCCAAGGCACCAAAGACAGCTAAAAAGTCAATAATCGATACGTAAAACTTGAATTGTACTACTTCTTACTGGCTATCACATCAACTTAGAAGCTTCATCTGTGTTGTACTATGGTGCTTTTAGTGTCTCCGCATACCGCAGCACGCGACATAGCTTTGAAGACGATAAGTACAACCGTTTCAGAGAGAAGAGCGGCCAATGTGACGATCTGGCTTTAAGTCGATTCGATAACAAATGACGAAAAGGTACGGATTTCTCAGGTTTTTACTACGTATGAACACTTTTCACATTGTCCCGTGCAACTCGGCTGCTAGTCCTCCTTTTGATGCTGAATCTTAAGATCCTAGCTCATGTCCAAGGCACCAAAGCCAGCTAAGAAATCAATAATCGATACCTAAAACTTGAATTGTACTACTTCTTACTGGCTATTACATCAACTTAGAAGCTTCATCTGTGTTCTACTATGGTGCTTTTAGTGTTCCGCATAGCGCAGCACGAGACATAGCATTGCAGACGATAAGTACAATCGTTTCAGAGAGAAGAGCGGCCAATGTGACAATCTGGCTTTAAGTCGATTCGATAACAGATGACGAAAACGGACGGGTTTCTCAGGTTTTTACTACATATGAACACTTTTCAAATTCTCCCGTGCAACTCGGCTGCTAGTCCTCCTTTCATGCAGAATCTTAAGGTCCTAGCTCATGTCCAAGGCACCAAATCCATCTAAGAAGTCAATAATCGATACCTAAAACTTGAATTACACTACTTCTTACTGGCTATTACATCAACTTAGAAGCTTCATCTCTGTTCTACTATGGTGCTTTTAGTGTCTCCGCATAGCGCAGCACGAGACATAGCATTGCAGACGATAAGTACAACCGTTTCAGAGAGAAGAGCGGCCAATGTGACAATCTGGCTTTAAGTCGATTCGATAACAAATGACGAAAACGGACGGATTTCTCAGGTTTTTACTACTTATGAACACTTTTCACATTCTCCCCTGCAACTCGGCTGCTAGTCCTCCTTTCATGCAGAATCTTAAGGTCCTAGCTCATGTCCAAGGCACCAAAGCCAGCTAAAAAGTCAATAATCGATACCTAAAACTTGAATTGTACTACTTCTTACTGGCTATTACATCATCTTAGAAGCTTCATCTGTGTTCTACTATGGTGCTTTTAGTGTCTCCGCATACCGCAGCACGCGACAAAGCTTTCCAGACGATAAGTACAACCGTTTCAGAGAGAAGAGCAGCCAATGTGACGATCTGCCTTTAAGTCGATTTGATAACAAATGACGAAAACGGACGAATTTCTCAGGTTATTACTACATATGAACACATTTCACATTCTCCCGTACAACGCGGCTGCTAGTCCTCCTTTCATGCAGAATCTTAAGGTCCTAGCTCATGTCCAAGGCACCAAAGCCAGCTAAAAAGTCAATAATCAATACCTAAAACTTGAATTGTACTACTTCTTACTGGCTATCACATCAACTTAGAAGCTTCATCTGTGTTGTACTATGGTGCTTTTAGTGTCTCCGCATACCGCAGCACGCGACATAGCTTTGAAGACGATAAGTACAACCGTTTCAGAGAGAAGAGCGGCCAATGTGACGATCTGGCTTTAAGTCGATTCGATAACAAATGACGAAAAGGTACGGATTTCTCAGGTTTTTACTACGTATGAACACTTTTCACATTGTCCCGTGCAACTCGGCTGCTAGTCCTCCTTTTGATGCTGAATCTTAAGATCCTAGCTCATGTCCAAGGCACCAAAGCCAGCTAAGAAATCAATAATCGATACCTAAAACTTGAATTGTACTACTTCTTACTGGCTATTACATCAACTTAGAAGCTTCATCTGTGTTCTACTATGGTGCTTTTAGTGTTCCGCATAGCGCAGCACGAGACATAGCATTGCAGACGATAAGTACAATCGTTTCAGAGAGAAGAGCGGCCAATGTGACAATCTGGCTTTAAGTCGATTCGATAACAGATGACGAAAACGGACGGGTTTCTCAGGTTTTTACTACATATGAACACTTTTCAAATTCTCCCGTGCAACTCGGCTGCTAGTCCTCCTTTCATGCAGAATCTTAAGGTCCTAGCTCATGTCCAAGGCACCAAATCCATCTAAGAAGTCAATAATCGATACCTAAAACTTGAATTACACTACTTCTTACTGGCTATTACATCAACTTAGAAGCTTCATCTCTGTTCTACTATGGTGCTTTTAGTGTCTCCGCATAGCGCAGCACGAGACATAGCATTGCAGACGATAAGTACAACCGTTTCAGAGAGAAGAGCGGCCAATGTGACAATCTGGCTTTAAGTCGATTCGATAACAAATGACGAAAACGGACGGATTTCTCAGGTTTTTACTACTTATGAACACTTTTCACATTCTCCCCTGCAACTCGGCTGCTAGTCCTCCTTTCATGCAGAATCTTAAGGTCCTAGCTCATGTCCAAGGCACCAAAGCCAGCTAAAAAGTCAATAATCGATACCTAAAACTTGAATTGTACTACTTCTTACTGGCTATTACATCATCTTAGAAGCTTCATCTGTGTTCTACTATGGTGCTTTTAGTGTCTCCGCATACCGCAGCACGCGACAAAGCTTTCCAGACGATAAGTACAACCGTTTCAGAGAGAAGAGCAGCCAATGTGACGATCTGCCTTTAAGTCGATTTGATAACAAATGACGAAAACGGACGAATTTCTCAGGTTATTACTACATATGAACACATTTCACATTCTCCCGTACAACGCGGCTGCTAGTCCTCCTTTCATGCAGAATCTTAAGGTCCTAGCTCATGTCCAAGGCACCAAAGCCAGCTAAAAAGTCAATAATCAATACCTAAAACTTGAATTGTACTACTTCTTACTGGCTATCACATCAACTTAGAAGCTTCATCTGTGTTGTACTATGGTGCTTTTAGTGTCTCCGCATACCGCAGCACGCGACATAGCTTTGAAGACGATAAGTACAACCGTTTCAGAGAGAAGAGCGGCCAATGTGACGATCTGGCTTTAAGTCGATTCGATAACAAATGACGAAAAGGGACGGATTTCTCAGGTTTTTACTACATATGAACACTTTTCAAATTCTCCCGTGCAACTCGGCTGCTAGTCCTCCTTTCATGCAGAATCTTAAGGTCCTAGCTCATGTCCAAGGCACCAAATCCATCTAAGAAGTCAATAATCGATACCTAAAACTTGAATTCTACTACTTCTTACTGGCTATTACATCGACTTAGAAGCTTCATCTGTGTTCTAGTATGGTGATTTTATTGTCTCCGCATACCGCAGCACGCGACATAGCTTTGCAGACGATAAGTACAACCGTTTCGGAGAGAAGAGCGGCCAATGTGACGATCGGGCTTTAAGTCGATTCGATAACAAATGACGAAAACGGACTGATTTCTCAGGTTTCTACTACATATGAACACATTTCACATTCTCCCGTGCAACGCGGCTGCTAGTCCTCCTTTCATGCAGAATCTTAAGGTCCTAGCTCATGTCCAAGGCACCAAAGCCAGCTAAAAAGTCAATAATCGATACCTAAAACTTGAATTGTACTACTTCTTACTGGCTATTACATCATCTTAGAAGCTTCATCTGTGTTATACTATGGTGCTTTTAGTGTCTCCTTATACCGCAGCACGCGACAAAGCTTTCCAGACGATAAGTACAACCGTTTCAGAGAGAAGAGCAGCCAATGTGACGATCTGCCTTTAAGTCGATTTGATAACAAATGACGAAAACGGACGGATTTCTCAGGTTTTAACTACATATGAACACATTTCACATTCTCCCGTACAACGCGGCTGCTAGTCCTCCTTTCATGCAGAATCTTAAGGTCCTAGCTCATGTCCAAGGCACGAAAGCCAGCTAAGAAGTCAATAATCGATACCTAAAACTTGAATTGTACTACATCTTACTGGCTATTACATCAACTTAGAAGCTTCATCTGTGTTCAACTATGGTGTTTTTAGTGTCTCCGCATACCGCAGCACGCGACATAGCTTTGCAGACGATAAGTACCACCGTTTCAGAGAGAAGAGCGGCCAATGTGACGATCTGGCTTTAAGTCGATTCGATAACAAATGACGAAAACGGACGGATTTCTCAGGTTTTTACTACGTATGAACACTTTTCACATTGTCCCGTGCAACTCGGCTGCTAGTCCTCCTTTTGATGCTGAATCTTAAGATCCTAGTTCATGTCCAAGGCACCAAAGACAGCTAAAAAGTCAATAATCGATACCTAAAACTTGAATTGTACTACTTCTTACTGGCTATTACATCAACTTAGAAGCTTCATCTGTGTTCTACTATGGTGCTTTTAGTGTCTCCGCATACCGCAGCACGCGACATAGCTTTGCAGACGATAAGTAGAACCGTTTCAGAGAGAAGAGCGGCCAATCTGACGATCTGGCTTTAAGTCGATTCGTTAACAAATGACGAAAACGGACGGATTTCTCAGGTTTTTACTACATATGAACACTTTTCACATTGTCCCGTGCAACTCGGCTGCTAGTCCTCCTTTCATGCAGAATCTTAAGGTCCTAGCTCATGTCCAAGGCACCAAATCCATCTAAGAAGTCAATAATCGATACCTAAAACTTGAATTGTAAAACTTCTTACTGGCTATTACATCAACTTAGAAGCTTCATCTGTGTTCTACTATGGTGCTTTTAGTGTCTCCGCATACCGCAGCACGCGACATAGCTTTGAAGACGATAAGTACAACCGTTTCAGATAGAAGAGCGGCCAATGTGACGATCTGGCTTTAAGTCGATTCGATAACAAATGACGAAAACGGACGGATTTCTCAGGTTTTTACTACATATGAACACTTTTCACATTCTCCCCTGCAACGCGGCTGCTTGTCCTCCTTTCATGCAGAATCTTAAGGTCCTAGCTCATGTCCAAGGCACCAAAGCCAGCTAAAAAGTCAATAATCGATACCTAAAACTTGAATTGTACTACTTCTTACTGGCTATTACATCATCTTAGAAGCTTCATCTGTGTTCTACTATGGTGCTTTTAGTGTCTCCGCATACCGCAGCACGCGACAAAGCTTTCCAGACGATAAGTACAACCGTTTCAGAGAGAAGAGCAGCCAATGTGACGATCTGCCTTTAAGTCGATTTGATAACAAATGACGAAAACGGACGGATATCTCAGGTTTTTACTACATATGAACACATTTCACATTCTCCCGTACAACGCGGCTGCTAGTCCTCCTTTCATGCAGAATCTTAAGGTCCTAGCTCATGTCCAAGGCACCAAAGCCAGCTAAAAAGTCAATAATCAATACCTAAAACTTGAATTGTACTACTTCTTACTGGCTATCACATCAACTTAGAAGCTTCATCTGTGTTGTACTATGGTGCTTTTAGTGTCTCCGCATACCGCAGCACGCGACATAGCTTTGAAGACGATAAGTACAACCGTTTCTGAGAGAAGAGCGGCCAATGTGACGATCTGGCTTTAAGTCGATTCGATAACAAATGACGAAAAGGTACGGATTTCTCAGGTTTTTACTACGTATGAACACTTTTCACATTGTCCCGTGCAACTCGGCTGCTAGTCCTCCTTTTGATGCTGAATCTTAAGATCCTAGCTCATGTCCAAGGCACCAAAGCCAGCTAAGAAATCAATAATCGATACCTAAAACTTGAATTGTACTACTTCTTACTGGCTATTACATCAACTTAGAAGCTTTATCTGTGTTCTAATATGGTGCTTTTAGTGTTCCGCATAGCGCAGCACGAGACATAGCATTGCAGACGATAAGTACAACCGTTTCAGAGAGAAGAGCGGCCAATGTGACAATCTGGCTTTAAGTCGATTCGATAACAAATGACGAAAACGGACGGATTTCTCAGGTTTTTACTACATATGAACACTTTTCACATTCTCCCGTGCAACTCGGCTGCTAGTCCTCCTTTCATGCAGAATCTTAAGGTCCTAGCTCATGTCCAAGGCACCAAAGCCAGCTAAAAAGTCAATAATCGATACCTATCACTTGAATTGTACTACTTCTTACTGGATATTACATCAAATTAGAAGCTTCATCTGTGTTCTACTATGGTGCTTTTAGTGTCTCCGCATACCGCAGCACGCGACATAGCTTTGCAGACGATAAGTACAACCGTTTCAGAGAGAAGAGCGGCCAATGTGACGATCTGGCTTTAAGTCGATTCGATAACAAATGACGAAAACGGACGGATTTCTCAGGTTATTACTACATATGAACACTTTTCACATTGTCCCGTGCAACTCGGCTGCTAGTCCTCCTTCCATGCAGAATCTTAAGGTCCTAGCTCATGTCAAAGGGACCAAAGCCAGCTAAAAAGTCAATAATCGATACATAAAACTTGAATTGTACTACTTCTTACTGTCTATTACATCATCATAGAAGCTTCATCTGTGTTCAACTATGGTGCTTTTAGTGTCTCCGCATACCGCAGCACGCGACATAGCTGTGCAGACGATAAGTACAACCGTTTCAGAGAGAAGAGCGGCCAAGTGACGATCTGGCTTTAAGGCGATTCGATAACAAATGACGAAAACGGACGGATTTCTCAGGTTTTTACTACATATGAACACTTTTCATATTCTCCCGTGCACCTCGGCTGCTAGTCCTCCTTTCATGCGGAATCTTAAGGTCCTAGCTCATGTCCAAGGCACCAAATCCATCTAAGAAGTCAATAATCGATACCTAAAACTTGAATTGTACTACTTCTTACTGGCTATTACATCGACTAAGAAGCTTCATCTGTGTTCTAGTATGGTGATTCTATTGTCTCCGCATACCGCAGCACGCGACATAGCTTTGAAGACGATAAGTACAACCGTTTCAGAGAGAAGAGCGGCCAATGTGACGATCGGGCTTTAGGTCGATTCGATAACAAATGACGAAAACGGACGGATTTCTCAGGTTTCTACTACATATGAACACATTTCACATTCTCCCGTGCAACGCGGCTGCTAGACCTCCTTTCATGCAGAATCTTAAGGTCCTAGCCCATGTCCAAGGCACCAAAGCCAGCTAAAAAGTCAATAATCGATACCTAAAACTTGAATTGTACTACTTCTTACTGGCTATTACATCATCTTAGAAGCTTCATCTGTGTTATACTATGGTGCTTTTAGTGTCTCCGCATACCGCAGCACGCGACAAAGCTTTCCAGACGATAAGTACAACCGTTTCAGAGAGAAGAGCAGCCAATGTGACGATCTGGCTTTAAGTCGATTTGATAACAAATGACGAAAACGGACGGATTTCTCAGGTTTTAACTACATATGAACACATTTCACATTCTCCCGTACAACGCGGCTGCTAGTCCTCCTTTCATGCAGAATCTTAAGGTCCTAGCTCATGTCCAAGGCACCAAAGCCAGCTAAAAAGTCAATAATCAATACCTAAAACTTGAATTGTACTACTTCTTACTGGCTATCACATCAACTTAGAAGCTTCATCTGTGTTGTACTATGGTGCTTTTAGTGTCTCCGCATACCGCAGCACGCGACATAGCTTTGAAGACGATAAGTACAACCGTTTCAGAGAGAAGAGCGGCCAATGTGACGATCTGGCCTTAAGTCGATTCGATAACAAATGACGAAAAGGTACGGATTTCTCAGGTTTTTACTACGTATGAACACTTTTCACATTGTCCCGTGCAACTCGGCTGCTAGTCCTCCTTTTGATGCTGAATCTTTAGATCCTAGTTCATGTCCAAGGCACCAAAGCCAGCTAAGAAATCAATAATCGATACCTAAAACTTGAATTGTACTACTTCTTACTGGCTATTACATCAACTTAGAAGCTTCATCTGTGTTCTACTATGGTGCTTTTAGTGTCTCCGCATAGCGCAGCACGAGACATAGCATTGCAGACGATAAGTACAACCGTTTCAGAGAGAAGAGCGGCCAATGTGACAATCTGGCTTTAAGTCGATTCGATAACAAATGACGAAAACGGACGGATTTCTCAGGTTTTTACTACATATGAACACTTTTCAAATTCTCCCGTGCAACTCGGCTGCTAGTCCTCCTTTCATGCAGAATCTTAAGGTCCTAGCTCATGTCCAAGGCACGAAAGCCAGCTAAGAAGTCAATAATCGATACCTAAAACTTGAATTGTACTACTTCTTACTGGCTATTACATCAACTTAGAAGCTTCATCTGTGTTCTACTATGGTGCTTTTAGTGTCTCCGCATACCGCAGCACGCGACTTAGCTTTGCTGACGATAAGTACAACCGTTTCAGAGAGAAGAGCGGCCAATGTGACGATCTGGCTTTAAGTCGATTCGATAACAAATGACGAAAACGGACGGATTTCTCAGGTTTTTACTACATATGAACACTTTTCACATTCTCCCGTGCAACTCGGCTGCTAGTCCTCCTTCCATGCAGAATCTTAATGTCCTAGCTCATGTCCAAGGGACCAAAGCCAGCTAAAAAGTCAATAATCAATACCTAAAACTTGAATTGTACTACTTCTTACTGGCTATTACATCAAATTAGAAGCTTCATCTGTGTTCTACTGTGGTGGTTTTATTGTCTCCGCATACCGCAGCACGCGACATAGCTTTGAAGACGATAAGTACAACCGTTTCAGAGAGGAGAGCGGCCATTGTGACGATCTGGCTTTAAGTTGATTCGATAACAAATGACGAAACCGGACGGATTTCTCAGGTTTTTACTACATATGAACACTTTTCACATTCTCCCCTGCAACTCGGCTGCTAGTCCTCCTTTCATGCAGAATCTTAAGGTCCTAGCTCATGTCCAAGGCACCAAAGCCAGCTAAAAAGTCAATAATCAATACCTACAACTTGAATTGTACTACTTCTTACTGGCTATTACATCAACTTAGAAGCTTCATCTGTGTTCTACTATGGTGCTTTTAGTGTCTCCGCATACCGCAGCACGCGACATAGCTTTGCAGACGATAAGTACAACCGTTTCAGAGAGAAGAGCGGCCAAGTGACGATCTGGCTTTAAGGCGATTCGATAACAAATGACGAAAACGGACGGATTTCTCAGGTTTTTACTACATTTGAACACTTTTCATATTCTCCCGTGCAACTCGGCTGCTAGTCCTCCTTTCATGCAGAATCTTAAGGTCCTAGCTCATGTCCAAGGCACCAAATCCATCTAAGAAGTCAATAATCGATACCTAAAACTTGAATTGTACTACTTCTTACTGGCTATTACATCGACTTAGAAGCTTCATCTGTGTTCTAGTATGGTAATTTTATTGTCTCCGCATACCGCAGCACGCGACATGGCTTTGCAGACGATAAGTACAACCGTTTCAGAGAGAAGAGCGGCCAATGTGACGATCGGGCTTTAAGTAGATTCGATAACAAATGACGAAAACGGACGGATTTCTCAGGTTTCTACTACATATGAACACATTTCACATTCTCCCGTGCAACGCGGCTGCTTGTCCTCCTTTCATGCAGAATCTTAAGGTCCTAGCTCATGTCCAAGGCACCAAAGACAGCTAAAAAGTCAATAATCGATACCTAAAACTTGAATTGTACTACTTCTTACTGGCTATTACATCAACTTAGAAGCTTCATCTGTGTTCTACTATGGTGCTTTTAGTGTCTCCGCATACCGCAGCACGCGACATAGCTTTGCAGACGATAAGTAGAACCGTTTCAGAGAGAAGAGCGGCCAATGTGACGATCTGGCTTTAAGTCGATTCGATAACAAATGACGAAAAGGAACGGATTTCTCAGGTTTTTACTACATATGAACACTTTACACATTCCCCCGTGCAACTCGGCTGCTAGTCCTCCTTTCATGCAGAATCTTAAGGTCCTAGCTCATGTCCAAGGCACCAAAGCCAGCTAAAAAGTCAATAATCGATACCTAAAACTTGAATTGTACTACTTCTTACTGGCTATTACATCATCTTAGAAGCTTCATCTGTGTTCTACTATGGTGCTTTTAGTGTCTCCGCATACCGCAGCACGGGACAGAGCTTTCCAGACGATAAGTACAACCGTTTCAGAGAGAAGAGCGGACAATGTGACGATCTGGCTTTAAGTCGATTCGATAACAAATGACGAAAACGGACGGATTTCTCAGGTTTTTACTCTATTTGAACACTTTTCACATTCTGCCGTGCAGCTCGGCTGCTTGTCCTCCTTTCATGCAGAATCTTAAGGTCCTAGCTCATGTCCAAGGCACCAAAGCCAGCTAAAAAGTCAATAATCGATACCTAAAACTTGAATTGTACTACTTCTTACTGGGTATTACATCAACTTAGAAGCTTCATCTGTGTTCTACTATGGTGCTTTTAGTGTCTCCGCATACCGCAGCACGAGACATAGCATTGCAGACGATAAGTACAATCGTTTCAGAGAGAAGAGCGGCCAATGTGACAATCTGGCTTTAAGTCGATTCGATAACAAATGACGAAAACGGACGGATTTCTCAGGTTTTTACTACATATGAACACTTTTCACATTGTCCCGTGCAACTCGGCTGCTAGTCCTCCTTTCATGCAGAATCTTAAGGTCCTAGCTCATGTCCAAGGCACCAAATCCATATAAGAAGTCAATAATCGATACCTAAAACTTGAATTGTACTACTTCTTACTGGCTATTAGTTCGACTTAGAAGCTTCATCTGTGTTCTAGTATGGTGATTTTATTTTCTCCGCATACCGCAGCACGCGACATAGCTTTGCAGACGATAAGTACAACCGTTTCAGAGAGAAGAGCGGCCAATGTGACGATCTGGCTTTAAGTCGATTCGATAACAAATGACGAAAACGGACGGATTTCTCAGGTTTTTACTACATATAAACACTTTTCACATTCTCCTGTGTAACTCGGCTGCTAGTCCTCCTTTCATGCAGAATCTTAAGGTCCTAGCTCATGTCCAAGGCTCCAAAGCCTGCTAAAAAGTCAATAATCAGTAGCTAAAACTTGAAATGTACTACATCTTACTGGCTATTACATCAACTTAGAAGCTTCATCTGTGTTCTACTATGGTGCTTTTAGTGTCTCCGCATACCGCAGCATGCGACATAGCTTTGCAGACGATAAGTACAACCGTTTCGGAGGGAAGAGCGGCCAATGTGACGATCTGGCTTTAAGTTGATTCGATAACAAATGACGAAAACGGACGGATTTCTCAGGTTTTTACTACATATGAACACTTTACACATTCTCCCGTGCAACTCGGCTGCTAGTCCTCCAGCATGTAAAATCTTAAGTTCCTAGCTCATGTCCAAGGCACCAAACAAGGGTAAAAAGTCAATAACCGATTCCTAAAACTTGAATTGTACTATTTCTTACTGGCTATTACATCATCTTAGAAGCTACATCTGTGTTCTACTATGGTGCTTTTAGTGTCTCCGAATACCGCCGTTCGCGACATAGCTTTTCAGACGATAAGTACAACCGTTTCAGAGATCACAGCGGCCAATGTGACGATTTGGCTTTAAGTCGATTCGATAAAAATGACGAAAATGGACGGATTTCTCAGGTTTTTACTCTATTTGAACACTTTTCACATTCTCCCGTGCAACTCGGCTGCTAGTCCTCCTTTAATGCAGAATCTTAAGGTCCTAGCTCATGTCCAAGGCACCAAAGCAGCTAAAAAGTCAATAATCGATACCTAAAACTTGAATTGTACTACTACTTACTGGCTATTACATCAACTTAGAAGCTTCATCTGTGTTCTACTATGGTGCTTTTAGAGTCTCCGCATACCGCAGCACGCGACATAGCTTTGCAGACGATAAGTACAACCGTTTCAGAGAGAAGATCGGCCAATGTGACGATCTGGCTTTAAGTCGATTCGATAACAAATGACGAAAACGGACGGATTTCTCAGGTTTTTACTACATATGAACACTTTTCACATTCTCCCGTGCAACTCGGCTGCTAGTCCTCCTTCTATGCAGAATCTTAAGGTCCTAGCTCATGTCCAAGGCACCAAAGCCAGCTAAAAAGTCAATAATCGATACCTAAAACTTCAATTGTACTACTTCTTACTGGCTATTACATCAAATTAGAAGCTTCATCTGTGTTCTACTGTGGTGGATTTAGTGTCTCCGCCTACCGCAGCATACGACATAGCTTTGCAGACGATAAGTACAACCGTTTCAGAGAGAACTGTGGCCAATGTGACGATCTGGCTTTAAGTCGATTCTATAACAAATGACGAAAACGGACGGATTTCTCAGGTTTTTACTACATATGAACACTTTTCACATTCTCCCGTGCAACTCGGCTGCTAGTCCTCCTTTCATGCAGAATCTTAAGGTCCTAGCTCATGTCCAAGGCACCAAAGCCAGCTAAAAAGTCAATAATCAATACCTAAAACTTGAATTGTACTACTTCTTACTGGCTATTACATCAACTTAGAAGCTTCATCTGTGTTCTACTATGGTGCTTTTAGTGTCTCCGCATACCGCAGCACGCGACATAGCTTTGAAGACGATAAGTACAACCGTTTCAGAGAGAAGAGCGGCCAATGTGACGATCTGGCTTTAAGTCGATTCGATAACAAATGACGAAAACGGACGGATTTCTCAGGTTTTTACTATATATGAACACTTTTCACATTCTCCTGTGTAACTCGGCTGCTAGCCCTCCTTTCATGCAGAATCTTAAGGTCCTAGCTCATGTCCAAGGCACCAAAGCCAGCTAAAATGTCAATAATCAGTAACTAAAACTTGAATTGTACTACTTCTTACTGGCAATTACATCAACTTGGAAGTGTCATCTGTTTTCTACTATGGTGCTTTTAGTGTCTCTGCATACCGCAGCACGCGACATAGCTCTGCACACGATAAGTACAACCGTTTCAGAGAGAAGAGCGGCCAATGTGACGATCTGGCTTTAAGTCGATTCGATAACAAATGACGAGAACGGACGGATTTCTCAGGTTTTTACTACATATAAACACTTTTCACATTCTCCTGTGTAACTCGGCTGCTAGCCCTCCTTTCATGCAGAATCTTAAGGTCCTAGCTCATGTCCAAGGCACCAAAGCCAGCTAAAATGTCAATAATCAGTAACTAAAACTTGAATTGTACTACTTCTTACTGGCTATTACATCAACTTGGAAGTGTCATCTGTGTTCTACTATGGTGCTTTTAGTGTCTCTGCATACCGCAGCACGCGACATAGCTCTGCACACGATAAGTACAACCGTTTCAGAGAGAAGAGCGGCCAATGTGACGATCTGGCTTTAAGTCGATTCGATAACAAATGAAGTAAACGGACGGATTTCTCCGGTTTTTACTACATATGAACACTTTACACATTCTCCCTGGCAACTCGGCTGCTAGTCCTCCTGCATGTAAAATCTTAAGTTCCTAGCTCATGTCCAAGGCACCAAGTAAGGGTAAAATGTCAATAACCGATTCCTAAAACTTGAATTGTACTACTTCTTACTGGCTATTACATCAAATTAGAAGCTTCATCTGTGTTCTACTGTGGTGGTTTTAGTGTCTCCGCATACCGCAGCACGCGACATAGCTTTGAAGACGATATGTACAACCGTTTCAGAGAGAAGAGCGGCCAATGTGACGATCTGGCTTTAAGTTGATTCGATAACAAATGACGAAACCGGACGGATTTCTCAGGTTTTTACTACGTATGAACACATTTCACATTCTCCCGTACAACGCGGCTGCTAGTCCTCCTTTCATGCAGAATCTTAAGGTCCTAGCTCATGTCCAAGGCACCAAAGCCAGCTAAAAAGTCAATAATCGATACTTAAAACTTGAATTGTACTACTTCTTACTGGCTATTACATCAACTTAGAAGCTTCATCTGTGTTCTACTATGGTGCTTTTAGTGTCTCCGCATACCGCAGCACGCGACATAGCTTTGAAGACGATAAGTACCACCGTTACAGGGAGAAGAGCGGCCAATGTGACGATCTGGCTTTAAGTCGATTCGATAACAAATGACGAAAACGGACGGATTTCTCAGGTTTTTACTACATATGAACACTTTTCACATTCTCCCCTGCAACTCGGCTGCTAGTCCTCCTTTCATGCAGAATCTTAAGGACCTAGCTCATGTCCAAGGCACCAAAGCCAGCTAAAAAGTCAGTAATCGATACCTAAAACTTGAATTGTACTACTTCTTACTGGCTATTACATCATCTTAGAAGCTTCATCTGTGTTCTACTATGGTGCTTTTAGTGTCTCCGCATACCGCAGTACGCGACAAAGCTTTCCAGACGATAAGTACAACCGTTTCAGAGAAAAGAGCAGCCAATGTGACGATCTGGCTTTAAGTCGATTTGATAACAAATGACGAAAACGGACGGATTTCTCAGGTTTTTACTACATATGAACACATTTCACATTCTCCCGTACAACGCGGCTGCTAGACCTCCTTTCATGCAGAATCTTAAGGTCCTACCTCATGTCCAAGGCACCAAAGCCAGCTAAAAAGTCAATAATCAATACCTAAAACTTGAATTGTACTACTTCTTACTGGCTATCACATCAACTTAGAAGCTTCATCTGTGTTCTACTATGGTGCTTTTAGTGTCTCCGCATACCGCAGCACGCGACATAGCTTTGGAGACGATAAGTACAACCATTTCAGAGAGAAGAGCGGCCAATGTGACGATCTGGCTTTAAGTCGATTCGATAACAAATGACGAAAAGGGACGGATTTCTTAGGTTTTTACTACGTATGAACACTTTTCACATTGTCCCGTGCAACTCGGCTGCTAGTCCTCCTTTTGATGCAGAATCTTAAGATCCTAGCTCATGTCCAAGGCACCAAAGCCAGCTAAAAAATCAATAATCGATACCTAAAACCTGAATTGTACTACTTCTTACTGGCTATTACATCAACTTAGAAGCTTCATCTGTGTTCCACTATGGTGCTTTTAGTGTCTCCACATACCGCAGCACGCGACATAGCTTTGAAGACGATAAGTACAACCGTTTCAGAGAGAAGAGCGGCCAATGTGACGATCTGGCTTTAAGTCGATTCGATAACAAATGACGAAAACGGACGGATTTCTCAGCTTTTTACTACATATGAACACTTTTCACATTCTCCCGTGCAACTCGGCTGCTAATCCTCCTTTCATGCAGATTCTTAAGGTCCTAGCTCATGTCCAAGGCATCAAAGCCAGCTTAAAAGTCAATAATCAATACCTAAAACTTGAATTGTACTACTTCTTACTGGCTATCACATCAACTTCTAAGCTTCACTGTGTCCTACTATGGTGCTTTTAGTGTCTCCGCATACCGCAGCACGCGACATAGCTTTGAAGACGATCAGTACAACCGTTTCAGAGAGAAGAGCGGCCAATGTGACGATATGGCTTTAAGTCGATTCGATAACAAATGACGAAAAGGGACGGATTTCTCAGGTTTTTACTACGTATGAACACTTTTCACATTGTCCCGTGCAACTCGGCTGCTAGTCCTCCTTTTGATGCAGAATCTTAAGATCCTAGCTCATGTCCAAGGCACCAAAGCCAGCTAAAAAATCAATAATCGATACCTAAAACTTGAATTGTACTACTTCTTACTCTCTATTACATCAACTTGAAGCTTCATCTGTGATCTACTATGGTGCTTTTAGTGTCTCCGCATACCGCAGCACGCGACATAGCTTTGAAGACGATAAGTACAACCGTTTCAGAGAGAAGAGCGGCCAATGTGACGATCTGGCTTTAAGTCGATTCGATAACAAATGACGAAAACGAACGGATTTCTCAGGTTTTTACTACATATGAACACTTTTCACATTCTCCCGTGCAACTCGGCTGCTACTCCTCCTTTCATGAAGAATCTTAAGGTCCTAGCTCATGTCCAAGGCACCAAAGCCAGCTAAAAGGTCAATAATCAATACCTAAAACTTGAATTGTACAACTTCTTACTGGCTATTACATTAACTTAGAAGCTTCATATGTGTTCAACTATGGTGCTTTTAGTGCCTCCGCATACCGCAGCACGCGACATCGCTTTGCAGACGATAAGTACAACCGTTTCAGAGAGTAGAGCGGCCAATGTGACGATCTGGCTTTAAGTCGATTCGATAACAAATGACGAAAACGGACGGATTTCTCAGGTTGGTTTTTACTACATATGAACAGTTCTAACATTCTCCCGTGCAACTGGGCTGCTAGTCCTCCTTTCATAGAGAATCTTAATGTCCTAGCTCATGTTCAAGGCACCAAAGCCAGCAAAAAATTCAATAACCGATACCTAAAACTTGAACTGTACTACTTCTTACTGGCTATTACATCAACTTAGAAGCTTCATCTATGTTCTACTATGGTGCTTTTAGTGTCTCCGCATACCGCATCACGCGACATAGCTTTGCAGACGATAAGTACAACCGTTTCAGAGAGAAGAGCGGCCAATGTGACGATCCGGCTTTAAGTCGATTCGATAACAAATGACGAAAACGGACGGATTTCTCAGGTTTTTACTAAATATGAACACTTTTCACATTCTTCCGTGCAACTCTGCTGCTATTCCTCCTTTCATGCAGAATCTTAAGGTAATAGCTCATGTCCAAGGCACCAAAGCCAGCTAAAAAGTCAATAATCGATACCTAAAACTTGAATTGTACTACTACTTACTGGCTATTACATCATCATAAAAGCTTCATCTGTGTTCTACTATGGTGCTTTTAGTGTCTCCGCATACCGCAGCACGCGACATAGCTTTGCAGACGATAAGTACAAACGTTTCAGAGAGAAGAGCGGCCAATGTGATAATCTGGCTTTAAGTCGATTCGATAACAAATGACGAAAACGGACGGATTTCTCAGGTTTTTTCTACATATGATCACTTTTCACATTCTCCCGTGCAACTCGGCTGCTAGTCCTCCCTTCATGCAGAATCTTAAGGTCCTAGCTCATGTCCAAGGCACCAAAGCCAGCTAAAAACTCAATAATCAGTACCTAAAACTTGAATTGTACTACTTCTTACTGGCTATTACATCATCTTAGAAGCTTCATATGTGTTCCACTATGGTGCTTTTAGTGTCTCCGCATACCGCAGCACGCGACATAGCTTTGCAGACGATAAGTACAACCGTTTCAGAGAGAAGAGCGGCCAATGTGACGATCTGGCTTTATGTCGATTCGATAACAAATGACGAAAACGGACGGATTTCTCAGGTTGGTTTTTTACTACATATGAACACTTTTCACATTCTCCCGTGCAACGCGGCTGCTAGTCCTCCTTTCATGCAGAATCTTAAGGTACTAGCTCATGTCCAAGGCACCAAAGCCAGCTAAAAAGTCAATAAACGATACCTAAAACTTGAATTGTACTACTTCTTACTGGCTATTACATCAACTTAGAAGCTTCATCTGTGTTCTACTATGGTGCTTTTAGTTTCTCCGCATACCGCAGCACGCGACACAGCTTTGCAGACCATAATTACAACCGTTTCAGAGAGAAGAGCGGCCAATGTGACAATCAGGCTTTAAGTCGATTCGATAACAAATGACGAAAACGGACGGATTTCTCAGGTTTTTACTACATATGAACACATTTCACATTCTCCCGTGCAACTCGGCTGCTACTCCTCCTTTCATCCAGAATCTTAAGGTCCTACCTCATCTCCAAGGCACCAAAGCCAGCTAAAAAGTCAATAATCGATACCTAAAACTTGAACTGTCCTACTTCTTACTGGCTATTACATCATCCTAGAAGCTTCATATGTGTTCTACTATGGTGCTTTTAGTGTCTCCGCATACCGCAGCACGCGACATGGCTTTGCAGACGATAAGTACAACCGTTTCAGAGAGAAGAGCGGCCAATGTGACGATCTGGCTTTAAGTCGATTCGATAACAAATGACGAAAACGAACGGATTTCTCAGGTTTTTACTACATATGAACACTTTACAAATTGTCCCGTGCAACTCGGCTGCTAGTCCTCCTGCATGTAAAATCTTAAGTTCCTAGCTCATGTCCAAGGCACCAATCAAGGGTAAAAAGTCAATAACCGATTCCTAAAACTTGAATTGTACTATTTGTTACTGGCTATTACATCATCTTAGAAGCTACATCTGTGTTCTACTATGGTGCTTTTAGTGTCTCCGAATACCGCAGTACGCGACATAGCCTTGCAGACGATAAATACAACCGTTTCAGAGAGCAGAGCGGCCAATGTGACGATTTGGCTTTAAGTCGATTCGATAACAAATGACGAAAACGGACGGATTTCTCAGGTTTTTACTACATATGAACACTTTTCAAGTTCTCCCGTGCAACTCGGCTGCTAGTCCTCCTTTCATGCAGAATCTTTAGGTCCTAGCTCATGTCCAAGGCATCAAAGCCAGCTAAAAAGTCAATAATCGATACCTAAAACTTGAATTGGACTACTTCTTACTGGCTATTACATCAACTTAGAAGCTTCATCTGTGTTCTACTATGGTGCTTTTAGTGTCCCCGCATGCCGCAGCATGCGCATAGCTTTGCAGACGATAAGTACAACCGTTTCAGAGAGAAGAGCGGCCAATGTGACGATCTGGCTTTAAGTCGATTCGATAACAAATGACGAAAACGGACGGATTTCTCAGGTTTTTACTACATATAAACACTTTTCACATTCTCCTGTGTAACTCGGCTGCTAGTCCTCCTTTCATGCAGAATCTTAAGGTCCTAGCTCATGTCCAAGGCACCAAAGCCAGCTAAAAAGTCAATAATCAGTAACTAAAACTTGAATTGTACTACTTCTTACTGGCTATTACATCAACTTGGAAGTGTCATCTGTGTTCTACTATGGTGCTTTTAGTGTCTCTGCATACCACAACACGCGACATAGCTCTGCACACGATAAGTACAACCGTTTCAGAGAGAAGAGTGGCCAATGTGACGATTTGGCTTTAAGTCGATTCGATAACAAATGACGAAAACGGACGGATTTCTCAGGTTTTTACTACATATGAACACTTTTCACATTCCCCCGTGCAACTCGGCTGCTAGTCCTCCTTTCATGCAGAATCTTAAGGTCCTAGCTCATGTCCAAGGCACCAAAGGCAGCTAAAAAGTCAATAATCGATACCTAAAACTTGAATTGTACTACTTCTTACTGGCTATTACATCAACTTAGAAGCTTCATCTGTGTTCTACTATGGTGCTTTTAGTGTCTCCGCATACCGCATCACGCGACATAGCTTTGCAGACGATAGGTACAACCGTTTCAGAGAGAAGAGCAGCCAATGTGACGATCTGCCTTTAAGTCGATTCCATAACAAATGACGAAAACGGACGGATTTCTCAGGTTTTTACTACATATGAACACTTTTCACATTCTCCCGTGCAACTCGGCTGCTAGTCCTCCATTCTTGCAGAATCTTAAGGTAACAGCTCATGTCCAAGGCACCAAAGCCAGCTAAAAAGTCAATAATCGATACGTAAAACTTGAATTGTACTACTTCTTACTGGCTATTACATCATCATAGAAGCTTCATCTGTGTTCTACTATGGTGCTTTTAGTGTCTCCGCATACCGCAGCACGCAACATAGCTTTGCAGACGATAAGTACAACCGTTTCAGAGAGAAGAGCGGCCAATGTGACGATCTGGCGAGTCGATTAAAAATGACGAAAACGGACGGATTTCTCAGGTTTTTACTACATATGAACACTTTTCACATTCTCTCGTGAAACTCGGCTGCTAGTCCTCCTTTCATGCCGAATCTTAAGGTCCTAGCTCATGTCCAAGGCACCAAATCCATTTAAGAAGTCAATAATCGATACCTTAAACTTGAATTGTACTACTTCTTACTGGCTATTACATCAACTTAGAAGCTTTATCTGTGTTCTACTATGGTGCTTTTAGTGTCTCCGCATACCGCAGCACGCGACATAGCTTTGAAGACGATAAGTACAACCGTTTCCGAGAGAAGAGCGGCCAATGTGACGATCTGGCTTTAAGTCGATTCGATAGCAAATGACGAAAACGGACGGATTTCTCAAGTTTGTACTACGTATGAACACTTTTCACATTCTCCCGTGCAACTCGGCTGCTACTCCTCCTTTCATGCAGAATCTTATGGTGCAAGCTCATCTCCAAGGCACCAAAGACAGCTAAAAAGTCAATAATCGATACCTAAAACTTGAATTGTACTACTTCTTACTGGCTATTACATCAACTTAGAAGCTTCATCTGTGTTCTACTATGGTGCTTTTAGTGTCTCCGCATAGCGCAGCACGCGACATGGCATTGCAGACGATAAGTTCAACCGTTTCTGAGAGAAGAGCGGCCAATGTGACAATCTGGCTTTAAGTCGATTCGATAACAAATGACGAAAACGGAAGGATTTCTCAGGTTTTTACTACATATGAACACTTATCAAATTCTCCCGTGCAACTTGGCTGCTAGTCCTCCTTTCATGCAGAATCTTAAGGTCCTAGCTCATGTCCAAGGCACCAAAGCCAGCTAAAAAGTCAATAATCGATACCTAAAACTTGAATTGTACTACTTCTTACTGGCTATTACATCAACTTAGAAGCTTCATCTGTGTTCTACTATGGTGCTTTTAGTGTCTCCGCATACCGCATCACGCGACATAGCTTTGCAGACGATAGGTACAACCGTTTCAGAGAGAAGAGCAGCCAATGTGACGATCTGCCTTTAAGTCGATTTCATAACAAATGACGAAAACGGACGGATTTCTCAGGTTTTTACTACATATGAACACTTTTCACATTCTCCCGTGCAACTCGGCTGCTAGTCCTCCATTCATGCAGAATCTTAAGGTAACAGCTCATGTCCAAGGCACCAAAGCCAGCTAAAAAGTCAATAATCGATACGTAAAACTTGAATTGTACTACTTCTTACTGGCTATTACATCATCATAGAAGCTTCATCTGTGTTCTAATATGGTGCTTTTAGTGTCTCCGCATACCGCAGCACGCAACATAGCTTTGCAGACGATAAGTACAACCGTTTCAGAGAGAAGAGCGGCCAATGTGACGATCTGGCGAGTCGATTAAAAATGACGAAAACGGACGGATTTCTCAGGTTTTTACTACATATGAACACTTTTCACATTCTCCCGTGAAACTCGGCTGCTAGTCCTCCTTTCACGCCGAATCTTAAGGTCCTAGCTCATGTCCAAGGCACCAAATCCATTTAAGAAGTCAATAATCGATACCTTAAACTTGAATTGTACTACTTCTTACTGGCTATTACATCAACTTAGAAGCTTTATCTGTGTTCTACTATGGTGCTTTTAGTGTCTCCGCATACCGCTGCACGCGACATAGCTTTGAAGACGATAAGTACAACCGTTTCCGAGAGAAGAGCGGCCAATGTGACGATCTGGCTTTAAGTCGATTCGATAGCAAATGACGAAAACGGACGGATTTCTCAAGTTTGTACTACGTATGAACACTTTTCACATTCTCCCGTGCAACTCGGCTGCTACTCCTCCTTTCATGCAGAATCTTATGGTGCAAGCTCATCTCCAAGGCACCAAAGACAGCTAAAAAGTCAATAATCGATACCTAAAACTTGAATTGTACTACTTTTTACTGGCTATTACATCTTCTTAGAAGCTTCATATGTGTGCTACTATGGTGCTTTTAGTGTCTCCGCATACCGCAGCATGCGACATAGCTTTGCAGACGATAAGTACAACCGTTTCGGAGGGAAGAGCGGCCAATGTGACGATCTGGCTTTAAGTCGATTCGATAACAAATGACGAAAACGGAAGGATTTCTCAGGTTTTTACTACATATGAACACTTTTCACATTCTCCCGTGCAACTCGGCTGCTAGTCCTCCTTTCATGGAGATCATAAGGTAATAGATCATGTCCAAGGCACCAAAGCCAGCTAAAAAGTCAATAATCGATACCTAAAACTTGAATTGTACTACTTCTTACTGGCTATTACATCAACTTAGAAGCTTCATCTGTGTTCTACTATGGTGCTTTTAGTGTCTCCGCATAGCGCAGCACGCGACATGGCATTGCAGACGATAAGTTCAACCGTTTCTGAGAGAAGAGCGGCCAATGTGACAATCTGGCTTTAAGTCGATTCGATAACAAATGACGAAAACGGAAGGATTTCTCAGGTTTTTACTACATATGAACACTTATCAAATTCTCCCGTGCAACTTGGCTGCTAGTCCTCCTTTCATGCAGAATATTAAGGTCCTAGCCCATGTCCAAGGCATCAAAGAAAGCTAAAAAGTCAATAATCGATAACTAAAACTTGAATTGTACTACTTCTTACTGGCTATTACATCAACTTAGAAGCTTCATCTGTGTTCTACTATGGTGCTTTTAGTGTCTCCGCATACCGCAGCATGCGACATAGCTTTGCAGACGATAAGTACAACCGTTTCAGAGAGAAGAGCGGCCAATGTGACGATCTGGCTAAGTCGATTCGATAACAAATGACGAAAACGAACGGATTTCTCAGGTTTTTACTACATATGAACACTTTACACATTCTATCGTGCAACTTGTCTGCTAGTCCTCCTGCATGTAAAATCTTAAGTTCCTAGCTCATGTCCAAGGCACCAAACAAGGGTAAAAAGTCAATAACCGATTCCTAAAACTTGAATGGTACTATTTCTTACTGGCTATTACTTCATCTTAGAAGCTACATCTGTGTTCTACTATGATGCCTTTAGTGTCTCCAAATACCGCAGTACGCGACATAGCTTTGCAGACGATAAGTACAACCGTTTCAGGGAGCAGAGCGACCAATGTGACGATTTGGCTTTAAGTCGATTCGATAAAAATGTCAAAAATGGACTGATTTCTCAGGTTTTTACTCTATTTGAACACTTTTCACATTCTCCCGTGCAACTCGGCTGCTAGTCCTCCTTTCATGCAGAATCTTAAGGTCCTAGCTCATTTCCAAGGCACCAAAGCCAGCTAAAAAGTCAATAATCGATACCTAAAACTTGAATTATACTACTTCTTACTGGATATTACATCAACTTAGAAGTCTCATCTGTGTTCCACTATGGTGATTTTAGTGTCTCCGCATACCGCATCACGCGACATAGCTTTGCAGACGATAAGTACAACCGTTTCAGACAGAAGAGCAGCCAATGTGACGATCTGGCTTTAAGTCGATTCGATAACAAATGACGAAAACGGACGGATTTCTCAGGTTTTTACTACATATAAACACGTTTCACATTCTCCTGTGTAACTCGGCTGCTCGTCCTCCTTTCATGCAGAATCTTAAGGTCCTAGTTCATGTCCAAGGCTCCAAAGCCAGCTAAAAAGCAAATAATCAGTAGCTAAAACTTGAATTGTACTACATCTTACTGGCTATTACATCAACTTAAAAGCTTCATCTGTGTTCTACTATGGTGCTTTTAGTGTCTCCGCATACCGCAGCATGCGACATAGCTTTGCAGACGATAAGTACAACCGTTTCGGAGGGAAGAGCGGCCAATGTGACGATCTGGCTTTAAGTCGATTCGATAACAAATGACGAAAACGGACGGATTTCTCAGGTTTTTACTACATATGAATACTTTTCACATTCTCCTGGGCAACTCGGCTGCTAGTCCTCCTTTCATGCAGAATCTTAAGGTCCTAGCTCATGTCCAAGGCACCAAAGCCAGCTAAAAAGTCAATAATCAGTAACTAATACTTGAATTGTACTACTTCTTACTGGCTATTACATCAACTTGGAAGTGTCATCTGTGTTCTACTATGGTGCTTTTAGTGTCTCTGCATACCGCAGCACGCGACATAGCTCTGCAGACGATAAGTACAACCGTTTCAGAGAGAAGAGCGGCCAATGTGACGATCTGGCTTTAAGTCGATTCGATAACAAATGACGAAAACGAACGGATTTCTCAGGTTTTTACTACATATAAACACTTTTCACATTCTCCTGTGTAACTCGGCTGCTAGTCCTCCTTTCATGCAGAATCTTAAGGTCCTAGCTCATGTCCAAGGCACCAAGGCCAGCTAAAAAGTCAATAATCTGTAGCTAAAACTTGAATTGTACTACATCTTACTGGCTATTACATCAACTTAGAAGCTTCATCTGTGTTCTACTATGGTGCTTTTAGTGTCTCCGCATACCGCAGCATGCGACATAGCTTTGCAGACGATAAGTACAACCGTTTCGGAGGGAAGAGCAGCCAATGTGACGATCTGGCTTTAAGTCAATTCGATAACAAATGACGAAAACGGACGGATTTCTCAGGTTTTTACTACATATAAACACTTTTCACATTCTCCTGTGTAACTCGGCTGCTAGTCCTCCTTTCATGCAGAATCTTAAGGTCCTAGCTCATGTCCAAGGCACCAAAGCCAGCTAAAAAGTCAATAATCAGTAACTAAAACTTGAATTGTACTACTTCTTACTGGCTATTACATCAACTTGGAAGTGTCATCTGTGTTCTACTATGGTGCTTTTAGTGTCCCTGCATACCGCAGCACTCGACATAGCTCTGCACACGATAAGTACAACCGTTTCAGAGAGAAGAGTGGCCAATGTGACGATCTGGCTTTAAGTCGATTCGATAACAAATGACGAAAACGGACGGATTTCTCAGGTTTTTACTACATATAAACACTTTTCACATTCTCCCGTGCAACTCGGCTGCTAGTCCTCCTTTCATGCAGAATCTTAAGGTCCTAGCTCATGTCCAAGGCACCAAAGCCAGCTAAAAAGTCAATAATCGATACCTAAAACTTGAATTGTACTACTTCGTACTGGCTATTACATCAACTTAGAAGCTTCATCTGTGTTCTACTATGGTGCTTTTAGTGTCTCCGCATACCGCATCACGCGACATAGCTTTGCAGACGATAAGTACAACCGTTTCAGACAGAAGAGCAGCCAATGTGACGATCTGGCTTTAAGTCGATTCGATATCAAATCACGAAAACGTACGGATTTCTCAGGTTTTTACTACGTATGAACACTTTTCACATTCTCCCGTGCAACTCGGCTGCTAGTCCTCCTTTCATGCAGAATCTTAAGGTAACAGCTCATGTCCAAGGCACCAAAGCCAGCTAAAAAGTCAATAATCGATACCTAAAACTTGAATAGTACTACTTCGTACTAGCTATTACATCAACTTTGAATCTTCATCTGTGTTCCACTATGGTGCTTTTAGTGTCGCCGCATACCGCAGCACGCGACATAGCTTTGCAGACGATAAGTACAACCGTTTCAGAGAGAAGAGCGGCCAATGTGACGATCTGGCTTTAAGTCGATTCGATAACAAATGACGAAAACGGACGGATTTCTCAAGTTTGTACTACATATGAACACTTTTCACATTCTCCCGTGCAACTCGGCTGCTACTCCTCCTTTCATGCAGAATCTTAAGGTCCTAGCTCATGTCCAAGGCACCAAAGCCAGCTAAAAAGTCAATAATCAGTAACTAATACTTGAATTGTACTACTTCTTACTGGCTATTACATCAACATGGAAGTGTCATCTGTGTTCTACTATGGTGCTTTTAGTGTCTCTGCATACCGCAGCACGCGACATAGCTCTGCAGACGATAAGTACAACCGTTTCAGAGAGAAGAGCGGCCAATGTGACGATCTGGCTTTAAGTCGATTCGATAACAAATGACGAAAACGAACGGATTTCTCAGGTTTTTACTACATATAAACACTTTTCACATTCTCCTGTGTAACTCGGCTGCTAGTCCTCCTTTCATGCAGAATCTTAAGGTCCTAGCTCATGTCCAAGGCACCAAGGCCAGCTAAAAAGTCAATAATCAGTAGCTAAAACTTGAATTGTACTACATCTTACTGGCTATTACATCAACTTAGAAGCTTCATCTGTGTTCTACTATGGTGCTTTTAGTGTCTCCGCATAGCGCAGCACGCGACATGGCATTGCAGACGATAAGTTCAACCGTTTCTGAGAGAAGAGCGGCCAATGTGACAATCTGGCTTTAAGTCGATTCGATAACAAATGACGAAAACGGAAGGATTTCTCAGGTTTTTACTACATATGAACACTTATCAAATTCTCCCGTGCAACTTGGCTGCTAGTCCTCCTTTCATGCAGAATATTAAGGTCCTAGCCCATGTCCAAGGCATCAAAGAAAGCTAAAAAGTCAATAATCGATAACTAAAACTTGAATTGTACTACTTCTTACTGGCTATTACATCAACTTAGAAGCTTCATCTGTGTTCCACTATGGTGCTTTTAGTGTCTCTGCATGCCGCAGCACGCGACATAGCTTTGCAGACGATAAGTACAACCGTTTCAGAGAGAAGAGCGGCCAATGTGACGATCTGGCTAAGTCGATTCGATAACAAATGACGAAAACGAACGGATTTCTCAGGTTTTTACTACATATGAACACTTTACACATTCTATCGTGCAACTTGTCTGCTAGTCCTCCTGCATGTAAAATCTTAAGTTCCTAGCTCATGTCCAAGGCACCAAACAAGGGTAAAAAGTCAATAACCGATTCCTAAAACTTGAATGGTACTATTTCTTACTGGCTATTACTTCATCTTAGAAGCTACATCTGTGTTCTACTATGGTGCCTTTAGTGTCTCCAAATAAAGCAGTACGCGACATAGCTTTGCAGACGATACGTACAACCGTTTCAGATAGCAGAGCGACCAATGTGACGATTTGGCTTTAAGTCGATTCGATAAAAATGTCAAAAATGGACTGATTTCTCAGGTTTTTACTCTATTTGAACACTTTTCACATTCTCCCGTGCAACTCGGCTGCTAGTCCTCCTTTCATGCAGAATCTTAAGGTCCTAGCTCATTTCCAAGGCACCAAAGCCAGCTAAAAAGTCAATAATCGATACCTAAAACTTGAATTATACTACTTCTTACTGGATATTACATCAACTTAGAAGTCTCATCTGTGTTCCACTATGGTGATTTTAGTGTCTCCGCATACCGCATCACGCGACATAGCTTTGCAGACGATAAGTACAACCGTTTCAGACAGAAGAGCAGCCAATGTGACGATCTGGCTTTAAGTCGATTCGATAACAAATGACGAAAACGGACGGATTTCTCAGGTTTTTACTACATATAAACACTTTTCACATTCTCCTGTGTAACTCGGCTGCTCGTCCTCCTTTCATGCAGAATCTTAAGGTCCTAGTTCATGTCCAAGGCTCCAAAGCCAGCTAAAAAGCAAATAATCAGTAGCTAAAACTTGAATTGTACTACATCTTACTGGCTATTACATCAACTTAAAAGCTTCATCTGTGTTCTACTATGGTGCTTTTAGTGTCTCCGCATACCGCAGCATGCGACATAGCTTTGCAGACGATAAGTACAACCGTTTCGGAGGGAAGAGCGGCCAATGTGACGATCTGGCTTTAAGTCGATTCGATAACAAATGACGAAAACGGACGGATTTCTCAGGTTTTTACTACATATGAATACTTTTCACATTCTCCTGGGCAACTCGGCTGCTAGTCCTCCTTTCATGCAGAATCTTAAGGTCCTAGCTCATGTCCAAGGCACCAAAGCCAGCTAAAAAGTCAATAATCAGTAACTAATACTTGAATTGTACTACTTCTTACTGGCTATTACATCAACTTGGAAGTGTCATCTGTGTTCTACTATGGTGCTTTTAGTGTCTCTGCATACCGCAGCACGCGACATAGCTCTGCAGACGATAAGTACAACCGTTTCAGAGAGAAGAGCGGCCAATGTGACGATCTGGCTTTAAGTCGATTCGATAACAAATGACGAAAACGAACGGATTTCTCAGGTTTTTACTACATATAAACACTTTTCACATTCTCCTGTGTAACTCGGCTGCTAGTCCTCCTTTCATGCAGAATCTTAAGGTCCTAGCTCATGTCCAAGGCACCAAGGCCAGCTAAAAAGTCAATAATCTGTAGCTAAAACTTGAATTGTACTACATCTTACTGGCTATTACATCAACTTAGAAGCTTCATCTGTGTTCTACTATGGTGCTTTTAGTGTCTCCGCATACCGCAGCATGCGACATAGCTTTGCAGACGATAAGTACAACCGTTTCGGAGGGAAGAGCAGCCAATGTGACGATCTGGCTTTAAGTCAATTCGATAACAAATGACGAAAACGGACGGATTTCTCAGGTTTTTACTACATATAAACACTTTTCACATTCTCCTGTGTAACTCGGCTGCTAGTCCTCCTTTCATGCAGAATCTTAAGGTCCTAGCTCATGTCCAAGGCACCAAAGCCAGCTAAAAAGTCAATAATCAGTAACTAAAACTTGAATTGTACTACTTCTTACTGGCTATTACATCAACTTGGAAGTGTCATCTGTGTTCTACTATGGTGCTTTTAGTGTCCCTGCATACCGCAGCACTCGACATAGCTCTGCACACGATAAGTACAACCGTTTCAGAGAGAAGAGTGGCCAATGTGACGATCTGGCTTTAAGTCGATTCGATAACAAATGACGAAAACGGACGGATTTCTCAGGTTTTTACTACATATAAACACTTTTCACATTCTCCCGTGCAACTCGGCTGCTAGTCCTCCTTTCATGCAGAATCTTAAGGTCCTAGCTCATGTCCAAGGCACCAAAGCCAGCTAAAAAGTCAATAATCGATACCTAAAACTTGAATTGTACTACTTCGTACTGGCTATTACATCAACTTAGAAGCTTCATCTGTGTTCTACTATGGTGCTTTTAGTGTCTCCGCATACCGCATCACGCGACATAGCTTTGCAGACGATAAGTACAACCGTTTCAGACAGAAGAGCAGCCAATGTGACGATCTGGCTTTAAGTCGATTCGATATCAAATCACGAAAACGTACGGATTTCTCAGGTTTTTACTACGTATGAACACTTTTCACATTCTCCCGTGCAACTCGGCTGCTAGTCCTCCTTTCATGCAGAATCTTAAGGTAACAGCTCATGTCCAAGGCACCAAAGCCAGCTAAAAAGTCAATAATCGATACCTAAAACTTGAATTGTACTACTTCGTACTGGCTATTACATCAACTTTGAATCTTCATCTGTGTTCCACTATGGTGCTTTTAGTGTCGCCGCATACCGCAGCACGCGACATAGCTTTGCAGACGATAAGTACAACCGTTTCAGAGAGAAGAGCGGCCAATGTGACGATCTGGCTTTAAGTCGATTCGATAACAAATGACGAAAACGGACGGATTTCTCAAGTTTGTACTACATATGAACACTTTTCACATTCTCCCGTGCAACTCGGCTGCTAGTCCTCCTTTCATGCAGAATCTTAAGGTCCTAGCTCATGTCCAAGGCACCAAAGCCAGCTAAAAAGTCAATAATCAGTAACTAATACTTGAATTGTACTACTTCTTACTGGCTATTACATCAATTTGGAAGTGTCATCTGTGTTCTACTATGGTGCTTTTAGTGTCTCTGCATACCGCAGCACGCGACATAGCTCTGCAGACGATAAGTACAACCGTTTCAGAGAGAAGAGCGGCCAATGTGACGATCTGGCTTTAAGTCGATTCGATAACAAATGACGAAAACGAACGGATTTCTCAGGTTTTTACTACATATAAACACTTTCCACATTCTCCTGTGTAACTCGGTTGCTAGTCCTCCTTTCATGCAGAATCTTAAGGTCCTAGCTCATGTCCAAGGCACCAAGGCCAGCTAAAAAGTCAATAATCAGTAGCTAAAACTTGAATTGTACTACATCTTACTGGCTATTACATCAACTTAGAAGCTTCATCTGTGTTCTACTATGGTGCTTTTAGTGTCTCCGCATACCGCAGCATGCGATATAGCTTTGCAGACGATAAGTACAACCGTTTCGGAGGGAAGAGCGGCCAATGTGACGATCTGGCTTTAAGTCAATTCGATAACAAATGACGAAAACGGACGGATTTCTCAGGTTTTTACTACATATGAACACTTTTCACATTCTCCTGGGCAACTCGGCTGCTAGTCCTCCTTTCATGCAGAATCTTAAGGTCCTAGCTCATGTCCAAGGCACCAAAGCCAGCTAAAAAGTCAATAATCAGTAACTAATACTTGAATTGTACTACTTCTTACTGGCTATTACATCAACTTAGAAGCTTCATCTGTGTTCCAATATGGTGCTTTTAGTGTCTCCGCATACCGCAGCACGCGACATAGCTTAGCAGACGATAAGTACAACCGTTTCAGAGAGAAGAGCGGCCAATGTGACAATCAGGCTTTAAGTCGATTCGATAACAAATGACGAAAACGAACGGATTTCTCAGGTTTTTACTACATATGAACACTTTACACATTCTCCCGTGCAACTCGGCTGCTTGTCCTCCAGCATGTAAAATCTTAAGGTCCTAGCTCATGTCCAAGGCATCAAAGCCAGCTAAAAATTCAATATTGAATACCTAAAACTTAAATTGTACTACTTCTTACTGGAAATTACATCAACTTAGAAGCTTCATCTGTGTTCTACTATGGTGCTCATAGTGTCTCAGCATACCTTAGCACGCGACATAGCTTTGCAGACGATAAGTACAACCGTTTCAGAGAGAAGAGCGGCCAATGTGACAATCAGGCTTTAAGTCGATTCGATAACAAATGACGAAAACGAACGGATTTCTCAGGTTTTTACTACATATGAACACTTTACACATTCTCCCGTGCAACTCGGCTGCTAGTCCTCCTGCATGTAAAATCTTAAGGTCCTAGCTCATGTCAAAGGCATCAAAGCCAGCTAAAAATTCAATATAGAATACCTTAAACTTGAAGTGTACTACTTCTTACTGGCTATTACATCAACTTAGAAGCTTCATCTGTGTTCTACTATGGTGATTTTAGGGTCTCCGCATACCGGAGCAAGAGACATAGCTTTGCAGACGATAATTAGGACCATTTCAGAGAGAAGAGCGGCAAATGTGATGATCTGGCTTTAAGTCGAGTCGATAACAAATGACGAAAACGGACCGATTTCTCAGGTTTTTACTACATATGAACACTTTTCAAATTCTCCCGTGCAACTCGGCTGCTAGTCCTCGTTTCATGCAGAATCTTAAGGTCCTAGCTCATGTCCAAGGCACCAAATCCATCTAAGAAGTCAATAATCGATACCTTAAACTTGAATTGTACTACTTCTTACTGGCTATTACATCAACTTAGAAGCTTCATCTGTGTTCTACTACGGTGGTTTTAGTGTCTCGGCATACCGCAGCACGCGACATAGCTTTGAAGACGATAAGTACAACCGTTTCCGAGAGAAGAGCGGCCAATGTGACGATCTGGCTTTAAGTCGATTCGATAACAAATGACGAAAACGGACGGATTTCTCAAGTTTGTACTACATATGAACACTTTTCACATTCTCCCCTGCAACTCGGCTGCTACTCCTCCTTTCATGCAGAATCTTAAGGTCCTAGCTCATGTCCAAGGCACCAAAGCCAGCTAAAAAGTCAATAATCAGTAACTAATACTTGAATTGTACTACTTCTTACTGGCTATTACATCAATTTGGAAGTGTCATCTGTGTTCTACTATGGTGCTTTTAGTGTCTCTGCATACCGCAGCACGCGACATAGCTCTGCAGACGATAAGTACAACCGTTTCAGAGAGAAGAGCGGCCAATGTGACGATCTGGCTTTAAGTCGATTCGATAACAAATGACGAAAACGAACGGATTTCTCAGGTTTTTACTACATATAAACACTTTCCACATTCTCCTGTGTAACTCGGTTGCTAGTCCTCCTTTCATGCAGAATCTTAAGGTCCTAGCTCATGTCCAAGGCACCAAGGCCAGCTAAAAAGTCAATAATCAGTAGCTAAAACTTGAATTGTACTACATCTTACTGGCTATTACATCAACTTAGAAGCTTCATCTGTGTTCTACTATGGTGCTTTTAGTGTCTCCGCATACCGCAGCATGCGACATAGCTTTGCAGACGATAAGTACAACCGTTTCGGAGGGAAGAGCGGCCAATGTGACGATCTGGCTTTAAGTCAATTCGATAACAAATGACGAAAACGGACGGATTTCTCAGGTTTTTACTACATATGAACACTTTTCACATTCTCCTGGGCAACTCGGCTGCTAGTCCTCCTTTCATGCAGAATCTTAAGGTCCTAGCTCATGTCCAAGGCACCAAATCCATCTAAGAAGTCAATAATCGATACCTTAAACTTGAAGTGTACTACTTCTTACTGGCTATTACATCAACTTAGAAGCTTCATCTGTGTTCCAATATGGTGCTTTTAGTGTCTCCGCATACCGCAGCACGCGACATAGCTTTGCAGACGATAAGTACAACCGTTTCAGAGAGAAGAGCGGCCAATGTGACAAACAGGCTTTAAGTCGATTCGATAACAAATGACGAAAACGAACGGATTTCTCAGGTTTTTACTACATATGAACACTTTACACATTCTCCCGTGCAACTCGGCTGCTAGTCCTCCTGCATGTAAAATCTTAAGGTCCTAGCTCATGTCCAAGGCATCAAAGCCAGCTAAAAATTCAATATTGAATACCTAAAACTTAAATTGTACTACTTCTTACTGGAAATTACATCAACTTAGAAGCTTCATCTGTGTTCTACTATGGTGCTCATAGTGTCTCAGCATACCTTAGCACGCGACATAGCTTTGCAGACGATAAGTACAACCGTTTCAGAGAGAAGAGCGGCCAATGTGACAATCAGGCTTTAAGTCGATTCGATAACAAATGACGAAAACGAACGGATTTCTCAGGTTTTTACTACATATGAACACTTTACACATTCTCCCGTGCAACTCGGCTGCTAGTCCTCCTGCATGTAAAATCTTAAGGTCCTAGCTCATGTCAAAGGCATCAAAGCCAGCTAAAAATTCAATATTGAATACCTTAAACTTGAAGTGTACTACTTCTTACTGGCTATTACATCAACTTAGAAGCTTCATCTGTGTTCTACTATGGTGCTTTTAGGGTCTCCGCATACCGGAGCAAGAGACATAGCTTTGTAGACGATAATTAGGACCATTTCAGAGAGAAGAGCGGCAAATGTGATGATCTGGCTTTAAGTCGAGTCGATAACAAATGACGAAAACGGACCGATTTCTCAGGTTTTTACTACATATGAACACTTTTCAAATTCTCCCGTGCAACTCGGCTGCTAGTCCTCCTTTCATGCAGAATCTTAAGGTCCTAGCTCATGTCCAAGGCATCAAAGCCAGCTAAAAAGTCAATAATCGATACCTAAAACTTGAATTGTACTAGTCCTTACTGGCTATTACATCTACTTAGAAGCTTCATCTGTGTTCCAATATGGACCTTTTAGTGTCTCCGCATACCGCAGCACGCGACATAGCATTGCAGACGATAAGTACAACCGTTTCAGAGAGGAGAGCGGCCAATGTGACGATCTGGCTTTAAGTCGATTCGATAACAAATGACGAAAACGGACAGATTTCTCAGGTTTTTACTACATATAAACACTTTTCACATTCTCCTGTGTAACTCGGCTGCTAGTCCTCCTTTCATGCAGAATCTTAAGGTCCTAGCTCATGTCCAAGGCTCCAAAGCCAGCTAAAAAGCAAATAATCAGTAGCTAAAACTTGAATTGTACTACATCTTACTGGCTATTACATCAACTTAGAAGCTTCATCTGTGTTCTACTATGGTGCTTTTAGTGTCTCCGCATACCGCAGCATGCGACATAGCTTTGCAGACGATAAGTACAACCGTTTCGGAGGGAAGAGCGGCCAATGTGACGATCTGGCTTTAAGTCGATTCGATAACAAATGACGAAAACGGACGGATTTCTCAGGTTTTTACTACATATGAACACTTTTCACATTCTCCTGGGCAACTCGGCTGCTAGTCCTCCTTTCATGCAGAATCTTAAGGTCCTAGCTCATGTCCAAGGCACCAAAGCCAGCTAAAAAGTCAATAATCAGTAACTAATACTTGAATTGTACTACTTCTTACTGGCTATTACATCAACTTAGAAGCTTCATCTGTGTTCCAATATGGTGCTTTTAGTGTCTCCGCATACCGCAGCACGCGACATAGCTTTGCAGACGATAAGTACAACCGTTTCAGAGAGAAGAGCGGCCAATGTGACAATCAGGCTTTAAGTCGATTCGATAACAAATGACGAAAACGAAAGGATTTCTCAGGTTTTTACTACATATGAACACTTTACACATTCTCCCGTGCAACTCGGCTGCTAGTCCTCCTGCATGTAAAATCTTAAGGTCCTAGCTCATGTCCAAGGCATCAAAGCCAGCTAAAAATTCAATATTGAATACCTAAAACTTAAATTGTACTACTTCTTACTGGAAATTACATCAACTTAGAAGCTTCATCTGTGTTCTACTATGGTGCTCATAGTGTCTCAGCATACCTTAGCACGCGACATAGCTTTGCAGACGATAAGTACAACCGTTTCAGAGAGAAGAGCGGCCAATGTGACAATCAGGCTTTAAGTCGATTCGATAACAAATGACGAAAACGAACGGATTTCTCAGGTTTTTACTACATATGAACACTTTACACATTCTCCCGTGCTACTCGGCTGCTAGTCCTCCTGCATGTAAAATCTTAAGGTCCTAGCTCATGTCAAAGGCATCAAAGCCAGCTAAAAATTCAATATTGAATACCTTAAACTTGAAGTGTACTACTTCTTACTGGCTATTACATCAACTTAGAAGCTTCATCTGTGTTCTACTATGGTGCTTTTAGGGTCTCCGCATACCGGAGCAAGAGACATAGCTTTGCAGACGATAATTAGGACCATTTCAGAGAGAAGAGCGGCAAATGTGATGATCTGGCTTTAAGTCGAGTCGATAACAAATGACGAAAACGGACCGATTTCTCAGGTTTTTACTACATATGAACACTTTTCAAATTCTCCCGTGCAACTCGGCTGCTAGTCCTCTTTTCATGCAGAATCTTAAGGTCCTAGCTCATGTCCAAGGCATCAAAGCCAGCTAAAAAGTCAATAATCGATACCTAAAACTTGAATTGTACTAGTTCTTACTGGCTATTACATCTACTTAGAAGCTTCATCTGTGTTCCAATATGGTGCTTTTAGTGTCTCCGCATACCGCAGCACGCGACATAGCATTGCAGACGATAAGTACAACCGTTTCAGAGAGGAGAGCGGCCAATGTGACGATCTGGCTTTAAGTCGATTCGATAACAAATGACGAAAACGGACAGATTTCTCAGGTTTTTACTACATATAAACACTTTTCACATTCTCCTGTGTAACTCGGCTGCTAGTCCTCCTTTCATGCAGAATCTTAAGGTCCTAGCTCATGTCCAAGGCTCCAAAGCCAGCTAAAAAGCAAATAATCAGTAGCTAAAACTTGAATTGTACTACATCTTACTGGCTATTACATCAACTTAGAAGCTTCATCTGTGTTCTACTATGGTGCTTTTAGTGTCTCCGCATACCGCAGCATGCGACATAGCTTTGCAGACGATAAGTACAACCGTTTCGGAGGGAAGAGCGGCCAATGTGACGATCTGGCTTTAAGTCGAGTCGATAACAAATGACGAAAACGGACGGATTTCTCAGGTTTTTACTACATATGAACACTTTTCACATTCTCCTGGGCAACTCGGCTGCTAGTCCTCCTTTCATGCAGAATCTTAAGGTCCTAGCTCATGTCCAAGGCACCAAAGCCAGCTAAAAAGTCAATAATCAGTAACTAATACTTGAATTGTACTACTTCTTACTGGCTATTACATCAACTTGGATGTGTCATCTGTTTTCTACTATGGTGCTCTTAGTGTCTCTGCATACCGCAGCACGCGACATAGCTCTGCAGACGATAAGTACAACCGTTTCAGAGAGAAGAGCGGCCAATGTGACGATCTGGCTTTAAGTCGATTCGATAACAAATGACGAAAACGAACGGATTTCTCAGGTTTTTACTACGTATAAACACTTTCACATCCTCCCGTGCAACTCGGCTGCTAGTCCTCCTTTCATGCAGAATATTAAGGTCCTAGCTCATGTCCAAGGCATCAAAGCCAGCTAAAAAGTCAATAATCGATAACTAAAACTTGAATTGTACTACCTCTTACTGGCTATTACATCAACTTAGAAGCTTCATCTGTGTTCCACTATGGTGATTTTAGTGTCCCCGCATGCCGCAGCACGCGACATAGCTTTGCAGATGATAAGTACAACCGCTTCAGAGAGAAGAGCGGCCAATGTGACGATCTGGCTTTAAGTCGATTCGATAACAAATGACGAAAACGGACGGATTTCTCAGGTTTTTACTACATATGAACACTTTACACATTCTGTCGTGCAACTCGTCTGCTAGTCCTCCTGCATGTAAAATCTTAAGTTCCTAGCTCATGTCCAAGGCACCAAACAAGGGTAAAAAGTCAATAACCGATTCCTAAAACTTGAATGGTACTATTTCTTACTGGCTATTACATCATCTTAGAAGCTACATCTGTGTTCTACTATGGTGCTTTTAGTGTCTCCGAATACCGCAGTACGCGACATAGCTTTGCAGACGATAAGTACAACCGTTTCAGACAGAAGAGCGGCCAATGTGACGATTTGGCTTTAAGTCGATTCGATAAAAATGACGAAAACGGACTGATTTCTCAGGTTTTTACTCTATTTGAACACTTTTCACATTCTCCCGTGCAACCCGGCTGCTAGTCCTCCTTTCATGCAGAATCTTAAGGTCCTAGCTCATGTCCAAGGCACCAAAGCCAGCTAAAAAGTCAATAATCGATACCTAAAACTTGAATTTTACTACTTCTTACTGGCTATTACATCAACTTAGAAGCTTCATCTGTGTTCTACTATGGTGCTTTTAGTGTCTCCGCATAGCGCAGCACACGACATAGCATTGCAGACGATAAGTACAACCGTTTCAGAGAGAAGAGCGGCCAATAAGACAATCTGGCTTTAGGTCGATTCGATAACAAATGACGAAAACGGACGGACTTCTCAGGTTTTTACTACATATTTACACTTTTCAAATTCTCCCGTGCTACTCGGCTGCTAGTCCTCCTTTCATGGAGAATCTTAAGGTCCTAGCTCATGTCCAAGGCATCAAAGCCAGCTAAAAAGTCAATAATCGATACCTAATACTTGAATTATACTACTTCTTACTGGCTATTACATCAACTTAGAAGCCTCATCTGTGTTCCACTATGGTGATTTTAGTGTCTCCGCATACCGCACCACGCGACATAGCTTTGCAGACGATAAGTACAACCGTTTCAGACAGAAGAGCAGCCAATGTGACGATCTGGCTTTAAGTCGATTCGATAGCAAATGACGAAAACAGACGGATTTCTCAGGTTTTTACTACATATAAACACTTTTCACATTCTCCTGTGTAACTCGGCTGCTAGTCCTCCTTTCATGCAGAATCTTAAGGTCCTAGCTCATGTCCAAGGCACCAAAGCCAGCTAAAAAGTCAATAATCAGTAACTAATACTTGAATTGTACTACTTCTTACTGGCTATTACATTAACTTGGAAGTGTCATCTGTGTTCTACTATGGTGCTTTTAGTGTCTCTGCATACCGCAGCACGCGACATAGCTCTGCAGACGATAAGTACAACCGTTTCAGAGAGAAGAGCGGCCAATGTGACGATCTGGCTTTAAGTCGATTCGATAACAAATGACGAAAACGAACGGATTACTCAGGTTTTTACTACATATAAACACTTTTCACATTCTCCTGTGTAACTCGGCTGCTAGTCCTCCTTTCATGCAGAATCTTAAAGTCCTAGCTCATGTCCAAGGCACCAAGGCCAGCTAAAAAGTCAATAATCAGTAGCTAAAACTTGAATTGTACTACATCTTACTGGCTATTACATCAACTTAGAAGCTTCATCTGTGTTCTACTATGGTGCTTTTAGTGTCTCCGCATACCGCAGCATGCGACATAGCTTTGCAGACGATAAGTACAACCGTTTCGGAGGGAAAAGCAGCCAATGTGACGATCTGGCTTTAAGTCGATTCGATAACAAATGACGAAAACGGACGGATTTCTCAGGTTTTTACTACATATAAACACTTTTCACATTCTCCTGTGTAACTCGGTTGCTAGTCCTCCTTTCATGCAGAATCTTAAGGTCCTAGCTCATGTCCAAGGCACCAAAGCCAGCTAAAAAGTCAATAATCAGTAACTAAAACTTGAATTGTACTACTTCTTACTGGCTATTACATCAACTTGGAAGTGTCATCTGTGTTCTACTATGGTGCTTTTAGTGTCCCTGCATACCGCAGCACGCGACATAGCTTTGTAGACGATAAGTACAACCGTTTCAGACAGAAGAGCAGCCAATGTGACAATCTTGCTTTAAGTCGATTCAATAACAAATGACGAAAACGGACGGATTTCTCAGGTTTTTACTACATATGAACACTTTTCACATTCTCCCGTGCAACTCGGCTGCTAGTCCTCCTTTCATGAAGAATCTTAAGGTCCTAGCTCATGTCCAAGGCACCAAAGCCAGCTAAAAAGTCAATAATCGATACCTAAAACTTGAATTGTACTACTTCTTACTGGCTATTACATCATCATAGAAGCTTCATCTGTGTTCTACCATGGTGCTTTTAGTGTCTCCGCATACCGCAGCACGCGACATAGCTTTGCAGACGATAAGTACAACCGTTTCAGAGAGAAGAGCGGCCAATGTGACGATCTGGCGAGTCGATAACAAATGACGAAAACGGACGGATTTTTCAGGTTTTTACTACATATGAACACTTTTCACATTCTCCCGTGCAACTCGGCTGCTAGTCCTCATTTCATGCAGAATCGTAAGGTCCTAGCTCATGTCCAAGGCACCAAATCCATCTAAGAAGTCAATAATCGATACCTTAAACTTGAATTGTACTACTTCTTACTGGCTATTACATCAACTTAGAAGCTTCATCGTTGTTCTACTACGGTGCTTTTAGTGTCTCCGTATACCGCAGCACGCGACATAGCTTTGAAGACGATAAGTACAACCGTTTCCGAGAGAAGAGCGGCCAATGTGACGATCTGGCTTTAAGTCGATTCGATAACAAATGACGAAAACGGACGGATTTCTCAAGTTTGTACTACATATGAACACTTTTCACATTCTCCCGTGCAACTCGGCTGCTACTCCTCCTTTCATGCAAAATCTTATGGTCCAAGCTCATCTCCAAGGCACCAAAGCCAGCTAAAAGTCAATAATCGATACCTAAAACTTGAATTGTACTACTTCTTACTGGCTATTACATCTTCTTAGAAGCTTAATATGTGTTCTACTATGGTGCTTTTAGTGTCTCCGCATACCGCAGCACGCGACATAGCTTTGCAGACGATAAGTACAACAGTTTCAGAGAGAAGAGCGGCCAATGTGACGATCTGGCTTTAAGTCGATTCGATAACAAATGACGAAAACGGACGGATTTCTCAGGTTTTTACTACATATAAACACTTTTCACATTCTCCTGTGTAACTCGGCTGCTAGTCCTCCTTTCATGCAGAATCTTAAGGTCCTAGCTCATGTCCAAGGCTCCAAAGCCAGCTAAAAAGTCAATAATCAGTAGCTAAAACTTGAATTGTACTACATCTTACTGGCTATTACATCAACTTAGAAGCTTCATCTGTGTTCTACTATGGTGCTTTTAGTGTCTCCGCATACCGCAGCATGCGACATAGCTTTGCAGACGATAAGTACAACCGTTTCGGAGGGATGAGCGGCCAATGTGATGATCTGGCTTTAAGTCGATTCGATAACAAATGACGAAAACGGACGGATTTCTCAGGTTTTTAGTACATATGAACACTTTTCACATTCTCCTGGGCAACTCGGCTGCTAGTCCTCCTTTCATGCAGAATCTTAAGGTCCTAGCTCATGTCCAAGGCACCAAACCCATCTAAGAAGTCAATAATCGATACCTTAAACTTGAAGTGTACTACTTCTTACTGGCTATTACATAAACTTAGAAGCTTCATCTGTGTTCCAATATGGTGCTTTTAGTGTCTCCGCATACCGCAGCACGCGACATAGCTTTGCAGACGATAAGTACAACCGTTTCAGAGAGAAGAGCGGCTAATGTGACAATCAGGCTTTAAGTCGATTCGATAACAAATGACGAAAACGAACGGATTTCTCAGGTTTTTACTACATATGAACACTTTACACATTCTCCCGTGTAACTCGGCTGCTAGTCCTCCTGCATATAAAATCTTAAGGTCCTAGCTCATGTCCAAGGCATCAAAGCCAGCTAAAAAGTCAATAATCAATACCTAAAACTTGAATTGTACTACTTCTTACTGGCTATTACTTCAAATTAGAAGCTTCATCTGTGTTCTACTGTGGTGGTTTTAGTGTCTCCGCCTACCTCAGCATACGACATAGCTTTGCAGACGATAAGTACAACCGTTTCAGAGAGAAGAGCGGCCAATGTGACGATCTGGCTTTAAGTAGATTCGATAACAAATGACGAAAACGGACGGATTTCTCAGGTTTTTACTACATATTAACACTTTTCACATTCTCCGGTGCAACTCGGCTGCTAGTCCTCCTTTCATGCAGAATCTTAAGGTCCTAGCTCATGTCCAAGGCACCAAATCCATCTAAGAAGTCAGTAATCGGTACCTTAAACTTGAAGTGTACTACTTCTTACTGGCTATTACATCAACTTAGAAGCTTCATCTATGTTCGACTATGGTGCTTTTAGTGTCTCCGCATACCGCATCACGCGACATAGCTTTGCAGACGATAAGTACAACCGTTTCAGAGAGAAGAGCGGCCAATGTGACGATCTGGCTTTAAGTCGATTCGATAACAAATGACGAAAACGGACGGATTTCTCAGGTTTTTACTACATATGAACACTTTTCACATTCTCCCGTGCAACTCGGCTGCTAGTCCTCCTTTCATGCTGAATCTTAAGGTAATAGCTCATTCCAAGGCACCAAAGCCAGCTAAAAAGTCATTAATCGATACCTAAAACTTGAATTGTACTACTTCTTACTGGCTATTACATCATCATAGAAGCTTCATCTGCGTTCTACTATGGTGCTTTTAGTGTCTCCGCATACCGCAGCACGAACCATAGCTTTGCAGACGATAAGTACAACCGTTTCAGAGAGAAGAGCGGCCAATGTGACGATCTGGCTTTAAGTCGATTCGATAACAAATGACGAAAACGGACGGATTTCTCAGGTTGGTTTTTACTACATATGAACACTTTTCACATTCTCCCGTGCAACGCGGCTGCTAGTCCTCCTTTCATGCAGAATCTTAAGGTCCTAGCTCATGTCCAAGGCACCAAAGCCAGCTAAAAAGTCAATAATCAATACCTAAAACTTGAATTGTACTACTTCTTACTGGCTATTACATCAACTTAGAAGCTTCATCTGTGTTCTACTATGGTGCTTTTAGTTTCTCCGCATACCGCAGTACGCGACACAGCTTTGCAGACGATAAGTACAACCGTTTCAGAGAGAAGAGCGGCCAATGTGACAATCAGGCTTTAAGTCGATTCGATAACAAATGACGAAAACGGACGGATTTCTCAGGTTTTTACTCTATTTGAACACTTTTCAAATTCTCCCGTGCAACTCGGCTGCTAGTCCTCCTTTCATGCAGAAACTTAAGGTCCTAGCTCATGTCCAAGGCACCAAAGCCAGCTAAAAAGTCAATAATCGATACCTAAAACTTGAATTGTACTACTTCTTACTGGCTATTACATCAACTTAGAAGCTTCATCTGTGTTCCACTATGGTGCTTTTAGTGTCTCCGCATACCGCAGCACGCGAAATAGCTTTGCAGACGATAAGTACAACCGTTTCAGAGAGGAGACCGGCCAATGTGACGATCTGGCTTTAAGTCGATTCGATAAAAATGACGAAAACGGACGGATTTCTCAGGTTTTTACTCTATTTGAACACTTTTCACATTCTCCCGTGCAACTCGGCTGCTAGTCCTCCTCTCATGCAGAATCTTAAGGTCCTAGCTCATGTCCAAGGCACAAAAGCCACATAAAAATTCAATAATCGATACCTAAAACTTGAATTGTACTACTTCTTACTGGCTATTACATCAACTTAGAAGCTTCATCTGTGTTCTACTATGGTGATTTTAGTGTCCCCGCATACCGCAGCACGCGACATAGCTTTGCAGACGACAAGTACAACCGTTTCAGAGAGAAGCGTGGCCAGTGTGACGATCTGCCTTTAAGTCGATTCGATAACAAATGACAAAAACGGACGGATTTCTCACGTTTTTACTACATATGAACACTTTTCACATTCTCCCGTGCAACTCGGCTGCTAGTCCTCCTTTCATGCAGAATCTTAAGGTCCTAGCTCATGTCCAAGGTACCAAAGCCAACAAAAAAGTCAATAATCGATACCAAAAACTTGAATTCTACTACTTCTTACTGGCTATTACATCAACATAGTAGCTTCATCGGTGTTCTACTATGATGCTTTTAGTGTCTCCGCATACCGCAGCATGCGACATAGCTTTGCAGACGATAAGTACAACCGTTTCGGAGAGAAGAGCGGCCAATGTGACGATCGGGCTTTAAGTCGATTCGATAACAAATGACGAAAACGGACTGATTTCTCAGGTTTTTACTACATATGAACTCTTTTCACATTCTCCCGTGCAACTCGGCTGCTAGTCCTCCTTTCATGCAGAATCTTACGGTAATAGCTCATGTCCAAGGCACCAAAGCCAACTAAGAAGTCAATAATCGATACCTAAAGCTTGAATTGTACTACTTCTTACTGGCTATTACATCAACTTAGAAGCTTCATCTGTGTTCTACTATGGAGATTTTAGTGTCTCCGCATACCGCAGCACGCGACATAGCATTGCAGACGATAAGTACAACCGTTTCAGAGAGAAGAGCGGCCAATGTGACGATCGGGCTTTAAGTCGATTCGATAACAAATGACGAAAACGGACGGATTTCTCAGGTTTTTACTACATATGAACACTTTTCACATTATCCCGTGCAACTCGGCTGCTAGTCCTCCTTTCATGCAGAATCTCAAGGTAATAGCTCATGTCCAAGGCACCAAAGCGAACTAAGCAGTCAATAATCGATACATAAAACTTGAATTGTACTACTTCTTACTGGCTATTACAACAACTTAGAAGCTTCATCTGTGTTCTACTATGGAGATTTTAGTGTCTCCGCATACCGCAGCATGCGACATAGCATTGCAGACGATAAGTACAACCGTTTCAGAGAGAAGAGCGGCCAATGTGACGATCGGGCTTTAAGTCGATTCGATAACAAATGACGAAAACGGACGGATTTCTCAGGTTTTTACTACATATGAACACTTTTCACATTCTCCCGTGCAACTCGGCTGCTAGTCCTCCTTTCATGCAGAATCTTAAGGTAATAGCTCATGTCCAAGGCACCAAAGCCTACTAAGAAGTCAATAATCGATACCTAAAACTTGAATTCTGCTACTTTTTAGTGGCTGTTACATCAACTTAGAAGCTTCATCTGTGTTCTAGTATGGTGATTTTAGTGTCCCCGCATACCGCAGCACGAACCATAGCTTTGCAGACGATAAGTACAACCGTTTCAGAGAGAAGAGCGGCCAATGTGACGATCTGGCTTTAAGTCGATTCGATAACAAATGACGAAAACGGACGGATTTCTCAGGTTGGTTTTTACTACATATGAACACTTTTCACATTCTCCCGTGCAACGCGGCTGCTAGTCCTCCTTTCATGCAGAATCTTAAGGTCCTAGCTCATGTCCAAGGCACCAAAGCCAGCTAAAAAGTCAATAATCAATACCTAAAACTTGAATTGTACTACTTCTTACTGGCTATTACATCAACTTAGAAGCTTCATCTGTGTTCTACTATGGTGCTTTTAGTTTCTCCGCATACCGCAGTACGCGACACAGCTTTGCAGACGATAAGTACAACCGTTTCAGAGAGAAGAGCGGCCAATGTGACAATCAGGCTTTAAGTCGATTCGATAACAAATGACGAAAACGGACGGATTTCTCAGGTTTTTACTCTATTTGAACACTTTTCAAATTCTCCCGTGCATCTCGGCTGCTAGTCCTCCTTTCATGCAGAAACTTAAGGTCCTAGCTCATGTCCAAGGCACCAAAGCCAGCTAAAAAGTCAATAATCGATACCTAAAACTTGAATTGTACTACTTCTTACTGGCTATTACATCAACTTAGAAGCTTCATCTGTGTTCCACTATGGTGCTTTTAGTGTCTCCGCATACCGCAGCACGCGAAATAGCTTTGCAGACGATAAGTACAACCGTTTCAGAGAGGAGACCGGCCAATGTGACGATCTGGCTTTAAGTCGATTCGATAACAAATGACGAAAACGAACGGATTTCTCAGGTTTTTACTACATATGAACACTTTTCACATTCTCCCGTGCAACTCGGCTGCTAGTCCTCCTTTCATGCAGAATCTTAAGGTAATAGCTCATGTCCAAGGCACCAAAGCCAGCTAAAAAGACAACAATCGATACCTAAAACTTGAATTGTACTACTTCTTACTGGCTATTACATCAACTTAGAAGCTTCATCTGTGTTCTACTATGGTGCATTTAGTGTCTCCGCATAGCGCAGCACGCGACATAGCATTGCAGACGATAAGTACAACCGTTTCAGAGAGAAGAGCGGCCAATGTGACGATCTGGCTTTAAGTCCATTCGATAACAAATGACGAAAACGGACGGATTTCTCAGGTTTTTACTACATATGAACACTTTTCACATTCTCCTGGGAAACTCAGCTGCTACTCCTCCTTTCATGCAGAATCTTAAGGTCCTACCTCATGTCCAAGGCACCAAAGCCAGCTAAAAAGTCAATAATCAGTAACTAAAACTTGAATTGTACTACTTCTTACTGGCTATTACATCAACTTGGAAGTGTCATCTGTGTTCTACTATGGTGCTTTTAGTGTCTCTGCATACCGCAGCACGCGACGTAGCTCTGCAGACGATAAGTACAACCGTTTCAGAGAGAAGAGCGGCCAATGTGACGATTTGGCTTTAAGTCGATTCGATAAAAATGACGAAAACGGACGGATTTCTCAGGTTTTTACTCTATTTGAACACTTTTCACATTCTCCCGTGCAACTCGGCTGCTAGTCCTCCTCTCATGCAGAATCTTAAGGTCCTAGCTCATGTCCAAGGCACAAAAGCCACATAAAAATTCAATAATCGATACCTAAAACTTGAATTGTACTACTTCTTACTGGCTATTACATCAACTTAGAAGCTTCATCTGTGTTCTACTATGGTGATTTTAGTGTCCCCGCATACCGCAGCACGCGACATAGCTTTGCAGACGACAAGTACAACCGTTTCAGAGAGAAGCGTGGCCAGTGTGACGATCTGCCTTTAAGTCGATTCGATAACAAATGACAAAAACGGACGGATTTCTCACGTTTTTACTACATATGAACACTTTTCACATTCTCCCGTGCAACTCGGCTGCTAGTCCTCCTTTCATGCAGAATCTTAAGGTCCTAGCTCATGTCCAAGGTACCAAAGCCAACAAAAAAGTCAATAACCGATACCAAAAACTTGAATTCTACTACTTCTTACTGGCTATTACATCAACATAGTAGCTTCATCGGTGTTCTACTATGATGCTTTTAGTGTCTCCGCATACCGCAGCATGCGACATAGCTTTGCAGACGATAAGTACAACCGTTTCGGAGAGAAGAGCGGCCAATGTGACGATCGGGCTTTAAGTCGATTCGATAACAAATGACGAAAACGGACTGATTTCTCAGGTTTTTACTACATATGAACTCTTTTCACATTCTCCCGTGCAACTCGGCTGCTAGTCCTCCTTTCATGCAGAATCTTACGGTAATAGCTCATGTCCAAGGCACCAAAGCCAACTAAGAAGTCAATAATCGATACCTAAAGCTTGAATTGTACTACTTCTTACTGGCTATTACATCAACTTAGAAGCTTCATCTGTGTTCTACTATGGAGATTTTAGTGTCTCCGCATACCGCAGCACGCGACATAGCATTGCAGACGATAAGTACAACCGTTTCAGAGAGAAGAGCGGCCAATGTGACGATCGGGCTTTAAGTCGATTCGATAACAAATGACGAAAACGGACGGATTTCTCAGGTTTTTACTACATATGAACACTTTTCACATTATCCCGTGCAACTCGGCTGCTAGTCCTCCTTTCATGCAGAATCTTAAGGTAATAGCTCATGTCCAAGGCACCAAAGCGAACTAAGCAGTCAATAATCGATACATAAAACTTGAATTGTACTACTTCTTACTGGCTATTACAACAACTTAGAAGCTTCATCTGTGTTCTACTATGGAGATTTTAGTGTCTCCGCATACCGCAGCATGCGACATAGCATTGCAGACGATAAGTACAACCGTTTCAGAGAGAAGAGCGGCCAATGTGACGATCGGGCTTTAAGTCGATTCGATAACAAATGACGAAAACGGACGGATTTCTCAGGTTTTTACTACATATGAACACTTTTCACATTCTCCCGTGCAACTCGGCTGCTAGTCCTCCTTTCATGCAGAATCTTAAGGTAATAGCTCATGTCCAAGGCACCAAAGCCTACTAAGAAGTCAATAATCGATACCTAAAACTTGAATTCTGCTACTTTTTAGTGGCTGTTACATCAACTTAGAAGCTTCATCTGTGTTCTAGTATGGTGATTTTAGTGTCCCCGCATACCGCAGCACGCGACATAGCTTTGCAGACGATAAGTACAACCGTTTCAGAGAAAAGAGTGGCCAGTGTGACGATCTGCATTTAAGTCGATTCGATAACAAATGACAAAAACGGACGGATTTCTCACGTTTTTACTACATATGAACACTTTTTACATCCTCCCGTGCAACTCGGCTGCTAGTCCTCCTTTCATGCAGAATCTTAAGGTCCTAGTTCATGTCCAAGGCACCAAAGCCAGCTAAAAAGTCAATAATCAGTACATAAAAATTGAATTTTACTACTTCTTACTGGCTATTACACCAACTTGGAAGTATCATCTGTGTTCTACTATGGTGCTTTTAGTGTCTCTGCATACCGCAGCACGCGACATAGCTCTGCAGACGGTAAGTACAACCGTTTCAGAGAGAAGAGCGGCCAATGTGACCATCTGGCTTTAAGTCGATTCGATAACAAATGACGAAAACGAACGGATTTCTCAGGTTTTTACTACATATGAACACTTTACACATTCTCCCGTGCAACTCGCCTGCTAGTCCTCCTTTCATGCAGAATCTTAAGGTGCTAGCTCATGTCCAAGTCACCAAACAAGGGTAAAAAGTCAATAACCGATTCCTAAAACTTGAATTGTACTATTTCTTACTGCCTATTACATCATCTCAGAAGCTTCATCTGTGTTCTACTATGGTGCTTTTAGTGTCTCCGAATACCGCAGTACGCGACATAGCTTTGCAGACGATAAGTACAACCGTTTCAGAGAGAAGAGCGGCCAATGTGACGATTTGGCTTTAAGTCGATTCGATAACAAATGACGAAAACGAACGGATTTCTCAGGTTTTTACTCTATATGAACACTTTTCACATTCTCCCGTGCAATTAGGCTGCTAGTCCTCCTTTCATGCAGAATCTTAAGGTCCTAGCTCATGTCCAAGGCACCAAAGCCAGCTAAAAAGTCAATAATCAGTACCTAAAAGTTGAATTTTACTATTTCTTACTGGCTATTACATTAACTTGGAAGTATCATCTGTGTTCTACTATGGTGCTTTTAGTGTCTCTGCATACCGCAGCACGCGACATAGCTCTGCAGACGGTAAGTACAACCGTTTCAGAGAGAAGAGCGGCCAATGTGACGATTTGGCTTTAAGTCGATTCGATAACAAATGACGAAAACGGACGGATTTCTCAGGTTTTTACTACATATGAACACTTTTCACATTCTCCTGTGCAACCCGGCTGCTAGTCCTCCTTTCATGCAGAATCGTAAGGTCCCAGCTCGTGTCCAAGGCTCCAAAGCCAGCTAAAAAGTCAATAATCAGTAGCTAAAACTTGAATTGTACTACATCTTACTGGCTATTACATCAACTTAGAAGCTTCATCTGTGTTCTACTATGGAGATTTTAGTGTCTCCACATACCGCAGCACGCGACATAGCATTGCAGACGATAAGTACAACCGTTTCAGAGAGAAGAGCGGCCAATGTGACGATCGGGCTTTAAGTCGATTCGATAACAAATGACGAAAACGGACGGATTTCTCAGGTTTTTACTACATATGAAGACAATTTTTACATTCTCCCGTGCAACTCGCTGCTAGTCCTCCTTTCATGCAGAATCTTAAGGTAATAGCTCATGTCCAAGGCACCAAAGCCAACTAAGAAGTCAATAATCGATACCTAAAACTTGAATTGTACTACTTCTTACTGGCTATTACATCAACTTAGAAGCTTCATCTGTGTTCTAGTATGGTGATTATAGTGTCCCCGCATACCGCAGCACGCGACATAGCTCTGCAGACGGTAAGTACAACCGTTTCAGAGAGAAGAGCGGCCAATGTGACCATCTGGCTTTAAGTCGATTCGATAACAAATGACGAAATTGAACGGATTTCTCAGGTTTTTACTCTATATTAACACTTTTCACATTCTCCCGTGCAATTAGGCAGCTAGTCCTCCTTTCATGCAGAATCTTAAGGTCCTAGCTCATGTCCAAGGCACCAAAGCCAGCTAAAAGGTCAATAACCGGTACCTAAAACTTGAATTGTACTACTTAATACTGGCTATTACTTCAACTTAGAAGCTTCATCTGTGTTCTACTATGGTGCTTTTAGTGTCTCCGCATAGCGCAGCACGCGACATAGCTTTGCAGACGATAAGTACAACCGTCTCAGAGAGAAGAGCGGCCAATGTGACGATCTCGCTTTAAGTCGATTCGATAACAAATGACGAAAACGGACGGATTTCTCAGGTTTTTACTACATATGAACACTTTACACATTCTCCCGTGCAACTCGCCTGCTAGTCCTCCTTTCATGCAGAATCGTAAGGTCCTAGCTCGTGTCCAAGACTCCAAAGCCAGCTAAAAAGTCAATAATCTGTAGCTAAAACTTGAATTGTACTACATCTTACTGGCTATTACATCAACTTAGAAGCTTCATCTGTGTTCTACTATGGAGATTTTAGTGTCTCCACATACCGCAGCACGCGACATAGCATTGCAGACGATAAGTACAACCGTTTCAGAGTGAAGAGCGGCCAATGTGACGATCGGGCTTTAAGTCGATTCGATAACAAATGACGAAAACGGACGGATTTCTCAGGTTTTTACTACATATGAACACAATTTTTACATTCTCCCGTGCAACGCGGCTGCTAGTCCTCCTTTCATGCAGAATCTTAAGGTAATAGCTCATGTCCAAGGCACCAAAGCCAACTAAGAAGTCAATAATCGATACCTAAAACTTGAATTGTACTACTTCTTACTGGCTATTACATCAACTTAGAAGCTTCATCTGTGTTCTAGTATGGTGATTTTAATGTCCCCGCATACCGCAGCACGCGACATAGCTCTGCAGACGGTAAGTACAACCGTTTCAGAGAGAAGAGCGGCCAATGTGACGATCTGGCTTTAAGTCGATTCGATAACAAATGACGAAAACGGACGGATTTCTCAGGTTTTTACTACATATGAACACTTTTCACATTCTCCCGTGCAACTCGGCTGCTAGTCCTCCTTTCATGCAGAATCTTAAGGTCATAGCTCATGTCCAAGTCGCATAAGCCAGCTAAAAAGTCACTAACTATACCTAAAACTTGAATTGTACTATTTCTTACTGGCTATTACATCCACTTAGAAGCTTCATCTGTGTTCTACTATGGTGCTTTTAGTGTCTCCGCATACCGCAGCACGCGACATAGCTTTGCAGACAATAAGTACAACCGTTTCAGAGATAAGAGCGGCCAATGTGACGATCTGGCTATAAGTCGATTCGATAACAAATGACGAAAACGGACGGATTTCTCAGGTTTTTACTACATGCGAACACTTTTCACATTCTCCCGTGCAACTCGGCTGCTAGTCCTCCTTTCGTGCAGAATCTCAAGGTCCTAGCTCATGTCCAAGGCACCAAGGCAGCTAAAAGGTCAATAATCAATACTTAAAACTTGAATTGTACTACTTCTTACTGGCTATTACATCAACTTAGAAGCTTCATCTGTATTCTACTATGGAGATTTTAGTGTCTCCGCATACCGCAGCACGCGACATAGCATTGCAGACGATAAGTACAACCGTTTCAGAGAGAAGAGCGGCCAATGTGACGGTCGGGCTTTAAGTCGATTCGATAACAAATGACGAAAACGGACGGATTTCTCAGGTTTTTACTACATATGAACTCTTTTCACATTCTCCCGTGCAACTCGGCTGCTAGTCCTCCTTTCATGCAGAATCTTAAGGTAATAGCTCATGTCCAAGGCACCAAAGCCAACTAAGAAGTCAATAATCGATACCTAAAACTTGAATTGTACTACTTCTTACTGGCTATTACATCAACTTAGAAGCTTCATCTGTGTTCTAGTATGGTGATTTAGTGTCCCCGCATACCGCAGCACGCGACATAGCTCTGCAGACGGTAAGTACAACCGTTTCAGAGAGAAGAGCGGCCAATGTGACCATCTGGCTTTAAGTCGATTCGATAACAAATGACGAAATCGAACGGATTTCTCAGGTTTTTACTCTATATTAACACTTTTCACATTCTCCCGTGCAATTAGGCAGCTAGTCCTCTTTTCATGCAGAATCTTAAGGTCCTAGCTCATGTCCAAGGCACCAAAGCCAGCCAAAAAGTCAATAATCGATACCTAAAACTTGAATTGGACTACTTCTTTCTTGCTATTACATCATCTTAGAAGCTTCATCTGTGTTCTACAATGGTGCTTTTAGTGCCTCCGCACACCGCAGCACGCGACATAGCTTTGCAGACGATAAGTACAACGGTTTCAGAGAGAAGAGCGGCCAGTGTGACGATCTGGCTTTAAGTCGATTCGATAACAAATGACGAAAAAGGACGGATGTCTCAGGTTTTTACTACATATGAACACTTTTCATATTCTCCCGTGCAACTGGGCTGCTAGTCCTCCTTTTATGCAGAATCTTAAGGTCCTAGCTCATGTCCAAGGAACCAAAGCCAGCTGAAAAGTCAATAATCGATACCTAAAACTTGAATTGGACTACTTCTTTCTTGCTATTACATCAACTTATAAGCTTCATCTGTGTTCTACTATGGTGCTTTTAGTGTCTCCGCATACCGCAGCACGCGACATAGCTTTGCAGACGATAAGTACAACCGTTTCAGAGAGAAGAGCGGCCAATGTGACGATCTGGCTTTAAGTCGATTCGATAACAAATCACGAAAACGGACGGATTTCTCAGGTTTTTACTACATATGAACACTTTTCACATTCTCCCGTGCAACTCGGCTGCTAGTCCTCCTTTCATGCAGAATCTTAAGGTCCTAGCTCATGTCCAAGGCACCAAAGCCAGCTAAAAAGTCAATGATCAATACCTAAAACATGAATTGTACAACTTATTACTTTCTATTACATCATCTTAGAAGCTTCATCTGTGTTCTACAATGGTGCTTTTAGTGCCTCCGCACACCGCAGCACGCGACATAGCTTTGCAGACGATAAGTACTACGGTTTCAGAGAGAAGAACGGCAAATGTGACGATCTGGCTTTAAGTCGATTAGATAACAAATGACGAATACGGACGGATTTCTCAGGTTTTTACTACATATGAACACTTTTCACATTCTCCCGTGCAACTCGGCTGCTAGTAATCCTTTCATGCCGAATCTCAAGGTCCTAGCTCATGTCCAAGGCACCAAAGCCAGCTAAAAAGTCAATAATCGATACCTAAAACTTGAATTGGATTACTTCTTACTGGCTATTACATCAACTTAGAAGCTTCATCTGTGTTCTACTATGGTGCTTTTAGTGTCTCCGCATACCGCAGCACGCGACCTAGCTTTGCAGACGATAAGTACAACCGTTCCAGAGAGAGAAGAGCGGCCAATGTGACGATCTGGCTTTAAGTCGATTCCATAACAAATGACGAAAACGGACGGATTTCTCAGGTCTTTACTACATATGAACACTTTTCACATTCTCCCGTGCAACTCGGCTGCTACTCCTCCTTTCATGAAGAATCTTAAGGTCCTAGCTCATATTCAAGGCACCAATGCCAGCTAAAAATTCTATAACCGATACCTAAAACTTGAATTGTACTACTTCTTACTGGCTATTATATCATCTTAGAAGCTTCATCTGTGTTCTACTATGGTGTTTTTAGTGTTTCCGAATACCGCAGTACGCGACATAGCTTTGCAGACGATAAGTACAACCGTTTCAGAGATAAGAGCGGCCAATGTGATGATCTGGCTTTAAGTCGATTCGATAACAAATGACGAAAACGGACGGATTTCTCAGGTTTTTACTACATATGAACTCTTTTCACATTGTCCCGTGCAACTCGGCTGCTAGTCCTCCTTTCATGCAGAATCTCAAGGTCCTTGCTCATGTCCAAGGCACCAAAGCCAGCTAAAAAGTCAATAATCGATACCTAGAACTTGAATTGTACTACTTCTTACTGGCTATTACATCAACTTAGAAGCTTCATCTGTGTTCTACTATGGTGATTTTAGTGTCTCCACATACCGCAGCACGCGACATAGCTCTGCAGACGGTAAGTACAACCGTTTCAGAGAGAAGAGCGGCCAATGTGACCATCTGGCTTTAAGTCGATTCGATAACAAATGACGAAATCGAACGGATTTCTCAGGTTTTTACTCTATATTAACACTTTTCACATTCTCCCGTGCAATTAGGCAGCTAGTCCTCTTTTCATGCAGAATCTTAAGGTCCTAGCTCATGTCCAAGGCTCCAAAGTCACCTAAAAAGTCAATAATCGATACCTAAAACTTGAATTCTACTACTTCTTACTGGCTATTACATCAACTTAGAAGCTTCATCTGTGTTCTACTATGGTGCTTTTAGTGTCTCCGAATACCGCAGTACGCGACATAGCGTTGCAGACGATAAGAACAACCGTTTCAGAGAGCAGAGCTGCCAATGTGATGATTTGGCTTTAAGTCGATTCGATAACAAATGACGAAAACGGACGGATTTCTCAGGGTGGTTTTTACTACATATGAACACTTTTCACATTCAGCCGTGCAACTCAACTGCTAGTCCTTCTTTCATGCAGAATCTTAAGGTCCTAGATCATGTCCAAGGCACCAATGCCAGCATAAAAAGTCAATAATCAATATCTAAAACTGAATTGTACTACTTCTTACTGGCTATTACATCAACTTAGAAGTTTCATCTGTGTTCTACTATGGTGCTTTTAGTGTCTCCGCATACCGCAGCACGCGACATACCTTTGCAGACGATAAGTACAACGGATTCAGAGAGAAGAACGGCAAATGTGACGATCTGGCTTTAAGTCGATTCGATAACAAATGACGAAAACGGACGGATTTCTGAGGTTTTTACTACATATGAACACTTTTCACATTCTCCCGTGCAACTCGAGTGCTAGTCCTCCTTTCATGCAGAATCTTAAGTTCATAGCTCATGTCCAAGGCACCAAAGCCAGCTAAAAAGTCAATAACTATACCTAAAACTTGAATTGTACTATTTCTTACTGGCTATTATATCATCTTAGAAGCTTCATCTGTGTTCTACAATGGTGCGTTTAGTGTCTCCGAATACCGCAGTACGCGACATAGCTTTGCAGACGATAAGTACAAACGTTTCAGAGAGCAGAGCGGCCAATGTGCCGATTTGGCTTTAAGTCGATTCGATAACAAATGACGAAAACGGACGGATTTCTCAGGTTTTTTCTACATTTGAACACTTTTCACATTATCCCGTGCAACTCGGCTGCTAGTCCTCCTTTCATGCCGAATCTCAAGGTCATAGCTCATGTCCAAGGCACCAAAGCCCGCTAAAAAGTCAATAATCGATACCTAAAACTTGAATTGTACTATTTCTTACTGGCTATTACATCAACTTAGAAGCTTCATCTGTGTTCTACTATGGTGATTTTAGTGTCTCCACATACCGCAGCACGCGACATAGCTCTGCAGACGATAAGTACAACCGTTTAAGAGAGAAGAGCGGCCAATGTGTCCATCTGGCTTTAAGTCGATTCGATAACAAATGACGAAAACGGACGGATTTCTCAGGTTTTTACTACATATGAATACTTTTCACATTCTCCCGTGCAACTCGGCTGCTAGTTCTCCTCTCATGCAGAATCTTAAGGTCCTAGCTCATGTCCAAGGCACCGAAGCAAGCTAAAAATTCAATAATCGATACCTTAAACATGAATTGTACTACTTCTTACTGGCTATTGCATCAACTTAGAAGCTTCATCTGCGTTCTACTATGGTGATTTTAGCGTCCCTGCATACCGCAGCACGCGACATAGCTTTGCAGACGATAAGTACAACCGTTTCAGAGAGAAGAGCGGCCAATGAAACGATCTGGCTATAAGTCGATTCGATAACAAATGACGAAAACGGACCGATTTCTCAGGTTTTTACTACATATGAACACCTATCACATTCTCCCGTGCAACTCGGCTGCTAGTCCTAATTTCATGCAGAATCTTAAGGTCCTAGCTCATGTCCAAGGCACCGAAGCCAGCTAAAAATCAATAATCGATAACTAAAACTTGAATTCTACTACTTCTTACTGGCTATTACATCAACTTAAAAGCTTCATCTGTGTTCTACTATGGTGATTTTAGTGTCTCCGCATACCGCAGCACGCGACATAGCATTGCAGACGATAAGTACAACCGTTTTAGAGAGAAGAGCGGCCAATGTTACGATCTGGCTTTAAGTCGATTCGATAACAAATGACGAAAACGGACGGATGTCTCAGGTTTTTACTACATATGAACACTTTTCACATTCTCCCGTGCAACTCGGCTGCTAGTCCTCCTTTTATGCAGAATCTTAAGGTCCTAGCTCATGTCCAAGGCACCAAAGCCAGCTACAAAGTCAATAATCGATTCCTAAAACTTGAATTGGACTACTTCTTACTGGCTATTACATCAACTTAAAACCTTCATCTGTGTTCTACTATGGTGCTTTTAGTTTCTCCGCATACCGCAGCACGCGACATAGTTTTGCAGACGATAAGTACAACCGTTTCAGAGAGAATAGCGGCCAATGTGACGATCTGGCTTTAAGTCGATTGGATAACAAATGACGAAAACGGACGGATTTCTGAGGTTTTTACTACATATGAACACTTTTCACATTCTCCCGTGCAACTCGGCTGCTAGTCCTTCTTTCATGCAGAATCTTAAGGTCCTAGATCATGTCCAAGGCCCCAAAGCCAGCTAAAGAGTCAATAATCAATATCTAAAACTTGAATTGTACTACTTCTTACTGGCTATTACATCAACTTAGAAGCTTCATCTGTGTTCTACTATGGTGCTTTTAGTGTCTCCGCATATCGCAGCACGCGACATAGCTTTGCAGACGATAAGTACAACCGTTTTAGAGAGAAGAGCGGCCAATGTTACGATTTGGCTTTAAGTCGATTCGATACAAATGAAGAAAACGGACGGATGTCTCAGGTTTTTACTACATATGAACACTTTTCACATTCTCCCGTGCAACTCGGCTGCTAGTCCTCCTTTTATGCAGAATCTTAAGGTCCTAGCTCATGTCCAAGGCACCAAAGCCAGCTAAAAAGTCAATAATCGATACCTAAAACTTGAATTGGACTACTTCTTACTGGCTATTACATCAATTTAGAACCTTCATCTATGTTCTACTACGGTGCTTTTAGTTTCTCCGCATACCGCAGCACGCGACATAGTTTTGCAGACGATAAGTACAACCGTTTCAGAGAGTAGAGCGGCCAATGTGACGATCTGTCTTTAAGTCGATTGGATAAAAAAATGACGAAAACGGACGGATTTCTAAGGTTTTTACTACATATGAACACTTTTCACATTCTCCCGGGCAACTCGGCTGCTAGTCCTTCTTTCAAGCAGAATCTTAAGGTCCTAGATCATGTCCAAGGCACCAAAGCCAGCTAAAAAGTCAATAATCAATATCTAAAACTTGAATTGTACTACTTCTTACTGGCTATTACATCAACTTAGAAGCTTCATCTGTATTCTACTATGGTGCGTTTAGTGTCTCTGAATACCGCAGTACGCGACATAGCTTTGCAGACGATAAGTACAACCGTTTCAGAGAGCAGAGCGGCCAATGTGACGATTTGGCTTTAAGTCTATTCGATAACAAATGACGAAAACGGACGGATTTCTCAGGTTTTTACTACATATGAACACTTTTCACATTCTCCCGTGCAACTCGGCTGCTAGTCCTCCTTTCATGCAGAATCTTAAGGTCCTAGCTCATGTCCAAGTCACCAAAGCCTTCTAAAAAGTCAATAATCGATACCTAAAACTTGAATTGGACTACTTCTTACTGGCTATTACATCAACTTAGATGCTTCATCTATGTTCTACTACGGTGCTTTTAGTTTCTCCGCATACCGCAGCACGCGACACAGCTTTGCAGACGATAAGTACAACCGTTTTAGAGAGAAGAGCGGCTAATTTTACGATCTGGCTTTAAGTCGATTCGATAACAAATGACGAAAACGGACGGATGTCTCAGGTTTTTACTACATATGAACACTTTTCACATTCTCCCGTGCAACTCGGCTGCTAGTCCTCCTTTTATGCAGAATCTTAAGGTCCTAGCTCATGTCCAAAGCACCAAAGCCAGCTAAAAAGTCAATAATCGATACCTAAAACTTGAATTGGACTACTTCTTACTGGCTATTACATCAACTTAGAACCTTCATCTATGTTCTACTACGGTGCTTTTAGTTTCTCCGCATACCGCAGCACGCGACATAGTTTTGCAGAAGATAAGTACAACCGTTTCAGAGAGCAGAGCGGCCAATGTGACGATTTGGCTTTAAGTCGATTCGATAACAAATGACGAAAACGGACGGATTTCTCAGGTTTTTACTACATATAAACACTTTTCACATTCTCCCGTGCAACTCGGCTGCTAGTCCTCCTTTCATGCAGAATCGTAAGGTCCTAGCTCTTGTCCAAGGCACCAAAGCCAGCTAAAAAGTCAATAATCGATACCTAAAACTTGAATTGTACTATTTCTTACTGGCTATTACATCAACTTAGAAGCTTCATCTGTGTTCTACTATGGTGATTTTAGTGTCTCCACATACCGCAGCACGCGACATAGCTCTGCAGACGATAAGTACAACCGTTTAAGAGAGAAGAGCGGCCAATGTGTCCATCTGGCTTTAAGTCGATTCGATAACAAATGACGAAAACGGACGGATTTCTCAGGTTTTTACTACATATGAATACTTTTCACATTCTCCCGTGCAACTCGGCTGCTAGTCCTCCTCTCATGCCGAATCTTAAGGTCCTAGCTCATGTCCAAGGCACCGAAGCAAGCTAAAAAGTCAATGATCGATACCTTAAACATGAATTGTACTACTTCTTACTGGCTATTGCATCAACTTAGAAGCTTCATCTGCGTTCTACTATGGTGATTTTAGCGTCCCTGCATACCGCAGCACGCGACATAGCTTTGCAGACGATAAGTACAACCGTTTCAGAGAGAAGAGCGGCCAATGAAATGATCTGGCTATAAGTCGATTCGATAACAAATGACGAAAACGGACCGATTTCTCAGGTTTTTACTACATATGAACACCTTTCACATTCTCCCGTGCAACTCGGCTGCTAGTCCTAATTTCATGCAGAATCTTAAGGTCCTAGCTCATGGCCAAGGCACCGAAGCCAGCTAAAAATCAATAATCGATAACTAAAACTAGAATTCTACTACTTCTTACTGGCTATTACATCAACTTAAAAGCTTCATCTGTGTTCTACTATGGTGATTTTAGTGTCTCCGCATACCGCAGCACGCGACATAGCTTTGCAGACGATAAGTACAACCGTTTTAGAGAGAAGAGCGGCCAATGTTACGATCTGGCTTTAAGTCGATTCGATAACAAATGACGAAAACGGACGGATGTCTCAGGTTTTTACTACATATGAACACTTTTCACATTCTCCCGTGCAACTCGGCTGCTAGTCCTCCTTTTATGCAGAATCTTAAGGTCCTAGCTCATGTCCAAGGCACCAAAGCCAGCTACAAAGTCAATAATCGATTCCTAAAACTTGAATTGGACTACTTCTTACTGGCTATTACATCAACTTAAAACCTTCATCTGTGTTCTACTATGGTGCTTTTAGTTTCTCCGCATACCGCAGCACGCGACATAGTTTTGCAGACGATAAGTACAACCGTTTCAGAGAGAAGAGCGGCCAATGTGACGATCTGGCTTTAAGTCGATTGGATAACAAATGACGAAAACGGACGGATTTCTGAGGTTTTTACTACATATGAACACTTTTCACATTCTCCCGTGCAACTCGGCTGCTAGTCCTTCTTTCATGCAGAATCTTAAGGTCCTAGATCATGTCCAAGGCCCCAAAGCCAGCTAAAGAGTCAATAATCAATATCTAAAACTTGAATTGTACTACTTCTTACTGGCTATTACATCAACTTAGAAGCTTCATCTGTGTTCTACTATGGTGCTTTTAGTGTCTCCGCATATCGCAGCACGCGACATAGCTTTGCAGACGATAAGTACAACCGTTTTAGAGAGAAGAGCGGCCAATGTTACGATCTGGCTTTAAGTCGATTCGATACAAATGAAGAAAACGGACGGATGTCTCAGGTTTTTACTACATATGAACACTTTTCACATTCTCCCGTGCAACTCGGCTGCTAGTCCTCCTTTTATGCAGAATCTTAAGGTCCTAGCTCATGTCCAAGGCACCAAAGCCAGCTAAAAAGTCAATAATCGATACCTAAAACTTGAATTGGACTACTTCTTACTGGCTATTACTTCAATTTAGAACCTTCATCTATGTTCTACTACGGTGCTTTTAGTTTCTCCGCATACCGCAGCACGCGACATAGTTTTGCAGACGATAAGTACAACCGTTTCAGAGAGTAGAGCGGCCAATGTGACGATCTGGCTTTAAGTCGATTGGATAAAAAAATGACGAAAACGGACGGATTTCTAAGGTTTTTACTACATATGAACACTTTTCACATTCTCCCGGGCAACTCGGCTGCTAGTCCTTCTTTCAAGCAGAATCTTAAGGTCCTAGATCATGTCCAAGGCACCAAAGCCAGCTAAAAAGTCAATAATCAATATCTAAAACTTGAATTGTACTACTTCTTACTGGCTATTACATCAACTTAGAAGCTTCATCTGTGTTCTACTATGGTGCTTTTAGTGTCTCCGCATATCGCAGCACGCGACATAGCTTTGCAGACGATAAGTACAACCGTTTTAGAGAGAAGAGCGGCCAATGTTACGATCTGGCTTTAAGTCGATTCGATACAAATGAAGAAAACGGACGGATGTCTCAGGTTTTTACTACATATGAACACTTTTCACATTCTCCCGTGCAACTCGGCTGCTAGTCCTCTTTTTATGCAGAATCTTAAGGTCCTAGCTCATGTCCAAGGCACCAAAGCCAGCTAAAAAGTCAATAATCGATACCTAAAACTTGAATTGGACTACTTCTTACTGGCTATTACATCAATTTAGAACCTTCATCTATGTTCTACTACGGTGCTTTTAGTTTCTCCGCATACCGCAGCACGCGACATAGTTTTGCAGACGATAAGTACAACCGTTTCAGAGAGTAGAGCGGCCAATGTGACGATCTGGCTTTAAGTCGATTGGATAAAAAAATGACGAAAACGGACGGATTTCTAAGGTTTTTACTACATATGAACACTTTTCACATTCTCCCGGGCAACTCGGCTGCTAGTCCTTCTTTCAAGCAGAATCTTAAGGTCCTAGATCATGTCCAAGGCACCAAAGCCAGCTAAAAAGTCAATAATCAATATCTAAAACTTGAATTGTACTACTTCTTACTGGCTATTACATCAACTTAGAAGCTTCATCTGTATTCTACTATGGTGCGTTTAGTGTCTCCGAATACCGCAGTACGCGACATAGCTTTGCAGACGATAAGTACAACCGTTTCAGAGAGCAGAGCGGCCAATGTGACGATTTGGCTTTAAGTCTATTCGATAACAAATGACGAAAACGGACGGATTTCTCAGGTTTTTACTACATATAAACACTTTTCACATTCTCCCGTGCAACTCGGCTGCTAGTCCTCCTTTCATGCAGAATCTTAAGGTCCTAGCTCATGTCCAAGTCACCAAAGCCTTCTAAAAAGTCAATAATCGATACCTAAAACTTGAATTGGACTACTTCTTACTGGCTATTACATCAACTTAGATGCTTCATCTATGTTCTACTACGGTGCTTTTAGTTTCTCCGCATACCGCAGCACGCGACACAGCTTTGCAGACGATAAGTACAACCGTTTTAGAGAGAAGAGCGGCTAATTTTACGATCTGGCTTTAAGTCGATTCGATAACAAATGACGAAAACGGACGGATGTCTCAGGTTTTTACTACATATGAACACTTTTCACATTCTCCCGTGCAACTCGGCTGCTAGTCCTCCTTTTATGCAGAATCTTAAGGTCCTAGCTCATGTCCAAAGCACCAAAGCCAGCTAAAAAGTCAATAATCGATACCTAAAACTTGAATTGGACTACTTCTTACTGGCTATTACATCAACTTAGAACCTTCATCTATGTTCTACTACGGTGATTTTAGTTTCTCCGCATACCGCAGCACGCGACATAGTTTTGCAGAAGATAAGTACAACCGTTTCAGAGAGCAGAGCGGCCAATGTGACGATTTGGCTTTAAGTCGATTCGATAACAAATGACGAAAACGGACGGATTTCTCAGGTTTTTACTACATATAAACACTTTTCACATTCTCCCGTGCAACTCGGCTGCTAGTCCTCCTTTCATGCAGAATCGTAAGGTCCTAGCTCTTGTCCAAGGCACCAAAGCCAGCTAAAAAGTCAATAATCGATACCTAAAACTTGAATTGTACTATTTCTTACTGGCTATTACATCAACTTAGAAGCTTCATCTGTGTTCTACTATGGTGATTTTAGTGTCTCCACATACCGCAGCACGCGACATAGCTCTGCAGACGATAAGTACAACCGTTTAAGAGAGAAGAGCGGCCAATGTGTCCATCTGGCTTTAAGTCGATTCGATAACAAATGACGAAAACGGACGGATTTCTCAGGTTTTTACTACATATGAATACTTTTCACATTCTCCCGTGCAACTCGGCTGCTAGTCCTCCTCTCATGCCGAATCTTAAGGTCCTAGCTCATGTCCAAGGCACCGAAGCAAGCTAAAAAGTCAATGATCGATACCTTAAACATGAATTGTACTACTTCTTACTGGCTATTGCATCAACTTAGAAGCTTCATCTGCGTTCTACTATGGTGATTTTAGCGTCCCTGCATACCGCAGCACGCGACATAGCTTTGCAGACGATAAGTACAACCGTTTCAGAGAGAAGAGCGGCCAATGAAATGATCTGGCTATAAGTCGATTCGATAACAAATGACGAAAACGGACCGATTTCTCAGGTTTTTACTACATATGAACACCTTTCACATTCTCCCGTGCAACTCGGCTGCTAGTCCTAATTTCATGCAGAATCTTAAGGTCCTAGCTCATGTCCAAGGCACCGAAGCCAGCTAAAAATCAATAATCGATAACTAAAACTAGAATTCTACTACTTCTTACTGGCTATTACATCAACTTAAAAGCTTCATCTGTGTTCTACTATGGTGATTTTAGTGTCTCCGCATACCGCAGCACGCGACATAGCTTTGCAGACGATAAGTACAACCGTTTTAGAGAGAAGAGCGGCCAATGTTACGATCTGGCTTTAAGTCGATTCGATAACAAATGACGAAAACGGACGGATGTCTCAGGTTTTTACTACATATGAACACTTTTCACATTCTCCCGTGCAACTCGGCTGCTAGTCCTCCTTTTATGCAGAATCTTAAGGTCCTAGCTCATGTCCAAGGCACCAAAGCCAGCTACAAAGTCAATAATCGATTCCTAAAACTTGAATTGGACTACTTCTTACTGGCTATTACATCAACTTAAAACCTTCATCTGTGTTCTACTATGGTGCTTTTAGTTTCTCCGCATACCGCAGCACGCGACATAGTTTTGCAGACGATAAGTACAACCGTTTCAGAGAGAAGAGCGGCCAATGTGACGATCTGGCTTTAAGTCGATTGGATAACAAATGACGAAAACGGACGGATTTCTGAGGTTTTTACTACATATGAACACTTTTCACATTCTCCCGTGCAACTCGGCTGCTAGTCCTTCTTTCATGCAGAATCTTAAGGTCCTAGATCATGTCCAAGGCCCCAAAGCCAGCTAAAGAGTCAATAATCAATATCTAAAACTTGAATTGTACTACTTCTTACTGGCTATTACATCAACTTAGAAGCTTCATCTGTGTTCTACTATGGTGCTTTTAGTGTCTCCGCATATCGCAGCACGCGACATAGCTTTGCAGACGATAAGTACAACCGTTTTAGAGAGAAGAGCGGCCAATGTTACGATCTGGCTTTAAGTCGATTCGATACAAATGAAGAAAACGGACGGATGTCTCAGGTTTTTACTACATATGAACACTTTTCACATTCTCCCGTGCAACTCGGCTGCTAGTCCTCCTTTTATGCAGAATCTTAAGGTCCTAGCTCATGTCCAAGGCACCAAAGCCAGCTAAAAAGTCAATAATCGATACCTAAAACTTGAATTGGACTACTTCTTACTGGCTATTACTTCAATTTAGAACCTTCATCTATGTTCTACTACGGTGCTTTTAGTTTCTCCGCATACCGCAGCACGCGACATAGTTTTGCAGACGATAAGTACAACCGTTTCAGAGAGTAGAGCGGCCAATGTGACGATCTGGCTTTAAGTCGATTGGATAAAAAAATGACGAAAACGGACGGATTTCTAAGGTTTTTACTACATATGAACACTTTTCACATTCTCCCGGGCAACTCGGCTGCTAGTCCTTCTTTCAAGCAGAATCTTAAGGTCCTAGATCATGTCCAAGGCACCAAAGCCAGCTAAAAAGTCAATAATCAATATCTAAAACTTGAATTGTACTACTTCTTACTGGCTATTACATCAACTTAGAAGCTTCATCTGTGTTCTACTATGGTGCTTTTAGTGTCTCCGCATATCGCAGCACGCGACATAGCTTTGCAGACGATAAGTACAACCGTTTTAGAGAGAAGAGCGGCCAATGTTACGATCTGGCTTTAAGTCGATTCGATACAAATGAAGAAAACGGACGGATGTCTCAGGTTTTTACTACATATGAACACTTTTCACATTCTCCCGTGCAACTCGGCTGCTAGTCCTCTTTTTATGCAGAATCTTAAGGTCCTAGCTCATGTCCAAGGCACCAAAGCCAGCTAAAAAGTCAATAATCGATACCTAAAACTTGAATTGGACTACTTCTTACTGGCTATTACATCAATTTAGAACCTTCATCTATGTTCTACTACGGTGCTTTTAGTTTCTCCGCATACCGCAGCACGCGACATAGTTTTGCAGACGATAAGTACAACCGTTTCAGAGAGTAGAGCGGCCAATGTGACGATCTGGCTTTAAGTCGATTGGATAAAAAAATGACGAAAACGGACGGATTTCTAAGGTTTTTACTACATATGAACACTTTTCACATTCTCCCGGGCAACTCGGCTGCTAGTCCTTCTTTCAAGCAGAATCTTAAGGTCCTAGATCATGTCCAAGGCACCAAAGCCAGCTAAAAAGTCAATAATCAATATCTAAAACTTGAATTGTACTACTTCTTACTGGCTATTACATCAACTTAGAAGCTTCATCTGTATTCTACTATGGTGCGTTTAGTGTCTCCGAATACCGCAGTACGCGACATAGCTTTGCAGACGATAAGTACAACCGTTTCAGAGAGCAGAGCGGCCAATGTGACGATTTGGCTTTAAGTCTATTCGATAACAAATGACGAAAACGGACGGATTTCTCAGGTTTTTACTACATATAAACACTTTTCACATTCTCCCGTGCAACTCGGCTGCTAGTCCTCCTTTCATGCAGAATCGTAAGGTCCTAGCTCTTGTCCAAGGCACCAAAGCCAGCTAAAAAGTCAATAATCGATACCTAAAACTTGAATTGTACTAGTTCTTACTGGCTATTACATCAACTTAGAAGCTTTATCTGTGTTCTACTATGGTGTTTTTAGTGTCTCCGAATACCGCAGTACGTGACATAGCTTTGCAGACGATAAGTACAACCGTTTCAGAGAGAAGAGCGGCCAATGTGACCATTTGGCTTTAAGTCGATTCGATAACAAATGCTGAAAACGGAAGGATTTCTCAGGTTTTTACTACATATGAACACTTTTCACATTCTCCCGTGCAACTCGGCTGCTAGTCCTCCTTTCATGCAGAATCTTAAGGTCCTAGCTCATGTCCAAGTCACCAAAGCCTTCTAAAAAGTCAATAATCGATACCTAAAACTTGAATTGGACTACTTCTTACTGGCTATTACATCAACTTAGATGCTTCATCTATGTTCTACTACGGTGCTTTTAGTTTCTCCGCATACCGCAGCACGCGACACAGCTTTGCAGACGATAAGTACAACCGTTTTAGAGAGAAGAGCGGCTAATTTTACGATCTGGCTTTAAGTCGATTCGATAACAAATGACGAAAACGGACGGATGTCTCAGGTTTTTACTACATATGAACACTTTTCACATTCTCCCGTGCAACTCGGCTGCTAGTCCTCCTTTTATGCAGAATCTTAAGGTCCTAGCTCATGTCCAAAGCACCAAAGCCAGCTAAAAAGTCAATAATCGATACCTAAAACTTGAATTGGACTACTTCTTACTGGCTATTACATCAACTTAGAATCTTCATCTATGTTCTACTACGGTGCTTTTAGTTTCTCCGCATACCGCAGCACGCGACATAGTTTTGCAGAAGATAAGTACAACCGTTTCAGAGAGCAGAGCGGCCAATGTGACGATTTGGCTTTAAGTCGATTCGATAACAAATGACGAAAACGGACGGATTTCTCAGGTTTTTACTACATATAAACACTTTTCACATTCTCCCGTGCAACTCGGCTGCTAGTCCTCCTTTCATGCAGAATCGTAAGGTCCTAGCTCTTGTCCAAGGCACCAAAGCCAGCTAAAAAGTCAATAATCAATATCTAAAACTTGAATTGTACTACTTCTTACTGGCTATTACATCAACTTAGAAGCTTCATGTGTGTTCTACTATGGTGCTTTTAGTGTCTCCGCATATCGCAGCACGCGACATAGCTTTGCAGACGATAAGTACAACCGTTTCAGAGAGAAGAGTGACCAATGTGACGATCTGGCTTTAAGTCGATTCGATAACAAATGACGAAAACGGACGGATTTCTCAGGTTTTTACTAGATATGAACACTTTTCACATTCTCCCGTGCAACTCGGCTGCTAGTCCTCCTTTCATGCAGAATCGTAAGGTCATAGCCCATGTCCAAGGCACCAAAGCCAGCTAAAAAGTCAAAAACGATATCTAAAACTTGAATTGTACTATTTCTTACTGGCTATTACATCATCTTAGAAGCTTCATCTGTGTTCTACTATGGTGCGTTTAGTGTCTCCGAATACCGCAGTACGCGACATAGCTTTGCAGACGATAAGTACAACCGTTTCAGAGAGCAGAGCGGCCAATGTGACGATCTGGCTTTAGGTCGATTCGATAACAAATGACGAAAACGGACGGATTTCTCAGGTTTTTACTACATATGAACACATTTCACATTCTCCCGTGCAACGCGGCTGCTAGTCCTCCTTTAATGCAGAGTCTTAAGGTCCTAGCTCATGTCCAAGGCACCAAAGCCAGCTAAAAAGTCAATAATCGAATCTAAAACTTGTATTGTACTAGTCCTTACTGGCTATTACATCAACTTATAAGCTTTATCTGTGTTCTACTATGATGATTTTCGTGTCTCCGCATACCGCAGCACGCGACATAGCTTTGCAGACAATAAGTACAACCGTTTCAGAGAGAAGAGTGACCAATGTGACGATCTGGCTTTAAGTCGATTCGATAACAAATGACGAAAACGGACGGATTTCTCAGGTTTTTACTACATATGAACACTTTTCACATTCTCCCGAGCAACTCTGCTCCTAGTCCTCCTTTCATGCAGAATCTTAAGGTGCTAGCTCATGTCCAAGGGACCAAAGCGAGCCAAAAAGTCAATAACCGATACCTAAAAATTGAATTGTACAACTTCTTACTGGCTATTACATCATCTTAGAAGCTTCATCTGTGTTCTACTATGGTGTTTTTAGTGTCTCCGAAAACCGCAGTACGTGACATAGCTTTGCAGACGATAAGTACAACCGTTTCAGAGAGAAGAGCGGCCAATGTGACCATCTGGCTTTAAGTCGATTCGATAACAAATGACGAAAACGGACGGATTTCTCAGGTTTTTACTACATATGAACACTTTCCACATTCTCCCGTGCAACTCGGCTGCTAGTTCTCCTCTCATGCAGAATCTTAAGGTCCTAGCTCATGTCCAAGGCACCGAAGCCAGCTGAAAAGTCAATAATCGATACATAAAACTTGAATTGTACTACTTCTTACTGGCTATTGCATCAACTTAGAAGCTTCATCTGTGTTCTACTATGGTGCTTTTAGTGTCTCCGCATACCGCAGCACGCGACATAGCTTTGTAGACGATAAGTACAACCGTTTCAGAGAGAAGAGCGGCCAATGTGACGATCTGGCTATAAGTCGATTCGATAACAAATGACGAAAACGGACGGATTTCTCAGGTTTTTATTACATATGAACACTTTTCACATTCTACCGTGCAACTCGGTTACTAGTCCTCCTTTCATATAGAACCTTAATGTCCTAGCTCATGTCCAAGTCACCAAAGCCAGCTAATAAGTCAATAATCGATACCTAAAACTTGAATTGTACTACTTCTTACTGGCTATTACATCAACTTAGAAGCTTCATCTGTGTTCTACTATGGTGCTTTTAATGTCTCCGCATACCGCAGCACGCGACATAGCTTTGCAGACGATAAGTACAACCGTTTCAGAGAGAAGAGCGGTCAATGTGACGATCTGGCTTTAAGTCGATTCGATAACAAATGACGAAAACGGACGGATTTCTCAGGTTGGTTTTTACTACATATGAACACTTTTCACATTCTCCCGTGCAACTCGGCTGCTAGTCCTTCTTTCATGCAGAATCTTAAGGTCCTAGATCATGTCCAAGGCCCCAAAGCCAGCTAAAGAGTCAATAATCAATATCTAAAACTTGAATTGTACTACTTCTTACTGGCTATTACATCAACTTAGAAGCTTCATCTGTGTTCTATTATGGTGCTTTTAGTGTCTCCGCATATCGCAGCACGCGACATAGCTTTGCAGACGATAAGTACAACCGTTTTAGAGAGAAGAGCGGCCAATGTTACGATCTGGCTTTAAGTCGATTCGATAACAAATGACGAAAACGGACGGATGTCTCAGGTTTTTACTACATATGAACACTTTTCACATTCTCCCGTGCAAGTCGGCTGCTAGTCCTCCTTTTATGCAGAATCTTAAGGTCCTAGCTCATGTCCAAGGAACCAAAGCCAGCTAAAAAGTCAATAATCGATACCTAAAACTTGAATTGGACTACTTCTTACTGGCTATTACATCAATTTAGAACCTTCATCTATGTTCTACTACGGTGCTTTTAGTTTCTCCGCATACCGCAGCACGCGACATAGTTTTGCAGACGATAAGTACAACCGTTTCAGAGAGTAGAGCGGCCAATGTGACGATCTGGCTTTAAGTCGATTGGATAAAAAAATGACGAAAACGGACGGATTTCTAAGGTTTTTACTACATATGAACACTTTTCACATTCTCCCGGGCAACTCGGCTGCTAGTCCTTCTTTCAAGCAGAATCTTAAGGTCCTAGATCATGTCCAAGGCACCAAAGCCAGCTAAAAAGTCAATAATCAATATCTAAAACTTGAATTGTACTACTTCTTACTGGCTATTACATCAACTTAGAAGCTTCATCTGTGTTCTACTATGGTGCGTTTAGTGTCTCCGAATACCGCAGTACGCGACATAGCTTTGCCTACGATAAGTACAACCGTTTCAGAGAGCAGAGCGGCCAATGTGACCATTTGGCTTTAAGTGGATTCGATAACAAATGACGAAAACGGACGGATTTCTCAGGTTTTTACTACATATGAACACTATTCACATTCTCTCGTGCAACTCGGCTGCTAGTCCTCCTTTCATGCAGAATCGTAAGGACCTAGCTCATGTCCAAGGCACCAAAGCCTGCTAAAAAGTCAATAATCGAATCTAAAACTTGTATTGTACTAGTTCTTACTGGCTATTACATCAACTTAGAAGCTTTATCTGTGTTCTACTATGATGATTTTCGTGTCTCCGCATACCGCAGCACGCGACATAGCTTTGCAGACAATAAGTACAACCGTTTCAGAGAGAAGAGTGACCAATGTGACGATCTGGCTTTAAGTCGATTCGATAACAAATGACGAAAACGGACGGATTTCTCAGGTTTTTACTACATATGAACACTTTTCACATTCTCCCGTGCAACTCTGCTCCTAGTCCTCCTTTCATGCAGAATCTTAAGGTGCTAGCTCATGTCCAAGGGACCAAAGCGAGCCAAAAAGTCAATAACCGATACCTAAAAATTGAATTGTACAACTTCTTACTGGCTATTACATCATCTTAGAAGCTTCATCTGTGTTCTACTATGGTGTTTTTAGTGTCTCCGAATACCGCAGTACGTGACATAGCTTTGCAGACGATAAGTACAACCGTTTCAGAGAGAAGAGCGGCCAATGTGACCATCTGGCTTTAAGTCGATTCGATAACAAATGACGAAAACGGACGGATTTCTCAGGTTTTTACTACATATGAACACTTTCCACATTCTCCCGTGCAACTCGGCTGCTAGTCCTCCTTTCATGCAGAATCTTAAGGTCCTAGCTCATGTCCAAGGCACCGAAGCCAGCTGAAAAGTCAATAATCGATACATAAAACTTGAATTGTACTACTTCTTACTGGCTATTGCATCAACTTAGAAGCTTCATCTGTGTTCTACTATGGTGCTTTTAGTGTCTCCGCATACCGCAGCACGCGACATAGCTTTGCAGACGATAAGTACAACGGTTTCAGAGAGAAGAGCGGCCAATGTGACGATCTGGCTTTAAGTCGATTCGATAACAAATGACGAAAACGGACGGATTTCTTGGGTTTTTACTACATATGAACACTTTTCACATTCTCCCGTGCAACTCGGCAGCTAGTCCTCCTTTCATGCAGAATCTTAAGGTCCTAGCTCATGTCCAAGTCACCAAAGCCAGATAAAAAGTCAATAACCGATACCTAAAACTTGAATTGTACTACCTCTTACTGGCTATTACATCAACTTAGAAGCTTCATCTGTGTTCTACTATGGTGCTTTTAGTGTCTCCGCATACCGCAGCACGCGACATAGCTTTGTAGACGATAAGTACAACCGTTTCAGAGAGAAGAGCGGCCAATGTGACGATCTGGCTTTAAGTCGATTCGATAACAAATGACGAAAACGGACGGATTTCTCTGGTTTTTATTACATATGAACACTTTTCACATTCTACCGTGCAACTCGGTTACTAGTCCTCCTTTCAAATAGAACCTTAAGGTCCTAGCTCATGTCCAAGTCACCAAAGCCAGCTAATAAGTCAATAATCGATACCTAAAACTTGAATTGGACTACATCTTACTGGCTATTACATCAACTTAGAAGCTTCATCTGTGTTCTACTATGGTGCTTTTAGTGTCTCCGCATACCGCAGCACGCGACATAGCTTTGCAGACGATAAGTACAACCGTTTCAGAGAGAAGAGCGGCCAATGTGACGATCTGGCTATAAGTCGATTCGATAACAAATGACGAAAACGGACGGATATCTCAGGTTTTTACTACATGCGAACACTTTTCACATTCTCCCGTGCAACTCGGCTGCTAGTCCTCCTTTCATGCAGAATCTCAAGGTCCTAGCTCATGTCCAAGGCACCAAGGCAGCTAAAAGGTCAATAATCAATACTTAAAACTTGAATTGTAATACTTCTTACTGGCTATTACATCAACTTAGAAGCTTCATCTGTGTTCTACTATGGTGCTTTTAATGTCTCCGCATACCGCAGCACGCGACATAGCTTTGCAGACGATAAGTACAATCGTTTCAGAGAGAAGAGCGGTCAATGTGACGATCTGGCTTTAAGTCGATTCGATAACAAATGACGAAAACGGACGGATTTCTCAGGTTTTTATTACATATGAACACTTTTCACATTCTACCGTGCAACTCGGTTACTAGACCTCCTTTCAAATAGAACCTTAAGGTCCTAGCTCATGTCCAAGTCACCAAAGCCAGCTAATAAGTCAATAATCGATACCTAAAACTTGAATTGGACTACATCTTACTGGCTATTACATCAACTTAGAAGCTTCATCTGTGTTCTACTATGGTGCTTTTAGTGTCTCCGCATACCGCAGCACGCGACATAGCTTTGCAGACGATAAGTACAACCGTTTCAGAGAGAAGAGCGGCCAATGTGACGATCTGGCTATAAGTCGATTCGATAACAAATGACGAAAACGGACGGATATCTCAGGTTTTTACTACATGCGAACACTTTTCACATTCTCCCGTGCAACTCGGCTGCTAGTCCTCCTTTCATGCAGAATCTCAAGGTCCTAGCTCATGTCCAAGGCACCAAGGCAGCTAAAAGGTCAATAATCAATACTTAAAACTTGAATTGTACTACTTCTTACTGGCTATTACATCAACTTAGAAGCTTCATCTGTGTTCTACTATGGTGCTTTTAATGTCTCCGCATACCGCAGCACGCGACATAGCTTTGCAGACGATAAGTACAACCGTTTCAGAGAGAAGAGCGGTCAATGTGACGATCTGGCTTTAAGTCGATTCGATAACAAATGACGAAAACGGAAGGATTTCTCAGGTTTTTACTACATATGAACACTTTTCACATTCTCCCGTGCAACTCGGCTGCTAGTCCTCCTTTCATGCAGAATCTTAAGGTCCTAGCTCATGTCCAAGTCACCAAAGCCTTCTAAAAAGTCAATAATCGATACCTAAAACTTGAATTGGACTACTTCTTACTGGCTATTACATCAACTTAGATGCTTCATCTATGTTCTACTACGGTGCTTTTAGTTTCTCCGCATACCGCAGCACGCGACACAGCTTTGCAGACGATAAGTACAACCGTTTTAGAGAGAAGAGCGGCTAATTTTACGATCTGGCTTTAAGTCGATTCGATAACAAATGACGAAAACGGACGGATGTCTCAGGTTTTTACTACATATGAACACTTTTCACATTCTCCCGTGCAACTCGGCTGCTAGTCCTCCTTTTATGCAGAATCTTAAGGTCCTAGCTCATGTCCAAAGCACCAAAGCCAGCTAAAAAGTCAATAATCGATACCTAAAACTTGAATTGGACTACTTCTTACTGGCTATTACATCAACTTAGAATCTTCATCTATGTTCTACTACGGTGCTTTTAGTTTCTCCGCATACCGCAGCACGCGACATAGTTTTGCAGAAGATAAGTACAACCGTTTCAGAGAGCAGAGCGGCCAATGTGACGATTTGGCTTTAAGTCGATTCGATAACAAATGACGAAAACGGACGGATTTCTCAGGTTTTTACTACATATAAACACTTTTCACATTCTCCCGTGCAACTCGGCTGCTAGTCCTCCTTTCATGCAGAATCGTAAGGTCCTAGCTCTTGTCCAAGGCACCAAAGCCAGCTAAAAAGTCAATAATCAATATCTAAAACTTGAATTGTACTACTTCTTACTGGCTATTACATCAACTTAGAAGCTTCATGTGTGTTCTACTATGGTGCTTTTAGTGTCTCCGCATATCGCAGCACGCGACATAGCTTTGCAGACGATAAGTACAACCGTTTCAGAGAGAAGAGTGACCAATGTGACGATCTGGCTTTAAGTCGATTCGATAACAAATGACGAAAACGGACGGATTTCTCAGGTTTTTACTAGATATGAACACTTTTCACATTCTCCCGTGCAACTCGGCTGCTAGTCCTCCTTTCATGCAGAATCGTAAGGTCATAGCCCATGTCCAAGGCACCAAAGCAAGCTAAAAAGTCAAAAACGATATCTAAAACTTGAATTGTACTATTTCTTACTGGCTATTACATCATCTTAGAAGCTACATCTGTGTTCTACTATGGTGCGTTTAGTGTCTCCGAATACCGCAGTACGCGACATAGCTTTGCAGACGATAAGTACAACCGTTTCAGAGAGCAGAGCGGCCAATGTGACGATCTGGCTTTAGGTCGATTCGATAACAAATGACGAAAACGGACGGATTTCTCAGGTTTTTACTACATATGAACACATTTCACATTCTCCCGTGCAACGCGGCTGCTAGTCCTCCTTTAATGCAGAGTCTTAAGGTCCTAGCTCATGTCCAAGGCACCAAAGCCAGCTAAAAAGTCAATAATCGAATCTAAAACTTGTATTGTACTAGTTCTTACTGGCTATTACATCAACTTAGAAGCTTTATCTGTGTTCTACTATGATGATTTTCGTGTCTCCGCATACCGCAGCACGCGACATAGCTTTGCAGACAATAAGTACAACCGTTTCAGAGAGAAGAGTGACCAATGTGACGATCTGGCTTTAAGTCGATTCGATAACAAATGACGAAAACGGACGGATTTCTCAGGTTTTTACTACATATGAACACTTTTCACATTCTCCCGTGCAACTCTGCTCCTAGTCCTCCTTTCATGCAGAATCTTAAGGTGCTAGCTCATGTCCAAGGGACCAAAGCGAGCCAAAAAGTCAATAACCGATACCTAAAAATTGAATTGTACAACTTCTTACTGGCTATTACATCATCTTAGAAGCTTCATCTGTGTTCTACTATGGTGTTTTTAGTGTCTCCGAAAACCGCAGTACGTGACATAGCTTTGCAGACGATAAGTACAACCGTTTCAGAGAGAAGAGCGGCCAATGTGACCATCTGGCTTTAAGTCGATTCGATAACAAATGACGAAAACGGACGGATTTCTCAGGTTTTTACTACATATGAACACTTTCCACATTCTCCCGTGCAACTCGGCTGCTAGTCCTCCTTTCATGCAGAATCTTAAGGTCCTAGCTCATGTCCAAGGCACCGAAGCCAGCTGAAAAGTCAATAATCGATACATAAAACTTGAATTGTACTACTTCTTACTGGCTATTGCATCAACTTAGAAGCTTCATCTGTGTTCTACTATGGTGCTTTTAGTGTCTCCGCATACCGCAGCACGCGACATAGCTTTGTAGACGATAAGTACAACCGTTTCAGAGAGAAGAGCGGCCAATGTGACGATCTGGCTATAAGTCGATTCGATAACAAATGACGAAAACGGACGGATTTCTCAGGTTTTTATTACATATGAACACTTTTCACATTCTACCGTGCAACTCGGTTACTAGTCCTCCTTTCATATAGAACCTTAAGGTCCTAGCTCATGTCCAAGTCACCAAAGCCAGCTAATAAGTCAATAATCGATACCTAAAACTTGAATTGGACTACATCTTACTGGCTATTACATCAACTTAGAAGCTTCATCTGTGTTCTACTATGGTGCTTTTAGTGTCTCCGCATACCGCAGCACGCGACATAGCTTTGCAGACGATAAGTACAACCGTTTCAGAGAGAAGAGCGGCCAATGTGACGATCTGGCTATAAGTCGATTCGATAACAAATGACGAAAACGGACGGATATCTCAGGTTTTTACTACATGCGAACACTTTTCACATTCTCCCGTGCAACTCGGCTGCTAGTCCTCCTTTCATGCAGAATCTCAAGGTCCTAGCTCATGTCCAAGGCACCAAGGCAGCTAAAAGGTCAATAATCAATACTTAAAACTTGAATTGTACTACTTCTTACTGGCTATTACATCAACTTAGAAGCTTCATCTGTGTTCTACTATGGTGCTTTTAATGTCTCCGCATACCGCAGCACGCGACATAGCTTTGCAGACGATAAGTACAACCGTTTCAGAGAGAAGAGCGGTCAATGTGACGATCTGGCTTTAAGTCGATTCGATAACAAATGACGAAAACGGACGGATTTCTCAGGTTGGTTTTTACTACATATGAACACTTTTCACATTCTCCCGTGCAACTCGGCTGCTAGTCCTTCTTTCATGCAGAATCTTAAGGTCCTAGATCATGTCCAAGGCCCCAAAGCCAGCTAAAGAGTCAATAATCAATATCTAAAACTTGAATTGTACTACTTCTTACTGGCTATTACATCAACTTAGAAGCTTCATCTGTGTTCTACTATGGTGCTTTTAGTGTCTCCGCATATCGCAGCACGCGACATAGCTTTGCAGACGATAAGTACAACCGTTTTAGAGAGAAGAGCGGCCAATGTTACGATCTGGCTTTAAGTCGATTCGATAACAAATGACGAAAACGGACGGATGTCTCAGGTTTTTACTACATATGAACACTTTTCACATTCTCCCGTGCAAGTCGGCTGCTAGTCCTCCTTTTATGCAGAATCTTAAGGTCCTAGCTCATGTCCAAGGCACCAAAGCCAGCTAAAAAGTCAATAATCGATACCTAAAACTTGAATTGAACTACTTCTTACTGGCTATTTCATCAATTTAGAACCTTCATCTATGTTCTACTACGGTGCTTTTAGTTTCTCCGCATACCGCAGCACGCGACATAGTTTTGCAGACGATAAGTACAACCGTTTCAGAGAGTAGAGCGGCCAATGTGACGATCTGGCTTTAAGTCGATTGGATAAAAAAATGACGAAAACGGACGGATTTCTAAGGTTTTTACTACATATGAACACTTTTCACATTCTCCCGGGCAACTCGGCTGCTAGTCCTTCTTTCAAGCAGAATCTTAAGGTCCTAGATCATGTCCAAGGCACCAAAGCCTGCTAAAAAGTCAATAATCAATATCTAAAACTTGAATTGTACTACTTCTTACTGGCTATTACATCAACTTAGAAGCTTCATCTGTGTTCTACTATGGTGCGTTTAGTGTCTCCGAATACCGCAGTACGCGACATAGCTTTGCAGACGATAAGTACAACCGTTTCAGAGAGCAGAGCGGCCAATGTGACGATTTGGCTTTAAGTCTATTCGATAACAAATGACGAAAACGGACGGATTTCTCAGGTTTTTACTACATATAAACACTTTTCACATTCTCCCGTGCAACTCGGCTGCTAGTCCTCCTTTCATGCAGAATCGTAAGGTCCTAGCTCTTGTCCAAGGCACCAAAGCCAGCTAAAAAGTCAATAATCGATACCTAAAACTTGAATTGTACTAGTTCTTACTGGCTATTACATCAACTTAGAAGCTTTATCTGTGTTCTACTATGGTGTTTTTAGTGTCTCCGAATACCGCAGTACGTGACATAGGTTTGCAGACGATAAGTACAACCGTTTCAGAGAGAAGAGCGGCCAATGTGACCATTTGGCTTTAAGTGGATTCGATAACAAATGACGAAAACGGACGGATTTCTCAGGTTTTTACTACATATGAACACTATTCACATTCTCTCGTGCAACTCGGCTGCTAGTCCTCCTTTCATGCAGAATCTTAAGGTCCTAGCTCATGTCCAAGTCACCAAAGCCTTCTAAAAAGTCAATAATCGATACCTAAAACTAGAATTGGACTACTTCTTACTGGCTATTACATCAACTTAGATGCTTCATCTATGTTCTACTACGGTGCTTTTAGTTTCTCCGCATACCGCAGCACGCGACACAGCTTTGCAGACGATAAGTACAACTGTTTTAGAGAGAAGAGCGGCTAATTTTACGATCTGGCTTTAAGTCGATTCGATAACAAATGACGAAAACGGACGGATGTCTCAGGTTTTTACTACATATGAACACTTTTCACATTCTCCCGTGCAACTCGGCTGCTAGTCCTCCTTTTATGCAGAATCTTAAGGTCCTAGCTCATGTCCAAGGCACCAAAGCCAGCTAAAAAGTCAATAATCGATACCTAAATCTTGAATTGGACTACTTCTTACTGGCTATTACATCAACTTAGAACCTTCATCTATGTTCTACTACGGTGCTTTTAGTTTCTCCGCATACCGCAGCACGCGACATAGTTTTGCAGAAGATAAGTACAACCGTTTCAGAGAGCAGAGCGGCCAATGTGACGATCTGGCTTTAAGTCGATTCGATAACAAATGACGAAAACGGACGGATTTCTCAGGTTTTTACTACATATAAACACTTTTCACATTCTCCCGTGCAACTCGGCTGCTAGTCCTCCTTTCATGCAGAATCGTAAGGTCCTAGCTCTTGTCCAAGGCACCAAAGCCAGCTAAAAAGTCAATAATCAATATCTAAAACTTGAATTGTACTACTTCTTACTGGCTATTACATCAACTTAGAAGCTTCATGTGTGTTCTACTATGGTGCTTTTAGTGTCTCCGCATATCGCAGCACGCGACATAGCTTTGCAGACGATAAGTACAACCGTTTCAGAGAGAAGAGTGACCAATGTGACGATCTGGCTTTAAGTCGATTCGATAACAAATGACGAAAACGGACGGATTTCTCAGGTTTTTACTACATATGAACACTTTTCACATTCTCCCGTGCAACTCTGCTCCTAGTCCTCCTTTCATGCAGAATCTTAAGGTGCTAGCTCATGTCCAAGGGACCAAAGCGAGCCAAAAAGTCAATAACCGATACCTAAAAATTGAATTGTACAACTTCTTACTGGCTATTACATCATCTTAGAAGCTTCATCTGTGTTCTACTATGGTGTTTTTAGTGTCTCCGAATACCGCAGTACGTGACATAGCTTTGCAGACGATAAGTACAACCGTTTCAGAGAGAAGAGCGGCCAATGTGACCATCTGGCTTTAAGTCGATTCGATAACAAATGACGCAAACGGACGGATTTCTCAGGTTTTTACTACATATGAACACTTTCCACATTCTCCCGTGCAACTCGGCTGCTAGTCCTCCTTTCATGCAGAATCTTAAGGTCCTAGCTCATGTCCAAGGCACCGAAGCCAGCTGAAAAGTCAATAATCGATACATAAAACTTGAATTGTACTACTTCTTACTGGCTATTGCATCAACTTAGAAGCTTCATCTGTGTTCTACTATGGTGCTTTTAGTGCCTCCGCATACCGCAGCACGCGACATAGCTTTGCAGACGATAAGTACAACGGTTTCAGAGAGAAGAGCGGCCAATGTGACGATCTGGCTTTAAGTCGATTCGATAACAAATGACGAAAACGGACGGATTTCTTGGGTTTTTACTACATATGAACACTTTTCACATTCTCCCGTGCAACTCGGCAGCTAGTCCTCCTTTCATGCAGAATCTTAAGGTCCTAGCTCATGTCCAAGTCACCAAAGCCAGATAAAAAGTCAATAACCGATACCTAAAACTTGAATTGTACTACCTCTTACTGGCTATTACATCAACTTAGAAGCTTCATCTGTGTTCTACTATGGTGCTTTTAGTGTCTCCGCATACCGCAGCACGCGACATAGCTTTGTAGACGATAAGTACAACCGTTTCAGAGAGAAGAGCGGCCAATGTGACGATCTGGCTTTAAGTCGATTCGATAACAAATGACGAAAACGGACGGATTTCTCAGGTTTTTATTACATATGAACACTTTTCACATTCTACCGTGCAACTCGGTTACTAGTCCTCCTTTCAAATAGAACCTTAAGGTCCTAGCTCATGTCCAAGTCACCAAAGCCAGCTAATAAGTCAATAATCGATACCTAAAACTTGAATTGGACTACATCTTACTGGCTATTACATCAACTTAGAAGCTTCATCTGTGTTCTACTATGGTGCTTTTAGTGTCTCCGCATACCGCAGCACGCGACATAGCTTTGCAGACGATAAGTACAACCGTTTCAGAGAGAAGAGCGGCCAATGTGACGATCTGGCTATAAGTCGATTCGATAACAAATGACGAAAACGGACGGATATCTCAGGTTTTTACTACATGCGAACACTTTTCACATTCTCCCGTGCAACTCGGCTGCTAGTCCTCCTTTCATGCAGAATCTCAAGGTCCTAGCTCATGTCCAAGGCACCAAGGCAGCTAAAAGGTCAATAATCAATACTTAAAACTTGAATTGTACTACTTCTTACTGGCTATTACATCAACTTAGAAGCTTCATCTGTGTTCTACTATGGTGCTTTTAATGTCTCCGCATACCGCAGCACGCGACATAGCTTTGCAGACGATAAGTACAACCGTTTCAGAGAGAAGAGCGGTCAATGTGACGATCTGGCTTTAAGTCGATTCGATAACAAATGACGAAAACGGACGGATTTCTCAGGTTTTTATTACATATGAACACTTTTCACATTCTACCGTGCAACTCGGTTACTAGTCCTCCTTTCAAATAGAACCTTAAGGTCCTAGCTCATGTCCAAGTCACCAAAGCCAGCTAATAAGTCAATAATCGATACCTAAAACTTGAATTGGACTACATCTTACTGGCTATTACATCAACTTAGAAGCTTCATCTGTGTTCTACTATGGTGCTTTTAGTGTCTCCGCATACCGCAGCACGCGACATAGCTTTGCAGACGATAAGTACAACCGTTTCAGAGAGAAGAGCGGCCAATGTGACGATCTGGCTATAAGTCGATTCGATAACAAATGACGAAAACGGACGGATATCTCAGGTTTTTACTACATGCGAACACTTTTCACATTCTCCCGTGCAACTCGGCTGCTAGTCCTCCTTTCATGCAGAATCTCAAGGTCCTAGCTCATGTCCAAGGCACCAAGGCAGCTAAAAGGTCAATAATCAATACTTAAAACTTGAATTGTACTACTTCTTACTGGCTATTACATCAACTTAGAAGCTTCATCTGTGTTCTACTATGGTGCTTTTAATGTCTCCGCATACCGCAGCACGCGACATAGCTTTGCAGACGATAAGTACAACCGTTTCAGAGAGAAGAGCGGTCAATGTGACGATCTGGCTTTAAGTCGATTCGATAACAAATGACGAAAACGGACGGATTTCTCAGGTTGGTTTTTACTACATATGAACAGTTTTCACATTCTCCCGTGCAACTGGGCTGCTAGTCCTCCTTTCATACAGAATCTTAAGGTCCTAGCTCATGTTCAAGGCACCAAAGCCAGCTAAAAATTCAATAACCGATATCTAAAACTTGAATTGTACTACTTCTTACTGGCTATTATATCATCTTAGAAGCTTCATCTGTGTTCTACTATGGTGTTTTTAGTGTCTCCGAATACCGCAGTACGCGACATAGCTTTGCAGACGATAAGTACAACCGTTTCAGAGAGAAGAGCGGCCAATGTGATGATCTGGCTTTAAGTCGATTCGATAACAAATGACGAAAACGGACGGATTTCTCAGGTTTTTACTACATATGAACTCTTTTCACATTGTCCCGTGCAACTCGGCTGTTAGTCCTCCTTTCATGCAGAATCTCAAGGTCCTTGCTCATGTCCAAGGCACCAAAGCCAGCTAAAAAGTCAATAATCGAGACCTAGAACTTGAATTGTACTACTTCTTACTGGCTATTACATCAACTTAGAAGCTTCATCTGTGTTCTACTATGGTGCTTTTAATGTCTCCGCATACCGCAGCACGCGACATAGCTTTGCAGACGATAAGTACAACCGTTTCAGAGAGAAGAGCGGTCAATGTGACGATCTGGCTTTAAGTCGATTCGATAACAAATGACGAAAACGGACGGATTTCTCAGGTTGGTTTTTACTACATATGAACAGTTTTCACATTCTCCCGTGCAACTGGGCTGCTAGTCCTCCTTTCATACAATATCTTAAGGTCCTAGCTCATGTTCAAGGCACCAAAGCCAGCTAAAAATTCAATAACCGATATCTAAAACTTGAATTGTACTACTTCTTACTGGCTATTATATCATCTTAGAAGCTTCATCTGTGTTCTACTATGGTGTTTTTAGTGTCTCCGAATACCGCAGTACGCGACATAGCTTTGCAGACGATAAGTACAACCGTTTCAGAGATAAGAGCGGCCAATGTGATGATCTGGCTTTAAGTCGATTCGATAACAAATGACGAAAACGGACGGATTTCTCAGGTTTTTACTACATATGAACTCTTTTCACATTGTCCCGTGCAACTCGGCTGTTAGTCCTCCTTTCATGCAGAATCTCAAGGTCCTTGCTCATGTCCAAGGCACCAAAGCCAGCTAAAAAGTCAATAATCGAGACCTAGAACTCGAATTGTACTACTTCTTACTGGCTATTACATCAACTTAGAAGCTTCATCTGTGTTCTACTATGGTGATTTTAGTGTCTCCACATACCGCAGCACGCGACATAGCTTTGCAGACGATAAGTACAACCGTTTCAGAGAGAAGAGCGGCCAATGTGACCATCTGGCTTTAAGTCGATTCGATAACAAATGACGAAAACGGACGGATATCTCAGGTTTTTACTACATATGAACACTTTCCACATTCTCCCGTGCAACTCGGCTGCTAGTCCTCCTTTCATGCAGAATCTTAAGGACCTAGCTCATGTCCAAGGCTCCAAAGCCACCTAAAAATTCAATAATCGATACCTAAAACTTGAATTGTACTAGTTCTTACTGGCTATTACATCAACTTAGAAGCTTTATCTGTGTTCTACTATGGTGTTTTTAGTGTCTCCGAATACCGCAGTACGTGACATAGCTTTGCAGACGATAAGTACAACCGTTTCAGAGAGAAGAGCGGCCAATGTGACCATTTGGCTTTAAGTGGATTCGATAACAAATGACGAAAACGGACGGATTTCTCAGGTTTTTACTACATATGAACACTTTTCACATTCTCTCGTGCAACTCGGCTGCTAGTCCTCCTTTCATGCAGAATCTTAAGGTCCTAGCTCATGTCCAAGTCACCAAAGCCTTCTAAAAAGTCAATAATCGATACCTAAAACTAGAATTGGACTACTTCTTACTGGCTATTACATCAACTTAGATGCTTCATCTATGTTCTACTACGGTGCTTTTAGTTTCTCCGCATACCGCAGCACGCGACACAGCTTTGTAGACGATAAGTACAACCGTTTTAGAGAGAAGAGCGGCTAATTTTACGATCTGGCTTTAAGTCGATTCGATAACAAATGACGAAAACGGACGGATGTCTCAGGTTTTTACTACATATGAACACTTTTCACATTCTCCCGTGCAACTCGGCTGCTAGTCCTCCTTTTATGCAGAATCTTAAGGTCCTAGCTCATGTCCAATGCACCAAAGCCAGCTAAAAAGTCAATAATCGATACCTAAAACTTGAATTGGACTACTTCTTACTGGCTATTACATCAACTTAGAACCTTCATCTATGTTCTACTACGGTGCTTTTAGTTTCTCCGCATACCGCAGCACGCGACATAGTTTGCAGAAGATAAGTACAACCGTTTCAGAGAGCAGAGCGGCCAATGTGACGATTTGGCTTTAAGTCGATTCGATAACAAATGACGAAAACGGACGGATTTCTCAGGTTTTTACTACATATGAACACTTTTCACATTCTCCCGTGCAACTCTGCTCCTAGTCCTCCTTTCATGCAGAATCTTAAGGTGCTAGCTCATGTCCAAGGGACCAAAGCGAGCCAAAAAGTCAATAACCGATACCTAAAAATTGAATTGTACAACTTCTTACTGGCTATTACATCATCTTAGAAGCTTCATCTGTGTTCTACTATGGTGTTTTTAGTGTCTCCGAATACCGCAGTACGTGACATAGCTTTGCAGACGATAAGTACAACCGTTTCAGAGAGAAGAGCGGCCAATGTGACCATCTGGCTTTAAGTCGATTCGATAACAAATGACGAAAACGGACGGATTTCTCAGGTTTTTACTACATATGAACACTTTCCACATTCTCCCGTGCAACTCGGCTGCTAGTCCTCCTTTCATGCAGAATCTTAAGGTCCTAGCTCATGTCCAAGGAACCGAAGCCAGCTGAAAAGTCAATAATCGATACATAAAACTTGAATTGGACTACTTCTTACTGGCTATTGCATCAACTTAGAAGCTTCATCTGTGTTCTACTATGGTGCTTTTAGTGTCTCCGCATACCGCAGCACGCGACATAGCTTTGCAGACGATAAGTACAACGGTTTCAGAGAGAAGAGCGGCCAATGTGACGATCTGGCTTTAAGTCGATTCGATAACAAATGACGAAAACGGACGGATTTCTTGGGTTTTTACTACATATGAACACTTTTCACATTCTCCCGTGCAACTCGGCAGCTAGTCCTCCTTTCATGCAGAATCTTAAGGTCCTAGCTCATGTCCAAGTCACCAAAGCCAGATAAAAAGTCAATAACCGATACCTAAAACTTGAATTGTACTACTTCTTACTGGCTATTACATCAACTTAGAAGCTTCATCTGTGTTCTACTATGGTGCTTTTAGTGTCTCCGCATACCGCAGCACGCGACATAGCTTTGTAGACGATAAGTACAACCGTTTCAGAGAGAAGAGCGGCCAATGTGACGATCTGGCTTTAAGTCGATTCGATAACAAATGACGAAAACGGACGGATTTCTCAGGTTTTTATTACATATCAACACTTTTCACATTCTACCGTGCAACTCGGTTACTAGTCCTCCTTTCATATAGAACCTTAAGGTCCTAGCTCATGTCCAAGTCACCAAAGCCAGCTAATAAGTCAATAATCGATACCTAAAACTTGAATTGGACTACATCTTACTGGCTATTACATCAACTTAGAAGCTTCATCTGTGTTCTACTATGGTGCTTTTAGTGTCTCCGCATACCGCAGCACGCGACATAGCTTTGCAGACGATAAGTACAACCGTTTCAGAGAGAAGAGCGGCCAATGTGACGATCTGGCTATAAGTCGATTCGATAACAAATGACGAAAACGGACGGATATCTCCGGTTTTTACTACATGCGAACACTTTTCACATTCTCCCGTGCAACTCGGCTGCTAGTCCTCCTTTCATGCAGAATCTCAAGGTCCTAGCTCATGTCCAAGGCACCAAGGCAGCTAAAAGGTCAATAATCAATACTTAAAACTTGAATTGTACTACTTCTTACTGGCTATTACATCAACTTAGAAGCTTCATCTGTGTTCTACTATGGTGCTTTTAATGTCTCCGCATACCGCAGCACGCGACATAGCTTTGCAGACGATAAGTACAACCGTTTCAGAGAGAAGAGCGGTCAATGTGACGATCTGGCTTTAAGTCGATTCGATAACAAATGACGAAAACGGACGGATTTCTCAGGTTGGTTTTTACTACATATGAACAGTTTTCACATTCTCCCGTGCAACTGGGCTGCTAGTCCTCCTTTCATACAGAATCTTAAGGTCCTAGCTCATGTTCAAGGCACCAAAGCCAGCTAAAAATTCAATAACCGATATCTAAAACTTGAATTGTACTACTTCTTACTGGCTATTATATCATCTTAGAAGCTTCATCTGTGTTCTACTATGGTGTTTTTAGTGTCTCCGAATACCGCAGTACGCGACATAGCTTCGCAGACGATAAGTACAACCGTTTCAGAGATAAGAGCGGCCAATGTGATGATCTGGCTTTAAGTCGATTCGATAACAAATGACGAAAACGGACGGATTTCTCAGGTTTTTACTACATATGAACTCTTTTCACATTGTCCCGTGCAACTCGGCTGTTAGTCCTCCTTTCATGCAGAATCTCAAGGTCCTTGCTCATGTCCAAGGCACCAAAGCCAGCTAAAAAGTCAATAATCGAGACCTAGAACTTGAATTGTACTACTTCTTACTGGCTATTACATCAACTTAGAAGCTTCATCTGTGTTCTACTATGGTGATTTTAGTGTCTCCACATACCGCAGCACGCGACATAGCTTTGCAGACGATAAGTACAACCGTTTCTGAGAGAAGAGCGGCCAATGTGACCATCTGGCTTTAAGTCGATTCGATAACAAATGACGAAAACGGACGGATATCTCAGGTTTTTACTACATATGAACACTTTCCACATTCTCCCGTGCAACTCGGCTGCTAGTCCTCCTTTCATGCAGAATCTTAAGGACCTAGCTCATGTCCAAGGCTCCAAAGCCACCTAAAAAGTCAATAATCGATACCTAAAATTTGAATTCTACTACATCTTACTGGCTATTACATCAACTTAGAAGCTTCATCTGTGTTCTACTATGGTGCTTTTAGTGTCTCCGAATACCGCAGTACGCGACATAGCTTTGCAGACGATAAGTACAACCGTTTCAGAGAGCAGAGCTGCCAATGTGATGATTTGGCTTTAAGTCGGTTCGATAACAAATGACGAAAACGGACGGATTTCTCAGGTTGGTTTTTACTACATATGAACACTTTTCACATTCTCCCGTGCAACTCGGCTGCTAGTCCTTCTTTCATGCAGAATCTTAAGGTCCTAGATCATGTCCAAGGCACCAAAGCCAGCTAAAAAGTCAATAGTCGATACCTAAAAATTGAATTGTACTACTTCTTACTGGCTATTACATCAACTTAGAAGCTTAATCTGTGTTCTACTATGATGATTTTCGTGTCTCCGCATACCGCTGCAAGCGACATAACTTTGCAGACAATAAGTACAACCGTTTCAGAGAGAAGAGTGGCCAATGTGACGATCTGGCTTTAAGTCGATTCGATAACAAATGACGAAAACGGACGGATTTCTCAGGTTTTTACTACATATGAACACTTTGCACATTCTCCCGTGCAACTCGGCTGCTAGTCCTCCTTTCATGCAGAATTTTAAGGTCCTGGCTCATGTCCAAGGCACCAAAGCCAGCTAAAAAGTCAATAACCGATACCTAAAAAATGAATTGTACTACTTCTTACTGGCTATTACATCATCTTAAAAGCTTCATCTGTGTTCTACTATGGTGTTTTTAGTGTCTCCGAATATCGCAGTACGCGTCATAGCTTTGCAGACGATAAGTACAACCGTTTCAGAGAGAAGAGCGGCCAATGTGACGATCTGGCTTTAAGTCGATTCGATAACAAATGACGAAAACGGACGGATTTCTCAGGTTTTTACTACATATGAACACTTTTCACATTCTCCCGTGCAACTCGGCTGCTAGTCCTCCTTTCATGCCGAATCTCAAGGTCCTAGCACATGTCCAAGGCACCAAAGCCAGCTAAAAAGTCAATAATCGATACATAAAACTTGAATTGTACTATTTCTTACTGGCTATTACATCAACTTAGAAGCTTCTTCTGTGTTCTACTATGGTGATTTTAGTGTCTCCACATACCGCAGCACGCGACATAGCTCTGCAGACGATAAGTACAACCGTTTAAGAGAGAAGAGCGGCCAATGTGTCCATCTGGCTTTAAGTCGATTCGATAACAACTCGGCTGCTAGTCCTCCTCTCATGCAGAATCTTAAGGTCCTAGCTCATGTCCAAGTCACCGAAGCCAGCTAAAAAGTCAATAATCGATACCTAAAACATGAATTGTACTACTTCTTACTGGCTATTGCATCAACTTAGAAGCTTCATCTGTGTTCTACTATGGTGATTTTAGCGTCCCTGCATACCGCAGCACGCGACATAGCTTTTCAGACGATAAGTACAACCGTTTCAGAGAGAAGAGCGGCCAATGTGACGATCTGGCTATAAGTCGATTCGATAACAAATGACGAAAACGGACCGATTTCTCAGGTTTTTACTACATATGAACACCTTTCACATTCTCCCGTGCAACTCGGCTGCTAGTCCTAATTTCATGCAGAATCTTAAGGTCCTAGCTCATGTCCAAGGCACCGAAGCCAGCTAAAAATCAATAATCGACACCTAAAACATGAATTCTACTACTTCTTACTGGCTATTACATCAACTTAAAAGCTTCATCTGTGTTCTACTATGGTGATTTTAGTGTCTCCGCATACCGCAGCACGCGACATAGCTTTGCAGACGATAAGTACAACCGTTTTAGAGAGAAGAGCGGCCAATGTTACGATCTGGCTATAAGTCGATTCGATAACAAATGACGAAAACGGACGGATTTCTCAGGTTTTTACTACATGCGAACACTTTTCACATTCTCCCGTGGAACTCGGCTGCTAGTCCTCCTTTCATACAGAATCTCAAGGTCCTAGCTCATGTCCAAGGCACCAAGGCAGCTAAAAGGTCAATAATCAATACTTAAAACTTGAATTGTACTACTTCTTACTGGCTATTACATCAACTTAGAAGCTTCATCTGTGTTCTACTATGGTGCTTTTAATGTCTCCGCATACCGTAGCACGCGACATAGCTTTGCAGACGATAAGTGCAACCGTTTCAGAGAGACGAGCGGTCAATGTGACGATCTGGCTTTAAGACGATTCGATAACAAATGACGAAAACGGACGGATTTCTTGGGTTTTTACTACATATGAACACTTTTCACATTCTCCCGTGCAACTCGGCAGCTAGTCCTCCTTTCATGCAGAATCTTAAGGTCCTAGCTCATGTCCAAGGCACCAAAGCCAGCTAAAAGTTCCATATTCATTACCTGAAACTTGAATTGTGCTACTTCTTACTGGCTATTACATCAACTTAGAAGCTTGATCTGTGTTCTACTATGGTGCTTTTAGTGTCTTAGCATACCGCCCCACGCGACATAGCTTTGTAGACGATAAGTACAACCGTTTCAGAGAGAAGAGCGGCCAATGTGACGATCTGGCTTTAAGTCGATTCGATAACAAATGACGAAAACGGACTTATTTCTCAGGTTTTTATTACATATGAAGACTTTTCACATACTCCCGTGCAACTCGGTTGCTAGTCCTCCTTTCATGCAGAATCTTAAGGTCCTAGCTCATGTCCAAGGCACCAAAGCCAGCTAAAAAGTCAATAATCAATACCTAAAACTTGAATTCTACTGCTTCTTACTGGCTATTACATCAACTTAGAAGCTTCATCTCTGTTCTACTATGGTGCTTTTAGTGTCTCCACATACCGCAGCACGCGACATAGCTTTGCAGAAGATAAGTACAACCATTTCAGAGAGAAGAGCGGCCAATGTGACTATCTGGCTAAAAGTCGATTCGATAACAAATGACGAAAACGGACGGATTTCTCAGGTTTTTACTACATATGGACACTTTTCACATTCTCCCGGGCAACTCGGCTGCTAGTCCTTCTTTCATGCAGAATCTTAAGGTCCTAGATCATGTCCAAGGCACCAAAGCCAGCTAAAAAGTCAATAATCAATATCTAAAACTTGAATTGTACTACTTCTTACTGGCTATTACATTAACTTAGAAGCTTCATCTGTGTTCTACTATGGTCCTGTTAGTGTCCCTGCATATCGCAGCACGCGACATAGCTTTGCAGACGATAACTACAACCGTTTCAGAGAGAAGAGCGGCCAATGTGACGATCTGGCTTTAAGTCGATTCGATAACAAATGACGAAAACGGACGGATTTCTCAGGTTGGTTTTTACTACATATGTACAGTTTTCACATTCTTCCGTGCAACTGGGCTGCTAGTCCTCCTTTCATACAGAATCTTAAGGTCCTAGCTCATGTTCAAGGCACCAAAGCCAGCTAAAAATTCAATAACCGATACCTAAAACTTGAATTGTACTACTTCTTACTGGCTATTATATCATCTTAGAAGCTTCATCTGTGTTCTACTATGGTGTTTTTAGTGTCTCCGAATACCGCAGTACGCGACATAGCTTTGCAGACGATAAGTACAACCGTTTCAGAGAGACGAGCGGTCAATGTTACGATCTGGCTTTAAGACGATTCGATAACAAATGACGAAAACGGACGGATTTCTTTGGTTTTTACTACATATGAACACTTTTCACATTCTCCCGTGCAACTCGGCAGCTAGTCCTCCTTTCATGCAGAATCTTAAGGTCCTAGCTCATGTCCAAGGCACCGAAGCCAGCTAAAAAGTCAATAACGGATACCTAAAACTTGAATTGTACTACTTCTTACAGGCTATTACATCAACTTAGAAGCTTCATCTGTGTTCTACTATGGTGCTTTTAGTGTCTCCGCATACCGCAGCACGCGACATAGCTTTGTAGACGATAAGTACAACCGTTTCAGAGAGAAGAGCGGCCAATGTGACGATCTGGCTTTAAGTCGATTCGATAACAAATGACGAAAACGGACTTATTTCTCAGGTTTTTATTACATATGAACACTTTTCACATTCTCCCGTGCAACTCGGCTGCTAGTCCTCCTTTCATGCAGAATCTCAAGGTCCTAGCTCATGTCCAAGGCACCAAGGCAGCTAAAAGGTCAATAATCAATACTTAAAACTTGAATTGTACTACTTCTTACTGGCTATTACATCAACTTAGAAGCTTCATCTGTGTTCTACTATGGTGCTTTTAATGTCTCCGCACGCCCGCAGCACGCGACATAGCTTTGCAGACGATAAGTACAACCGTTTCAGAGAGAAGAGCGGTCAATGTGACGATCTGGCTTTAAGTCGATTCGATAACAAATGACGAAAACGGACGGATTTCTCAGGTTGGTTTTTACTACATATGAACAGTTTTCACATTCTCCCGTGCAACTGGGCTGCTAGTCCTCCTTTCATACAGAATCTTAAGGTCCTAGCTCATGTTCAAGGCACCAAATCCAGCTAAAAATTCAATCACCGATATCTAAAACTTGAATTGTACTACTTCTTACTGGCTATTATATCATCTTAGAAGCTTCATCTGTGTTCTACTATGGTGTTTTTAGTGTCTCCGAATACCGCAGTACGCGACATAGCTTTGCAGACGATAAGTACAACCGTTTCAGAGATAAGAGCGGCCAATGTGATGATCTGGCTTTAAGTCGATTCGATAACAAATGACGAAAACGGACGGATTTCTCAGGTTTTTACTACATATGAACTCTTTTCACATTGTCCCGTGCAACTCGGCTGTTAGTCCTCCTTTCATGCAGAATCTCAAGGTCCTTGCTCATGTCCAAGGCACCAAAGCCAGCTAAAAAGTCAATAATCGAGACCTAGAACTTGAATTGTACTACTTCTTACTGGCTATTACATCAACTTAGAAGCTTCATCTGTGTTCTACTATGGTGATTTTAGTGTCTCCACATACCGCAGCACGCGACATAGCTTTGCAGACGATAAGTACAACCGTTTCAGAGAGAAGAGCGGCCAATGTGACCATCTGGCTTTAAGTCGATTCGATAACAAATGACGAAAACGGACGGATATCTCAGGTTTTTACTACATATGAACACTTTCCACATTCTCCCGTGCAACTCGGCTGCTAGTCCTCCTTTCATGCAGAATCTTAAGGACCTAGCTCATGTCCAAGGCTCCAAAGCCACCTAAAAAGTCAATAATCGATACCTAAAACTTGAATTCTACTACATCTTACTGGCTATTACATCAACTTAGAAGCTTCATCTGTGTTCTACTATGGTGCGTTTAGTGTCTCCGAATACCGCAGTACGCGACATAGCTTTGCAGACGATAAGTACAACCGTTTCAGAGAGCAGAGCGGCCAATGTGACGATTTGGCTTTAAGTCGATTCGATAACAAATGACGAAAACGGACGGATTTCTCAGGTTTTTACTACATATAAACACTTTTCACATTCTCCCGTGCAACTCGGCTTCTAGTCCTCCTTTCATGCAGAATCTTAAGGTCCTAGCTCATGTCCAAGTCACCAAAGCCATCTAAAAAGTCAATAATCGATACCTAAAACTTGAATTGGACTACTTCTTACTGGCTATTACATCAACTTAGATGCTTCATCTATGTTCTACTACGGTGCTTTTAGTTTCTCCGCATACCGCAGCACGCGACACAGCTTTGCAGACGATAAGTACAACCGTTTTAGACAGAAGAGCGGCTAATGTTACGATCTGGCTTTAAGTCGATTCGATAACAAATGACGAAAACGGACGGATTTCTCAGGTTTTTACTACATATGAACACTTTTCACATTCTCCCGTGCAACTCGGCTGCTAGTCCTCCTTTCATGCAGAATCGTAAGGTCCTAGCTCATGTCCAAGGCACCAAAGCCAGCTAAAAAGTCAATAATCGATACCTAAAACTTTAATTGGACTACTTCTTACTGGCTATTACATCAACTTAGAACCTTCATCTATGTTCTACTACGGTGCGTTTAGTTTCTCCGCATACCGCAGCACGCGACATAGTTTTGCAGACGATAAGTACAACCGTTTCAGAGAGAAGAGCGGCCAATGTGACGATCTGGCTTTAACTCGATTGGATAAAAAAATGACGAAAACGGACGGATTTCTCAGGTTTTTACTACATATGAACTCTTTTCACATTCTCCCGGGCAACTCGGCTGCTAGCCCTTCTTTCATGCAGAATCTTAAGGTCCTAGATCATGTCCAAGGCCCCAAAGCCAGCTAAAGGGTCAATAATCAATATCTAAAACTTGAATTGTACTACTTCTTACTGGCTATTACATCAACTTAGAAGCTTCATCTGTGTTCTACTATGGTGCTTTTAGTGTCTCCGCATATCGCAGCACGCGACATAGCTTTGCAGACGATAAGTACAACGGTTTCAGAGAGAAGAGCGGCATATGTGACGATCTGGCTTTAAGTGGATTCGATAACAAATGACGCAAACGGACGGATTTCTCAGGTTTTTACTAGATATGAACACTTTTCACATTCTCCCGTGCAACTCGGCTGCTAGTCCTCCTTTCATGCATAATCTTAAGGTCATAGCTCATGTCCAAGGCACCAAAGCCAGCTAAAAAGTCAATAACGATATCTAAAACTTGAATTGTACTATTTCTTACTGGCTATTACATCATCTTAGTAGCTTCATCTGTGTTCTACTATGGTCCGTTTAGTTTCTCCGAATACCGCAGTGCGCGACATAGCTTTGCAGACGATAAGTACAACCGTTCAGAGAGAAGAGCGGCCAATGTGACGATCTGGCTTTAAGTCGATTCGATAACAAATGACGAAAACGGACGGATTTCTCAGATTTTTAATACATATGAACACTTTTCACATTCTCCCGTGCAACTCGGCTGCTAGTCCTCCTTTCATGCAGAATCTTAAGGTCCTAGCTCATGTCCAAGGCACCAAAGCCAGCTAAAAAGTCAATAATCGATACCTAAAACTTGAATTGGACTACTTCTTACTGGCTATTACATCAACTTAGAACCTTCATCTATGTTCTACTACGGTGCTTTTAGTTTCTCCGCATACCGCAGCACGCGACATAGTTTTGCAGACGATAAGTACAACCGTTTCAGAGAGAAGAGCGGCCAATGTGACGATCTGGCTTTAAGTCGATTGGATAAAAAAATGACGAAAACGGACGGATTTCTAAGGTTTTTACTACATATGAACACTTTTCACATTCTCCCGGGCAACTCGGCTGCTAGTCCTTCTTTCATGCAGAATCTTAAGGTCCTAGATCATGTCCAAGGCACCAAAGCCAGCTAAAAAGTCAATAATCAATATCTAAAACTTGAATAGTACTACTACTTACTGGCTATTACATCAACTTAGAAGCTTCATCTGTGTTCTGCTATGGTGCGTTTAGTGTCTCCGAATACCGCAGTACGCGACATAGCTTTGCAGACGATAAGTACAACCGTTTCAGAGAGCAGAGCGGCCAATGTGACGATTTGGCTTTAAGTCGATTCGATAACAAATGACGAAAACGGACGGATTTCTCAGGTTTTTACTACATATAAACACTTTTCACATTCTCCCGTGCAACTCGGCTGCTAGTCCTCCTTTCATGCAGAATCGTAAGGTCCTAGCTCTTGTCCAAGTCACCAAAGCCAGCTAAAAAGTCAATAATCGATACCTAAAACTTGAATTGTACTAGTTCTTACTGGCTATTACATCAACTTAGAAGCTTTATCTGTGTTCTACTATGGTGTTTTTAGTGTCTCCGAATACCGCAGTACGTGACATAGCTTTGCAGACGATAAGTACAACCGTTTCAGAGAGAAGAGCGGCCAATGTGACCATCTGGCTTTAAGTCGATTCGATAACAAATGACGAAAACGGACGGATTTCTCAGGTTTTTACTACATATGAACACTTTTCACATTGTCCCGTGCAACTCGGCTGCTAGTCCTCCTTTCATGCAGAATCTTAAGGTCCTAGCTCATGTCCAAGTCACCAAAGCCAGCTAAAAAGTCAATAATCGATACCTAAAACTTGAATTGGACTACTTCTTACTGGCTATTACATCAACTTAGAACCTTCATCTATGTGCTACTACGGTGCGTTTAGTTTCTCCGCATACCGCAGCACGCGACATAGTTTTGCAGACGATAAGTACAACCGTTTCAGAGAGAAGAGCGGCCAATGTGACGATCTGGCTTTAACTCGATTGGATAAAAAATGACGAAAACGGACGGATTTCTCAGGTTTTTACTACATATGAACACTTTTCACATTCTCCCGGGCAACTCGGCTGCTAGTCCTTCTTTCATGCAGAATCTTATGGTCATAGATCATGTCCAAGGCCCCAAAGCCAGCTAAAGAGTCAATAATCAATATCTAAAACTTGAATTGTACTACTTCTTACTGGCTATTACATCAACTTAGAAGCTTCATCTGTGTTCTACTATGGTGCTTTTAGTGTCTCCGCATATCGCAGCACGCGACATAGCTTTGCAGACGATAAGTACAACGGTTTCAGAGAGAAGAGCGGCATATGTGACGATCTGGCTTTAAGTCGATTCGATAACAAATGACGAAAACGGACGGATTTCTCAGGTTTTTACTACATATGAACATTTTTCACATTCTCCCGTGCAACTCGGCTGCTAGTCCTCCTTTCATGCATAATCTTAAGGTCATAGCTCATGTCCAAGGCACCAAAGCCAGCTAAAAAGTCAATAACGATATCTAAAACTTGAATTGTACTATTTCTTACTGGCTATTACATCATCTTAGAAGCTTCATCTGTGTTCTACTATGGTGCGTTTAGTGTCTCCGAATACCGCAGTACGCGACATAGCTTTGCAGACGATAAGTACAACCGTTCAGAGAGAAGAGCGGCCAATGTGACGATCTAGCTTTAAGTCGATTCGATAACAAATGACGAAAACGGACGGATTTCTCAGGTTTTTACTACATATAAACACTTTTCACATTCTCCCGTGCAACTCGGCTGCTAGTCCTCATTTCATGCAGAATCGTAAGGTCCTAGCTCTTGTCCAAGTCACCAAAGCCAGCTAAAAAGTCAACATTCGATACCTAAAACTTGAATTGTACTAGTTCTTACTGGCTATTACATCAACTTAGAAGCTTTATCTGTGTTCTACTATGGTGTTTTTAGTGTCTCCGAATACCGCAGTACGTGACATAGCTTTGCAGACGATAAGTACAACCGTTTCAGAGAGAAGAGCGGCCAATGTGACGATCTGGCTTTAAGTCGATTCGATAACAAATGACGAAAACGGACGGATTTCTCAGGTTTTTACTACATATGAACACTTCACATTCTCCCGTGCAACTCGGCTGCTAGTCCTCCTTTCATGCAGAATCTTAAGGTCCTAGCTCATGTCCAAGTCACCAAAGCCATCTAAAAAGTCAATAATCGATACCTAAAACTTGAATTGGACTACTTCTTACTGGCTATTACATCAACTTAGAACCTTCATCTATGTTCTACTACGGTGCGTTTAGTTTCTCCGCATACCGCAGCACGCGACATAGTTTTGCAGACGATAAGTACAACCCTTTCAGAGAGAAGAGCGGCCAATGTGACGATCTGGCTTTAACTCGATTGGATAAAAAAATGACGAAAACGGACGGATTTCTCAGGTTTTTACTACATATGAACACTTTTCACATTCTCCCGGGCAACTCGGCTGCTAGTCCTTCTTTCATGCAGAATCTTAAGGTCCTAGATCATGTCCAAGGCCCCAAAGCCAGCTAAAGAGTCAATAATCAATATCTAAAACTTGAATTGTACTACTTCTTACTGGCTATTACATCAACTTAGAAGCTTCATCTGTGTTCTACTATAGTGCTTTTAGTGTCTCCGCATATCGCAGCACGCGACATAGCTTTGCAGACGATAAGTACAACGGTTTCAGAGAGAAGAGCGGCATATGTGACGATCTGGCTTTAAGTCGATTCGATAACAAATGACGCAAACGGACGGATTTCTCAGGTTTTTACTAGATATGAACACTTTTCACATTCTTCCGTGCAACTCGGCTGCTAGTCCTCTTTTCATGCATAATCTTAAGGTCATAGCTCATGTCCAAGGCACCAAAGCCAGCTAAAAAGTCAATAACGATATCTAAAACTTGAATTGTACTATTTCTTACTGGCTATTACATCGTCTTAGAAGCTTCATCTGTGTTCTACTATGGTGCGTTTAGTGTCTCCGAATACCGCAGTACGCGACATAGCTTTGCAGACGATAAGTACATCCGTTCAGAGAGAAGAGCGGCCAATGTGACGATCTGGCTTTAAGTCGATTCGATAACAAATGACGAAAACGGACGGATTTCTCAGATTTTTAATACATATAAACACTTTTCACATTCTCCCGTGCAACTCGGCTGCTAGTCCTCCTTTCATGCAGAATCTTAAGGTCCTAGCTCATGTCCAAGTCACCAAAGCCAGCTAAAAAGTCAATAATCGATACCTAAAACTTGAATTGGACTACTTCTTACTGGCTATTACATCAACTTAGATGCTTCATCTGTGTTCTACTATGGTATTTTTAGTGTCTCCGCATACCGCAGCACGCGACATAGCTTTGCAGACGATAAGTACAACCGTTTTAGAGAGAAGTGCGGCCAATGTTACGATCTGGCTTTAAGTCAATTCGATAACAAATGACGAAAACGGACGGATTTCTCAGGTTTTTACTACATATGAACACTTTTTACATTCTCCCGTGCAACTCGGCTGCTAGTCCTCCTTTTATGCAGAATCTTAAGGTCCTAGCTCATGTCCAAGGCACCAAAGCCAGCTAAAAAATCAATAATCGATACCTAAAACTTGAATTGGACTACTTCTTACTGGCTATTACATCAACTTAGAACCTTCATCAATGTTCTACTACGGTGCTTTTAGTTTCTCCGCATACCGCAGCACGCGACACAGCTTTGCGGACGATAAGTACAACCGTTTTAGAGAGAAGAGCGGCCAATGTTACGATCTGGCTTTAAGTCGATTCGATAACAAATGACGAAAACGGACGGATGTGTCAGGTTTTTACTACATATGAACACTTTTCACATTCTCCCGTGCAACTCGGCAGCTAGTCCTCCTTTTATGCAGAATCTTAAGGACCTAGCTCATGTCCAAGTCTCCAAAGCCACCTAAAAAGTCAATAATCGATACCTAAAACTTGAATTCTACTACATCTTACTGGCTATTACATCAACTTAGAAGCTTCATCTGTGTTCTACTATGGTGCGTTTAGTGTCTCCGAATACCGCAGTACGCGACATAGCTTTGCAGACGATAAGTACAACCGTTTCAGAGAGCAGAGCGGCCAATGTGACGATTTGGCTTTAAGTCGATTCGATAACAAATGACGAAAACGGACGGATTTCTCAGGTTTTTACTACATATAAATACTTTTCACATTCTCCCGTGCAACTCGGCTGCTAGTCCTCCTTTCATGCAGAATCTTAAGGTCCTAGCTCATGTCCAAGTCACCAAAGCCATCTAAAAAGTCAATAATCGATACCTAAAACTTGAATTGGACTACTTCTTACTGGCTATTACATCAACTTAGATGCTTCATCTATGTTCTACTACGGTGCTTTTAGTTTCTCCGCATACCGCAGCACGCGACACAGCTTTGCAGACGATAAGTACAACCGTTTTAGAGAGAAGAGCGGCTAATGTTACGATCTGGCTTTAAGTCGATTCGATAACAAATGAAGAAAACGGACGGATTTCTCAGGTTTTTACTACATATGAACACTTTTCACATTCTCCCGTGCAACTCGGCTGCTAGTCCTCCTTTCATGCAGAATCGTAAGGTCCTAGCTCATGTCCAAGGCACCAAAGCCAGCTAAAAAGTCAATAATCGATACCTAAAACTGGAAATGGACTACTTCTTACTGGCTATTACATCAACTTAGAAGCTTCATCTGTGTTCTACTATGGTGCTTTTAGTGTCTCCGCATATCGCAGCACGCGACATAGCTTTGCAGACGATAAGTACAACGGTTTCAGAGAGAAGAGCGGCATATGTGACGATCTGGCTTTAAGTCGATTCGATAACAAATGACGCAAACGGACGGATTTCTCAGGATTTTACTAGATATGAACACTTTTCACATTCTCCCGTGCAACTCGGCTGCTAGTCCTCCTTTCATGCATAATCTTAAGGTCATAGCTCATGTCCAAGGCACCAAAGCCAGCTAAAAAGTCAATAACGATATCTAAAACTTGAATTGTACTATTTCTTACTGGCTATTACATCATCTTAGTAGCTTCATCTGTGTTCTACTATGGTCCGTTTAGTGTCTCCGAATACCGCAGTACGCGACATAGCTTTGCAAACGATAAGTACAACCGTTCAGAGAGAAGAGCGGCCAATGTGACGATCTGGCTTTAAGTCGATTCGATAACAAATGACGAAAACGGACGGATTTCTCAGATTTTTAATACATATGAACACTTTTCACATTCTCCCGTGCAACTCGGCTGCTAGTCCTCCTTTCACGCAGAATCTTAAGGTCCTAGCTCATGTCCAAGTCACCAAAGCCAGCTAAAAAGTCAATAATCGATACCTAAAACTGGAAATGGACTACTTCTTACTGGCTATTACATCAACTTAGATGCTTCATCTGTGTTCTACTATGGTGATTTTAGTGTCTCCGCATACCGCAGCACGCGACATAGCTTTGCAGACGATAAGTACAACCGTTTTAGAGAGAAGTGCGGCCAATGTTACGATCTGGCTTTAAGTCGATTCGATAACAAATGACGAAAACGGACGGATTTCTCAGGTTTTTACTACATATGAACACTTTTCACATTCTCCCGTGCAACTCGGCTGCTAGTCCTCCTTTTATGCAGAATCTTAAGGTCCTAGCTCATGTCCAAGGCACCAAAGCCAGCTAAAAAGTCAATAATCGATACCTAAAACTTGAATTGGACTACTTCTTACTGTCTATTACATCAACTTATAACCTTCATCTATGTTCTACTACGGTGCTTTTAGTTTCTCCGCATACCGCAGCACGCGACATAGTTTTGCAGACGATACGTACAACCGTTTCAGAGAGAAGAGCGGCCAATGTCACGATCTGGCTTTAAGTCGATTGGATAAAAAAATGACGAAAACGGACGGATTTCTAAGGTTAATACTACAGATGAACACTTTTCACATTCTGCCGGGCAACTCGGCTGCTAGTCCTTCTTTCATGCAGAATCTTAAGGTCCTAGATCATGTCCAAGGCACCAAAGCCAGCTAAAAAGTCAATAATCAATATCTAAAACTTGAATAGTACTACTACTTACTGGCTATTACATCAACTTAGAAGCTTCATCTGTGTTCTACTATGGTGCGTTTAGTGTCTCCGTATACCGCAGTACGCGACATAGCTTTGCAGACGATAAGTACAACCGTTTCAGAGAGCAGAGCGGCCAATGTGACGATTTGGCTTTAAGTCGATTCGATAACAAATGACGAAAACGGTCGCATTTCTCAGGTTTTTACTACATATAAACACTTTTCACATTCTCCCGTGCAACTCGGCTGCTAGTCCTCCTTTCATGCAGAATCGTAAGGTCCTAGCTCTTGTCCAAGTCACCAAAGCCAGCTAAAAAGTCAATAATCGATACCTAAAACTTGAATTGTACTAGTTCTTACTGGCTATTACATCAACTTAGAAGCTTTATCTGTGTTCTACTATGGTGTTTTTAGTGTCTCCGAATACCGCAGTACGTGACATAGCTTTGCAGACGATAAGTACAACCGTTTCAGAGAGAAGAGCGGCCAATGTGACCATCTGGCTTTAAGTCGATTCGATAACAAATGACGAAAACGGACGGATTTTTCAGGTTTTTACTACATATGAACACTTTTCACATTCTCCCGTGCAACTCGGCTGCTAGTCCTCCTTTCATGCAGAATCTTAAGGTCCTAGCTCATGTCCAAGTCACCAAAGCCATCTAAAAAGTCAATAATCGATACCTAAAACTTGAATTGGACTACTTCTTACTGGCTATTACATCAACTTAGAACCTTCATCTATGTTCTACTACGGTGCGTTTAGTTTCTCCGCATACCGCAGCACGCGACATAGTTTTGCAGACGATAAGTACAACCGTTTCAGAGAGAAGAGCGGCCAATGTGACGATCTGGCTTTAACTCGATTGGATAAAAAGATGACGAAAACGGACGGATTTCTCAGGTTTTTACTACATATGAACACTTTTCACATTCTCCCGGGCAACTCGGCTGCTAGTCCTTCTTTCATGCAGAATCTTAAGGTCCTAGATCATGTCCAAGGCCCCAAAGCCAGCTAAAGAGTCAATAATCAATATCTAAAACTTGAATTGTAGTACTTCTTACTGGCTATTACATCAACTTAGAAGCTTCATCTGTGTTCTACTATGGTGCTTTTAGTGTCTCCGCATATCGCAGCACGCGACATAGCTTTGCAGACGATAAGTACAACGGTTTCAGAGAGAAGAGCGGCATATGTGACGATCTGGCTTTAAGTCGATTCGATAACAAATGACGCAAACGGACGGATTTCTCAGGTTTTTACTAGATATGAACACTTTTCACATTCTCCCGTGCAACTCGGCTGCTAGTCCTCCTTTCATGCATAATCTTAAGGTCATAGCTCATGTCCAAGGCACCAAAGCCAGCTAAAAAGTCAATAACGATATCTAAAACTTGAATTGTACTATTTCTTACTGGCTATTACATCATCTTAGAAGCTTCATCTGTGTTCTACTATGGTGCGTTTAGTGTCTCCGAATACCGCAGTACGCGACATAGCTTTGCAGACGATAAGTACAACCGTTCAGAGAGAAGAGCGGCCAATGTGACGATCTGGCTTTAAGTCGATTCGATAACAAATGACGAAAACGGACGGATTTCTCAGGTTTTTACTACATATAAACACTTTTCACATTCTCCCGTGCAACTCGGCTGCTAGTCCTCCTTTCATGCAGAATCGTAAGGTCCTAGCTCTTGTCCAAGTCACCAAAGCCAGCTAAAAAGTCAATATTCGATACCTAAAACTTGAATTGTACTAGTTCTTACTGGCTATTACATCAACTTAGAAGCTTTATCTGTGTTCTACTATGGTGTTTTTGGTGTCTCCGAATACCGCAGTACGTGACATAGCTTTGCAGACGATAAGTACAAACGTTTCAGAGAGAAGAGCGGCCAATGTGACGATCTGGCTTTAAGTCGATTCGATAACAAATGACGAAAACGGACGGATTTCTCAGGTTTTTACTACATATGAACACTTTTCACATTCTCCCGTGCAACTCTGCTCCTAGTCCTCCTTTCATGCAGAATCTTAAGGTCCTAGCTCATGTCCAAGTCACCAAAGCCATCTAAAAAGTCAATAATCGATACCTAAAACTTGAATTGGACTACTTCTTACTGGCTATTACATCAACTTAGATGCTTCATCTGTGTTCTACTATGGTATTTTTAGTGTCTCCGCATACCGCAGCACGCGACATAGCTTTGCAGACGATAAGTACAACCGTTTTAGAGAGCAGAGCGGCCAATGTTACGATCTGGCTTTAAGTCGATTCGATAACAAATGACGAAAACGGACGGATTTCTCAGGTTTTTACTACATATGAACACTTTTCACATTCTCCCGTGCAACTCGGCTGCTAGTCCTCCTTTTATGCAGAATCTTAAGGTCCTAGCTCATGTCCAAGGCACCAAAGCCAGCCAAAAAGTCAATAATCGATACCTAAAACTTGAATTGGACTACTTCTTTCTGGCTATTACATCAACTTAGAACCTTCATCAATGTTCTACTACGGTGCTTTTACTTTCTCCGCATACCGCAGCACGCGACACAGCTTTGCAGACGATAAGTACAACCGTTTTAGAGAGAAGAGCGGCCAATGTTACGATCTGGCTTTAAGTCGATTCGATAACAAATGACGAAAACGGACGGATGTCTCAGGTTTTTACTACATATGAACACTTTTCACATTCTCCCGTGCAACTCGGCAGCTAGTCCTCCTTTTATGCAGAATCTTAAGGTCCTAGCTCATGTCCAAGGCACCAAAGCCAGCTAAAAAGTCAATAATCGATACCTAAAACTTGAATTGGACTACTTCTTACTGGCTACTACATCAACTTAGAACCTTCATCTATGTTCTACTACGGTGCTTTTAGTTTCTCCGCATACCGCAGCACGCGACATAGTTTTGCAGACGATAAGTACAACCGTTTCAGAGAGAAGAGCGGCCAATGTGACGATCTGGCTTTAAGTAGATTGGATAAAAAAATGACGAAAGGACGGGGGGGGGGGGGGGGGGACGGGGGGGGGGGGGGGGGGGGAGGATTTCTAAGGTTTTTACTACATATGAACACTTTTCGCATTCTCCCGGGCAACTCGGCTGCTAGTCCTTCTTTCATGCAGAATCTTAAGGTCCTAGATCATGTCCAAGGCACCAAAGCCAGCTAAAAAGTCAATAATCAATATCTAAAACTTGAATAGTACTACTACTTACTGGCTATTACATCAACTTAGAAGCTTCATCTGTGTTCTACTATGGTGCGTTTAGTGTCTCCGAATACCGCAGTACGCGACATAGCTTTGCAGACGATAAGTACAACCGTTTCAGAGAGCAGAGCGGCCAATGTGACGATTTGGCTTTAAGTCGATTCGATAACAAATGACGAAAACGGACGGATTTCTCAGGTTTTTACTACATATAAACACTTTTCACATTCTCCCGTGCAACTCGGCTGCTAGTCCTCCTTTCATGCAGAATCGTAAGGTCCTAGCTCTTGTCCAAGTCACCAAAGCCAGCTAAAAAGTCAATAATCGATACCTAAAACTTGAATTGTACTAGTTCTTACTGGCTATTACATCAACTTAGAAGCTTTATCTGTGTTCTACTATGGTGTTTTTAGTGTCTCCGAATACCGCAGTACGTGACATAGCTTTGCAGACGATAAGTACAACCGTTTCAGAGAGAAGAGCGGCCAATGTGACCATCTGGCTTTAAGTCGATTCGATAACTAATGACGAAAACGGACGGATTTTTCAGGTTTTTACTACATATGAACACTTTTCACATTCTCCCGTGCAACTCGGCTGCTAGTCCTCCTTTCATGCAGAATCTTAAGGTCCTAGCTCATGTCCAAGTCACCAAAGCCATCTAAAAAGTCAATAATCGATACCTAAAACTTGAATTGGACTACTTCTTACTGGCTATTACATCAACTTAGAACCTTCATCTATGTTCTACTACGGTGCGTTTAGTTTCTCCGCATACCGCAGCACGCGACATAGTTTTGCAGACGATAAGTACAACCGTTTCAGAGAGAAGAGCGGCCAATGTGACGATCTGGCTTTAACTCGATTGGATAAAAAGATGACGAAAACGGACGGATTTCTCAGGTTTTTACTACATATGAACACTTTTCACATTCTCCCGGGCAACTCGGCTGCTAGTCCTTCTTTCATGCAGAATCTTAAGGTCCTAGATCATGTCCAAGGCCCCAAAGCCAGCTAAAGAGTCAATAATCAATATCTAAAACTTGAATTGTACTACTTCTTACTGGCTATTACATCAACTTAGAAGCTTCATCTGTGTTCTACTATGGTGCTTTTAGTGTCTCCGCATATCGCAGCACGCGACATAGCTTTGCAGACGATAAGTACAACGGTTTCAGAGAGAAGAGCGGCATATGTGACGATCTGGCTTTAAGTCGATTCGATAACAAATGACGCAAACGGACGGATTTCTCAGGTTTTTACTAGATATGAACACTTTTCACATTCTCCCGTGCAACTCGGCTGCTAGTCCTCCTTTCATGCATAATCTTAAGGTCATAGCTCATGTCCAAGGCACCAAAGCCAGCTAAAAAGTCAATAACGATATCTAAAACTTGAATTGTACTATTTCTTACTGGATATTACATCATCTTAGAAGCTTCATCTGTGTTCTACTATGGTGCGTTTAGTGTCTCCGAATACCGCAGTACGCGACATAGCTTTGCAGACGATAAGTACAACCGTTCAGAGAGAAGAGCGGCCAATGTGACGATCTGGCTTTAAGTCGATTCGATAACAAATGACGAAAACGGACGGATTTCTCAGGTTTTTACTACATATAAACACTTTTCACATTCTCCCGTGCAACTCGGCTGCTAGTCCTCCTTTCATGCAGAATCGTAAGGTCCTAGCTCTTGTCCAAGTCACCAAAGCCAGCTAAAAAGTCAATATTCGATACCTAAAACTTGAATTGTACTAGTTCTTACTGGCTATTACATCAACTTAGAAGCTTTATCTGTGTTCTACTATGGTGTTTTTAGTGTCTCCGAATACCGCAGTACGTGACATAGCTTTGCAGACGATAAGTACAACCGTTTCAGAGAGAAGAGCGGCCAATGTGACGATCTGGCTTTAAGTCGATTCGATAACAAATGACGAAAACGGACGGATTTCTCAGGTTTTTACTACATATGAACACTTTTCACATTCTCCCGTGCAACTCGGCTGCTAGTCCTCCTTTCATGCAGAATCTTAAGGTCCTAGCTCATGTCCAAGTCACCAAAGCCATCTAAAAAGTCAATAATCGATACCTAAAACTTGAATTGGACTACTTCTTACTGGCTATTACATCAACTTAGATGCTTCATCTGTGTTCTACTATGGTATTTTTAGTGTCTCCGCATACCGCAGCACGCGACATAGCTTTGCAGACGATAAGTACAACCGTTTTAGAGAGCAGAGCGGCCAATGTTACGATCTGGCTTTAAGTCGATTCGATAACAAATGACGAAAACGGACGGATTTCTCAGGTTTTTACTACATATGAACACTTTTTACATTCTCCCGTGCAACTCGGCTGCTAGTCCTCCTTTTATGCAGAATCTTAAGGTCCTAGCTCATGTCCAAGGCACCAAAGCCAGCCAAAAAGTCAATAATCGATACCTAAAACTTGAATTGGACTACTTCTTTCTGGCTATTACATCAACTTAGAACCTTCATCAATGTTCTACTACGGTGCTTTTAGTTTCTCCGCATACCGCAGCACGCGACACAGCTTTGCAGACGATAAGTACAACCGTTTTAGAGAGAAGAGCGGCCAATGTTACGATCTGGCTTTAAGTCGATTCGATAACAAATGACAAAAACGGACGGATGTCTCAGGTTTTTACTACATATGAACACTTTTCACATTCTCCCGTGCAACTCGGCAGCTAGTCCTCCTTTCATGCAGAATCTTAGGGTCATAGCCCATATCCAAGGCACCAAAGCCCGCTAAAAAGTCAATAACGATATCTAAAACTTGAATTGGACTACTTCTTACTGGCTACTACATCAACTTAGAACCTTCATCTATGTTCTACTACGGTGCTTTTAGTTTCTCCGCATACCGCAGCACGCGACATAGTTTTGCAGACGATAAGTACAACCGTTTCAGAGAGAAGAGCGGCCAATGTGACGATCTGGCTTTAAGTAGATTGGATAAAAAAATGACGAAAACGGACGGATTTCTAAGGTTTTTACTACATATGAACACTTTTCGCATTCTCCCGGGCAACTCGGCTGCTAGTCCTTCTTTCATGCAGAATCTTAAGGTCCTAGATCATGTCCAAGGCACCAAAGCCAGCTAAAAAGTCAATAATCAATATCTAAAACTTGAATAGTACTACTACTTACTGGCTATTACATCAACTTAGAAGCTTCATCTGTGTTCTACTATGGTGCGTTTAGTGTCTCCGAATACCGCAGTACGCGACATAGCTTTGCAGACGATAAGTACAACCGTTTCAGAGAGCAGAGCGGCCAATGTGACGATTTGGCTTTAAGTCGATTCGATAACAAATGACGAAAACGGACGGATTTCTCAGGTTTTTACTACATATAAACACTTTTCACATTCTCCCGTGCAACTCGGCTGCTAGTCCTCCTTTCATGCAGAATCGTAAGGTCCTAGCTCTTGTCCAAGTCACCAAAGCCAGCTAAAAAGTCAATAATCGATACCTAAAACTTGAATTGTACTAGTTCTTACTAGCTATTACATCAACTTAGAAGCTTTATCTGTGTTCTACTATGGTGTTTTTAGTGTCTCCGAATACCGCAGTACGTGACATAGCTTTGCAGACGATAAGTACAACCGTTTCAGAGAGAAGAGCGGCCAATGTGACCATCTGGCTTTAAGTCGATTCGATAACAAATGACGAAAACGGACGGATTTCTCAGGTTTTTACTACATATGAACACTTTTCACATTCTCCCGTGCAACTCGGCTGCTAGTCCTCCTTTCATGCAGAATCTTAAGGTCCTAGCTCATGTCCAAGTCACCAAAGCCATCTAAAAAGTCAATAATCGATACCTAAAACTTGAATTGGACTACTTCTTACTGGCTATTACATCAACTTAGATGCTTCATCTATGTTCTACTACGGTGCTTTTAGTTTCTCCGCATACCGCAGCACGCGACAAAGCTTTGCAGACGATAAGTACAACCGTTTTAGAGAGAAGAGCGGCTAATGTTACGATCTGGCTTTAAGTCGATTCGATAACAAATGACGAAAACGGACGGATTTCTCAGGTTTTTACTACATATGAACACTTTTCACATTCTCCCGTGCAACTCGGCTGCTAGTCCTCCTTTCATGCAGAATCTTAAGGTCCTAGCTCATGTCCAAGGCACCAAAGCCAGCTAAAAAGTCAATAATCGATACCTAAAACTTGAATTGGACTACTTCTTACTGGCTATTACATCAACTTAGAACCTTCATCTATGTTCTCCTACGGTGCGTTTAGTTTCTCCGCATACCGCAGCACGCGACATAGTTTTGCAGACGATAATTACAACCGTTTCAGAGAGAAGAGCGGCCAATGTGACGATCTGGCTTTAACTCGATTGGATAAAAAAATGACGAAAACGGACGGATTTCTCAGGTTTTTACTACATATGAACACTTTTCACATTCTCCCGGGCAACTCGGCTGCTAGTCCTTCTTTCATGCAGAATCTTAAGGTCCTAGATCATGTCCAAGGCACCAAAGCCAGCTAAAAAGTCAATAATCAATATCTAAAACTTGAATTGTACTACTTCTTACTGGCTATTACATCAACTTAGAAGCTTCATCTGTGTTCTACTATGGTGCGTTTAGTGTCTCCGAATACCGCAGTACGCGACATAGCTTTGCAGACGATAAGTACAACCGTTTCAGAGAGCAGAGCGGCCAATGTGACGATTTGGCTTTAAGTCGATTCGATAACAAATGACGAAAACGGACGGATTTCTCAGGTTTTTACTACATATGAACACTTTTCACATTCTCCCGTGCAACTCGGCTGCTAGTCCTCCTTTCATGCAGAATCTTAAGGTCCTAGCTCATGTCCAAGTCACCAAAGCCATCTAAAAAGTCAATAATCGATACCTAAAACTTGAATTGGACTACTTCTTACTGGCTATTACATCAACTTAGATGCTTCATCTGTGTTCTACTATGGTATTTTTAGTGTCTCCGCATACCGCAGCACGCGACATAGCTTTGCAGACGATAAGTACAACCGTTTTAGAGAGCAGAGCGGCCAATGTTACGATCTGGCTTTAAGTCGATTCGATAACAAATGACGAAAACGGACGGATTTCTCAGGTTTTTACTACATATGAACACTTTCCACATTCTCCCGTGCAACTCGGCTGCTAGTCCTCCTTTTATGCAGAATCTTAAGGTCCTAGCTCATGTCCAAGGCACCAAAGCCAGCTAAAAAGTCAATAATCGATACCTAAAACTTGAATTGGACTACTTCTTTCTGGCTATTACATCAACTTAGAACCTTCATCAATGTTCTACTACGGTGCTTTTAGTTTCTCCGCATACCGCAGCACGCGACACAGCTTTGCAGACGATAAGTACAACCGTTTTAGAGAGAAGAGCGGCCAATGTTACGATCTGGCTTTAAGTCGATTCGATAACAAATGACGAAAACGGACGGATGTCTCAGGTTTTTACTACATATGAACACTTTTCACATTCTCCCGTGCAACTCGGCAGCTAGTCCTCCTTTTATGCAGAATCTTAAGGTCCTAGCTCATGTCCAAGGCACCAAAGCCAGCTAAAAAGTCAATAATCGATACCTAAAACTTGAATTGGACTACTTCTTACTGGCTACTACATCAACTTAGAACCTTCATCTATGTTCTACTACGGTGCTTTTAGTTTCTCCGCATACCGCAGCACGCGACATAGTTTTGCAGACGATAAGTACAACCGTTTCAGAGAGAAGAGCGGCCAATGTGACGATCTGGCTTTAAGTAGATTGGATAAAAAAATGACGAAAACGGACGGATTTCTAAGGTTTTTACTACATATGAACACTTTTCACATTCTCCCGGGCAACTCGGCTGCTAGTCCTTCTTTCATGCAGAATCTTAAGGTCCTAGATCATGTCCAAGGCACCAAAGCCAGCTAAAAAGTCAATAATCGATACCTAAAACTTGAATTGTACTACTTCTTACTGGCTATTACATCAACTTAGAAGCTTCATCTGTGTTCTACTATGGTGCGTTTAGTGTCTCCGAATACCGCAGTACGCGACATAGCTTTGCAGACGAAAAGTACAACCGTTTCAGAGAGCAGAGCGGCCAATGTGACGATTTGGCTTTAAGTCGATTCGATAACAAATGACGAAAACGGACGGATTTCTCAGGTTTTTACTACATATAAACACTTTTCACATTCTCCCGTGCAACTCGGCTGCTAGTCCTCCTTTCATGCAGAATCGTAAGGTCCTAGCTCTTGTCCAAGTCACCAAAGCCAGCTAAAAAGTCAATAATCGATACCTAAAACTTGAATTGTACTAGTTCTTACTAGCTATTACATCAACTTAGAAGCTTTATCTGTGTTCTACTATGGTGTTTTTAGTGTCTCCGAATACCGCAGTACGTGACATAGCTTTGCAGACGATAAGTACAACCGTTTCAGAGAGAAGAGCGGCCAATGTGACGATCTGGCTTTAAGTCGATTCGATAACAAATGACGAAAACGGACGGATTTCTCAGGTTTTTACTACATATGAACACTTTTCACATACTCCCGTGCAACTCGGCTGCTAGTCCTCCTTTCATGCAGAATCTTAAGGTCCTAGCTCATGTCCAAGTCACCAAAGCCATCTAAAAAGTCAATAATCGATACCTAAAACTTGAATTGGACTACTTCTTACTGGCTATTACATCAACTTAGATGCTTCATCTATGTTCTACTACGGTGCTTTTAGTTTCTCCGCATTCCGCAGCACGCGACACAGCTTTGCAGACGAAAAGTACAACCGTTTCAGAGAGCAGAGCGGCCAATGTGACGATTTGGCTTTAAGTCGATTCGATAACAAATGACGAAAACGGACGGATTTCTCAGGTTTTTACTACATATGAACACTTTTTACATTCTCCCGTGCAACTCGGCTGCTAGTCCTCCTTTTATGCAGAATCTTAAGGTCCTAGCTCATGTCCAAGGCACCAAAGCCAGCTAAAAAGTCAATAATCGATACCTAAAACTTGAATTGGACTACTTCTTTCTGGCTATTACATCAACTTAGAACCTTCATCAATGTTCTACTACGGTGCTTTTAGTTTCTCCGCATACCGCAGCACGCGACACAGCTTTGCAGACGATAAGTACAACCGTTTTAGAGAGAAGAGCGGCCAATGTTACGATCTGGCTTTAAGTCGATTCGATAACAAATGACGAAAACGGACGGATGTCTCAGGTTTTTACTACATATGAACACTTTTCACATTCTCCCGTGCAACTCGGCAGCTAGTCCTCCTTTTATGCAGAATCTTAAGGTCCTAGCTCATGTCCAAGGCACCAAAGCCAGCTAAAAAGTCAATAATCGATACCTAAAACTTGAATTGGACTACTTCTTACTGGCTACTACATCAACTTAGAACCTTCATCTATGTTCTACTACGGTGCTTTTAGTTTCTCCGCATACCGCAGCACGCGACATAGTTTTGCAGACGATAAGTACAACCGTTTCAGAGAGAAGAGCGGCCAATGTGACGATCTGGCTTTAAGTAGATTGGATAAAAAAATGACGAAAACGGACGGATTTCTAAGGTTTTTACTACATATGAACACTTTTCACATTCTCCCGGGCAACTCGGCTGCTAGTCCTTCTTTCATGCAGAATCTTAAGGTCCTAGATCATGTCCAAGGCACCAAAGCCAGCTAAAAAGTCAATAATCGATACCTAAAACTTGAATTGTACTACTTCTTACTGGCTATTACATCAACTTAGAAGCTTCATCTGTGTTCTACTATGGTGCGTTTAGTGTCTCCGAATACCGCAGTACGCGACATAGCTTTGCAGACGAAAAGTACAACCGTTTCAGAGAGCAGAGCGGCCAATGTGACGATTTGGCTTTAAGTCGATTCGATAACAAATGACGAAAACGGACGGATTTCTCAGGTTTTTACTACATATAAACACTTTTCACATTCTCCCGTGCAACTCGGCTGCTAGTCCTCCTTTCATGCAGAATCGTAAGGTCCTAGCTCTTGTCCAAGTCACCAAAGCCAGCTAAAAAGTCAATAATCGATACCTAAAACTTGAATTGTACTAGTTCTTACTAGCTATTACATCAACTTAGAAGCTTTATCTGTGTTCTACTATGGTGTTTTTAGTGTCTCCGAATACCGCAGTACGCGACATAGCTTTGCAGACGAAAAGTACAACCGTTTCAGAGAGCAGAGCGGCCAATGTGACGATTTGGCTTTAAGTCGATTCGATAACAAATGACGAAAACGGACGGATTTCTCAGGTTTTTACTACATATAAACACTTTTCACATTCTCCCGTGCAACTCGGCTGCTAGTCCTCTTTTCATGCAGAATCTTAAGGTCCTAGCTCATGTCCAAGGCACCAAAGCCAGCTAAAAAGTCAATAATCGATATCTAAAACTTGAATTGGACTACTTCTTACTGGCTATTACATCAACTTAGAACCTTCTTCTATGTTCTCCTACGGTGCGTTTAGTTTCTCCGCATACCGCAGCACGCGACATAGTTTTGCAGACGATAATTACAACCGTTTCAGAGAGAAGAGCGGCCAATGTGACGATTTGGCTTTAAGTCGATTCGATAACAAATGACAAAAACGGACGGATTTCTCAGGTTTTTACTACATATAAACACTTTTCACATTCTCCCGTGCAACTAGGCTGCTAGTCCTCCTTTCATGCAGAATCGTAAGTTCCTAGCTCATGTCCAAAGCACCAAAGCCAGCTAAAAAGTCATTAATCGATACCTAAAAATTGAATTGTACTAGTTCTTACTGGCTATTACATCAACTTAGAAGCTTTATCTGTGTTCTACTATGATGATTTTCGTGTCTCCGCATACCGCAGCATGCGACATAGCTTTGCAGACGATAAGTAAAGCCGTTTCAGAGAGAAGAGCGGCCAAGTGACGATCTGGCTTTAAGGCGATTCGATAACAAATGACGAAAACGGACGGATTTCTCAGGTTTTTACTACATATGAACACTTTTCACATTCTCCCGTGCAACTCTGCTCCTAGTCCTCCTTTTATGCAGAATCTTAAGGTCCTAGCTCATGTCCAAGGGACCAAAGCGAGCCAAAAAGTCAATAACCGATACCTAAAAATTGAATATTACAACTTCTTACTGGCTATTACATCATCTTAGAAGCTTCATCTGTGTTCTACTATGGTGTTTTTAGTGTCTCCGAATACCGCAGTACGTGACATAGCTTTGCAGACGATAAGTACAACCGTTTCAGAGAGAAGAGCGGCCAATGTGACCATCTGGCTTTAAGTCGATTCGATAACAAATGACGAAAACGGACGGATTTCTCAGGTTTTTACTACATGCGAACACTTTTCACATTCTCCCGTGCAACTCGGCTGCTAGTCCTCCTTTCATGCAGAATCTCAAGGTCCTAGCTCAAGTCCAAGGCACCAAGGCATCTAAAAGGTCAATAATCAATACTTAAAACTTGAATTGTACTACTTCTTACTGGCTATTACATCAACTTAGAAGCTTCATCTGAGTTCTACTATGGTGCTTTTTGTGTCTCCGCATACCGCAGCATCCGACATAGCTTTGCAGACGATAAGTACAACCGTTTCAGAGAGAAGAGCGGCCAATGTGACGATCTGGCTTTAAGTCGATTCGATAACAAATGACGAAAACGGACGGATTTCTCAGGTTTTTATTACATATGAACACTTTTCACATTCTACCGTGCAACTCGGTTGCTAGTGCTCCTTTCATATAGAACCTTAAGGTCCTGGCTCATGTCCAAGTCACCAAAGCCAGCTAAAAAACAATAATCGATACCTAAAACTTGAATTGGACTACTTCTTACTGGCTGTTACATCAACTTAGATGCTTCATCTGTGTTCTACTATGGTGATTTTAGTGTCTGCGCATACCGCAGCACGCGACATAGCTTTGCAGAAGATAAGTACAACCGTTTCAGAGAGAAGAGCGGCCAATGTGACTATCTGGCTAAAAGTGGATTCGATAACAAATGACGAAAACGGACGGATTTCTCAGGTTTTTACTACATATGAACACTTTTCACATTCTCCCGGGCAACTCGGCTGCTAGTCCTTCTTTCATGCAGAATCTTAAGGTCCTAGATCATGTCCAAGGCACCAAAGCCAGCTAAAAAGTCAATAATCAATATCTAAAACTTGAATTGTACTACTTCTTACTGGCTATTACATTAACTTAGAAGCTTCATCTGTGTTCTACTATGGTGCTTTTAGTGTCTCCGCATATCGCAGCACGCGACATAGCATTGCAGACGATAAGTACAACGGTTTCAGAGAGAAGAGCGGCAAATGTGACGATCTGGCTTTAAGTCGATTCGATAACAAATGACGCAAACGGACGGATTTCTCAGGTTTTTACTACATATGAACACTTTTCACATTCTCCCGTGCAACTCGGCTGCTAGTCCTCCTTTCATGCAGAATCTTAAGGTCCTAGCTCATGTCCAAGGCACCAAAGCCAGCTAAAAAGTCAATAACCGATACCTAAAACTAGAATTGTACTACTTCTTACTGGCTATTACATCAACTTAGAAGGTTGATCTGTGTTGTACTATGGTGATTTTAGTGTATCCGCATACCGCAGCACGCGACATAGCTTTGCAGACGATAAGTACATCCGTTTCAGAGAGAAGAGCGGCCAATGTTACGATCTGGCTTTAAGTCGATTCGATAACAAATGACGAAAACGGACGGATTTCTCAGGTTTTTACTACATATGAACAGTTTTCACATTCTCCCGTGCAACTCGGCTGCTAGTCCTCCTTTCATGCAGAATCTTAAGGTCCTAGCTCATGTCCAAGGCATCAAAGCCAGCTACAAAGTCAGTAATCGATAACTAAAACTTCAATTGTACTACTTCTTACAGGCTATTACATCAACTTAGAAGCTTCATCTGTGTTCTACTATGAAGCTTTTAGTGTCTCCGCATACCGCAGCACGCGACATAGCTTTGCAGACGATAAGTACAACCGTTTCAGAGAGAAGAGCGGTCAATGTGACGATCTGGCTTTAAGTCGATTCGATAACAAATGACGAAAACGGACGGAATTCTTGGGTTTTTACTACATATGAACACTTTTCACATTCTCCCGTGCAACTCGGCAGCTAGCACTTTGATGCAGAATCTTAAGGTCCTAGCTCATGTCCAAGGCACCAAAGCCAGCTAAAAAGTCAATAACCGATACCTAAAATTTGAATTGTACTACTTCTTACTGGCTATTACATCAACTTAGAAGCTTCATCTGTGTTCTACTATGGTGCTTTTAGTGTGTCCGCATACCGCAGCACGCGACATAGCTTTGTAGACGATAAGTGTAAATGACGAAATCGGACGAATTTCTCAGGTTTTTACTACATGCGAACACTTTTCACATTCTCCCGTGCAACTCGGCTGCTAGTCCTCCTTTCATGCAGAATCTTAAGGTCCTAGCTCATGTCCAAGGCATCAAAGCCAGCTACAAAGTCAGTAATCGATAACTAAAACTTCAATCGTACTACTTCTTACTGGCTATTACATCAACTTAGAAGCTTCATCTGTGTTCTACTATGGTGCTTTTAGTGTCTCCGCATACCGCAGCACGCGACATAGATTTGCAGACGATAAGTACAACCGTTTCAGAGAGAAGAGCGGTCAATGTGACGATCTGGCTTTAAGACGATTCGATAACAAATGACGAAAACGGACGGATTTCTTGGGTTTTTACTACAAATGAACACTTTCCAGATTCTCCCGCGCAACTCGGCTGCTAGTCCTCCTTTCATGCAGAATCTTAAGGTCATAGCTCATGTCCAAGGCACCGAAGCCAGCTAAATAGTCAATAATCGATACATAAAACTTGAATTGTACTACTTTTTACTGGCTATTGCATCAACTTAGAAGCTTCATTTGTGTTCTACTATGGTGCTTTTAGTGTCTTCGCATACCGCAGCACGCGACATAGCTTTGCAGACGATAAGTACAACGGATTCAGAGAGAAGAGCGGCCAATGTGACGATCTGGCTTTAAGTCGATTCGATAACAAATGACGAAAACGGACGGATTTCTCAGGTTTTTACTACGTATGAACACTTCTCACATTCACCCGTGCAACTCCTCTGCTAGTCCTCCTTTCATGCAGAATCTTAAGGTCCTACCTCATGTCCAAGGCATCAAAGCCAGCTAAAAAGTCAATAATCGATAACTAAAACTTGAATTGTACTACTTCTTACTGGCTATTACATCAACTTAGAAGCTTCATCTGTGTTTTACTATGAAGATTTTCTTGTCTCCGCATACCGCACCACGCGACATAGCTTTGCAGACGATAAGTACAACCGTTTCAGAGAGAAGAGCGGCCAATGTGACGATCTGGCTATAAGTCGATTCGATAACAAATGACGAAAACGGACGGATTTCTCAGGTTTTTACTACATGCGAACACTTTTCACATTCTCCCGTGCAACTCGGCTGCTAGTCCTCCTTTCATGCAGAATCTCAAGGTCCTAGCTCATGTCCAAGGCACCAAGGCAGCTAAAAGGTCAATAATCAATACTTAAAACTTGAATTGTACTACTTCTTACTGGCTATTACATCAACTTAGAAGCTTCATCTGTGTTCTACTATGGTGCTTTTTGTGTCTCCGCATACCGCAGCCTCCGACATAGCTTTGCAGACGATAAGTACAACCGTTTCAGAGAGAAGAGCGGTCAATGTGACGATCTGGCTTTAAGACGATTCGATAACAAATGACGAAAACGGACGGATTTCTTGGGTTTTTACTACATATGAACACTTTTCACATTCTCCCGTGCAACTCGGCAGCTAGTCCTCCTTTCATGCAGATTCTTAAGGTCCTAGCTCATGTCCAAGTCACCAAAGCCAGCTAAAATTCAATAACCGATACCTAAAACTTGAATTCTACTACTTCTTACTGGCTATTACATCAACTTAGAAGCTTCATCTGTGTTCTACTATGGTGCTTTTTGTGTCTCCGCATACCGCAGCCTCCGACATAGCTTTGCAGACGATAAGTACAACCGTTTCAGAGAGAAGAGCGGTCAATGTGACGATCTGGCTTTAAGACGATTCGATAACAAATGACAAAAACGGACGGATTTCTCAGGTTATTACTACATATGAACACTTTTCACATTCTCCCGTGCAACTCGGCTGCTAGCCCTCTTTTCATGCAGAATCTTAAGGTCCTAGCTCATGTCCAAGGCACCTAAGCCAGCTAAAATTCAATAATCGATACCTAAAACTTGAATTGTACTATTTCTTACTGGCTATTGCATCAACTTAGAAGCTTCATCTCTGTTCTACTATGGTGATTTTAGTGTATCCGCATACCGCAGCACGCGACATAACTTTGCAGACGATAAGTACATCCGTTTCAGAGAGAAGAGCGGCCAATGTTACGATATGGCTTTAAGTCGATTCGATAACAAATGACGAAAACGGACGGATTTCTCAGGTTTTTACTACATATGAACAGTTTTCACATTCTCCCGTGCAACTCGGATGCTAGTCCTCCTTTCATGCAGAATCTTAAGGTCCTAGCCCATGTCCAAGGCACCAAAGCCAGCTACAAAGTCAATAACCGATACCTAAAACTTGAATTGTACTACTTCTTACTGGCTATTACATCAACTTAGAAGGTTGATCTGTGTTGTACTATGGTGATTTTAGTGTATCCGCATACCGCAGCACGCGACATAGCTTTGCAGACGATAAGTACATCCGTTTCAGAGAGAAGAGCGGCCAATGTTACGATCTGGCTTTAAGTCGATTCGATAACAAATGACGAAAACGGACGGATTTCTCAGGTTTTTACTACATATGAACAGTTTTCACATTCTCCCGTGCAACTCGGCTGCTAGTCCTCCTTTCATGCAGAATCTTAAGGTCCTGGCTCATGTCCAAGGCATCAAAGAGAGCTACAAAGTCAGTAATCGATAACTAAAACTTCAATTGTACTACTTCTTACAGGCTATTACATCAACTTAGAAGCTTCATCTGTGTTCTACTATGGTGCTTTTAGTGTCTCCGCATACCGCAGCACGCGACATAGCTTTGCAGACGATAAGTACAACCGTTTCAGAGAGAAGAGCGGTCAATGTGACGATCTGGCTTTAAGACGATTCGATAACAAATGACGAAAACGGACGGAATTCTTGGGTTTTTACTACATATGAACACTTTTCACATTCTCCCGTGCAACTCGGCAGCTAGCACTTTGATGCAGAATCTTAAGGTCCTAGCTCATGTCCAAGGCACCAAAGCCAGCTAAAAAGTCAATAACCGATACCTAAAATTTGAATTGTACTACTTCTTACTGGCTATTACATCAACTTAGAAGCTTCATCTGTGTTCTACTATGGTGCTTTTAGTGTGTCCGCATACCGCAGCACGCGACATAGCTTTGTAGACGATAAGTGTAAATGACGAAATCGGACGAATTTCTCAGGTTTTTACTACATGCGAACACTTTTCACATTCTCCCGTGCAACTCGGCTGCTAGTCCTCCTTTCATGCAGAATCTTAAGGTCCTAGCTCATGTCCAAGGCATCAAAGCCAGCTACAAAGTCAGTAATCGATAACTAAAACTTCAATCGTACTACTTCTTACTGGCTATTACATCAACTTAGAAGCTTCATCTGTGTTCTACTATGGTGCTTTTAGTGTCTCCGCATACCGCAGCACGCGACATAGATTTGCAGACGATAAGTACAACCGTTTCAGAGAGAAGAGCGGTCAATGTGACGATCTGGCTTTAAGACGATTCGATAACAAATGACGAAAACGGACGGATTTCTTGGGTTTTTACTACAAATGAACACTTTCCACATTCTCCCGCGCAACTCGGCTGCTAGTCCTCCTTTCATGCAGAATCTTAAGGTCATAGCTCATGTCCAAGGCACCGAAGCCAGCTAAATAGTCAATAATCGATACATAAAACTTGAATTGTACTACTTTTTACTGCCTATTGCATCAACTTAGAAGCTTCATCTGTGTTCTACTATGGTGCTTTTAGTGTCTTCGCATACCGCAGCACGCGACATAGCTTTGCAGACGATAAGTACAACGGATTCAGAGAGAAGAGCGGCCAATGTGACGATCTGGCTTTAAGTCGATTCGATAACAAATGACGAAAACGGACGGATTTCTCAGGTTTTTACTACGTATGAACACTTCTCACATTCACCCGTGCAACTCCTCTGCTAGTCCTCCTTTCATGCAGAATCTTAAGGTCCTAGCTCATGTTCAAGGCATCAAAGCCAGCTAAAAAGTCAATAATCGATACCTAAAACTTGAATTGTACTACTTCTTACTGGCTATTACATCAACTTAGAAGCTTCATCTGTGTTTTACTATGAAGATTTTCTTGTCTCCGCATACCGCACCACGCGACATAGCTTTGCAGACGATAAGTACAACCGTTTCAGAGAGAAGAGCGGCCAATGTGACGATCTGGCTATAAGTCGATTCGATAACAAATGACGAAAACGGACGGATTTCTCAGGTTTTTACTACATGCGAACACTTTTCACATTCTCCCGTGCAACTCGGCTGCTAGTCCTCCTTTCATGCAGAATCTCAAGGTCCTAGCTCATGTCCAAGGCACCAAGGCAGCTAAAAGGTCAATAATCAATACTTAAAACTTGAATTGTACTACTTCTTACTGGCTATTACATCAACTTAGAAGCTTCATCTGTGTTCTACTATGGTGCTTTTAGTGTCTCCGCATACCGCAGGACGCGACATAGCTTTGCAGACGATAAGTACAACCGTTTCAGAGAGAAGAGCGGTCAATGTGACGATCTGGCTTTAAGACGATTCGATAACAAATGAGGAAAACGGACGGATTTCTTGGGTTTTTACTACATATGAACACTTTTCACATTCTCCCGTGCAACTCGGCAGCTAGTCCTCCTTTCATGTAGAATCTTAAGGTCCTAGCTCATGTCCAAGGCACCAAAGCCAGCTAAAAAGTCAATAACCGATACCTAAAACTAGAATTGTACTACTTCTTACTGGCTATTACATCAACTTAGAAGCTTGATCTGTGTTGTACTATGGTGCTTTTAGTGTCTCAGCATACCGCAGCACGCGACATAGTTTTGCAGATGATAAGTACAACCGTTCAGAGAGAAGAGCGGCCAATGTGACGATCTGGCTTTAAGTCGATTCGATAACAAATGACAAAAACGGACGGATTTCTCAGGTTATTACTACATATGAACACTTTTCACATTTTCCCGTGCAACTCGGCTGCTAGCCCTCTTTTCATGCAGAATCTTAAGGTCCTAGCTCATGTCCAAGGCACCTAAGCCAGCTAAAAAGTCAATAATCGATACCTAAAACTTGAATTGTACTACTTCTTACTGGCTATTGCATCAACTTAGAAGCTTCATCTCTGTTCTACTATGGTGATTTCAGTGTATCCGCATACCGCAGCACGCGACATAGCTTTGCAGACGATAAGTACATCCGTTTCAGAGAGAAGAGCGGCCAATGTTACGATCTGGCTTTAAGTCGATTCGATAACAAATGACGAAAACGGACGGATTTCTCAGGTTTTTACTACATATGAACAGTTTTCACATTCTCCCGTGCAACTCGGCTGCTAGTCCTCCTTTCATGCAGAATCTTAAGGTCCTAGCCCATGTCCAAGGCATCAAAGCCAGCTACAAAGTCAATAACCGATACCTAAAACTTGAATTGTACTACTTCTTACTGGCTATTACATCAACTTAGAAGCTTCATCTGTGTTCTACTATGGTGCTTTTAGTGTCTCCGCATACCGCAGCACGCAACATAACTTTGTAGACGATAAGTACAACCGTTTCAGAGAGAAGAGCGGCCAATGTGACGATCTGGCTTTAAGTCGATTCGATAACAAATGACGAAAACGGACGGATTTCTCAGGTTTTTATTACATATGAACACTTTTCACATTCTACCGTGCAACTCGGTTGCTAGTCCTCCTTTCATATAGAACCTTAAGGTCCTAGCTCATGTCTAAGTTACCAAAGCCAGCTAAAAAAACAATAATCGATACCTAAAACTTCAATTGGACTACTTCTTACTGGCTATTACATCATCTTAGAAGCTTCATCTGTGTTCTACTATGGTGCTTTTAGTGTCTCCGCATACCGCAGCACGCGACATAGCTTTGCAGACGATAAGTACAACCGTTTCAGAGAGAAGAGCGGTCAACGTGACGATCTGGCTTTAAGACGATTCGATAACAAATGACGAAAACGGACGGATTTCCTGGGTTTTTACTACATATGAACACTTTTCACATTCACCCGTGCAACTCGGCGGCTAGTCCTCCTTTCATGTAGAATCTTAAGGTCCTAGCTCATGTCCAAGGCACCAAAGCCAGCTAAAAAGTCAATAACCGATACCTAAAACTAGAATTGTACTACTTCTTACTGCCTATTACATCAACTTAGAAGCTTGATCTGTGTTGTACTATGGTGCTTTTAGTGTCTCAGCATACCGCAGCACGCGACATAGTTTTGCAGATGATAAGTACAACCGTTCAGAGAGAAGAGCGGCCAATGTGACGATCTGGCTTTAAGTCGATTCGATAACAAATGACAAAAACGGACGGATTTCTCAGGTTATTACTACATATGAACACTTTTCACATTCTCCCGTGCAACTCGGCTGCTAGCCCTCTTTTCATGCAGAATCTTAAGGTCCTAGCTCATGTCCAAGGCACCGAAGCCAGCTAAAAAGTCAATAATCGATACCTAAAACATGAATTGTACTACTTCTTACTGGCTATTGCATCAACTTAGAAGCTTCATCTGCGTTCTACTATGGTGATTTTAGCGTCCCTGCATACCGCAGCACGCGACATAGCTTTGCAGACGATAAGTACATCCGTTTCAGAGAGAAGAGCGGCCAATGTTACGATCTGGCTTTAAGTCGATTCGATAACAAATGACGAAAACGGACGGATTTCTCAGGTTTTTACTACATATGAACAGTTTTCACATTCTCCCGTGCAACTCGGCTGCTAGTCCTCCTTTCATGAAGAATCTTAAGGTCCTAGCTCATGTCCAAGGCATCAAAGCCAGCTACAAAGTCAGTAATCGATAACTAAAACTTCAATTGTACTACTTCTTACAGGCTATTACATCAACTTAGAAGCTTCATCTGTGTTCTACTATGGTGCTTTTAGTGTCTCCGCATAGCGCAGCACGCGACATAGCTTTGCAGACGATAAGTACAACCGTTTCAGAGAGAAGAGATGTCAATGTGACGATCTGGCTTTAAGACGATTCGATAACAAATGACGAAAACGGACGGAATTCTTGGGTTTTTACTACATATGAACACTTTTCACATTCTCCCGTGCAACTCGGCAGCTAGCACTTTGATGCAGAATCTTAAGGTCCTAGCTCATGTCCAAGGCACCAAAGCCAGCTAAAAAGTCAATAACCGATACCTAAAATTTGAATTGTACTACTTCTTACTGGCTATTACATCAACTTAGAAGCTTCATCTGTGTTCTACTATGGTGCTTTTAGTGTGTCCGCATAACGCAGCACGCGACATAGCATTGTAGACGATAAGTGTAAATGACGAAATCGGACGAATTTCTCAGGTTTTTACTACATGCGAACACTTTTCACATTCTCCCGTGCAACTCGGCTGCTAGTCCTCCTTTCATGCAGAATCTTAAGGTCCTAGCTCATGTCCAAGGCATCAAAGCCAGCTACAAAGTCAGTAATCGATAACTAAAACTTCAATCGTACTGCTTCTTACTGGCTATTACATCAACTTAGAAGCTTCATCTGTGTTCTGCTATGGTGCTTTTAGTGTCTCCGCATACCGCAGCACGCGACATAGATTTGCAGACGATAATTACAACCGTTTCAGAGAGAAGAGCGGTCAATGTGAAGATCTGGCTTTAAGACGATTCGATAACAAATGACGAAAACGGACGGATTTCTTGGGTTTTTACTACAAATGAACACTTTCCACATTCTCCCGCGCAACTCGGCTGCTAGTCCTCCTTTCATGCAGAATCTTAAGGTCATAGCTCATGTCCAAGGCACCGAAGCCAGCTAAATAGTCAAGAATCGATACATAAAACTTGAATTGTACTACTTTTTACTGGCTATTGCATCAACTTAGAAGCTTCATCTGTGTTCTACTATGGTGCTTTTAGTGTCTTCGCATACCGCAGCACGCGACATAGCTTTGCAGACGATAAGTACAACGGATTCAGAGAGAAGAGCGGCCAATGTGACGATCTGGCTTTAAGTCGATTCGATAACAAATGACGAAAACGGACGGATTTCTCAGGTTTTTACTACATGCGAACACTTTTCACATTCTCCCGTGCAACTCGGCTGCTAGTCCTCCTTTCATGCAGAATCTCAAGGTCCTAGCTCATGTCCAAGGCACCAAGGCAGCTAAAAGGTCAATAATCAATAGTTAAAACTTGAATTGTACTACTTCTTACCGGCTATTACATCAACTTAGAAGCTTCATCTGTGTTCTACTATGGTGCTTTTTGTGTCTCCGCATACCGCAGCACGCGACATAGATTTGCAGACGATAAGTACAACCGTTTCAGAGAGAAGAGCGGTCAATGTGACGATCTGGCTTTAAGACGATTCGATAACAAATGACGAAAACGGACGGATTTCTTGGGTTTTTACTACATATGAACACTTTTCACATTCTCCCGTGCAACTCGGCAGCTAGTCCTCCTTTCATGCAGATTCTTAAGGTCCTAGCCCATGTCCAAGTCACCAAAGCCAGCTAAAAAGTCAATAACCGATACTTAAAACTTGAATTGTACTACTTCTTACTGGCTATTACATCAACTTAGAAGCTTCATCTGTGTTCTACTATGGTGCTTTTAGTGTCTCCGCATACCGCAGCACGCGACATAGCTTTGTAGACGATAAGTACAACCGTTTCAGAGAGAAGAGCGGCCAATGTGACGATCTGGCTTTAAGTCGATTCGATAACAAATGACGAAAGCGGACGGATTTCTCAGGTTTTTATTACATATGAACACTTTTCACATTCTACCGTGCAACTCGGTTGCTAGTCCTCCTTTCATATAGAACCTTAAGTTCCTAGCTCATGTCCAAGTCACCAAAGCCAGCTAAAAAAACAATAATCGATACCTAAAACTTGAATTGGACTACTTCTTACTGGCTATTACATCATCTTAGATGCTTCATCTGTGTTCTACTATGGTGATTTTAGTGTCTCCGCATATCGCAGCACGCGACATAGCTTTGCTGAAGATAAGTACAACCGTTTCAGAGAGAAGAGCGGCCAATGTGACTATCTGGCTAAAAGTCGATTCGAAAACAAATGACGAAAACGGACGGATTTCTCAGGTTTTTACTACATATGAACACTTTTCACATTCTGACGGGCAACTCGGCTGCTAGTCCTTCTTTCATGCAGAATCTTAAGGTCCTAGATCATGTCCAAGGCACCAAAGCCAGCTAAAAAGTCAATAATCAATATCTAAAACTTGAATTGTACTACTTCTTACTGGCTATTACATTAACTTAATGTATTCATCTGTGTTCTACTATGGTGCTTTTAGTTTCTCCGCATATCGCAGCGCGCGACATAGCTTTGCAGACGATAAGTACAACGGTTTCAAAGAGAAGAGCGGCAAATGTGACGATCTGGCTTTAAGTCGATTCGATAACAAATGACGCAAACGGACGGATTTCTCACGTTTTTACTACATATGAACACTTTTCACATTCTTCCGTGCAACTCGGCTGCTAGTCCTCCTTTCATGCAGAATCTTAGGGTCATAGCCCATGTCCAAGGCACCAAAGCCCGCTAAAAAGTCAATAACGATATCTAAAACTTGAATTGTACTATTTCTTACTGGCTATTACATCATCTTAGAAGCTTCATCTGTGTTCTACTATGGTGCTTTTAGTGTCTCCGCATACCGCAGCACGCGACATAGCTTTGCAGACGATAAGTACAACCGTTTCAGAGAGAAGAGCGGTCAATGTGACGATCTGGCTTTAAGACGATTCGATAACAAATGACGAAAACGGACGGATTTCTTGGGTTTTTACTACATATGAACACTTTTCACATTCTCCCGTGCAACTCGGCAGCTAGTCCTCATTTCATGTAGAATCTTAAGGTCCCAGCTCATGTCCAAGGCACCAAAGCCAGCTAAAAAGTCAATAACCGATACCTAAAACTAGAATAGTACTACTTCTTTCTGGCTATTACATCAACTTAGAATCTTGATATGTGTTGTACTATGGTGCTTTTAGTGTCTCAGCATACCGCAGCACGCGACATAGCTTTGCAGACGATAAGTACATCCGTTTCAGAGAGAAGAGCGGCCAATGTTACCATCTGGCTTTAAGTCGATTCGATAACAAATGACGAAAACGGACGGATTTCTCAGGTTTTTATTACATATGAACACTTTTCACATTCTACCGTGCAACTCGGTTGCTAGTCCTCCTTTCATATAGAACCTTAAGGTCCTAGCTCATGTCCAAGTCACCAAAGCCAGCTAAAAAAACAATAATCGATACCTAAAACTTCAATTGGACTACTTCTTACTGGCTATTACATCAACTTAGATGCTTCATGTGTGTTCTACTATGGTGCTTTTAGTGTCTCCGCATACCGCAGCACGCGACATAGCTTTGCAGACGATAAGTACAACCGTTTCAGAGAGAAGAGCGGCCAATGTGACGATCTGGCTAAAAGTCGATTCGATAACAAATGACGAAAACGGACGGGTTTCTCAGGTTTTTACTACATATGAACACTTTTCACATTCTCAGGGCAACTCGGCTGCTAGTCCTTCTTTCATGCAGAATCTTAAGGTCCTAGATCATGTCCAAGGCACCAAAGCCAGCTAAAAAGTCAATAATCAATATCTAAAACTTGAATTGTACTACTTCTTACTGGCTATTACATTAACTTAGAAGCTTCATCTGTGTTCTACTATGGTGCTTTTAGTTTCTCCGCATATCGCAGCACGCGACATAGCTTTGCAGACGATAAGTACAACGGTTTCAGAGAGAAGAGCGGCAAATGTGACGATCTGGCTTTAAGTCGATTCGATAACAAATGACGAAAACGGACGGATTTCTCAGGTTTTTACTACGTATGAACACTTCTCACATTCACCCGTGCAACTCCTCTGCTAGTCCTCCTTTCATGCAGAATCTTAAGGTCCTAGCTCATGTCCAAGGCATCAAACCAGCTAAAAAGTCAATAATCGATAACTAAAACTTGAATTGTACTACTTCTTACTGGCTATTACATCAACTTAGAAGCTTCATCTGTGTTTTACTATGAAGATTTTCTTGTCTCCGCATACCGCAGCACGCGACATTGCTTTGCAGACGATAAGTACAACCGTTTCAGAGAGAAGAGCGGCCAATGTGACGATCTGGCTATAAGTCGATTCGATAACAAATGACGAAAACGGACGGATTTCTCAGGTTTTTACTACATGCGAACACTTTTCACATTCTTCCGTGCAACTCGGCTGCTAGTCCTCCTTTCATGCAGAATCTCAAGGTCCTAGCTCATGTCAAAGGCACCAAGGCAGCTAAAAGGTCAATAATCAATACTTAAAACTTGAATTGTACTACTTCTTACTGGCTATTACATCAACTTAGAAGCTTCATCTGTGTTCTACTATGGTGCTTTTTGTGTCTCCGCATACCGCAGCCTCCGACATTGCTTTGCAGACGATAAGTACAACCGTTTCAGAGAGAAGAGCGGTCAATGTGACGATCTGGCTTTAAGACGATTCGATAACAATCGACGAAAACGGACGGATTTCTTGGGTTTTTACTACATATGAACACTTTTCACATTCTCCCGTGCAACTCGGCAGCTAGTCCTCCTTTCATGTAGAATCTTAAGGTCCTAGCTCATGTCCAAGGCACCAAAGCCAGCTAAAAAGTCAATAACCGATACCTAAAACTAGAATTGTACTATTCCTTACTGGCTATTACATCAACTTAGAAGCTTGATCTGTGTTGTACTATGGTGCTTTTAGTGTCTCAGCATACCGCAGCACGCGACATAGTTTTGCAGATGATAAGTACAACCGTTCAGAGAGAAGAGCGGCCAATGTGACGATCTGGCTTTAAGTCGATTCGATAACAAATGACAAAAACGGACGGATTTCTCAGGTTATTACTACATATGAACACTTTTCACATTCTCCCGTGCAACTCGGCTGCTAGCCGTCTTTTCATGCAGAATCTTAAGGTCCTAGCTCATGTCCAAGGCACCTAAGCCAGCTAAAAAGTCAATAATCGATACCTAAAACTTGAATTGTACTACTTCTTACTGGCTATTGCATCAACTTAGAAGCTTCATCTCTGTTCTACTATGGTGATTTTAGTGTATCCGCATACCGCAGCACGCGACATAGCTTTGCAGACGATAAGTACATCCGTTTCAGAGAGAAGAGCGGCCAATGTTACGATCTGGCTTTAAGTCGATTCGATAACAAATGACGAAAACGGACGGATTTCTCAGGTTTTTACTACATATGAACAGTTTTCACATTCTCCCGTGCAACTCGGCTGCTAGTCCTCCTTTCATGCAGAATCTTAAGGTCCTAGCCCATGTCCAAGGCATCAAAGCCAGCTACAAAGTCAATAACCGATACCTAAAACTTGAATTGTACTACTTCTTACTGGCTATTACATCAACTTAGAAGCTTCATCTGTGTTCTACTATGGTGCTTTTAGTGTCTCCGCATACCGCAGCACGCAACATAGCTTTGTAGACGATAAGTACAACCGTTTCAGAGAGAAGAGCCGCCAATGTGACGATCTGGCTTTAAGTCGATTCGATAACAAATGACGAAAACGGACGGATTTCTCAGGTTTTTATTACATATGAACACTTTTCACATTCTACCGTGCAACTCGGTTGCTAGTCCTCCTTTCATATAGAACCTTAAGGTCCTAGCTCATGTCCAAGTTACCAAAGCCAGCTAAAAAAACAATAATCGATACCTAAAACTTCAATTGGACTACTTCTTACTGGCTATTACATCATCTTAGAAGCTTCATCTGTGTTCTACTATGGTGCTTTTAGTGTCTCCGCATACCGCAGCACGCGACATAGCTTTGCGGACGATAAGTACAACCGTTTCAGAGAGAAGAGCGGTCAACGTGACGATCTGGCTTTAAGACGATTCGATAACAAATGACGAAAACGGACGGATTTCTTGGGTTTTTACTACATATGAACACTTTTCACATTCTCCCGTGCAACTCGGCAGCTAGTCCTCCTTTCATGTAGAATCTTAAGGTCCTAGCTCATGTCCAAGGCACCAAAGCCAGCTAAAAAGTCAATAACCGATACCTAAAACTAGAATTGTACTACTTCTTACTGCCTATTACATCAACTTAAAAGCTTGATCTGTGTTGTACTATGGTGCTTTTAGTGTCTCAGCATACCGCAGCACGCGACATAGTTTTGCAGATGATAAGTACAACCGTTCAGAGAGAAGAGCGGCCAATGTGACGATCTGGCTTTAAGTCGATTCGATAACAAATGACAAAAACGGACGGATTTCTCAGGTTTTTACTACATATGAACAGTTTTCACATTCTCCCGTGCAACTCGGCTGCTAGTCCTCCTTTCATGCAGAATCTTAAGGTCCTAGCCCATGTCCAAGGCATCAAAGCCAGCTACAAAGTCAGTAATCGATAACTAAAACTTCAATTGTACTACTTCTTACTGGCTATTACATCAACTTAGAAGCTTCATCTGTGTTCTACTATGGTGCTTTTAGTGTCTCCGCATACCGCAGGACGCGACATAGCTTTGCAGACGATAAGTACAACCGTTTCAGAGAGAAGAGCGGTCAATGTGACGATCTGGCTTTAAGACGATTCGATAACAAATGACGAAAACGGACGGATTTCTTGGGTTTTTACTACATATGAACACTTTTCACATTCTCCCGTGCAACTCGGCAGCTAGCCCTTTGATGCAGAATCTTAAGGTCCTAGCTCATGTCCAAGGCACCAAAGCCAGCTAAAAAGTCAATAACCGATACCTAAAATTTGAATTGTACTACTTCTTACTGGCTATTACATCAACTTAGAAACTTCATCTGTGTTCTACTATGGTACTTTTAGTGTCTCCGCATACCGCAGCACGCGACATAGCTTTGTAGACGATAAGTATAAATGACGAAAACGGACGGATTTCTCAGGTTTTTACTACATGCGAACACTTTTCACATTCTCCCGTGCAACTCGGCTGCTAGTCCTCCTTTCATGCAGAATCTTAAGGTCCTAGCTCATGTCCAAGGCATCAAAGCCAGCTACAAAGTCAGTAATCGATAACTAAAACTTCAATTGTACTACTTCTCACTGGCTATTACATCAACTTAGAAGCTTCATCTGTGTTCTACTATGGTGCTTTTAGTGTCTCCGCATACCGCAGCACGCGACATAGATTTGCAGACGATAAGTACAACCGTTTCAGAGAGAAGAGCGGTCAATGTGACGACCTGGCTTTAAGACGATTCGATAACAAATGACGAAAACGGACGGATTTCTTGGGTTTTTACTACATATGAACACTTCTCACATTCTCCCATGCAACTCGGCAGCTAGTCCTCCTTTCATGCAGAATCTTAAGGTCCTAGCTCATGTCCAAGGCACCAAAGCCAGCTAAAAAGTCAATAACCGATACCTAAAACTTGAATTGTACTACTTCTTACTGGCCATTACATCAACTTAGAAGCTTCATCTCTGTTCTACTATGGTGCTTTTAGTGTCTCCACATAACGCAGCACGCAACATAGCTTTGCAGAAGATAAGTACAACCGTTTCAGAGAGAAGTGCGGCCAATGTGACGATCTGGCTTTAAGTCGATTCGATAACAAATGACGAAAACGGACGGATGTTTCAGGTTTTTACTACATGTGATCACTTTTCACATTCTCCCGTGCAACTGGGCTGCTAGTCCTCCTTTTATGCAGAATCTTAAGGTCCTAGCTCATGTCCAAGGCACCAAAGCCAGCTAAAAAGTCAATAATCGATACCTAAAACATGAATTGTACTACTTCTTACTGGCTATTGCATTAACTTAGAAGCTTCATCTGCGTTCTACTATGGTGATTTTAGCGTCCCTGCATACCGCAGCACGCGACATAGCTTTGCAGACGATAAGTACATCCGTTTCAGAGAGAAGAGCGGCCAATGTTACGATCTGGCTTTAAGTCGATTCGATAACAAATGACGAAAACGGACGGATTTCTCAGGTTTTTACTACATATGAACAGTTTTCACATTCTCCCGTGCAACTCGGCTGCTAGTCCTCCTTTCATGCAGAATCTTAAGGTCCTAGCTCATGTCCAAGGCATCAAAGCCAGCTACAAAGTCAGTAATCGATAACTAAAACTTCAATTGTACTACTTCTCACAGGCTATTACATCAACTTAGAAGCTTCATCTGTGTTCTACTATGGTGCTTTTAGTGTCTCCGCATAGCGCAGCACGCGACATAGCTTTGCAGACGATAAGTACAACCGTTTCAGAGAGAAGAGCGGTCAATGTGACGATCTGGCTTTAAGACGATTCGATAACAAGTGACGAAAACGGACGGAATTCTTGGGTTTTTACTACATATGAACACTTTTCACATTCTCCCGTGCAACTCGGCAGCTAGCACTTTGATGCAGAATCTTAAGGTCCTAGCTCATGTCCAAGGCACCAAAGCCAGCTAAAAAGTCAATAACCGATACCTAAAATTTGAATTGTACTACTTCTTACTGGCTATTACATCAACTTAGAAGCTTCATCTGTGTTCTACTATGGTGCTTTTAGTGTGTCCGCATACCGCAGCACGCGACATAGCATTGTAGACGATAAGTGTAAATGACGAAATCGGACGAATTTCTCAGGTTTTTACTACATGCGAACACATTTCACATTCTCCCGTGCAACTCGGCTGCTAGTCCTCCTTTCATGCAGAATCTTAAGGTCCTAGCTCATGTCCAAGGCATCAAAGCCAGCTACAAAGTCAGTAATCGATAACTAAAACTTCAATCGTACTACTTCTTACTGGCTATTACATCAACTTAGAAGCTTCATCTGTGTTCTACTATGGTGCTTTTAGTGTCTCCGCATACCGCAGCACGCGACATAGATTTGCAGACGATAAGTACAACCGTTTCAGAGAGAAGAGCGGTCAATGTGAAGATCTGGCTTTAAGACGATTCGATAACAAATGACGAAAACGGACGGATTTCTTGGGTTTTTAATACAAATGAACACTTTCCACATTCTCCCGCGCAACTCGGCTGCTAGTCCTCCTTTCATGCAGAATCTTAAGGTCATAGCTCATGTCCAAGGCACCGAAGCCAGCTAAATAGTCAAGAATCGATACATAAAACTTGAATTGTACTACTTTTTACTGGCTATTGCATCAACTTAGAAGCTTCATCTGTGTTCTACTATGGTGCTTTTAGTGTCTTCGCATACCGCAGCACGCGACATAGCTTTGCAGACGATAAGTACAACGGATTCAGAGAGAAGAGCGGCCAATGTGACGATCTGGCTTTAAGTCGATTCGATAACAAATGACGAAAACGGACGGATTTCTCAGGTTTTTACTACGTATGAACACTTCTCACATTCACCCGTGCAACTCCTCTGCCAGTCCTCCTTTCATGCAGAATCTTAAGGTCCTAGCTCATGTCCAAGGCATCAAAGCCAGCTACAAAGTCAGTAATCGATAACTAAAACTTCAATCGTACTACTTCTTACTGGCTATTACATCAACTTAGAAGCTTCATCTGTGTTCTACTATGGTGCGTTTAGTGTCTCCGCATACCGCAGCACGCGACATAGCTTTGCAGACGATAAGTACAACCGTTTCAGAGAGAAGAGCGGCCAATGTGACGATCTGGCTATAAGTCGATTCGATAACAAATGACGAAAACGGACGGATTTCTCAGGTTTTTACTACATGCGAACACTTTTCACATTCTCCCGTGCAACTCGGCTGCTAGTCCTCCTTTCATGCAGAATCTCAAGGTCCTAGCTCATGTCCAAGGCACCAAGGCAGCTAAAAGGTCAATAATCAATACTTAAAACTTGAATTGTACTACTTCTTACCGGCTATTACATCAACTTAGAAGCTTCATCTGTGTTCTACTATGGTGCTTTTTGTGTCTCCGCATACCGCAGCCTACGACATAGCTTTGCAGACGATAAGTACAACCGTTTCAGAGAGAAGAGCGGTCAATGTGACGATCTGGCTTTAAGACGATTCGATAACAAATGACGAAAACGGACGGATTTCTTGGGTTTTTACTACATATGAACACTTTTCACATTCTTCCGTGCAACTCGGCAGCTAGTCCTCCTTTCATGCAGATTCTTAAGGTCCTAGCTCATGTCCAAGTCACCAAAGCCAGCTAAAAAGTCAATAACCGATACCGAAAACTAGAATTGTACTACTTCTTACTGGCTATTACATCAACTTAGAAGCTTCATCTGTGTTCTACTATGGTGCTTTTAGTGTCTCCGCATACCGCAGCACGCGACATAGCTTTGTAGACGATAAGTACAACCGTTTCAGAGAGAAGAGCGGCCAATGTGACGATCTGGCTATAAGTCGATTCGATAACAAATGACGAAAACGGACGGATTTCTCAGGTTTTTATTACATGTGAACACTTTTCACATTCTACCGTGCAACTCGGTTGCTAGTCCTCCTTTCATATAGAACCTTAAGTTCCTAGCTCATGTCCAAGTCACCAAAGCCAGCTAAAAAAACAATAATCGATACCTAAAACTTGAATTGGACTACTTCTTACTGGCTATTACATCATCTTAGATGCTTCATCTGTGTTCTACTATGGTGATTTTAGTGTCTCCGCATATCGCAGCACGCGACATAGCTTTGCAGAAGATAAGTACAACCGTTTCAGAGAGAAGAGCGGCCAATGTGACTATCTGGCTAAAAGTCGATTCGAAAACAAATGACGAAAACGGACGGATTTCTCAGGTTTTTACTACATATGAACACTTTTCACATTCTCACGGGCAACTCGGCTGCTAGTCCTTCTTTCATGCAGAATCTTAAGGTCCTAGATCATGTCCAAGGCACCAAAGCCAGCTAAAAAGTCAATAATCAATATCTAAAACATGAATTGTACTACTTCTTACTGGCTATTACATTAACTTAATGGCTTCATCTGTGTTCTACTATGGTGCTTTTAGTTTCTCCGCATATCGCAGCGCGCGACACAGCTTTGCAGACGATAAGTACAACGGTTTCAAAGAGAAGAGCGGCAAATGTGACGATCTGGCTTTAAGTCGATTCGATAACAAATGACGCAAACGGACGGATTTCTCACGTTTTTACTACATATGAACACTTTTCACATTCTCCCGTGCAACTCGGCTGCTAGTCCTCCTTTCATGCAGAATCTTAGGGTCATAGCCCATATCCAAGGCACCAAAGCCCGCTAAAAAGTCAATAACGATATCTAAAACTTGAATTGTACTATTTCTTACTGGCTATTACATCATCTTAGAAGCTTCATCTGTGTTCTACTATGGTGCTTTTAGTGTCTCCGCATACCGCAGCACGCGACATAGCTTTGCAGACGATAAGTACAACCGTTTCAGAGAGAAGAGCGGTCAATGTGACGATCTGGCTTTAAGACGATTCGATAACAAATGACGAAAACGGACGGATTTCTTGGGTTTTTACTACATATGAACACTTTTCACATTCTCCCGTGCAACTCGGCAGCTAGTCCTCATTTCATGTAGAATCTTAAGGTCCCAGCTAATGTCCAAGGCACCAAAGCCAGCTAAAAAGTCAATAACCGATACCTAAAACTAGAATAGTACTACTTCTTACTGGCTATTACATCAACTTAGAATCTTGATATGTGGTTTACTATGGTGCTTTTAGTGTCTCAGCATACCGCAGCACGCGACATAGCTTTGCAGACGATAAGTACATCCGTTTCAGAGAGAAGAGCGGCCAATGTTACGATCTGGCTTTAAGTCGATTCGATAACAAATGACGAAAACGGACGGATTTCTCAGGTTTTTATTACATATGAACACTTTTCACATTCTACCGTGCAACTCGGTTGCTAGTCCTCCTTTCATATAGAACCTTAAGGTCCTAGCTCATGTCCAAGTCACCAAAGCCAGCTAAAAAAACAATAATCGATACCTAAAATTTCAATTGGACTACTTCTTACTGGCTATTACATCAACTTAGATGCTTCATGTGTGTTCTACTATGGTGCTTTTAGTGTCTCCGCATACCGCAGCACGCGACATAGCTTTGCAGACGATAAGTACAACGGTTTCAGAGAGAAGAGCGGCAAATGTGACGATCTGGCTTTAAGTCGATTCGATAACAAATGACGAAAACTGACGGATTTCTCTGGTTTTTACTACGTATGAACACTTCTCACATTCACCCGTGCAACTCCTCTGCTAGTCCTCCTTTCATGCAGAATCTTAAGGTCCTAGCTCATGTCCAAGGCATCAAACCAGCTAAAAAGTCAATAATCGATAACTAAAACTTGAATTGTACTACTTCTTACTGGCTATTACATCAACTTAGAAGCTTCATCTGTGTTTTACTATGAAGATTTTCTTGTCTCCGCATACCGCAGCACGCGACATAGCTTTGCAGACGATAAGTACAACCGTTTCAGAGAGAAGAGCGGCCAATGTGACGATCTGGCTATAAGTCGATTCGATAACAAATGACGAAAACGGACGGATTTCTCAGGTTTTTACTACATGCGAACACTTTTCACATTCTTCCGTGCAACTCGGCTGCTAGTCCTCCTTTCATGCAGAATCTCAAGGTCCTAGCTCATGTCAAAGGCACCAAGGCAGCTAAAAGGTCAATAATCAATACTTAAAACTTGAATTGTACTACTTCTTACTGGCTATTACATCAACTTAGAAGCTTCATCTGTGTTCTACTATGGTGCTTTTTGTGTCTCCGCATACCGCAGCCTCCGACATAGCTTTGCAGACGATAAGTACAACCGTTTCAGAGAGAAGAGCGGTCAATGTGACGATCTGGCTTTAAGACGATTCGATAACAATCGACGAAAACGGACGGATTTCTTGGGTTTTTACTACATATGAACACTTTTCACATTCTCCCGTGCAACTCGGCAGCTAGTCCTCCTTTCATGTAGAATCTTAAGGTCCTAGCTCATGTCCAAGGCACCAAAGCCAGCTAAAAAGTCAATAACCGATACCTAAAACTAGAATTGTACTATTCCTTACTGGCTATTACATCAACTTAGAAGCTTGATCTGTGTTGTACTATGGTGCTTTTAGTGTCTCAGCATACCGCAGCACGCGACATAGTTTTGCAGATGATAAGTACAACCGTTCAGAGAGAAGAGCGGCCAATGTGACGAACTGGCTTTAAGTCGATTCGATAACAAATGACAAAAACGGACGGATTTCTCAGGTTATTACTACATATGAACACTTTTCACATTCTCCCGTGCAACTCGGCTGCTAGCCCTCTTTTCATGCAGAATCTTAAGGTCCTAGCTCATGTCCAAGGCACCTAAGCCAGCTAAAAAGTCAATAATCGATACCTAAAACTTGAATTGTACTACTTCTTACTGGCTATTGCATCAACTTAGAAGCTTCATCTCTGTTCTACTATGGTGATTTTAGTGTATCCGCATACCGCAGCACGCGACATAGCTTTGCAGACGATAAGTACATCCGTTTCAGAGAGAAGAGCGGCCAATGTTACGATCTGGCTTTAAGTCGATTCGATAACAAATGACGAAAACGGACGGATATCTCAGGTTTTTACTACATATGAACAGTTTTCACATTCTCCCGTGCAACTCGGCTGCTAGTCCTCCTTTCATGCAGAATCTTAAGGTCCTAGCCCATGTCCAAGGCATCAAAGCCAGCTACAAAGTCAATAACCGATACCTAAAACTTGAATTGTACTACTTCTTACTGGCTATTACATCAACTTAGAAGCTTCATCTGTGTTCTACTATGGTGCTTTTAGTGTCTCCGCATACCGCAGCACGCAACATAGCTTTGTAGACGATAAGTACAACCGTTTCAGAGAGAAGAGCGGCCAATGTGACGATCTGGCTTTAAGTCGATTCGATAACAAATGACGAAAACGGACGGATTTCTCAGGTTTTTATTACATATGAACACTTTTCACATTCTACCGTGCAACTCGGTTGCTAGTCCTCCTTTCATATAGAACCTTAAGGTCCTAGCTCATGTCCAAGTTACCAAAGCCAGCTAAAAAAACAATAATCGATACCTAAAACTTCAATTGGACTACTTCTTACTGGCTATTACATCATCTTAGAAGCTTCATCTGTGTTCTACTATGGTGTTTTAGTGTCTCCGCATACCGCAGCACGCGACATAGCTTTGCAGACGATAAGTACAACCGTTTCAGAGAGAAGAGCGGTCAACGTGACGATCTGGCTTTAAGACGATTCGATAACAAATGACGAAAACGGACGGATTTCTTGGGTTTTTACTACATATGAACACTTTTCACATTCTCCCGTGCAACTCGGCAGCTAGTCCTCCTTTCATGTAGAATCTTAAGGTCCTAGCTCATGTCCAAGGCACCAAAGCCAGCTAAAAAGTCAATAACCGATACCTAAAACTAGAATTGTACTACTTCTTACTGCCTATTACATCAACTTAGAAGCTTGATCTGTGTTGTACTATGGTGCTTTTAGTGTCTCAGCATACCGCAGCACGCGACATAGTTTTGCAGATGATAAGTACAACCGTTCAGAGAGAAGAGCGGCCAATGTGACGATCTGGCTTTAAGTCGATTCGATAACAAATGACAAAAACGGACGGATTTCTCAGGTTATTACTACATATGAACACTTTTCACATTCTCCCGTGCAACTCGGCTGCTAGCCCTCTTTTCATGCAGAATCTTAAGGTCCTAGCTCATGTCCAAGGCACCTAAGCCAGCTAAAAAGTCAATAATCGATACCTAAAACTTGAATTGTACTACTTCTTACTGGCTATTGCATCAACTTAGAAGCTTCATCTCTGTTCTACTATGGTGATTTTAGTGTATCCGCATACCGCAGCACGCGACATAGCTTTGCAGACGATAAGTACATCCGTTTCAGAGAGAAGAGCGGCCAATGTTACGATCTGGCTTTAAGTCGATTCGATAACAAATGACGAAAACGGACGGATTTCTCAGGTTTTTACTACATATGAACAGTTTTCACATTCTCCCGTGCAACTCGGCTGCTAGTCCTCCTTTCATGCAGAATCTTAAGGTCCTAGCCCATGTCCAAGGCATCAAAGCCAGCTACAAAGTCAGTAATCGATAACTAAAACTTCAATTGTACTACTTCTTACTGTCTATTACATCAACTTAGAAGCTTCATCTGTGTTCTACTATGGTGCTTTTAGTGTCTCCGCATACCGCAGGACGCGACATAGCTTTGCAGACGATAAGTACAACCGTTTCAGAGAGAAGAGCGGTCAATGTGACGATCTGGCTTTAAGACGATTCGATAACAAATGACGAAAACGGACGGATTTCTTGGGTTTTTACTACATATGAACACTTTTCACATTCTCCCGTGCAACTCGGCAGCTAGCCCTTTGATGCAGAATCTTAAGGACCTAGCTCATGTCCAAGGCACCAAAGCCAGCTAAAAAGTCAATAACCGATACCTAAAATTTGAATTGTACTACTTCTTACTGGCTATTACATCAACTTAGAAACTTCATCTGTGTTCTACTATGGTACTTTTAGTGTCTCCGCATACCGCAGCACGCGACATAGCTTTGTAGACGATAAGTATAAATGACGAAAACGGACGGATTTCTCAGGTTTTTACTACATGCGAACACTTTTCACATTCTCCCGTGCAACTCGGCTGCTAGTCCTCCTTTCATGCAGAATCTTAAGGTCCTAGCTCATGTCCAAGGCATCAAAGCCAGCTACAAAGTCAGTAATCGATAACTAAAACTTCAATTGTACTACTTCTCACTGGCTATTACATCAACTTAGAAGCTTCATCTGTGTTCTACTATGGTGCTTTTAGTGTCTCCGCATACCGCAGCACGCGACATAGATTTGCAGACGATAAGTACAACCGTTTCAGAGAGAAGAGCGGTCAATGTGACGACCTGGCTTTAAGACGATTCGATAACAAATGACGAAAACGGACGGATTTCTTGGGTTTTTACTACATATGAACACTTCTCACATTCTCCCATGCAACTCGGCAGCTAGTCCTCCTTTCATGCAGAATCTTAAGGTCCTAGCTCATGTCCAAGGCACCAAAGCCAGCTAAAAAGTCAATAACCGATACCTAAAACTTGAATTGTACTACTTCTTACTGGCCATTACATCAACTTAGAAGCTTCATCTCTGTTCTACTATGGTGCTTTTAGTGTCTCCGCATACCGCAGCACACGACATAGCTTTGTAGACGATAAGTACAACCGTTTCATAGAGAGGAGCGGCCAATGTGACGATCTGGCTTTAAGTCGATTCGATAACAAATGACGAAAACGGACGGATTTCTCAGGTTTTTACTACATATGAACAGTTTTCACATTCTCCTGTGCAACTCGGCTGCTAGTCCTCCTTTCATGCAGAATCTTAAGGTCCTAGCCCATGTCCAAGGCATCAAAGCCAGTTACAAAGTCAGTAATCGATAACTAAAACTTCAATTGTACTACTTCTTACTGGCTATTACATCAACTTAGAAGCTTCATCTGTGTTCTACTATGGTGCTTTTAGTGTCTCCGCATACCGCAGCACGCGACATAGCTTTGCAGACGATAAGTACATCCGTTTCAGAGAGAAGAGCGGCCAATGTTACGATCTGGCTTTAAGTCGATTCGATAACAAATGACGAAAACGGACGGATTTCTCAGGTTTTTACTACATATGAACAGTTTTCACATTCTCCTGTGCAACTCGGCTGCTAGTCCTCCTTTCATGCAGAATCTTAAGGTCCTAGCCCATGTCCAAGGCATCAAAGCCAGCTACAAAGTCAGTAATCGATAACTAAAACTTCAATTGTACTACTTCTTACTGGCTATTACATCAACTTAGAAGCTTCATCTGTGTTCTACTATGGTGCTTTTAGTGTCTCCGCATACCGCAGGACGCGACATAGCTTTGCAGACGATAAGTACAACCGTTTCAGAGAGAAGAGCGGTCAATGTGACGATCTGGCTTTAAGACGATTCGATAACAAATGACGAAAACGGACGGATTTCTTGGGTTTTTACTACATATGAACTCTTTTCACATTCTCCCGTGCAACTCGGCAGCTAGCCCTTTGATGCAGAATCTTAAGGTCCTAGCTCATGTCCAAGGCACCAAAGCCAGCTAAAAAGTCAATAACCGATACCTAAAATTTGAATTGTACTACTTCTTACTGGCTATTACATCAACTTAGAAGCTTCATCTGTGTTCTACTATGGTACTTTTAGTGTCTCCGCATACCGCAGCACGCGACATAGCTTTGTAGACGATAAGTATAAATGACGAAAACGGTCGGATTTCTCAGGTTTTTACTACATGCGAACACTTTTCACATTCTCCCGTGCAACTCGGCTGCTAGTCCTCCTTTCATGCAGAATCTTAAGGTCCTAGCTCATGTCCAAGGCACCAAAGCCAGCTAAAAAGTCAATAATCAATACCTAAAACTTGAATTCTACTACTTCTTACTGGCTACTACATCAACTTAGAAGCTTCATCTCTGTTCTACTATGGTGCTTTTAGTGTCTCCACATAACGCAGCACGCAACATAGCTTTGCAGAAGATAAGTACAACCGTTTCAGAGAGAAGTGCGGCCAATGTGACGATCTGGCTTTAAGTCGATTCGATAACAAATGACGAAAACGGACGGATGTTTCAGGTTTTTACTACATGTGATCACTTTTCACATTCTCCCGTGCAACTGGGCTGCTAGTCCTCCTTTTATGCAGAATCTTAAGGTCCTAGCTCATGTCCAAGGCACCAAAGCCAGCTAAAAAGTCAATAATCTATACCTAAAACTTGAATTGTACTACTACTTACTGGCTATTACATCAACTAAGAAGCTTCATCTGTGTTCTACTACGGTGCTTTTAGTTTCTCCGCATACCGCAGCACGCGATATAGTTTTGCAGACTATAAGCACAACCGTTTCAGAGAGAAGAGCGGCCAATGTGACGATCTGGCTAAAAGTCGATTCGATAACAAATGACGAAAACGGACGGATTTCTCAGGTTTTTACTACATATGAACACTTTTCACACTCTCCCGTGCAACTCGGCTGCTAGTCCTCCTTTCATGCAGAATCTTAAGGTCCTAGCTCATGTCCAAGGCACCAAAGCCAGCTAAAAGTTCAATATTCAATACCTAAAACTTGAATTGTACTACTTCTTACTGGCTATTACATCAACTTAGAAGCTTGATCTGTGTTGTACTATGGTGCTTTTAGTGTCTCAGCATACCGCAGCACGCGACATAGCTTTGCAGACGATAAGTACAACCGTTTCAGAGAGAAGAGCGGCCAATGTGACGATCTGGCTTTAAGTCGATTCGATAACAAATGAAGAAAACGGACGGATTTCTCAGGTTTTTACTACATGCGAACACTTTTCACATTCTCCCGTGCAACTCTGCTGCTAGTCCTCCATTCACGCAGAGTCTCAAGGTCGTAGCTCATGTCCAAGGCACCAAAGCCAGCTAAAAAGTCAATAATCGATACCTAAAACTAGAATTGTACTACTTCTTACTGGCTATTACATCAACTTAGAAGCTTCATCTGTGTTCTACTATGGTCCTTTTGGTGTCTCCGCATACCGCAGCACGCGACATAGCTTTGTAGACGATAAGTACAACCGTTTCAGAGAGAAGAGCGGCCAATGTGACGATCTGGCTTTAAGTCGTTTCGATAACAAATGACGAAAACGGACGGATTTCTCAGGTTTTTATTACATATGAACACTTTTCACATTCTCCCGTGCAACTCGGTTTCTAGTCCTCCTTTCATGCATAATCTTATAGTCCTAGCTCATGTCCAAGTCACCAAAGCCAGCTAAAAAGTCAATAATCGATACCTAAAACTTGAACTGTACTACTTCTTACTGGCTATTACATCAACTTAGAAGCTTCATCTGTGTTCTACTACGGTGCTTTTAGATTCTCCGCATACCGCAGCACGCGACATAGTTTTGCAGACGATAAGCACAACCGTTTCAGAGAGAAGAGCGGCCAATGTGACGATCTGGCTTTAAGTCGATTCGATAACAAATGACGAAAACGGACGGATTTCTCAGGTTTTTTACTACATGCGAACACTTTTCACATTCTCCCGTGCAACTCTGCTGCTAGTCCTCCTTTCACGCAGAATCTCAAGGTCCTAGCTCATGTCCAAAGCACGAAAGCCAGCTAAAAAGTCAATAATCGATACCTAAATTTGAATTGTACTACTTCTTACTGGCTATTACACCATCTTAGAAGCTTCATCTGTGTTCTACTATGATGATTTTCGTGTCTCCGCATACCGCAGCACGCGACATAGCTTTGCAGACGATAAGTACAACCGTTTCACGGAGAAGAGTGGCCAATGTGACGATCTGGCTATAAGTCGATTCGATAACAAATGACGAAAACGGACGGATTTACAAGGATTTTACTACATATGAACACTTTTCACATTCTCCCATGCAACTCGGCTGCTAGTCCTCCTTTCATGCAGAACGTTAAGGTCCTAGCTCATGTCCAATGCACCAAAGCCAGCTAAAAAGTCAATAATCGATACCTAAAACTTGAACTGTACTACTTGTTACTGGCTATTACATCAACTTTGAAGCTTCATATGTGTTCTACTATGGTGCTTTTACTGTCTCCGCATACCGCAGCACGCAACATAGCTTTGCAGACGATAAGTACAACCGTTTCAGAGAGAAGAGCGGCCAATGTGACGATCTGGCTTTAAGTCGATTCGATAACAAATGACGAAAACGGACGGATTTCTCAGGTTTTTACTACATATGAGCACATTTCACATTCTCCCGTGCAACTGGGCTGCTAGTCCTCCTTTTATGCAGAATCTTAAGGTCCTAGCTCATGTCCAAGGCACCAAAGCCAGCAAAAAAGTCAATAATCGATACCTAAAACTTGAATTGGACTACTTCTTACTGGCTATTACATCAACTTGGAAGCTTGATCTGTGTTGTACTATGGTGCTTTTAGTGTCTCCGCATACCGCAGCACGCGACATAGCTTTGCAGACGATAAGTACAACCGTTTCAGAGAGAAGAGCGGCCAATGTGACAATCTGGCTTTAAGTCGATTCGATAACAAATGACGAAAACGGACGGATTTCTTAGGTTTTTACTACATATGAACACTTTTCACATTCTCCCGTGCAACTCGGCTGCTAGTCCTCCTGTCATGCAGAATCTTAAGGTCCTTGCTCATGTCCAAGGCACCAAAGCCAGCTAAAAAGTCAATAATCGATACCTAAAACTTGAATTCTACTTCTTCTTACTGGCTATTACATCAACTTAGAAGCTTCATCTCTGTTCTACTATGGTGCTATTAGTGTGTCCACATACCGCAGCACGCGACATAGCTTTGCAGAAGATAACTACAACCGTTTCAGAGAGAAGAGCGGCCAATGTGACGATCTGGCTTTAAGTCGATTCGATAACAAATGACGAAAATGGACGGATTTCTCAGGTTTTTACTACATATGAACACTTTTCACAGTCTCCCGTGCAACTCGGCTGCTAGTCCTCCTTTCATGCAGAATCTTAAGGTCCTAGCTCATGTCCAAGGCACCAAAGCCAGCGAAAAAGTCAATAACCGATACCTACAACTTGAATTGAACTACTTCTTACTGGCTATTACATCATCTTAGGAGCTTCATCTGTGTTCTACTATGGTTCTTTTAGTGTCTCCGCATACCGCAGCACGCGACAAAGCTTTGCAGACGATAAATACAACCGTTTCAGAGAGAAGAGCGGCCAATGTGGCGATCTGGCTTTAAGTCGATTCGATAACAAATGACGAAAACGGACGGATTTCTCAGGTTTTTACTACATATGAACACTTTTCAAATTCTCCCGTGCAACTCGGCTGCTAGTCCTACTTTCCTGCATAATCTTAAGGTCCTAGCTCATGTCCTAGGCATTAAAGCCAGCTAAAAAGTCAATAACCGATACCTACAACTTGAATTGTACTACTTCTTACTGGCTATTACATCATCTTATTAGCTTCATCTGTGTTCTACTATGGTGCTTTTAGTGTCTCCGAATACCGCAGTACGCGACATAGCTTTGCAGACGATACGTACAACCGTTTCAGAGAGAAGAGCGGCCAATGTGACGATCTGGCTTTTAAGTCGATTCGATAGCAAATGACGAAAACGGACGGATTTCTCCGGTTTTTACTACATATGAACACTTTTCACATTCTCTCGTGCAACTCGGTTGCTAGTCCTCCTTTCATGCAGAATCTTAAGGTCCTATCCCATGTCCAAGGCACCAAAGCCAGCTAAAAGGTCAATATTCATTACCTAAAACTTGAATTGTACTACTTCTTACTGGCTATTACATCATCTTAGGAGCCTCATCTGTGTTCTACTATGGTGCTTTCAGTGTCTCCGAATACCGCAGTACGCGACATAGCTTTGCAGACGATACGTACAACCGTTTCAGAGAGAAGAGCTGCCAATGTGACGATCTGGCTTTAAGTCGATTCGATAGCAAATGACGAAAACGGACGGATTTCTCAGGTTTTTACTACATATGAACACTTTTCACATTCTCCCGTGCAACTCGGCTGCTAGTCCTCCTTTCATGCAGAATCTTAAGGTCCTAGCTTATGTCCAAGGCACCAAAGCCAGCTAAAAAGTCAATAATCGATACCTAAAACTTGAATTGTACTATTTCTTACTGGCTATTACATCATCTTAGAAGCTTCATCTGTGATCTACTATGGTGCTTTTAGTTTCTCCGCATACCGCAGCACGCGACATAGTTTTGCAGACGATAAGCACAACCGTTTCAGAGAGAAGAGCGGCCAATGTGACGATCTGGCTTTAAGTCGATTCGATAACAAATGACGAAAACGGACGGATTTCTCAGGTTTTTACTGCATATGAACACTTTTCACATTCTCCCGTGCAACTGGGCTGCTAGTCCTCCTTTTATGCAGAATCTTAAGGTAATAGCTCATGTCCAAGGTACCGAAGCCAGCTAAAAAGTCAATAATCGATACCTAAATCTTGAATTGGACTACTTCTTACTGGCTATTACATCAACTTAGTAGCTTCACCTGTGTTCTACTATGGTGATTTTAGTGTCTCCGCATACCGCAGCACGTGACACAGCTTTGCAGACGATAAGTACAAGCGTTTCAGAGAGAAGAGCGGCCAATGTGACTATCTGGCTTTCAGTCGATTCGATAACAAATGACGAAAACGGACGGATTTCTCAGGTTTTTATTACATATGAACACTTTTCACATTCTCCCGTGCAACTCGGCTGCTAGTCCTCCTTTCATGCAGAATATTATGGTCCTAGCTCATGTCCAAGGCACCAAAGCCAGCTAAATATTCAATATTCAGTTATTAAAACTTGAATTGTACTACTTCTTACTGGCTATTACATCAACTTACAAGCTTCATCTCTGTTCTACTATGGTGCTTTTAGTGTCTCCACATACCGCAGCACGCGACATAGCTTTGCAGAAGATAAGTACAACCGTTTCAGAGAGAAGAGCGGCCAATGTGACGATCTGGCTTTAAGTCGATTCGATAACAAATGAAGAAAACGGACGGATTTCTCAGGTCTTTACTACATGCAAACACTTTTCACATTCTCCCGTGCAACTCTGCTGCTAGTCCTCCATTCACGCAGAATCTCAAGGTCGTAGCTCATGTCCAAGGCACCAAAGCCTGCTAAAAAGTCAATAATCGATACCTAAAACTTGAATTGTACTACTTCTTACTGGCTATTACATCAACTTAGAAGTTTCATCTGTGTTCTACTATGATGATTTTCGTGTCTCCGCATACCGCAGCACGTGACATAGCTTTGCAGACGATAAGTACAACCGTTTCACGGAGAAGAGTGGCCAATGTGACGATCTGGCTTTAAGTTGATTCGATTACAAATGACGAAAACGGACGGATTTCTCAGGTTTTTACTACATATGAACACTTTTCACATTCTCCCGTGAACTCGGCTGCTAGTCCTCCTCTCATGCAGAATCTTAAGGTCCTAGCTCATGTCCAAGGCACCAAAGCCAGCTAAAAAGTCAGTAACCGATACCTAAAACTTGAATTGTACTACTTCTTACTGGCTATTACATCAACTTAGAAGCTTCATCTGTGTTCTACTATGGTGCTTTTAGTGTCTCCTCATACCGCAGCACGCGACATAGCTTTGTAGACGATAAGTACAACCGTTTCAGAGAGAAGAGCGGCCAATGTGACGATCTGGCTTTAAGTCGATTCGATAACAAATGACGAAAACGGACGGATTTCTCAGGTTTTTACTACATATGAACACTTTTGACAATCTCCCGTGCAACTCGCCTGCTAGTCCTCCTTTCATGCAGAATCTTAAGGTCCTTGCTCATGTCCAAGGCACCAAAGCCAGCTAAAAAGTCAATAATCGATACCTAAAACTTGAATTCTACTTCTTCTTACTGGCTATTACATCAACTTAGAAGCTTCATCTCTGTTCTACTGTGGTGCTTTTAGTTTCTCCACATACCGCAGCACGCGACATAGCTTTGCAGAAGATAAGTACAACCGTTTCAGAGAGAAGAGCGGCCAATGTGAAGATCTGGCTTTAAGTCGATTCGATAACAAATGACGAAAACGGACGGATTTCTAAGGTTTTTACTACATATGAACACTTTTCACATTCTCCCGTGCAACTCGGCTGATAGTCCTCCTTTCATGCAGAATCTTAAGGTCCTAGCTCATGTCCAAGGCACCAAAGACAGCTAAAAAGTCAATAATTGATACCTAAAACTTGAACTGTACTACTTCTTACTGACTATTGCATCAACTTAGAAGCTTCATCTGTGTTCTACTACGGTGCTTTTAGTTTCTCCGCATACCGCAGCACGCGACATAGTTTTGCAGACGATAAGCACAACCGTTTCAGAGAGAAGAGCGGCCAATGTGACGATCTGGCTTTAAGTCGAATCGATAACACATGACGAAAACGGACGGATTTCTCAGGTTTTTACTACATGCGAACACTTTTCACATTCTCATGTGCAACTCTGCTGCTAGTCCTCCTATCACGCAGAATCTCAAGGTCCTAACTCATGTCCAAAGCACCAAAGCCAGCTAAAATGTCAATAATCGATACCTAAAACTTGAATTGTACTACTTCTTACTGCCTATTACATCAACTTAGAAGCTTCATCTGTGTTCTACTATGATGATTTTCGTGTCTCCGCATACCGCAACACGCGACATAGCTTTGCAGACGATAAGTACAACCGTTTCACGGAGAAGAGTGGCCAATGTGACGATCTGGCTTTAAGTCGATTCGATAACAAATGACGAAAACGGACGGATTTCTAAGGTTTTTTACTACATATGAACACTTTTCACATTCTCCCATGCAACTCGGCTGCTAGTCCTCCTTTCATGCAGAACGTTAAGGTCCTAGCTCATGTCCAATGCACCAAAGCCAGCTAAAAAGTCAATAATCGATACCTAAAACTTGAACTGTACTACTTGTTACTGGCTATTACATCAACTTTGAAGCTTCATATGTGTTCTACTATGGTGCTTTTAGTGTCTCCGCATACCGCAACACGCGACATAGCTTTGCAGACGATAAGTACAACCGTTTCAGAGAGAAGAGCGGCCAATGTGACGATCTGGCTTTAAGTCGATTCGATAACAAATGACGAAAACGGACGGATTTCTCAGGTTTTTACTACATATGAGCACTTTTCACATTCTCCCGTGCAACTGGGCTGCTAGTCCTCCTTTTATGCAGAATGTTAAGGTCCTAGCTCATGTCCAAGGCACCAAAGCCTGCTAAAAAGTCAATAATCGATATCTAAAACTTGAATTGTACTACTTCTTACTGGCTATTACATCAACTTAGAAGCTTCATCTGTGTTCTACTATGGTGCTTTTAGTGTCTCAGCATACCGCAGCACGCGACATAGCTTTGCAGACGATAAGTACAACCGTTTCAGAGAGAAGAGCGGCCAATGTGACGATCTGGCTTTAACTCGATTCGATAACAAATGACGAAACCGGACGGATTTCTCAGGTTTTTACTACATATGAACACTTTTCACATTCTCCCGAGCAACGCGGCTGCTAGTCCTCCTTTCATGCAGAATGTTAAGGTCCTAGCTCATGTCCAAGGCACCAAAGCCAGCTAAAAAGTCAATAATCGATACCTAACTTCTTACTGGCTATTACATCAACTTAGAAGCTTCATCTGTGTTCTACTACGGTGCTTTTAGTTTCTGCGCATACCGCAGCACGCGACACAGCTTTGCAGACGATAAGTACAACCGTTTCAGAGAGAAGAGCGGCCAATGTGACGATCTGGCTTTAAGTCAATTCGATAACAAATGACGAAAACGGACGGATTTCTCAGGTTTTTACTACATATGAACACTTTTCACATTCTCCCGTGCAACTCGGCTGCTAGTCCTCCTTTCATGCATAATCTTACGGTCCTAGCTCATGTCCAAGGCACCAAAGCCAGCTAAAAGTTCAATATTCATTACCTAAAACTTGAATTCTACTACTTCTTACTGGCTATTACATCATCTTAGGAGCTTCATCTGTGTTCTACTATGGTGCATTTAGTGTCTCCGAATACCGTAGTACGCGACATAGCTTTGCAGACGATAAGTACAAGCGTTTCAGAGAGAAGAGCGGCCAATGTGACGATCTGGCTTTAAGTCGATTCGATAACAAATGACGAAAACGGACGGATTTCTCAGGTTTTTACTGCATATGAACACTTTTCACATTCTCCCGTGCAACTGGGCTGCTAGTCCTCCTTTTATGCAGAATCCTAAGGTCCTAGCTCATGTCCAAGGCACCAAACCAAGCTAAAAGGGCAATAATCGATACCTAAAACTTGAATTGTACTACTTCTTACTGGCTATTACATCAACTTAGAAGCTTCATCTGTGTTCTACTATGGTGCTTTTAGTGTCTCCGCATACCGAAGCACGCGACATAGCTTTGTAGACGATAAGTACAACCGTTTCAGAGAGAAGAGTAGCCAATGTGACGATTTGGCTTTAAGTCGATTCGATAACAAATGACGAAAACGGACGGATTTCTCAGGTTTTTATTACATATGAACACTTTTCACATTCTCCCGTGCAACTCGGCTGCTAGTCCTCCTTTCATGCAGAATCTTAAGGTCCTAGCTCATGTCCAAGGCACCAAAGCCAGCTAAAAAGTCAATAATCGATACCTAAAACTTGAATTGTACTACTTCTTACTGGCTATTACATCAAGTTAGAAGCTTCATCTGTGTTCTACTATGGTGCTTTTAGTGTCTCCACATACCGCAGCACGCGACATAGCTTTCCAGACGATAACTACAACCGTTTCAGTGAGAAGAGCGGCCAATGTGACGATCTGGCTTTAAGTCGATTCGATAACAAATGACAAAAACGGACGGATTTCTAAGGTTTTTACTACATATGAACACTTTTCACAGTCTCCCGTGCAACTCGGCTGCTATTCCTCCTTTCATGCAAAAATGTCAAGGTCTTAGCTCATATCCAAGGCACCAAAGCCAGCAAAAAGGTCAATATTCAATACCTTAAACTTGAATTGTACTACTTCTTACTGGCTATTACATACACTTAGAAGCTTCATCTGTGTTCTACTATGGTGCTTTTAGTGTCTCCGCATACCGCAGCACGCGACATAGCTTTGCAGACGATAAGTACAACCGTTTCAGAGAGAAGAGCGGCCAATGTGACGATCTGGCTTTAAGTCGATTCAATAACAAATGACGAAAACGGACGGATGTCTCAGTTTTTACTACATGTGAACACTTTTCACATTCTCCCGTGCAACTGGGCTGCTACTCCTCCTTTTATGCGGAATCTTAAGGTCCCAGCTCATGTCCAAGGCACCAAAGCCAGCTAAAAAGTCAATAATCGATACCTAAAACTTGAATTGTACTACTTCTTACTGGCTATTACATCAACTTAGAAGCTTCATCTGTGTTCTACTACGGTGCTTTTAGTGTCTCAGCATACCGCAGCACGCTACATAGCTTTGCAGACCATAAGTACAACCGTTTCAGAGAGAAGAGCGGCCTGTGTGACGATCTGGCTTTAAGTCGATTCGATGACAAATGACGAAAACGGACGGATTTCTCAGGTTTTTACTACATATGAACACTTTTCACATTCTCCCATGCAACTCGGCTGCTAGTCCTCCTTTCATGCAGAATCTTAAGGTCCTAGCTCATGTCCAAGGCACCAAAGCCAGCTAAAAAGTCAATAATCGATTCCTAAAACTTGAATTGTACTACTTCTTACTGGCTATTACATCAACTTAGAAGCTTCATCTGTGTTCTACTATGGTGACTTTAGTGTCTCCGCATACCGCAGCACGCGACATAGCTTTGCAGACGATAAGTACAGCCGTTTCCGAGAGTAGAGCGGCCAATGTGACGATCTGGCTTTAAGTCGATTCGATAACAAATGACGAAAACGGACGGATTTCTCAGGTTTTTACTACATATGAACACTTTTCACATTCTCCCGTGCAACTCGGCTGCTAGTCCTCCTTTCATGCAGAATCTTAAGGTCCTAGCTCATGTCCAAGGCACCAAAGCCAGCTAAAAAGTCAATAATCGATTCCTAAAACTTGAATTGTACTACTTCTTACTGGCTATTACATCAACTTAGATGCTTCATCTGTGTTCTACTATGGTGACTTTAGTGTCTCCGCATACCGCAGCACGCGACATAGCTTTGCAGACGATAAGTACAGCCGTTTCCGAGAGTAGAGCGGCCAATGTGACGATCTGGCTTTAAGTCGATTCGATAACAAAATGACGAAAACGGACGGATTTCTCAGGTTTTTACTTCATATGAACACTTTTTACATTCTCCCCTGCAACTCGGCTGCTAGTCCACCTTTCATGCAGAATCTTAAGATCCTAGCTCATGTCCAAGGCACCAAAGCCAGCTAAAAAGTCAATAATCGATACCTAAAACTTCAATTGTACTACTTCTTACTGGCTATTACATCAACTTAGAAGCTTCATCTGTGTTCTACTATGGTGCTTTTCCTGTTTCCGCCTACGGCAACACGCGACATAGCTTTGCAGACGACAAGTACAACCGTTTCAGAGAGAAGAGCGGCCAATGTGACGATCTGGCTTTAAGTCGATTCGATAACAAATGACGAAAACGGACGGATTTCTCAGGTTTTTACTACATATGAACACTTTTCACATTCTCCCGTGCAACTCGGCTGCTAGTCCTCCTTCCATGCAGGATCTTAAGGTCCTAGCTCATGTCCAAGGCACCAAAGCCAGCTAAAAAGTCAATAATCTATACCTAAAACATGAATTGGACTACTTCTTACTGGCTATTACATCAACTTAGAAGCTTCATCTGTGTTCTACTACGGTGCTTTTAGTTTCTCCGCATATCGCAGCACGCGACATAGTTTTGCAGTCGATAAGCACAACCGTTTCAGAGAGAAGAGCGGCCAATGTGACGATGTGGCTTTAAGTCGATTGGATAACAAATGATGAAAACGGACGGATTTCTCAGGGTTTTACTACATATGAACACTTTTCACATTCTCCCGTGCAACTCGGCTGATAGTCCTCCTTTCATGCAGTATCTTAAGGTCTTTGCTCATGTCCAAGGCACGAAAGCCAGCTAAAAAGTCAATAATCGATACCTAAAACTTGAATTGTACTACTTCTTACTGGCTACTACATCAACTTAGAAGCTTCATCTGTGTTCTACTATGGTGCTTTTAGTGTCTCCACATACCGCAGCACGCGACATAGCTTTCCAGACGATAACTACAACCGTTTCAGAGAGAAGAGCGGCCAATGTGACGATCTGGCTTTAAGTCGATTCGATAACAAATGACGAAAACGGACGGATTTCTAAGGTTTTTACTACATATGAACACTTTTCACAGTCTCCCGTGCAACTCGGCTGCTATTCCTCCTTTCATGCAGAATGTCAAGGTCCTAGCTCATATCCAAGGCACCAAAGCCAGCTAAAAGGTCAATATTCAATACCTGAAACTTGAATTGTACTACTTCTTACTGGCTATTACATACACTTAGAAGCTTCATCTGTGTTCTACTATGGTGCTTTTAGTGTCTCCGCATACCGCAGCACGCGACATAGCTTTGCAGACGATAAGTACAACCGTTTCAGAGAGAAGAGCGGCCAATGTAACGATCTGGCTTTAAGTCGATTCAATAACAAATGACGAAAACGGACGGTTGTCTCAGTTTTTACTACATGTGAACACTTTTCACATTCTCCCGTGCAACTGGGCTGCTACTCCTCCTTTTATGCGGAATCTTAAGGTCCTAGCTCATGTCCAAGGCACCAAAGCCAGCTAAAAAGTCAATAATCGATACCTAAAATTTGAATTGTACAACTTCTTACTGGCTATTACATCAACTTAGATGCTTCATCTGTGTTCTACTATGGTGACTTTAGTGTCTCCGCATACCGCAGCACGCGACATAGCTTTGAAGACGATAAGTACAGCCGTTTCCGAGAGTAGAGCGGCCAATGTGACGATCTGGCTTTAAGTCGATTCGATAACAAATGACGAAAACGGACGAATTTCTGAGGTTTTTACTACATATGAACGCTTTTCACATTCTCCCGTGCAACTCGGCTGCTAGTCCTCCTTTTATGCAGAATCTTAAAGTCCTAGCTCATGTCCAAGGCACCAAAGCCAGCTAAAAAGTCAATAATCGATACCTAAATCTTGAATTGGACTACTTCTTACTGGCTATTACATCAACTTAGAAGCTACATCTGTGTTCTACTATGCTGCTTTTCCTGTTTCCGCCTACGGCAACACGCGACATAGCTTTGCAGACGACAAGTACAACCGTTTCAGAGAGAAGAGCGGCCAATGTGACGATCTGGCTTTAAGTCGATTCGATAACAAATGACGAAAACGGACGGATTTCTCAGGTTTTTACTACATATGAACACTTTTCACATTCTCCCGTGCAGCTCGGCTGCTAGTCCTCCTTTCATGCAGGATCTTAAGGTCGTAGCTCATGTCCTCGGCACCAAAGCCAGCTAAAAAGTCAATAATCTATACCTACAACGTGAATTAGACAACTTCTTACTGGCTATTACATCAACTTAGAAGCTTCATCTGTGTTCTACTACGGTGCTTTTAGTTTCTCCGCATATCGCAGCACGCGACATAGTTTTGCAGTCGATAAGCACAACCGTTTCAGAGAGAAGAGCGGCCAATGTGACGATGTGGCTTTAAGTCGATTGGATAACAAATGACGAAAACGGACGGATTTCTCAGGTTTTTACTACATATGAACACTTTTCACATTCTCCCGTGCAACTCGGCTGCTAGTCCTCCTTTCATGCAGAATCTTAAGGTCCTAGCTCATGTCCAAGGCACCAAAGCCAGCTAAAAAGTCAATAATCGATTCCTAAAACTTGAATTGTACTACTTCTTACTGGCTATTACATCAACTTAGATGCTTCATCTGTGTTCTACTATGGTGACTTTAGTGTCTCCGCATACCGCAGCACGCGACATAGCTTTGCAGACGATAAGTACAGCTGTTTCCGAGAGTAGAGCGGCCAATGTGACGATCTGGCTGTAAGTCGATTCGATAACAAAATGACGAAAACGGACGGATTTCTCAGGTTTTTACTTCATATGAACACTTTTTACGTTCTCCCCTGCAACTCGGCTGCTAGTCCACCTTTCATGCAGAATCTTAAGGTCCTAGCTCATGTCCAATGCACCAAAGCCAGCTAAAAAGTCAATAATCGATACCTAAAACTTGAACTGTACTACTTGTTACTGGCTATTACATCAACTTTGAAGCTTCATATGTGTTCTACTATGGTGCTTTTAGTGTCTCCGCATACCGCAACACGCGACATAGCTTTGCAGACGATAAGTACAACCGTTTCAGAGAGAAGAGCGGCCAATGTGACGATCTGGCTTTAAGTCGATTCGATAACAAATGACGAAAACGGACGGATTTCTCAGGTTTTTACTACATATGAGCACTTTTCACATTCTCCCGTGCAACTGGGCTGCTAGTCCTCCTTTTATGCAGAATGTTAAGGTCCTAGCTCATGTCCAAGGCACCAAAGCCTGCTAAAAAGTCAATAATCGATATCTAAAACTTGAATTGTACTACTTCTTACTGGCTATTACATCAACTTAGAAGCTTCATCTGTGTTCTACTATGGTGCTTTTAGTGTCTCAGCATACCGCAGCACGCGACATAGCTTTGCAGACGATAAGTACAACCGTTTCAGAGAGAAGAGCGGCCAATGTGACGATCTGGCTTTAACTCGATTCGATAACAAATGACGAAACCGGACGGATTTCTCAGGTTTTTACTACATATGAACACTTTTCACATTCTCCCGAGCAACGCGGCTGCTAGTCCTCCTTTCATGCAGAATGTTAAGGTCCTAGCTCATGTCCAAGGCACCAAAGCCAGCTAAAAAGTCAATAATCGATACCTAACTTCTTACTGGCTATTACATCAACTTAGAAGCTTCATCTGTGTTCTACTACGGTGCTTTTAGTTTCTGCGCATACCGCAGCACGCGACACAGCTTTGCAGACGATAAGTACAACCGTTTCAGAGAGAAGAGCGGCCAATGTGACGATCTGGCTTTAAGTCAATTCGATAACAAATGACGAAAACGGACGGATTTCTCAGGTTTTTACTACATATGAACACTTTTCACATTCTCCCGTGCAACTCGGCTGCTAGTCCTCCTTTCATGCATAATCTTACGGTCCTAGCTCATGTCCAAGGCACCAAAGCCAGCTAAAAGTTCAATATTCATTACCTAAAACTTGAATTCTACTACTTCTTACTGGCTATTACATCATCTTAGGAGCTTCATCTGTGTTCTACTATGGTGCATTTAGTGTCTCCGAATACCGTAGTACGCGACATAGCTTTGCAGACGATAAGTACAAGCGTTTCAGAGAGAAGAGCGGCCAATGTGACGATCTGGCTTTAAGTCGATTCGATAACAAATGACGAAAACGGACGGATTTCTCAGGTTTTTACTGCATATGAACACTTTTCACATTCTCCCGTGCAACTGGGCTGCTAGTCCTCCTTTTATGCAGAATCCTAAGGTCCTAGCTCATGTCCAAGGCACCAAACCAAGCTAAAAGGGCAATAATCGATACCTAAAACTTGAATTGTACTACTTCTTACTGGCTATTACATCAACTTAGAAGCTTCATCTGTGTTCTACTATGGTGCTTTTAGTGTCTCCGCATACCGAAGCACGCGACATAGCTTTGTAGACGATAAGTACAACCGTTTCAGAGAGAAGAGTAGCCAATGTGACGATTTGGCTTTAAGTCGATTCGATAACAAATGACGAAAACGGACGGATTTCTCAGGTTTTTATTACATATGAACACTTTTCACATTCTCCCGTGCAACTCGGCTGCTAGTCCTCCTTTCATGCAGAATCTTAAGGTCCTAGCTCATGTCCAAGGCACCAAAGCCAGCTAAAAAGTCAATAATCGATACCTAAAACTTGAATTGTACTACTTCTTACTGGCTATTACATCAAGTTAGAAGCTTCATCTGTGTTCTACTATGGTGCTTTTAGTGTCTCCACATACCGCAGCACGCGACATAGCTTTCCAGACGATAACTACAACCGTTTCAGTGAGAAGAGCGGCCAATGTGACGATCTGGCTTTAAGTCGATTCGATAACAAATGACAAAAACGGACGGATTTCTAAGGTTTTTACTACATATGAACACTTTTCACAGTCTCCCGTGCAACTCGGCTGCTATTCCTCCTTTCATGCAAAAATGTCAAGGTCTTAGCTCATATCCAAGGCACCAAAGCCAGCAAAAAGGTCAATATTCAATACCTTAAACTTGAATTGTACTACTTCTTACTGGCTATTACATACACTTAGAAGCTTCATCTGTGTTCTACTATGGTGCTTTTAGTGTGTCCGCATACCGCAGCACGCGACATAGCTTTGCAGACGATAAGTACAACCGTTTCAGAGAGAAGAGCGGCCAATGTGACGATCTGGCTTTAAGTCGATTCAATAACAAATGACGAAAACGGACGGATGTCTCAGTTTTTACTACATGTGAACACTTTTCACATTCTCCCGTGCAACTGGGCTGCTACTCCTCCTTTTATGCGGAATCTTAAGGTCCCAGCTCATGTCCAAGGCACCAAAGCCAGCTAAAAAGTCAATAATCGATACCTAAAACTTGAATTGTACTACTTCTTACTGGCTATTACATCAACTTAGAAGCTTCATCTGTGTTCTACTACGGTGCTTTTAGTGTCTCAGCATACCGCAGCACGCTACATAGCTTTGCAGACCATAAGTACAACCGTTTCAGAGAGAAGAGCGGCCTGTGTGACGATCTGGCTTTAAGTCGATTCGATGACAAATGACGAAAACGGACGGATTTCTCAGGTTTTTACTACATATGAACACTTTTCACATTCTCCCATGCAACTCGGCTGCTAGTCCTCCTTTCATGCAGAATCTTAAGGTCCTAGCTCATGTCCAAGGCACCAAAGCCAGCTAAAAAGTCAATAATCGATTCCTAAAACTTGAATTGTACTACTTCTTACTGGCTATTACATCAACTTAGAAGCTTCATCTGTGTTCTACTATGGTGACTTTAGTGTCTCCGCATACCGCAGCACGCGACATAGCTTTGCAGACGATAAGTACAGCCGTTTCCGAGAGTAGAGCGGCCAATGTGACGATCTGGCTTTAAGTCGATTCGATAACAAATGACGAAAACGGACGGATTTCTCAGGTTTTTACTACATATGAACACTTTTCACATTCTCCCGTGCAACTCGGCTGCTAGTCCTCCTTTCATGCAGAATCTTAAGGTCCTAGCTCATGTCCAAGGCACCAAAGCCAGCTAAAAAGTCAATAATCGATTCCTAAAACTTGAATTGTACTACTTCTTACTGGCTATTACATCAACTTAGATGCTTCATCTGTGTTCTACTATGGTGACTTTAGTGTCTCCGCATACCGCAGCACGCGACATAGCTTTGCAGACGATAAGTACAGCCGTTTCCGAGAGTAGAGCGGCCAATGTGACGATCTGGCTTTAAGTCGATTCGATAACAAAATGACGAAAACGGACGGATTTCTCAGGTTTTTACTTCATATGAACACTTTTTACATTCTCCCCTGCAACTCGGCTGCTAGTCCACCTTTCATGCAGAATCTTAAGATCCTAGCTCATGTCCAAGGCACCAAAGCCAGCTAAAAAGTCAATAATCGATACCTAAAACTTCAATTGTACTACTTCTTACTGGCTATTACATCAACTTAGAAGCTTCATCTGTGTTCTACTATGGTGCTTTTCCTGTTTCCGCCTACGGCAACACGCGACATAGCTTTGCAGACGACAAGTACAACCGTTTCAGAGAGAAGAGCGGCCAATGTGACGATCTGGCTTTAAGTCGATTCGATAACAAATGACGAAAACGGACGGATTTCTCAGGTTTTTACTACATATGAACACTTTTCACATTCTCCCGTGCAACTCGGCTGCTAGTCCTCCTTCCATGCAGGATCTTAAGGTCCTAGCTCATGTCCAAGGCACCAAAGCCAGCTAAAAAGTCAATAATCTATACCTAAAACATGAATTGGACTACTTCTTACTGGCTATTACATCAACTTAGAAGCTTCATCTGTGTTCTACTACGGTGCTTTTAGTTTCTCCGCATATCGCAGCACGCGACATAGTTTTGCAGTCGATAAGCACAACCGTTTCAGAGAGAAGAGCGGCCAATGTGACGATGTGGCTTTAAGTCGATTGGATAACAAATGATGAAAACGGACGGATTTCTCAGGGTTTTACTACATATGAACACTTTTCACATTCTCCCGTGCAACTCGGCTGATAGTCCTCCTTTCATGCAGTATCTTAAGGTCTTTGCTCATGTCCAAGGCACGAAAGCCAGCTAAAAAGTCAATAATCGATACCTAAAACTTGAATTGTACTACTTCTTACTGGCTACTACATCAACTTAGAAGCTTCATCTGTGTTCTACTATGGTGCTTTTAGTGTCTCCACATACCGCAGCACGCGACATAGCTTTCCAGACGATAACTACAACCGTTTCAGAGAGAAGAGCGGCCAATGTGACGATCTGGCTTTAAGTCGATTCGATAACAAATGACGAAAACGGACGGATTTCTAAGGTTTTTACTACATATGAACACTTTTCACAGTCTCCCGTGCAACTCGGCTGCTATTCCTCCTTTCATGCAGAATGTCAAGGTCCTAGCTCATATCCAAGGCACCAAAGCCAGCTAAAAGGTCAATATTCAATACCTGAAACTTGAATTGTACTACTTCTTACTGGCTATTACATACACTTAGAAGCTTCATCTGTGTTCTACTATGGTGCTTTTAGTGTCTCCGCATACCGCAGCACGCGACATAGCTTTGCAGACGATAAGTACAACCGTTTCAGAGAGAAGAGCGGCCAATGTAACGATCTGGCTTTAAGTCGATTCAATAACAAATGACGAAAACGGACGGTTGTCTCAGTTTTTACTACATGTGAACACTTTTCACATTCTCCCGTGCAACTGGGCTGCTACTCCTCCTTTTATGCGGAATCTTAAGGTCCTAGCTCATGTCCAAGGCACCAAAGCCAGCTAAAAAGTCAATAATCGATACCTAAAATTTGAATTGTACAACTTCTTACTGGCTATTACATCAACTTAGATGCTTCATCTGTGTTCTACTATGGTGACTTTAGTGTCTCCGCATACCGCAGCACGCGACATAGCTTTGAAGACGATAAGTACAGCCGTTTCCGAGAGTAGAGCGGCCAATGTGACGATCTGGCTTTAAGTCGATTCGATAACAAATGACGAAAACGGACGAATTTCTGAGGTTTTTACTACATATGAACGCTTTTCACATTCTCCCGTGCAACTCGGCTGCTAGTCCTCCTTTTATGCAGAATCTTAAAGTCCTAGCTCATGTCCAAGGCACCAAAGCCAGCTAAAAAGTCAATAATCGATACCTAAATCTTGAATTGGACTACTTCTTACTGGCTATTACATCAACTTAGAAGCTACATCTGTGTTCTACTATGCTGCTTTTCCTGTTTCCGCCTACGGCAACACGCGACATAGCTTTGCAGACGACAAGTACAACCGTTTCAGAGAGAAGAGCGGCCAATGTGACGATCTGGCTTTAAGTCGATTCGATAACAAATGACGAAAACGGACGGATTTCTCAGGTTTTTACTACATATGAACACTTTTCACATTCTCCCGTGCAGCTCGGCTGCTAGTCCTCCTTTCATGCAGGATCTTAAGGTCGTAGCTCATGTCCTCGGCACCAAAGCCAGCTAAAAAGTCAATAATCTATACCTACAACGTGAATTAGACAACTTCTTACTGGCTATTACATCAACTTAGAAGCTTCATCTGTGTTCTACTACGGTGCTTTTAGTTTCTCCGCATATCGCAGCACGCGACATAGTTTTGCAGTCGATAAGCACAACCGTTTCAGAGAGAAGAGCGGCCAATGTGACGATGTGGCTTTAAGTCGATTGGATAACAAATGACGAAAACGGACGGATTTCTCAGGTTTTTACTACATATGAACACTTTTCACATTCTCCCGTGCAACTCGGCTGCTAGTCCTCCTTTCATGCAGAATCTTAAGGTCCTAGCTCATGTCCAAGGCACCAAAGCCAGCTAAAAAGTCAATAATCGATTCCTAAAACTTGAATTGTACTACTTCTTACTGGCTATTACATCAACTTAGATGCTTCATCTGTGTTCTACTATGGTGACTTTAGTGTCTCCGCATACCGCAGCACGCGACATAGCTTTGCAGACGATAAGTACAGCTGTTTCCGAGAGTAGAGCGGCCAATGTGACGATCTGGCTGTAAGTCGATTCGATAACAAAATGACGAAAACGGACGGATTTCTCAGGTTTTTACTTCATATGAACACTTTTTACGTTCTCCCCTGCAACTCGGCTGCTAGTCCACCTTTCATGCAGAATCTTAAGGTCCTAGCTCATGTCCAAGGCACCAAAGCCAGCTAAAAAGTCAATAATCGATACCTAAATCTTGAATTGGACTACTTCTTACTGGCTATTACATCAACTTAGAAGCTTCATCTGTGTTCTACTATGGTGCTTTTCCTGTTTCCGCCTACGGCAACACGCGACATAGCTTTGCAGACGACAAGTACAACCGTTTCAGAGAGAAGAGCGGCCAATGTGACGATCTGGCTTTAAGTCGATTCGATAACAAATGACGAAAACGGACGGATTTCTCAGGTTTTTACTACATATGAACACTTTTCACATTCTCCCGTGCAACTCGGCTGCTAGTCCTCCTTTCGTGCAGGATCTTAAGGTCCTAGCTCATGTCCAAGGCACCAAAGCCAGCTAAAAAGTCAATAATCTATACCTAAAACATGAATTGGACTACTTCTTACTGGCTATTACATCAACTTAGAAGCTTCATCTGTGTTCTACTACGGTGCTTTTAGTTTCTCCGCATATCGCAGCACGCGACATAGTTTTGCAGTCGATAAGCACAACCGTTTCAGAGAGAAGAGCGGCCAATGTGACGATGTGGCTTTAAGTCGAATGGATAACAAATGACGAAAACGGACGGATTTCTCAGGTTTTTACTACATATGAACACTTTTTACATTCTCTCGTGCAACTCGGCTGCTAGTCCTCCTTTCATGCAGAATCTTAAGCTCCTAGCTCATGTCCAAGGTACCGAAGCCAGCTGAAAAGTCAATAATCGATACCTAAAACTTGAATTGTTCTACTTCTTACTGGCTATTGCATCAATTTAGAAGCTTCATCTGTGTTCTACTATGGTGATTTTAGTGTCTCCGCATACCGCAGCACGCGACATAGCTTTGCAGACGATAAGTACAACCGTTTCAGAGAGAAGAGCGGCCAATGTGACGATCTGGCTTTAAGTCGATTCGATAACAAATGACGAAAACGGACGGATTTCTCAGGTTTTTACTACATATGAACACTTTTTACATTCTCTCGTGCAACTCGGCTAATAGTCCTCCTTTCATGCAGAATCTTAAGGTCCTAGCTCATGTCCAAGGTACCGAAGCCAGCTAAAAAGTCAATAATCGATACCTAAAACTTGAATTGTTCTACTTCTTACTGGCTATTGCATCAACTTAGAAGCTTCATCTGTGTTCTACTATGGTGATTTTAGTGTCTCCGCATACCGCAGCACGCGACATAGCTTTGCAGACGATAAGTACAACCGTTTCAGAGAGAAGAGCGGCCAATGTGACGATCTGGCTTTAACTCGATTGGATAAAAAAATGACGAAAACGGACGGATTTCTCTGGATTTTACTACATATGAACACTTTTCACATTCTCCCGTGCAACTCGGCTGCTAGTCCTCCTTTTATGCAGAATCTTAAGGTCCTAGCTCATGTCCAAGGCACCAAAGCCAGCTAAAAAGTCAATAATCGATTCCTAAAACTTGAATTGTACTACTTCTTATTGGCTATTACATCAACTTAGAAGCTTCATCTGTGTTCTACTATGGTGATTTTAGTGTCTCCACATACCGCTGCACGCGACATAGCTTTGCAGACGATATGTACAACCGTTTCAGAGAGAAGAGTGGCCAATGTGACCATCTGGCTTTAAGTCGATTCGATAACAAATGACGAAAACGGACGGATTTCTCAGGTTTTTACTACATATGAACACTTTTAACATTCTCACGTGCAACTCGGCTGCTAGTCTTCCTTCCATGCAGAATCTTAAGGTCCTAGCTCATGTCCAAGGCACCAAACCAGCTAAAAGGTCAATATTCAATACCTAAAACTTGAATTCTACTACTTCTTACTGGCTATTACATCAACTTAGAAGCTTGATCTGTGTTCTACTATGGTGCTTTTAGTGTCTCAGCATACCGCAGTACGCGACATAGCTTTGCAGACGATAAGTACAACCGTTTCAGAGAGAAGAGCGGCCAATGTGACGATCTGGCTTTAAGTCGATTCGATAACAAATGACGAAAACGGACGGATTTCTCAGGTTTTTACTACATATGAACACTTTTCACATTCTCCCGTGCAACTCCGCTGCTAGTCCTCCTTTCATGCAGAATCTTAAGGTCCTAGCTCATGTCCAAGGCACCAAAGCCAGCTTAAAAGTCAATAACCGATACCTAAAACTTGAAATGTACTACTTCTTACTGGCTATTACGTCATCTTAGGAGCTTCATCTGTGTTCTACTGTGGTGCTTTTAGTGTCTCCGAATACAGCAGTACGCGACATAGCTTTGCAGACGATAAGTACAACCGTTTCAGAGAGAAGAGCGGCCAATGTGGCGACCTGACTTTAAGTCGATTCAATAACAAATGACGAAAACGGACGGATGTCTCAGGTTTTTACTACATGTGAACACTTTTCACATTCTCCCGTGCAACTGGGCTGCTAGTCCTCCTTTTATGCAGAATCTTAAAGTCCTAGCTCATGTCCAAGGCAAAACCCAGCTAAAAAGTCAATAATCGATTCCTAAAACTTGAATTGTACTACTTCTTACTGGCTATTACATCAACTTAGATGCTTCATCTGTGTTCTACTATGGTGATTTTAGTGTCTCCGCATACCGCAGCACACGACATAGCTTTGCAGACGATAGGTACAACCGTTTCAGAGAGACGAGCGGCCAATGTGACGATCTGGCTTTAAGTCGATTCGATAACAAATGACGAAAACGGACCGATTTCTCAGGTTTTTACTACATATGAACACTTTTCACATTCTCCCGTGCAACTGGGCTGCTAGTCCTCCTTTTATGCAGAATCTTTAAGTCATAGCTCATGTCCAAGGCACCAAAGCCAGCTAAAAAGTCAATAATCGATATCTTAAACTTGAATTGTACTACTTCTTACTGGCTATTACATCAACTTAGAAGCTTCATCTGTGTTCTACTACGGTGCTTTTAGTTTCTCCGCATATCGCAGCACGCGACATAGTTTTGCACTCGATAAGCACAACCGTTTCAGAGAGAAGAGCGGCCAATGTGAATATGTGGCTTTAAGTCGATTCGATAACAAATGACGAAAACGGACGGATTTCTCAGGTTTTTACTACATATGAACACTTTTCACATTCTCCCGTGCAACTCGGCTGATAGTCCTCCTTTCATGCAGAATCTTAAGGTCCTTGCTCATGTCCAAGGCACGAAAGCCAGCTAAAAAGTCAATAATCGATACCTAAAACTTGAATTGTATTACTTTTTACTGGCTATTACATCAACTTAGAAGCTTCATCTGTGTTCTACTATGGTGCTTTTAGTGTCTCTGCATACCGCAGCACGCGACATAGCTTTGCAGACGATAAGTACAACCGTTTCAGAGAGAAGAGCGGCCAATGTGACGATCTGGCTTTAAGTCGATTCGATAACAAATGACGAAAACGGATTTCTCAGGTTTTTACTACATATGAACACTTTTCACATTCTCCCGTGCAACTGGGCTGCTAGTCCTCCTTTTATGCAGAATCTTAAAGTCCTGGCTCATGTCCAAGGCACGAAAGCCAGCTAAAAAGTCAATAATCGATACCTAAATCTTGAATTGGACTACTTATTACTGGCTATTACATCAACTTAGAAGCTTCATCTGTATTCTACTATGGTGCTTTTCCTGTTTCCGCCTACGGCAACACGCGACATAGTTTTGCAGACGGTAAGCACAACCGTTTCAGAGAGAAGAGCGGCCAATGTGACGATCTGGCTTTATGTCGATTCGATAGCAAATGACGAAAAAGGACGGATTTCTCAGGTTATTACTACATATGAACACTTTTCACATTCTCCCGTGCAACTCGGCTGCTAGTCTTCCTTTCATGCAGAATCTTAAGGTCCTAGCTCATGTCCAAGGCACCAAAGCCAGCTAAAAGGTCCATATTCAATACCTAAAACTTGAATTGTACTACTTCTTACTGGCTATTACATCAACTTAGAACCTTGATCTGTGTTCTACTATGGTGCTTTTAGTGTCTCAGCATACCGCAGCACGCGACATAGCTTTGCAGACGATAAGTACAACCGTTTCAGAGAGAGGAGCGGCCAATGTGACGATCTGGCTTTATGTCGATTCGATAACATATGACGAAAACGGACGGATTTCTAAGGTTTTTACTACATATGAACACTTTTCACATTCTCCCGTGCAAATCGGCTGCTAGTCCTCCTTTCATGCAGAATCTTGAGGTCCTAGCTCATGTCCAAGGCACCAAAGCCAGCTAAAAAGTCAATAATCGATACCTAAAACTTGAATTGTTCTACTTCTTACTGGCTATTGCATCAGCTTAGAAGCTTCATCTGTGTTCTACTATGGTGATTTTAGTGTCTCCGCATACCGCAGCACGCGACATAGCCTTGCAGACGATAAGTACAACCGTTTCAGAGAGAAGAGCGGCCAATGTGACGATCTGGCTTTAACTCGATTCGATAACAAATGACGAAACCGGACGGATTTCTCAGGTTTTTACTACATATGAACACTTTTCACATTCTCCCGAGCAACGCGGCTGCTAGTCCTCTTTCATGCAGAATGTTAAGGTCCTAGCTCATGTCCAAGGCACCAAAGCCAGCTAAAAAGTCAATAATCGATACCTAACTTCTTACTGGCTATTACATCAACTTAGAAGCTTCATCTGTGTTCTACTATGGTGCTTTTAGTGTCTCAGCATACCGCAGCACGCGACATAGCTTTGCAGACGATAAGTACAGCCGTTTCCGAGAGTAGAGCGGCCAATGTGACGATCTGGCTTTAAGTCGATTCGATAACAAATGACGAAAACGGACGGATTTCTCAGGTTTTTACTACATATGAACACTTTTTACATTCTCTCGTGCAACTCGGCTGCTAGTCCTCCTTTCATGCAGAATCTTAAGGTCCTAGCTCATGTCCAAGGTACCGAAGCCAGCTGAAAAGTCAATAATCGATACCTAAAACTTGAATTGTTCTACTTCTTACTGGCTATTGCATCAACTTAGAAGCTTCATCTGTGTTCTACTATGGTGATTTTAGTGTCTCCGCATACCGCAGCACGCGACATAGCTTTGCAGACGATAAGTACAACCGTTTCAGAGAGAAGAGAGGCCAATGTGACGATCGGGCTTTAAGTCGATTCGATAACAAATGACGAAAACGGACGGATTTCTCAGGTTTTTACTACATATGAACACTTTTCCCATTCTCCCGTGCAACTCCGCTGCTAGTCCTCCTTTCATGCAGAATCTTAAGGTCCTAGCTCATGTCCAAGGCACCAAAGCCAGCTTAAAAGTCAATAACCGATACCTAAAACTTGAAATGTACTACTTCTTACTGGCTATTACGTCATCTTAGGAGCTTCATCTGTGTTCTACTGTGGTGCTTTTAGTGTCTCCGAATACAGCAGTACGCGACATAGCTTTGCAGACGATAAGTACAACCGTTTCAGAGAGAAGAGCGGCCAATGTGGCGATCTGACTTTAAGTCGATTCAATAACAAATGACGAAAACGGACGGATGTCTCAGGTTTTTACTACATGTGAACACTTTTCACATTCTCCCGTGCAACTGGGCTGCTAGTCCTCCTTTTATGCAGAATCTTAAAGTCCTAGCTCATGTCCAAGGCAAAACCCAGCTAAAAAGTCAATAATCGATTCCTAAAACTTGAATTGTACTACTTCTTACTGGCTATTACATCAACTTAGATGCTTCATCTGTGTTCTACTATGGTGATTTTAGTGTCTCCGCATACCGCAGCACACGACATAGCTTTGCAGACGATAAGTACAACCGTTTCAGAGAGACGAGCGGCCAATGTGACGATCTGGCTTTAAGTCGATTCGATAACAAATGACGAAAACGGACGGATTTCTCAGGTTTTTACTACATATGAACACTTTTCACATTCTCCCGTGCAACTCGGCTGCTAGTCCTCCTTTCATGCAGAATCTTAAGGTCCTAGCTCATGTCCAAGGCACCAAAGCCAGCTAAAAAGTCAATAATCGATTCCTAAAACTTGAATTGTACTACTTCTTACTGGCTATTACATCAACTTAGATGCTTCATCTGTGTTCTACTATGGTGACTTTAGTGTCTCCGCATACCGCAGCACGCGACATAGCTTTGCAGACGATAAGTACAGCCGTTTCCGAGAGTAGAGCGGCCAATGTGACGATCTGGCTTTAAGTCGATTCGATAACAAAATGACGAAAACGGACGGATTTCTCAGGTTTTTACTTCATATGAACACTTTTTACATTCTCCCCTGCAACTCGGCTGCTAGTCCACCTTTCATGCAGAATCTTAAGATCCTAGCTCATGTCCAAGGCACCAAAGCCAGCTAAAAAGTCAATAATCGATACCTAAAACTTCAATTGTACTACTTCTTACTGGCTATTACATCAACTTAGAAGCTTCATCTGTGTTCTACTATGGTGCTTTTCCTGTTTCCGCCTACGGCAACACGCGACATAGCTTTGCAGACGACAAGTACAACCGTTTCAGAGAGAAGAGCGGCCAATGTGACGATCTGGCTTTAAGTCGATTCGATAACAAATGACGAAAACGGACGGATTTCTCAGGTTTTTACTACATATGAACACTTTTCACATTCTCCCGTGCAACTCGGCTGCTAGTCCTCCTTTCATGCAGGATCTTAAGGTCCTAGCTCATGTCCAAGGCACCAAAGCCAGCTAAAAAGTCAATAATCTATACCTAAAACATGAATTGGACTACTTCTTACTGGCTATTACATCAACTTAGAAGCTTCATCTGTGTTCTACTACGGTGCTTTTAGTTTCTCCGCATATCGCAGCACGCGACATAGTTTTGCAGTCGATAAGCACAACCGTTTCAGAGAGAAGAGCGGCCAATGTGACGATGTGGCTTTAAGTCGATTGGATAACAAATGATGAAAACGGACGGATTTCTCAGGGTTTTACTACATATGAACACTTTTCACATTCTCCCGTGTAACTCGGCTGATAGTCCTCCTTTCATGCAGTATCTTAAGGTCTTTGCTCATGTCCAAGGCACGAAAGCCAGCTAAAAAGTCAATAATCGATACCTAAAACTTGAATTGTACTACTTCTTACTGGCTACTACATCAACTTAGAAGCTTCATCTGTGTTCTACTATGGTGCTTTTAGTGTCTCCACATACCGCAGCACGCGACATAGCTTTCCAGACGATAACTACAACCGTTTCAGAGAGAAGAGCGGCCAATGTGACGATCTGGCTTTAAGTCGATTCGATAACAAATGACGAAAACGGACGGATTTCTAAGGTTTTTACTACATATGAACACTTTTCACAGTCTCCCGTGCAACTCGGCTGCTATTCCTCCTTTCATGCAGAATGTCAAGGTCCTAGCTCATATCCAAGGCACCAAAGCCAGCTAAAAGGTCAATATTCAATACCTGAAACTTGAATTGTACTACTTCTTACTGGCTATTACATACACTTAGAAGCTTCATCTGTGTTCTACTATGGTGCTTTTAGTGTCTCCGCATACCGCAGCACGCGACATAGCTTTGCAGACGATAAGTACAACCGTTTCAGAGAGAAGAGCGGCCAATGTAACGATCTGGCTTTAAGTCGATTCAATAACAAATGACGAAAACGGACGGTTGTCTCAGTTTTTACTACATGTGAACACTTTTCACATTCTCCCGTGCAACTGGGCTGCTACTCCTCCTTTTATGCGGAATCTTAAGGTCCTAGCTCATGTCCAAGGCACCAAAGCCAGCTAAAAAGTCAATAATCGATACCTAAAATTTGAATTGTACAACTTCTTACTGGCTATTACATCAACTTAGATGCTTCATCTGTGTTCTACTATGGTGACTTTAGTGTCTCCGCATACCGCAGCACGCGACATAGCTTTGAAGACGATAAGTACAGCCGTTTCCGAGAGTAGAGCGGCCAATGTGACGATCTGGCTTTAAGTCGATTCGATAACAAATGACGAAAACGGACGAATTTCTGAGGTTTTTACTACATATGAACGCTTTTCACATTCTCCCGTGCAACTCGGCTGCTAGTCCTCCTTTTATGCAGAATCTTAAAGTCCTAGCTCATGTCCAAGGCACCAAAGCCAGCTAAAAAGTCAATAATCGATACCTAAATCTTGAATTGGACTACTTCTTACTGGCTATTACATCAACTTAGAAGCTACATCTGTGTTCTACTATGCTGCTTTTCCTGTTTCCGCCTACGGCAACACGCGACATAGCTTTGCAGACGACAAGTACAACCGTTTCAGAGAGAAGAGCGGCCAATGTGACGATCTGGCTTTAAGTCGATTCGATAACAAATGACGAAAACGGACGGATTTCTCAGGTTTTTACTACATGTGAACACTTTTCACATTCTCCCGTGCAGCTCGGCTGCTAGTCCTCCTTTCATGCAGGATCTTAAGGTCGTAGCTCATGTCCTCGGCACCAAAGCCAGCTAAAAAGTCAATAATCTATACCTACAACGTGAATTAGACAACTTCTTACTGGCTATTACATCAACTTAGAAGCTTCATCTGTGTTCTACTACGGTGCTTTTAGTTTCTCCGCATATCGCAGCACGCGACATAGTTTTGCACTCGATAAGCACAACCGTTTCAGAGAGAAGAGCGGCCAATGTGACGATGTGGCTTTAAGTCGATTGGATAACAAATGACGAAAACGGACGGATTTCTCAGGTTTTTACTACATATGAACACTTTTCACATTCTCCCGTGCAACTCGGCTGCTAGTCCTCCTTTCATGCAGAATCTTAAGGTCCTAGCTCATGTCCAAGGCACCAAAGCCAGCTAAAAAGTCAATAATCGATTCCTAAAACTTGAATTGTACTACTTCTTACTGGCTATTACATCAACTTAGATGCTTCATCTGTGTTCTACTATGGTGACTTTAGTGTCTCCGCATACCGCAGCACGCGACATAGCTTTGCAGACGATAAGTACAGCTGTTTCCGAGAGTAGAGCGGCCAATGTGACGATCTGGCTGTAAGTCGATTCGATAACAAAATGACGAAAACGGACGGATTTCTCAGGTTTTTACTTCATATGAACACTTTTTACGTTCTCCCCTGCAACTCGGCTGCTAGTCCACCTTTCATGCAGAATCTTAAGGTCCTAGCTCATGTCCAAGGCACCAAAGCCAGCTAAAAAGTCAATAATCGATACCTAAATCTTGAATTGGACTACTTCTTACTGGCTATTACATCAACTTAGAAGCTTCATCTGTGTTCTACTATGGTGCTTTTCCTGTTTCCGCCTACGGCAACACGCGACATAGCTTTGCAGACGACAAGTACAACCGTTTCAGAGAGAAGAGCGGCCAATGTGACGATCTGGCTTTAAGTCGATTCGATAACAAATGACGAAAACGGACGGATTTCTCAGGTTTTTACTACATATGAACACTTTTCACATTCTCCCGTGCAACTCGGCTGCTAGTCCTCCTTTCGTGCAGGATCTTAAGGTCCTAGCTCATGTCCAAGGCACCAAAGCCAGCTAAAAAGTCAATAATCTATACCTAAAACATGAATTGGACTACTTCTTACTGGCTATTACATCAACTTAGAAGCTTCATCTGTGTTCTACTACGGTGCTTTTAGTTTCTCCGCATATCGCAGCACGCGACATAGTTTTGCAGTCGATAAGCACAACCGTTTCAGAGAGAAGAGCGGCCAATGTGACGATGTGGCTTTAAGTCGAATGGATAACAAATGACGAAAACGGACGGATTTCTCAGGTTTTTACTACATATGAACACTTTTTACATTCTCTCGTGCAACTCGGCTGCTAGTCCTCCTTTCATGCAGAATCTTAAGCTCCTAGCTCATGTCCAAGGTACCGAAGCCAGCTGAAAAGTCAATAATCGATACCTAAAACTTGAATTGTTCTACTTCTTACTGGCTATTGCATCAATTTAGAAGCTTCATCTGTGTTCTACTATGGTGATTTTAGTGTCTCCGCATACCGCAGCACGCGACATAGCTTTGCAGACGATAAGTACAACCGTTTCAGAGAGAAGAGCGGCCAATGTGACGATCTGGCTTTAAGTCGATTCGATAACAAATGACGAAAACGGACGGATTTCTCAGGTTTTTACTACATATGAACACTTTTTACATTCTCTCGTGCAACTCGGCTAATAGTCCTCCTTTCATGCAGAATCTTAAGGTCCTAGCTCATGTCCAAGGTACCGAAGCCAGCTAAAAAGTCAATAATCGATACCTAAAACTTGAATTGTTCTACTTCTTATTGGCTATTGCATCAACTTAGAAGCTTCATCTGTGTTCTACTATGGTGATTTTAGTGTCTCCGCATACCGCAGCACGCGACATAGCTTTGCAGACGATAAGTACAACCGTTTCAGAGAGAAGAGCGGCCAATGTGACGATCTGGCTTTAACTCGATTGGATAAAAAAATGACGAAAACGGACGGATTTCTCTGGATTTTACTACATATGAACACTTTTCACATTCTCCCGTGCAACTCGGCTGCTAGTCCTCCTTTTATGCAGAATCTTAAGGTCCTAGCTCATGTCCAAGGCACCAAAGCCAGCTAAAAAGTCAATAATCGATTCCTAAAACTTGAATTGTACTACTTCTTATTGGCTATTACATCAACTTAGAAGCTTCATCTGTGTTCTACTATGGTGATTTTAGTGTCTCCACATACCGCTGCACGCGACATAGCTTTGCAGACGATATGTACAGCCGTTTCAGAGAGAAGAGTGGCCAATGTGACCATCTGGCTTTAAGTCGATTCGATAACAAATGACGAAAACGGACGGATTTCTCAGGTTTTTACTACATATGAACACTTTTAACATTCTCACGTGCAACTCGGCTGCTAGTCTTCCTTCCATGCAGAATCTTAAGGTCCTAGCTCATGTCCAAGGCACCAAACCAGCTAAAAGGTCAATATTCAATACCTAAAACTTAAATTCTACTACTTCTTACTGGCTATTACATCAACTTAGAAGCTTGATCTGTGTTCTACTATGGTGCTTTTAGTGTCTCAGCATACCGCAGTACGCGACATAGCTTTGCAGACGATAAGTACAACCGTTTCAGAGAGAAGAGCGGCCAATGTGACGATCTGGCTTTAAGTCGATTCGATAACAAATGACGAAAACGGACGGATTTCTCAGGTTTTTACTACATATGAACACTTTTCACATTCTCCCGTGCAACTCCGCTGCTAGTCCTCCTTTCATGCAGAATCTTAAGGTCCTAGCTCATGTCCAAGGCACCAAAGCCAGCTTAAAAGTCAATAACCGATACCTAAAACTTGAAATGTACTACTTCTTACTGGCTATTACGTCATCTTAGGAGCTTCATCTGTGTTCTACTGTGGTGCTTTTAGTGTCTCCGAATACAGCAGTACGCGACATAGCTTTGCAGACGATAAGTACAACCGTTTCAGAGAGAAAAGCGGCCAATGTGGCGATCTGGCTTTAAGTCGATTCGATAACAAATGACGAAAACGGACCGATTTCTCAGGTTTTTACTACATATGAACACTTTTCACATTCTCCCGTGCAACTGGGCTGCTAGTCCTCCTTTTATGCAGAATCTTTAAGTCATAGCTCATGTCCAAGGCACCAAAGCCAGCTAAAAAGTCAATAATCGATATCTTAAACTTGAATTGTACTACTTCTTACTGGCTATTACATCAACTTAGAAGCTTCATCTGTGTTCTACTACGGTGCTTTTAGTTTCTCCGCATATCGCAGCACGCGACATAGTTTTGCACTCGATAAGCACAACCGTTTCAGAGAGAAGAGCGGCCAATGTGAATATGTGGCTTTAAGTCGATTCGATAACAAATGACGAAAACGGACGGATTTCTCAGGTTTTTACTACATATGAACACTTTTCACATTCTCCCGTGCAACTCGGCTGATAGTCCTCCTTTCATGCAGAATCTTAAGGTCCTTGCTCATGTCCAAGGCACGAAAGCCAGCTAAAAAGTCAATAATCGATACCTAAAACTTGAATTGTATTACTTTTTACTGGCTATTACATCAACTTAGAAGCTTCATCTGTGTTCTACTATGGTGCTTTTAGTGTCTCTGCATACCGCAGCACGCGACATAGCTTTGCAGACGATAAGTACAACCGTTTCAGAGAGAAGAGCGGCCAATGTGACGATCTGGCTTTAAGTCGATTCGATAACAAATGACGAAAACGGATTTCTCAGGTTTTTACTACATATGAACACTTTTCACATTCTCCCGTGCAACTGGGCTGCTAGTCCTCCTTTTATGCAGAATCTTAAAGTCCTGGCTCATGTCCAAGGCACGAAAGCCAGCTAAAAAGTCAATAATCGATACCTAAATCTTGAATTGGACTACTTATTACTGGCTATTACATCAACTTAGAAGCTTCATCTGTATTCTACTATGGTGCTTTTCCTGTTTCCGCCTACGGCAACACGCGACATAGTTTTGCAGACGGTAAGCACAACCGTTTCAGAGAGAAGAGCGGCCAATGTGACGATCTGGCTTTATGTCGATTCGATACCAAATGACGAAAAAGGACGGATTTCTCAGGTTATTACTACATATGAACACTTTTCACATTCTCCCGTGCAACTCGGCTGCTAGTCTTCCTTTCATGCAGAATCTTAAGGTCCTAGCTCATGTCCAAGGCACCAAAGCCAGCTAAAAGGTCCATATTCAATACCTAAAACTAGAATTGTACTACTTCTTACTGGCTATTACATCAACTTAGAACCTTGATCTGTGTTCTACTATGGTGCTTTTAGTGTCTCAGCATACCGCAGCACGCGACATAGCTTTGCAGACGATAAGTACAACCGTTTCAGAGAGAGGAGCGGCCAATGTGACGATCTGGCTTTATGTCGATTCGATAACATATGACGAAAACGGACGGATTTCTAAGGTTTTTACTACATATGAACACTTTTCACATTCTCCCGTGCAAATCGGCTGCTAGTCCTCCTTTCATGCAGAATCTTGAGGTCCTAGCTCATGTCCAAGGCACCAAAGCCAGCTAAAAAGTCAATAATCGATACCTAAAACTTGAATTGTTCTACTTCTTACTGGCTATTGCATCAGCTTAGAAGCTTCATCTGTGTTCTACTATGGTGATTTTAGTGTCTCCGCATACCGCAGCACGCGACATAGCCTTGCAGACGATAAGTACAACCGTTTCAGAGAGAAGAGCGGCCAATGTGACGATCTGGCTTTAACTCGATTCGATAACAAATGACGAAACCGGACGGATTTCTCAGGTTTTTACTACATATGAACACTTTTCACATTCTCCCGAGCAACGCGGCTGCTAGTCCTCTTTCATGCAGAATGTTAAGGTCCTAGCTCATGTCCAAGGCACCAAAGCCAGCTAAAAAGTCAATAATCGATACCTAACTTCTTACTGGCTATTACATCAACTTAGAAGCTTCATCTGTGTTCTACTATGGTGCTTTTAGTGTCTCAGCATACCGCAGCACGCGACATAGCTTTGCAGACGATAAGTACAGCCGTTTCCGAGAGTAGAGCGGCCAATGTGACGATCTGGCTTTAAGTCGATTCGATAACAAATGACGATAACGGACGGATTTCTCAGGTTTTTACTACATATGAACACTTTTTACATTCTCTCGTGCAACTCGGCTGCTAGTCCTCCTTTCATGCAGAATCTTAAGGTCCTAGCTCATGTCCAAGGTACCGAAGCCAGCTGAAAAGTCAATAATCGATACCTAAAACTTGAATTGTTCTACTTCTTACTGGCTATTGCATCAACATAGAAGCTTCATCTGTGTTCTACTATGGTGATTTTAGTGTCTCCGCATACCGCAGCACGCGACATAGCTTTGCAGACGATAAGTACAACCGTTTCAGAGAGAAGAGAGGCCAATGTGACGATCGGGCTTTAAGTCGATTCGATAACAAATGACGAAAACGGACGGATTTCTCAGGTTTTTACTACATATGAACACTTTTCACATTCTCCCGTGCAACTCCGCTGCTAGTCCTCCTTTCATGCAGAATCTTAAGGTCCTAGCTCATGTCCAAGGCACCAAAGCCAGCTTAAAAGTCAATAACCGATACCTAAAACTTGAAATGTACTACTTCTTACTGGCTATTACGTCATCTTAGGAGCTTCATCTGTGTTCTACTGTGGTGCTTTTAGTGTCTCCGAATACAGCAGTACGCGACATAGCTTTGCAGACGATAAGTACAACCGTTTCAGAGAGAAGAGCGGCCAATGTGGCGATCTGACTTTAAGTCGATTCAATAACAAATGACGAAAACGGACGGATGTCTCAGGTTTTTACTACATGTGAACACTTTTCACATTCTCCCGTGCAACTGGGCTGCTAGTCCTCCTTTTATGCAGAATCTTAAAGTCCTAGCTCATGTCCAAGGCAAAACCCAGCTAAAAAGTCAATAATCGATTCCTAAAACTTGAATTGTACTACTTCTTACTGGCTATTACATCAACTTAGATGCTTCATCTGTGTTCTACTATGGTGATTTTAGTGTCTCCGCATACCGCAGCACACGACATAGCTTTGCAGACGATAAGTACAACCGTTTCAGAGAGACGAGCGGCCAATGTGACGATCTGGCTTTAAGTCGATTCGATAACAAATGACGAAAACGGACCGATTTCTCAGGTTTTTACTACATATGAACACTTTTCACATTCTCCCGTGCAACTGGGCTGCTAGTCCTCCTTTGATGCAGAATCTTTAAGTCATAGCTCATGTCCAAGGCACCAAAGCCAGCTAAAAAGTCAATAATCGATATCTTAAACTTGAATTGTACTACTTCTTACTGGCTATTACATCAACTTAGAAGCTTCATCTGTGTTCTACTACGGTGCTTTTAGTTTCTCCGCATATCGCAGCACGCGACATAGTTTTGCACTCGATAAGCACAACCGTTTCAGAGAGAAGAGCGGCCAATGTGAATATGTGGCTTTAAGTCGATTCGATAACAAATGACGAAAACGGACGGATTTCTCAGGTTTTTACTACATATGAACACTTTTCACATTCTCCCGTGCAACTCGGCTGATAGTCCTCCTTTCATGCAGAATCTCAAGGTCCTTGCTCATGTCCAAGGCACGAAAGCCAGCTAAAAAGTCAATAATCGATACCTAAAACTTGAATTGTATTACTTTTTACTGGCTATTACATCAACTTAGAAGCTTCATCTGTGTTCTACTATGGTGCTTTTAGTGTCTCTGCATACCGCAGCACGCGACATAGCTTTGCAGACGATAAGTACAACCGTTTCAGAGAGAAGAGCGGCCAATGTGACGATCTGGCTTTAAGTCGATTCGATAACAAATGACGAAAACGGATTTCTCAGGTTTTTACTACATATGAACACTTTTCACATTCTCCCGTGCAACTGGGCTGCTAGTCCTCCTTTTATGCAGAATCTTAAAGTCCTGGCTCATGTCCAAGGCACGAAAGCCAGCTAAAAAGTCAATAATCGATACCTAAATCTTGAATTGGACTACTTATTACTGGCTATTACATCAACTTAGAAGCTTCATCTGTATTCTACTATGGTGCTTTTCCTGTTTCCGCCTACGGCAACACGCGACATAGTTTTGCAGACGGTAAGCACAACCGTTTCAGAGAGAAGAGCGGCCAATGTGACGATCTGGCTTTATGTCGATTCGATAGCAAATGACGAAAAAGGACGGATTTCTCAGGTTATTACTACATATGAACACTTTTCACATTCTCCCGTGCAACTCGGCTGCTAGTCTTCCTTTCATGCAGAATCTTAAGGTCCTAGCTCATGTCCAAGGCACCAAAGCCAGCTAAAAGGTCCATATTCAATACCTAAAACTTGAATTGTACTACTTCTTACTGGCTATTACATCAACTTAGAACCTTGATCTGTGTTCTACTATGGTGCTTTTAGTGTCTCAGCATACCGCAGCACGCGACATAGCTTTGCAGACGATAAGTACAACCGTTTCAGAGAGAAGAGCGGCCAATGTGACGATCTGGCTTTATGTCGATTCGATAACATATGACGAAAACGGACGGATTTCTAAGGTTTTTACTACATATGAACACTTTTCACATTCTCCCGTGCAAATCGGCTGCTAGTCCTCCTTTCATGCAGAATCTTGAGGTCCTAGCTCATGTCCAAGGCACCAAAGCCAGCTAAAAAGTCAATAATCGATACCTAAAACTTGAATTGTTCTACTTCTTACTGGCTATTGCATCAGCTTAGAAGCTTCATCTGTGTTCTACTATGGTGATTTTAGTGTCTCCGCATACCGCAGCACGCGACATAGCCTTGCAGACGATAAGTACAACCGTTTCAGAGAGAAGAGCGGCCAATGTGACGATCTGGCTTTAACTCGATTCGATAACAAATGACGAAACCGGACGGATTTCTCAGGTTTTTACTACATATGAACACTTTTCACATTCTCCCGAGCAACGCGGCTGCTAGTCCTCTTTCATGCAGAATGTTAAGGTCCTAGCTCATGTCCAAGGCACCAAAGCCAGCTAAAAAGTCAATAATCGATACCTAACTTCTTACTGGCTATTACATCAACTTAGAACCTTCATCTGTGTTCTACTATGGTGCTTTTAGTGTCTCAGCATACCGCAGCACGCGACATAGCTTTGCAGACGATAAGTACAGCCGTTTCCGAGAGTAGAGCGGCCAATGTGACGATCTGGCTTTAAGTCGATTCGATAACAAATGACGAAAACGGACGGATTTCTCAGGTTTTTACTACATATGAACACTTTTTACATTCTCTCGTGCAACTCGGCTGCTAGTCCTCCTTTCATGCAGAATCTTAAGGTCCTAGCTCATGTCCAAGGTACCGAAGCCAGCTGAAAAGTCAATAATCGATACCTAAAACTTGAATTGTTCTACTTCTTACTGGCTATTGCATCAACTTAGAAGCTTCATCTGTGTTCTACTATGGTGATTTTAGTGTCTCCGCATACCGCAGCACGCGACATAGCTTTGCAGACGATAAGTACAACCGTTTCAGAGAGAAGAGAGGCCAATGTGACGATCGGGCTTTAAGTCGATTCGATAACAAATGACGAAAACGGACGGATTTCTCAGGTTCTTACTACATATGAACACTTTTCACATTCTCCCGTGCAACTCGGCTGCTAGTCCTCCTTTCATGCAGAATCTTAAGGTCCTAGCTCATGTCCAAGGCACCAAAGCCAGCTAAAAAGTCAATAATCGATACCTAAAACTTGAAATGTACTACTTCTTACTGGCTATTACGTCATCTTACGAGCTTCATCTGTGTTCTACTATGGTGCTTTTAGTGTCTCCGAATAGAGCAGTACGCGACATAGCTTTGCAGACGATAAGTACAATCGTTTCAGAGAGCAGAGCGGCCAATGTGACGAACTGGCTTTAAGTCGATTCGATAACAAATGACAAAGACGGACGGATTTCTCAGGTTTTTACTACATGTGAACACTTTTCACATTCTCCCGTGCAACTGGGCTGCTAGTCCTCCTTTTATGCAGAATCGTAAAGGCCTAGCTCATGTCCAAGGCAAAAGCCAGCTAAAAAGTCAATAATCGACTCCAAAAACTTGAATTGTACAACTTCTTACTGGCTATTACATCAACTTAGATGCTTCATCTGTGTTCTGCTATGGTGAATTTAGTGTCTCCACATACCGCTGCACGCGACATAGCTTTGCAGACGATATGTACAACCGTTTCAGAGAGAAGAGCGGCCAATGTGACGATCTGGCTTTAAGTCGATTCAATAACAAATGACGAAAACGGAGGGATTTCTCAGGTTTTTACTACATATGAACACTTTTCACATTCTCACGTGCAACTCGGCTGCTAGTCCTCCTTTCATGCAGAATCTTAAGGTCCTAGCTCATGTCCAAGGCACCAAAGCCAGCTAAAAGGTCAATATTCAATACCTAAAACTTGAATTGTACTACTTCTTACTGGCTATTACATCAACTTAGAGGCTTGATCTGTGTTCTACTATGGTGCTTTTAGTGTCTCAGCATACCGCAGTACGCGACAAAGCTTTGCAGACGATAAGTACAACCGTTCCAGAGAGAAGAGCGGCCAATGTGGCGATCTGGCTTTAAGTCGATTCGATAACAAATGACGAAAACGGACGGATTTCTCAGGTTTTTACTACATATGAACACTTTTCACATTCTCCCGTGCAACTCGGCTGCTAGTAGTCCTTTCATGCAGAATCTTAAGGTCCTAGCTCATGTCCAAGGCACCAAAGCCAGCTAAAAGGTCAATAATCGATTCCTAAAACTTGAATTGTACTACTTCTTACTGGCTATTACATCAACTTAGATGCTTCATCTGTGTTCTACTATGGTTCTTTTAAGGTCTCAGCATACCGCAGTACGCGACATAGATTTGCAGACGATAAGTACAACCGTTTCAGGGAGAAGAGCGGCCAATGTGACGATCTGGCTTTAAGCCGATTCAATAACAAATGACGAAAACGGACGGATGTCTCAGGTTTTTACTACATGTGAACACTTTTCACATTATCCCGTGCAACTGGGCTGCTAGTCCTCCTTTTATGCAGAATCTTTAAGTCATAGCTCATGTCCAAGGCACCAAAGCCAGCTAAAAAGTCAATAATCGATGTCTAAAACTTGAATTGTACTAGTTCTTACTGGCTATTACATCAACTTAGAAGCTTCATCTGTGTTCTACTACGGTGCTTTTAGTTTCTCCGCATATCGCAGCACGCGACATAGTTTTGCACTCATTAAGCACAACCGTTTCAGAGAGAAGAGCGGCCAATGTGAATATGTGGCTTTAAGTCGATTCGATAACAAATGACGAAAACGGACGGATTTCTCAGGTTTTTACTACATATGAACACTTTTCACATTCTCCCGTGCAACTCGGCTGATAGTCCTCCTTTCATGCAGAATCTTACGGTCCTTGCTCATGTCCAAGGCACGAAAGCCAGCTAAAAAGTCAATAATCGATACCTAAAACTTGAATTGTACTACTTCTTACTGGCTATTACATCAACTTAGAAGCTTCATCTGTGTTCTACTATGGTGCTTTTAGTGTCTCTGCATACCGCAGCACGCGACATAGCTTTGCAGACGATAAGTACAACCGTTTCAGAGAGAAGAGCGGCCAATGTGACGATCTGGCTTTAAGTCGATTCGATAACAAATGACGAAAACGGATTTCTCAGGTTTTTACTACATATGAACACTTTTCACATTCTCCCGTGCAACTCGGCTGCTAGTCCTCCTTTCATGCAGAATCTTAAGGTCCTAGCTCATGTCCAAGGCACCAAAGCCAGCTTAAAAGTCAATAACCGATACATAAAACTTGAAATGTACTACTTCTTACTGGCTATTACGTCATCTTAGGAGCTTCATCTGTGTTCTACTGTGGTGCTTTTAGTGTCTCCGAATACAGGAGTACGCGACATAGCTTTGTAGACGATAAGTACAACCGTTTCAGAGAGAAGAGCGGCCAATGTGACGATCTGACTTTAAGTCGATTCAATAACAAATGACGAAAAGGGACGGATGTCTCAGGTTTTTACTACATGTGAACACTTTTCACATTCTCCCGTGCAACTGGGCTGCTAGTCCTCCTTTTATGCAGAATCTTAAAGCCCTAGCTCATGTCCAAGGCGAAAGCCAGCTAAAAAGTCAATAATCGATACCTAAAACTTGAATTGTACTACATATTACTGGCTATTACATCAACTTAGATGCTTCATCTGTGTTCTGCTATGGTGATTTTAGTGTCTCCGCATACCGCAGCACGTGACATAGCTTTGCAGACGATAAGTACAACCGTTTCAGAGAGACGAGCGGCCAATGTGACGATCTGGCTTTAAGTCGATTCGATAACAAATGACGAAAACGGACCGATTTCTCAGGTTTTTACTACTTATGAACACTTTTCACATTCTCCCGTGCAACTCGGCTGCTAGTCTTCCTTTCATGCAGAATCTTAAGGTCCTAGCTCATGACCAAGGCACCAAAGCCAGCTAAAAGGTCAATAATCGATTCCTAAAACTTGAATTGTACTACTTCTTACTGGCTATTACATCAACTTAGATGCTTCATCTGTGTTCTACTATGGTTCTTTTAAGGTCTCAGCATACCGCAGTACGCGACATAGATTTGCAGACGATAAGTACAACCGTTTCAGAGAGAAGAGCGACCAATGTGACGATCTGGCTTTAAGCCGATTCAATAACAAATGACGAAAACGGACGTATGTCTCAGGTTTTTACTACATGTGAACACTTTTCACATTCTCCCGTGCAACTGGGCTGCTAGTCCTCCTTTTATGCAGAATCTTTAAGTCATAGCTCATGTCCAAGGCACCAAAGCCAGCTAAAAAGTCAATAATCGATACCTAAATCTTGAATTGGACTACTTATTACTGGCTATTACATCAACTTAGAAGCTTCATCTGTATTCTACTATGGTGCTTTTCCTGTTTCCGCCTACGGCAACACGCGACATAGTTTTGCAGACGGTAAGCACAACCGTTTCAGAGAGAAGAGCGGCCAATGTGACGATCTGGCTTTATGTCGATTCGATAGCAAATGACGAAAAAGGACGGATTTCTCAGGTTATTACTACATATGAACACTTTTCACATTCTCCCGTGCAACTCGGCTGATAGTCCTCCTTTCATGCAGAATCTCAAGGTCCTTGCTCATGTCCAAGGCACGAAAGCCAGCTAAAAAGTCAATAATCGATACCTAAAACTTGAATTGTATTACTTTTTACTGGCTATTACATCAACTTAGAAGCTTCATCTGTGTTCTACTATGGTGCTTTTAGTGTCTCTGCATACCGCAGCACGCGACATAGCTTTGCAGACGATAAGTACAACCGTTTCAGAGAGAAGAGCGGCCAATGTGACGATCTGGCTTTAAGTCGATTCGATAACAAATGACGAAAACGGATTTCTCAGGTTTTTACTACATATGAACACTTTTCACATTCTCCCGTGCAACTGGGCTGCTAGTCCTCCTTTTATGCAGAATCTTAAAGTCCTGGCTCATGTCCAAGGCACGAAAGCCAGCTAAAAAGTCAATAATCGATACCTAAATCTTGAATTGGACTACTTATTACTGGCTATTACATCAACTTAGAAGCTTCATCTGTATTCTACTATGGTGCTTTTCCTGTTTCCGCCTACGGCAACACGCGACATAGTTTTGCAGACGGTAAGCACAACCGTTTCAGAGAGAAGAGCGGCCAATGTGACGATCTGGCTTTATGTCGATTCGATAGCAAATGACGAAAAAGGACGGATTTCTCAGGTTATTACTACATATGAACACTTTTCACATTCTCCCGTGCAACTCGGCTGCTAGTCTTCCTTTCATGCAGAATCTTAAGGTCCTAGCTCATGTCCAAGGCACCAAAGCCAGCTAAAAGGTCCATATTCAATACCTAAAACTTGAATTGTACTACTTCTTACTGGCTATTACATCAACTTAGAACCTTGATCTGTGTTCTACTATGGTGCTTTTAGTGTCTCAGCATACCGCAGCACGCGACATAGCTTTGCAGACGATAAGTACAACCGTTTCAGAGAGAAGAGCGGCCAATGTGACGATCTGGCTTTATGTCGATTCGATAACATATGACGAAAACGGACGGATTTCTAAGGTTTTTACTACATATGAACACTTTTCACATTCTCCCGTGCAAATCGGCTGCTAGTCCTCCTTTCATGCAGAATCTTGAGGTCCTAGCTCATGTCCAAGGCACCAAAGCCAGCTAAAAATTCAATAATCGATACCTAAAACTTGAATTGTTCTACTTCTTACTGGCTATTGCATCAGCTTAGAAGCTTCATCTGTGTTCTACTATGGTGATTTTAGTGTCTCCGCATACCGCAGCACGCGACATAGCCTTGCAGACGATAAGTACAACCGTTTCAGAGAGAAGAGCGGCCAATGTGACGATCTGGCTTTAACTCGATTCGATAACAAATGACGAAACCGGACGGATTTCTCAGGTTTTTACTACATATGAACACTTTTCACATTCTCCCGAGCAACGCGGCTGCTAGTCCTCTTTCATGCAGAATGTTAAGGTCCTAGCTCATGTCCAAGGCACCAAAGCCAGCTAAAAAGTCAATAATCGATACCTAACTTCTTACTGGCTATTACATCAACTTAGAACCTTCATCTGTGTTCTACTATGGTGCTTTTAGTGTCTCAGCATACCGCAGCACGCGACATAGCTTTGCAGACGATAAGTACAGCCGTTTCCGAGAGTAGAGCGGCCAATGTGACGATCTGGCTTTAAGTCGATTCGATAACAAATGACGAAAACGGACGGATTTCTCAGGTTTTTACTACATATGAACACTTTTTACATTCTCTCGTGAAACTCGGCTGCTAGTCCTCCTTTCATGCAGAATCTTAAGGTCCTAGCTCATGTCCAAGGTACCGAAGCCAGCTGAAAAGTCAATAATCGATACCTAAAACTTGAATTGTTCTACTTCTTACTGGCTATTGCATCAACTTAGAAGCTTCATCTGTGTTCTACTATGGTGATTTTAGTGTCTCCGCATACCGCAGCACGCGACATAGCTTTGCAGACGATAAGTACAACCGTTTCAGAGAGAAGAGAGGCCAATGTGACGATCGGGCTTTAAGTCGATTCGATAACAAATGACGAAAACGGACGGATTTCTCAGGTTCTTACTACATATGAACACTTTTCACATTCTCCCGTGCAACTCGGCTGCTAGTCCTCCTTTCATGCAGAATCTTAAGGTCCTAGCTCATGTCCAAGGCACCAAAGCCAGCTAAAAAGTCAATAATCGATACCTAAAACTTGAAATGTACTACTTCTTACTGGCTATTACGTCATCTTACGAGCTTCATCTGTGTTCTACTATGGTGCTTTTAGTGTCTCCGAATAGAGCAGTACGCGACATAGCTTTGCAGACGATAAGTACAATCGTTTCAGAGAGCAGAGCGGCCAATGTGACGAACTGGCTTTAAGTCGATTCGATAACAAATGACAAAGACGGACGGATTTCTCAGGTTTTTACTAAATGTGAACACTTTTCACATTCTCCCGTGCAACTGGGCTGCTAGTCCTCCTTTTATGCAGAATCGTAAAGGCCTAGCTCATGTCCAAGGCAAAAGCCAGCTAAAAAGTCTATAATCGACTCCAAAAACTTGAATTGTACAACTTCTTACTGGCTATTACATCAACTTAGATGCTTCATCTGTGTTCTGCTATGGTGAATTTAGTGTCTCCACATACCGCTGCACGCGACATAGCTTTGCAGACGATATGTACAACCGTTTCAGAGAGAAGAGCGGCCAATGTGACGATCTGGCTTTAAGTCGATTCAATAACAAATGACGAAAACGGAGGGATTTCTCAGGTTTTTACTACATATGAACACTTTTCACATTCTCACGTGCAACTCGGCTGCTAGTCCTCCTTTCATGCAGAATCTTAAGGTCCTAGCTCATGTCCAAGGCACCAAAGCCAGCTAAAAGGTCAATATTCAATACCTAAAACTTGAATTGTACTACTTCTTACTGGCTATTACATCAACTTAGAGGCTTGATCTGTGTTCTACTATGGTGCTTTTAGTGTCTCAGCATACCGCAGTACGCGACAAAGCTTTGCAGACGATAAGTACAACCGTTCCAGAGAGAAGAGCGGCCAATGTGGCGATCTGGCTTTAAGTCGATTCGATAACAAATGACGAAAACGGACGGATTTCTCAGGTTTTTACTACATATGAACACTTTTCACATTCTCCCGTGCAACTCGGCTGCTAGTAGTCCTTTCATGCAGAATCTTAAGGTCCTAGCTCATGTCCAAGGCACCAAAGCCAGCTAAAAGGTCAATAATCGATTCCTAAAACTTGAATTGTACTACTTCTTACTGGCTATTACATCAACTTAGATGCTTCATCTGTGTTCTACTATGGTTCTTTTAAGGTCTCAGCATACCGCAGTACGCGACATAGATTTGCAGACGATAAGTACAACCGTTTCAGGGAGAAGAGCGGCCAATGTGACGATCTGGCTTTAAGCCGATTCAATAACAAATGACGAAAACGGACGGATGTCTCAGGTTTTTACTACATGTGAACACTTTTCACATTATCCCGTGCAACTGGGCTGCTAGTCCTCCTTTTATGCAGAATCTTTAAGTCATAGCTCATGTCCAAGGCACCAAAGCCAGCTAAAAAGTCAATAATCGATGTCTAAAACTTGAATTGTACTAGTTCTTACTGGCTATTACATCAACTTAGAAGCTTCATCTGTGTTCTACTACGGTGCTTTTAGTTTCTCCGCATATCGCAGCACGCGACATAGTTTTGCACTCATTAAGCACAACCGTTTCAGAGAGAAGAGCGGCCAATGTGAATATGTGGCTTTAAGTCGATTCGATAACAAATGACGAAATCGGACGGATTTCTCAGGTTTTTACTACATATGAACACTTTTCACATTCTCCCGTGCAACTCGGCTGATAGTCCTCCTTTCATGCAGAATCTTACGGTCCTTGCTCATGTCCAAGGCACGAAAGCCAGCTAAAAAGTCAATAATCGATACCTAAAACTTGAATTGTACTACTTCTTACTTGCTATTACATCAACTTAGAAGCTTCATCTGTGTTCTACTATGGTGCTTTTAGTGTCTCTGCATACCGCAGCACGCGACATAGCTTTGCAGACGATAAGTACAACCGTTTCAGAGAGAAGAGCGGCCAATGTGACGATCTGGCTTTAAGTCGATTCGATAACAAATGACGAAAACGGATTTCTCAGGTTTTTACTACATATGAACACTTTTCACATTCTCCCGTGCAACTCGGCTGCTAGTCCTCCTTTCATGCAGAATCTTAAGGTCCTAGCTCATGTCCAAGGCACCAAAGCCAGCTTAAAAGTCAATAACCGATACATAAAACTTGAAATGTACTACTTCTTACTGGCTATTACGTCATCTTAGGAGCTTCATCTGTGTTCTACTGTGGTGCTTTTAGTGTCTCCGAATACAGGAGTACGCGACATAGCTTTGTAGACGATAAGTACAACCGTTTCAGAGAGAAGAGCGGCCAATGTGACGATCTGACTTTAAGTCGATTCAATAACAAATGACGAAAAGGGACGGATGTCTCAGGTTTTTACTACATGTGAACACTTTTCACATTCTCCCGTGCAACTGGGCTGCTAGTCCTCCTTTTATGCAGAATCTTAAAGCCCTAGCTCATGTCCAAGGCGAAAGCCAGCTAAAAAGTCAATAATCGATACCTAAAACTTGAATTGTACTACATATTACTGGCTATTACATCAACTTAGATGCTTCATCTGTGTTCTGCTATGGTGATTTTAGTGTCTCCGCATACCGCAGCACGCGACATAGCTTTGCAGACGATAAGTACAACCGTTTCAGAGAGACGAGCGGCCAATGTGACGATCTGGCTTTAAGTCGATTCGATAACAAATGACGAAAACGGACCGATTTCTCAGGTTTTTACTACTTATGAACACTTTTCACATTCTCCCGTGCAACTCGGCTGCTAGTCTTCCTTTCATGCAGAATCTTAAGGTCCTAGCTCATGACCAAGGCACCAAAGCCAGCTAAAAGGTCAATAATCGATTCCTAAAACTTGAATTGTACTACTTCTTACTGGCTATTACATCAACTTAGATGCTTCATCTGTGTTCTACTATGGTTCTTTTAAGGTCTCAGCATACCGCAGTACGCGACATAGATTTGCAGACGATAAGTACAACCGTTTCAGAGAGAAGAGCGACCAATGTGACGATCTGGCTTTAAGCCGATTCAATAACAAATGACGAAAACGGACGTATGTCTCAGGTTTTTACTACATGTGAACACTTTTCACATTCTCCCGTGCAACTCGGCTGCTAGTCTTCCTTTCATGCAGAATCTGAAGGTCCTAGCTCATGTCCAAGGCACCAAAGCCAGCTAAAAGTTCCATATTCATTACCTAAAACTTGAATTGTACTACTTCTTACTGGCTATTACATCAACTTAGAACCTTGATCTGTGTTCTACTATGGTGCTTTTAGTGTCTCAGCATACCGCAGCACGCGACATAGCTTTGCAGACGATAAGTACAACCGTTTCAGAGAGAAGAGCGGCCAATGTGACGATCTGGCTTTATGTCGATTCGATAACATATGACGAAAACGGAGGGATTTCTCAGGTTTTTACTACTTATGAACACTTTTCACATTCTCCCGTGCAACTGGGCTGCTAGTCCTCCTTTTATGCAGAATCTTAAAGTCCTAGCTCATGTCCAAGGCAAAAGCCAGCTAAAAAGTCAATAATCGATTCCTAAAACTTGAATTCTACTACTTCTTACTGGCTATTACATCACCTTAGAAGCTTCATCTGTGTTCTACTATGGTGCTTTTAGTGTCTCCACATATCGCAGCACGCGACATAGCTTTGCAGACGATAAGTACAACCGTTTCAGAGAGAAGAGCGGCCAATGTGACGATCTGGCTTTAAGTCGATTCGATAACAAATAACGAAAACGGATTTCTCAGGTTTTTACTACATATGAACACTTTTCACATTCTCCCGTGCAACTGGGCTGCTAGTCCTCCTTTTATGCAGAATCTTAAAGTCCTGGCTCATGTCCAAGGAACGAAAGCCAGCTAAAAAGTCAATAATCGATACCTAAATCTTGAATTGGACTACTTATTACTGGCTATTACATCAACTTAGAAGCGTCATCTGTATTCTACTATGGTGCTTTTCCTGTTTCCGCCTACGGCAACACGCGACATAGCTTTGCAGACGTTAAGCACAACCGTTTCAGAGAGAAGAGCGGCCAATGTGACGATCTGGCTTTATGTCGATTCGATAGCAAATGACGAAAAAGGACGGATTTCTCAGGTTATTACTACATATGAACACTTTTCACATTCTCCCGTGCAACTCGGCTGCTAGTCTTCCTTTCATGCAGAATCTGAAGGTCCTAGCTCATGTCCAAGGCACCAAAGCCAGCTAAAAGTTCCATATTCATTACCTAAAACTTGAATTGTACTACTTCTTACTGGCTATTACATCAACTTAGAACCTTGATCTGTGTTCTACTATGGTGCTTTTAGTGTCTCAGCATACCGCAGCACGCGACATAGCTTTGCAGACGATAAGTACAACCGTTTCAGAGAGAAGAGCGGCCAATGTGACGATCTGGCTTTATGTCGATTCGATAACATATGACGAAAACGGACGGATTTCTAAGGTTTTTACTACATATGAACACTTTTCACATTCTCCCGTGCAAATCGGCTGCTAGTCCTCCTTTCATGCAGAATCTTGAGGTCCTAGCTCATGTCCAAGGCACCAAAGCCAGCTAAAAAGTCAATAATCGATACCTAAATCTTGAATTGGACTACTTCTTACTGGCTATTACATCAACGTAGAAGCTTCATCTGTGTTCTACTATGGTGCTTTTACTGTTTCCGCCTACGGCAACACGCGACATAGCTTTGCAGACGATAAGTACAACCGTTTCAGAGAGAAGAGCGGCCAATGTGACGATCTGGTTTTAAGTCGATTCAATAACAAATGACGAAAACGGACGGATTTCTCAGGTTTTTACTACATATGAACACTTTTCACATTCTCCCGTGCAACTCGGCTGCTAGTCCTCCTTTTATGCAGAATCTTAAGGTCCTAGCTCATGTCCAAGGCACCAAAGCCAGCTAAAAAGTTATAATCGATACCTAAAACTTGAATTGGACTACTTCTTACTGGCTATTACATCAACTTAGAAGCTTCATCTGTGTTCTACTACGGTGCTTTTAGTTTCTCCGCATACCGCAGCACGCGACATAGTTTTGCAGACGATAAGCACAACCGTTTCAGAGAGAAGAGCGGCCAATGTGACGATGTGGCTTTAAGTCGATTCGATAACAAATGACGAAAACGGACGGATTTCTCAGGTTTTTACTACATATGAACACTTTTCACATTCTCCCGTGCAACTCGGCTTCTAGTCCACCTTTCATGCAGAATCTTAACGTCCTAGCTCATGTCCAAGGTACCGAAGCCAGCTAAAAAGTCAATAATCGATACCTAAAACTTGAATTGTTCTACTTCTTACTGGCTATTGCATCAACTTAGAAGCTTCATCTGAGTTCTATTATGGTGATTTTAGTGTCTCCGCATACCGCAGCACGTGACATAGCTTTGCAGACGATAAGTACAACCGTTTTAGAGAGAAGAGCGGCCAATGTGACGATCTGGCTTTAAGTCGATTGATAACAAATGACGAAAACGGACGGATGTCTCAGGTTCTTACTACATATGAACACTTTTCACATTCTCACGTGCAACTCGGCTGCTAGTCCTCCTTTCAGTCAGAATCTCAAGGTCCTAGCTCTTGTCCAAGGCACCAAAGCCAGCTAAAAGTTCCATATTCATTACCTAAAACTTGAATTGTGCTACTTCTTACTGGCTATTACATCAACTTAGAAGCTTGATCTGTGTTCTACTATGGTGCTTTTAGTGTCTTAGCATACCGCAGCACGCGACATAGGTTTGCAGACGATAAGTACAACCGTATCAGAGAGAAGAGCGGCCAATGTGACGATCTGGCTTTAAGTCGATTCGATAACAAATGACGAAAACGGACGGATTTCTCATGATTTTACTACATATGAACACTTTTCACATTCTCCCGTGCAACTCGGCTGCTAGTCCTCCTTTCATGCAGAATCTTAAGGTCCTAGCTCATGTCCAAGGCACCAAAGCCAGCTAAAAAGTCAATAATCGATTCCTAAAACTTGAATTGTACTACTTCTTACTAGCTATTACATCAACTTAGATGCTTCATCTGTGTTCTACTATGGTGATTTTAGTGTCTCCACATGCCGCTGCACGCGATATAGCTTTGCAGACGATATGTACAACCGTTTCAGAGAGAAGAGCGGCTTATGTGACCATCTGGCTTTAAGTCGATTCGATAACAAATGACGAAAACGGACGGATTTCTCAGGTTTTTACTACATATGAACAATTTTCACATTCTCCCGTGCAACTCGGCTGCTAGTCCTCCTTTCATGCAGAATCTTAAGGTCCTAGCTCATGTCCAAGGCACCAAAGCCAGTTAAAAAGTCAATAATCGATACGTAAATCTTGAATTGGACTACATCTTACCGGCTATTACGTCAACTTAGAAGCTTCGTCTGTGTTCTACTATGGTGCTTTTAGTGTCTCCGCACACCGCAGCATGCGACATAGCTTTGCAGACGACGAGTGCAACCTTTTCAGAGAGAAGTGCGGCCAATGTGACGATCTGGTTTTAAGTCGATTTGATAACAAATGACGAAAACGGACGGATTTCTCAGGTTTTTACTACATATGAACACTTTTCACATTCTCCCGTGCAACTCGGCTGCTAGTCCTCCTTTTATGCAGAATCTTAAAGCCCTAGCTCATGTCCAAGGCACGAAAGCCAGCTAAAAAGTCAATAATCGATACCTAAATCTTGAATTGGACTACTTATTACTGGCTATTACATCAACTTAGAAGCTTCATCTGTGTTCTACTATAGTGCTTTTCCTGTTTCCGCCTACGGCAACACGCGACATAGCTTTGCAGACGATAAGCACAACCGTTTCAGAGAGAAGAGCGGCCAATGTGACGATCTGGCTTTAAGTCGATTCGATAACAAATGACGAAAAAGGACGGATTTCTCAGGTTATTACTACATATGAACACTTTTCACATTCTGCCGTGCAACTCGGCTGCTAGTCCTCCTTTCATGCAGAATCTTAAGGTCCTAGCTCATGTCCAAGGCACCAAAGCCAGCTTAAAAGTCAATAATCGATTCCTAAAACTTGAATTGTACTACTTCTTACTGGCTATTACATCAACTTAGATGCTTCATCTGTGTTCTACTATTGTGATTTTAGTGTCTCCACATACCACTGCACGCGACATAGCTTTGCAGACGATATGTACAACCGTTTCAGAGAGAAGAGCGGCCAATGTGACGATCTGGCTTTAAGTCGATTCGATAACAAATGACGAAAACGGACCGATTTCTCAGGCTTTTACTACATATGAACACTTTTCACATTCTCACGTGCAACTCGGCTGCTAGTCCTCCTTTCATGCAGAATCTTAAGTTCCTAGCTCATGTCCAAGGTACCGAAGCCAGCTAAAAAGTCAATAATCGATACCTAAAACTTGAATTGTTCTACTTCTTACTGGCTATTGCATCAACTTAGAAGCTTCATCTGTGTTCTACTATGGTGATTTTAGTGTCTCCGCATACCGGAGCACGCGACATAGCTTTGCAGACGATAAGTACAACCGTTTCAGAGAGAAGAGCGGCCAATGTGACGATCTGGCTTTAAGTCGATTCGATAACAAATGACGAAAACGGACGAATTTCTCAGGTTTTTACTACATATGAACACTTTTCACATTCTCCCGTGCAACTCGGCTGCTAGTCCTCCTTTCATGCAGAATGTCAAGGTCCTAGCTCTTGGCCAAGGCACCAAAGCCAGTTAAAAAGTCAATAATCGATACCTAAAACTTGAATTGTACTAATTCTTACTGGCTATTAGATCAACTTAGAAGCTTCGTCTGTGTTCTACTATGGTGCTTTTAGTGTCTCCGCATACCGCAGCACGCGACATAGCTTTGCAGACGATAAGTACAACCGTTTCAGAGAGAAGAGCGGCCAATGTGACGATCTGGCTTTAAGTCGATTCGATAACAAATGACGAAAACGGACGGATTTCTCAGGTTTTTACTACATATGAACACTTTTCACATTCTCCCGTGCAACTCTGCTGCTAGTCCTCCTTTCATGCAGAATGTCAAGGTCCTAGCTCATGGCCAAGGCACCAAAGCCAGTTAAAAAGTCAATAATCGATACCTAAAACTTGAATTGTACTAATTCTTACTGGCTATTAGATCAACTTAGAAGCTTCGTCTGTGTTCTACTATGGTGCTTTTAGTGTCTCCGCATACCGCAGCACGCGACATAGCTTTGCAGACGATAAGTACAACCGTTTCAGAGAGAAGAGCGGCCAATGTGACGATATGGCTTTAAGTCGATTCGATAACAAATGACGAAAACGGACGGATTTCTCAGGTTTTTACTACATATGAACACTTTTCACATTCTCCCGTGCAACTCTGCTGCTAGTCCTCCTTTTATGCAGAATCTTAAAGTCCTAGCTCATGTCCAAGGCACCAAAGCCAGCTAAAAAGTCAATAATCGATACCTAAATCTTGAATTGGACTACTTCTTACTGGCTATTACATCAACTTAGAAGCTTCATCTGTGTTCTACTATGGTGCTTTTCCTGTTTCCGCCTACGGCAACACGCGAAATAGCTTTGCAGACGATAAGCACAACCGTTTCAGAGAGCAGAGCGGCCAATGTGACGATCTGGCTTTAATTCGATTCGATAACAAATGACGAAAACGGACGGATTTCTCAGGTTTTTACTACATATGAACACTTTTCACATTCTCCCGTGCAACTCGGCTGCTAGTCCTCCATTCATGCAGAATCTTAAGGTCCTAGCTCATGTCCAAGGCACCAAAGCCAGCTAAAAAGTCAATAATCAATACCTAAAACTTGAATTGTACTACTTCTTACTGGCTATTACATCAACTTACAAGCTTCATCTGTGTTCTACTACGGTGCTTTTAGTTTCTCCGCATACCGCAGCACGCGACACAGTTTTGCAGACGATAAGTACAACCGTTTCAGAGAGAAGAGCGGCCAATATGACGATCTGGCTTTAAGTCGATTCGATAACAAATGACGAAAACGGACGGATTTCTCAGGTTTTTACTACATATGAAAAATTTTCACATTCTCCCGTGGAACTCGGCTGCTAGTCCACCTTTCATGCAGAATCTTAAGGTCCTAGCTCATGTCCAATGCACCAAAGCTAGCTAAAAAGTCAATCATCGATACCTAAAACTTGAATTGTATTACATCTTACTGGATACTACATCAACTTAGAAGCTTCATCTGTGTTCTACTGTGGTGATTTTAGTGTCACCGCATACCGCAGCACGTGACATAGCTTTGCAGATGATAAGTACAACCGTTTCAGAGAGAAGAGCGGCCAATGTGACGATCTGGCTTTAAGTCGATTCGATAACAAATGACGAAAACGGACGGATTTCTCAGGTTTTTACTACATATGAACACTTTTCACATTCTCCCGTGCAACTCGGCTGCTAGTCCTCCTTTCATGCAGAATCTGAAGGTCCTAGCTCATGTCCAAGGCACCAAAGCCAGCTAAAAAGACAATAACCGATACCTAAAACTTGAATTGTACTTCTTCTTACTGGCTATTACATCATCTTAGAAGCTTCATCTGTGTTCTACTATGGTGCTTTTAGTGTCTCCGAATACCGCAGTACGCGACATAGCTTTGCAGACGATAAGTACAACCGTTTCAGAGAGAAGAGCGGCCAATGTGACGATCTGGCGTTAAGTCGATTCGATAACAAATGACGAAAACGGACTGATTTCTCAGGTTTTTACTACATATGAACACATTTCACACTCTGACGTGCAACTCGGCTGCTAGTCCTCCTTTCATGCAGAATGTCAAGGTCCTAGCTCATGTCCAAGGCACCAAAGCCAGTTAAAAAGTCAATAATCGATACGTAAATCTTGAATTGGACTACATCTTACCGGCTATTACGTCAACTTAGAAGCTTCGTCTGTGTTCTACTATGGTGCTTTTAGTGTCTCCGCACACCGCAGCATGCGACATAGCTTTGCAGACGATGAGTGCAACCTTTTCAGAGAGAAGTGCGGCCAATGTGACGATCTGGTTTTAAGTCGATTCGATAACAAATGACGAAAACCGACGGATTTCTCAGGTTTTTACTACATATGAACACTTTTCACATTCTCCCGTGCAACTCGGCTGCTAGTCCTCCTTTTATGCAAAATCTTAAAGCCCTAGCTCATGTCCAAGGCACGAAAGCCACCTAAAAAGTCAATAATCGATACCTAAATCTTGAATTGGACTACTTATTACTGGCTATTACATCAACTTAGAAGCTTCATCTGTGTTCTACTATGGTGCTTTTCCTGTTTCCGCCTACGGCAACACGCGACATAGCTTTGCAGACGATAAGCACAACCGTTTCAGAGAGAAGAGCGGCCAATGTGACGATCTGGCTTTAAGTCGATTCGATAACAAATGACGAAAAAGGACGGATTTCTCAGGTTATTACTACATATGAACACTTTTCACATTCTGCCGTGCAACTCGGCTGCTAGTCCTCCTTTCATGCAGAATCTTAAGGTCCTAGCTCATGTCCAAGGCACCAAAGCCAGCTAAAAGTTCCATATTCAATACCTATAACTTGAATTGTACTACTTCTTACTGGCTATTACATCAACTTAGATGCTTGATCTGTGTTCTACTATGGTGCTTTTAGTGTCTCCTCACACCGCAGCACGCGACATAGCTTTGCAGACGATAAGTACAACCGTTTCAGAGAGAAGAGCGGCCAATGTGACGATCTGGCTTTATGTCGATTCGATAACAAATGACGAAAACGGACGGATTTGTCAGGTTTTTACTACATATGAACACTTTTCACATTCTCCCGTGCAACTCGGCTGCTAGTCCACCTTTCATGCAGAATCTTAAGGTCCTAGCTCATGTCCAATGCACCAAAGCTAGCTAAAAAGTCAATCATCGATACCTAAAACTTGAATTATACTACATCTTACTGGATACTACATCAACTTAGAAGCTTCATCTGTGTTCTACTGTGGTGATTTTAGTGTCACCGCATACCGCAGCACGTGACATAGCTTTGCAGACGATAAGTACAACCGTTTCAGAGAGAAGAGCGGCCAATGTGACGATCTGGCTTTAAGTCGATTCGATAACAAATGACGAAAACGGACGGATTTCTCAGGTTTTTACTACATATGAACACTTCTCACATTCTCCCGTGCAACTCGGCTGCTAGTCCTCCTTTCATGCAGAATCTTAAGGTCCTAGCTCATGTCCAAGGCACCAAAGCCAGCTAAAAAGACAATAACCGATACCTAAAACTTGAATTGTACTTCTTCTTACTGGCTATTACATCATCTTAGAAGCTTCATCTGTGTTCTACTATGGTGCTTTTAGTGTCTCCGAATACCGCAGTACGCGACATAGCTTTGCAGACGATAAGTACAACCGTTTCAGAGAGAAGAGCGGCCAATGTGACGATCTGGCTTTAAGTCGATTCGATAACAAATGACGAAAACGGACTGATTTCTCAGGTTTTTACTACATATGAACACTTTTCACACTCTGACGTGCAACTCGGCTGCTAGTCCTCCTTTCATGCAGAATTCTAAGGTCCTAGCTCATGTCCAAGGTACCGAAGCCAGCTAAAAAGTCAATAATCGATACCTAAAACTTGAATTGTTCTACTTCTTACTGGCTATTGCATCAACTTAGAAGCTTCATCTGTGTTCTACTATGGTGAATTTAGTGTCTCCGCATACCGCAGCACGCGACATAGCTTTGCAGACGATAATACAACCGTTTCAGAGAGAAGAGCGGCCAATGTGACGATCTGGCTTTAAGTCGATTCGATAACAAATGAAGAAAACGGACGGATTTCTCAGGTTTTTAATACATATGAACACTTTTCACATTCTCCCGTGCAACTCGGCTGCTAGTTCTCCTTTCATGCAGAATCTTAAGGTCCTAGCACATGTCCAAGGCACCAAAGCCAGCTAAAAAGTCAATAACCGATACCTAAAACTTGTTTTGTTCTACTTCTTACTGGCTATTGCATCAACTTAGAAGCTTCATCAGAGTTCTATTATGGTGATTTTAGTGTCTCCGCATACCGCAGCACGCGACATAGCTTTGCAGACGATAAGTACAACCGTTTCAGAGAGAAGAGCGGCCAATGTGACGATCTGGCTTTAAGTCGATTCATAACAAATGACGAAAACGGACGGATGTCTCAGGTTCTTACTACATGTGAACACTTTTGACATTCTCCTGTGCAACTGGGCTGCTAGTCCTCTTTTTATGCAGAATCTTAGAGTCCTAGCTCATTTCCAAGGCACCAAAGCCAGCTAAATAGTCAATAATCGATACCTAAAACTCGAATTGGACTACTTCTTACTGGCTATTACATCAACTTAGAAGCTTCATCTGTGTTCTACTACGATGCTTTTAGTTTCTCCGCATACCGCAGCACGCGACATAGTTTTGCAGACGATAAGCACAACCGTTTCAGAGAGAAGAGCGGCCAATGTGACGATCTGGCTTTAAGTCGATTCGATAACAAATGACGAAAAAGGACGGATTTCTCAGGTTTTTACTACATATGAACACTTTTCCCATTCTGCCGTGCAACTCGGCTGCTAGTCCTCCTTTCATGCAGAATCTTAAGGTCCTAGCTCATGTCCAAGGCAAAAGCCAGCTAAAAAGTCAATAATCGATTCCTAAAACTTGAATTGTACTACTTCTTACTGGCTATTACATCAACTTAGATGCTTCATCTGTGTTCTACTATGGTGGTTTTAGTGTCTCCGCATACCGCAGCACGCGACATAGCTTTGCAGACGATAAGTACAACCTTTTCAGAGAGAAGTGCGGCCAATGTGACTATCTGGTTTTAAGTCGATTCGATAACAAATGACGAAAACGGACGGATTTCTCAGGTTATTACTACATATGAACACTTTTCACATTCTGCCGTGCAACTCGGCTGCTAGTCCTCCTTTCATGCAGAATCTTAAGGTCCTAGCTCATGTCCAAGGCACCAAAGCCAGCTAAAAGGTCCATATTCAATACCTATAACTTGAATTGTACTACTTCTTTCTGGCTATTACATCAACTTAGAAGCTTGATCTGTGTTCTACTATGCTGCTTTTAGTGTCTCCTCACACCGCAGCACGCGACATAGCTTTGCAGACGATAAGTACAACCGTTTCAGAGAGAAGAGCGGCCAATGTGACGATCTGGCTTTATGTCGATTCGATAACAAATGACGAAAACGGACGGATTTCTCAGGTTTTTACTACATATGAACACTTTTTACATTCTTCCGTGCAATTCGGCTGCTAGTCCTCCTTTCATACAGAATCTTAAGGTCCTAGCTCATGTCCAAGGCACCAAAGCCAGCTTAAAAGTCAATAATCGATACCTAAAACTTGAATTGTTCTACTTCTTACTGGCTATTGCATCAACTTAGAAGCTTCATCTGTGTTCTACTATGGTGATTTTAGTGTCTCCGCATACCGCAGCACGCGACATAGCTTTGCAGACGATAAGTACAACCGTTTCAGAGAGAAGAGCGGCCAATGTGACGATCTGGCTTTAAGTCGATTCGATAACAAATGACGAAAACGGACGAATTTCTCAGGTTTTTACTACATATGAACACTTTTCACATTCTCCCGTGCAACTCGGCTGCTAGTCCTCCTTTCATGCAGAATGTCAAGGTCCTAGCTCTTGGCCAAGGCACCAAAGCCAGTTAAAAAGTCAATAATCGATACCTAAAACTTGAATTGTACTAATTCTTACTGGCTATTAGATCAACTTAGAAGCTTCGTCTGTGTTCTACTATGGTGCTTTTAGTGTCTCCGCATACCGCAGCACGCGACATAGCTTTGCAGACGATAAGTACAACCGTTTCAGAGAGAAGAGCGGCCAATGTGACGATCTGGCTTTAAGTCGATTCGATAACAAATGACGAAAACGGACGGATTTCTCAGGTTTTTACTACATATGAACACTTTTCACATTCTCCCGTGCAACTCTGCTGCTAGTCCTCCTTTCATGCAGAATGTCAAGGTCCTAGCTCATGGCCAAGGCACCAAAGCCAGTTAAAAAGTCAATAATCGATACCTAAAACTTGAATTGTACTAATTCTTACTGGCTATTAGATCAACTTAGAAGCTTCGTCTGTGTTCTACTATGGTGCTTTTAGTGTCTCCGCATACCGCAGCACGCGACATAGCTTTGCAGACGATAAGTACAACCGTTTCAGAGAGAAGAGCGGCCAATGTGACGATATGGCTTTAAGTCGATTCGATAACAAATGACGAAAACGGACGGATTTCTCAGGTTTTTACTACATATGAACACTTTTCACATTCTCCCGTGCAACTCTGCTGCTAGTCCTCCTTTTATGCAGAATCTTAAAGTCCTAGCTCATGTCCAAGGCACCAAAGCCAGCTAAAAAGTCAATAATCGATACCTAAATCTTGAATTGGACTACTTCTTACTGGCTATTACATCAACTTAGAAGCTTCATCTGTGTTCTACTATGGTGCTTTTCCTGTTTCCGCCTACGGCAACACGCGAAATAGCTTTGCAGACGATAAGCACAACCGTTTCAGAGAGCAGAGCGGCCAATGTGACGATCTGGCTTTAATTCGATTCGATAACAAATGACGAAAACGGACGGATTTCTCAGGTTTTTACTACATATGAACACTTTTCACATTCTCCCGTGCAACTCGGCTGCTAGTCCTCCATTCATGCAGAATCTTAAGGTCCTAGCTCATGTCCAAGGCACCAAAGCCAGCTAAAAAGTCAATAATCAATACCTAAAACTTGAATTGTACTACTTCTTACTGGCTATTACATCAACTTACAAGCTTCATCTGTGTTCTACTACGGTGCTTTTAGTTTCTCCGCATACCGCAGCACGCGACACAGTTTTGCAGACGATAAGTACAACCGTTTCAGAGAGAAGAGCGGCCAATATGACGATCTGGCTTTAAGTCGATTCGATAACAAATGACGAAAACGGACGGATTTCTCAGGTTTTTACTACATATGAAAAATTTTCACATTCTCCCGTGGAACTCGGCTGCTAGTCCACCTTTCATGCAGAATCTTAAGGTCCTAGCTCATGTCCAATGCACCAAAGCTAGCTAAAAAGTCAATCATCGATACCTAAAACTTGAATTGTATTACATCTTACTGGATACTACATCAACTTAGAAGCTTCATCTGTGTTCTACTGTGGTGATTTTAGTGTCACCGCATACCGCAGCACGTGACATAGCTTTGCAGATGATAAGTACAACCGTTTCAGAGAGAAGAGCGGCCAATGTGACGATCTGGCTTTAAGTCGATTCGATAACAAATGACGAAAACGGACGGATTTCTCAGGTTTTTACTACATATGAACACTTTTCACATTCTCCCGTGCAACTCGGCTGCTAGTCCTCCTTTCATGCAGAATCTGAAGGTCCTAGCTCATGTCCAAGGCACCAAAGCCAGCTAAAAAGACAATAACCGATACCTAAAACTTGAATTGTACTTCTTCTTACTGGCTATTACATCATCTTAGAAGCTTCATCTGTGTTCTACTATGGTGCTTTTAGTGTCTCCGAATACCGCAGTACGCGACATAGCTTTGCAGACGATAAGTACAACCGTTTCAGAGAGAAGAGCGGCCAATGTGACGATCTGGCGTTAAGTCGATTCGATAACAAATGACGAAAACGGACTGATTTCTCAGGTTTTTACTACATATGAACACATTTCACACTCTGACGTGCAACTCGGCTGCTAGTCCTCCTTTCATGCAGAATGTCAAGGTCCTAGCTCATGTCCAAGGCACCAAAGCCAGTTAAAAAGTCAATAATCGATACGTAAATCTTGAATTGGACTACATCTTACCGGCTATTACGTCAACTTAGAAGCTTCGTCTGTGTTCTACTATGGTGCTTTTAGTGTCTCCGCACACCGCAGCATGCGACATAGCTTTGCAGACGATGAGTGCAACCTTTTCAGAGAGAAGTGCGGCCAATGTGACGATCTGGTTTTAAGTCGATTCGATAACAAATGACGAAAACGGACGGATTTCTCAGGTTTTTACTACATATGAACACTTTTCACATTCTCCCGTGCAACTCGGCTGCTAGTCCACCTTTCATGCAGAATCTTAAGGTCCTAGCTCATGTCCAATGCACCAAAGCTAGCTAAAAAGTCAATCATCGATACCTAAAACTTGAATTATACTACATCTTACTGGATACTACATCAACTTAGAAGCTTCATCTGTGTTCTACTGTGGTGATTTTAGTGTCACCGCATACCGCAGGACGTGACATAGCTTTGCAGACGATAAGTACAACCGTTTCAGAGAGAAGAGCGGCCAATGTGACGATCTGGCTTTAAGTCGATTCGATAACAAATGACGAAAACGGACGGATTTCTCAGGTTTTTACTACATATGAACACTTCTCACATTCTCCCGTGCAACTCGGCTGCTAGTCCTCCTTTCATGCAGAATCTTAAGGTCCTAGCTCATGTCCAAGGCACCAAAGCCAGCTAAAAAGACAATAACCGATACCTAAAACTTGAATTGTACTTCTTCTTACTGGCTATTACATCATCTTAGAAGCTTCATCTGTGTTCTACTATGGTGCTTTTAGTGTCTCCGAATACCGCAGTACGCGACATAGCTTTGCAGACGATAAGTACAACCGTTTCAGAGAGAAGAGCGGCCAATGTGACGATCTGGCTTTAAGTCGATTCGATAACAAATGACGAAAACGGACTGATTTCTCAGGTTTTTACTACATATGAACACTTTTCACACTCTGACGTGCAACTCGGCTGCTAGTCCTCCTTTCATGCAGAATTCTAAGGTCCTAGCTCATGTCCAAGGTACCGAAGCCAGCTAAAAAGTCAATAATCGATACCTAAAACTTGAATTGTTCTACTTCTTACTGGCTATTGCATCAACTTAGAAGCTTCATCTGTGTTCTACTATGGTGAATTTAGTGTCTCCGCATACCGCAGCACGCGACATAGCTTTGCAGACGATAATACAACCGTTTCAGAGAGAAGAGCGGCCAATGTGACGATCTGGCTTTAAGTCGATTCGATAACAAATGAAGAAAACGGACGGATTTCTCAGGTTTTTAATACATATGAACACTTTTCACATTCTCCCGTGCAACTCGGCTGCTAGTTCTCCTTTCATGCAGAATCTTAAGGTCCTAGCACATGTCCAAGGCACCAAAGCCAGCTAAAAAGTCAATAACCGATACCTAAAACTTGTTTTGTTCTACTTCTTACTGGCTATTGCATCAACTTAGAAGCTTCATCTGAGTTCTATTATGGTGATTTTAGTGTCTCCGCATACCGCAGCACGCGACATAGCTTTGCAGACGATAAGTACAACCGTTTCAGAGAGAAGAGCGGCCAATGTGACGATCTGGCTTTAAGTCGATTCATAACAAATGACGAAAACGGACGGATGTCTCAGGTTCTTACTACATGTGAACACTTTTGACATTCTCCTGTGCAACTGGGCTGCTAGTCCTCTTTTTATGCAGAATCTTAGAGTCCTAGCTCATTTCCAAGGCACCAAAGCCAGCTAAATAGTCAATAATCGATACCTAAAACTCGAATTGGACTACTTCTTACTGGCTATTACATCAACTTAGAAGCTTCATCTGTGTTCTACTACGATGCTTTTAGTTTCTCCGCATACCGCAGCACGCGACATAGTTTTGCAGACGATAAGCACAACCGTTTCAGAGAGAAGAGCGGCCAATGTGACGATCTGGCTTTAAGTCGATTCGATAACAAATGACGAAAAAGGACGGATTTCTCAGGTTATTACTACATATGAACACTTTTCACATTCTGCCGTGCAACTCGGCTGCTAGTCCTCCTTTCATGCAGAATCTTAAGGTCCTAGCTCAGGTCCAAGGCAAAAGCCAGCTAAAAAGTCAATAATCGATTCCAAAAACTTGAATTGTACTACTTCTTACTGGCTATTACATCAACTTAGATGCTTCATCTGTGTTCTACTATGGTGGTTTTAGTGTCTCCGCATACCGCAGCACGCGACATAGCTTTGCAGACGATAAGTACAACCGTTTCAGAGAGAAGAGCGGCCAATGTGACGATCTGGCTTTAAGTCGATTCGCTAACAAATGACGAAAAAGGACGGATTTCTAAGGTTATTACTACATATGAACACTTTTCACATTCTCCCGTGCAACTCGGCTGCTAGTCCTCCTTTCATGCAGAATCTTAAGGTCCTAGCTCATGTCCAAGGCACGAAAGCCAGCTAAAAAGTCAATAATCGATACCTAAATCTTGAATTGGACTACTTATTACTGGCTATTACATCAACTTAGAAGCTTCATCTGTGTTCTACTATGGTGCTTTTCCTGTTTCCGCCTACGGCAACACGCGACATAGCTTTGCAGACGATAAGCACAACCGTTTCAGAGAGAAGAGCGGCCAATGTGACGATCTGGCTTTAAGTCGATTCGATAACAAATGACGAAGAAGGACGGATTTCTCAGGTTATTACTACATATGAACACTTTTCACATTCTGCCGTGCAACTCGGCTGCTAGTCCTCCTTTCATGCAGAATCTTAAGGTCCTAGCTCATGTCCAAGGCACCAAAGCCAGCTAAAAGGTCCATATTCAATACCTATAACTTGAATTGTACTACTTCTTTCTGGCTATTACATCAACTTAGAAGCTTGATCTGTGTTCTACTATGCTGCTTTTAGTGTCTCCTCACACCGCAGCACGCGACATAGCTTTGCAGACGATAAGTACAACCGTTTCAGAGAGAAGAGCGGCCAATGTGACGATCTGGCTTTAAGTCGATTCGATAACAAATGACGAAAACGGACGAATTTCTCAGGTTTGTACTACATATGAACACTTTTCACATTCTCCCGTGCATTTCGGCTGCTAGTCCTCCTTTCATGCAGAATCTTAAGGTCCTAGCTCATGTCCAAGGCACCAAAGCCAGCTAAAAAGACAATAACCGATACCTAAAACTTGAATTGTACTTCTTCTTACTGGCTATTACATCATCTTAGAAGCTTCATCTGTGTTCTACTATGGTGCTTTTAGTGTCTCCGAATACCGCAGTACGCGACATAGCTTTGCAGACGATAAGTACAACCGTTTCAGAGAGAAGAGCGGCCAATGTGACGATCTGGCTTTAAGTCGATTCGATAACAAATGACGAAAACGGACGGATTACTCAGGTTTTTACTACATATGAACACTTCTCACACTCTGACGTGCAACTCGGCTGCTAGTCCTCCTTTCATGCAGAATCTTAAGGTCCTAGCTTATGTCCAAGGTACCGAAGCCAGCTAAAAAGTCAATAATCGATACCTAAAACTTGAATTGTTCTACTTCTTACTGGCTATTGCATCAACTTAGAAGCTTCATCTGTGTTCTACTATGGTGATTTTAGTGTCTCCGCATACCGCAGCACGCGACATAGCTTTGCAGACGATAATACAACCGTTTCAGAGAGAAGAGCGGCCAATGTGACGATCTGGCTTTAAGTCGATTCGATAACAAATGACGAAAAAGGACGGATTTCTCAGGTTATTACTACATATGAACACTTTTCACATTCTGCCGTGCAACTCGGCTGCTAGTCCTCCTTTCATGCAGAATCTTAAGGTCCTAGCTCATGTCCAAGGCACCAAAGCCAGCTAAAAGGTCCATATTCAATACCTATAACTTGAATTGTACTACTTCTTACTGGCTATTACATCAACTTAGAAGCTTGATCTGTGTTCTACTATGGTGCTTTTAGTGTCTCCTCACACCGCAGCACGCGACATAGCTTTGCAGGCGATAAGTACAACCGTTTCAGAGAGAAGAGCGGCCAATGTGACGATCTGGCTTTATGTCGATTCGATAACAAATGACGAAAACGGACGAATTTCTCAGGTTTTTACTACATATGAACACTTTTCACATTCTCCCGTGCAACTCGGCTGCTAGTCCTCCTTTCATGCAGAATCTTAAGGTCCTAGCTCATGTCCAAGGCACCAAAGCTAGCTTAAAAGTCAATAATCGATTCCTAAAACTTGAATTGTACTACTTCTTACTGGCTATTACATCAACTTAGATGCTTCATCTGTGTTCTACTATGGTGATTTTAGTGTCTCCACATACCGCTGCACGCGACATAGCTTTGCAGACGATATGTACAACCGTTTCAGGGAGAAGAGCGGCCAATGTGACGATCTGGCTTTAAGTCGATTCGATAACAAATGACGAAAACGGACGGATTTCTCAGGTTTTTACTACATATGAACAATTTTCACATTCTCCCGTGGAACTCGGCTGCTAGTCCACCTTTCATGCAGAATCTTAAGGTCCTAGCTCATGTCCAAGGTACCGAAGCCAGCTAAAAAGTCAATAATCGATACCTAAAACTTGAATTGTTCTACTTCTTACTGGCTATTGCATCAACTTAGAAGCTTCATCTGTGTTCTACTATGGTGATTTTAGTGTCTCCGCATACCGCAGCACGCGACATAGCTTTGCAGACGATAAGTACAACAGTTTCAGAGAGAAGAGCGGCCAATGTGACGATCTGGCTTTAAGTCGATTCGATAACAAATGAAGAAAACGGACGGATTTCTCAGGTTTTTAATACATATGAACACTTTTCACATTCTCCCGTGCAACTCGGCTGCTAGTCCTCCTTTCATGCAGAATCTTAAGGTCCTAGCACATGTCCAAGGCACCAAAGCCAGCAAAAAAGTCAATAACCGATACCTAAAACTAGAATTGTACTACTTCTTACTGGCTATTACATCATCTTAGGAGCTTCATCTGTGTTCTACTATGGTGCTTTTAGTTACTCCGAATACCGCAGTACGCGACATAGCTTTGCAGACGATAAGTACAACCGTTTCAGAGAGAAGAGCGGCCAATGTGACGATCTGGCTTTAAGTCGATTCGATAACAAATGACGAAAACGGACGGATTTCTCAGGTTTTTGCTACATATGAACACTTTTCACAATCTCCCGTGCAACTCGGCTGCTTGTCCTCTTATCATGCAGAATCTTAAGGTCCAAGCTCATGTCCAAGGCACCAAATCCAGCTAAAAAGTCAATAATCAATACCTAAAACTTGAATTGTACTACTTCTTACTGGCTATTACATCAACTTAGAAGCTTCATCTGTGTTCTACTACGGTGCTTTTAGTTTCTCCGCATACCGCAGCACGCGACATAGTTTTGCAGTCGATAAGTACAACCGTTTCAGAGAGAAGAGCGGCCAAGGTGACGATCTGGCTTTAAGTCGATTCGATAACAAATGACGAAAACGGACGTATTTCTCAGGTCTTTACTAAATTTGAACACTTTTCACATTCTCCCGTGCAACTAGGCTGCCAGTCCTCCGTTCATGCAGAATATTAAGGTCCTAGCTCATGTCCAAGGCACCAAAGCCAGCTAAAAATTCAATATTCAGTACCTAAAACTTGAATTGTACTACTTCTTACTGGCTATTACATCAACTTTGAAGCTTGATCTGTGTTCTACTATTGTGCTTTTAGTGTCTCAGCATACCGCAGCACGCGACCTAGCTTTGCAGACGATAAGTACAACCGTTTCAGAGGGAAGTGCGGCCAATGTGACGATCTGGCTTTAAGTCGATTCGATAACAAATGACGAAAACGGACGGATTTCTCAGGTTTTTACTACATATGAACACTTTTCACATTCTCCCGTGCAACTGGGCTGCCAGTCCTCCTTTTATGCAGAATCTTAAAGTCCTAGCTCATGTCCAAGGCATGAAAGCCAGCTAAAAAGTCAATAATCGAATCCTAAATCTTGAATTGGACTACTTCTTACTGGCTATTACATCAACTTAGAAGCTTCATCTGTGTTCTACTATGGTGCTTTTCCTGTTTCCGCCTACGGCAACACGCGACATAGCTTTGCAGACGATAAGCACAACTGTTTCAGAGAGAAGAGCGGCCAATGTGACGATCTGGCTTTAAGTCGATTCGATAACAAATGACGAAAAAGGACGGATTTCTCAGGTTATTACTACATATGAACCCTTTTCACATTCTCTCGTGCAACTCGGCTGCTAGTCCTCCTTTCATGCAGAATCTTAAGGTCCTAGCTCATGTCCAAGGCACCAAAGCCAGCTAAAAAGTCAATAACCGATACCTAAAACTTGAATTGTACTACTTCTTACTGGCTATTACATCATCTTAGGAGCTTCATCTGTGTTCTACTATGGTGCTTTTAGTGTCTCCGAATACCGCAGTACGCGACATAGTTTTGCAGACGATAAGTACAACCGTTTCAGAGAGCAGAGCGGCCAATGTGACGATCTGGCTTTAATTCGATTCGATAACAAATGACGAAAACGGACGGATTTCTCAGGTTTTTACTACATATGAACACTTTTCACATTCTCCCGTGCAACTGGGCTGCTAGTCCTCCATTCATGCAGAATCTTAAGGTCCTAGCTCATGTCCAAGGCACCAAAGCCAGCTAAAAGTCAATAATCAATACCTAAAACTTGAATTGTACTACTTCGTACTGGCTATTACACCAACTTACAAGCTTCATCTGTGTTCTACTATGGTGCTTTTAGTTTCTCCGCATACCGCAGCACGCGACACAGTTTTGCAGACGATAAGTACAACCGTTTCAGAGAGAAGAGCGGCCAATGTGACGATCTGGCTTTAAGTCGATTCGATAACAAATGACGAAAACGGACGGATTTCTCAGGTTTTTACTACATATGAACAATTTTCACATTCTCCCGTGGAACTCGGCTGCTAGTCCACCTTTCATGCAGAATCTTAAGGTCCTAGCTCATGTCCAATGCACCAAAGCTAGCTAAAAAGTCAATAATCGATACCTAAAACTTGAATTGTACTACATCTTACTGGATATTACATCAACTTAGAAGCTTCATCTGTGTTCTACTGTGGTGATTTTAGTGTCACCGCATACCGCAGCACGTGACATAGCTTTGCAGACGATAAGTACAACCGTTTCAGAGAGAAGAGCGGCCAATGTGACGATCTGGCTTTGAGTCGATTCGATAACAAATGACGAAAACGGACGGATATCTCAGGTTTTTACTACATATGATCACTTTTCACATTCTCCCGTGCAACTCGGCTGCTAGTCCTCCTTTCATGCAGAATCTTAAGGTCCTAGCTCATGTCCAAGGCACCAAAGCCAGCTAAAAAGACAATAATCGATACCGAAATCTTGAATTGGACTACTTCTTACTGGCTATTACATCAACCTAGAAGCTTCGTCTGTGTTCTACTATGGTGCTTTTCCTGTTTCCGCCTACGGCAACACGCGACACAGCTTTGCAGACGATAAGCACAACCGTTTCAGAGAGAAGAGCGGCCAATGTGACGATCTGGCTTTAAGTCGATTCGATAACAAATGACGAAAAAGGACGGATTTCTCAGGTTATTACTACATATGAACACTTTTCACATTCTCCCGTGCAACTCGGCTGCTAGTCCTCCTTTCATGCAGAATCTTAAGGTCCTAGCTCATGTCCAAGGCACCAAAGCCAGCTAAAAGGTCCATATTCAATACCTAAAATTTGAATTGTACTACTTCTTACTGGCTATTACATCAACTTAGAAGCTTGATCTGTGTTCTACTATGGTGCCTTTAGTGTCTCAGCATGCCGCAGCACGCGACATAGCTTTTCAGACGATAAGTACAACCGTTTCAGGGAGAAGAGCGGCCAATGTGACGATCTGTCTTTAAGTCGATTCGATAACAAATGACGAAAACGGACGGATTACTCAGGTTTTTACTACATATGAACACTTTTCACATTCTCCCGCGCAACTCGGCTGCTAGTCCTCCTTTCATGCAGAATCTTAATGTCCTAGCTCATGTCCAAGGCACCAAAGCCAGCTAAAAAGTCAATAATCGATTCCTAAAACTTGAATTGTACTACTTCGTACTGGCTATTACACCAACTTACAAGCTTCATCTGTGTTCTACTACGGTGCTTTTAGTTTCTCCGCATACCGCAGCACGCGACACAGTTTTGCAGACGATAAGTACAACCGTTCCAGAGAGAAGAGCGGCCAATGTGACGATCTGGCTTTAAGTCGATTCGATAACAAATGACGAAAACGGACGGATTTCTCAGGTTTTTACTACATATGAACAATTTTCACATTCTCCCGTGGAACTCGGCTGCTAGTCCACCTTTCATGCAGAATCTTAAGGTCCTAGCTCATGTCCAATGCACCAAAGCTAGCTAAAAAGTCAATAATCGATACCTAAAACTTGAATTGTACTACATCTTACTGGATATTACATCAACTTAGAAGCTTCATCTGTGTTCTACTGTGGTGATTTTAGTGTCACCGCATACCGCAGCACGTGACATAGCTTTGCAGACGATAAGTACAACCGTTTCAGAGAGAAGAGCGGCCAATGTGACGATCTGGCTTTAAGTCGATTCGATAACAAATGACGAAAACGGACGGATATCTCAGGTTTTTACTACATATGATCACTTTTCACATTCTCCCGTGCAACTCGGCTGCTAGTCCTCCTTTCATGCAGAATCTTAAGGTCCTAGCTCATGTCCAAGGCACCAAAGCCAGCTAAAAAGACAATAATCGATACCTAAATCTTGAATTGGACTACTTCTTACTGGCTATTACATCAACTTAGAAGCTTCGTCTGTGTTCTACTATGGTGCTTTTCCTGTTTCCGCCTACGGCAACACGCGACATAGCTTTGCAGACGATAAGCACAACCGTTTCAGAGAGAAGAGCGGCCAATGTGACGATCTGGCTTTAAGTCGATTCGATAACAAATGACGAAAAAGGACGGATTTCTCAGGTTATTACTACATATGAACACTTTTCACATTCTCCCGTGCAACTCGGCTGCTAGTCCTCCTTTCATGCAGAATCTTAAGGTCCTAGCTCATGTCCAAGGCACCAAAGCCAGCTAAAAGGTCCATATTCAATACCTAAAATTTGAATTGTACTACTTCTTACTGGCTATTACATCAACTTAGAAGCTTGATCTGTGTTCTACTATGGTGCCTTTAGTGTCTCAGCATGCCGCAGCACGCGACATAGCTTTTCAGACGATAAGTACAACCGTTTCAGAGAGAAGAGCGGCCAATGTGACGATCTGTCTTTAAGTCGATTCGATAACAAATGACGAAAACGGACGGATTACTCAGGTTTTTACTACATATGAACACTTTTCACATTCTCCCGCGCAACTCGGCTGCTAGTCCTCCTTTCATGCAGAATCTTAATGTCCTAGCTCATGTCCAAGGCACCAAAGCCAGCTAAAAAGTCAATAATCGATTCCTAAAACTTGAATTGTACTTCTTCTTACTGGCTATTACATCAACTTAAATGCTTCATCTGCGTTCTACTATGGTGATTTTAGTGTCTCCACATACCGCTGCACGCGACATAGCTTTGAAGACGATATGTACAACCGTTTCAGAGAGAAGAGCGGCCAATGTGACCATTTGGCTTTAAGTCGATTCGATAACAAATGACGAAAACGGACTGATTTCTCAGGTTTTTACTACATATGAACACTTTTCACATTCTGACGTGCAACTCGGCTGCTAGTCCTCCTTTCATGCAGAATCTTAAGGTCCTAGCTCATGTCCAAGTTACCGAAGCCAGCTAAAAAGTCAATAATCGATACCTAAAACTTGAATTGTTCTACTTCGTACTGGCTATTGCATCAACTTAGAAGCTTCATCTGTGTTCTACTATGGTGATTTTAGTGTCTCCGCATACCGCAGCACGCGACATAGCTTTGAAGACGATAAGTACAACCGTTTCAGAGAGAAGAGCGGCCAATGTGACGATCTGGCTTTAAGTCGATTCGATAACAAATGAAGAAAACGGACGGATTTCTCAGGTTTTTAATACATATGAACACTTTTTCACATTCTCCCGTGCAACTGGGCTGCCAGTCCTCCTTTTATGCAGAATCTTAAAGTCCTAGCTCATGTCCAAGGCACGAAAGCCAGCTAAAAAGTCAATAATCGATTCCTAAATCTTGAATTGGACTACTTCTTACTGGCTATTACATCAACTTAGAAGCTTCATCTGTGTTCTACTATGGTGCTTTTCCTGTTTCCGCCTACGGCAACACGCGACATAGCTTTGCAGACGATAAGCACAACTGTTTCAGAGAGGAGAGCGGCCAATGTGACGATCTGGCTTTAAGTCGATTCGATAACAAATGACGAAAAAGGACGGATTTCTCAGGTTATTACTACATATGAACCCTTTTCACATTCTCTCGTTCAACTCGGCTGCTAGTCCTCCTTTCATGCAGAATCTTAAGGTCCTAGCTCATGTCCAAGGCACCAAAGCCAGCTAAAAAGTCAATAACCGATACCTAAAACTTGAATTGTACTACTTCTTACTGGCTATTACATCATCTTAGGAGCTTCATCTGTGTTCTACTATGGTGCTTTTAGTGTCTCCGAATACCGCAGTACGCGACATAGTTTTGCAGACGATAAGTACAACCGTTTCAGAGAGCAGAGCGGCCAATGTGACGATCTGGCTTTAATTCGATTCGATAACAAATGACGAAAACGGACGGATTTCTCAGGTTTTTACTACATATGAACACTTTTCACATTCTCCCGTGCAACTGGGCTGCTAGTCCTCCTTTTATGCAGAATCTTTAAGTCCTAGCTCATGTCCAAGGCACGAAAGCCAGCTAAAAAGTCAATAATCGATACCTAAATCTTGAATTGCACTACTTCTTACTGGCTATTACATCAACTTAGATGCTTCGTCTGTGTTCAACTATGGTGCTTTTCCTGTTTCCGCCTACGGCAACACGCGACATAGCTTTGCAGACGATAAGCACAACCGTTTCAGAGAGAAGAGCGGCCAATGTGACGATCTGGCTTTAAGTCGATTCGATAACAAATGACGAAAAAGGACAGATTTCTCAGGTTATTACTACATATGAACACTTTTCACATTCTCCCGTGCAACTCGGCTGCTAGTCCTCCTTTCATGCAGAATCTTAAGGTCCTAGCTCATGTCCAAGGCACCAAAGCCAGCTAAAATCTCAATATTCGATACCTAAAACTTGAATTGTACTACCTCTTATTGGGTATTACATCAACTTAGAAGCTTCATCTGTGTTCTATTAAGGTGCTTTTAGTGTCTCCACATACCGCAGCACGCGACATAGCTTTGCAGACGATAAGTACAACCGTTTCAGTGAGAAGAGCGGCCAAGGTGACGATCTGTCTTTAAGTCGATTCGATAACAAATGACGAAAACGGACGGATTACTCAGGTTTTTACTACATATGAACACTTCTCACACTCTGACGTGCAACTCGGCTGCTAGTCCTCCTTTCATGCAGAATCTTAAGGTCCTAGCTTATGTCCAAGGTACCGAAGCCAGCTAAAAAGTCAATAATCGATACCTAAAACTTGAATTGTTCTACTTCTTACTGGCTATTGCATCAACTTAGAAGCTTCATCTGTGTTCTACTATGGTGATTTTAGTGTCTCCGCATACCGCAGCACGCGACATAGCTTTGCAGACGATAATACAACCGTTTCAGAGAGAAGAGCGGCCAATGTGACGATCTGGCTTTAAGTCGATTGATAACAAATGACGAAAACGGACGGATGTCTCAGGTTCTTACTACATGTGAACACTTTTGACATTCTCCTGTGCAACTGGGCTGCTAGTCCTCCTTTTATGCAGAATCTTAGAGTCCTAGCTCATTTCCAAGGCACCAAAGCCAGCTAAATAGTCAATAATCGATACCTAAAACTTGAATTGGACTACTTCTTACTGGCTATTACATTAACTTAGAAGCTTCATCTGTGTTCTACTACGATGCTTTTAGTTTCTCCGCATACCGCAGCACGCGACATAGTTTTGCAGACGATAAGCACAACCGTTTCAGAGAGAAGAGCGGCCAATGTGACGATCTGGCTTTAAGTCGATTCGATAACAAATGACGAAAAAGGACGGATTTCTCAGGTTTTTACTACATATGAACACTTTTCACATTCTCCCGTACAACTCGGCTGCTAGTCCTCCTTTCAGTCAGAATCTCAAGGTCCTAGCTCATGTCCAAGGCACCAAAGCCAGCTAAAAGTTCCATATTCATTACCTAAAACTTGAATTGTGCTACTTCTTACTGGCTATTACATCAACTTAGAAGCTTGATCTGTGTTCTACTATGGTGCTTTTAGTGTCTTAGCATACCGCAGCACGCGACATAGGTTTGCAGACGATAAGTACAACCGTTTCAGAGAGAAGAGTGGCCAATGTGACGATCTGGCTTTAAGTCGATTCGATAACAAATGACGAAAACGGACGGATTTCTCATGATTTTACTACATATGAACACTTTTCACATTCTCCCGTGCAACTCGGCTGCTAGTCCTCCTTTCATGCAGAATCTTAAGGTCCTAGCTCATGTCCAAGGCACCAAAGCCAGCTAAAAAGTCAATAATCGATTCCTAAAACTTGAATTGTACTACTTCTTACTGGCTATTACATCAACTTAGATGCTTCATTTGTGTTCTACTATGGTGATTTTAGTGTCTCCACATGCCGCTGCACGTGACATAGCTTTGCAGACGATATGTACAACCGTTTCAGAGAGAAGAGCGGCTTATGTGACCATCTGGCTTTAAGTCGATTCGATAACAAATGACGAAAACGGACGAATTTCTCAGGTTTTTACTACATATGAACAATTTTCACATTCTCCCGTGCAACTCGGCTGCTAGTCCTCCTTTCATGCAGAATGTCAAGGTCCTAGCTCATGTCCAAGGCACCAAAGCCAGTTAAAAAGTCAATAATCGATACGTAAATCTTGAATTGGACTACATCTTACCGGCTATTACGTCAACTTAGAAGCTTCGTCTGTGTTCTACTATGGTGCTTTTAGTGTCTCCGCACACCGCAGCATGCGACATAGCTTTGCAGACGATGAGTGCAACCTTTTCAGAGAGAAGTGCGGCCAATGTGACGTTCTGGTTTTAAGTCGATTCGATAACAAATGACGAAAACGGACGGATTTCTCAGGTTTTTACTACATATGAACACTTTTCACATTCTCCCGCGCAACTCGGCTGCTAGTCCTCCTTTTACGCAGAATCTCAATGCCCTAGCTCATGTCCAAGGCACGAAAGCCAGCTAAAAAGTCAATAATCGATACCTAAATCTTGAATTGGACTACTTATTACTGGCTATTACATCAACTTAGAAGCTTCATCTGTGTTCTACTATGGTGCTTTTCCTGTTTCCGCCTACGGCAACACGCGACATAGCTTTGCAGACGATAAGCACATCCGTTTCAGAGAGAAGAGCGGCCAATGTGACGATCTGGCTTTAAGTCGATTCGATAACAAATGACGAAAAAGGACGGATTGCTCAGGTTATTACTACATATGAACACTTTTCACATTCTGCCGTGCAACTCGGCTGCTAGTCCTCCTTTCATGCAGAATCTTAAGGTCCTAGCTCATGTCCAAGGCACCAAAGCCAGCTAAAAGGTCCATATTCAATACCTATAACTTGAATTGTACTACTTCTTACTGGCTATTACATCAACTTAGAAGCTTGATCTGTGTTCTACTATGGTGCTTTTAGTGTCTCCTCACACCGCAGCACGCGACATAGCTTTGCAGACGATAAGTACAACCGTTTCAGAGAGAAGAGCGGCCAATGTGACGATCTGGCTTTATGTCGATTCGATAACAAATGACGAAAACGGACGAATTTCTCAGGTTTTTACTACATATGAACACTTTTCACATTCTCCCGTGCAACTCGGCTGCTAGTCCTCCTTTCATGCAGAATCTTAAGGTCCTAGCTCATGTCCAAGGAACCAAAGCCAGCTTAAAAGTCAATAATCGATTCCTAAAACTTGAATTGTACTACTTCTTACTGGCTATTACATCAACTTAGATGCTTCATCTGTGTTCTACTATGGTGATTTTAGTGTCTCCACATACCGCTGCACGCGACATAGCTTTGCAGACGATATGTACAACCGTTTCAGGGAGAAGAGCGGCCAATGTGACGATCTGGCTTTAAGTCGATTCGATAACAAATGACGAAAACGGACGGATTTCTCAGGTTTTTACTACATATGAACAATTTTCACATTCTCCCGTGGAACTCGGCTGCTAGTCCACCTTTCATGCAGAATCTTAAGGTCCTAGCTCATGTCCAAGGTACCGAAGCCAGCTAAAAAGTCAATAATCGATACCTAAAACTTGAATTGTTCTACTTCTTACTGGCTATTGCATCAACTTAGAAGCTTCATCTGTGTTCTACTATGGTGATTTTAGTGTCTCCGCATACCGCAGCACGCGACATAGCTTTGCAGACGATAAGTACAACAGTTTCAGAGAGAAGAACGGCCAATGTGACGATCTGGCTTTAAGTCGATTCGATAACAAATGAAGAAAACGGACGGATTTCTCAGGTTTTTAATACATATGAACACTTTTCACATTCTCCCGTGCAACTCGGCTGCTAGTCCTCCTTTCATGCAGAATCTTAAGGTCCTAGCACATGTCCAAGGCACCAAAGCCAGCAAAAAAGTCAATAACCGATACCTAAAACTTGAATTGTACTACTTCTTACTGGCTATTACATCATCTTAGGAGCTTCATCTGTGTTCTACTATGCAGCTTTTAGTTACTCCGAATACCGCAGTACGCGACATAGCTTTGCAGACGATAAGTACAACCGTTTCAGAGAGAAGAGCGGCCAATGTGACGATCTGGCTTTAAGTCGATTCGATAACAAATGACGAAAACGGACGGATTTCTCAGGTTTTTACTACATATGAACACTTTTCACATTCTCCCGTGGAACTCGGCTGCTAGTCCACGTTTCATGCAAAATCTTAAGGTCCTAGCTCATGTCCAATGCACCAAAGCCAGCTAAAAAGTCAATAATCGATACCTAAAACTTGAATTGTACTACTTCTTAGTGGGTATTACATCAACTTAGAAGCTTCATCTGTGTTCTACTATGGTGCTTTTAGTGTCTCCACATGCCGCAGCACGCGACATAGCTTCGCAGACGATAAGTACAACCGTTTCAGAGAGAAGAGCGGCCAAGGTGACGATCTGGCTTTAAGTCGATTCGATAACAAATGACGAAAACGGACGTATTTCTCAGGCCTTTACTAAATTTGAACACTTTTCACATTCTCCCGTGCAACTGGGCTGCTAGTCCTCCTTTTATGCAGAATCTTAAGGTCCTAGCTCATGTCCAAGGCACGAAAGCCAGCTAAAAAGTCAATAAATGATTCCTAAATCTTGAATTGGACTACTTCTTACTGGCTATTACATCAACTTAGAAGCTTCATCTGTGTTCTACTATGGTGCTTTTCCTGTTTCCGCCTACGGCAACACGCGACATAGCTTTGCAGACGATAAGCACAATTGTTTCAGAGAGAAGAGCGGCCAATGTGACGATCTGGCTTTAAGTCGATTCGATAACAAATGACGAAAAAGGACGGATTTCTCAGGTTATTACTACATATGAACCCTTTTCACATTCTCTCGTGCAACTCGGCTGCTAGTCCTCCTTTCATGCAGAATCTTAAGGTCCTAGCTCATGTCCAAGGCACCAAAGCCAGCTAAAAAGTCAATAACCGATACCTAAAACTTGAATTGTACTACTTCTTACTGGCTATTACATCATCTTAGGAGCTTCATCTGTGTTCTACTATGGTGCTTTTAGTGTCTCCGAATACCGCAGTACGCGACATAGTTTTGCAGATGATAAGTACAACCGTTTCAGAGAGCAGAGCGGCCAATGTGACGATCTGGCTTTAATTCGATTCGATAACAAATGACGAAAACGGACGGATTTCTCAGGTTTTTACTACATATGAACACTTTTCACATTCTCCCGTGCATCTCGGCTGCTAGTCCTCCATTCATGCAGAATCTTAAGGTCCTAGCTCATGTCCAAGGCACCAAAGCCAGCTAAAAAGTCAATAATCAATACCTAAAACTTGAATTGTACTACTTCGTACTGGCTATTACACCAACTTACAAGCTTCATCTGTGTTCTACTACGGTGCTTTTAGTTTCTCCCTATACCGCAGCACGCGACACAGTTTTGCAGACGATAAGTACAACCGTTTCAGAGAGAAAAGCGGCCAATGTGACGATCTGGCTTTAAGTCGATTCGATAACAAATGAAGAAAACGGACGGATTTCTCAGGTTTTTAATACATATGAACACTTTTCACATTCTCCCGTGCAACTCGGCTGCTAGTCCTCCTTTCATGCAGAATCTTAAGGTCCTAGCACATGTCCAAGGCACCAAAGCCAGCAAAAAAGTCAATAACCGATACCTAAAACTTGAATTGTACTACTTCTTACTGGCTATTACATCATCTTAGGAGCTTCATCTGTGTTCTACTATGGTGCTTTTAGTTACTCCGAATACCGCAGTACGCGACATAGCTTTGCAGACGATAAGTACAACCGTTTCAGAGAGAAGAGCGGCCAATGTGACGATCTGGCTTTAAGTCGATTCGATAACAAATGACGAAAACGGACGGATTTCTCAGGTTTTTACTACATATGAACACTTTTCACATTCTCCCGTGCAACTCGGCTGCTTGTCCTCCTTTCATGCAGAATCTTAAGGTCCAAGCTCATGTCCAAGGCACCAAATCCAGCTAAAAAGTCAATAATCAATACCTAAAACTTGAATTGTACTACTTCTTACTGGCTATTACATCAACTTAGAAGCTTCATCTGTGTTCTACTACGGTGCTTTTAGTTTCTCCGCATACCGCAGCACGCGACATAGTTTTGCAGTCGATAAGTACAACCGTTTCAGAGAGAAGGGCGGCCAATGTGACGATCTGGCTTTAAGTCGATTCGATAACAAATGACGAAAACGGACGGATTTCTCAGGTTTTTACTACATATTAACACTTTTCACATTCTCCCGTGGAACTCGGCTGCTAGTCCACGTTTCATGCAAAATCTTAAGGTCCTAGCTCATGTCCAATGCACCAAAGCCAGCTAAAAAGTCAATAATCGATACCTAAAACTTGAATTGTACTACTTCTTAGTGGGTATTACATCAACTTAGAAGCTTCATCTGTGTTCTACTATGGTGCTTTTAGTGTCTCCACATGCCGCAGCACGCGACATAGCTTCGCAGACGATAAGTACAACCGTTTCAGAGAGAAGAGCGGCCAAGGTGACGATCTGGCTTTAAGTCGATTCGATAACAAATGACGAAAACGGACGTATTTCTCAGGTCTTTACTAAATTTGAACACTTTTCACATTCTCCCGTGCAACTAGGCTGCCACTCCTCCGTTCATGCAGAATATTAAGGTCCTAGCTCATGTCCAAGGCACCAAAGCCAGCTAAAAATTCAATATTCAGTACCTAAAACTCGAATTGTACTACTTCTTACTGGCTATTACATCAACTTAGAAGCTTGATCTGTGTTCTACTATGGTGCTTTTAGTGTCTCAGCATACCGCAGCACGCGACCTAGCTTTGCAGACGATAAGTACAACCGTTTCAGAGGGAAGTGCGGCCAATGTGACGATCTGGCTTTAAGTCGATTCGATAACAAATGACGAAAACGGACGGATTTCTCAGGTTTTTACTACATATGAACACTTTTCACATTCTCCCGTGCAACTGGGCTGCTAGTCCTCCTTTTATGCAGAATCTTAAAGTCCTAGCTCATGTCCAAGGCACGAAAGCCAGCTAAAAAGTCAATAAATGATTCCTAAATCTTGAATTGGACTACTTCTTACTGGCTATTACATCAACTTAGAAGCTTCATCTGTGTTCTACTATGGTGCTTTTCCTGTTTCCGCCTACGGCAACACGCGACATAGCTTTGCAGACGATAAGCACAATTGTTTCAGAGAGAAGAGCGGCCAATGTGACGATCTGGCTTTAAGTCGATTCGATAACAAATGACGAAAAAGGACGGATTTCTCAGGTTATTACTACATATGAACCCTTTTCACATTCTCTCGTGCAACTCGGCTGCTAGTCCTCCTTTCATGCAGAATCTTAAGGTCCTAGCTCATGTCCAAGGCACCAAAGCCAGCTAAAAAGTCAATAACCGATACCTAAAACTTGAATTGTACTACTTCTTACTGGCTATTACATCATCTTAGGAGCTTCATCTGTGTTCTACTATGGTGCTTTTAGTGTCTCCGAATACCGCAGTACGCGACATAGTTTTGCAGATGATAAGTACAACCGTTTCAGAGAGCAGAGCGGCCAATGTGACGATCTGGCTTTAATTCGATTCGATAACAAATGACGAAAACGGACGGATTTCTCAGGTTTTTACTACATATGAACACTTTTCACATTCTCCCGTGCATCTCGGCTGCTAGTCCTCCATTCATGCAGAATCTTAAGGTCCTAGCTCATGTCCAAGGCACCAAAGCCAGCTAAAAAGTCAATAATCAATACCTAAAACTTGAATTGTACTACTTCGTACTGGCTATTACACCAACTTACAAGCTTCATCTGTGTTCTACTACGGTGCTTTTAGTTTCTCCCTATACCGCAGCACGCGACACAGTTTTGCAGACGATAAGTACAACCGTTTCAGAGAGAAGAGCGGCCAATGTGACGATCTGGCTTTAAGTCGATTCGATAACAAATGAAGAAAACGGACGGATTTCTCAGGTTTTTAATACATATGAACACTTTTCACATTCTCCCGTGCAACTCGGCTGCTAGTCCTCCTTTCATGCAGAATCTTAAGGTCCTAGCACATGTCCAAGGCACCAAAGCCAGCAAAAAAGTCAATAACCGATACCTAAAACTTGAATTGTACTACTTCTTACTGGCTATTACATCATCTTAGGAGCTTCATCTGTGTTCTACTATGGTGCTTTTAGTTACTCCGAATACCGCAGTACGCGACATAGCTTTGCAGACGATAAGTACAACCGTTTCAGAGAGAAGAGCGGCCAATGTGACGATCTGGCTTTAAGTCGATTCGATAACAAATGACGAAAACGGACGGATTTCTCAGGTTTTTACTACATATGAACACTTTTCACATTCTCCCGTGCAACTCGGCTGCTTGTCCTCCTTTCATGCAGAATCTTAAGGTCCAAGCTCATGTCCAAGGCACCAAATCCAGCTAAAAAGTCAATAATCAATACCTAAAACTTGAATTGTACTACTTCTTACTGGCTATTACATCAACTTAGAAGCTTCATCTGTGTTCTACTACGGTGCTTTTAGTTTCTCCGCATACCGCAGCACGCGACATAGTTTTGCAGTCGATAAGTACAACCGTTTCAGAGAGAAGGGCGGCCAATGTGACGATCTGGCTTTAAGTCGATTCGATAACAAATGACGAAAACGGACGGATTTCTCAGGTTTTTACTACATATGAACACTTTTCACATTCTCCCGTGGAACTCGGCTGCTAGTCCACGTTTCATGCAAAATCTTAAGGTCCTAGCTCATGTCCAATGCACCAAAGCCAGCTAAAAAGTCAATAATCGATACCTAAAACTTGAATTGTACTACTTCTTAGTGGGTATTACATCAACTTAGAAGCTTCATCTGTGTTCTACTATGGTGCTTTTAGTGTCTCCACATGCCGCAGCACGCGACATAGCTTCGCAGACGATAAGTACAACCGTTTCAGAGAGAAGAGCGGCCAAGGTGACGATCTGGCTTTAAGTCGATTCGATAACAAATGACGAAAACGGACGTATTTCTCAGGTCTTTACTAAATTTGAACACTTTTCACATTCTCCCGTGCAACTAGGCTGCCAGTCCTCTGTTCATGCAGAATATTAAGGTCCTAGCTCATGTCCAAGGCACCAAAGCCAGCTAAAAATTCAATATTCAGTACCTAAAATTGGAATTGTACTACTTCTTACTGGCTATTACATCAACTTAGAAGCTTGATCTGTGTTCTACTACGGTGCTTTTAGTTTCTCCCTATACCGCAGCACGCGACACAGTTTTGCAGACGATAAGTACAACCGTTTCAGAGAGAAGAGCGGCCAATGTGACGATCTGGCTTTAAGTCGATTCGATAACAAATGACGAAAACGGACGGATTTCTCAGGTTTTTACTACATATGAACAATTTTCACATTCTCCCGTGGAACTCGGCTGCTAGTCCACCTTTCATGCAGAATCTTAAGGTCCTAGCTCATGTCCAATGCACCAAAGCTAGCTAAAAAGTCAATAATCGATACCTAAAAATTGAATTGTACTACATCTTACTGGATATTACATCAACTTAGAAGCTTCATCTGTGTTCTACTGTGGTGATTTTAGTGTCACCGCATACCGCAGCACGTGACATAGCTTTGCAGACGATAAGTACAACCGTTTCAGAGAGAAGAGCGGCCAATGTGACGATCTGGCTTTAAGTCGATTCGATAACAAATGACGAAAACGGACGGATTTCTCAGGTTTTTACTACATATGATCACTTTTCACATTCTCCCGTGCAACTCGGCTGCTAGTCCTCCTTTCATGCAGAATCTTAAGGTCCTAGCTCATGTCCAAGGCACCAAAGCCAGCTAAAAAGACAATAATCGATACCTAAATCTTGAATTGGACTACTTCTTACTGGCTATTACATCAACTTAGAAGCTTCGTCTGTGTTCTACTATGGTGCTTTTCCTGTTTCCGCCTACGGCAACACGCGACATAGCTTTGCAGACGATAAGCACAACCGTTTCAGAGAGAAGAGCGGCCAATGTGACGATCTGGCTTTAAGTCGATTCGATAACAAATGACGAAAAAGGACGGATTTCTCAGGTTATTACTACATATGAACACTTTTCACATTCTCCCGTGCAACTCGGCTGCTAGTCCTCCTTTCATGCAGAATCTTAAGGTCCTAGCTCATGTCCAAGGCACCAAAGCCAGCTAAAAGGTCCATATTCAATACCTAAAATTTGAATTGTACTACTTCTTACTGGCTATTACATCAACTTAGAAGCTTGATCTGTGTTCTACTATGGTGCCTTTAGTGTCTCAGCATGCCGCAGCACGCGACATAGCTTTTCAGACGATAAGTACAACCGTTTCAGGGAGAAGAGCGGCCAATGTGACGATCTGTCTTTAAGTCGATTCGATAACAAATGACGAAAACGGACGGATTACTCAGGTTTTTACTACATATGAACACTTTTCACATTCTCCCGCGCAACTCGGCTGCTAGTCCTCCTTTCATGCAGAATCTTAAAGTCCTAGCTCATGTCCAAGGCACCAAAGCCAGCTAAAAAGTCAATAATCGATTCCTAAAACTTGAATTGTACTTCTTCTTACTGGCTATTACATCAACTTAAATGCTTCATCTGCGTTCTACTATGGTGATTTTAGTGTCTCCACATACCGCTGCACGCGACATAGCTTTGAAGACGATATGTACAACCGTTTCAGAGAGAAGAGCGGCCAATGTGACCATTTGGCTTTAAGTCGATTCGATAACAAATGACGAAAACGGACTGATTTCTCAGGTTTTTACTACATATGAACACTTTTCACATTCTGACGTGCAACTCGGCTGCTAGTCCTCCTTTCATGCAGAATCTTAAGGTCCTAGCTCATGTCCAAGTTACCGAAGCCAGCTAAAAAGTCAATAATCGATACCTAAAACTTGAATTGTTCTACTTCTTACTGGCTATTGCATCAACTTAGAAGCTTCATCTGTGTTCTACTATGGTGATTTTAGTGTCTCCGCATACCGCAGCACGCGACATAGCTTTGAAGACGATAAGTACAACCGTTTCAGAGAGAAGAGCGGCCAATGTGACGATCTGGCTTTAAGTCGATTCGATAACAAATGACGAAAACGGACGGATTTCTCAGGTTTTTACTACATATGAACACTTTTCACATTCTCCCGTGCAACTCGGCTGCTAGTCCTCCTTTCATGCAGAATCTTATGGTCCAAGCTCATGTCCAAGGCACCAAAGCCAGCTAAAAAGTCAATAATCAATACCTAAAACTTGAATTGTACTGCTTCTTACTGGCTATTACATCAACTTAAAAGCTTCATCTGTGTTCTACTACGGTGCTTTTAGTTTCTCCGCATACCGCAGCACGCGACATAGCTTTGAAGACGATAAGTACAACCGTTTCAGAGAGAAGAGCGGCCAATGTGACGATCTGGCTTTAAGTCGATTCGACAACAAATGACGAAAACGGACGGATTTCTCAGGTTTTTACTACATATGAACACTTTTCACATTCTCCCGTGCAACTCGGCTGCTAGTCCACGTTTCATGCAAAATCTTAAGGTCCTAGCTCATGTCCAATGCACCAAAGCCAGCTAAAAAGTCAATAATCGATACCTAAAACTTGAATTGTACTACTTCTTACTGGATATTACATCAACTTAGAAGCTTCATCTGTGTTCTACTGTGGTGATTTTAGTGTCACCGCATACCGCAGCACGTGACATAGCTTTGCAGGCGATAAGTACAACCGTTCCAGAGAGAAGAGCGGCCAATGTGACGATCTGGCTTTAAGTCGATTCGATAACAAATGACGAAAAAGGACGGATTTCTCAGGTTATTACTACATATGAACACTTTTCACATTCTCCCGTGCAACTCAGCTGCTACTCCTCCTTTCATGCAGAATCTTAAGGTCCTAGCTCATGTCCAAGGCACCAAAGCCAGCTAAAAGGTCCATATTCAATACCTAAAACTTGAATTGTACTACTTCTTACTGGCTATTACATCAACTTAGAAGCTTGCTCTGTGTTCTACTATGGTGCTTTTAGTGTCTCAGCATGCCGCAGCACGCGACATAGCTTTGCAGACGATAAGTACAACCGTTTCAGAGAGAAGAGCGGCCAATGTGACGATCTGGCTTTAAGTCGATTCGATAACAAATGACGAAAACGGACGGATTTCTCAGGTTTTTACTACATATGAACACTTTTCACATTCTGACGTGCAACTCGGCTGCTAGTCCTCCTTTCATGCAGAATCTTAAGGTCCTAGCTTATGTCCAAGGTACCGAATACAGCTAAAAAGTCAATAATCGATACCTAAAACTTGAATTGTTCTACTTCTTACTGGCTATTGCATCAACTTAGAAGCTTCATCTGTGTTCTACTATGGTGATTTTAGTGTCTCCGCATACCGCAGCACGCGACATAGCTTTGCAGACGATAAGTACAACCGTTTCAGAGAGAAGAGCGGCCAATGTGACGATCTGGCTTTAAGTCGATTCGATAACAAATGACGAAAACGGACGGATTTCTCAGGTTTTTACTACATATGAACACTTTTCACATTCTCCCGTGGAACTCGGCTGCTAGTCCACGTTTCATGCAAAATCTTAAGGTCCTAGCTCATGTCCAATGCACCAAAGCCAGCTAAAAAGTCAATAATCGATACCTAAAACTTGAATTGTACTACTTCTTAGTGGGTATTACATCAACTTAGAAGCTTCATCTGTGTTCTACTATGGTGCTTTTAGTGTCTCCACATGCCGCAGCACGCGACATAGCTTCGCAGACGATAAGTACAACCGTTTCAGAGAGAAGAGCGGCCAAGGTGACGATCTGGCTTTAAGTCGATTCGATAACAAATGACGAAAACGGACGTATTTCTCAGGTCTTTACTAAATTTGAACACTTTTCACATTCTCCCGTGCAACTAGGCTGCCAGTCCTCCGTTCATGCAGAATATTAAGGTCCTAGCTCATGTCCAAGGCACCAAAGCCAGCTAAAAATTCAATATTCAGTACCTAAAACTGGAATTGTACTACTTCTTACTGGCTATTACATCAACTTAGAAGCTTGATCTGTGTTCTACTATGGTGCTTTTAGTGTCTCAGCATACCGCAGCACGCGACCTAGCTTTGCAGACGATAAGTACAACCGTTTCAGAGGGAAGTGCGGCCAATGTGACGATCTGGCTTTAAGTCGATTCGATAACAAATGACGAAAACGGACGGATTTCTCAGGTTTTTACTACATATGAACACTTTTCACATTCTCCCGTGCAACTGGGCTGCTAGTCCTCCTTTTATGCAGAATCTTAAAGTCCTAGCTCATGTCCAAGGCACGAAAGCCAGCTAAAAAGTCAATAAATGATTCCTAAATCTTGAATTGGACTACTTCTTACTGGCTATTACATCAACTTAGAAGCTTCATCTGTGTTCTACTATGGTGCTTTTCCTGTTTCCGCCTACGGCAACACGCGACATAGCTTTGCAGACGATAAGCACAACTGTTTCAGAGAGAAGAGCGGCCAATGTGACGATCTGGCTTTAAGTCGATTCGATAACAAATGACGAAAAAGGACGGATTTCTCAGGTTATTACTACATATGAACCCTTTTCACATTCTCTCGTGCAACTCGGCTGCTAGTCCTCCTTTCATGCAGAATCTTAAGGTCCTAGCTCATGTCCAAGACACCAAAGCCAGCTAAAAAGTCAATAACCGATACCTAAAACTTGAATTGTACTACTTCTTACTGGCTATTACATCATCTTAGGAGCTTCATCTGTGTTCTACTATGGTGCTTTTAGTGTCTCCGAATACCGCAGTACGCGACATAGTTTTGCAGACGATAAGTACAACCGTTTCAGAGAGCAGAGCGGCCAATGTGACGATCTGGCTTTAATTCGATTCGATAACAAATGACGAAAACGGACGGATTTCTCAGGTTTTTACTACATATGAACACTTTTCACATTCTCCCGTGCAACTCGGCTGCTAGTCCTCCATTCATGCAGAATCTTAAGGTCCTAGCTCATGTCCAAGGCACCAAAGCCAGCTAAAAAGTCAATAATCAATACCTAAAACTTGAATTGTACTACTTCGTACTGGCTATTACACCAACTTACAAGCTTCATCTGTGTTCTACTACGGTGCTTTTAGTTTCTCCCTATACCGCAGCACGCGACACAGTTTTGCAGACGATAAGTACAACCGTTTCAGAGAGAAGAGCGGCCAATGTGACGATCTGGCTTTAAGTCGATTCGATAACAAATGACGAAAACGGACGGATTTCTCAGGTTTTTACTACATATGAACAATTTTCACATTCTCCCGTGGAACTCGGCTGCTAGTCCACCTTTCATGCAGAATCTTAAGGTCCTAGCTCATGTCCAATGCACCAAAGCTAGCTAAAAAGTCAATAATCGATACCTAAAACTTGAATTGTACTACATCTTACTGGATATTACATCAACTTAGAAGCTTCATCTGTGTTCTACTGTGGTGATTTTAGTGTCACCGCATACCGCAGCACGTGACATAGCTTTGCAGACGATAAGTACAACCGTTTCAGAGAGAAGAGCGGCCAATGTGACGATCTGGCTTTAAGTCGATTCGATAACAAATGACGAAAACGGACGGATATCTCAGGTTTTTACTACATATGATCACTTTTCACATTCTCCCGTGCAACTCGGCTGCTAGTCCTCCTTTCATGCAGAATCTTAAGGTCCTAGCTCATGTCCAAGGCACCAAAGCCAGCTAAAAAGACAATAATCGATACCTAAATCTTGAATTGGACTACTTCTTACTGGCTATTACATCAACTTAGAAGCTTCGTCTGTGTTCTACTATGGTGCTTTTCCTGTTTCCGCCCACGGCAACACGCGACATAGCTTTGCAGACGATAAGCACAACCGTTTCAGAGAGAAGAGCGGCCAATGTGACGATCTGGCTTTAAGTCGATTCGATAACAAATGACGAAAAAGGACGGATTTCTCAGGTTTTTACTACATATGAACACTTTTCACATTCTCCCGCGCAACTCGGCTGCTAGTCCTCCTTTCATGCAGAATCTTAAAGTCCTAGCTCATGTCCAAGGCACCAAAGCCAGCTAAAAAGTCAATAATCGATTCCTAAAACTTGAATTGTACTTCTTCTTACTGGCTATTACATCAACTTAAATGCTTCATCTGCGTTCTACTATGGTGATTTTAGTGTCTCCACATACCGCTGCACGCGACATAGCTTTGAAGACGATATGTACAACCGTTTCAGAGAGAAGAGCGGCCAATGTGACCATTTGGCTTTAAGTCGATTCGATAACAAATGACGAAAACGGACTGATTTCTCAGGTTTTTACTACATATGAACACTTTTCACATTCTGACGTGCAACTCGGCTGCTAGTCCTCCTTTCATGCAGAATCTTAAGGTCCTAGCTCATGTCCAAGTTACCGAAGCCAGCTAAAAAGTCAATAATCGATACCTAAAACTTGAATTGTTCTACTTCTTACTGGCTATTGCATCAACTTAGAAGCTTCATCTGTGTTCTACTATGGTGATTTTAGTGTCTCCGCATACCGCAGCACGCGACATAGCTTTGAAGACGATAAGTACAACCGTTTCAGAGAGAAGAGCGGCCAATGTGACGATCTGGCTTTAAGTCGATTCGATAACAAATGACGAAAACGGACGGATTTCTCAGGTTTTTACTACATATGAACACTTTTCACATTCTCCCGTGCAACTCGGCTGCTAGTCCTCCTTTCATGCAGAATCTTATGGTCCAAGCTCATGTCCAAGGCACCAAAGCCAGCTAAAAAGTCAATAATCAATACCTAAAACTTGAATTGTACTGCTTCTTACTGGCTATTACATCAACTTAAAAGCTTCATCTGTGTTCTACTACGGTGCTTTTAGTTTCTCCGCATACCGCAGCACGCGACATAGCTTTGAAGACGATAAGTACAACCGTTTCAGAGAGAAGAGCAGCCAATGTGACGATCTGGCTTTAAGTCGATTCGATAACAAATGACGAAAACGGACGGATTTCTCAGGTTTTTACTACATATGAACACTTTTCACATTCTCCCGTGCAGCTCGGCTGCTAGTCCACGTTTCATGCAAAATCTTAAGGTCCTAGCTCATGTCCAATGCACCAAAGCCAGCTAAAAAGTCAATAATCGATACCTAAAACATGAATTGTACTACTTCTTACTGGATATTACATCAACTTAGAAGCTTCATCTGTGTTCTACTGTGGTGATTTTAGTGTCACCGCATACCGCAGCACGTGACATAGCTTTGCAGGCGATAAGTACAACCGTTCCAGAGAGAAGAGCGGCCAATGTGACGATCTGGCTTTAAGTCGATTCGATAACAAATGACGAAAAAGGACGGATTTCTCAGGTTATTACTACATATGAACACTTTTCACATTCTCCCGTGCAACTCAGCTGCTACTCCTCCTTTCATGCAGAATCTTAAGGTCCTAGCTCATGTCCAAGGCACCAAAGCCAGCTAAAAGGTCCATATTCAATACCTAAAACTTGAATTGTACTACTTCTTACTGGCTATTACATCAACTTAGAAGCTTGCTCTGTGTTCTACTATGGTGCTTTTAGTGTCTCAGCATGCCGCAGCACGCGACATAGCTTTGCAGACGATAAGTACAACCGTTTCAGAGAGAAGAGCGGCCAATGTGACGATCTGGCTTTAAGTCGATTCGATAACAAATGACGAAAACGGACGGATTTCTCAGGTTTTTACTACATATGAACACTTTTCACATTCTGACGTGCAACTCGGCTGCTAGTCCTCCTTTCATGCAGAATCTTAAGGTCCTAGCTTATGTCCAAGGTACCGAATACAGCTAAAAAGTCAATAATCGATACCTAAAACTTGAATTGTTCTACTTCTTACTGGCTATTGCATCAACTTAGAAGCTTCATCTGTGTTCTACTATGGTGATTTTAGTGTCTCCGCATACCGCAGCACGCGACATAGCTTTGCATACGATAAGTACAACCGTTTCAGAGAGAAGAGCGGCCAATGTGACGATCTGGCTTTAAGTCGATTCGATAACAAATGAAGAAAACGGACGGATTTCTCAGGTTTTTACTACATATGAACACTTTTCACATTCTCCCGTGCAACTCGGCTGCTAGTCCTCCTTTCATGCAGAATGTCAAGGTCCTAGCTCATGGCCAAGGCACCAAAGCCAGTAAAAAAGTCAATAATCGATACCTAAAACTTGAATTGTACTACTTCTTACTGGCTATTACATCAACTTAGAAGCTTCGTCTGTGTTCTACTATGGTGCTTTTAGTGTCTCCACATAGCGCAGCACGCGTCATAGCTTTGCAGACGATAAGTACAACCGTTTCAGAGAGAAGAGCGGCCAATGTGACGATCTGGCTTTACGTCGATTCGATAACAAATGACGAAAACGGACGGATTTCTCAGGTTTTTACTACATATGAACCTTTTAGACATTCTCCCGTGCAACTCGGCTGCTAGTCCTCCTTTCATGCAGAATCTTAAGGTCCTAGCTCATGTCCAATGCACCAAAACCAGCTAAAAAGTCAATAACCGATACCTAAAACCTAATTGTACTACTTCTTACTGCCTATTACATCATCTTAGGAGCTTCATCTGTGTTCTACTATGGTGCTTTTAGTGTCTCCGAATACCGCAGTACGCGACATAGCTTTGCAGACGATAAGTACAACCGTTTCAGAGAAAAGAGCGGCCAAGGTGACGATGTGGCTTTAAGTCGATTCGATAACAAATGACGAAAACGGACGGATTTCTCAGGTTTTTACTACATATGAACACTTTTCACATTCTCCCGTGCAACTCGGCTGCTAGTCCTCCTTTCATGCAGAATCTTAAGGTCCTAGCTCATGTCCAAGGCACCAAAGCCAGCTAAAAAGTCAATAATCAATACCTAAAACTTGAATTGTACTACTTCTTACTGGCTATTACATCAACTTAGAAGCTTCATCTGTGTTCTACTACGGTGCTTTTAGTTTCTCCGCATACCGCAGCACGCGACATAGTTTTGCAGACGATAAGTACAACCATTTCAGAGAGAAGAGCTGCCAATGTGACGATCTGGCTTTGAGTCGATTCGATAACAAATGACGAAAAATGACGGATTTCTCAGGTTATTACTACATATGAACACTTTTCACATTCTCCCGTGCAACTCGGCTGCTAGTCCTCCTATTATGCAGAATCTTAAAGGCCTAGCTCATGTCCAAGGCACCAAAGCCAGCTAAAATGTCAATAATCGATACCTAAAACTTGAATTGGACTACTTCTTACTGGGTATTACATCAACTTAGAAGCTTCATCTGTGTTCTACTGTGGTGATTTTAGTGTCACCGCATACCGCAGCACGTGACATAGCTTTGCAGACGATAAGTACAACCGTTTCAGAGAGAAGAGCGGCCAATGTGACGATCTGGCTTTAAGTCGATTCGATAACAAATGACGAAAACGGACGGATTTCTCAGATTTTTACTACGTATGAACACTTTTCACATTCTCCCGTGCAACTCGGCTGCTAGTCCTCCTTTCATGCAGAATCCTAAGGTCCTAGCTCATGTCCAAAGCACCAAAGCCAGCTAAAAAGTCAATAACCGATACCTAAAACTTGAATTGTACTTCTTCTTACTGATTATTACATCATCTTAGAAGCTTCATCTGTGTTCTACTATGGTGCTTTTAGTGTCTCCGAATACTGCAGTACGCGACATAGCTTTGCAGACGATAAGTACAACCGTTTCAGAGAGAAGAGCGGCCAATATGACGATCTGGCTTTAAGTCGATTCGATAACAAATGATGAAAACGGACGGATTTCTCAGGTTTTTACTAGATATGAACACTTTTCACATTCTCCCGTGCAACTCGGCTGCAAGTCCTCCTTTCATGCAGAATCTTAATGTCCTAGCACATGTCCAACGCACCAAAGCCAGCTAAAAGGTCAATATTCAATACCTATAACTTGAATTGTATTACTTCTTACTGGCTATTACATCAACTTAGAATCTTCATCTGTATTCTACTGTGGTGATTTTAGTGTCTCCGCATACCGCAGCACGTGACATAGCTTTGCAGACGATAAGTACAACCGTTTCAGAGAGAAGAGCGGCCAATGTGACGATCTGGCTTTAAGTCGATTCGATAACAAATGACGAAAACGGATGGATTTCTAAGGTTTTTACTACATATGAACACTTTTCACATTCTCCCGTGCAACTCGGCTGCTAGTCCTCCTTTCATGAAGAATGTTAAGGTCCTAGCTCATGTCCAAGGGACCAAAGCCCGCTAAAAAGTCAATAATCGGTACCTTAAACTTGAATTGTACTACTTCTTACTGGGTATTACATCAACTTAGAAGCTTCATCTGTATTCTACTATGGTGCTTTTAGTGTCTCCGCATACCGCAGCACGATACATAGCTTTGCAGACGATAAGTACAACCGTTTCAGAGAGAAGAGCGGCCAATGTGACGATGTGGCTTTAAGTCGATTCGATAACAAATGACGAAAACGGACGGATTTCTCAGGTTTTTACTACATTTGAACAGTTTTCACATTCTCCCGTGCAACTCGGCTGCTAGTCCTCCTTTCATGCAGAATCTTAAGGTCCTAGCTCATGTCCAAGGCACCAAAGCTAGCTAAAAGGTCAATATTCATTACCTAAAACTTGAATTTTACTACTTCTTACTGGCTATTACATCAACTTAGAAGCTTCATCTGTGTTCTACTACGGTGCTTTTAGTTTCTCCACATACCGCAGCACGCGACATAGTTTTGCAGACGATAAGTACAACCGTTTCAGAGAGAAGAGCGGCCAATGTGACGATCTGGCTTTAAGTCGATTCGATAACAAATGACGAAAACGGACGGTTGTCTCAGGTTTTTACTACATATGAACACTTTTCACATTCTCCCGTGGAACTCGGCTGCTAGTCCACCTTTCATGCAGAATCTTAAGGTCGTAGCTCATGTCCAAGGCACCAAAGCCAGCTAAAAAGTCAATAGTCGATACCTAAAACTTGAATTGTACTACTTCTTACTGGCTATTACATCAACTTAGAAACTTCGTCTGTGTTCTACTATGGTGCTTTTAGTGTCTCCACATAGCGCAGCACGCGACATAGCTTTGCAGACGATAAGTACAACCGTTTCAGAGAGAAGAGCGGCCAATGTGACGATCTGGCTTTAAGTCGATTCGATAACAAATGACGAAAACGGACGGATTTCTCAGGTTTTTACTACATATGACAACTTTTCACATTCTCCCGTGCAACTCGGCTGCTAGTCCTCCTTTCATGCAGACTCTTAAGGTCCTAGCTCATGTCCAAGGCACCAAAGCCAGCTAAAAAGTCAATAACCGATAACTAAAACTTAATTTGTACTACTTCTTACTGGCTATTTCATCATCTTAGGAGCTTCATCTGTGTTCTACTATGGTGCTTTTAGTGTCTCCGAATACCGCAGTACGCGACATAGCTTTGCAGACGATAAGTACAACCGTTTCAGAGAGAAGAGCGGCCAATGTGACGATCTGGCTTTAAGTCGATTCGATACCAAATGACGAAAACGGACGGATTTCTCAGGTTTTTACTACATATGACCACTTTTCACATTCTCCCGTGCAACTCGGCTGCTAGTCCTCCTTTCATGCAGAATCTTAAGGTCCTAGCTCATGTCCAAGGCACAAAAGCCTGCTAAAAAGTCAATAATCAATACCTAAAACTTGAATTGTACTACTTCTTACTGGCTATTACATCAACTTAGAAGCTTCATCTGAGTTCTACTACGGTGCTTTTAGTTTTTCCGCATACCGCAGCACGCGACATAGTTTTGCAGACGATAAGTACAACCATTTCAGAGAGAAAAGCTGCCAATGTGACGATCTGCCTTTAAGTCGATTCGATAACAAATGACGAAAAAGGACGGATTTCTCAGGTTATTACTACATATGAACACTTTTCACATTCTCCCGTGCAACTCGGCTGCTAGTCCTCCTATTATGCAGAATCTTAAAGTCCTAGCTCATGTCCAAGGCACCAAAGCCAGCTAAAAAGTCAATAATCGATACCTAAAACTTGAATTGGACTACCTCTTACTGGGTATTACATCAACTTAGAAGCTTCATCTGTGTTCTATTATGGTGCTTTTCCTGCTTCCGCCTACGGCAACACGCGACATAGCTTTGCAGACGATAAGTACAACCGTTTCAGAGAGAAGAGCGGCCAATATGACGATCTGGCTTTAAGTCGATTCGATAACAAATGACGAAAACGGACGGATTTCTCAGGTTTTTACTACGTATGAACACTTTTCACATTCTCCCGTGCAACTCGGCTGCTAGTCCTCCTTTCATGCAGAATCTTAAGGCCCTAGCTCATGTCCAAAGCACCAAAGCCAGCTAAAAAGTCAATAACCGATACCTAAAACTTGAATTGTACTTCTTCTTACTGGCTATTACATCATCTTAGAAGCTTCATCTGTGTTCTACTATGGTGCTTTTAGTGTCTCCGAATACCGCAGTACGCGACATAGCTTTGCAGACGATAAGTACAACCGTTTCAGAGAGAAGAGCGGCCAATGTGACGATCTGGCTTTAAGTCGATTCGATAACAAATGATGAAAACGGACGGATTTCTCAGGTTTTTACTACATATGAACACTTTTCACATTTTCCCGTGCAACTCGGCTGCTAGTCCTCCTTTCATGCAGAATCTTAATGTCCTAGCACTTGTCCAACGCACCAAAGCCAGCTAAAAGGTCAATATTCAATACCTAAAACTTGAATTGTACTACTTCTTACTGGCTATTACATCAACTTAGAAACTTCATCTGTGTTCTACTGTGGTGATTTTAGTGTCTCCGCATACCGCAGCACGTGACATAGCTTTGCAGACGATAAGTACAACCGTTTCAGAGAGAAGAGCGGCCAATGTGACGATCTGGCTTTAAGTCGATTCGATAACAAATGACGAAAACGGATGGATTTCTAAGGTTTTTACTACATATGAACACTTTTCACATTCTCCCGTGCAACTCGGCTGCTAGTCCTCCTTTCATGAAGAATGTTAAGGTCCTAGCTCATGTCCAAGGGACCAAAGCCCGCTAAAAAGTCAATAATCGGTACCTTAAACTTGAATTGTACTACTTCTTACTGGGTATTACATCAACTTAGAAGCTTGATCTGCGTTCTACTATGGTGCTTTTAGTGTCTCAGCATACCGCAGCACGCGACATAGCTTGGCAGACGATAAGTACAACCGTTTCAGAGAGAAGAGCGGCCAATGTGACGATCTGGCTTTAGTCAATTCGATAACAAATGAAGAAAACGGACGGATTTCTAAGGTTTTTACTACATATGAAAACTTTTCACATTCTCCCGTGCAACTCGGCTGCTAGTCCTCCTTTCATGCAGAATCTTAATGTCCTAGCACTTGTCCAAGGCACCAAAGCCAGCTAAAAAGTCAATAATCGATACCTAAAACTTGAATTCTTCTACTTCTTACTGGATATTACATCAACTTAGAAGCTTCATCCGTGATCTACTGTGGTGATTTTAGTGTCTCCGCATACCGCAGCACGTGACATAGCTTTGCAGACGATAAGTACAACCGTTTCAGAGAGAAGTGCGGCCAATGTGACGATCTGGCTTTAAGTCGATTCGATAACAAATGACGAAAAAGGACGGATTTCTCAGGTTTTTACTACATTTAAACAGTTTTCACATTCTCCCGTGCAACTCGGCTGCTAGTCCACCTTTCATGCAGAATATTAAGGTCCTAGCTCATGTCCAATGCACCAAAGCCAGCTAAAAAGTCAATAATCGATACCTAAAACTTGAATTGTACTACTTCTTACTGGATATTACATCAACTTAGAAGCTTCATCTGTGTTCTACTGTGGTGATTTTAGTGTCTAAGCATACCGCAGCACGTGACATAGCTTTGCAGACGATAAGTACAACCGTTTCAGAGAGAAGAGCGGCCAATGTGACGATCTGGCTTTAAGTCGATTCGATAACAAATGACGAAAACGGACGGATTTCTCAGGTTTTTGCTACATATGAACACTTTTCACATTCTCCCGTGCAACTCGGCTGCTAGTCCTCCTTTCATGAAAAATGTTAAGGTCCTAGCTCATGTCCAAGGGTCCAAAGCCAGCTAAAAAGTCAATAATCGATAACTTAAACTTGAATTGTACTACATCTTACTGGGTATTACATCAACTTAGAAGCTTCATGTGTGTTCTACTATGGTGGTTTTAGTGTCTCCGCATACCGCAGCACGCGACTTAGTTTTGCAGACGATAAGTACAACCGTTTCAGAGAGAAGAGCGGCCAATGTGACGATCTGGCTTTAAGTCGATTCGATAACAAATGACGAAAACGGACGGATTTCTCAGGTTTTTACTACATATGAACACTTTTCACATTCTCCCGTGCAACTGGGCTGCTAGTCCTCCTTTTATGCAGAATCTTAAAGTCCTAGCTCATGTCCAAGGCACGAAAGCCAGCTAAAAAGTCAATAATCGATACCTAAATCTTGAATTGGACTACTTCTTACTGGCTATTACATCAACTTAGTAGCTTCATCTGTGTTCTACTATGGTGCTTTTCCTGTTTCCGCCTACGGCAACACGCGACATAGCTTTGCAGACGATAAGCACAACCGTTTCAGAGAGAAGAGCGGCCAATGTGACGATCTGGCTTTAAGTCGATTCGCTAACAAATGACGAAAAAGGACGGATTTCTAAGGTTATTACTACATATGAACACTTTTCACATTCTCCCGTGCAACTCGGCTGCTAGTCCTCCTTTCATGCAGAATCTTAAGGTCCTAGCTCATGGCCAAGGCACCATAGCCAGTTTAAATGTCAATAATCGATACCTAAAACTTGAATTGTACTACTTCTTACTGGCTATTACATCAACTTAGAAGCTTCGTCTGTGTTCTACTATAGTGCTTTTCCTGTTTCCGCCTACGGCAACACGTGACATAGCTTTGCAGACGATAAGTACAACCGTTTCAGAGAGAAGAGCGGCCAATGTGACGATCTGGCTTTAAGTCGATTCGATAACAAATGACGAAAACGGACGGATTTCTCAGGTTTTTACTACATATGACCACTTTTCACATTCTCCCGTGCAACTCAGCTGCTACTCCTCCTTTCATGCAGAATCTTAAGGTCCTAGCTCATGTCCAAGGCACCAAAGCCAGCTAAAAGGTCCATATTCAATACCTAAAACTTGAATTGTACTACTTCTTACTGGCTATTACATCAACTTAGAAGCTTGCTCTGTGTTCTACTATGGTGCTTTTAGTGTCTCAGCATGCCGCAGCACGCGACATAGCTTTGCAGACGATAAGTACAACCGTTTCAGAGAGAAGAGCGGCCAATGTGACGATCTGGCTTTAAGTCGATTCGATAACAAATGACGAAAACGGACGGATTTCTCAGGTTTTTACTACATATGAACACTTTTCACATTCTGACGTGCAACTCGGCTGCTAGTCCTCCTTTCATGCAGAATCTTAAGGTCCTAGCTTATGTCCAAGGTACCGAATACAGCTAAAAAGTCAATAATCGATACCTAAAACTTGAATTGTTCTACTTCTTACTGGCTATTGCATCAACTTAGAAGCTTCATCTGTGTTCTACTATGGTGATTTTAGTGTCTCCGCATACCGCAGCACGCGACATAGCTTTGCAGACGATAAGTACAACCGTTTCAGAGAGAAGAGCGGCCAATGTGACGATCTGGCTTTAAGTCGATTCGATAACAAATGAAGAAAACGGACGGATTTCTCAGGTTTTTACTACATATGAACACTTTTCACATTCTCCCGTGCAACTCGGCTGCTAGTCCTCCTTTCATGCAGAATGTCAAGGTCCTAGCTCATGGCCAAGGCACCAAAGCCAGTAAAAAAGTCAATAATCGATACCTAAAACTTGAATTGTACTACTTCTTACTGGCTATTACATCAACTTAGAAGCTTCGTCTGTGTTCTACTATGGTGCTTTTAGTGTCTCCACATAGCGCAGCACGCGTCATAGCTTTGCAGACGATAAGTACAACCGTTTCAGAGAGAAGAGCGGCCAATGTGACGATCTGGCTTTACGTCGATTCGATAACAAATGACGAAAACGGACGGATTTCTCAGGTTTTTACTACATATGAACCTTTTAGACATTCTCCCGTGCAACTCGGCTGCTAGTCCTCCTTTCATGCAGAATCTTAAGGTCCTAGCTCATGTCCAATGCACCAAAACCAGCAAAAAAGTCAATAACCGATACCTAAAACTTGAATTGTACTACTTCTTACTGCCTATTACATCATCTTAGGAGCTTCATCTGTGTTCTACTATGGTGCTTTTAGTGTCTCCGAATACCGCAGTACGCGACATAGCTTTGCAGACGATAAGTACAACCGTTTCAGAGAGAAGAGCGGCCAATGTGACGATGTGGCTTTAAGTCGATTCGATAACAAATGACGAAAACGGACGGATTTCTCAGGTTTTTACTACATATGAACACTTTTCACATTCTCCCGTGCAACTCGGCTGCTAGTCCTCCTTTCATGCAGAATCTTAAGGTCCTAGCTCATGTCCAAGGCACCAAAGCCAGCTAAAAAGTCAATAATCAATACCTAAAACTTGAATTGTACTACTTCTTACTGGCTATTACATCAACTTAGAAGCTTCATCTGTGTTCTACTACGGTGCTTTTAGTTTCTCCGCATACCGCAGCACGCGACATAGTTTTGCAGACGATAAGTACAACCATTTCAGAGAGAAGAGCTGCCAATGTGACGATCTGGCTTTGAGTCGATTCGATAACAAATGACGAAAAATGACGGATTTCTCAGGTTATTACTACATATGAACACTTTTCACATTCTCCCGTGCAACTCGGCTGCTAGTCCTCCTATTATGCAGAATCTTAAAGGCCTAGCTCATGTCCAAGGCACCAAAGCCAGCTAAAATGTCAATAATCGATACCTAAAACTTGAATTGGACTACTTCTTACTGGGTATTACATCAACTTAGAAGCTTCATCTGTGTTCTATTATGGTGCTTTTCCTGTTTCCGCCTACGGCAACACGCGACATAGCTTTGCAGACGATAAGTACAACCGTTTCAGAGAGATGAGCGGCCAATGTGACGATCTGGCTTTAAGTCGATTCGATAACAAATGACGAAAACGGACGGATTTCTCAGATTTTTACTACGTATGAACACTTTTCACATTCTCCCGTGCAACTCGGCTGCTAGTCCTCCTTTCATGCAGAATCCTAAGGTCCTAGCTCATGTCCAAAGCACCAAAGCCAGCTAAAAAGTCAATAACCGATACCTAAAACTTGAATTGTACTTCTTCTTACTGATTATTACATCATCTTAGAAGCTTCATCTGTGTTCTACTATGGTGCTTTTAGTGTCTCCGAATACTGCAGTACGCGACATAGCTTTGCAGACGATAAGTACAACCGTTTCAGGGAGAAGAGCGGCCAATGTGACGATCTGGCTTTAAGTCGATTCGATAACAAATGACGAAAACGGACGGATTTCTCAGGTTTTTACTACATATGAACACTTTTCACATTCTCCCGTGCAACTCGGCTGCTAGTCCACCTTTCATGCAGAATATTAAGGTCCTAGCTCTTCTCCAATGCACCAAAGCCAGCTAAAAAGTCAATAATCGATACCTAAAACTTGAATTGTACTACTTCTTACTGGATATTACATCAACTTAGAATCTTCATCTGTATTCTACTGTGGTGATTTTAGTGTCTCCGCATACCGCAGCACGTGACATAGCTTTGCAGACGATAAGTACAACCGTTTCAGAGAGAAGAGCGGCCAATGTGACGATCTGGCTTTAAGTCGATTCGATAACAAATGACGAAAACGGATGGATTTCTAAGGTTTTTACTACATATGAACACTTTTCACATTCTCCCGTGCAACTCGGCTGCTAGTCCTCCTTTCATGAAGAATGTTAAGGTCCTAGCTCATGTCCAAGGGACCAAAGCCCGCTAAAAAGTCAATAATCGGTACCTTAAACTTGAATTGTACTACTTCTTACTGGGTATTACATCAACTTAGAAGCTTCATCTGTATTCTACTATGGTGCTTTTAGTGTCTCCGCATACCGCAGCACGATACATAGCTTTGCAGACGATAAGTACAACCGTTTCAGAGAGAAGAGCGGCCAATGTGACGATGTGGCTTTAAGTCGATTCGATAACAAATGACGAAAACGGACGGATTTCTCAGGTTTTTACTACATTTGAACAGTTTTCACATTCTCCCGTGCAACTCGGCTGCTAGTCCTCCTTTCATGCAGAATCTTAAGGTCCTAGCTCATGTCCAAGGCACCAAAGCTAGCTAAAAGGTCAATATTCATTACCTAAAACTTGAATTTTACTACTTCTTACTGGCTATTACATCAACTTAGAAGCTTCATCTGTGTTCTACTACGGTGCTTTTAGTTTCTCCACATACCGCAGCACGCGACATAGTTTTGCAGACGATAAGTACAACCGTTTCAGAGAGAAGAGCGGCCAATGTGACGATCTGGCTTTAAGTCGATTCGATAACAAATGACGAAAACGGACGGATGTCTCAGGTTTTTACTACATATGAACACTTTTCACATTCTCCCGTGCAACTCGGCTGCTAGTCCTCCTTTCATGCAGACTCTTAAGGTCCTAGCTCATGTCCAAGGCACCAAAGCCAGCTAAAAAGTCAATAACCGATACCTAAAACTTAATTTGTACTACTTCTTACTGGCTATTTCATCATCTTAGGAGCTTCATCTGTGTTCTACTATGGTGCTTTTAGTGTCTCCGAATACCGCAGTACGCGACATAGCTTTGCAGACGATAAGTACAACCGTTTCAGAGAGAAGAGCGGCCAATGTGACGATCTGGCTTTAAGTCGATTCGATACCAAATGACGAAAACGGACGGATTTCTCAGGTTTTTACTACATATGACCACTTTTCACATTCTCCCGTGCAACTCGGCTGCTAGTCCTCCTTTCATGCAGAATCTTAAGGTCCTAGCTCATGTCCAAGGCACAAAAGCCTGCTAAAAAGTCAATAATCAATACCTAAAACTTGAATTGTACTACTTCTTACTGGCTATTACATCAACTTAGAAGCTTCATCTGAGTTCTACTACGGTGCTTTTAGTTTTTCCGCATACCGCAGCACGCGACATAGTTTTGCAGACGATAAGTACAACCATTTCAGAGAGAAAAGCTGCAAATGTGACGATCTGCCTTTAAGTCGATTCGATAACAAATGACGAAAAAGGACGGATTTCTCAGGTTATTACTACATATGAACACTTTTCACATTCTCCCGTGCAACTCGGCTGCTAGTCCTCCTATTATGCAGAATCTTAAAGTCCTAGCTCATGTCCAAGGCACCAAAGCCAGCTAAAAAGTCAATAATCGATACCTAAAACTTGAATTGGACTACCTCTTACTGGGTATTACATCAACTTAGAAGCTTCATCTGTGTTCTATTATGGTGCTTTTCCTGCTTCCGCCTACGGCAACACGCGACATAGCTTTGCAGACGATAAGTACAACCGTTTCAGAGAGAAGAGCGGCCAATATGACGATCTGGCTTTAAGTCGATTCGATAACAAATGACGAAAACGGACGGATTTCTCAGGTTTTTACTACGTATGAACACTTTTCACATTCTCCCGTGCAAATCGGCTGCTAGTCCTCCTTTCATGCAGAATCTTAAGGCCCTAGCTCATGTCCAAAGCACCAAAGCCAGCTAAAAAGTCAATAACCGATACCTAAAACTTGAATTGTACTTCTTCTTACTGGCTATTACATCATCTTAGAAGCTTCATCTGTGTTCTACTATGGTGCTTTTAGTGTCTCCGAATACCGCAGTACGCGACATAGCTTTGCAGACGATAAGTACAACCGTTTCAGAGAGAAGAGCGGCCAATGTGACGATCTGGCTTTAAGTCGATTCGATAACAAATGATGAAAACGGACGGATTTCTCAGGTTTTTACTACATATGAACACTTTTCACATTTTCCCGTGCAACTCGGCTGCTAGTCCTCCTTTCATGCAGAATCTTAATGTCCTAGCACTTGTCCAACGCACCAAAGCCAGCTAAAAGGTCAATATTCAGAGAGAAGAGCGGCCAATGTGACGATCTGGCTTTACGTCGATTCGATAACAAATGACGAAAACGGACGGATTTCTCAGATTTTTACTACATATGAACACTTTTGACATTCTCCCGTGCAACTCGGCTGCTAGTCCTCCTTTCATGCAGAATCTTAAGGTCCTAGCTCATGTCCAAAGCACCAAAGCCAGCTAAAAAGTCAATAACCGATACCTAAAACTTAATTTGTAATACTTCTTACTGGCTATTTCATCATCTTAGGAGCTTCATCTGTGTTCTACTATGGTGCTTTTAGTGTCTCCGAATACCGCAGTACGCGACATAGCTTTGCAGACGATAAGTACAACCGTTTCAGAGAGAAGAGCGGCCAATGTGACGATCTGGCTTTAAGTCGATTCGATAACAAATGACGAAAACGGTCGGATTTCTAAGGTTTTTACTACATATGAACACTTTTCACATTCTCCCGTGCAACTCGGCTGCTAGTCATCCTATTATGCAGAATCTTAAAGTCCTAGCTCATGTCCAAGGCACCAAAGCCAGCTAAAAAGTCAATAATCGATACCTAAAACTTGAATTGTACTACTTCTTACTGGATATTACATCATCTTAGGAGCTTCATCTGTGTTCTACTATGGTGCTTTTAGTGTCTCTGAATACCGCAGTACGCGACATAGCTTTCCAGACGATAAGTACAACCGTTTCAGAGAGAAAAGCGTCCAATGTGACGATCTGGCTTTAAGTCGATTCGATAACAAATGACGAAAACGGACGGATTTCTCAGGTTTTTACTACATATGACCACTTTTCACATTCTCCCGTGCAACTCGGCTGCTAGTCCACCTTTCATGCAGAATCTTAAGGTCCTAGCTCATGTCCAATGCACCAAAGCCAGCTAAAAAGTCAATTATCGATACCTAAAACTTGAATTGTACTACTTCTTACTGGCTATTACATCAACTTAGAAACTTCGTCTGTGTTCTACTATGGTGCTTTTAGTGTCTCCACATAGCGCAGCACGCGACATAGCTTTGCAGACGATAAGTACAACCGTTTCAGAGAGAAGAGCGGCCAATGTGACGATCTGGCTTTACGTCGATTCGATAACAAATGACGAAAACGGACGGATTTCTCAGGTTTTTACTACATATGAACACTTTTGACATTCTCCCGTGCAACTCGGCTGCTAGTCCTCCTTTCATGCAGAATCTTAAGGTCCTAGCTCATGTCCAAGGCACCAAAGCCAGCTAAAAAGTCAATAACCGATAACTAAATCTTGAATTGGACTACTTCTTACTGGCTATTACATCAACTTAGTAGCTTCATCTGTGTTCTACTATGGTGCTTTTCCTGTTTCCGCCTACGGCAACACGCGACATAGCTTTGCAGACGATAAGCACAACCGTTTCAGAGAGAAGAGCGGCCAATGTGACGATCTGGCTTTAAGTCGATTCGCTAACAAATGACGAAAAAGGACGGATTTCTAAGGTTATTACTACATATGAACACTTTTCACATTCTCCCGTGCAACTCGGCTGCTAGTCCTCCTTTCATGCAGAATCTTAAGGTCCTAGCTCATGTTCAAGGCACCAAAGCCAGTTAAAATGTCAATAATCGATACCTAAAACTTGAATTGTACTACTTCTTACTGGCTATTACATCAACTTAGAAGCATCGTCTGTGTTCTACTATGGTGCTTTTCCTGTATCCGCCTACGGCAACACGTGACATAGCTTTGCAGACGATAAGTACAACCGTTTCAGAGAGAAGAGCGGCCAATGTTACGATCTGGCTTTAAGTCGATTCGATAACAAATGACGAAAACGGACGGATTTCTCAGGTTTTTACTACATATGACCACTTTTCACATTCTCCCGTGCAACTCGGCTGCTAGTCCTCCTTTCATGCAGAATCTTAAGGTCCTAGCTCATGTCCAAGGCACAAAAGCCAGCTAAAAAGTCAATAATCAATACCTAAAACTTGAATTGTACTACTTCTTACTGGCTATTACATCAACTTAGAAGCTTCATCTGTGTGTCTACTACGGTGCTTTCAGTTTTTCCGCATACCGCAGCACGCGACATAGTTTTGCAGACGATAAGTACAACCATTTCAGAGAGAAAAGCTGCCAATGTGACGATCTGGCTTTAAGTCGATTCGATAACAAATGACGAAAAAGGACGGATTTCTCAGGTTATTACTACATATGAACACTTTTCACATTCTCCCGTGCAACTCGGCTGCTAGTCCTCCTATTATGCAGAATCTTAAAGTCCTAGCTCATGTCCAAGGCACCAAAGCCAGCTAAAAAGTCAATAATCGATACCTAAAACTTGAATTGTACTACTTCTTACTGGATATTACATCATCTTAGGAGCTTCATCTGTGTTCTACTATGGTGCTTTTAGTGTCTCTGAATACCGCAGTACGCGACATAGCTTTCCAGACGATAAGTACAACCGTTTCAGAGAGAAAAGCGGCCAATGTGACGATCTGGCTTTACGTCGATTCGATAACAAATGACGAAAACGGACGGATTTCTCAGGTTTTTACTACATATGAACACTTTTGACATTCTCCCGTGCAACTCGGCTGCTAGTCCTCCTTTCATGCAGAATCTTAAGGTCCTAGCTCATGTCCAAGGCACCAAAGCCAGCTAAAAAGTCAATAACCGATAACTAAATCTTGAATTGGACTACTTCTTACTGGCTATTACATCAACTTAGTAGCTTCATCTGTGTTCTACTATGGTGCTTTTCCTGTTTCCGCCTACGGCAACACGCGACATAGCTTTGCAGACGATAAGCACAACCGTTTCAGAGAGAAGAGCGGCCAATGTGACGATCTGGCTTTAAGTCGATTCGCTAACAAATGACGAAAAAGGACGGATTTCTAAGGTTATTACTACATATGAACACTTTTCACATTCTCCCGTGCAACTCGGCTGCTAGTCCTCCTTTCATGCAGAATCTTAAGGTCCTAGCTCATGTTCAAGGCACCAAAGCCAGTTAAAATGTCAATAATCGATACCTAAAACTTGAATTGTACTACTTCTTACTGGCTATTACATCAACTTAGAAGCTTCGTCTGTGTTCTACTATGGTGCTTTTAGTGTCTCCACATAGCGCAGCACGCGACATAGCTTTGCAGACGATAAGTACAACCGTTTCAGAGAGAAGAGCGGCCAATGTGACGATCTGGCTTTACGTCGATTCGATAACAAATGACGAAAACGGACGGATTTCTCAGGTTTTTACTACATATGAACACTTTTGACATTCTCCCGTGCAACTCGGCTGCTAGTCCTCCTTTCATGCAGAATCTTAAGGTCCTAGCTCATGTCCAAGGCACCAAAGCCAGCTAAAAAGTCAATAACCGATACCTAAAACTTAATTTGTACTACTTCTTACTGGCTATTTCATCATCTTAGGAGCTTCATCTGTGTTCTACTATGGTGCTTTTAGTGTCTCAGCATACCGCAGCACGCGACATAGCTTTGCAGACGATAAATACAACCGTTTCAGAGAGAAGAGCGGCCAATGTGACGATCTGGCTTTAAGTCGATTCGATAACAAATGACGAAAACGGACGGATTTCTCAGGTTTTTACTACATATGAACACTTTTCACATTCTCCCGTGCAACTCGGCTGCTAGTCCACCTTTCATGCAGAATCTTAAGGTCCTAGCTCATGTCCAATGCATCAAAGCCAGCTAAAAAGTCAATTATCGATACCTAAAACTTGAATTGTACTACTTCTTACTGGCTATTACATCAACTTAGAAACTTCGTCTGTGTTCTACTATGGTGCTTTTAGTGTCTCCACATAGCGCAGCACGCGACATAGCTTTGCAGACAATAAGTACAACCGTTTCAGAGAGAAGAGCGGCCAATGTGACGATCTGGCTTTACGTCGATTCGATAACAAATGACGAAAACGTACGGATTTCTCAGGTTTTTACTACATATGAACACTTTTGACATTCTCCCGTGCAACTCGGCTGCTAGTCCTCCTTTCATGCAGAATCTTAAGGTCCTAGCTCATGTCCAAGGCACAAAAGCCAGCTAAAAAGTCAATAATCAATACCTAAAACTTGAATTGTACTACTTCTTACTGGGTATTACATCAACTTAGAAGCTTCATCTGTGTTCTACTACGGTGCTTTTAGTTTTTCCTCATACCGCAGCACGCGACAAAGTTTTGCAGACGATAAGTACAACCATTTCAGAGAGTAAAGCTGCCAATGTGACGATCTGGCTTTAAGTCGATTCGATAACAAATGACGAATAAGGACGGATTTCTCAGGTTATTACCACATATGAACACTTTTCACATTCTCCCGTGCAACTCGGCTGCTAGGCCTCCTATTATGCAGAATCTTAAAGTCCTAGCTCATGTCCAAGGCACCAAAGGCAGCTAAAAAGTCAATAATCGATACCTAAAACTTGAATTGTACTACTTCTTACTGGATATTACATCATCTTAGGAGCTTCATCTGTGTTCTACTATGGTGCTTTTAGTGTCTCTGAATACCGCAGTACGCGACATAGCTTTGCAGACGACAAGTACAACCGTTTCAGAGAGAAGAGCGGCCAATGTGACGATCTGGCTTTAAGTCGATTCGATAACAAATGACGAAAACGGACGGATTTCTCTGGTTTTCACTACATATGAACACTTTTCACATTCTCCCGTGCAACTCGGCTGCTAGTCCACCTTTCATGCAGAATCTTAAGGTCCTAGCTCATGTCCAATGCACCAAAGCCAGCTAAGAAGTCAATAATCGATACCTAAAACTTGAATTGGACTACTTCTTACTGGGTATTACATCAACTTAGAAGCTTCATCTGTGTTCTATTATGGTGCTTTTCCTGTTTCCGCCTGCGGCAACACGCGACATAGCTTTGCAGACGATAAGTACAACCGTTTCAGAGAGAAGAGCGGCCAATGTGACGATCTGGCTTTAAGTCGATTCGATAACAAATGAGGAAAACGGACGGATTTCTCAGGTTTTTACTACATATGAACACTTTTCACATTCTCCCGTGCAACTCGGCTGCTAGTCCTCCTTTCATGCAGAATCTTAAGGTCCTAGCTCATGTCCAAGGCACCAAAGCCAGCTAAAAAGTCAATAACCGATACCTAAAACTCGAATTGTACTACTTCTTACTGGCTATTACATCATCTTAGGAGCTTCATCTGTGTTGTACTATGGTGCTTTTAGTGTCTCCGAATACCGCAGTACGTGACATAGCTTTGCAGACGATAAGTACAACCGTTTCAGAGAGAAGAGCGGCCAATGTGACGATCTGGCTTTAAGTCGATTCGATAACAAATGACGAAAACGGACGGATTTCTCAGGTTTTTGCTACATATGAACACTTTTCACATTCTCCCGTGCAACTCGGCTGCTAGTCCACCTTTCATGCAGAATATTAAGGTCCTAGCTCATGTCCAATGCACCAAAGCCAGCTAAAAAGTCAATAATCGATACCTAAAACTTGAATTGTACTGCTTCTTACTGGATATTACATCAACTTAGAATCTTCATCTGTGTTCTACTGTGGTGATTTTAGTGTCTCCGCATACCGCAGCACGTGACACCCCTTTGCAGACGATAAGTACAACCGTTTCAGAGAGAAGAGCGGCCAATGTGACGATCTGGCTTTAAGTCGATTCGATAACAAATGACGAAAACGGATGGATTTCTAAGGATTTTACTACATATGAACACTTTTCAAATTCTCCCGTGCAACTCGGCTGCTAGTCCTCCTTTCATGAAGAATGTTAAGGTCCTAGCTCATGTCCAAGGGACCAAAGCCAGCTAAAAAGTCAATAATCGATACCTTAAACTTGAATTGTACTACTTCTTACTGGGTATTACATCAACTTAGAAGCTTCATCTGTGTTCTACTATGGTGCTTTTAGTGTCTCCGCATACCGCAGCACGCGACATAGCTTTGCAGACGATAAGTACATCCGTTTCAAAGAGAAGAGCGGCCAATGTGACGATCTGGCTTTAAGTCGATTCGATAACAAATGACGAAAACGGACGGATTTCTCAGGTTTTTACTACATTTGAACAGTTTTCACATTCTCCCGTGCAACTCGGCTGCTAGTCCCCCTTTCATGCAGAATATTATGGTCCTAGCTCATGTCCAAGGCACCAAAGCCAGCTAAAAATTCAATATTCAGTACCTTATACTTGAATTTTACTACTTCTTACTGGCTATTGTATCAACTTAGAAGCTTGATCTGTGTTCTGCTATGGTGCTTTTAGTGTCTCAGCATACCGCAGCACGCGACATAGCTTTGCAGACGATAAATACAACCGTTTCAGAGAGAAGTGCGGATAATGTGACGATCTGGCTTTAAGTCGATTCGATAACAAATGACGAAAACGGACGGATTTCTCAGGTTTTTACTACATATGAACACTTTTCACATTCTCCCGTGCAACTCGGCTGCTAGTTCTCTTTTCATGCAGAATCTTAAGGTCCTAGCTCATGTCCAAGGCACCAAAGCCAGCTAAAAAGTCAATAATCGATACGTAAAACTTGAATTGTACTACTTCTTACTGGCTATTACATCAACTTAGATGCTTCATATGTGTTCTACTACGGTGCTTTCAGTTTCTCCGCATACCGATGCACGCGACATAGTTTTGCAGACGATAAGTACAACCGTTTCAGAGAGAAGAGCGGCCAATGTGATGATCTGGCTTTAAGTCGATTCGATAACAAATGACGAAAACGGACGGATTTCTCAGGTTTTTACTACTTATGAACACTTTTCACATTCTCCCGTGGAACTCGGCTGCTAGTCCACCTTTCATGCAGAATCTTAAGGTCCTAGCTCATGTCCAATGCACCAAAGCCAGCTAAAAAGTCGATAATCGATACCTAAAACTTGAATTGTACTACTTCTTCCTGGATATTACATCAACTTAGAAGCTTCATCTGTGTTCTACTGCGGTGCTTTTCCTGTTTCCGCCTACGGCAACACGCGACATAGCTTTGCAGACGATAAGCACAACCGTTTCAGAGAGTAGAGCGGCCAATGTGACGATCTGGCTTTAAGTCGATTCGCTAACAAATGACGAAAAAGGACGGATTTCTAAGGTTATTACTACATATGAACACTTTTCACATTCTCCCGTGCAACTCGGCTGCTAGTCCTCCTTTCATGCAGAATCTTAAGGTCCTAGCTCATGTCCAAGGGTCCAAAGCCAGCTAAAAAGTCAATAATCGATAACTTAAACTTGAATTGTACTACTTCTTACTGGGTATTACATCAACTTAGAAGCTTCATCTGTGTTCTACTATGGTGCTTTTAGTGTCTCCGCATACCGCAGCACGCGACATAGTTTTGCAGAATATAAGTACAACCGTTTCAGAGAGAAGAGCGGCCAATGTGACGATCTGGCTTTAAGTCGATTCGATAACAAATGACGAAAACGGACGGATTTCTCAGGTTTTTACTACATATGAACACTTTTCACATTCTCCCGTGCAACTGGGCTGCTAGTCCTCCTTTCATGCAGAATCTTAAAGTCCTAGCTCATGTCCAAGGCACCAAAGCCAGCTAAAAAGTCAATAATCGATACCTAAATCTTGAATTGGACTACTTCTTACTGGCTATTACATCAACTTAGAAGCTTCATCTGTGTTCTACTACGGTGCTTTTCCTGTTTCCGCCTACGGCAACACGCGACATAGCTTTGCAGACGATAAGCACAACCGTTTCAGAGAGTAGAGCGGCCAATGTGACGATCTGGCTTTAAGTCGATTCGCTAACAAATGACGAAAAATGACGGATTTCTAAGGTTATTACTACATATGAACACTTTTCACATTCTCCCGTGCAACTCGGCTGCTAGTCCTCCTTTCATGCAGAATCTTAAGGTCCTAGCTCATGGCCAAGGCACCAAAGCCAGTTAAAAAGTCAATAATCGATACCTAAAACTTGAATTGTACTACTTCTTACTGGCTATTACATCAACTTAGAAGCTTCGTCTGTGTTCTACTATGGTGCTTTTCCTGTTTCCGCCTTCGGCAACACGTGACATAGCTTTGCAGACGATAAGTACAACCGTTTCAGAGAGAAGAGCGGCCAATGTGACGATCTGGCTTTAAGTCGATTCGATAACAAATGACGAAAACGGACGGATTTTTCAGGTTTTTACTACATATGAACACTTTTCACATTCTCCCGTGCAACTCGGCTGCTAGTCCTCCTTTCATGCAGAATCTTAAGGTCCTAGCTCATGTCCAAGGCACCAAAGCCAGCTAAAAAGTCAATAACCGATACCTAAAACTTGAATTGTACTACTTCTTACTGGCTATTACATCAACTTAGAAACTTCGTCTGTGTTCTACTATGGTGCTTTTAGTGTCTCCACATAGCGCAGCACGCGACATAGCTTTGCAGACGATAAGTACAACCGTTTCAGAGAGAAGAGCGGCCAATGTGACGATCTGGCTTTAAGTCGATTCGATAACAAATGACGAAAACGGACGGATTTCTCAGGTTTTTACTACATATGAACACTTTTCACATTCTCCCGTGCAACTCGGCTGCTAGTCCTCCTTTCATGCAGAATCTTAAGGTCCTAGCTCATGTCCAATGCACCAAAGCCAGCTAAAAAGTCAATAATCGATACCTAAAACTTGAATTGTACTACGTCTTACTGGCTATTACATCAACTTAGAAACTTCGTCTGTGTTCTACTATAGTGCTTTTAGTGTCTCCACATAGCGCAGCACGCGACATAGCTTTCCAGACGATAAGTACAACCGTTTCAGAGAGAAGAGCGGCCAATGTGACGATCTGGCTTTACGTCGATTCGATAACAAATGACGAAAACGGACGGATTTCTCTGGTTTTTACCACATGTGAAGACTTTTCACATTCTCCCGTGCAACTCGGCTGCTAGTCCTCCTATTATGCAGAATCTTAAAGTCCTAGCTCATGTCCAAGGCACCAAAGCCAGCTAAAAAGTCAATAATCGATACCTAAAACTTGAATTGGACTACTTCTTACTGGGTATTACATCAACTTAGAAGCTTCATCTGTGTTCTATTATGGTGCTTTTCCTGTTTCCGCCTACGGCAACACGCGACATAGCTTTGCAGACGATAAGTACAACCGTTTCAGAGAGAAGAGCGGCCAATGTGACGATCTGGCTTTAAGTCGATTCGATAACAAATGAGGAAAACGGACGGATTTCTCAGGTTTTTACTACATATGAACGCTTTTCACATTCTCCCGTGCAACTCGGCTGCTAGTCCTCCTTTCATGCAGAATCTTAAGGTCGTAGCTCATGTCCAAGGCACCAAAGCCAGCTAAAAAGTCAATAACCGATACCTAAAACTTGAATTGTACTACTTCTTACTGGCTATTACATCAACTTAGAAACTTCGTCTGTGTTCTACTATGGTGCTTTTAGTGTCTCCACATAGCGCAGCACGCGACATAGTTTTGCAGACGATAAGTACAACCGTTTCAGAGAGAAGAGCGGCCAATGTGACGATCTGGCTTTAAGTCGATTCGATAACAAATGACGAAAACGGACGGATTTTACAGGTTTTTACTACATATGAACACTTTTCACATTCTCCCGTGCAACTCGGCTGCTAGTCCTCCTTTCATGCAGAATCTTAAGGTACTAGCTCATGTCCAAGGCACCAAAGCCAGCTAAAAAGTCAATAACCGATACCTAAAACTTGAATTGTACTTCTTCTTACTGGCTATTACATCATCTTAGAAGCTTCATCTGTGTTCTACTATGGTGCTTTTAGTGTCTCCGAATACCGCAGTACGCGACATAGTTTTGCTGACGATAAGTACAACCGTTTCAGAGAGAAGAGCGGCCAATGTGACGATCTGGCTTTAAGTCGATTCGATAACAAATGACGAAAACGGACGGATTTCTCAGGTTTTTACTACATATGAACACTTTTCACATTCTCCCGTGCAACTCGGCTGCTAGTCCTCCTTTCATGCAGAATCTTAACGTCCTAGCACATGTCCAAGGCACCAAAGCCAGCTAAAAGTTCAATATTCAATACCTAAAACTTGAATTGTACTACTTCTTACTGGCTATTACATCAACTTAGAACCTTGATCTGTGTTCTACTATGGTGCTTTTAGTGTCTCAGCATACCGCAGTACGCGACATAGCTTTGCAGACGATAAGTACAACCGTTTCAGAGAGAAGAGCGGCTAATGTGACGATCTGGCTTTAAGTCGATTCGATAACAAATGACGAAAACGGACGGATTTCTCAGGTTTTTGCTACATATGAACACTTTTCACATTCTCCCGTGCAACTCGGCTGCTAGTCCACCTTTCATGCAGAATATTAAGGTCCTAGCTCATGTCCAATGCACCAAAGCCAGCTAAAAAGTCAATAATCGATACCTAAAACTTGAATTGTACTACTTCTTACTGGATATTACATCAACTTAGAATCTTCATCTGTGTTCTACTATGGTGCTTTTAGTGTCTCCGCATACCGCAGCACGTGACATAGCTTTGCAGACGATAAGTACATCTGTTTCAAAGAGAAGAGCGGCCAATGTGACGATCTGGCTTTAAGTCGATTCGATAACAAATGACGAAAACGGACGGATTTCTCAGGTTTTTACTACATTTGAACAGTTTTCACATTCTCCCGTGCAACTCGGCTGCTAGTCCTCCTTTCATGCAGAATATTAAAGTCCTAGCTCATGTCCAAGGCACCAAAGCCAGCTAAAAATTCAATATTCAGTACCATATACTTGAATTTTACTACTTCTTACTGGCTATTACATCAACTTAGAAGCTTCATCTGTGTTCTACTATGGTGCTTTTAGTGTCTCAGAATACCGCAGCACGCGACATAGCTTTGCAGACGATAAATACAACCGTTTCAGAGAGAAGAGCGGCCAATGTGACGATCTGGCTTTAAGTCGATTCGATAACAAATGACGAAAACGGACGGATTTCTAAGGTTTTTACTACATATGAACACTTTTCACATTCTCCCGTGCAACTCGGTTGCAAGTCCTCCTTTCATGCAGAATCTTAAGGTCCTAGCTCATGTCCAAGGCAACAAAGCCAGCTAAAACGTCCATATTCAATACCTAAAACTTGAATTGTACTACTTCTTACTGGCTATTACATCAACTTAGAAGCTTGATCTGTGTTCTACTATGGTGCTTTTAGTGTCTCAGCATTCCGCAGCACGCGACATAGCTTTTCAGACGATAAGTACAACCGTTTCAGAGAGAAGAGCGGCCAATGTGACGATCTGGCTTTAAGTCGATTCGATAACAAATGACGAAAACGGACGTATTTCTCAGGTTTTTACTACATAAGAACACTTTTCACATTCTCCCGTGCAACTGGGCTGCTGGTCCTCCTTTTATGCAGAATCTTAAAGTCCTAGCTCATGTCCAAGGCACCAAAGCCAGCTAAAAAGTCAATAATCGATTCCTAAAACATGATTTGTACTACTTCTTACTGGCTATTACATCAACTTAGATGCTTCATCTGTGTTCTACTATGGTGATTTTAGTGTCTCCACATACCGCTGCACGCGACATAGCTTTGCAGACGATATGTACAAACGTTTCAGAGAGAAGAGCGGCCAATGTGACCATCTGGCTTTAAGTCGATTCGATAACAAATGACGAAAACGGACGGATTTCTCAGGTTTTTACTACATATGAACACTTTTCACATTCTGACGTGCAACTCGGCTGCTAGTCCTCCTTTCATGCAGAATCTTAAGGTCCTAGCTCATGTCCAAGGTACCGAAGCCAGCTAAAAAGTCAATAATCGATACCTAAAACTTGAATTGTTCTACTTCTTACTGGCTATTGCATCAACTTAGAAGCTTCATCTGTGTTCTACTATGGTGATTTTAGTGTCTCCGCATACCGCAGCACGCGACATAGCTTTGCAGACGATAAGTACAACCGTTTCAGAGAGAAGAGCGGCCAATGTGACGATCTGGCTTTAAGTCGATTCGATAACAAATGACGAAAACGGACGGATTTCTCAGGTTTTTACTACATATGAACACTTTTCACATTCTCCCGTGCAACTCGGCTGCTAGTCCACCTTTCATGCAGAATCTTAAGGTCCTAGCTCATGTCCAAGGCACCAAAGCCAGCTAAGAAGTCAATAATCGATACGTAAAACTTGAATTGTACTACTTCTTACTGGCTATTACATCAACTTAGAAGCTTCATCTGTGTTCTACTACGGTGCTTTCAGTTTCTCCGCATACCGCAGCACGCGACATAGTTTTGCAGACGATAAGTACAACCGTTTCAGAGAGAAGAGCGGCCAATGTGACGATCTGGCTTTAAGTCGATTCGATAACAAATGAGGAAAACGGACGGATTTCTCAGGTTTTTACTACATATGAACACTTTTCACATTCTCCCGTGCAACTCGGCTGCTAGTCCTCCTTTCATGCAGAATCTTAAGGTCCTAGCTCATGTCCAAGGCACCAAAGCCAGCTAAAAAGTCAATAACCGATACCTAAAACTCGAATTGTACTACTTCTTACTGGCTATTACATCATCTTAGGAGCTTCATCTGTGTTGTACTATGGTGCTTTTAGTGTCTCCGAATACCGCAGTACGTGACATAGCTTTGCAGACGATAAGTACAACCGTTTCAGAGAGAAGAGCGGCCAATGTGACGATCTGGCTTTAAGTCGATTCGATAACAAATGACGAAAACGGACGGATTTCTCAGGTTTTTGCTACATATGAACACTTTTCACATTCTCCCGTGCAACTCGGCTGCTAGTCCACCTTTCATGCAGAATATTAAGGTCCTAGCTCATGTCCAATGCACCAAAGCCAGCTAAAAAGTCAATAATCGATACCTAAAACTTGAATTGTACTGCTTCTTACTGGATATTACATCAACTTAGAATCTTCATCTGTGTTCTACTGTGGTGATTTTAGTGTCTCCGCATACCGCAGCACGTGACACCCCTTTGCAGACGATAAGTACAACCGTTTCAGAGAGAAGAGCGGCCAATGTGACGATCTGGCTTTAAGTCGATTCGATAACAAATGACGAAAACGGATGGATTTCTAAGGATTTTACTACATATGAACACTTTTCAAATTCTCCCGTGCAACTCGGCTGCTAGTCCTCCTTTCATGAAGAATGTTAAGGTCCTAGCTCATGTCCAAGGGACCAAAGCCAGCTAAAAAGTCAATAATCGATACCTTAAACTTGAATTGTACTACTTCTTACTGGGTATTACATCAACTTAGAAGCTTCATCTGTGTTCTACTATGGTGCTTTTAGTGTCTCCGCATACCGCAGCACGCGACATAGCTTTGCAGACGATAAGTACATCCGTTTCAAAGAGAAGAGCGGCCAATGTGACGATCTGGCTTTAAGTCGATTCGATAACAAATGACGAAAACGGACGGATTTCTCAGGTTTTTACTACATTTGAACAGTTTTCACATTCTCCCGTGCAACTCGGCTGCTAGTCCCCCTTTCATGCAGAATATTATGGTCCTAGCTCATGTCCAAGGCACCAAAGCCAGCTAAAAATTCAATATTCAGTACCTTATACTTGAATTTTACTACTTCTTACTGGCTATTGTATCAACTTAGAAGCTTGATCTGTGTTCTGCTATGGTGCTTTTAGTGTCTCAGCATACCGCAGCACGCGACATAGCTTTGCAGACGATAAATACAACCGTTTCAGAGAGAAGTGCGGATAATGTGACGATCTGGCTTTAAGTCGATTCGATAACAAATGACGAAAACGGACGGATTTCTCAGGTTTTTACTACATATGAACACTTTTCACATTCTCCCGTGCAACTCGGCTGCTAGTTCTCTTTTCATGCAGAATCTTAAGGTCCTAGCTCATGTCCAAGGCACCAAAGCCAGCTAAAAAGTCAATAATCGATACGTAAAACTTGAATTGTACTACTTCTTACTGGCTATTACATCAACTTAGATGCTTCATATGTGTTCTACTACGGTGCTTTCAGTTTCTCCGCATACCGCAGCACGCGACATAGTTTTGCAGACGATAAGTACAACCGTTTCAGAGAGAAGAGCGGCCAATGTGATGATCTGGCTTTAAGTCGATTCGATAACAAATGACGAAAACGGACGGATTTCTCAGGTTTTTACTACTTATGAACACTTTTCACATTCTCCCGTGGAACTCGGCTGCTAGTCCACCTTTCATGCAGAATCTTAAGGTCCTAGCGCATGTCCAATACACCAAAGCCAGCTAAAAAGTCGATAATCGATACCTAAAACTTGAATTGTACTACTTCTTCCTGGATATTACATCAATTTAGAAGCTTCATCTGTGTTCTACTGCGGTGCTTTTCCTGTTTCCGCCTACGGCAACACGCGACATAGCTTTGCAGACGATAAGCACAACCGTTTCAGAGAGTAGAGCGGCCAATGTGACGATCTGGCTTTAAGTCGATTCGCTAACAAATGACGAAAAAGGACCGATTTCTAAGGTTATTACTACATATGAACACTTTTCACATTCTCCCGTGCAACTCGGCTGCTAGTCCTCCTTTCATGCAGAATCTGAAGGTCCTAGCTCATGTCCAAGGGTCCAAAGCCAGCTAAAAAGTCAATAATCGATAACTTAAACTTGAATTGTACTACTTCTTACTGGGTATTACATCAACTTAGAAGCTTCATCTGTGTTCTACTATGGTGCTTTTAGTGTCTCCGCATAGCGCAGCACGCGACATAGTTTTGCAGAATATAAGTACAACCGTTTCAGAGAGAAGAGCGGCCAATGTGACGATCTGGCTTTAAGTCGATTCGATAACAAATGACGAAAACGGACGGATTTCTCAGGTTTTTACTACATATGAACACTTTTCACATTCTCCCGTGCAACTGGGCTGCTAGTCCTCCTTTCATGCAGAATCTTAAAGTCCTAGCTCATGTCCAAGGCACCAAAGCCAGCTAAAAAGTCAATAATCGATACCTAAATCTTGAATTGGACTACTTCTTACTGGCTATTACATCAACTTAGAAGCTTCATCTGTGTTCTACTACGGTGCTTTTCCTGTTTCCGCCTACGGCAACACGCGACATAGCTTTGCAGACGATAAGCACAACCGTTTCAGAGAGTAGAGCGGCCAATGTGACGATCTGGCTTTAAGTCGATTCGCTAACAAATGACGAAAAATGACGGATTTCTAAGGTTATTACTACATATGAACACTTTTCACATTCTCCCGTGCAACTCGGCTGCTAGTCCTCCTTTCATGCAGAATCTTAAGGTCCTAGCTCATGGCCAAGGCACCAAAGCCAGTTAAAAAGTCAATAATCGATACCTAAAACTTGAATTGTACTACTTCTTACTGGCTATTACATCAACTTAGAAGCTTCGTCTGTGTTCTACTATGGTGCTTTTCCTGTTTCCGCCTTCGGCAACACGTGACATAGCTTTGCAGACGATAAGTACAACCGTTTCAGAGAGAAGAGCGGCCAATGTGACGATCTGGCTTTAAGTCGATTCGATAACAAATGACGAAAACGGACGGATTTTTCAGGTTTTTACTACATATGAACACTTTTCACATTCTCCCGTGCAACTCGGCTGCTAGTCCTCCTTTCATGCAGAATCTTAAGGTCCTAGCTCATGTCCAAGGCACCAAAGCCAGCTAAAAAGTCAATAACCGATACCTAAAACTTGAATTGTACTACTTCTTACTGGCTATTACATCAACTTAGAAACTTCGTCTGTGTTCTACTATGGTGCTTTTAGTGTCTCCACATAGCGCAGCACGCGACATAGTTTTGCAGACGATAAGTACAACCGTTTCAGAGAGAAGAGCGGCCAATGTGACGATCTGGCTTTAAGTCGATTCGATAACAAATGACGAAAACGGACGGATTTTACAGGTTTTTACTACATATGAACACTTTTCACATTCTCCCGTGCAACTCGGCTGCTAGTCCTCCTTTCATGCAGAATCTTAAGGTACTAGCTCATGTCCAAGGCACCAAAGCCAGCTAAAAAGTCAATAACCGATACCTAAAACTTGAATTGTACTTCTTCTTACTGGCTATTACATCATCTTAGAAGCTTCATCTGTGTTCTACTATGGTGCTTTTAGTGTCTCCGAATACCGCAGTACGCGACATAGTTTTGCTGACGATAAGTACAACCGTTTCAGAGAGAAGAGCGGCCAATGTGACGATCTGGCTTTAAGTCGATTCGATAACAAATGACGAAAACGGACGGATTTCTCAGGTTTTTACTACATATGAACACTTTTCACATTCTCCCGTGCAACTCGGCTGCTAGTCCTCCTTTCATGCAGAATCTTAACGTCCTAGCACATGTCCAAGGCACCAAAGCCAGCTAAAAGTTCAATATTCAATACCTTAAACTTGAATTGTACTACTTCTTACTGGCTATTACATCAACTTAGAACCTTGATCTGTGTTCTACTATGGTGCTTTTAGTGTCTCAGCATACCGCAGTACGCGACATAGCTTTGCAGACGATAAGTACAACCGTTTCAGAGAGAAGAGCGGCTAATGTGACGATCTGGCTTTAAGTCGATTCGATAACAAATGACGAAAACGGACGGATTTCTCAGGTTTTTGCTACATATGAACACTTTTCACATTCTCCCGTGCAACTCGGCTGCTAGTCCACCTTTCATGCAGAATATTAAGGTCCTAGCTCATGTCCAATGCACCAAAGCCAGCTAAAAAGTCAATAATCGATACCTAAAACTTGAATTGTACTACTTCTTACTGGATATTACATCAACTTAGAATCTTCATCTGTGTTCTACTATGGTGCTTTTAGTGTCTCCGCATACCGCAGCACGTGACATAGCTTTGCAGACGATAAGTACATCTGTTTCAAAGAGAAGAGCGGCCAATGTGACGATCTGGCTTTAAGTCGATTCGATAACAAATGACGAAAACGGACGGATTTCTCAGGTTTTTACTACATTTGAACAGTTTTCACATTCTCCCGTGCAACTCGGCTGCTAGTCCTCCTTTCATGCAGAATATTAATGTCCTAGCTCATGTCCAAGGCACCAAAGCCAGCTAAAAATTCAATATTCAGTACCATATACTTGAATTTTACTACTTCTTACTGGCTATTACATCAACTTAGAAGCTTCATCTGTGTTCTACTATGGTGCTTTTAGTGTCTCAGAATACCGCAGCACGCGACATAGCTTTGCAGACGATAAATACAACCGTTTCAGAGAGAAGAGCGGCCAATGTGACGATCTGGCTTTAAGTCGATTCGATAACAAATGACGAAAACGGACGGATTTCTAAGGTTTTTACTACATATGAACACTTTTCACATTCTCCCGTGCAACTCGGTTGCAAGTCCTCCTTTCATGCAGAATCTTAAGGTCCTAGCTCATGTCCAAGGCAACAAAGCCAGCTAAAACGTCCATATTCAATACCTAAAACTTGAATTGTACTACTTCTTACTGGCTATTACATCAACTTAGAAGCTTGATCTGTGTTCTACTATGGTGCTTTTAGTGTCTCAGCATTCCGCAGCACGCGACATAGCTTTTCAGACGATAAGTACAACCGTTTCAGAGAGAAGAGCGGCCAATGTGACGATCTGGCTTTAAGTCGATTCGATAACAAATGACGAAAACGGACGTATTTCTCAGGTTTTTACTACATAAGAACACTTTTCACATTCTCCCGTGCAACTGGGCTGCTGGTCCTCCTTTTATGCAGAATCTTAAAGTCCTAGCTCATGTCCAAGGCACCAAAGCCAGCTAAAAAGTCAATAATCGATTCCTAAAACATGATTTGTACTACTTCTTACTGGCTATTACATCAACTTAGATGCTTCATCTGTGTTCTACTATGGTGATTTTAGTGTCTCCACATACCGCTGCACGCGACATAGCTTTGCAGACGATATGTACAAACGTTTTAGAGAGAAGAGCGGCCAATGTGACCATCTGGCTTTAAGTCGATTCGATAACAAATGACGAAAACGGACGGATTTCTCAGGTTTTTACTACATATGAACACTTTTCACATTCTGACGTGCAACTCGGCTGCTAGTCCTCCTTTCATGCAGAATCTTAAGGTCCTAGCTCATGTCCAAGGTACCGAAGCCAGCTAAAAAGTCAATAATCGATACCTAAAACTTGAATTGTTCTACTTCTTACTGGCTATTGCATCAACTTAGAAGCTTCATCTGTGTTCTACTATGGTGATTTTAGTGTCTCCGCATACCGCAGCACGCGACATAGCTTTGCAGACGATAAGTACAACCGTTTCAGAGAGAAGAGCGGCCAATGTGACGATCTGGCTTTAAGTCGATTCGATAACAAATGACGAAAACGGACGGATTTCTCAGGTTTTTACTACATATGAACACTTTTCACATTCTCCCGTGCAACTCGGCTGCTAGTCCACCTTTCATGCAGAATCTTAAGGTCCTAGCTCATGTCCAAGGCACCAAAGCCAGCTAAGAAGTCAATAATCGATACGTAAAACTTGAATTGTACTACTTCTTACTGGCTATTACATCAACTTAGAAGCTTCATCTGTGTTCTACTACGGTGCTTTCAGTTTCTCCGCATACCGCAGCACGCGACATAGTTTTGCAGACGATAAGTACAACCGTTTCAGAGAGAAGAGCGGCCAATGTGATGATCTGGCTTTAAGTCGATTCGATAACAAATGACAAAAACGGACGGATTTCTCAGGTTTTTACTACTTATGAACACTTTTCACATTCTCCCGTGGAACTCGGCTGCTAGTCCACCTTTCATGCAGAATCTTAAGGTCCTAGCTCATGTCCAATGCACCAAAGCCAGCTAAAAAGTCGATAATCGATACCTAAAACTTGAATTGTACTACTTCTTCCTGGATATTACATCAACTTAGAAGCTTCATCTGTGTTCTACTGCGGTGATTTTAGTGTCACCACATACCGCAGCACGTGACATAGCTATGCAGACGATAAGTACAACCGTTTCAGAGAGAAGAGTGGCCAATGTGACGATCTGGCTTTAAGTCGATTCGATAACAAATGACGAAAAAGGACGGATTTCTCAGGTTTTTACTACATATGAACACTTTTCACATTCTCCCGTGCAACTCGGCAGCTAGTCCTCCTTTCATGCAGAATCTTAAGGTCCTAGCTCATGCCCAAGGCACGTAAGCCAGTTAAAAGTTCAATATTCAATACCTAAAACTTGAATTGTACTACTTCTTACTGGCTATTACATCTACTTAGAAGCTTGATCTGTGTTCTACTATGGTGCTTTTAGTGTATCAGCATACCGCAGTACGCGACATAGCTTTGCAGACGATAAGTACAACCGTTTCAGAGAGAAGAGCGGCCAATGTGACGATCTGGCTTTAAGTCGATTCGATAACAAATGACGAAAACGAACGGATTTCTCAGGTTTTTACTACATATGAACACTTTTCACATTCTCCCGTGCAACTCGGCTGCTAGTCCACCTTTCATGCAGAATATTAAGGTCCTAGCTCATGTCCAATGCACCAAAGCCAGCTAAAAAGTCAATAATCGATACCTAAAACTTGAATTATACTACTTCTTACTGGATATTACATGAACTTAGAAGCTTCATCTGTGTTCTGCTGTGGTGATTTTAGTGTCTCCGCATACCGCAGCACGTGACATAGCTTTGCAGACGATAAGTACAACCGTTTCAGAGAGAAGAGCGGCCAATGTGACGATCTGGCTTTAAGTCGATTCGATAACAAATGACAAAACGTACGGATTTCTAAGGTTTTTACTACATATGAACACTTTTCACATTCTCCCGTGCAACTCGGCTGCTAGTCCTCCTTTCATGAAGAATCTTAAAGTCCTAGCTCATGTCCAAGGCACGAAAGCCAGCTAAAAAGTCAATAATCGATACCTAAATCTTGAATTGGACTACTTCTTACTGGCTATTACATCAACTTAGAAGCTTCATCTGTGTTCTACTATGGTGCTTTTCCTGTTTCCGCCTACGGCAACACGCGACATAGCTTTGCAGACTATAAGCACAACCGTTTCAGAGAGAATAGTGGCCAATGTGACGATCTGGATTTAAGTCGATTCGCTAACAAATGACGAAAAAGGACGGATTTCTCAGGTTATTACTACATATGAACACTTTTCACATTCTCCCGTGCAACTCGGCTGCTAGTCCTCCTTTCATGCAGAATCTTAAGGTCCTAGCTCATGTCCAAGGCACCAAAGCCAGCTAAAAGGTCCATATTCAATACCTAAAACTTGAATTGTACTACTTCTTACTGGCTATTGCATCAACTTAGAAGCTTCATCTGTGTTCTACTATGGTGATTTTAGTGTCTCCGTATACCGCAGCACGCGACATAGCTTTGCAGACGGTAAGTACAACCGTTTCAGAGAGAAGAGCGGCCAATGTGACGATCTGGCTTTAAGTCGATTCGATAACAAATGACGAAAAAGGACGGATTTCTCAGGTTATTACTACATATGAACACTTTTCACATTTTCCCGTGCAACTCGGCTGCTAGTCCACCTTTCATGCAGAATCTTAAGGTCCTAGCTCATGTCCAAGGCACCAAAGCCAGCTAAAAAGTCAATATTCGATACCTAAAACTTGAATTGTACTACTTCTTATTGGGTATTACATCAACTTCGAAGCTTCATCTGTGTTCTACTATGGTGATTTTAGTGTGTCAGCATACCGCAGCACGCGACATAGTTTTGCAGACGATAAGTACAACCGTTTCAGAGAGAAGAGCGGCCAATGTGACGATCTGGTTTTAAGTCGATTCGATAACAAATGACGAAAACGGACGTATTTCTCAGGTTTTACTACATATGAACACTTTTCACATTCTCCCGTGCAACTCGGCTGCTAGTCCTCCTTCATGCAAAATCTTAAGTTCCTAGATCGTGTCCAAGGCACCAAAGAAGGGTAAAAAGTCAATAACCGATACCTAAAACTTGAATTGTACTACTTCTTACTGGCTATTACATCAACTTAGAAGCATCATCTGTGTTCTACTATGGTGCTTTTAGTGTCTTCGCATACCGCAGCACGCGACATAGCTTTGCAGACGATAAGTACAACCGTTTCAGAGAGAAGAGCGGGAAATGTGACGATCTGGCTTTAAGTCAATTCGATAACAAATGACGAATACGGACGGATGTCTCAGGTTTTTACTACATATGAACACTTTTCACATTCTCCCGTGCACCTGGGCTGCTAGTCCTCCTTTTATGCAGAATCTTAAAGTCCTAGCTCATGTCCAAGGCACCTAAGCCAGCTAAAAAGTCAATAATCGATACCTAAAACTTGAATTGGACTACTTCTTACTGGGTATTACATCAACTTAGAAACTTCATCTGTGTTCTATTATGGAGCTTTTCCTGTTTCCGCCTACGGCAACACGCGACATAGCTTTGCAGACGATAAGTACCACCGTTTCAGAGAGAAGAGCGGCCAATGTGACAATCTGGCTTTAAGTCGATTCGATAACAAATGACGAAAACGGACGGATTTCTCAGGTTTGTACTACATATGAACACATTTCATATTCTCCCGTGCAACGCGGCTGCTAGTCCTCCTTTCATGCAGAATATTAAGGTCCTAGCTCATGTCCAAGGCACCAAAACCAGCTAAAAAGTCAATAATCAATACCTAAAACTTGAATTGTACTACTTCTTACTGGCTATTACATCAACTTAGAAGCTTCATCTGTGTTCTACTACGGTGCTTTTAGTTTCTCCGCATACAGCAGCACGCGACATAGTTTTGCAGAATATAAGTACAACCGTTTCAGAGAGAAGAGCGGCCAATGTGACGATCTGGCTTTAAGTCGATTCGATAACAAATGACGAAAACGAACGGATTTCTCAGGTTTTTACTACATATGAACACTTTTCACATTCTCCCGTGCAACTCGGCTGCTAGTCCACCTTTCATGCAGAATATTAAGGTCCTAGCTCATGTCCAATGCACCAAAGCCAGCTAAAAAGTCAATAATCGATACCTAAAACTTGAATTATACTACTTCTTACTGGATATTACATCAACTTAGAAGCTTCATCTGTGTTCTGCTGTGGTGATTTTAGTGTCTCCGCATACCGCAGCACGTGACATAGCTTTGCAGACGATAAGTACAACCGTTTCAGAGAGAAGAGCGGCCAATGTGACGATCTGGCTTTAAGTCGACTCGATAACAAATGACGAAAACGGTCGGATTTCTCAGGTTTTTACTACATATGAACACTTTTCACATTCTCCCCTGCAACTCGGCTGCCAGTCCTCCTTTCATGCAGAATCGTAAGGTCCTAGCTCATGTCCAAGGCTACAAAGCCAGCTAAAAAGTCAATAATCGATACCTAAAACTTGAATTATACTACTTCTTACTGGATATAACATCAACTTAGAAGCTTCATCTGTGTTCTGCTGTGGTGATTTTAGTGTCTCCGCATACCGCAGCACGTGACATAGCTTTGCAGACGATAAGTACAACCGTTTCAGAGAGAAGGGCGGCCAATGTGACGATCTGGCTTTAAGTCGATTCGATAACAAATGACGAAAACGGACGGATTTCTAAGGTTTTTACTACATATGAACACTTTTCACATTCTTCCGTGCAACTCGGCTGCTAGTCCTCCTTTCATGAAGAATGTTAAGGTCCTAGCTCATGTCCAAGGCACCAAAGCCAGCTAAAAAGTCAATAATCGATACCTTAAACTTGAAATGTACTACTTCTTACTGGGTATTACATCAACTTAGAAGCTTCATCTGTGTTCTACTATGGTGCTTTTAGTGTCTCCGCATACCGCAACACGCGACATAGCTTTGCAGACGATAAGTACAACCGTTTCAGAAAGAAGAGCGGCCAATGTGACGATCTGGCTTTAAGTCGTTTCGATAACAAATGACGAAAACGGACGGATTTCTCAGGTTTTTACTACATATGAACACTTTTCACATTCTCCCGTGCTACTGGGCTGCTAGTCCTGATTTCATGCAGAATCTTAAGGTCCTAGCTCATGTCCAAGGCACCAAAGCCAACTAAAAGGTCAATATTCAATACCTAAAACTTGAATTGTACTACTTCTTACTGGCTATTACATCAACTTAGAAGCTTGATCTGTATTCTACTATGGTGCTTTTAGTGTCTCAGCATATCGCAGCACGCGACATAGCTTTGCAGACGATAAGTAGAACCGTTTCAGAGAGAAGAGCGGCCAATGTGACGATCTGGCTTTAAGTCGATTCGATAACAAATGACGAAAACGGACGTATTTCTCAGGTTTTACTACATAAGAACACTTTTCACATTCTCCCGTGCAACTCGGCTGCTAGTCCTCCTTTCATGCAGAATATTAAGGTCCTAGCTCATGTCCAAGGCACCAAAACCAGCTAAAAAGTCAATAATCAATACCTAAAACGTGAATTGTACTACTTCTTACTGGCTATTACATCAACTTAGAAGCTTCTTCTGTGTTCTACTACGGTGCTTTTAGTTTCTCCGCATACCGCAGCACGCGACATAGTTTTGCAGACGATAAGTACAACCGTTTCAGAGAGAAGAGCGGCCAATGTGACGATCTGGCTTTAAGTCGATTCGATAACAAATGACGAAAACGAACGGATTTCTCAGGTTTTTACTACATATGAACACTTTTCACATTCTCCCGTGCAACTCGGCTGCTAGTCCACCTTTCATGCAGAATATTAAGGTCCTAGCTCATGTCCAATGCACCAAAGCCAGCTAAAAAGTCAATAATCGATACCTAAAACTTGAATTATACTACTTCTTACTGGATATTACATCAACTTAGAAGCTTCATCTGTGTTCTGCTGTGGTGATTTTAGTGTCTCCGCATACCGCAGCACGTGACATAGCTTTGCAGACGATAAGTACAACCGTTTCAGAGAGAAGAGCGGCCAATGTGACGATCTGGCTTTAAGTCGATTCCATAACAAATGACGAAAACGAACGGATTTCTCAGGTTTTTACTACATATGAACACTTTTCACGTTCTCCCGTGCAACTCGGCTGCTAGTCCACCTTTCATGCAGAATATTAAGGTCCTAGCTCATGGCCAATGCACCAAAGCCAGCTAAAAAGTCAATAATCGATACCTAAAACTTGAATTATACTACTTCTTACTGGATATTACATCAACTTAGAAGCTTCATCTGTGTTCTGCTGTGGTGATTTTAGTGTCTCCGCATACCGCAGCACGTGACATAGCTTTGCAGACGATAAGTACAACCGTTTCTGAGAGAAGAGCGGCCAATGTGACGATCTGGCTTTAAGTCGATTCGACAACAAATGACGAAAACGGACGGATTTCTAAGGTTTTTACTACATATGAACACTTTTCACGTTCTCCCGTGCAACTCGGCTGCTAGTCCACCTTTCATGCAGAATATTAAGGTCCTAGCTCATGGCCAATGCACCAAAGCCAGCTAAAAAGTCAATAATCGATACCTAAAACTTGAATTATACTACTTCTTACTGGATATTACATCAACTTAGAAGCTTCATCTGTGTTCTGCTGTGGTGATTTTAGTGTCTCCGCATACCACAGCACGTGACATAGCTTTGCAGACGATAAGTACAACTGTTTCAGAGAGAAGAGCGGCCAATGTGACGATCTGGCTTTAAGTCGATTCCATAACAAATGACGAAAACGAACGGATTTCTCAGGTTTTTACTACATATGAACACTTTTCACGTTCTCCCGTGCAACTCGGCTGCTAGTCCACCTTTCATGCAGAATATTAAGGTCCTAGCTCATGGCCAATGCACCAAAGCCAGCTAAAAAGTCAATAATCGATACCTAAAACTTGAATTATACTACTTCTTACTGGATATTACATCAACTTAGAAGCTTCATCTGTGTTCTGCTGTGGTGATTTTAGTGTCTCCGCATACCGCAGCACGTGACATAGTTTTGCAGACGATAAGTACAACCGTTTCTGAGAGAAGAGCGCCCAATGTGACGATCTGGCTTTAAGTCGATTCGACAACAAATGACGAAAACGGACGGATTTCTAAGGTTTTTACTACATATGAACACTTTTCACATTCTCCCGTGCAACTCGGCTGCTAGTCCTCCTTTCATGCGGAATCTTAAGTCCTAGCTCATGTCCAAGGCACCAAAGCCAGCTAAAAAGTCAATATTCAGTACCATATACTTGAATTTTACTACTTCTTACTGGCTATTACATCAACTTAGAAGCTTCATCTGTGTTCTACTATGGTGCTTTTAGTGTCTCAGAATACCGCAGCACGCGACATAGCTTTGCAGACGATAAATACAACCGTTTCAGAGAGAAGACCGGCCAATGTGACGATCTGGCTTTAAGTCGATTCGATAACAAATGACGAAAACGGACGGATTTCTAAGGTTTTTACTACATATGAACACTTTTCACATTCTCCCGTGCAACTCGGTTGCAAGTCCTCCTTTCATGCAGAATCTTAAGGTCCTAGCTCATGTCCAAGGCAACAAAGCCAGCTAAAACGTCCATATTCAATACCTAAAACTTGAATTGTACTACTTCTTACTGGCTATTACATCAACTTAGAAGCTTGATCTGTGTTCTACTATGGTGCTTTTAGTGTCTCAGCATTCCGCAGCACGCGACATAGCTTTTCAGACGATAAGTACAACCGTTTCAGAGAGAAGAGCGGCCAATGTGACGATCTGGCTTTAAGTCGATTCGATAACAAATGACGAAAACGGACGTATTTCTCAGGTTTTTACTACATATGAACACTTTTCACATTCTCCCGTGCAACTGGGCTGCTGGTCCTCCTTTTATGCAGAATCTTAAAGTCCTAGCTCATGTCCAAGGCACCAAAGCCAGCTAAAAAGTCAATAATCGATTCCTAAAACATGATTTGTACTACTTCTTACTGGCTATTACATCAACTTAGATGCTTCATCTGTGTTCTACTATGGTGATTTTAGTGTCTCCACATACCGCTGCACGCGACATAGCTTTGCAGACGATATGTACAAACGTTTCAGAGAGAAGAGCGGCCAATGTGACCATCTGGCTTTAAGTCGATTCGATAACAAATGACGAAAACGGACGGATTTCTCAGGTTTTTACTACATATGAACACTTTTCACATTCTGACGTGCAACTCGGCTGCTAGTCCTCCTTTCATGCAGAATCTTAAGGTCCTAGCTCATGTCCAAGGTACCGAAGCCAGCTAAAAAGTCAATAATCGATACCTAAAACTTGAATTGTTCTACTTCTTACTGGCTATTGCATCAACTTAGAAGCTTCATCTGTGTTCTACTATGGTGATTTTAGTGTCTCCGCATACCGCAGCACGCGACATAGCTTTGCAGACGATAAGTACAACCGTTTCAGAGAGAAGAGCGGCCAATGTGACGATCTGGCTTTAAGTCGATTCGATAACAAATGACGAAAACGGACGGATTTCTCAGGTTTTTACTACATATGAACACTTTTCACATTCTCCCGTGGAACTCGGCTGCTAGTCCACCTTTCATGCAGAATATTAAGGTCCTAGCTCATGTCCAATGCACCAAAGCCAGCTAAAAAGTCGATAATCGATACCTAAAACTTGAATTGTACTACTTCTTCCTGGATATTACATCAACTTAGAAGCTTCATCTGTGTTCTACTGCGGTGATTTTAGTGTCACCACATACCGCAGCACGTGACATAGCTTTGCAGACGATAAGTACAACCGTTTCAGAGAGAAGAGTGGCCAATGTGACGATCTGGCTTTAAGTCGATTCGATAACAAATGACGAAAAAGGACGGATTTCTCAGGTTTTTACTACATATGAACACTTTTCACATTCTCCCGTGCAACTCGGCAGCTAGTCCTCCTTTCATGCAGAATCTTAAGGTCCTAGCTCATGCCCAAGGCACGTAAGCCAGTTAAAAGTTCAATATTCAATACCTAAAACTTGAATTGTACTACTTCTTACTGGCTATTACATCTACTTAGAAGCTTGATCTGTGTTCTACTATGGTGCTTTTAGTGTATCAGCATACCGCAGTACGCGACATAGCTTTGCAGACGATAAGTACAACCGTTTCAGAGAGAAGAGCGGCCAATGTGACGATCTGGCTTTAAGTCGATTCGATAACAAATGACGAAAACGAACGGATTTCTCAGGTTTTTACTACATATGAACACTTTTCACATTCTCCCGTGCAACTCGGCTGCTAGTCCACCTTTCATGCAGAATATTAAGGTCCTAGCTCATGTCCAATGCACCAAAGCCAGCTAAAAAGTCAATAATCGATACCTAAAACTTGAATTATACTACTTCTTACTGGATATTACATGAACTTAGAAGCTTCATCTGTGTTCTGCTGTGGTGATTTTAGTGTCTCCGCATACCGCAGCACGTGACATAGCTTTGCAGACGATAAGTACAACCGTTTCAGAGAGAAGAGCGGCCAATGTGACGATCTGGCTTTAAGTCGATTCGATAACAAATGACAAAACGTACGGATTTCTAAGGTTTTTACTACATATGACACTTTTCACATTCTCCCGTGCAACTCGGCTGCTAGTCCTCCTTTCATGAGGAATCTTAAAGTCCTAGCTCATGTCCAAGGCACGAAAGCCAGCTAAAAAGTCAATAATCGATACCTAAATCTTGAATTGGACTACTTCTTACTGGCTATTACATCAACTTAGAAGCTTCATCTGTGTTCTACTATGGTGCTTTTCCTGTTTCCACCTACGGCAACACGCGACATAGCTTTGCAGACTATAAGCACAACCGTTTCAGAGAGAATAGTGGCCAATGTGACGATCTGGCCTTAAGTCGATTCGCTAACAAATGACGAAAAAGGACGGATTTCTCAGGTTATTACTACATATGAACACTTTTCACATTCTCCCGTGCAACTCGGCTGCTAGTCCTCCTTTCATGCAGAATCTTAAGGTCCTAGCTCATGTCCAAGGCACCAAAGCCAGCTAAAAGGTCCATATTCAATACCTAAAACTTGAATTGTACTACTTCTTACTGGCTATTGCATCAACTTAGAAGCTTCATCTGTGTTCTACTATGGTGATTTTAGTGTCTCCGTATACCGCAGCACGCGACATAGCTTTGCAGACGGTAAGTACAACCGTTTCAGAGAGAAGAGCGGCCAATGTGACGATCTGGCTTTAAGTCGATTCGATAACAAATGACGAAAAAGGACGGATTTCTCAGGTTATTACTACATATGAACACTTTTCACATTTTCCCGTGCAACTCGGCTGCTAGTCCACCTTTCATGCAGAATCTTAAGGTCCTAGCTCATGTCCAAGGCACCAAAGCCAGCTAAAAAGTCAATATTCGATACCTAAAACTTGAATTGTACTACTTCTTATTGGGTATTACATCAACTTCGAAGCTTCATCTGTGTTCTACTATGGTGATTTTAGTGTGTCAGCATACCGCAGCACGCGACATAGCTTTGCAGACGATAAGTACAACCGTTTCAGAGAGAAGAGCGGCCAATGTGACGATCTGGTTTTAAGTCGATTCGATAACAAATGACGAAAACGGACGTATTTCTCAGGTTTTACTACATATGAACACTTTTCACATTCTCCCGTGCAACTCGGCTGCTAGTCCTCCTTCATGCAAAATCTTAAGTTCCTAGATCGTGTCCAAGGCACCAAAGAAGGGTAAAAAGTCAATAACCGATACCTAAAACTTGAATTGTACTACTTCTTACTGGCTATTACATCAACTTAGAAGCATCATCTGTGTTCTACTATGGTGCTTTTAGTGTCTTCGCATACCGCAGCACGCGACATAGCTTTGCAGACGATAAGTACAACCGTTTCAGAGAGAAGAGCGGGAAATGTGACGATCTGGCTTTAAGTCAATTCGATAACAAATGACGAATACGGACGGATGTCTCAGGTTTTTACTACATATGAACACTTTTCACATTCTCCCGTGCACCTGGGCTGCTAGTCCTCCTTTTATGCAGAATCTTAAAGTCCTAGCTCATGTCCAAGGCACCTAAGCCAGCTAAAAAGTCAATAATCGATACCTAAAACTTGAATTGGACTACTTCTTACTGGGTATTACATCAACTTAGAAACTTCATCTGTGTTCTATTATGGAGCTTTTCCTGTTTCCGCCTACGGCAACACGCGACATAGCTTTGCAGACGATAAGTACCACCGTTTCAGAGAGAAGAGCGGCCAATGTGACAATCTGGCTTTAAGTCGATTCGATAACAAATGACGAAAACGGACGGATTTCTCAGGTTTGTACTACATATGAACACTTTTCACATTCTCCCGTGCAACTCAGCTGCTAGTTCTCCTTTCATGCAGAATCTTAAGGTCCTAGCACATGTCCAAGGCACCAAAGCCAGCAAAAAGGTCAATATTCAATACCTAAAACTTGAATTGTACTACTTCTTACTGGCTATTACATCAACTTAGAAGCTTCATCTGTGTTCTACTGTGGTGATTTTAGTGTCTCCGCATACCGCAGCACGTGACATAGCTTTGCAGACGACAAGTACAACCGTTTCAGAGAGAAGATTGACCAATGTGACGATCTGGCTTTAAGTCGATTCGATAACAAATGACGGAAACGGACGGATTTCTAAGGTTTTTACTACATATGAACACTTTTCACATTCTCCCGTGCAACTCGGCTGCTAGTCCTCCTTTCATGCAGAATATTAAGGTCCTAGCTCATGTCCAAGGCACCAAAACCAGCTAAAAAGTCAATAATCAATACCTAAAACTTGAATTGTACTACTTCTTACTGGCTATTACATCAACTTAGAAGCTTCATCTGTGTTCTACTACGGTGCTTTTAGTTTCTCCGCATACAGCAGCACGCGACATAGTTTTGCAGACGATAAGTACAACCGTTTCAGAGAGAAGAGCGGCCAATGTGACGATCTGGCTTTAAGTCGATTCGATAACAAATGACGAAAACGAACGGATTTCTCAGGTTTTTACTACATATGAACACTTTTCACATTCTCCCGTGCAACTCGGCTGCTAGTCCACCTTTCATGCAGAATATTAAGGTCCTAGCTCATGTCCAATGCACCAAAGCCAGCTAAAAAGTCAATAATCGATACCTAAAACTTGAATTATACTACTTCTTACTGGATATTACATCAACTTAGAAGCTTCATCTGTGTTCTGCTGTGGTGATTTTAGTGTCTCCGCATACCGCAGCACGTGACATAGCTTTGCAGACGATAAGTACAACCGTTTCAGAGAGAAGAGCGGCCAATGTGACGATCTGGCTTTAAGTCGACTCGATAACAAATGACGAAAACGGTCGGATTTCTCAGGTTTTTACTACATATGAACACTTTTCACATTCTCCCGTGCAACTCGGCTGCTAGTCCACCTTTCATGCAGAATATTAAGGTCCTAGCTCATGTCCAATGCACCAAAGCCAGCTAAAAAGTCAATAATCTATACCTAAAACTTGAATTATACTACTTCTTACTGGATATAACATCAACTTAGAAGCTTCATCTGTGTTCTGCTGTGGTGATTTTAGTGTCTCCGCATACCGCAGCACGTGACATAGCTTTGCAGACGATAAGTACAACCGTTTCAGAGAGAAGGGCGGCCAATGTGACGATCTGGCTTTAAGTCGATTCGATAACAAATGACGAAAACGGACGGATTTCTAAGGTTTTTACTACATATGAACACTTTTCACATTCTTCCGTGCAACTCGGCTGCTAGTCCTCCTTTCATGAAGAATGTTAAGGTCCTAGCTCATGTCCAAGGCACCAAAGCCAGCTAAAAAGTCAATAATCGATACCTTAAACTTGAAATGTACTACTTCTTACTGGGTATTACATCAACTTAGAAGCTTCATCTGTGTTCTACTATGGTGCTTTTAGTGTCTCCGCATACCGCAACACGCGACATAGCTTTGCAGACGATAAGTACAACCGTTTCAGAAAGAAGAGCGGCCAATGTGACGATCTGGCTTTAAGTCGTTTCGATAACAAATGACGAAAACGGACGGATTTCTCAGGTTTTTACTACATATGAACACTTTTCACATTCTCCCGTGCTACTGGGCTGCTAGTCCTGATTTCATGCAGAATCTTAAGGTCCTAGCTCATGTCCAAGGCACCAAAGCCAACTAAAAGGTCAATATTCAATACCTAAAACTTGAATTGTACTACTTCTTACTGGCTATTACATCAACTTAGAAGCTTGATCTGTATTCTACTATGGTGCTTTTAGTGTCTCAGCATATCGCAGCACGCGACATAGCTTTGCAGACGATAAGTAGAACCGTTTCAGAGAGAAGAGCGGCCAATGTGACGATCTGGCTTTAAGTCGATTCGATAACAAATGACGAAAACGGACGTATTTCTCAGGTTTTACTACATAAGAACACTTTTCACATTCTCCCGTGCAACTCGGCTGCTAGTCCTCCTTTCATGCAGAATATTAAGGTCCTAGCTCATGTCCAAGGCACCAAAACCAGCTAAAAAGTCAATAATCAATACCTAAAACGTGAATTGTACTACTTCTTACTGGCTATTACATCAACTTAGAAGCTTCTTCTGTGTTCTACTACGGTGCTTTTAGTTTCTCCGCATACCGCAGCACGCGACATAGTTTTGCAGACGATAAGTACAACCGTTTCAGAGAGAAGAGCGGCCAATGTGACGATCTGGCTTTAAGTCGATTCGATAACAAATGACGAAAACGAACGGATTTCTCAGGTTTTTACTACATATGAACACTTTTCACATTCTCCCGTGCAACTCGGCTGCTAGTCCACCTTTCATGCAGAATATTAAGGTCCTAGCTCATGTCCAATGCACCAAAGCCAGCTAAAAAGTCAATAATCGATACCTAAAACTTGAATTATACTACTTCTTACTGGATATTACATCAACTTAGAAGCTTCATCTGTGTTCTGCTGTGGTGATTTTAGTGTCTCCGCATACCGCAGCACGTGACATAGCTTTGCAGACGATAAGTACAACCGTTTCAGAGAGAAGAGCGGCCAATGTGACGATCTGGCTTTAAGTCGATTCCATAACAAATGACGAAAACGAACGGATTTCTCAGGTTTTTACTACATATGAACACTTTTCACGTTCTCCCGTGCAACTCGGCTGCTAGTCCACCTTTCATGCAGAATATTAAGGTCCTAGCTCATGGCCAATGCACCAAAGCCAGCTAAAAAGTCAATAATCGATACCTAAAACTTGAATTATACTACTTCTTACTGGATATTACATCAACTTAGAAGCTTCATCTGTGTTCTGCTGTGGTGATTTTAGTGTCTCCGCATACCGCAGCACGTGACATAGCTTTGCAGACGATAAGTACAACCGTTTCTGAGAGAAGAGCGGCCAATGTGACGATCTGGCTTTAAGTCGATTCGACAACAAATGACGAAAACGGACGGATTTCTAAGGTTTTTACTACATATGAACACTTTTCACGTTCTCCCGTGCAACTCGGCTGCTAGTCCACCTTTCATGCAGAATATTAAGGTCCTAGCTCATGGCCAATGCACCAAAGCCAGCTAAAAAGTCAATAATCGATACCTAAAACTTGAATTATACTACTTCTTACTGGATATTACATCAACTTAGAAGCTTCATCTGTGTTCTGCTGTGGTGATTTTAGTGTCTCCGCATACCACAGCACGTGACATAGCTTAGCAGACGATAAGTACAACTGTTTCAGAGAGAAGAGCGGCCAATGTGACGATCTGGCTTTAAGTCGATTCCATAACAAATGACGAAAACGAACGGATTTCTCAGGTTTTTACTACATATGAACACTTTTCACGTTCTCCCGTGCAACTCGGCTGCTAGTCCACCTTTCATGCAGAATATTAAGGTCCTAGCTCATGGCCAATGCACCAAAGCCAGCTAAAAAGTCAATAATCGATACCTAAAACTTGAATTATACTACTTCTTACTGGATATTACATCAACTTAGAAGCTTCATCTGTGTTCTGCTGTGGTGATTTTAGTGTCTCCGCATACCGCAGCACGTGACATTGTTTTGCAGACGATAAGTACAACCGTTTCTGAGAGAAGAGCGCCCAATGTGACGATCTGGCTTTAAGTCGATTCGACAACAAATGACGAAAACGGACGGATTTCTAAGGTTTTTACTACATATGAACACTTTTCACATTCTCCCGTGCAACTCGGCTGCTAGTCCTCCTTTCATGCGGAATCTTAAGTCCTAGCTCATGTCCAAGGCACCAAAGCCAGCTAAAAAGTCAATAATCGATACCTTAAACTTGAAATGTACTACTTCTTACTGGGTATTACATCAACTTAGAAGCTTCATCTGTGTTCTACTATGGTGCTTTTAGTGTCTCCGCATACCGCAACACGCGACATAGCTTTGCAGACGATAAGTACAACCGTTTCAGAAAGAAGAGCGGCCAATGTGACGATCTGGCTTTAAGTCGTTTCGATAACAAATGACGAAAACGGACGGATTTCTCAGGTTTTTACTACATATGAACACTTTACACATTCTCCCGTGCAACTGGGCTGCTAGTCCTCCTTTTATGCAGAATCTTAAAGTCCTAGCTCATGTCCAAGTCACGAAAGCCAGCTAAAAAGTCAATAATCGATACCTAAATCTTGAATTGGACTACTTCTTACTGGCTATTACATCAACTTAGAAGCTTCATCTGTGTTCTACTATGGTGCTTTTCCTGTTTCCGCCTACGGCAACACGCGACATAGCTTTGCAGACTATAAGCACAACCGTTTCAGAGAGAATAGCGGCCAATGTGACGATCTGGCCTTAAGTCGATTCGCTAACAAATGACGAAAAAGGACGGATTTCTCAGGTTATTACTACATATGAACACTTTTCACATTCTCCCGTGCAACTCGGCTGCTAGTCCTCCTTTCATGCAGAATCTTAAGGTCCTAGCTCATGTCCAAGGCACCAAAGCCATCTAAAAGGTCCATATTCAATACCTAAAACTTGAATTGTACTACTTCTTACTGGCTATTACATCAACTTAGAAGCTTGATCTGTGGTCTACTATTGTGCTTTTAGTGTCTCAGCATGCCGCAGCACGCGACATAGCTTTGCAGACGATAAGTACAACCGTTTCAGAGAGAAGAGCGGCCAATGTGACGATCTGGCTTTAAGTCGATTCGATAACAAATGACGAAAACGGACGGATTTCTCAGGTTTTTACTACATATGAACACTTTTCACAATCTGACGTGCAACTCGGCTGCTAGTCCTCCTTTCATGCAGAATCTTAAGGTCCTAGCTCATGTCCAAGGTACCGAAGCCAGCTAAAAAGTCAATAATCGATACCTAAAACTTGAATTGTTCTACTTCTTACTGGCTATAGCATCAACTTAGAAGCTTCATCTGTGTTCTACTATGGTGATTTTAGTGTCTCCGTATACCGCAGCACGTGACATAGCTTTGCAGACGGTAAGTACAACCGTTTCAGAGAGAAGAGCGGCCAATGTGACGATCTGGCTTTAAGTCGATTCGATAACAAATGACGAAAAAGGACGGATTTCTCAGGTTATTACTACATATGAACACTTTTCACATTCTCTCGTGCAACTCGGCTGCTAGTCCACCTTTCATGCAGAATCTTAAGGTCCTAGCTCATGTCCAAGGCACCAAAGCCAGCTAAAAAGTCAATATTCGATACCTAAAACTTGAATTGTACTACTTCTTATTGGGTATTACATCAACTTAGAAGCTTCATCTGTGTTGTATTAAGGTGCTTTTAGTGTCTCCACATACCGCAGCACGCGACATAGCTTTGCCGACGATAAGTACAACCGTTTCAGTGAGAAGAGCGGCCAATGTGACGATCTGGCTTTAAGTCAATTCGATAACAAATGACGAAAACGGACGGATTTCTCAGGTTTTTACTACATATGAACACTTTTCACATTTTCCCTTGCAGCTCGGCTGCTAGTCCTCCTTTCATGCAGAATCTTGAGGTCCTAGCTCATGTCCAAGGCACAAAAGCCAGCTAAAAGGTCAATATTCAATACCTAAAACTTGAATTGTACTACTTCTTACTGGCTATTACATCAACTTCGAAGCTTCATCTGTGTTCTACTATAGTGATTTTAGTGTGTCAGCATACCGCAGCACGCGACATAGCTTTGCAGACGATAAGTACAACCGTTTCAGAGAGAAGAGCGGCCAATGTGACGATATGGCTTTAAGTCGATTCGATAACAAATGACGAAAACGGACGTTATTCTCAGGTTTTACTACATATGAACACTTTTCACATTCTCCCGTGCAACTCGGCTGCTAGTCCTCCTTCATGCAAAATCTTAAGTTCCTAGCTCGTGTCCAAGGCACCAAAGAAGGGTAAAAAGTCAATAACCGATACCTAAAACTTGAATTGTACTACTTCTTACTGGCTATTACATCAACTTAGAAGCATCATCTGTGTTCTACTATGGTGCTTTTCCTGTTTCCGCCTACGGCAACACGCGACATTGCTTTGCAGACGATAAGTACCACCGTTTCAGAGAGAAGAGCGGCCAATGTGACAATCTGGCTTTAAGTCGATTCGATAACAAATGACGAAAACGGACGGATTTCTCAGGTTTGTACTACATATGAACACTTTTCACATTCTCCCGTGCGACTCGGCTGCTAGTCCTCCTTTCATGCGGAATCTTAAGGTCCTAGCTCATGTCCAAGGCACCAAAGCCAGCTAAAAAGTCAATAACCGATACCTAAAACTTGAATTGTACTTCTTCTTACTGGCTATTACATCATCTTAGAAGCTTCATCTGTGTTCTACTATCGTGCTTTTAGTGTCTCCTAATACCGCAGTACGCGACATGGCTTTGCAGACGATAAGTACAACCGTTTCAGAGAGAAGAGCGGCCAATGTGACGATCTGGCTTTAAGTCGATTCGATAACAAATGACGAAAACGGACGGATTTCTCAGGTTTGTACTACATATGAACACTTTTCACATTCTCCCGTGCAACTCAGCTGCTAGTTCTCCTTTCATGCAGAATCTTAAGGTCCTAGCACATGTCCAAGGCACCAAAGCCAGCAAAAAGGTCAATATTCAATACCTAAAACTTGAATTGTACTACTTCTTACTGTCTATTACATCAACTTAGAAGCTTCATCTGTGTTCTACTGTGGTGATTTTAGTGTCTCCGCATACCGCAGCACGTGACATAGCTTTGCAGACGACAAGTACAACCGTTTCAGAGAGAAGAGTGACCAATGTGACGATCTGGCTTTAAGTCGATTCGATAACAAATGACGGAAACGGACGGATTTCTAAGGTTTTTACTACATATGAACTCCTTTCACATTCTCCTGTGCAACTCGGCTGCTAGTCCTCCTTTCATGCAGAATATTAAGGTCCTAGCTCATGTCCAAGGCACCAAAACCAGCTAAAAAGTCAATAATCAATACCTAAAACTGGAATTGTATTACTTCTTACTGGCTATTACATCAACTTAGAAGCTTCATCTGTGTTCTACTACGGTGCTTTTAGTTTCTCCGCATACCGCAGCACGCGACATAGTTTTGCAGACGATAAGTACAACCGTTTCAGAGAGAAGAGCGGCCAATGTGACGATGTGGCTTTAAGTCGATTCGTTAACAAATGACGAAAACGGACGGATGTCTCATTTTTTTACTACATATGAACATTTTTCACATTCTCCCGTGCAACTCGGCTGCTAGTCCTCCTTTCATGCAGAATCTTAAGGTCCTAGCTCATGTCCAAGGCACCAAAGAAGGGTAAAAAGTCAATAACCGATACCTAAAACTTGAATTGTACTACTTCTTACTGGCTATTACATCAACTTAGATGCTTGATCTGTGGTCTACTATGGCGCTTTTAGTGTCTCAGCATCCCGCAGCACGCGACATAGCTTTGCAGACGATAAGTACAACCGTTTCAGAGAGAAGAGCGGCCAATGTGACGATCTGGCTTTAAGTCGATTCGATAACAAATGGCGAAAACGGACGGATTTCTCAGGTTTTTACTACATATGAACACTTTTCACATTCTCCCGTGCAACTCGGCTGCTAGTCCTCCTTACATGCAGAATCTTAAAGTCCTAGCTCATTTCCAAGGCACCAAAGCTAGCTAAAAAGTCAATAATCGATTCCTAATACTTGAATTGTACTACTTCTTACTGGCTATTACATCAACTTAGATGCTTCATCTGTGTTCTACTATGGTGATTTTAGTGTCTCCACATACCGCTGCACGCGACATAGCTTTGCAGACGATATGTACAAACGTTTCAGAGAGAAGAGCGGCCAATGTGACGATCTGGCTTTAAGTCGATTCGATAACAAATGACGAAAACGGACGGATTTCTCAGGTTTTTACTACATATGAACACTTTTCACATTCTCCCCTGCAACTCGGCTGCCAGTCCTACTTTCATGCAGAATCGTAAGGTCCTAGCCCATGTCCAAGGCTACAAAGCCAGCTAAAAAGTCAATAATCGATACCTAAAACTTGAAATGGATTACTTCTTACTGGCTATTACATCAACTTAGATGCTTCATCTGTTTCCTACTATGGTGCTTTTAGTGACTCCACATACCGCAGAACGCAACATAGCTTTGAAGACGATAAGTACAACCGTTTCAGAGAGAAGAGCGGCCAATGTGACGATCTGGCTTTAAGTCGATTCGATAACAAATGACGAAAAAGGACGAATTTCTCAGGTTATTACTACATATGAACACTTTTCACATTCTCCCGTGCAACTCGGCTGCTAGTCCTCCTTTCATGCAGAATCTTAAGGTCCTAGCTCATGTCAAAGGCACCAAAGCCACCTAAAAACTCAATATTCGATACCTAAAACTTGAATTGTACTACCTCTTATTGGGTATTACATCAACTTAGAAGCTTCATCTGTGTTCTATTAAGGTGCTTTTAGTGTCTCCACATACCGCAGCACGCGACATAGCTTTGCAGACGATATGTACAACCGTTTCAGAGAGAAGAGCGGCCAATGTGACGATCTGGCTTTAAGTCGATTCGATAACAAATGACGAAAACGGACGGATTTCTCAGGTTTTTACTACATATGAACACTTTTCACATTCTCCCGTGCAACTCGGCTGCTAGTCCTCCTTTCATGCAGAATCTTAAGGTATTAGCACATGTCCAAGGCACCAAAGCCAGCAAAAAGGTCAATATTCAATACGTAAAACTTGAATTGTACTACTTCTTACTGGCTATTACATCAACTTAGAAGCTTCATCTGTGTTCTACTGTGGTGATTTTAGTGTCTCCGCATACCGCAGCACGTGACATAGCTTTGCAGACGACAAGTACAACCGTTTCAGAGAGAAGAGCGGCCAATGTGACGATCTGGCTTTAAGTCGATTCGATAACAAATGACGAAAACGGACGGATTTCTAAGGTTTTTACTACATATGTACACTTTTCACATTATCCCGTGCAACTCGGCTGCTAGTCCTCCTTTCATGCAGAATATTAAGGTCCTAGCTCATGTCCAAGGCACCAAAACCAGCTAAAAAGTCAATAATCGATACCTAAAACTTGAATTGTACTACTTCTTACTGGCTATTACATCAACTTAGAAGCTTCATCTGTGTTCTACTACGGTGCTTTTAGTTTCTCCGCATACCGCAGCACGCGACATAGTTTTGCAGACGATAAGTACAACCGTTTCAGAGAGAAGAGCGGCCAATGTGACGATGTGGCTTTAAGTCGATTCGATAACAAATGACGAAAACGGACGGATGTCTCATTTTTTTACTACATATGAACATTTTTCACATTCTCCCATGCAACTCGGCTGCTAATCCTCCTTTCATGCAGAATCTTAAGGTCCTAGCTCATGTCCAAGGCACCAAAGCCAGCTAAAAGGTCAATATTCAATACCTAAAACTTGAATTGTACTACTTCTTACTGGCTATTACATCAACTTAGAAGCTTGATCTGTATTCTACTATTGTGGTTTTAGTGTCTCAGCATATCGCAGCACGCGACATAGCTTTGCAGACGATAAGTACAACCGTTTCAGAGAGAAGAGCGGCCAATGTGACGATCTGGCTTTAAGTCGATTCGATAACAAATGACGATTTCTCAGGTTTTTACTACATATGAACACTTTTCACATTCTCCCGTGCAACTCGGCTGCTAGTCCTCCTTTCATGCAGAATCTTAAGGTAACAGCTCATGTCCAAGGCACCAAAGCCAGCTAAAAAGTCAATAATCGATACCCAAAACGCGAATTGTACTACTTCTTACTGGATATTACATCAACTTAGAAGCTACATCTGTGTTCTACTGTGGTGCTTTTAGTGTCTCCGAATACCGCAGTACGCGACATAGCTTTGCAGACGATAAGTACAACCGTTTCAGAGAGAAGAGCGGCCAATGTGACGATCTGGCTTTACATCGATTCAATAACAAATGACGAAAACGGATGGATGTCTCAGGTTTTTACTACATATGAACACTTTTCACATTCTCCCGTGCAACTGGGCTGCTAGTCCTCCTTTTATGCAGAATCTTAAAGTCCTAGCTCATGTCCAAGGCACCAAAGCCATCTAAAAAGTCAATAATCGATACCTAAAACTTGAATTGGACTACTTCTTACTGGCTATCACATCAACTTTGAAGCTTCATCTGTGTTCTATTATGGTGCTTTTCACGTTTCCGCCTACGGCAACACGCGACATAGCTTTGCAGACGATAAGTACAACCGTTTCAGAGAGAAGAGCGGCCAATGTGACGATCTGGCTTTAAGTCGATTCGATAACAAATGACGAAAACGGACGGATTTCTCAGGATTGTACTACATATGAACACTTTTCACATTCTCCCATGCAGCTCGGCTGCTAGTCCTCCTTTCATGCAGAATCTTAAGGTCCTAGCTCATGTCCAAGGCACCAAAGCCATCTAAAAAGTCAATAACCGATACCTAAAACTTGAATTGTACTTCTTCTTACTGGTTATTACATCATCTTAGAAGCTTCATCTGTATTCTACTATTGTGCTTTTAGTGTCTCAGCATATCGCAGCACGCGACATAGCTTTGCAGACGATAAGTACAATCGTTTCAGAGAGAAGAGCGGCCAATGTGACGATCTGGCTTTAAGTCGATTCGATAACAAATGACGAAAACGGACGGATTTCTCAGGTTTTTACTACATATGAACACTTTTCACATTCTCCCGTGCAACTCGGCTGCTAGTCCTCCTTTCATGCAGAATCTTAAGGTAACAGCTCATGTCCAAGGCACCAAAGCCAGCTAAAAGGTCAATATTCAATACCTAAAACTTGAATTGTACTACTTCTTACTGGCTATTACATCAACTTAGAAGCTACATCTGTGTTCTACTGTGGTGCTTTTAGTGTCTCAGCATACCGCAGTACGCGACATAGCTTTGCAGACGATAAGTACAACCGTTTCAGAGAGAAGAGCGGCCAATGTGACGATCTGGCTTAACATCGATTCAATAACAAATGACGAAAACGGACGGATTTCTCTGGTTTTTACTACATATGAACACTTTTCACATTCTCCCGTGCAACTCGGCTGCTAGTCCTCCTTTCATGCAGAATCTTAAGGTCCTAGCTCATGTCCAAGGCACCAAAGCCAGCTAAAAAGTCAATAACCGATACATAAAACTTGAATTGGACTACTTCTTACTGGCTATTACATCAACTTAGAAGCTTCATCTGTGTTCTATTATGGTGCTTTTCCTGTTTCCGCCTACGGCAACACGCGACATAGCTTTGCAGACGATAAGTACAACCGTTTCAGAGAGAAGATCGGCCAATGTGACGATCTGGCTTTTAAGTCGATTCGATAACAAATGACGAAAACGGACGGATTTCTCAGGTTTTTACTACATATGAACACTTTTCACATTCTCCCGTGCAACTCGGCTGCTAGTCCTCCTTTCATGCAGTATATTAAGGTAATAGCTCATGTCCAAGGCACCAAAGCCAGCTAAAAAGTCAATAATCGATACCTAAAACTTGAATTGTACTACTTCTTACTGGCTATTACATCAACTTAGAAGCTTGATCTATGTTCTACTATGGTGATTTTAGTGTCTCCGCATACCGCAGCACGCGACATAGCTTTGCAGACGATAAGTACAACCGTTTCAGAGAGAAGGGCGGCCAATGTGACGATCTGGCTTTAAGTCGATTCGATAACAAATGACGAAAACGGACGGATTTCTCAGGTTTTTACTACATATGAACACTTTTCACATTCTCCCGTGCAACTCGGCTGCGAAGTTCAGAAGAACGCGAAATCCTGAAGATGGGCTAAAATTTACAGACGCGTGAAATTTGGCACGTACTTCGATGCGAGATGCCTTTAATAGGTTCCACAACGAAACATTGTCTCGAAATTTGGTAGAAAATCCGAAGAAATTCTGGTCGTATGTAAAGTACACAAGCGGCAAGATGCAGTCAATACCTTCGCTGCGCAGTGCCGATGGTACTGTTATCGACGACTGTGCCGCTAAAGCGGAGTTATTGAACGCAGTTTTCCGAAATTCCTTCACCAGGGAAGACGAATGGAATATTCCAGAATTTGAAACACGAACATCTGCTAGCATGAGTTTCTTAGAAGTATATACCTTAGGGGTTGCGAAGCAACTCAAATCGCTTGATACGGGCAAGTCTTCAGGTCCAGATTGTATACCGATTAGGTTCCTTTCAGATTACGCTGATACTATAGCTCCCTACTTAGCACTCATATACAACCGCTCGCTCACCGATAGATCTGTACCTACAGATTGGAAAATTGCGCAGGTCGCACCAGTGTTCAAGAAGGGTAGTAGGAGTAATCCATTTAACTACAGACCTATATCATTGACGTCGGTTTGCAGTAGGGTTTTGGAGCATATACTGTATTCAAACATTATGAATCACCTCGAAGGGAACGATCTATTGACACGTAATCAGCATGGCTTCAGAAAACATCGCTCTTGTGCAACGCAGCTAGCTCTTTATTCGCACGAAGTAATGGCCGCTATCGACAGGGGATCTCAAGTTGATTCCGTATTTCTAGATTTCCGGAAAGCTTTTGACACCGTTCCTCACAAGCGACTTCTAATCAAGCTGCGGAGCTATGGGGTATCGTCTCAGTTGTGCGACTGGATTCGTGATTTCCTGTCAGGAAGGTCGCAGTTCGTTGTAATAGACGGAAAATCATCGAGTAAAACTGAAGTGATATCAGGTGTTCCCCAGGGAAGCGTCCTGGGACCTCTACTGTTTCTGATCTATATAAATGACCTGGGTGACAATCTGAGAAGTTCTCTTAGGTTGTTCGCAGATTATGCTGTAATTTACCGTCTAGTAAGGTCATCCGAAGACCAGTATCAGCTGCAAAGCGATTTAGAAAAGATTGCTGTATGGTGTGTCAGGTGGCAGTTGACGCTAAATAACGAAAAGTGTGAGATGATCCACATGAGTTCGAAAAGAAATCCGTTGGAATTCGATTACTCGATAAATAGTACAATTCTCAAGGCTGTCAATTCAACTAAGTACCTGGGTGTTAAAATTACGAACAACTTCAGTTGGAAGGACCACATAGATAATATTGTCGGGAAGGCGAGCCAAAGGTTGCGTTTCATTGGCAGGACACTTAGAAGATGCAACAAGTCCACTAAAGAGACAGCTTACACTACACTCGTTCGTCTTCTGTTAGAATATTGCTGCGCGGTGTGGGATCCTTACCAGGTGGGATAGACGGAGGACATCGAGAGGGTGCAAAGAAGGGCAGCTCGTTTTGTATTATCGCGTTATAGGGGAGAGAGTGTGGCAGATATGATACACGAGTTGGGATGGAAGTCATTACAGCATAGACGTTTTTCGTCGCGGCGAGAGCTATTTACGAAATTTCAGTCACCAACTTTCTCTTCCGAATGCGAAAATATTTTGTTGAGCCCAACCTACATAGGTAGGAATGATCATCAAAATAAAATAAGAGGAATCAGAGCTCGAACAGAAAGGTTTAGGTGTTCGTTTTTCCCGCTCGCTGTTCGGGAGTGGAATAGTAGAGAGATAGTATGATTGTGGTTCGATGAACCCTCTGCCAAGCACTTAAATTTGAATTGCAGAGTAGTCATGTAGATGTAGATGTAGATGTAGTCCTCCTTTCATGCAGAATCTTAAGGTCCTAGCTCATGTCCAAGGCACCAAAGCCAGCTAAAAAGTCAATAATCGATACCCAAAACGCGAATTGTACTACTTCTTACTGGATATTACATCAACTTAGAAGCTACATCTGTGTTCTACTGTGGTGCTTTTAGTGTCTCCGAATACCGCAGTACGCGACATAGCTTTGCAGACGATAAGTACAACCGTTTCAGAGAGAAGAGCGGCCAATGTGACGATCTGGCTTTACATCGATTCAATAACAAATGACGAAAACGGATGGATGTCTCAGGTTTTTACTACATATGAACACTTTTCACATTCTCCCGTGCAACTGGGCTGCTAGTCCTCCTTTTATGCAGAATCTTAAAGTCCTAGCTCATGTCCAAGGCACCAAAGCCATCTAAAAAGTCAATAATCGATACCTAAAACTTGAATTGGACTACTTCTTACTGGCTATCACATCAACTTTGAAGCTTCATCTGTGTTCTATTATGGTGCTTTTCACGTTTCCGCCTACGGCAACACGCGACATAGCTTTGCAGACGATAAGTACAACCGTTTCAGAGAGAAGAGCGGCCAATGTGACGATCTGGCTTTAAGTCGATTCGATAACAAATGACGAAAACGGACGGATTTCTCAGGATTGTACTACATATGAACACTTTTCACATTCTCCCATGCAGCTCGGCTGCTAGTCCTCCTTTCATGCAGAATCTTAAGGTCCTAGCTCATGTCCAAGGCACCAAAGCCATCTAAAAAGTCAATAACCGATACCTAAAACTTGAATTGTACTTCTTCTTACTGGTTATTACATCATCTTAGAAGCTTCATCTGTATTCTACTATTGTGCTTTTAGTGTCTCAGCATATCGCAGCACGCGACATAGCTTTGCAGACGATAAGTACAATCGTTTCAGAGAGAAGAGCGGCCAATGTGACGATCTGGCTTTAAGTCGATTCGATAACAAATGACGAAAACGGACGGATTTCTCAGGTTTTTACTACATATGAACACTTTTCACATTCTCCCGTGCAACTCGGCTGCTAGTCCTCCTTTCATGCAGAATCTTAAGGTAACAGCTCATGTCCAAGGCACCAAAGCCAGCTAAAAGGTCAATATTCAATACCTAAAACTTGAATTGTACTACTTCTTACTGGCTATTACATCAACTTAGAAGCTACATCTGTGTTCTACTGTGGTGCTTTTAGTGTCTCAGCATACCGCAGTACGCGACATAGCTTTGCAGACGATAAGTACAACCGTTTCAGAGAGAAGAGCGGCCAATGTGACGATCTGGCTTAACATCGATTCAATAACAAATGACGAAAACGGACGGATTTCTCTGGTTTTTACTACATATGAACACTTTTCACATTCTCCCGTGCAACTCGGCTGCTAGTCCTCCTTTCATGCAGAATCTTAAGGTCCTAGCTCATGTCCAAGGCACCAAAGCCAGCTAAAAAGTCAATAACCGATACATAAAACTTGAATTGGACTACTTCTTACTGGCTATTACATCAACTTAGAAGCTTCATCTGTGTTCTATTATGGTGCTTTTCCTGTTTCCGCCTACGGCAACACGCGACATAGCTTTGCAGACGATAAGTACAACCGTTTCAGAGAGAAGATCGGCCAATGTGACGATCTGGCTTTTAAGTCGATTCGATAACAAATGACGAAAACGGACGGATTTCTCAGGTTTTTACTACATATGAACACTTTTCACATTCTCCCGTGCAACTCGGCTGCTAGTCCTCCTTTCATGCAGTATATTAAGGTAATAGCTCATGTCCAAGGCACCAAAGCCAGCTAAAAAGTCAATAATCGATACCTAAAACTTGAATTGTACTACTTCTTACTGGCTATTACATCAACTTAGAAGCTTGATCTATGTTCTACTATGGTGATTTTAGTGTCTCCGCATACCGCAGCACGCGACATAGCTTTGCAGACGATAAGTACAACCGTTTCAGAGAGAAGGGCGGCCAATGTGACGATCTGGCTTTAAGTCGATTCGATAACAAATGACGAAAACGGACGGATTTCTCAGGTTTTTACTACATATGAACACTTTTCACATTCTCCCGTGCAACTCGGCTGCGAAGTTCAGAAGAACGCGAAATCCTGAAGATGGGCTAAAATTTACAGACGCGTGAAATTTGGCACGTACTTCGATGCGAGATGCCTTTAATAGGTTCCACAACGAAACATTGTCTCGAAATTTGGTAGAAAATCCGAAGAAATTCTGGTCGTATGTAAAGTACACAAGCGGCAAGATGCAGTCAATACCTTCGCTGCGCAGTGCCGATGGTACTGTTATCGACGACTGTGCCGCTAAAGCGGAGTTATTGAACGCAGTTTTCCGAAATTCCTTCACCAGGGAAGACGAATGGAATATTCCAGAATTTGAAACACGAACATCTGCTAGCATGAGTTTCTTAGAAGTATATACCTTAGGGGTTGCGAAGCAACTCAAATCGCTTGATACGGGCAAGTCTTCAGGTCCAGATTGTATACCGATTAGGTTCCTTTCAGATTACGCTGATACTATAGCTCCCTACTTAGCACTCATATACAACCGCTCGCTCACCGATAGATCTGTACCTACAGATTGGAAAATTGCGCAGGTCGCACCAGTGTTCAAGAAGGGTAGTAGGAGTAATCCATTTAACTACAGACCTATATCATTGACGTCGGTTTGCAGTAGGGTTTTGGAGCATATACTGTATTCAAACATTATGAATCACCTCGAAGGGAACGATCTATTGACACGTAATCAGCATGGCTTCAGAAAACATCGCTCTTGTGCAACGCAGCTAGCTCTTTATTCGCACGAAGTAATGGCCGCTATCGACAGGGGATCTCAAGTTGATTCCGTATTTCTAGATTTCCGGAAAGCTTTTGACACCGTTCCTCACAAGCGACTTCTAATCAAGCTGCGGAGCTATGGGGTATCGTCTCAGTTGTGCGACTGGATTCGTGATTTCCTGTCAGGAAGGTCGCAGTTCGTTGTAATAGACGGAAAATCATCGAGTAAAACTGAAGTGATATCAGGTGTTCCCCAGGGAAGCGTCCTGGGACCTCTACTGTTTCTGATCTATATAAATGACCTGGGTGACAATCTGAGAAGTTCTCTTAGGTTGTTCGCAGATTATGCTGTAATTTACCGTCTAGTAAGGTCATCCGAAGACCAGTATCAGCTGCAAAGCGATTTAGAAAAGATTGCTGTATGGTGTGTCAGGTGGCAGTTGACGCTAAATAACGAAAAGTGTGAGATGATCCACATGAGTTCGAAAAGAAATCCGTTGGAATTCGATTACTCGATAAATAGTACAATTCTCAAGGCTGTCAATTCAACTAAGTACCTGGGTGTTAAAATTACGAACAACTTCAGTTGGAAGGACCACATAGATAATATTGTCGGGAAGGCGAGCCAAAGGTTGCGTTTCATTGGCAGGACACTTAGAAGATGCAACAAGTCCACTAAAGAGACAGCTTACACTACACTCGTTCGTCTTCTGTTAGAATATTGCTGCGCGGTGTGGGATCCTTACCAGGTGGGATAGACGGAGGACATCGAGAGGGTGCAAAGAAGGGCAGCTCGTTTTGTATTATCGCGTTATAGGGGAGAGAGTGTGGCAGATATGATACACGAGTTGGGATGGAAGTCATTACAGCATAGACGTTTTTCGTCGCGGCGAGAGCTATTTACGAAATTTCAGTCACCAACTTTCTCTTCCGAATGCGAAAATATTTTGTTGAGCCCAACCTACATAGGTAGGAATGATCATCAAAATAAAATAAGAGGAATCAGAGCTCGAACAGAAAGGTTTAGGTGTTCGTTTTTCCCGCTCGCTGTTCGGGAGTGGAATAGTAGAGAGATAGTATGATTGTGGTTCGATGAACCCTCTGCCAAGCACTTAAATTTGAATTGCAGAGTAGTCATGTAGATGTAGATGTAGATGTAGTCCTCCTTTCATGCAGAATCTTAAGGTCCTAGCTCATGTCCAAGGCACCAAAGCCAGCTAAAAAGTCAATAATCAATACCTAAAACTTGAATTGTACTGCTTCTTACTGGCTATTACATCAACTTGGAAGCTTCATCTGTGTTCTACTACGGTGCTTTTAGTTTCTCCGCATACCGCAGCACGCGACATAGTTTTGCAGACGATAAGTACAACCGTTTCAGAGAGAAGAGCGGCCAATGTGACGATCTGGCTTTAAGTCGATTCGATAACAAATGACGAAAACGGACGGATTTCTCAGGTTTTTACTACATATGAACACTTTTCACATTCTCTCGTGCAACTCGGCTGCTAGTCCTCCTTTCATGCAGAATCTTAAGGTAACAACTCATGTCCAAGGCACCAAAGCCAGCTAAAAAGTCAATAATCGATACCTAAAACTTGAATTGTACTACTTCTTACTGGATATTACATCAACTTAGAAGCTACATCTGTGTTCTACTGTGGTGCTTTTAGTGTCTCCGAATACGGCAGTACGCGACATAGCTTTGCAGACGATAAGTACAACCGTTTCAGAGAGAAGAGCGGCCAATGTGACGATCTGGCTTTACATCGATTCAATAACAAATGACGAAAACAGACGGATGTCTCAGGTTTTTACTACATATGAACACTTTTCACATTCTCCCGTGCAACTCGGCTGCTAGTCCTCCTTTCATGCAGAATCTTAAGGTCCTAGCTCATGTCCAAGGCACCAAAGCCAGCTAAAAGGTCAATATTCAATACCTATAACTTGAATTGTACTACCTCTTACTGGCTATTACATCAACTTAGAAGCATCATCTGTGTTCTACTATGGTGCTTGTAGTGTCTCAGCATATCGCAGCACGCGACAGAGCTTTGCAGACGATAAGTACAACCGTTTCAGAGAGAAGAGCGGCCAATGTGACGATCTGGCTTTAAGTCGATGCGATAACAAATGACGAAAACGGACGGATTTCTTAGGTTTTTACTACATATGAACACTTTTCACATTCTCCCGTGCAACTCGGCTGCTAGTCCTCCTTTCATGCAGAATCTTAAGGTCCTAGCTCATGTCCAAGGCACCAAAGCCAGTTAAAAGTCAATAATCGATACCTAAAACTTGAATTGGACTACTTCTTATTGGCTATTACATCAACTTAGAAGCTTCATCTGTGTTCTATTATGGTGCTTTTCCTGTTTCCGCCTACGGCAACACGCGACATAGCTTTGCAGACGATAAGTACAACCATTTCAGAGAGAAGATCGGCCAATGTGACGATCTGGCTTTAAGTCGATTCGATAACAAATGACGAAAACGGACGGATTTCTCTGGTTTTTACTACATATGAACACTTTTCACATTCTCCCGTGCAACTCGGCTGCTAGTCCTCCTTTCATGCAGAATCTGAAGGTCCTAGCTCATGTCCAAGCACCAAAGCCAGCTAAAACGTCAATAACCGATACATAAAACTTGAATTGGACTACTTCTTACTGGCTATTACATCAACTTAGAAGCTTCATCTGTGTTCTATTATGGTGCTTTTCCTGTTTCCGCCTACGGCAACACGCGACATAGCTTTGCAGACGATAAGTACAACCGTTTCAGAGAGAAGATCGGCCAATGTGACGATCTGGCTTTTAAGTCGATTCGATAACAAATGACGAAAACGGACGGATTTCTCAGGTTTTTACTACATATGAACACTTCACATTCTCCTGTGCAACTCGGCTGCTAGTCCTCCTTTCATGCAGAATCTTAAGGTCCTAGCTCATGTCCAAGGCACCAAAGCCCGCTAAAAAGTCAATAATCAATACCTAAAACTTGAATTGTACTGCTTCTTACTGGCTATTACATCAACTTAGAAGCTTCATCTGTGTTCTACTACGGTGCTTTTAGTTTCTCCGCATGCCGCAGCACGCGACATAGTTTTGCAGACGATAAGTACAACCGTTTCAGAGAGAAGAGCGGCCAATGTGACGATCTGGCTTTAGGTCGATTCGATAACAAATGACGAAAACGGACGGATTTCTCAGGTTTTTACTACATATGAACACTTTTCACATTCTCCCGTGCAACTCGGCTGCTAGTCCTCCTTTCATGCAGAATCTTAAGGTCCTAGCTCATGTCCAAGGCACCAAAGCCAGCTAAAAAGTCAATAATCAATACCTAAAACTTGAATTGTACTACTTCTTACTGGCTAATACATCAACTTAGAAGCTTAATCTGTGTTCTACTACGGTGCTTTTAGTTTCTCCGCATACCGCAGCACGCGACATAGTTTTGCAGACGATAAGTACAACCGTTTCAGAGAGAAGAGCGGCCAATGTGACGATGTGGCTTTAAGTCGATTCGATAACAAATGACGAAAACGGACGGACGTCTCAGGTTTTTACTACATATGAACACTGTTCACATTCTCCCGTGCAACTCGGCTGCTAGTCCTCCTTTTATGCAACATCTTAAGGTCCCAGCTCATGTCCAAGGCACCAAAGCCAGCTAAAAACTCAATAATCAATACCTAAAACTTGAATTGTACTAATTCTTACTGGGTATTACATCAACTTACAAGCTTCATCTGTGTTCTACTATGGTGCTTTCAGTGTCTCCGCATACCGCAGCACGCGACATAGCTTTGCAGACGATAAGTACAAGCGTTTCAGAGAGAAGAGCGGCCAATGTGACGATCTGGCTTTAAGTCGATTCGATAACCAATGACGAAAACAGACGTATTTCTCAGGTTTTTACTACAATGGAACAATTTTCACATTCTCCCGTGCAACTCGGCTGCTAGTCCTCCTTTCATGCAGAATCTTAAGGTCCTAGCTCATGTCCAAGGCACCAAAGCCAGCTAAAAAGTCAATAATCGATACCTAAAACTTGAATTGTACTACATCTTACTGGCTATTACATTAACGTAGAAGCTTCATCTGTGTTCTACTATGGTGCTTTTAGTGTCTCCGCATACCGCAGAACGCGACATAGCTTTGTAGACGATAAGTACAACCGTTTCAGAGAGAAGAGCGGCCAATGTGACGATCTGGCTTTAAGTCAATTCGATAACAAATGATGAAAACGGACGGATTTCTCAGGTTTTTATTACATATGAACACTTTTCACATTCTCCCGTGCAACTCGGCTGCTAGTCCTCCTTTCATGCAGAATCTTAAGGTCCTAGCTCATGTCCAAGGCACCAAAGCCAGCTAAAAAGTCAATAATCGATAACCAAAACTTGAATTGGATTACTTCTTATTGGCTATTACATCAACTTAGATGCTTCATCTGTTGCTACTATGGTGATTTTAGTGTCTCCGCATACCACAGCTCGCGACATAGCTTTGCAGACGATAAGTACAACCGTTTCAGAGAGAAGAGCGGCCAATGTGACGATCTGGCTTTAAGTCTATTCGATAACAAATGACGAAAACGGACGGATTTCTCAGGTTTTTACTACATATGAACACTTTTCACAGTCTGCCGTGCAACTCGGCTGCTAATCCTCCTTTCATGCAGAATCTTAAGGTCCTAGCTCATGGTCAAGGCACCAAAGCCCGCTAAAAAGTCAATAACCGATACCTAAAACTTGAATTGTACTACTTCTTACTGGCTATTACATCATTTTAAAAGCTTCATCTGTGTTCTACTATGTTGCTTTTAGTGTCTCCGAATACCGCAGTACGCGACATAGCTTTGCAGACGATAAGTACAACCGTTTCAGAGAGAAGAGCGGCCAATGTGACGATCTGGCTTTAAGTCGATTCGATAACAAATGACGAAAACGGACGGATTTCTCAGGTTTTTACTACATATGAACACTTTTCACATTCTCCCGTGCAACTCGGCTGCTAGTCCTCCTTTCATGCAGAATCTTAAGGTAACAGCTCATGTCCAAGGCACCAAAGCCAGCTAAAAAGTCAATAATCAATACCTAAAACTTGAAATGTACTGCTTCTTACTGGCTATTACATCAACTTAGAAGCTTCATCTGTGTTCTACTACGTTGCTTTTAGTTTCTCCGCATACCGCAGCACGCGACATAGTTTTGCAGACGATAAGTACAACCGTTTCAGAGAGAAGAGCGGCCAATGTGACGATCTGGCTTTAAGTCGATTCGATAACAAATGACGAAAACGGACGGAGTTCTCAGGTTTTTACTACATATGAACACTTTTCACAGTCTCCCGTGCAACTTGGCTGCTAGTCCTCCTTTCATGCAGAATCTTACGGTCCTAGCTCATGTCCAAGGCACCAAAGCCCGCTAAAAAGTCAATAATCAATACTTAAAACTTGAATTGTACTACTTCTTACTGGCTAATACACCAACTTAGAAGATTCATCTGTGTTCTACTACGGTGCTTTTAGTTTCTCCGCATACCGCAGCACGCGACATAGTTTTGTAGACGATAAGTACAACAGTTTCAGAGAGAAGAGCGGCCAATGTGACGACCTGGCTTTAAGTCGATTCGATAACAAATGACGAAAACGGACGGATGTCTCAGGTTTTTACTACATATGAACACTTTTCACATTCTCCCGTGCTACTCGGCTGCTAGTCCTCCTTTCATGCAGAGTCTTAAGGTCCTAGCTCATGTCCAAGGCACCAAAGCCAGCTAAAAGGTCAATATTCAATACCTAAAACTTGAATTGTACTACTTCTTACTGGCTATTACATCAACTTAGAAGCTTGATCTGTGTTCTACTATGGTGCTTTTAGTGTCGCAGCATACCGCAGCACGCGACATAGCTTTGCAGACGATAAGTACATCCGTTTCAGAGAGAAGATCGGCCAATGTGACGATCTGGCTTTAAGTCGATTCGATAACAAATGACGAAAACGGACGGATTTCTCAGGTTTTTACTACATATGAACACTTTTCACATTCTCCCGTGCAACTCGGCTGCTAGTCCTCCTTTCATGCAGAGTCGTAAGGTCCTAGCTCATATCCAAGGCACCAAAGCCAGCTAAAAAGTCAATAATCGATACATAAAACTTGAATTGGACTACTTCTTACTGGCTATTACATCAACTTAGAAGCTTCATCTGTGTTCTACTATGGTGCTTTTAGTGTCTCCACATACCGCAGCACGCGACATAGCTTTGCAGACGATAAGTACAAGCGTTTCAGAGAGAAGAGCGGCCAATGTGACGATCTGGCTTTAAGTCGATTCGATAACAAATGACGAAAACGGACGGATTTCTCAGGTTTTTACTACATATGAACACTTTTCACATTCTCCCCTGCAACTCGGCTGCCAGTCCTACTTTCATGCAGAATCGTAAGGTCCTAGCCCATGTCCAAGGCTACAAAGCCAGCTAAAAAGTCAATAATCGATACCTAAAACTTGAAATGGATTACTTCTTACTGGCTATTACATCAACTTAGATGCTTCATCTGTTTCCTACTATGGTGCTTTTAGTGACTCCACATACCGCAGAACGCAACATAGCTTTGAAGACGATAAGTACAACCGTTTCAGAGAGAAGAGCGGCCAATGTGACGATCTGGCTTTAAGTCGATTCGATAACAAATGACGAAAACGGACAGATTTCTAAGGTTTTTACTACATATGAACACTTTTCACATTCTCCCGTGCAACTCGGCTGCTAGTCCTCCTTTCATGCAGTATATTAAGGTAATAGCTCATGTCCAAGGCACCAAAACCAGCTAAAAAGTCAATAATCGATACCTAAAACTTGAATTTTACTACTTCTTACTGGCTATTACATCAACTTAGAAGCTTCATCTGTGTTCTACTGTGGTGCTTTTAGTGTCTCCGCATACCGCAGCACGCGACATAGCTTTGGAGACGATAAGTACAACCGTTTCAGAGAGAAGAGCGGCCAATCTGACGATCTGGCTTTAACTCGATTCGATAACAAATGACGAAAACGGACGGATTTCTCAGGTTTTTACTACATATGAACACTTTTCACATTCTCCCCTGCAACTCGGCTGCCAGTCCTCCTTTCATGCAGAATCGTAAGGTCCTAGCTCATGTCCAAGGCTACAAAGCCAGCTAAAAAGTCAATAATCGATACCTAAAACTTGAAATGGATTACTTCTTACTGGCTATTACATCAACTTAGATGCTTAATCTGTTTCCTACTATGGTGCTTTTAGTGTCTCCACATACCGCAGCACGCAACATAGCTTTGAAGACGATAAGTACAACCGTGTCAGAGAGAAGAGCGGCCAATGTGACGATCTGGCTTTAAGTCGATTCGATAACAAATGACGAAAACGGACGGATTTCTCGGGTTTTTACTACATATGAACACTTTTCACATTCTCCCGTGCAACTCGGCTGCTAGTCCTCCTTTCGTGCAGAATGTTAAGGTCCTAGCTCATGTCCAAGGCACCAAAGCCAGCTAAAAAGTCAATAATCGATACCTAAAACTTGAATTGTACTACTTCTTACCTGCTATTACATGAACTTAGAAGCTTCATCTGTGTTCTACTATGGTGATTTTAGTGTCTCCGCATACCGCAGCACGCGACATAGCGTTGCAGACGATAAGTACAACCGTTTCAGAGAGAAGAGCGGCCAATGTGACGATCTGGCTTTAAGTCGATTCGATAACAAATGACGAAAACGGACGGATTTCTCAGGTTTTTACTACATATGAACACTTTTCACATTCTCCCGTGCCACTCGATTGCTAGTCCTCCTTTCATGCAGAATATTAAGGTCCTAGCTCATGTCCAAGGCACCAAAGCCAGCTAAAAAGTCAAAAATCGATACCTAAAACTTGAATTGTACTACTTCTTACTGGCTATTACATCAACTTAGAAGCTTCATCTGTGTTCTACTATGGTGCTTTTAGTGTCTCCACATACCGCAGCACGCGACATAGCTTTGCAGACGATAAGTACAACCGTTTCAGAGAGAAGAGCGGCCAATGTGACGATCTGGCTTTAAGTCGATTCGATAACAAATGACGAAAACGGACAGATTTCTAAGGTTTTTACTACATATGAACACTTTTCACATTCTCCCGTGCAACTCGGCTGCTAGTCCTCCTTTCATGCAGAATGTTAAGGTCCTAGCTCATGTCCAAGGCACCAAAGCCAGCTAAAAAGTCAATAATCCATACCTAAAACTTGAATTGTACTACTTCTTACTGGCTATTACATCAACTTAGAAGCTTCATCTGTGTTCTACTATGGTGCTTTTAGTGACTCCGCATACCGCAGCACGCGACATAGCTTTGCAGACGATAAGTACAACCGTTTCAGAGAGAAGAGCGGCCAATGTGACGATCTGGCTTTAAGTCGATTCGATAACAAATGACGAAAACGGACGGATTTCTCAGGTTTTTACTACATATGAACACTTTTCACATTCTCCCATGCAACTCGGCTGCTAGTCCTCCTTTCATGCAGAATCTTAAGGTCCTAGCTCATGTCCAAGGTACCAAAGCCAGCTAAAAAGTCAATAATCGATACCTAAAACTTGAATTGTACTACTTCTGACTGGCTATTACATCAACTTAGAAGCTTCATCTGTGTTCTACTACGGTGCTTTTAGTGTCTCAGCATACCGCAGCACGCGACATAGCTTTGCAAACGACAAGTACAACCGTTTCAGAGAGAAGAGCGGCCAATGTGACGATCTGGCTTTAAGTCGATTCGATAACAAATGACGAAAACGGACGGATTTCTCGGGTTTTTACTACATATGAACACTTTTCACATTCTCCCATGCAAATCGGCTGCTAGTCCTCCTTTCATGAAGAATGTTAAGGTCCTAGCTCATGTCCAAGGTACCAAAGCCAGCTAAAAAGTCAATAATCGATACCTAAAACTTGAATTGTACTACTTCTTACTTGCTATTACATCAACTTAGAAGCTTGATCTGTGTTCTACTATGGTGATTTTAGTGTCTCCGCATACCGCAGCGCGCGACACAGCTTTGCAGACGATAAGTACAAGCGTTTCAGAGAGAAGAGCGGCCAATGTGACTATCTGGCTTTAAGTCGATTCGATAACAAATGACGAAAACGGACGGATTTCTCGGGTTTTTACTACATATGAACACTTTTCACATTCTCCCATGCAAATCGGCTGCTAGTCCTCCTTTCATGCAGAATGATAAGGTCCTAGCTCATGTCCAAGGCACCAAAGCCAGCTAAAAAGTCAATAATCGATACCTAAAACTTGAATTGGACTACTTCTTACTGGCTATTACATCAACTTAGAAGCTTCATCTGTGTTCTACTACGGTGCTTTTCCTGTTTCCGCCTACGGCAACACGCGACATAGCTTTGCAGACGATAAGTACAACCGTTTCCGAGAGCAGAGCGGGCAATGTGACGATCTGGCTTCAAGTCGATTCGATAACAAATGACGAAAACGGACGGATTTCTCAGGTTTTTACTACATATGAACGCTTTTCACATTCTCCCCTGCAACTCGGCTGCCAGTCCTCCTTTCATGCAGAATCGTAAGGTCCTAGCTCATGTCCAAGGCACCAAAGCCAGCTAAAAAGTCAACAATCGATACCTAAAACTTGAAATGGACTACCTCTTACTGGCTATTACATCAACTTAGAAGCTTCATCTGTGTTCTACTATGATGCTTTTCCTGTTTCCGCCTACGGCAACACGCGACACAGCTTTGCAGTCGATAAGTACAAGCGTTTCCGAGAGCAGAACGGCCAATGTGACGATCTGGCTTTAAGTCGATTCGATAACAAATGACGAAAACGGACGGATTTCTCTGGTTTTTACTACATATGAACATTTTTCACATTCTCCCCTGCAACTCGGCTGCTAGTCCTCCTTTCATGCAGTATATTAAGGTAATAGCTCATGTCCAAGGCACCAAAGCCAGCTAAAAAGTCAGTAATCGATACCTAAAACTTGAATTGTACTACTTCTTACTGGCTATTACATCAACTTAGAAGCTTGATCTATGTTCTACTATGGTGATGTTAGTGTCTCCGCATACCGCAGCACGCGACATAGCTTTGCAGACGATAAGTACAACCGTTTCAGAGAGAAGGGCGGCCAATGTGACGATCTGGCTTTAAGTCGATTCGATAACAAATGACCAAAACGGACGGATTTCTCAGGTTTTTACTACATATAAACACTTTTCACATTCTCCCCTGCAACTCGGCTGCTAGTCCTCCTTTCATGCAGAATCTTAAGGTACTAGCTCATGTCCAAGGCACCAAAGCCAGCTAAAAAGTCAATAATCGATACCTAAAACTTGAATTGTACTACGTCTTACTGGCTATTACATCAACTTAGAAGCTTGAACTGTGTTCTACTATGGTGAGTGCAGTGTCTCCGGATACCGCAGCACGCGACATAGCTTTGCAGACGATAAGTACAAGCGTTTCGGAGAGAAGAGCGGCCAATGTGACGAACTGGCTTTAAGTCGATTCGATAACAAATGACGGAAATGGACGGATTTCTAAGGTTTTTACTACGTATGAACACTTTTCACATTCTCCCCTGCAACTCGGCTGCTAGTCCTCCTATCATGCAGAATGTTAAGGTCATAGCTCATGTCCAAGGCAACAAAGCCAGCTAAAATGTCAATAATCGATACCTAAAACTTGAATTGTACTACTTCTTACTGGCTATTACATCAACTTAGAAGCTTCATCTGTGTTCTACTATGGTGCTTTTAGTGTCTCCACATACCGCAGCACGCGACATAGCTTTGCAGACGATAAGTACAACCGTTTCAGAGAGAAGAGCGGCCAATGTGACGATCTGGCTTTAAGTCGATTCGATAACAAATGACGAAAACGGACGGATGTCTCAGGTTTTTACTACATATGAACACTTTTCACATTCTCCCGTGCAACGCGGCAGCTAGTCCTCCTTTCATGCAGAATGATAAGGTCCTAGCTCATGTCCAAGGCACCAAAGCCAGCTAAAAAGTCAATAATCGATACCTAAAACTTGAATTGGACTACTTCTTACTGGCTATTACATCAACTTAGAAGCTTCATCTGTGTTCTACTACGGTGCTTTTCCTGTTTCCGCCTACGGCAACACGCGACATAGCTTTGCAGACGATAAGTACAACCGTTTCCGAGAGCAGAGCGGGCAATGTGACGATCTGGCTTTAAGTCGATTCGATAACAAATGACGAAAACGGACGGATTTCTCAGGTTTTTACTACATATGAACGCTTTTCACATTCTCCCCTGCAACTCGGCTGCCAGTCCTCCTTTCATGCAGAATCGTAAGGTCCTAGCTCATGTCCAAGGCACCAAAGCCAGCTAAAAAGTCAACAATCGATACCTAAAACTTGAAATGGACTACCTCTTACTGGCTATTACATCAACTTAGAAGCTTCATCTGTGTTCTACTATGATGCTTTTCCTGTTTCCGCCTACGGCAACACGCGACACAGCTTTGCAGTCGATAAGTACAAGCGTTTCCGAGAGCAGAACGGCCAATGTGACGATCTGGCTTTAAGTCGATTCGATAACAAATGACGAAAACGGACGGATTTCTCTGGTTTTTACTACATATGAACATTTTTCACATTCTCCCCTGCAACTCGGCTGCTAGTCCTCCTTTCATGCAGTATATTAAGGTAATAGCTCATGTCCAAGGCACCAAAGCCAGCTAAAAAGTCAATAATCGATACCTAAAACTTGAATTGTACTACTTCTTACTGGCTATTACATCAAATTAGAAGCTTCATCTGTGTTCTACTATGGTGCTTTTCCTGTTTCCGCCTACGGCAACACGCGACACAGCTTTGCAGACGATAAGTACAACCGTTTCCGAGAGCAGAGCGGCCAATGTGACGATCTGGCTTTAAGTCGATTCGATAACAAATGACGAAAACGGACGGATTTCTCAGGTTTTTACTACATCTGAACACTTTTCACATTCTCCCCTGCAACTCGGCTGCTAGTCCTCCTTTCATGCTAAATCTTAAGGTCTTAGCTCATGTCCAAGGCACCAAAGCCAGCTAAAAAGTCAATAATCGATACCTAAAACTTGAATTGTACTACTTCTTACTGGCTATTACATCAACTTAGAAGCTTGAACTGTGTTCTACTATGGTGAGTGCAGTGTCTCCGGATACCGCAGCACGTGACATAGCTTTGCAGACGATAAGTACAAGCGTTTCGGAGAGAAGAGCGGCCAATGTGACGATCTGGCTTTAAGTCGATTCGATAACAAATGACGAAAACGGACGGATGTCTCAGGTTTTTACTACATATGAACACTTTTCACATTCTCCCGTGCAACGCGGCAGCTAGTCCTCCTTTCATGCAGAATGATAAGGTCCTAGCTCATGTCCAAGGCACCAAAGCCAGCTAAAAAGTCAATAATCGATACCTAAAACTTGAATTGGACTACTTCTTACTGGCTATTACATCAACTTAGAAGCTTCATCTGTGTTCTACTACGGTGCTTTTCCTGTTTCCGCCTACGGCAACACGCGACATAGCTTTGCAGACGATAAGTACAACCGTTTCCGAGAGCAGAGCGGGCAATGTGACGATCTGGCTTTAAGTCGATTCGATAACAAATGACGAAAACGGACGGATTTCTCAGGTTTTTACTACATATGAACGCTTTTCACATTCTCCCCTGCAACTCGGCTGCCAGTCCTCCTTTCATGCAGAATCGTAAGGTCCTAGCTCATGTCCAAGGCACCAAAGCCAGCTAAAAAGTCAACAATCGATACCTAAAACTTGAAATGGACTACCTCTTACTGGCTATTACATCAACTTAGAAGCTTCATCTGTGTTCTACTATGATGCTTTTCCTGTTTCCGCCTACGGCAACACGCGACACAGCTTTGCAGTCGATAAGTACAAGCGTTTCCGAGAGCAGAACGGCCAATGTGACGATCTGGCTTTAAGTCGATTCGATAACAAATGACGAAAACGGACGGATTTCTCTGGTTTTTACTACATATGAACATTTTTCACATTCTCCCCTGCAACTCGGCTGCTAGTCCTCCTTTCATGCAGTATTTTAAGGTAATAGCTCATGTCCAAGGCACCAAAGCCAGCTAAAAAGTCAATAATCGATACCTAAAACTTGAATTGTACTACTTCTTACTGGCTATTACATCAACTTAGAAGCTTGATCTATGTTCTACTATGGTGATTTTAGTGTCTCCGCATACCGCAGCACGCGACATAGCTTTGCAGACGATAAGTACAACCGTTTCAGAGAGAAGGGCGGCCAATGTGACGATCTGGCTTTAAGTCGATTCGATAACAAATGACCAAAACGGACGGATTTCTCATGTTTTTACTACATATAAACACTTTTCACATTCTCCCCTGCAACTCGGCTGCTAGTCCTCCTTTCATGCAGAATCTTAAGGTACTAGCTCATGTCCAAGGCACCAAAGCCAGCTAAAAAGTCAATAATCGATACCTAAAACTTGAATTGGACTACTTCTTACTGGCTATTACATCAAATTAGAAGCTTCATCTGTGTTCTACTATGGTGCTTTTCCTGTTTCCGCCTACGGCAACACGCGACACAGCTTTGCAGACGATAAGTACAACCGTTTCCGAGAGCAGAGCGGTCAATGTGACGATCTGGCTTTAAGTCGATTCGATAACAAATGACGAAAACGGACGGATTTCTCAGGTTTTTACTACATCTGAACACTTTTCACATTCTCCCCTGCAACTCGGCTGCTAGTCCTCCTTTCATGCTAAATCTTAAGGTCTTAGCTCATGTCCAAGGCACCAAAGCCAGCTAAAAAGTCAATAATCGATACCTAAAACTTGAATTGTACTACTTCTTACTGGCTATTACATCAACTTAGAAGCTTGAACTGTGTTCTACTATGGTGAGTGCAGTGTCTCCGGATACCGCAGCACGCGACATAGCTTTGCAGACGATAAGTACAAGCGTTTCGGAGAGAAGAGCGGCCAATGTGACGAACTGGCTTTAAGTCGATTCGATAACAAATGACGAAAATGGACGGATTTCTAAGGTTTTTACTACATATGAACACTTTTCACATTCTCCCCTGCAACTCGGCTGCTAGTCCTCCTATCATGCAGAATGTTAAGGTCATAGCTCATGTCCAAGGCAACAAAGCCAGCTAAAATGTCAATAATCGATACCTAAAACTCGAATTGTACTACTTCTTACTGGCTATTACATCAACTTAGAAGGTTCATCTGTGTTCTACTATGGTGCTTTTAGTGTCTCCACATACCGCAGCACGCGACATAGCTTTGCAGACGATAAGTACAACCGTTTCAGAGAGAAGAGCGGCCAATGTGACGATCTGGCTTTAAGTCGATTCGATAACAAATGACGAAAACGGACAGATTTCTAAGGTTTTTACTACATATGAACACTTTTCACATTGTCCCGTGCAACTCGGCTGCTAGTCCTCCTTTCATGCAGAATGTTAAGGTCCAAGCTCATGTACAAGGCACCAAAGCCAGCTAAAAAGTCAATAATCCATACCTAAAACTTGAATTGTACTACTTCTTACTGGCTATTACATCAACTTAGAAGCTTCATCTGTGTTCTACTATGGTGCTTTTAGTGTCTCCGCATACCGCAGCACGCGACATAGCTTTGCAGACGATAAGTACAACCGTTTCAGAGAGAAGAGCGGCCAATGTGACGATCTGGCTTTAAGTCGATTCGATAACAAATGACGAAAACGGACGGATTTCTCAGGTTTTCACTACATATGAACACTTTTCACATTCTCCCCTGCAACTCGGCTGCTAGTCCTCCTATCATGCAGAATGTTAAGGTCATAGCTCATGTCCAAGGCAACAAATCCAGCTAAAATGTCAATAATCGATACCTAAAACTTGAATTGTACTACTTCTTACTGGCTATTACATCAACTTAGAAGCTTCATCTGTGTTCTACTATGGTGCTTTTAGTGTCTCCACATACCGCAGCACGCGACATAGCTTTGCAGACGATAAGTACAACCGTTTCAGAGAGAAGAGCGGCCAATGTGACGATCTGGCTTTAAGTCGATTCGATAACAAATGACGAAAACGGACGGATGTCTCAGGTTTTTACTACATATGAACACTTTTCACATTCTCCCGTGCAACGCGGCAGCTAGTCCTCCTTTCATGCAGAATGATAAGGTCCTAGCTCATGTCCAAGGCACCAAAGCCAGCTAAAAAGTCAATAATCGATACCTAAAACTTGAATTGGACTACTTCTTACTGGCTATTACATCAACTTAGAAGCTTCATCTGTGTTCTACTACGGTGCTTTTCCTGTTTCCGCCTACGGCAACACGCGACATAGCTTTGCAGACGATAAGTACAACCGTTTCCGAGAGCAGAGCGGGCAATGTGACGATCTGGCTTTAAGTCGATTCGATAACAAATGACGAAAACGGACGGATTTCTCAGGTTTTTACTACATATGAACGCTTTTCACATTCTCCCCTGCAACTCGGCTGCCAGTCCTCCTTTCATGCAGAATCGTAAGGTCCTAGCTCATGTCCAAGGCACCAAAGCCAGCTAAAAAGTCAACAATCGATACCTAAAACTTGAAATGGACTACCTCTTACTGGCTATTACATCAACTTAGAAGCTTCATCTGTGTTCTACTATGATGCTTTTCCTGTTTCCGCCTACGGCAACACGCGACACAGCTTTGCAGTCGATAAGTACAAGCGTTTCCGAGAGCAGAACGGCCAATGTGACGATCTGGCTTTAAGTCGATTCGATAACAAATGACGAAAACGGACGGATTTCTCTGGTTTTTACTACATATGAACATTTTTCACATTCTCCCCTGCAACTCGGCTGCTAGTCCTCCTTTCATGCAGTATTTTAAGGTAATAGCTCATGTCCAAGGCACCAAAGCCAGCTAAAAAGTCAATAATCGATACCTAAAACTTGAATTGTACTACTTCTTACTGGCTATTACATCAACTTAGAAGCTTGATCTATGTTCTACTATGGTGATTTTAGTGTCTCCGCATACCGCAGCACGCGACATAGCTTTGCAGACGATAAGTACAACCGTTTCAGAGAGAAGGGCGGCCAATGTGACGATCTGGCTTTAAGTCGATTCGATAACAAATGACCAAAACGGACGGATTTCTCATGTTTTTACTACATATAAACACTTTTCACATTCTCCCCTGCAACTCGGCTGCTAGTCCTCCTTTCATGCAGAATCTTAAGGTACTAGCTCATGTCCAAGGCACCAAAGCCAGCTAAAAAGTCAATAATCGATACCTAAAACTTGAATTGGACTACTTCTTACTGGCTATTACATCAAATTAGAAGCTTCATCTGTGTTCTACTATGGTGCTTTTCCTGTTTCCGCCTACGGCAACACGCGACACAGCTTTGCAGACGATAAGTACAACCGTTTCCGAGAGCAGAGCGGCCAATGTGACGATCTGGCTTTAAGTCGATTCGATAACAAATGACGAAAACGGACGGATTTCTCAGGTTTTTACTACATCTGAACACTTTTCACATTCTCCCCTGCAACTCGGCTGCTAGTCCTCCTTTCATGCTAAATCTTAAGGTCTTAGCTCATGTCCAAGGCACCAAAGCCAGCTAAAAAGTCAATAATCGATACCTAAAACTTGAATTGTACTACTTCTTACTGGCTATTACATCAACTTAGAAGCTTGAACTGTGTTCTACTATGGTGAGTGCAGTGTCTCCGGATACCGCAGCACGCGACATAGCTTTGCAGACGATAAGTACAAGCGTTTCGGAGAGAAGAGCGGCCAATGTGACGAACTGGCTTTAAGTCGATTCGATAACAAATGACGAAAATGGACGGATTTCTAAGGTTTTTACTACATATGAACACTTTTCACATTCTCCCCTGCAACTCGGCTGCTAGTCCTCCTATCATGCAGAATGTTAAGGTCATAGCTCATGTCCAAGGCAACAAAGCCAGCTAAAATGTCAATAATCGATACCTAAAACTCGAATTGTACTACTTCTTACTGGCTATTACATCAACTTAGAAGGTTCATCTGTGTTCTACTATGGTGCTTTTAGTGTCTCCACATACCGCAGCACGCGACATAGCTTTGCAGACGATAAGTACAACCGTTTCAGAGAGAAGAGCGGCCAATGTGACGATCTGGCTTTAAGTCGATTCGATAACAAATGACGAAAACGGACAGATTTCTAAGGTTTTTACTACATATGAACACTTTTCACATTGTCCCGTGCAACTCGGCTGCTAGTCCTCCTTTCATGCAGAATGTTAAGGTCCAAGCTCATGTACAAGGCACCAAAGCCAGCTAAAAAGTCAATAATCCATACCTAAAACTTGAATTGTACTACTTCTTACTGGCTATTACATCAACTTAGAAGCTTCATCTGTGTTCTACTATGGTGCTTTTAGTGTCTCCGCATACCGCAGCACGCGACATAGCTTTGCAGACGATAAGTACAACCGTTTCAGAGAGAAGAGCGGCCAATGTGACGATCTGGCTTTAAGTCGATTCGATAACAAATGACGAAAACGGACGGATTTCTCAGGTTTTTACTACATATGAACACTTTTCACATTCTCCCATGCAACTCGGCTGCTAGTCCTCCTTTCATGCAGAAATTTAAGGTCCTAGCTCTTGTCCAAGGCACCAAAGCCAGCTAAAAAGTCAATAATCGATACCTAAAACTTGAATTGTACTACTTCTTACTGGCAATTACATCAACTTAGAAGCTTCATCTGTGTTCTACTATGGTGCTTTTAGTGTCTCCACATACCGCAGCACGCGACATAGCTTTGCAGACGATAAGTACAACCGTTTCAGAGAGAAGAGCGGCCAATGTGACGATCTGGCTTTAAGTCGATTCCATAACAAATGACGAAAACGGACTGATTTCTCAGGATTTTACTACATATGAACACTTTTCACATTCTCCCGTGCAACTCGGCTGCTAGTCCTCCTTTCATGCAGAATCTTAAGGTCCTAGCTCATGTCCAAGGCACCAAAGCCAGCTAAAAAGTCAATAATCGATACCTAAAACTTGAATTGGATTACTTCTTACTGGCTATTACATCAACTTAGAAGCTTCATCTGTGTTCTACTATGGTGATTTTAGTGTCTCCGCTTACCGCAGCACGCGACATAGCATTGCAGACGATAAGTACAACCGTTTCAGAGAGAAGAGCGGCCAATGTGACGATCTGGCTTTAAGTCGATTCGATAACAAATGACGAAAACGGACGGATTTCACAGGTTTTTACTACATATTAACACTTTTCACATTCTCCAATGCAACTCGGCTGCCAGTCCACCTTTCATGCAGAATCGTAAGGTCCTAGCTCATGTCCAAGGCACCAAAGCCAGCTAAAAAGTCAATAATCGATAACTTAAACTTGAAATGGTCTACTTCTTACTGGCTATTACATCAACTTAGAAGCTTGAACTGTGTTCTACTATGGTGAGTGCAGTGTCTCCGGATACCGCAGCACGCGATATAGCTTTGCAGACGATAAGTACAAGCATTTCGGAGAGAACAGCGGCCAATGTCACGATCTGGCTTTAAGTCGATTCGATAACAAATGACGAAAATGGACGGATTTCTAAGGTTTTTACTACATATGAACACTTTTCACATTCTCCCGTGCAACTCGGCTGCTAGTCCTCCTATCATGCAGAATGTTAAGGTCATAGCTCATGTCCAAGGCAACAAAGCCAGCTAAAATGTCAATAATCGATACCTAAAACTCGAATTGTACTACTTCTTACTGGCTATTACATCAACTTAGAAGGTTCATCTGTGTTCTACTATGGTGCTTTTAGTGTCTCCACATACCGCAGCACGCGACATAGCTTTGCAGACGATAAGTACAACCGTTTCAGAGAGAAGAGCGGCCAATGTGACGATCTGGCTTTAAGTCAATTCGATAACAAATGACGAAAACGGACAGATTTCTAAGGTTTTTACTACATATGAACACTTTTCACATTGTCCCGTGCAACTCGGCTGCTAGTCCTCCTTTCATGCAGAATGTTAAGGTCCAAGCTCATGTACAAGGCACCAAAGCCAGCTAAAAAGTCAATAATCCATACCTAAAACTTGAATTGTACTACTTCTTACTGGCTATTACATCAACTTAGAAGCTTCATCTGTGTTCTACTATGGTGCTTTTAGTGTCTCCGCATACCGCAGCACGCGACATAGCTTTGCAGACGATAAGTACAACCGTTTCAGAGAGAAGAGCGGCCAATGTGACGATCTGGCTTTAAGTCGATTCGATAACAAATGACGAAAACGGACGGATTTCTCAGGTTTTTACTACATATGAACACTTTTCACATTCTCCCGTGCAACTCGGCTGCTAGTCCTCCTTTCATGCAGAATCTTAAGGTCCTAGCTCATGTCCAAGGCACCAAAGCCAGCTAAAAAGTCAATAATCGATACCTAAAACTTGAATTGGATTACTTCTTACTGGCTATTACATCAACTTAGAAGCTTCATCTGTGTTCTACTATGGTGATTTTAGTGTCTCCGCTTACCGCAGCACGCGACATAGCATTGCAGACGATAAGTACAACCGTTTCAGAGAGAAGAGCGGCCAATGTGACGATCTGGCTTTAAGTCGATTCGATAACAAATGACGAAAACGGACGGATTTCTCAGGTTTTTACTACATATTAACACTTTTCACATTCTCCAATGCAACTCGGCTGCCAGTCCACCTTTCATGCAGAATCGTAAGGTCCTAGCTCATGTCCAAGGCACCAAAGCCAGCTAAAAAGTCAATAATCGATAACTTAAACTTGAAATGGTCTACTTCTTACTGGCTATTACATCAACTTAGAAGCTTGAACTGTGTTCTACTATGGTGAGTGCAGTGTCTCCGGATACCGCAGCACGCGATATAGCTTTGCAGACGATAAGTACAAGCATTTCGGAGAGAACAGCGGCCAATGTCACGATCTGGCTTTAAGTCGATTCGATAACAAATGACGAAAATGGACGGATTTCTAAGGTTTTTACTACATATGAACACTTTTCACATTCTCCCGTGCAACTCGGCTGCTAGTCCTCCTTTCATGCAGAATGTTAAGGTCCTAGCTCATGTCCAAGGCACCAAAGCCAGCTAAAAAGTCAAAAATCGATACCTAAAACATGAATTGTACTACTTCTTACTGGCTATTACATCAACTTAAAAGCTTCATCTGTGTTCTACTATGGTGATTTTAGTGTCTCCGCATACCGCAGCACGCGACATAGCTTTGCAGACGATAAGTACAACTTTTTCAGAGAGGAGAGCGGCCAATGTGACGATCTGGCTATAAGTCGATTAGATAACAAATGACGAAAGTGGACTGATTTCTCAGGTTTTTACTACATATGAACACTTATCACATTCTCCCGTGCAACTCGGCTGCTAGTCCTCCTTTCTTGCAGAATATTAAGGTCCTAGCTCATGTCCAAGGCACCAAAGCCAGCTAAAAATTCAATATTCAATACCTAAAACTTAAATTGCACTACTTCTTACTGGCTATTACATCAACTTAGAAGCTTCATCTGTGTTCTGCTATGGTGCTTTTCCTGTTTCCGCCTACGGCAACACGCGACATAGCTTTGCAGACGATAAGTACAACCGTTTCAGAGAGAAGAGCGGCCAATGTGACGATCTGGCTTTAAGTCGATTCGATAACAAATGACGAAAACGGACGGATTTCTCAGGTTTTTACTACATATGAACACTTTTCACATTCTCCCCTGCATCTCGGCTGCTAGTCCTCCTATCATGCAGAATCTTAAGGTCCTAGCTCCTGTCCAAGGCACCAAAGCCAGCTAAAAAGTCAATAATCGATACCTAAAACTTGAATTGTACTACTTCTTACTGGCTATTACATCAACTTAGAAGCTTGAACTGTGTTCTACTATGGTGAGTGCAGTGTCTCCGGATACCGCAGCACGCAACATAGCTTTGCAGACCATAAGTACAAGCGTTTCGGAGAGGAGAGCGGCCAATGTGACGATCTGGCTTTAAGTCGATTCGATAACAAATGACGAAAATGGACGGATTTCTAAGGTTTTTAGTACATATGAACACTTTTCACATTCTCCCGTGCAACTCGGCTGCTAGTCCTCCTTTCATGCAGAATCTTAAGGTCCTAGCTCATGTCCAGGGCACCAAAGCCAGCTAAAAAGTCAATAATCGATACCTAAAACTTGAATTGTACTACTTCTTACTGGCTATTACGTCAACTTAGAAGCTTCATCTGTGTTCTACTATGCTGCTTTTAGTGTCTCCACATACCGCAGCACGCGACATAGCTTTGCAGACGATAAGTACAAGCGTATCAGAGAGAAGAGCGGCCAATGTGACGATCTGGCTTTAAGTCGATTCGATAACAAATGACGAAAACGGACGGATTTATCTGGTTTTTACTACATATGAACACTTTTCACATTCTCCTGTGCAACTCGGCTGCTAGTCCTCCTTTCATGCTGAATCTTAAGGTACTAGCTCATGTCCATGGCACCAAAGCCAGCTAAAAAGTCAATAATCGATACCTAAAACTTGATTTGGATTACTTCTTACTGGCTATTACATCAACTTAGATGCTTCATCTGTGTTCTACGATGGTAATTTTAGTCTCTCCACATACCGCAGCACGCGACATAGCTTTGCAGACGATAAGTACACCCGTTTCAGTGAGAAGAGCGGCCAATGTGACGATCTGGCTTTAAATCGATTCGATAACAAATGACGAAAACGGACGGATTTCTCAGGTTTTCACTACATATGAACACTTTTCACATTCTCCCGGGCAACTCGGCTGCTAGTCCGCCTTTCATGCACAATCTTAAGGTCCTAGCTCATGTCCAAGGCACCAAAGCCAGCTAAAATGTCAATAATCGATACCTAAAACTTGAATTGTACTACTTCTTACTGGCTATTACATCAGCTTAGAAGGTTCATCTGTGTTCTACTATGGTGCTTTTAGTGTCTATACATACCGCAGTAAGCGACATAGCTTTGCAGACGATAAGTACAACCGTTTCAGAGAGAAGAGCGGCCAATGTGACGATCTGGCTTGAAGTCGATTCGATAACAAATGACGAAAACGGACGGATTTCTCAGGTTTTTACTACATATGAACACTTTTCACATTCTCCCTTGCAACTCGGCTGCTAGTCCTCCTTTCATGCAGAATCTTAGGGTCCTAGCTCATGTCCAAGGTAACAAAGCCAGCTAAAAAGTCAATAATCGATACCTAAAACTTGAATTCTTCTACTTCTTACTGGCTATTACATCAACTTAGAAGCTTAATCTGTGTTCTACTATGGTGCTTTTAGTGTCTCCGCATACCGCAGCACGCGACATAGCTTTGCAGACGATAAGTACAACCGTTTCAGAGAGAAGAGCGGCCAATGTGACGCACTGCTTTAAGTCGATTCGATAATAAATTACGAAAACGGACGGATTTCTCAGGTTTTTACTACATATGAACACTTTTCGCATCCTCCCGTGCCACTCGGCTGCTAGTACTCCTTTAATGCAGAATCGTAAGGTCCTAGCTCATGTCCAAGGCACCAAAGCCAGCAAAAAGTCAATAATCGATACCTAAATCTTGAATTGTACTACTTCTTACTGGCTATTACATCAACTTAGAAGCTTAATCTGTGTTCTACTATGGTGCTTTTAGTGTCTCCGCATACCGCAGCACGCGACATAGCTTTGCAGACGATAAGTACAACCGTTTCAGAGAAAGAGCGGCCAATGTGACGCACTGCTTTAAGTCGATTCGATAATAAATTACGAAAACGGACGGATATCTCAGGTTTTTACTACATATGAACACTTTTCGCATCCTCCCGTGCCACTCGGCTGCTAGTAATCCTTTCATGCACAATCATAAGGTCCTACCTCATGTCCAAGGTACCAAAGCCAGCTAAAAAGTCAATATTCGATACCTAAAACTTGAATTGTACTACTCCTTACTGGCTATTACATCAACTTAAATCCTTCATCTGTGTTCTACTATGGTGCTTTTAGTGTCTCCGCATACCGCAGCACGCGACATAGCTTTGCAGACGATAAGTACAACCGTTTCAGAGAGAAGAACGACCAATGTGACGCACTGCTTTAAGTCGATTCGATAATAAATTACGAAAACGGACGGATTTCTCAGGTTTTTACTACATATGAACACTTTTCGCATCCGTCCGTGCAACTCGGCTGCTAGTCCTCCTTTCATGCAGAATCTTAAGGTCCTAGCCCATGTCCAAGGCACCAAAGCCAGCTAAAAAGTCAATAATCGATACCTACAACTTGAATTGTACTACTTCTCACTGGCTATCACATCAACTTAGAAGCTTCATCTGTGTTCTACTATGGTGCTTTTAGTGTCTCCGCATACTGCAGCATGCGACATAGCTTTGCAGACGATAAGTACAACCGTTTCAGAGAGAAGAGCGGCCAATGTGACGATCTGCTTTAAGTCGATTCGATAACAAATGACGAAAACGGACGGATTTCTCATTTTTTTACTACAGATGAACACTATTCACATTCTCCCATGCATCTCGGCTGCTAGTCCTCCTTTCATGCAGAATCATAAGGTCCTAGCTCATGTCCAAGGCAGAAAAGCCAGCTAAAAAGTCAATAATCGATACCTAAATTGACTACATCTTACTAGCTATTACATCAACTTAGAAGCTTCATCTGTGTTCCACTAGGGTGATTTTAGTGTCTCCGCATACCGCAGCACGCGACATAGTTTTGCAGACGATAAGTACAACCGTTTCAGAGAGAAGAGAGGCCAATGTGACGATCTGGCTTTAAGTCGATTCGATAACAAATGACGAAAATGGACGGATTTATCAGGTTTTTACTACATATGAACACTTGTCACATAGTCCCGTGCAACGCGGCTGCTAGTCCTCCTTTCATGCAGAATCTTAAGGTCCTAGCTCATGTCCAAGGCACCAAAGCCAGCAAAAAAGACAATAATCGATACCTAAATCTTGAATTGTACAACTTCTTACTGGCTATTACATCAACTTTGAAGCTTCATCTGTGTTCTACTATGGTGCTTTTAGTGTCTCCGCATACCGCAGCACGCGACATAGCTTTGCAGACGATAAGTACAACCGTTTCTGAGAGAAGAGGGGCCAATGTGACGATCTGGCTTTAAGTCGATTCGATAACCAATGACGAAAACGGACGGATTTTTTTGGTTTTTACTACATATGAACACTTTTCACATTCTCCCATGCAACTCGGCTGCTAGTCCTCCTTTCATGCAGAATCATAAGGTCCAAGCTCATGTCCAAGGCACAAAAGCGACCTAAAAAGTCAATAATCGATACCTAAATCTTGAATTGTACTACTTCTTACTAGCTATTACATCAACTTAGAAGCTTAATCTGTGTTCTACTATGGTGCTTTTAGCGTCTCCGCATACCGCAGCACGCGACATAGCTTTGCAGACGATAAGTACAACCGTTTCAGAGAGAAGAGCGGCCAATGTGACGCACTGCTTTAAGTCGATTCCATAATAAATTACAAAAACGGACGGATTTCTCAGGTTTTTACTACGTATGAACACTTTTCGCATCCTCCCGTGCAACTCGGCTGCTAGTCCTCCTTTCATGCAGTATCTTAAGGTCCTAGCTCATGTCCAAGGCACCAAAGCCAGCTAAAAAGTCAATATTCGATACCTAAAACTTGAATTGTACTACTCCTTACTGGCTATTACATCAACTTAGAAGCTTCATCTGTGTTCTACTATGGTGCTTTTAGTGTCTCCGCATACTGCAGCATGCGACATAGCTTTGCAGACGATAAGTACAACCGTTTCAGAGAGAAGAGCGGCCAATGTGACGCACTGCTTTAAGTCGATTCGATAATAAATTACGAAAACGGACGGATTTCTCAGGTTTTTACTACATATGAACACTTTTCGCATCCTCCCGTGCAACCCGGCTGCTACTCCTCCTTTCATGCAGAATCTTTAGGTCCTAGCTCATGTCCAAGGCGCCAAAGCCAGCTTAAAAGTCAATATTCGATACCTAAAACTTGAAATGTACTACTCCTTACTGGCTATTACATCAACTTAGAAGCTTCATCTGTGTTCTACTATGGTGCTTTTAGTGTCTCCGCATACCGCAGCACGCGACATAGCTTTGCAGACGATAAGTACAACCGTTTCAGAGAGAAGAGGGGCCAATGTGACGAACTGGCCTCAAGTCGATTAGATAACAAATGACGAAAATGGACGGATTTCTCAGGTTTTTACTACATATGAACACTTTTCACATACTCCCGTGCAATGCGGCTGATAGTCCTCCTTTCATGCAGAATCTTAAGGTCCTAGCTCATGTCCAAGGCACCAAAGCCAGCTAAAAAGTCAATATTCGATACCTAAAACTTGAATTGTACTACTCCTTACTGGCTATTACATCAACTTAGAAGCTTCATCTGTGTTCTACTATGGTGCATTTAGTGTCTCCGCATACCGCACCACGCGACATAGCTTTGCAGACGATAAGTACAACCGTTTCAGAGAGAAGAGGGGCCAATGTGACGATCTGGCTTTAAGTCGATTCCATAACATGTGACGAAAACGGACGGATTTCTCAGGTTTATACTACATATGAACACTTTTTACATTCTCCCGTGCAACTCGGATGCTAGTCCTCCTTTCATGCAGAATCGTAAGGTCCTAGCTCATGTCCAAGGCACCAAAGCCAGCAAAAAAGTCAATAATCGATACCTAAATCTTGAATTGTACTACTTCTTACTGGCTATTACATCAACTTTGAAGCTTCATCTGTATTCTACTATGGTGCTTTTAGTGTCTCCGCATACCGCAGCACGCGACATAGCTTTGCAGACGATAAGTACAACCGTTTCAGATAGAAGAGCGGCCAATGTGACAATCTGGCTTTAAGTCGATTCGATAACACATGACGATAACGGACGCATTTTTCAGGTTTTTACTACATATGAACACTTTTCACATTCTCCCAAGCAACTCGGCTGCTAGTCCTCCTTCCGTGCGGAATCATAAGGTCCTAGCTCATGTCCAAGGCACAAAAGCCAGCTAAAAGGTCAATAATCGATACCTAAAACTTGAATTGTACTACTTCTTACTTGCTATTACATCAACTTAGAAGCTTCATCTGTGTTCTGCTATGGTGCTTTTAGTGTCTCCGCATACCGCAGCACGTGACATAGCTTTGCAGACGATAAGTACAACCGTTTCAGAGAGAAAAGCGGGCAATGTGACGATCTGGCTTCAAGTTGATTCGATAACAAATGACTAAAACGGACGGATTTCTCAGGTTTTTACTACATATGAACACTTTCCACATTCTCCAATGCAACTCGGCTGCTAGTCCTCCTTTCATGCAGAATCTTAAGGCCATAGCTCATGTCCAAGGCGCCAAAGCCAGCTAAAATGTCAATATTCGATACCGAAAACTTGAATTGTACTACTCCTTACTGGCTATTACATCAACTTAGTAGCTTCATCTGTGTTCTACTATGGTGCCTTTAGTGTCTCCGCATACCGCAGCACGCGACATAGCTTTGCAGACGATAAGTACAACCGTTTCAGAGAGAAGAGCGGCCAATGTGACGCACTGCCTTAAGTCGATTCGATAATAAATTACGAAAACAGACGGATTTCTCAGGTTTTTACTACATATGAACACTTTTTACATCCTCCCGTGCAACGCGGCGGCTAGTCCTCCATTCATGCAGAATCTTTAGGTCCTAGCTCATGTCCAAGGCACCAAAGCCAGCTAAAAAGTCAATATTCGATACCTAAAACTTGAATTGTACTACTCCTTACTGGCTATTACATCAACTTAGAAGCTTCATCTGTGTTCTACTATGGTGCATTTAGTGTCTCCGCATACCGCAGCACGCGACATAGCTTTGCAGACGATAAGTACAACCGTTTCAGAGAGAAGAGTGGCCCATGTGACGATCTGGCTTTAAGTCGATTCGATAACAAATGACGAAAACGGACGGATTTCTCAGGTTTTTACTACATATGAACACTTTTTACATCCTCCCGTGCAACGCGGCGGCTAGTCCTCCATTCATGCAGAATCTTTAGGTCCTAGCTCATGTCCAAGGCACCAAAGCCAGCTAAGAAGACAATAATCGATACCTAAAACTTGAATTGTACTACGTCTCACTGGCTATCACATCAACTTAGAAGCTTCATCTGTGTTCTACTATGGTGCTTTTAGTGTCTCCGTATACTGCAGCACGCGACATAGCTTTGCAGACGATAAGTACAACCGTTTCAGAGAGAAGAGGGGCCCATGTGACGATCTGGCTTTAAGTCGATTCGATAACAAATGACGCAAACGGACGGATTTCTCAGATTTTTACTACATATGAACACTTTTTACATTCTCCCGTGCAACTCGGCTGCTAGTCCTCCTTTCATGCAGAATCTTAAGGTCCTAGGTCATGTCCAAGGCACCAAAGCCAGCAAAAAAGTCAATAATCGATACCTAAAACTTTTATTGTACTACTTCTCACTGGCTATCACATCAACTTAGAAGCTTTATCTGCGTTCTACTATGGTGCTTTTAGTGTCTCCGCATACTGCAGCACGCGAAATAGCTTTGCAGACGATAAGTACAACCGTTTCAGAGAGAAAAGCGGGCAATGTGACGATCTGGCTTCAAGTTGATTCGATAACAAATGACTAAAACGGACGGATTTCACAGGTTTTTACTACATATGAACACTTTTCACATACTCCCGTGCAACGCGGCTGATAGTCCACCTTTCATGATGAATCTTAAGGTCCTAGGTCATGTCCAAAACACCAAAGCCAGCTAAAAAGTCAATATTCGATACCTAAAACTTGAATTGTACTACTCCTTACTGGCTATTACATCAACTTAGAAGCTTCATCTGTGTTCTAGTATGGTGCTTTTAGTGTCTCCGCATACCGCAGCACGCGACATAGCTTTGCAGACGATAAGTACAACCGTTTCAGAGAGAAGAGGGGCCAATGTGACGAACTGGCTTTAAGTCGATTCGATAACAAATGACGAAAATGGACGGATTTCTCAGGTTTTTACTACATATGAACACTTTTCACATACTCCCGTGCAACGCGGCTGCTAGTCCTCCTTCCATGCAGAATCTTAAGGTCCTAGCTCATGTCCAAGGCACCTAAGCCAGCTAAAAAGTCAATAATCGATACCTAAAACTTGAATTGTAGTATTTCTCACTGGTTATCACATCAACTTAGAACCTTCATCTGTGTTCTACTATGGTGCTTTTAGTGTCTCCGCATACCGCAGCACGCGACATAGCTTTGCAGACGATAAGTACAACCGTTTCAGAGAGAAGAGCGGCCAATGTGTCAATCTTGCTTAAAGTCGATTCGATAACAAGTGACAAAAGCGGACGGATTTCTCAGGTTTATACTACATATGAACACTTTTTACATTCTCCCGTGCAACTCGGCTGCTAGTCCTCCTTTCATGCAGAATCGTAAGGTCCTAGCTCATGTCCAAGGCACCAAAGCCAGCAAAAAAGTCAATAATCGATACCTAAATCTTGAATTGTATTACTTCTTACTGGCTATTACATCAACTTTGAAGCTTCATCTGTATTCTACTATGGTGCTTTTAGTCTCTCCGCATACCGCAGCACGCGACATAGCTTTGCAGACGATAAGTACAGCCGTTTCAGAGAAAGAGCGGCCAATGTGACAATCTGCTTTAAGTCGATTCGATAACAAATGACGAAAACGGACGGATTTCTCATTTTTTTACTACAGATGAACACTATTCACATTGTCCCATGCATCTCGGCTGCTAGTCCTCCTTTCATGCAGAATCATAAGGTCCTAGCTCATGTCCAAGGCATAAAAGCCAGCTAAAAAGTCAATAATCGATACCTAAAACTTGAATTGTACTACTTCTCACTGGCTATCACATCAACTTAGAAGCTTCATCCGTGTTCTACTATGGTGCTTTTAGTGTCTCCGCATACTGCAGCACGCGACATTGCTTTGCAGACGATAAGTACAACCGTTTCAGAGAGAAGAGAGGCCAATGTGACGATCTGGCTTTAAGTCGATTCGATAACAAATGACGAAAATGGACGGATTTCTCAGGTTTTTACTACATATGAACACTTGTCACATAGTCCCGTGCAACGCGGCTGCTAGTCCTCCTTTCACGCAGAATCTTAAGGTTGTAGCTCATGTCCAAGGCGCCAAAGCCAGCTAAAAAGTCAATATTCGATACCTAAAACTTGAATTGTACTACTCCTTACTGGCTATTACATCAACTTAGTAGCTTCATCTGTGTTCTACTATGGTGCTTTTAGTGTCTCCGCATACCGCAGCACGCGACATAGCTTTGCAGACGATAAGTACAACCGTTTCAGAGAGAAGAGCGGCCAATGTGACGCACTGCTTTAAGTAGATTCGATAATAAATTACGTAAACGGACAGATTTCTCAGGTTTTTACTACATATGAACACATTTCGCATTCTCCCGTGCAACTCGGCTGCTAGTCCTCCTTTCATGCAGAATCTTAAGGTCCTAGCTCATGTCCAAGGCGCCAAAGCCAGCTAAAAAGTCAATATTCGATACCTAAAACTTGAATTGTACTACTCCTTACTGGCTATTACATCAACTTAGAAGCTTCATCTGTGTTCTACTATGGTGCTTTTAGTGTCTCCGCATACCGCAGCACGCGACATAGCTTTGCAGACGATAAGTACAACCGTTTCAGAGAGAAGAGGGGCCAATGTGACGAACTGGCCTCAAGTCGATTAGATTACAAATGACGAAAATGGACGGATTTCTCAGGTTTTTACTACATATGAACACTTTTCACATACTCCCGTGCAACGCGGCTGATAGTCATTCATGCAGAATCTTTAGGTCCTAGCTCATGTCCAAGGCACCAAAGCCAGCTAAAAAGTCAATATTCGATACCTAAAACTTGAATTGTACTACTCCTTACTGGCTATTACATCAACTTAGAAGCTTCATCTGTGTTCTACAATGGTGCTTTTAGTGTCTCCGCATACCGCAGCACGCGACATAGCTTTGCAGACGATAAGTACAACCGTTTCAGAGAGAGGAGGGGCCAATGTGACGAATTGTCCTCAAGTCGATTAGATAACAAATGACGCAAATGGACGGATTTCTCAGGTTTTTACTACATATGAACACTTTTCACATACTCCCGTGCAACGCGGCTGATAGTCCTCCTTTCATGCAGAATCTTAAGGTCCTAGCTCATGTCCAAGGCACCAAAGCCAGCTAAAAAGTCAATATTCGATACCTAAAACTTGAATTGTACTACACCTTACTGGCTATTACATCAACTTAGAAGCTTCATCTGTGTTCTACTATGGTGCTTTTAGTGTCTCCGCATACCGCAGCACGCGACATAGCTTTGCAGACGATAAGTACAACCGTTTCAGAGAGAAGAGGGGCCAATGTGACGAACTGGCTTTAAGTCGATTCGATAACAAATGACGAAAATGGACGGATATCTCAGGTTTTTACTACATATGAACACTTTTCACATACTCCCGTGCAACGCGGCTGCTAGTCCTCCTTTCATGCAGAATCTTAAGGTCCTAGCTCATGTCCAAGGCACCTAAGCCAGCTAAAAAGTCAATAGTCGATACCTAAAACTTGAATTGTACTACTTCTCACTGGCTATCACATCAACTTAGAACCTTCATCTGTGTTCTACCATTCTGCTTTTAGTGTCTCCGCATACCGCAGCACGCGACATAGCTTTGCAGACGATAAGTACAACCGTTTCAGATAGAAGAGCGGCCAATGTGACAATCTGGCTTTAAGTCGATTCTATAACACATGACGAAAACGGACGCATTTTTCAGGTTTTTACTACATATGAACACTTTTCACATTCTCCCAAGCAACTCGGCTGCTAGTCCTCCTTCCGTGCGGAATCATAAGGTCCTAGCTCATGTCCAAGGCACAAAAGCCAGCTAAAAGGTCAATAATCGATACCTAAAACTTGAATTGTACTACTTCTTACTTGCTATTACATCAACTTAGAAGCTTAATCTGTGTTCTGCTATGGTGCTTTTACTGTCTCCGCATACCGCAGCACGCGACATAGCTTTGCAGACGATAAGTACAACCGTTTCAGAGAGAAGAGGGTCCCATGTGACGATCTGGCTTTAAGTCGATTCGATAACAAATGACGAAAACGGACGGATTTCTCAGGTTTTTACTACATATGAACACTTTTTACATTCTCCCGTGAAACTCGGCTGCTAGTCCTCCTTTCGTGCAGAATCTCAAGGTCCTAGGTCATGTCCAAGGCAACCAAAGCCAGCAAAAAAGTCAATAATCGATACCTAAATCTTGAATTGTACTACTTCTTACTGGTTATTACATCAACTTAGAAGCTTCATCTGTGTTCTACTATGGTGCTTTTAGTGTCTCCGCATACCGCAGCACGCGACATAGCTTTGCAGACGATAAGTACAACCGTTTCAGAGAGAAGAGCGGCCAATGTGACCATCTGGCTTTAAGTCGATTCGATAACAAATGACGAAAACGGACGGATTTCTCAGGTTTTTACTACATATGAACACTTTTCACATTCTGCCATGCAACTCGGCTGCTAGTCCTCCTTTCATGCAGAATCATAAGGTCCAAGCTCATGTCCAAGGCACAAAAGCCAGCTAAAAAGTCAATAATCGATACCTAAATCTTGAATTGTACTACTTCTTACTGGCTATTACATCAACTTAGAAGCTTAATCTGTGTTCTACTATGGTGCTTTTAGTGTCTCCGCATACCGCAGCAGGCGACATAGCTTTGCAGACGATAAGTACAACCGTTTCAGAGAGAAGAGCGGCCAATGTGACGCACTGCTTTTAAGTCGATTCCATAATAAATTACGAAAACGGACGGATTTCTCAGGTTTTTACTACATATGAACACTTTTCGCATCCTCCCGTGCAACTCGGCTGCTAGTCCTACTTTCATGCAGAATGTTAAGGTCCTAGCTCATGTCCAAGGCGCCAAAGCCAGCTAAAAAGTCAATATTCGATACCTAAAACTTGAATTGTACTACTCCTTACTGGCTATTACATCAACTTAGAAGCTTCATCTGTGTTCTACTATGGTGCTTTTAGTGTCTCCGCATACCGCAGCACGTGACATAGCTTTGCAGATGATAAGTACAACCGTTTCAGAGAGAAGAGGGGCCAATGTGACGAACTGGCCTCAAGTCGGTTAGATAACAAATGACGAAAATGGACGGATTTCACAGGTTTTTTCTACATATGAACACTTTTCACATACTCCCGTGCAACGCGGCTGATAGTCCTCCTTTCATGCAGAATCTTAAGGTCCTAGCTCATGTTCAAGGCACCAAAGCCAGCTAAAAAGTCAAAAATCGATACCTAAAATTTGAATTGTAGTATTTCTCACTGGCTATCACATCAACTTAGACCCTTCATCTGTGTTCTACTATGGTGCTTTTAGTGTCTCCGCATACCGCAGCACGCGACATAGCTTTGCAGACGACAAGTACAACCGTTTCAGAGAGAAGAGGGGCCAATGTGACGATCTGGCTTTAAGTCGATTCGATAACAAGTGACGAAAACGGACGGATTTCTCAGGTTTATACTACATATGAACACTTTTTACATTCTCCCGTGCAACTCGGCTGCTAGTCCTCCTTTCATGCAGAATCGTAAGGTCCTAGCTCATGTCCAAGTCACCAAAGCCAGCTAAAAAGTCAATAATCGATACCTAAACCTTGAATTGTACTACTTCTTACTGGCTATTACATCAACTTTTAAGCTTCATCTGTATTCTACTATGGTGCTTTTAGTGTCTCCGCATACCGCAGCACGCGACATAGCTTTGAAGACGATAAGTACAACCGTTTCAGAGAGAAAAGCGGCCAATGTGACAATCTGGCTTTAAGTCGATTCGATAACAAATGACGAAAACGGACGCATTCTTCAGGTTTTTACTACATATGAACACTTTTCACATTCTCCCAAGCAACTCGGCTGCTAGTCCTCCTTCCGTGCGGAATCATAAGGTCCTAGCTCATGTCCAAGGCACCAAAGCCAGCTAAAAATTCAATAATCGATACCTAAAACTCCAATTGTACTACTTCTTACTGGCTATTACATCAACCTAGAAGCTTAATCTGTGTTCTACTATGGTGCTTTTAGTGTCTCCGCATAGGGCAGCACGCGACATAGATTTGCAGAAGATAAGTACAACCGTTTCAGAGAGAAGAGCGGCTAATGTGACGCACTGCTTTAAGTCGATTCGATAATAAATTACGAAAACGGACGGATTTCTCAGGTTTCCACTACATATGAACACTTTTCGCATCCTCCGTGCAACTCGGCTGCTAGTCCTCCTTTCATGCAGAATCTTAAGGTCCTAGCTCATGTCCAAGGCACTAAAGCCAGCTAAAAAGTCAATATTCGATACCTAAAACTTGAATTGTACTACTCCTTACTGGCTATTACATGAACTTAGAAGCTTCATCTGTGTTCTGCAATTGTGCTTTTAGTGTCTCCGCATACCGCAGCACGCGACATAGCTTTGCAGACGATAAGTACAACCGTTTCAGAGAAAAGAGGGGCTAATGTGCCGATCTGGCTATAAGCCGATTGGATAACAAATGACGAAAATGGACGGATTTCTCAGGTTTTTACTACATATGAACACTTTTCACATACTCCCGTGCAACGCGGCTGCTAGTCCTCCTTTCATGCGGAATGTTAAGGTCCTAACTCATGTCCAAGGCACAAAAGCCAGATAAAAAGTCAATAATCGATACCTAAAACTTGAATTGTACTACTTCTTACTGGCTATTACATCAACTTAGAAGCTTCATCTGTGTTCCACTATGGTGATTTTAGTGTCTCCGCATACCGCTGCACGCGGTATAGCGTTGCAAACGATAAGTACAACCGTTTCAGAGAGAACAGCGACCAATGTGACGATCTGGCTTTAAGTCGATTCGATAATAAATTACGAAAACGGACGGATTTCTCAGGTTTTTACTACATATGAACACTTTTCACATTCTCCGTGCAACGCGGCTGCTAGTCCTCCTTTCATGCACAATCTTAAGGTCCTACCTCATGTCCTAGGCACCAAAGCCAGCTAAAACGTCTATTACCGATACCCAAAACTTGAATTGTACTACTTCTTACTGGCTATTACATCAACTTAGAAGCTTCATCTGTATTCTACTATGGTGCTTTTAAAGTCTCCGCATACCGCAGCACGCGACATAGCTTTGCAGACGATAAGTACAACCGTTTCAGAGAGAAGGGCGGCCAATGTGACGATCTGGCTTCAAGTCGATTCGATAACAAATGACGAAAATGGACGGATTTCTCAGGTTTTTACTACATATGAACACTTTTTACATTCCCCCGTGCAACTCGGCTGCTAGTCCTCCTTTCTTGCAGAATCGTAGGGTCCTAGCTCATGTTCAAGTCACCAAAGCCAGCAAAAAAGTCAATAATCGATACCTAAATCTTGAATTGCACTACTTCTCACTGGCTATCACATCTGCTTAGAAGCTTCATCTGTGTTCTACTATGGTGCTTTTAGTGTCTCCGCATACTGCAGCACGCGACATTGCTTTGCAGACGATAAGTACAACCGTTTCAGAGAGAAGAGGGGCCAATGTGACGATCAGGCTTTAAGTCGATTCGATAACAAATGACGAAAACGGACGGATTTCTCATGTTTTTACTACATATGAACACTTTTTACATTCCCCCGTGCAACTCGGCTGCTAGTCCTCCTTTCATGCAGAATCGTAGGGTCCTAGCTCATGTTCAAGTCACCAAAGCCAGCAAAAAAGTCAATAATCGATACCTAAATCTTGAATTGTACTACTTCTTACTGGCTATTACATCAACTTAGAAGCTTCATCTCTGTTCTACTATGGTGCTTTTAGTGTCTACGCATACTGCAGCACGCGACATAGCCTTGCAGACGATAAGTACAACCGTTTCAGAGAGAAGAGCGGCCAATGTGACGATCTGGCTTTAAGTCGATTCGATAACAAATGACGAAAACGGACGGATTTCTCATTTTCTTACTGCATATGAACACGATTCACATTCTCCCATGCATCTCGGCTGCTAGTCCTCCTTTCATGCAGAATCATAAGGTCCTAGCTCATGTCCAAGGCACAAAAGCCAGCTAAAAAGTCAATAATCGATACCTAAAACTTGAATTCTTCTACTTCTTACTGGCTATTACATCAACATAGAAGCTTAATCTGTGTTCTACTATGGTGCTTTTAGAGTCTCCGCATACCGCAGCACGCGACATAGCTTTGCAGACGATAAGTACAACCGTTTCAGAGAGAAGAGCGGCCAATGTGACGCACTGCTTTAAGTCGATTCGATAATAAATTACAAAAACGGACGGATTTCTCAGGTTTTTACTACATATGAACACTTTTCGCATCCTCCCGTGCAACTCGGTTGCTAGTCCTCCTTTCATGCAGAATCTTAAGGTCCTAGCTCATGTCCAAGGCACCAAAGCCAGCTAAAAAGTCAATATTAGATACCTAAAACTTGAATTGTACTACTCCTTACTGGCTATTACATCAACTTAGAAGCTTCATCTGTGTTCTACTATGGTGCTTTTAGTGTCTCCGTATACCGCAGCACGCGACATAGCTTTGCAGACGATAAGTACAACCGTTTCAGAGAGAAGAGCGGCCAATGTGACGATCTGGCTTCAAGTTGATTCGATAACAAATGACGAAAACGGACGGATTTCTCAGGTTTTTACTACTTATGAACACTTTTCACATTCTCCCTTTCAACTCGGCTGCTATTCCTCCTTTCATGCAGAATCTTAAGGACTTAGCTCATGTCCAAGGCACCAAAGCCAGCTAAAAAGTCAATAATCGAAACCTAAAACTTGTATTGTACTACTTCTTACTGGCTATTACATCAACTTAGAAGCTTCATCTGTGTTCCACTATGGTGATTTTAGTGTCTCCGCATACCGCAGCACGCGACATAGCTTTGCACACGATAAGTACAACCGTTTCAGAGAGAAGAGGGGTAATGTGACGATCTGGCTTTAAGTCGATTCGATAACAAATGACGAAAATGGACGGATTTCTCTGGTGTTTACTACATATGAACACTTTTCACATACTCCCATGCAACGCGGCTGCTAGTCTTCCTTTCATGCAGAATCTTAAGGTCCTAGCTCATGTCCAAGGCACCAAAGCCAGCTAAAAAGTCAATAATCGATACGTAAAACTTGAATTGTACTACTTCTTACTGGCTATTACATCAACTTTGAAGCTTCATCTATGTTCTACTATGGTGCTTTTAGTGTCTCCGCATACCGCAGCACGCGACATAGCTTTGCAGACGATAAGTACAACCGTTGGAGATATAAGAGCGGCCAATGTGACGATCTGGCTTTAAGTCGATTCGATAACAAATGACGAAAACGGACGGATTTCTCAGGTTTTTACTACATGTGAACACTTTTCTCATTCTCCCATGCAACTCGGCTGCTAGTCCTCCTTTCATGCAGAATGTTAAGGTCCTAGCTTATGTCCAATGCACAAAAGCCATATAAAAAGTCAATAATCGATAAATAAAACTTGAATTGTACTACTTCTTACTGGCTATTACATCAACTTAGAAACTTCATCTTTGTTCTACTATGGTGCTTTTAGTGTCTCCGCATACCGCAGCACGCGACATAGCTTTGCAGACGATAAGTACAACCGTTTCAGAGAGAAGAGCGGCAGATGTGACGCACTGCTTTAAGTCAATTCGATAATAAACTACGAAAACGGACGTATTTCTCAGGTTTCTACTACATATGAACACTTTACGCATCCTCCCATGCAACTCGGCTGCTGGTCCTCCTTTCATGCAGAATCTTAAGGTCCTAGCTCATGTCCAAGGCACCAAAGCCAGCTAAAAAATCAATATTCGATACCTAAAACTTGAATTGTACTACTCCTTACTGGCTATTACATCAACTTAGAAGCTTCATCTGTGTTCTACTATGGTGCTTTTAGTGTCTCCGCATACCGCAGCACGCGACATAGCTTTGCAGACGATAAGTACAACCGTTTCAGAGAGAAGAGGGGCCAATGTGACGAACTGGCTTTAAGTCGATTCGATAACAAATGACGAAAATGGACGGATTTCTCAGGTTTTTACTACATATGAACACTTTTCACATACTCCCGTGCAACGCGGATGCTAGTCCTCAATTCATGCAGAATCGTAAGGTCCTAGCTCATGTCCAAGGCACCAAAGCCAGCTAAAAAGTCAATAATCGATACCTAAAACTTGAATTGTACTACGTCTCACTGGCTATCACATCAACTTAGAAGCTTCATCTCTGTTCTACTATGGTGCTTTTGGTGTCTCCGCATACTGCAGCACGCGACATAGCCTTGCAGACGATAAGTCCAACCGTTTCAGAGAGAAGAGCGGCCAATGTGACGCACTGCTTTAAGTCGATTCGATAATAAATTACGAAAACGGACGGATTTCTCAGGTTTCTACTACATATGAACACTTTTCGCATCCTCCCGTGCAACTCGGTTTCTAGTCCTCCTTTCATGCAGAATCTTAAGGTCCTAGCTCATGTCCAAGGCACCAAAGCCAGCTAAAAAGTCAATATTCGATACCTAAAACTTCAATTGTACTACTCCTTACTGGCTATTACATCAACTTAGAAGCTTCATCTGTGTTCTACTATGGTGCTTTTAGTGTCTCCGCATACTGCAGAAGGCGACATAGCTTTGCAGACGATACGTACAACCGTTTCAGAGAGAAGAGCGGGCAATGTGACGATCTGGCTTCAAGTTCATTCGATAACAAATGACGAAAACGGACGGATTTCTCAGGTTTCTACTACATATGAACACTTTTCACATTCTCCCTTTCAACTCGGCTGCTAGTCCTCCTTTCATGCAGAACCTTAAGGACATAGCTCATGTCCAAGGCACCAAAGCCAGCTAAAAAGTCAATAATCGTTACCTAAAACTTGAATTGTATTACTTCTTACTGGCTATTACATCAACTTTGAAGTTTCATCTGTGTTCTACTATGGTGCTTTTAGTGTCTCCGCATACCGCAACACGCGACATAGCTTTGCAGACAATAAGTACAACCGTTTCAGAGAGAAGAGCGGCCAATGTGACCATCTGGCTTTAAGTCGATTCGATAACAAATGACGAAAACGGACGGATTTCTCAGGTTTTTACTACATATGAACACTTTTCACATTCTGCCATGCAACTCGGCTGCTAGTCCTCCTTTCATGCAGAATCATAAGGTCCAAGCTCATGTCCAAGGCACAAAAGCCAGCTAAAAAGTCAATATTCGATACCTAAAACTTGAATTGTACTACTCCTTACTGGCTATTACATCAACTTAGAAGCTTCATCTGTGTTCTACTATGGTGCTTTTAGTGTCTCCGCATACCGCAGCACGTGACATAGCTTTGCAGATGATAAGTACAACCGTTTCAGAGAGAAGAGGGGCCAATGTGACGAACTGGCCTCAAGTCGGTTAGATAACAAATGACGAAAATGGACGGATTTCACAGGTTTTTTCTACATATGAACACTTTTCACATACTCCCGTGCAACGCGGCTGATAGTCCTCCTTTCATGCAGAATCTTAAGGTCCTAGCTCATGTTCAAGGCACCAAAGCCAGCTAAAAAGTCAAAAATCGATACCTAAAATTTGAATTGTAGTATTTCTCACTGGCTATCACATCAACTTAGACCCTTCATCTGTGTTCTACTATGGTGCTTTTAGTGTCTCCGCATACCGCAGCACGCGACATAGCTTTGCAGACGACAAGTACAACCGTTTCAGAGAGAAGAGGGGCCAATGTGACGATCTGGCTTTAAGTCGATTCGATAACAAGTGACGAAAACGGACGGATTTCTCAGGTTTATACTACATATGAACACTTTTTACATTCTCCCGTGCAACTCGGCTGCTAGTCCTCCTTTCATGCAGAATCGTAAGGTCCTAGCTCATGTCCAAGTCACCAAAGCCAGCTAAAAAGTCAATAATCGATACCTAAACCTTGAATTGTACTACTTCTTACTGGCTATTACATCAACTTTTAAGCTTCATCTGTATTCTACTATGGTGCTTTTAGTGTCTCCGCATACCGCAGCACGCGACATAGCTTTGAAGACGATAAGTACAACCGTTTCAGAGAGAAAAGCGGCCAATGTGACAATCTGGCTTTAAGTCGATTCGATAACAAATGACGAAAACGGACGCATTCTTCAGGTTTTTACTACATATGAACACTTTTCACATTCTCCCAAGCAACTCGGCTGCTAGTCCTCCTTCCGTGCGGAATCATAAGGTCCTAGCTCATGTCCAAGGCACCAAAGCCAGCTAAAAATTCAATAATCGATACCTAAAACTCCAATTGTACTACTTCTTACTGGCTATTACATCAACCTAGAAGCTTAATCTGTGTTCTACTATGGTGCTTTTAGTGTCTCCGCATAGGGCAGCACGCGACATAGATTTGCAGAAGATAAGTACAACCGTTTCAGAGAGAAGAGCGGCTAATGTGACGCACTGCTTTAAGTCGATTCGATAATAAATTACGAAAACGGACGGATTTCTCAGGTTTCCACTACATATGAACACTTTTCGCATCCTCCGTGCAACTCGGCTGCTAGTCCTCCTTTCATGCAGAATCTTAAGGTCCTAGCTCATGTCCAAGGCACTAAAGCCAGCTAAAAAGTCAATATTCGATACCTAAAACTTGAATTGTACTACTCCTTACTGGCTATTACATGAACTTAGAAGCTTCATCTGTGTTCTGCAATTGTGCTTTTAGTGTCTCCGCATACCGCAGCACGCGACATAGCTTTGCAGACGATAAGTACAACCGTTTCAGAGAAAAGAGGGGCTAATGTGCCGATCTGGCTATAAGCCGATTGGATAACAAATGACGAAAATGGACGGATTTCTCAGGTTTTTACTACATATGAACACTTTTCACATACTCCCGTGCAACGCGGCTGCTAGTCCTCCTTTCATGCGGAATGTTAAGGTCCTAACTCATGTCCAAGGCACAAAAGCCAGATAAAAAGTCAATAATCGATACCTAAAACTTGAATTGTACTACTTCTTACTGGCTATTACATCAACTTAGAAGCTTCATCTGTGTTCCACTATGGTGATTTTAGTGTCTCCGCATACCGCTGCACGCGGTATAGCGTTGCAAACGATAAGTACAACCGTTTCAGAGAGAACAGCGACCAATGTGACGATCTGGCTTTAAGTCGATTCGATAATAAATTACGAAAACGGACGGATTTCTCAGGTTTTTACTACATATGAACACTTTTCACATTCTCCGTGCAACGCGGCTGCTAGTCCTCCTTTCATGCACAATCTTAAGGTCCTACCTCATGTCCTAGGCACCAAAGCCAGCTAAAACGTCTATTACCGATACCCAAAACTTGAATTGTACTACTTCTTACTGGCTATTACATCAACTTAGAAGCTTCATCTGTATTCTACTATGGTGCTTTTAAAGTCTCCGCATACCGCAGCACGCGACATAGCTTTGCAGACGATAAGTACAACCGTTTCAGAGAGAAGGGCGGCCAATGTGACGATCTGGCTTCAAGTCGATTCGATAACAAATGACGAAAATGGACGGATTTCTCAGGTTTTTACTACATATGAACACTTTTTACATTCCCCCGTGCAACTCGGCTGCTAGTCCTCCTTTCTTGCAGAATCGTAGGGTCCTAGCTCATGTTCAAGTCACCAAAGCCAGCAAAAAAGTCAATAATCGATACCTAAATCTTGAATTGCACTACTTCTCACTGGCTATCACATCTGCTTAGAAGCTTCATCTGTGTTCTACTATGGTGCTTTTAGTGTCTCCGCATACTGCAGCACGCGACATTGCTTTGCAGACGATAAGTACAACCGTTTCAGAGAGAAGAGGGGCCAATGTGACGATCAGGCTTTAAGTCGATTCGATAACAAATGACGAAAACGGACGGATTTCTCATGTTTTTACTACATATGAACACTTTTTACATTCCCCCGTGCAACTCGGCTGCTAGTCCTCCTTTCATGCAGAATCGTAGGGTCCTAGCTCATGTTCAAGTCACCAAAGCCAGCAAAAAAGTCAATAATCGATACCTAAATCTTGAATTGTACTACTTCTTACTGGCTATTACATCAACTTAGAAGCTTCATCTCTGTTCTACTATGGTGCTTTTAGTGTCTACGCATACTGCAGCACGCGACATAGCCTTGCAGACGATAAGTACAACCGTTTCAGAGAGAAGAGCGGCCAATGTGACGATCTGGCTTTAAGTCGATTCGATAACAAATGACGAAAACGGACGGATTTCTCATTTTCTTACTGCATATGAACACGATTCACATTCTCCCATGCATCTCGGCTGCTAGTCCTCCTTTCATGCAGAATCATAAGGTCCTAGCTCATGTCCAAGGCACAAAAGCCAGCTAAAAAGTCAATAATCGATACCTAAAACTTGAATTCTTCTACTTCTTACTGGCTATTACATCAACATAGAAGCTTAATCTGTGTTCTACTATGGTGCTTTTAGAGTCTCCGCATACCGCAGCACGCGACATAGCTTTGCAGACGATAAGTACAACCGTTTCAGAGAGAAGAGCGGCCAATGTGACGCACTGCTTTAAGTCGATTCGATAATAAATTACAAAAACGGACGGATTTCTCAGGTTTTTACTACATATGAACACTTTTCGCATCCTCCCGTGCAACTCGGTTGCTAGTCCTCCTTTCATGCAGAATCTTAAGGTCCTAGCTCATGTCCAAGGCACCAAAGCCAGCTAAAAAGTCAATATTAGATACCTAAAACTTGAATTGTACTACTCCTTACTGGCTATTACATCAACTTAGAAGCTTCATCTGTGTTCTACTATGGTGCTTTTAGTGTCTCCGTATACCGCAGCACGCGACATAGCTTTGCAGACGATAAGTACAACCGTTTCAGAGAGAAGAGCGGCCAATGTGACGATCTGGCTTCAAGTTGATTCGATAACAAATGACGAAAACGGACGGATTTCTCAGGTTTTTACTACTTATGAACACTTTTCACATTCTCCCTTTCAACTCGGCTGCTATTCCTCCTTTCATGCAGAATCTTAAGGACTTAGCTCATGTCCAAGGCACCAAAGCCAGCTAAAAAGTCAATAATCGAAACCTAAAACTTGTATTGTACTACTTCTTACTGGCTATTACATCAACTTAGAAGCTTCATCTGTGTTCCACTATGGTGATTTTAGTGTCTCCGCATACCGCAGCACGCGACATAGCTTTGCACACGATAAGTACAACCGTTTCAGAGAGAAGAGGGGTAATGTGACGATCTGGCTTTAAGTCGATTCGATAACAAATGACGAAAATGGACGGATTTCTCTGGTGTTTACTACATATGAACACTTTTCACATACTCCCATGCAACGCGGCTGCTAGTCTTCCTTTCATGCAGAATCTTAAGGTCCTAGCTCATGTCCAAGGCACCAAAGCCAGCTAAAAAGTCAATAATCGATACGTAAAACTTGAATTGTACTACTTCTTACTGGCTATTACATCAACTTTGAAGCTTCATCTATGTTCTACTATGGTGCTTTTAGTGTCTCCGCATACCGCAGCACGCGACATAGCTTTGCAGACGATAAGTACAACCGTTGGAGATATAAGAGCGGCCAATGTGACGATCTGGCTTTAAGTCGATTCGATAACAAATGACGAAAACGGACGGATTTCTCAGGTTTTTACTACATGTGAACACTTTTCTCATTCTCCCATGCAACTCGGCTGCTAGTCCTCCTTTCATGCAGAATGTTAAGGTCCTAGCTTATGTCCAACGCACAAAAGCCATATAAAAAGTCAATAATCGATAAATAAAACTTGAATTGTACTACTTCTTACTGGCTATTACATCAACTTAGAAACTTCATCTTTGTTCTACTATGGTGCTTTTAGTGTCTCCGCATACCGCAGCACGCGACATAGCTTTGCAGACGATAAGTACAACCGTTTCAGAGAGAAGAGCGGCAGATGTGACGCACTGCTTTAAGTCAATTCGATAATAAACTACGAAAACGGACGTATTTCTCAGGTTTCTACTACATATGAACACTTTACGCATCCTCCCATGCAACTCGGCTGCTGGTCCTCCTTTCATGCAGAATCTTAAGGTCCTAGCTCATGTCCAAGGCACCAAAGCCAGCTAAAAAATCAATATTCGATACCTAAAACTTGAATTGTACTACTCCTTACTGGCTATTACATCAACTTAGAAGCTTCATCTGTGTTCTACTATGGTGCTTTTAGTGTCTCCGCATACCGCAGCACGCGACATAGCTTTGCAGACGATAAGTACAACCGTTTCAGAGAGAAGAGGGGCCAATGTGACGAACTGGCTTTAAGTCGATTCGATAACAAATGACGAAAATGGACGGATTTCTCAGGTTTTTACTACATATGAACACTTTTCACATACTCCCGTGCAACGCGGATGCTAGTCCTCAATTCATGCAGAATCGTAAGGTCCTAGCTCATGTCCAAGGCACCAAAGCCAGCTAAAAAGTCAATAATCGATACCTAAAACTTGAATTGTACTACGTCTCACTGGCTATCACATCAACTTAGAAGCTTCATCTCTGTTCTACTATGGTGCTTTTGGTGTCTCCGCATACTGCAGCACGCGACATAGCCTTGCAGACGATAAGTCCAACCGTTTCAGAGAGAAGAGCGGCCAATGTGACGCACTGCTTTAAGTCGATTCGATAATAAATTACGAAAACGGACGGATTTCTCAGGTTTCTACTACATATGAACACTTTTCGCATCCTCCCGTGCAACTCGGTTTCTAGTCCTCCTTTCATGCAGAATCTTAAGGTCCTAGCTCATGTCCAAGGCACCAAAGCCAGCTAAAAAGTCAATATTCGATACCTAAAACTTCAATTGTACTACTCCTTACTGGCTATTACATCAACTTAGAAGCTTCATCTGTGTTCTACTATGGTGCTTTTAGTGTCTCCGCATACTGCAGAAGGCGACATAGCTTTGCAGACGATACGTACAACCGTTTCAGAGAGAAGAGCGGGCAATGTGACGATCTGGCTTCAAGTTCATTCGATAACAAATGACGAAAACGGACGGATTTCTCAGGTTTCTACTACATATGAACACTTTTCACATTCTCCCTTTCAACTCGGCTGCTAGTCCTCCTTTCATGCAGAACCTTAAGGACATAGCTCATGTCCAAGGCACCAAAGCCAGCTAAAAAGTCAATAATCGTTACCTAAAACTTGAATTGTATTACTTCTTACTGGCTATTACATCAACTTTGAAGTTTCATCTGTGTTCTACTATGGTGCTTTTAGTGTCTCCGCATACCGCAACACGCGACATAGCTTTGCAGACAATAAGTACAACCGTTTCAGAGAGAAGAGCGGCCAATGTGACCATCTGGCTTTAAGTCGATTCGATAACAAATGACGAAAACGGACGGATTTCTCAGGTTTTTACTACATATGAACACTTTTCACATTCTGCCATGCAACTCGGCTGCTAGTCCTCCTTTCATGCAGAATCATAAGGTCCAAGCTCATGTCCAAGGCACAAAAGCCAGCTAAAAAGTCAATAATCGATACCTAAATCTTGAATTGTACTACTTCTTACTGGCTATTACATCAACTTAGAAGCTTAATCTGTGTTCTACTATGGTGCTTTTAGTGTCTCCGCATACCGCAGCAGGCGACATAGCTTTGCAGACGATAAGTACAACCGTTTCAGAGAGAAGAGCGGCCAATGTGACGCACTGCTTTTAAGTCGATTCCATAATAAATTACGAAAACGGACGGATTTCTCAGGTTTTTACTACATATGAACACTTTTCGCATCCTCCCGTGCAACTCGGCTGCTAGTCCTACTTTCATGCAGAATGTTAAGGTCCTAGCTCATGTCCAAGGCGATAAAGCCAGCTAAAAAGTCAATATTCGATACCTAAAACTTGAATTGTACTACTCCTTACTGGCTATTACATCAACTTAGAAGCTTCATCTGTGTTCTACTATGGTGCTTTTAGTGTCTCCGCATACCGCAGCACGTGACATAGCTTTGCAGATGATAAGTACAACCGTTTCAGAGAGAAGAGGGGCCAATGTGACGAACTGGCCTCAAGTCGGTTAGATAACAAATGACGAAAATGGACGGATTTCACAGGTTTTTTCTACATATGAACACTTTTCACATACTCCCGTGCAACGCGGCTGATAGTCCTCCTTTCATGCAGAATCTTAAGGTCCTAGCTCATGTTCAAGGCACCAAAGCCAGCTAAAAAGTCAAAAATCGATACCTAAAACTTGAATTGTAGTATTTCTCACTGGCTATCACATCAACTTAGACCCTTCATCTGTGTTCTACTATGGTGCTTTTAGTGTCTCCGCATACCGCAGCACGCGACATAGCTTTGCAGACGACAAGTACAACCGTTTCAGAGAGAAGAGGGGCCAATGTGACGATCTGGCTTTAAGTCGATTCGATAACAAGTGACGAAAACGGACGGATTTCTCAGGTTTATACTACATATGAACACTTTTTACATTCTCCCGTGCAACTCGGCTGCTAGTCCTCCTTTCATGCAGAATCGTAAAGTCCTAGCTCATGTCCAAGGCACCAAAGCCAGCCAAAAAGTCAATAATCGATACCTAAATCTTGAATTGTACTACTTCTTACTGGCTATTACATCAACTTTTAAGCTTCATCTGTATTCTACTATGGTGCTTTTAGTGTCTCCGCATACCGCAGCACGCGACATAGCTTTGCAGACGATAAGTACAACCGTTTCAGAGAGAAGAGCGGCCAATGTGACAATCTGGCTTTAAGTCGATTCGATAACAAATGACGAAAACGGACGCATTCTTCAGGTTTTTACTACATATGAACACTTTTCACATTCTCCCAAGCAACTCGGCTGCTAGTCCTCCTTCCGTGCGGAATCATAAGGTCCTAGCTCATGTCCAAGGCACCAAAGCCAGCTAAAAATTCAATAATCGATACCTAAAACTCCAATTGTACTACTTCTTACTGGCTATTACATCAACCTAGAAGCTTAATCTGTGTTCTACTATGGTGCTTTTAGTGTCTCCGCATACGGCAGCACGCGACATAGATTTGCAGAAGATAAGTACAACCGTTTCAGAGAGAAGAGCGGCCAATGTGACGCACTGCTTTAAGTCGATTCGATAATAAATTACGAAAACGGACGGATTTCTCAGGTTTCCACTACATATGAACACCTTTCGCATCCTCCGTGCAACTCGGCTGCTAGTCCTCCTTTCATGCAGAATCTTAAGGTCCTAGCTCATGTCCAAGGCACTAAAGCCAGCTAAAAAGTCAATATTCGATACCTAAAACTTGAATTGTACTACTCCTTACTGGCTATTACATGAACTTAGAAGCTTCATCTGTGTTCTGCAATTGTGCTTTTAGTGTCTCCGCATACCGCAGCACGCGACATAGCTTTGCAGACGATAAGTACAACCGTTTCAGAGAAAAGAGGGGCTAATGTGCCGATCTGGCTATAAGCCGATTGGATAACAAATGACGAAAATGGACGGATTTCTCAGGTTTTTACTACATATGAACACTTTTCACATACTCCCGTGCAACGCGGCTGCTAGTCCTCCTTTCATGCGGAATGTTAAGGTCCTAACTCATGTCCAAGGCACAAAAGCCAGATAAAAAGTCAATAATCGATACCTAAAACTTGAATTGTACTACTTCTTACTGGCTATTACATCAACTTAGAAGCTTCATCTGTGTTCCACTATGGTGATTTTAGTGTCTCCGCATACCGCTGCACGCGGTATAGCGTTGCAGACGATAAGTACAACCGTTTCAGAGAGAACAGCGACCAATGTGACGATCTGGCTTTAAGTCGATTCGATAATAAATTACGAAAACGGACGGATTTCTCAGGTTTTTACTACATATGAACACTTTTCACATTCTCCGTGCAACGCGGCTGCTAGTCCTCCTTTCATGCACAATCTTAAGGTCCTACCTCATGTCCTAGGCACCAAAGCCAGCTAAAACGTCTATTACCGATACCCAAAACTTGAATTGTACTACTTCTTACTGGCTATTACATCAACTTAGAAGCTTCATCTGTATTCTACTATGGTGCTTTTAAAGTCTCCGCATACCGCAGCACGCGACATAGATTTGCAGACGATAAGTACAACCGTTTCAGAGAGAAGGGCGGCCAATGTGACGATCTGGCTTCAAGTCGATTCGATAACAAATGACGAAAATGAACGGATTTCTCAGGTTTTTACTACATATGAACACTTTTTACATTCCCCCGTGCAACTCGGCTGCTAGTCCTCCTTTCTTGCAGAATCGTAGGGTCCTAGCTCATGTTCAAGTCACCAAAGCCAGCAAAAAAGTCAATAATCGATACCTAAATCTTGAATTGCACTACTTCTCACTGGCTATCACATCTGCTTAGAAGCTTCATCTGTGTTCTACTATGGTGCTTTTAGTGTCTCCGCATACTGCAGCACGCGACATTGCTTTGCAGACGATAAGTACAACCGTTTCAGAGAGAAGAGGGGCCAATGTGACGATCAGGCTTTAAGTCGATTCGATAACAAATGACGAAAACGGACGGATTTCTCATGTTTTTACTACATATGAACACTTTTTACATTCCCCCGTGCAACTCGGCTGCTAGTCCTCCTTTCATGCAGAATCGTAGGGTCCTAGCTCATGTTCAAGTCACCAAAGCCAGCAAAAAAGTCAATAATCGATACCTAAATCTTGAATTGTACTACTTCTCACTGGCTATTACATCAACTTAGAAGCTTCATCTCTGTTCTACTATGGTGCTTTTAGTGTCTACGCATACTGCAGCACGCGACATAGCCTTGCAGACGATAAGTACAACCGTTTCAGAGAGAAGAGCGGCCAATGTGACGATCTGGCTTTAAGTCGATTCGATAACAAATGACGAAAACGGACGGATTTCTCATTTTCTTACTGCATATGAACACGATTCACATTCTCCCATGCATCTCGGCTGCTAGTCCTCCTTTCATGCAGAATCATAAGGTCCTAGCTCATGTCCAAGGCACAAAAGCCAGCTAAAAAGTCAATAATCGATACCTAAAACTTGAATTCTTCTACTTCTTACTGGCTATTACATCAACATAGAAGCTTAATCTGTGTTCTACTATGGTGCTTTTAGTGTCTCCGCATACCGCAGCACGCAACATAGCTTTGCAGACGATAAGTACAACCGTTTCAGAGAGAAGAGCGGCCAATGTGACGCACTGCTTTAAGTCGATTCGATAATAAATTACAAAAACGGACGGATTTCTCAGGTTTTTACTACATATGAACACTTTTCGCATCCTCCCGTGCAACTCGGTTGCTAGTCCTCCTTTCATGCAGAATCTTAAGGTCCTAGCTCATGTCCAAGGCACCAAAGCCAGCAAATAAGTCAATATTAGATACCTAAAACTTGAATTGTACTACTCCTTACTGGCTATTACATCAACTTAGAAGCTTCATCTGTGTTCTACTATGGTGCTTTTAGTGTCTCCGTATACCGCAGCACGCGACATAGCTTTGCAGACGATAAGTACAACCGTTTCAGAGAGAAGAGCGGCCAATGTGACGATCTGGCTTCAAGTTGATTCGATAACAAATGACGAAAACGGACGGATTTCTCAGGTTTTTACTACTTATGAACACTTTTCACATTCTCCCTTTCAACTCGGCTGCTATTCCTCCTTTCATGCAGAATCTTAAGGACTTAGCTCATGTCCAAGGCACCAAAGCCAGCTAAAAAGTCAATAATCGAAACCTAAAACTTGTATTGTACTACTTCTTACTGGCTATTACATCAACTTAGAAGCTTCATCTGTGTTCTACTATGGTGCTTTTAGTGTCTCCGCATACCGCAGCACGCGACATAGCTTTGCAGACGATAAGTACAACCGTTTCAGAGAGAAGAGCGGCAGATGTGACGCACTGCTTTAAGTCAATTCGATAATAAATTACGAAAACGGACGTATTTCTCAGGTTTTTACTACATATGAACACTTTTCGCATCCTCCCATGCAACTCGGCTGCTAGTCCTCCTTTCATGCAGAATCTTAAGGTCCTAGCTCATGTCCATGGCACCAAAGCCAGCTAAAAAATCAATATTCGATACCTAAAACTTGAATTGTACTACTCCTTACTGGCTATTACATCAACTTAGAAGCTTCATCTGTGTTCTACTATGGTGCTTTTAGTGTCTCCGCATACTGCAGAAGGCGACATAGCTTTGCAGACGATACGTACAACCGTTTCAGAGAGAAGAGCGGGCAATGTGACGATCTGGCTTCAAGTTCATTCGATAACAAATGACGAAAACGGACGGATTTCTCAGGTTTTTACTACATATGAACACTTTTCACATTCTCCCTTTCAACTCGGCTGCTAGTCCTCCTTTCATGCAGAACCTTAAGGACATAGCTCATGTCCAAGGCACCAAAGCCAGCTAAAAAGTCAATAATCGAAACCTAAAACTTGAATTGTACTACTTCTTACTGGCTATTACATCAACTTAGAAGCTTCATCTGTGTTCCACTATGGTGATTTTAGTGTCTCCGCATACCGCAGCACGCGACATAGCTTTGCAGACGATAAGTACAACCGTTTCAGAGAGAAGAGCGGCCAATGTGACGATCTGGTTTCAAGTCGATTCGATAACAAATGACGAAAATGGACGGATATCTCAGGTGTTTACTACATATGAACACTTTTCACATACTCCCATGCAACGCGGCTGCTAGTCTTCCTTTCATGCAGAATCTTAAGGTCCTAGCTCATGTCCAAGGCACCAAAGCCAGCTAAAAAGTCAATAATCGTTACCTAAAACTTGAATTGTATTACTTCTTACTGGCTATTACATCAACTTTGAAGTTTCATCTGTGTTCTACTATGGTGCTTTTAGTGTCTCCGCATACCGCAACACGCGACATAGCTTTGCAGACAATAAGTACAACCGTTTCAGAGAGAAGAGCGGCCAATGTGACGATCTGGCTTTAAGTCGATTCGATAACAAATGACGAAAACGGATGGATTTCTCAGGTTTTTACTACATATGAACACTTTTCACATTCTCCCATGCAACTCGGCTGCTAGTCGTCCTTTCATGCAGAATCATAAGGACCTAGCTCATGCCAAAGGCACCAAAGCCAGCTAAAAAGTCAATAATCGATTCCTAAATCTTGAATTGTACTACTTCTTACTGGCTATTACATCAACTTAGAAGCTTCATCTGTGTTCTACTATGGTGATTTTAGTGTCTCCGCATACCGCAGCACGCGACATAGCTTTGCAGACGATAAGTACTACCGTTTCAGAGAGAAGAGCGACCAATGTTACGATCTGGCTTTAAGTCGATTCGATAACAAATGACGAAAACGGACGGATTTCTCAGGTTTTTACTACATATGAACACTTTTCACATTCTCCGTGCAACGCGGCTGCTAGTCCTCCTTTCATGCAGAATCTTAAGGTCCTAGCTTATGTCCAAGGCAACATAGCCAGCAAAAAGTCAATATTCGATACCTAAATCTTGAATTGCACTACTTCTCACTGGCTATCACATCTACTTAGAAGCTTCATCTGTGTTCTACTATGGTGCTTTTAGTGTCTCCGCATACTGCAGCACGCGACATAGCTTTGCAGACGATAAGTACAACCGTTTCAGAGAGAAGAGTGGCCAATGTGACGATCAGGCTTTAAGTCGATTCGATAACAAATGACGAAAACGGACGGATTTCTCAGGTTTATACTACATATGAACACTTTTTACATTCCCCCGTGCAACTCGGATGCTAGTCCTCCTTTCATGCAGAATCATAAAGTCCTAGCTCATGTTCAAGTCACCAAAGCCAGCAAAAAAGTCAATAATCGATACCTAAATCTTGAATTGCACTACTTCTCACTGGCTATCACGTCTACTTAGAAGCTTCATCTGTGTTCTAATATGGTGCTTTTAGTGTCTCCGCATACTGCAGCACGCGACATAGCTTTGCAGACGATAAGTACAACCGTTTCAGAGGGAAGAGGGGCCAATGTGACTATCAGACTTTAAGTCGATTCGATAACAAATGACGAAAACGGACGGATTTCTCAGGTTTTTACTACATATGAACACTTTTTACATTCCCCCGTGCAACTCGGCTGCTAGTCCTCCTTTCATGCAGAATCGTAGGGTCCTAGCTCATGTTCAAGTCACCAAAGCCAGCAAAAAAGTCAATAATCGATACCTAACTCTTGAATTGTACTACTTCTTACTGGCTATTACATCAACTTTGAAGCTTCATCTATGTTCTACTATGGTGCTTTTAGTGTCTCCGCATACCGCAGCACGCGACATAGCTTTGCAGACGATAAGTACAACCGTTTCAGATATAAGAGCGGCCAATGTGACGATCTGGCTATAAGTCGATTCGATAACAAATGACGAAAACGGACGGATTTCTCAGGTTTTTACTACATATGAACACTTTTCACATTCTCCCATGCAACTCGGCTTCTAGTCCTCCTTTCATGCAGAATGTTAAGGTCCTAGCTCATGTGCAAGGCACAAAAGCCAGATAAAAAGTCAATAATCGATAAATAAAACTTGAATTGTACTACTTCTTACTGGCTATTACATCAACTTAGAAACTTCATCTGTGTTCTACTATGGTGCCTTTAGTGTCTCCGCATACCGCAGCACGCGACATAGCTTTGCAGACGATAAGTACAACCGTTTCAGAGAGAAGAGCGGCAGATGTGACGCACTGCTAAAAGTCGATTCGATAATAAATTACGAAAACTGACGTATTTCTCAGGTTTTTACTACATATGAACACTTTTCGCATCTTCCCATGCAACTCGGCTGCTAGTCCTCCTTTCATGCAGAATCTTAATGTCCTAGCTCATGTCCAAGGCACCAAAGCCAGCTAAAAAATCAATATTCGATACCTAAAACTTGAATTGTACTACTCCTTACTGGCTATTACATCAACTTAGAAGCTTCATCTGTGTTCTACTATGGTGCTTTTACTGTCTCCGCATACCGCAGCACGCGACATAGCTTTGCAGACGATAAGTACAACCGTTTCAGAGAGAAGAGGGGCCAATGTGACGAACTGGCTTTAAGTCGATTCGATAACAAATGACGAAAATGGACGGATTTCTCAGGTTTTTACTACATATGAACACTTTTCACATACTCCCGTGCAACGCGGCTGCTAGTCCTCAATTCATGCAGAATCGTAAGGTCCTAGCTCATGTCCAAGGCACCAAAGCCAGCTAAAAAGTCAATAATCGATACCTAAAACTTGAATTGTACTACTTCTCACTGGCTATCACATCAAATTAGAAGCTTCATCTCTGTTCTACTATGGTGCTTTTAGTGTCTACGCATACTGCAGCACGCGACATAGCCTTGCAGACGATAAGTACAACCGTTTCAGAGAGAAGAGCGGCCAATGTGACGATCTGGCTTTAAGTCGATTCCATAACAAATGACGAAAACGGACGGATTTCTCATTTTCTTACTGCATATGAACACTATTCACATTCTCCCATGCATCTCGGCTGCTAGTCCTCCTTTCATGCAGAATCATAAGGTCCTAGCTCATGTCCAAGGCACAAAAGCCAGCTAAAAAGTCAATAATCGATACCTAAAACTTGAATTGTACTACTTCTTACTGGCTATTATATCAACATAGAAGTTTAATCTGTGTTCTACTATGGTGCTTTTAGTGTCTCCGCATACCGCAGCACGCGACATAGCTTTGCAGACGATAAGTACAACCGTTTCAGAGAGAAGAGCGGCCAATGTGACGCACTGCTTTAAGTCGATTCGATAATAAATTACGAAAACGGACGGATTTCTCAGGTTTTTACTACATATGAACACTTTTCGCATCCTCCCGTGCAACTCGGTTGCTAGTCCTCCTTTCATGCAGAATCTTAAGGTCCTAGCTCATGTCCAAGGCACCAAAGCCAGCTAAAAAGTCAAAAATCGAAACCTAAAACTTGAATTGTACTACTTCTTACTGGCTATTACATCAACGTAGAAGCTTCATCTGTGTTCCACTATGGTGATTTTAGTGTCTCCGCATACCGCATCACGCGACATAGCTTTGCACACGATAAGTACAACCGTTTCAGAGAGAAGAGGGGCCAATGTGATGAACTGGCTTTAAGTCGATTCGATAACAAATGACGAAAATGGACGGATTTCTCAGGTTTTTACTACATATGAACACTTTTCACATACTCCCGTGCAACGCGGCTGCTAGTCCTCAATTCATGCAGAATCGTAAGGTCCTAGCTCATGTCCAAGGCACCAAAGCCAGCTAAAAAGTCAATAATCGATACCTAAAACTTGAATTGTACTACTTCTCACTGGCTATCACATCAACTTAGAAGCTTCATCTCTGTTCTACTATGGTGCTTTTAGTGTCTACGCATACTGCAGCACGCGACATAGCTTTGCAGACGATAAGTACAATCGTTTGAGATAAAAGAGCGGCCAATGTGACGATCTGGCTTTAAGTCGATTCGATAACAAATGACGAAAACGGACGGATTTCTCAGGTTTTTACTACATGTGAACACTTTTCACATTCTCCCATGCAACTCGGCTGCTAGTCCTCCATTCATGCAGAATGTTAAGGTCCTAGCTCATGTCCAAGGCACAAAAGCCAGATAAAAAGTCAATAATCGATAAATAAAACTTGAATTGTACTACTTCTTACTGGCTACTACATCAACTTAGAAACTTCATCTGTGTTCTACTATGGTGCTTTTAGTGTCTCCGCATACCGCAGCACGCGACATAGCTTTGCAGACAATAAGTACAACCGTTTCAGAGAGAAGAGCGGCCAATGTGACGATCTGGCGTTAAGTCGATTCGATAACAAATGACGAAAACGGATGGATTTCTCAGGTTTTTACTACATATGAACACTTTTCACATTTTCCCATGCAACTCGGCTGCTAGTCGTCCTATCATGCAGAATCATAAGGACCTAGCTCATGCCAAAGGCACCAAAGCCAGCTAAAAAGTCAATAATCGATTCCTAAATCTTGAATTGTACTACTTCTTACTGGCTATTACATCAACTTAGAAGCTTCATCTGTGTTCCACTCTGGTGATTGTAGTGTCTCCGCATACCGCAGCACGCGACATAGCTTTGCAGACGATAAGTACAACCGTTTCAGAGAGAAGAGCGACCAATGTGACGATCTGGCTTTAAGTCGATTCGATAACAAATGACGAAAATGGACGGATTTCTCAGGTTTTTACTACATATGAACACTTTTCACATTCTCCGTGCAACGCGGCTGCTAGTCCTCCTTTCATGCAGAATCTTAAGGTCCTGGCTTATGTCCAAGGCAACATAGCCAGCAAAAAGTCAATAATCGATACCCAAAACTTGAATTGTACTACCTCTTACTGGCTATTACATCAACTTAGAAGCTTAACCTGTGTTCTAGTATGGTGCTTTTAGTGTCTCCGCATAACGCAGCACACGACATAGCTTTGCAGACGATAAGTACAACCGTTTCAGAGAGAAGAGCGGCCAATGTGACGATCTGGCTTTAAGTCGATTCGATAACAAATGACGAAAACGGACGGATTTCTCAGGTTTTTACTACATATGAACACTTTTCACATTCTCCCATGCAACTCGGCTGCTCGTCCTCCTTTCATGCAGAATCTTAAGGTCCTAGCTCATGGCCAAGGCACCAAAGCCAGCTAAAACGTCAATTATCGATACCTAAAACTTGAATTGTACTACTTCTTACTGGCTATTACATCAACTTAGAAGCTTCATATGTGTTCTACTATGGTGCTTTTAGTGTCTCCGCATACCGCAGCACGCGACATAGCTTTGCAGACGATAAGAACAACTGTTTCAGAGAGAAGAGCGGCCAATGTGACGATCTGGCTTCAAGTCGATTCGATAACAAATGACGAAAACGGACGGATTTCTCAGGTTTTTACTACATATGAACACTTTTCACATTGTCCCATACAACTCGGCTGCTAGTCCTCCTTTCATGCAGAATCATAAGGTACTAGCTCATGTCCAAGGCACCAAAGCCAGCAAAAAAGTCAATAATCGATACGTAAATCTTGAATTGTACTACTTCTTACTGGCTATTACATCAACTTAGAAGCTACATCTGTGTTCTACTATGGTGCTTTCAGTGTCTACGCATACCGCAGCACGGGACATAGCTTTGCAGACGATAAGTACAACCGTTTCAGTCAGAAGAGCGGCCAATGTGACGATCTGGCTTTAAGTCGATTCCATAACAAATTACGAAAACGGACGGATTTCTCAGGTTTTTACTACATATGAACACTTGTCACATACTCCCATGCAACGCGGCTCCTAGTCTTCCTTTCATGCAGATTCTTAATGTCCTAGCTCATTTCCAAGGCACCAAAGATAGCTAAAAAGTCAATAATCCATACCTAAAACTTGAATTGTACTACTTCTTACTGGCTATTACATCAACTTAGAAGCTTCATCTGTGTGTCCACTATGGTGCTTTTCGTGTCTCCGCATACCGCAGCACGCGACATAGCTTTGCAAACGATAAGTACAACCGTTTCAGAGAGAAGAGCGGCCAATGTGACGATCTGGCTTCAAGTCCATTCGATAACAAATGACGAAAACGGACGGATTTTTCAGGTTTTTACTACATATGAACACTTTTCACATTCTCTCTTGCAACTCGGCTGCTAGTCCTCCTTTCATGCAGAATCTTAAGGTCCTAGCTCATGTCCAAGGCACCAAAGCCAGCTAAAAATTCAATATTCGATACCTAAAACTTGAATTGTACTACTCCTTACTGGCTATTACATCAACTTAGAAGCTTCATCTGTGTTCTACTATGGTGCTTTTAGTGTCTCCGCATACCGCAGCACGCGACATAGCTTTGCAGACGATAAGTACAACCGTTTCAGAGAGAAGAGCGGGCAATGTGACGATCTGGCTTTAAGTCGATTCGATAACAAATGACGAAAATGGACGGATTTCTCAGGTTTTTACTACATATGAACACTTTTCACATACTCCCGTGCAACTCGGCTGCTAGTCCTCCTTTCATGCAGAATCGTAAGGTCCTAGCCCATGTGCAAGGCACCAAAGCCTGCTAAAAAGTCAATATTCGATACCTAAAACTTGAATAGTACTACTCCTTACTGGCTATTACATCAACTTAGAAGCTTCATCTGTGTGTCCACTATGGTGCTTTTTGTGTCTCGGATTAACGCAGCACGCGACATAGCTTTGCAAACGATAAGTACAACCGTTTCAGGGAGAAGAGCGGCCAATGTGACGATCTGGCTTTAAGTCGATTCGGTAACAAATGACGAAAACGAACGAATTTCTCAGGTATTTACTACAGATGAACACTTTTCACATTCTCCCATACAACTCGGCTGCTAGTCCTCCTTTCATGCAGAATCTTAAGGACCTATCTCATGTCCAAGGCACCAAAGCCAGCTAAAAAATCAATAATCGCTACCTAAACCTTAAATTGTACTACTTTTTACTGGCTATTACGTCAACTTAGAAGCTTCATCTGTGTTCCACTATGGTGATTTTAGTATCTCCGCATACCGCAGCATGCGACATAGCTTTGCAAACGATAAGTACAACCGTTTCAGAGAGAAGAGCGGCCAATGTGTCGATCTGGCTTTAAGTCGATTCTGTAACAAATGACGAAAATGGACGGATTTCTCAGGTTTTTACTACATATGAACACTTTTCACAAACTCCCGTGCAACTCGGCTGCTAGTCCTCCTTTCATGCAGAATCTTAAGGTCCTAGCTCATGTCCAAGGCACCAAAGCCAGCTAGAAAGTCAATAATCGATAGCTAAAACTTGAATTGTACTACTTCTCACTGGCTATCACATCAACTTAGAAGCTTCATCTGTGTTCTACTATGGTGCTTTTAGTGTCTCCGCATACTGCAGCACGCGACATAGCTTTCCGGACGATAAGTACAACCGTTTCAGAGAGAAGAGCGGCCAATGTGACGATCTGGCTATAAGTCGATTCGATAACAAATGACGAAAATGGTCGGATATCTCAGGTTTTTACTACATATGAACACTTTTCACATACTCCCGTGCAACGCGGCTGCTAGTCCTCCTTTCATGCAGAATGTTAAGGTCATAGCTCATGTCCAAGGCACCAAAGCCAGCTAAAAAGTCAATAATCGATACCTAAAACTTGAATTGTACTACTTCTTACTGGCTATTACATCAACTTAGAAGCTTCATCTGTGTTCTACTATGGTGCTTTTAGTGTCTCCGCATACCGCAGCACGCGACATAGCTTTGCAGACGATAAGTACAACCGTTTCAGATAGAAGAGCGGCCAATGTGACGATCTTGCTTCAAGTCGATTCGATAACAAATATCGAAAACGGACGGATTTCTCAGGTTTTTACTACATATGAACACTTTTCACATTGTCCCATACAACTCGGCTGCTAGTCCTCCTTTCATGCAGAATCTTAAGGTCGTAGCTCATGTCCAAGGCACCAAAGCCAGCTAAAAAGTCAATAATCGATACCTAAATCTTGAATTGTACTACTTCTTACTGGCTATTACATCAACTTAGATGCTTTATCTGTGTTCTACTATGGTGCTTTTAGTGTCTACGCATACCGCAGCACGCGACATAGCTTTGCAGACGATAAGTACAACCGTTTCAGAGAGAAGCGCGGCCAATGTGACGATCTGGCTTTAAGTCGATTCCATAACAAATTACGAAAACGGACAGATTTCTCAGGTTTTTACTACATATGAACACTTTTCACATTCTCCCTTGCAACTCGGCTGCTAGTCCTCCTTTCATGCAGAATCGTAAGGTCCTAGCTCATGTCCAAGTCACCAAAGCCAGCTAAAAAGTCAATAATCGATACCTAAACCTTGAATTGTACTACTTCTTACTGGCTATTACATCAACTTAGAAGCTTCATCTGTGTTCTACTATGGTGCTTTTAGTGTCTCCGCATACCGCACCATGCGACAAAGCTTTGGAGACGATAAATGTAACCGTTTCAGACAGAAGGGCGGCCAATGTGACGATCTGGCTTTAAGTCGATTCGATAACAAATGACGAAAATAACGGTTTTCTCACGTTTTTACTACATATGAACTCTTTTCACATTCTCCCGTGCAACTCGGCTGCTAGTCGTCCTTTCATGCAGAATCTTAAGGTCTTACCTCATGTCCAAGGCACCAAAGCCAGATAAAAAGTCAATAATCGATAACTAAAACTTGAATTGTAATACTTCTTACTGGCTATTACATCAACTAGGAAGCTTCATCTGTGTTCTACTATGGTGCTTTTAGTGTCTACGTATACCGCAGCACGCGACATAGCTTTGCAGACGATAAGTACAACCGTTTCAGAGAGAAGATCCGCCAATGTGACGATCTGGCTTTAAGTCGATTCGATAACAAATGACGAAACTGGACGGGTTCCTCAGGTTTTTACAACGTGTGAACACTTTTCACATTCTCCCGTGCAACTCGGCTGCTAGTCCTCCTTTCATGCAGAATCTTAAGGTCCTAGCTCATGTCCAAGGCACCAAAGCCAGCTAAAAAGTCAATAATCGATACTTAAAACTTGAATTGTACTACTTCTTACTGGCTATTACATCAACGTAGATGCTTCATCTGTGATCCACTATGGTGCTTTTAGTGTCTCCGCATACCGCAGCATGCGACATAGCTTTGCAGACGATAAATGTAACCGCTTCAGAGAGAAGCGCGGCCAATGTGACGATCTGGCTTTAAGTCGAATCGATAACAAATGACGAAAAGTAACAGATTTCTCACGTTTTTACTACATATGAACACTTTTCACATTCTCCCGTGCAACTCGGCTGCTAGTCCTCCTTTAATGCAGAATCTTAAGGTTCTACCTCATGTCCAAGGCACCAAACCCAGCTAAAAAGTCAATAATCGGTAACTAAAACTTGAATTGTACTACTTCTTACTGGATATTACATCAACTTAGAAGCTTCATCTGTGTTCTACTATGGTGCTTTTAGTGTCTCCGCATACCGCAGCATGCGACATAGCTTTGCAGACGATAAATGTAACCGTTTCAGACAGATGAGCGGCCAATGTGACGATCTGACTTTAAGTCGATTCGATAACAAATGACGAAAACGGACGTATTTCTCAGGTTTTTACTACATATGAACACTTTTAACAGTCTCCATCGCATCGCGGCTGCTAGTCCTCCTTTCATGCAAAATCTTAAGTTCCTAGCTCATGTCCAAAGCACCAAAGAAGGGTAAAAAGTCAATAATCGAAACCTAAAACTTGAATTGTAATACTTCTCTCTGGCTATTACATCAACTTAGAAGCTTCATCTGTGTTCTACTATTGTGCTTTTAGTGTCTCCACATACCGCAGCACGCGACATAGCTTTGCAGACGATAAATGTAACCGTTTCAGACAGAAGGGCGGCCAATGTGACGACCTGGCTTTAAGTCGATTCGATAACAAATTACGAAAAGTAACGGATTTCTCAGGTTTTTACTACATATGAACACTTTTCACATTCTCCCTTTCAACTCGGCTGCTAGTCCTCCTTTCGTGCAAAATGTTAAGGTCCTAGCTCATGTCCAAGGCACCAAAGCCAGTTAAAAAGTCAATAATCGATAACTAAAACTTGAATTGTACTACTTATTACTGGCTATTACATCAATTTAGAAGCTTCATCTGTGTTCTACAATGGTGCTTTTAGTGTCTCCGCATACCGCAGCACGCGACATAGCTTTGCAGACGATCAGTACAACCGTTTCAGAGAGAAGAGCGGCCAATGTGACGATCTGGCTTTAAGTCGATTTGATAACAAATGACGAAAACGGACGGATTTCTCAGGTTTTTACTACATATGAACACTTTTCACATTCTGCCGTGCAATTCGGCTGCTAGTCCCGTGCAACGCGGTTGCTAGTTCTCCTTTCATGCAAAATCGTATAGTCCTACCTCATGTCAAAGGCACCAAAGCCAGCTAAAAAGTCAATAATCGATAACTAAATCTTGAATTGTACTACTTCTTACTGGCTATTATATCAACTTAGAAGCTTTATCTGTGTTCTACTATGGTGCTTTTAGTGTCTCCGCATACCGCAGCACCGGACATAGCTTTGCAGACGATAAATGTAATCGTTTCAGAGAGAAGAGCGGCCAATGTGTCGATCTGGATTTAAGTCGATTCGATAACAAATAACGAAAACGGACGAATTTCTCGGATTTTTACTACATATGAACACTTTTCACTTTCTCCCCTGCAACGCGGCCACTAGACTTCCCTTCATGCAAAATGTTAAGGTCCTAGCTCATGTCCAAGCACCAAAGAACGGTAAAACGTCAATAATCGATAACAAAAACTTGAATAGTACTACTTTTTACTGGCTATTACATCAACTTAGAAGGTTCATCTGTGTTTTACTATGATGCTTTAGTGTCTCCGGATAACGTAGCACGCGACATAGCTTTGCAGACGATAAATGTAATCCTTTCAGAGAGAAGAGCGGCCAATGTGTCGATCTGGATTTAAGTCGAATCAATAACAAATGACGAAAACGGACGGATTTCTCAGATTCTTACTACATATGAACGCTTATCGTATTCTCCAGTGCAACGCAGTTGCTAGTCATCCTTTCATGCAAAATCCTAAGCTCCAGCAAATGTCCAAGTCTCCAAAGCGTGCTAAAAAGTCAATAACCAATAACTAAAACCTGAATTGTACTACAGCTTACTGGCTATTACATTACTTAGAAGCTTCATCTGTGTACTACTATAATGGTTTTAGTGTCTCCGCATACCGCAGCACGCGACATAGCTTTGCAGACGATAAATGTAATCGTTCCAGAGAGCAGAGCGGCAAATGTGTCGATCTGGATTTAGGTCGATTCGATAACAAATGACTAAAACGGACGAATTTCTCAGATTTTTACTACATATGAACACTTTTCACATTCTCCCGTGCATCGTGGCCACTAGCCTTCCCTTCATGAAACATCTTAAGGCCCTACTCATGTCCAAGCGCCAATGAAGTGTAAAAAGTCAATAATCGATAGCTAAAACTTGAATTCTACTACTTCTTACTGGCTATTACGTAAACTTAGAAGTTTCATCTGTATTCTTCTATGGTGATTTTAGTGTCGCCGCATACCACAGCACGCGACATAGCTTTGCAGACGATAAATGTAGCCGTTTCAGAGAGAAGAGCTTCCAATAAGACGATCTGGTGTTAAGTCGATTCGATAACAAATGACGAAATCGAACGGATTCTCAGTTTCTTACTACATATGAACACTTTTCACATTCGCCCGAGGACCGCGGCTGCTAGTCCTCCTTTCATGCAAAATCCTAAGGTCCTACCAAATGTCCAAGGCACCAAAGCCTGCTAGAAAGTCAATAATCGAAAACTAAAACCTGAATTGTACTACTTCTTACTGGCTATTACATCAACATATAAGTTTCATCTGTGTTCCACTATGGTGCTATTAGTATCTCCGGATACCGAAACGCGGGACATTGCTTTGCAGACGATAAATGTAACCGTTTCAGAGAGAAGAGCGCCCAATGTATCGATCTGGCTTTAAGTCGATTCGATAACAAATGACGAAAACGGACGGATTTCTCAGGTTTTTACTACATATGAACACTTTTCACACTCGTCCGTGCAACGTGGTTGCTAGTCCTCCTTTCATGCAAAATCGTAAAGTCTTAGCTCATGTCCAAGACACCAACGCTGGCTAAAAACTCAATAATCGATAACTAAAACTTAAATTGTACTACTTCTTACTGGCTATTATATCAACTTAGAAGGTTCATCTGTGTTCTACTATGGTGCTTTTAGTGTCTCCGGATACCACAGCACGCGACATAGCTTTGCAGACTATAAATGTAACCGTTTCCGAGAGAAGAGCGGCCAATGTGGCGATCTGGATTTAAGTCGATTCGATAACAAATGACGAAAACGAACGGATTTATCAGGTTTTTACTATGTATGAACACTTTTCACTTTCTCCCGTGCTACGGGGCTGATAGACTTCCCTTCATGCAAAATCTTAAGGTCCTACCTCAAGTCCAAGGCTCCAAAGAAGCGTAAAAAGTCAGTAATCGATAACTAATACTTGAATTGTACTACTTCCTACTGGGTATTACATCAACTTAGAGGCTTCATCTGTGCTCTACTATGCTGCTTTTAGTGTCTCCGGATACTGCTTCACGCGACATAGCTTTGCAGATGACAAAACGTAACCGTTTCAGAGAGAAGAGCGGCCAATGTGGCGATCTGGATTTAAGTCTATTCGATAACAAATCACGAAAACGAACCGATTTATCAGGTTTTTACTACATATGAAAACTTTTCACATTCCCCTGTGCAACGCGGTTGCTAGTAATGCCTTTCATGCAAAATCTAAAGGTCCTATTTCATGTCAAAGGCACCAAAGCCGGCTAAAAATTCAATAATCTATAACTTAAACTTGAATTGTACTACTTCTTACTGGCTATTACATTAACTTAGAAGGTTCATCTGTATTGTATTATGGTGCTTTTAGTGTCTCCGCATACCGCAGCACCGGACATAGCTTTGCAGACGATGAATGTAATCGTTTCAGAGAGAAGAGTGGCCAATGTGTCGATCTGGATTTAAGTCGATTCGATAACACATGACGAAAACGGACGAATTTCTCAGATTTTCACTACATATGAAAACTTGTCACTTTCTCCCCTGCAACGCGGCCACTAGACTTCCCTTCATGCAAAATCTTAAGGTCCTAGCACATGTCCAAGCACCAAAGAATGGTAAAACGTCAATAATCGATAACAAAAACTTGAACAGTACTACTTCTTACTGGCTATTACATCAACTTAGAAGGTTCATCTGTGTTTTACTATGATGCTTTTAGTGTCTCCGGATACCGCACCACGCAACATAGTTTTACACAGGATAAATGTTACCGTGTCAGAGAGAAGAGAGGTTAATGTGACGATCTGGCTTTAAGTCGATTCGATAACAAATGACGAAAACGGACGGATTCTCAGGATTTTACTACCTATCAACACTTTTCACATTAGCCCGCTCAACGCCGCTGCTAGTTCTCCTTTCATGCAAAATCGTAAGGTCCAATCTAATGTCCAAGGCACCAAAGCCGGCAAAAAAAGTCAATAATCGATAGCTAAAACTTGAGTTTTACTACGTCTTATTGTCTATAGCATCAACTTAGAAGATTCATCTGTGTTCTACTATGGTGCTTTTAGTGTCTCCGGATACCGCAGAACGTGACATAGCTTTGCAGACGAAAAATGTAACCGTTTCAGAGAGAAGAGCTGCCAATCTGACGATCTGGATTTAAGTCGATTCTGTAACAAATGACGAAAACGAACGGATTTCTCAGGTTTTTGCTATATTTGAACACTTTTCACATTCTCCCGCGCAACGCGGCTGCTGGTCCACATTTTCATGCAAAATTGTAAGGTCCCATCTCATGTCCAACTCACCAAAGCCGCCTAAAAAGTCAATAATCGATAGCTAAAACTTGAGTTTTACTACTTCTTCTTGGTTATTACATCAACTTAGAAGGTTCATTTGTGTTTTACTATGATGCTTTTAGTCTCTCCGGATACCGCATCACGGGACATAATTTTGCAGAGGATAAATGTAACCGTGTCAGAGAGAAGAGCGGCCAATCTGACGATCTGAATTTAAGTCGATTCGATAACAAATGATGAAAACGGACGGATTTCTCAGGTTTTTACTACCTATCAACACTTTTCACATTATCCGGCGCAACGCGGCTGATAGTCGTCCTTTCACGCAAAATCGTAAGGTCCTAGCTCATGTCCAAGGCAACAAAGAAGGCTAAAAATTCAATAATCGATAATTAAAACTTGATTCTACTACATTTTACTGGTTATTACATAGCCGACTAAAAAGTCAAAAATCGATAACTAAAACTTGAATTGTACTACTTCTTACTGGCTATTACATCGACTTAGAAGTTTCTTCTGTGTTCTACTATGGTGCTTTTAGTGTCTCCGCATACCGCAGGACGCGCCATAGCTTTGCAGACGATAAATGTAACCGTTTCAGAGATATGAGCGGCCAATGAGACGATCTGACATTAAGTCGATTCGATAACAAATGACGAAAACGGACGGATTTCTCAGGTTTTTTCTACATATGAACACTATTTACATTCTCCCGTGATACGCGGTTGCTAGTCCTCCTTTCGTGAAAAATCGTAAGGTCCTAGCTCATGTCCAAAGCACCAAAGAGGCTAAAAATTCAATATTCGATAACTAAAACTGGAATTGTACTACATCTTACTGGCTATAACATAACCGGACAAAAAGTCAAAAATCGATAACTACAATTAAAATTGTACTACTTCTTACTGGCTATTACATCAACATATAGCCTTCATCTGTGTTCTGCTATGGTGCTTTTAGTGTCTCCGCATACCGCAGCACGCGACATAGCTTTGCAGACGATAAATGTAACCGTTTCAGAGAGAAGAGCGACCAATGTGACGATATGGCTTTAAATCGATTTGGTAAGAAATGACGAAAACGGACGGATTTCACAGGTTTTTACTACATATGAAAACTTTTCACTTTCTCCCGTCCAACGTAGCTGCTAGTTCTCCTATGATGCAAAATTTTAAGGTCCTAGCTCATGTCCAAGGCCCCAAAGCCAGCTAAAAAGTCAATAATCGATATCTAAAACGTTATTGTACTACTTCTTACTGGCTATTACATCTACTTAGAATTTTTATCTGTGTTCTACTATGGTGCTGTTAGTGTCTCCGCATACCGCAGCACGCGACATAGCTTTGCAGACGATAAATGTAACCGTTTCAGAGAGAACAGCGACCAATGTGACGATCTGGCTTTAAGTCGATTTGATCAGAAATGACGAAAACGGACGGATTTCTCAGGTTTTTACTACAGATGAACACTTTTCACATTCTCCCATGCAACGCAGCTGCTAGTCCTCCTTTGATGCAAAGTCTTAAGGTCCTAGCTCATGTCCAAGACCCCAATGCCAGCTAAAAAGTCAATAATCGATACCTAAAACGTTATTGTACTACTTTTTACTGGCTATTACATCAACTTAGAAGATTAATCATTGTTCAACTATGGTGCTGTTAGTGTCTCCGCAAACCGCAGCACACGACATAGCTTTGCAGACGATAAATGTAACCGTTTCAGAGAGAAGAGCGACCAATGTGACGATCTGGCTTTAAGTCGATTTGATAAGAAATGACGAAAACGAACGGATTTCTCAGGTTTTTACTACATATGAACACTTTTCACATTCTCCCGTGCAACGCAGCTGCTAGTCCTCCTTTGATGCAAAGTCTTAAGGTCCTAGCTCATGTCCGAGAGCCAAAAGCCAGTTAAAAGTCAATAATCGATATCCAAAACGTTATTGCACTACTTCTTACTGGCTATTACATCAACTTAGAAGTTTCATCAGTGTTCTACTATGGTGCTGTTAGTGTCTCTGCATACCGCAGCACGCGACATAGCTTTGCAGACGATAAATGTAACCGTTTCAGAGAGAAGAGCGACCAATGTGACGATGTGGCTTTAAGTCGATTTGATAAGAAATGACGAAAATGGACGGATTTCTCAGGTTTTTACTACATATGAACACTTTTCACATTCTCCCGTGCAACGCAGCTGCTAGTTCCCCTTTGATGCAAAATCTTAAGGTCCTAGCTCATGTCCAATACCCTAAGCCGGCTAAAAAGTCAATAATCGATATCTATAACGTTATTGTACTACTTCTTACTGGCTGTTACATCAACTTAGAAGTTTCATCTGTTTTCTACTATGGTGCTGTTAGTGTCTCCGCATACCGCAGCACGCGACAAGGCTTTGCAGACGACAAATGTAACCGTTTCAGAGAGAAGAGCGACCTATGTGACGATCTGGCTTTAAGTCGATTTGATTAGAAATGACGAAAACGGACGGATTTCTCAGGTTTTTACTACAGATGAACACTTTTCACATTCTCCCGTGCAACGCAGCTGCTAGTCCTCCTTTGATGCAAAGTCTTAAGGTCCTAGCTCATGTCCGAGAGCCAAAAGCCAGTTAAAAGTCAATAATCGATATCCAAAACGTTATTGCACTACTTCTTACTGGCTATTACATCAACTTAGAAGTTTCATCAGTGTTCTACTATGGTGCTGTTAGTGTCTCTGCATACCGCAGCACGCGACATAGCTTTGCAGACGATAAATGTAACCGTTTCAGAGAGAAGAGCGACCAATGTGACGATGTGGCTTTAAGTCGATTTGATAAGAAATGACGAAAATGGACGGATTTCTCAGGTTTTTACTACATATGAACACTTTTCACATTCTCCCGTGCAACGCAGCTGCTAGTTCCCCTTTGATGCAAAATCTTAAGGTCCTAGCTCATGTCCAATACCCTAAGCCGGCTAAAAAGTCAATAATCGATATCTATAACGTTATTGTACTACTTCTTACTGGCTGTTACATCAACTTAGAAGTTTCATCTGTTTTCTACTATGGTGCTGTTAGTGTCTCCGCATACCGCAGCACGCGACAAGGCTTTGCAGACGACAAATGTAACCGTTTCAGAGAGAAGAGCGACCTATGTGACGATCTGGCTTTAAGTCGATTTGATTAGAAATGACGAAAACGGACGGATTTCTCAGGTTTTTACTACAGATGAACACTTTTCACATTCTCCCGTGCAACGCAGCTGCTAGTCCTCCTTTGATGCAAAGTCTTAAGGTCCTAGCTCATGTCCAAGACCCCAATGCCAGCTAAAAAGTCAATAATCGATATCTAAAACGTTATTGTACTACTTGTTACTGGCTATTACATCAACTTAGAAGATTAATCATTGTTCAACTATGGTGCTGTTAGTGTCTCTGCATACCGCAGCACGCGACATAGCTTTGCAGACGATAAATGTAACCGTTTCAGAGAGAAGAGCGACCAATGTGACGATGTGGCTTTAAGTCGATTTGATAAGAAATGACGAAAATGGACGGATTTCTCAGGTTTTTACTACATATGAACACTTTTCACATTCTCCCGTGCAACGCAGCTGCTAGTTCCCCTTTGATGCAAAATCTTAAGGTCCTAGCTCATGTCCAATACCCCAAAGCCAGTTAAAAAGTCAATAATGTATATCTATAACGTTATTGTACTACTTCTTACTGGCTGTTACATCAACTTAGAAGTTTCATCAGTGTTCTACTATGGTGCTGTTAGTGTCTCTGCATACCGCAGCACGCGACATAGCTTTGCAGACGATAAATGTAACCGTTTCAGAGAGAAGAGCGACCAATGTGACGATGTGGCTTTAAGTCGATTTGATAAGAAATGACGAAAATGGACGGATTTCTCAGGTTTTTACTACATATGAACACTTTTCACATTCTCCCGTGCAACGCAGCTGCTAGTCCTCCTTTGATGCAAAGTCTTAAGGTCCTAGCTCATGTCAAAGACCCCAAAGCCAGCTAAAAAGTCAATAATCGATATCTAAAACGTTATTGTACTACTTCTTACTGGCTATTACATCTACTTAGAAGTTTCATCTGTGTTCTACTATGGTGCTGTTAGTGTCTCCGCATACCGCAGCACGCGACATAGCTTTGCAGACGATAAATGTAACCGTTTCAGAGAGAAGAGCGACCAATGTGACGATCTCACTTTAAGTCGATTTGATAAGAAATGACGAAAACGGACGGATTTCTCAGTTTCTTAATACATATGAACACTTTTTACTTTCTCCAGTGCAACGCAGCTGCTAGTTCTCCTTTGATGCAAAATCTTAAGGTCCTAGCTCATGTCAAAGGCCCCAAAGCCAGCTAAAGAGTCAATAGTCGATATCTAAAACGTTATTGTACTACTTCTTACTGGCTATTACATCAAGTTAGAACTTTCATCAGTGTTCTACTATGGTGCTGTTAGTGTCTCCGCATACCGCAGCACGCGACATAGTTTTGCAGACGATAAATGTAACCGTTTCAGAGAGAAGAGCGACCAATGTGACGATCTGGCTTTAAGTCGATTTGATCAGAAATGACGAAAACGGATGGATTTCTCAGGTTTATACTACACATGAACACTTTTCACATTCTCCCGTGCAACGCAGATGCTAGTCCTCCTTTGATGCAAAGTCTTAAGTTCCTAGCTCATGTCCAAGACCCCAATGCCAGCTAAAAAGTCAATAATCGATATCTAAAACGTTATTGTACTACATTTACTGGCTATAACTTCAACTTAGAAGATTCATCAGTGTTCTACTATGGTGCTGTTAGTGTCTCTGCATATCGCAGCACGCGACATAGCTTTGCAGACGATAAATGTGACCGTTTCAGAGAGAAGAGCGACCAATATGATGACCTGGCTTTAAGTCGATTTGATAAGAAATGACGCAAACGGACGGATTTCTCAGGTTTTTACTACATATGAAGACTTTTCACATTCTCCCGTACAACTCGGCTGCTAATCCTCCTTTCATGCAGAATCTTATGGTCCTAGCTTATGTCCAAGGCACCAAAGCCAGCTAAAATGTCAATAATCGATACCTAAAACTTGAATTGTACTACTTCTTACTGGGTATTACATCAACTTAGAAGCTTCTTCTGTGTTCTACGGTGCTTTTAGTGTCTCCGTATACCGCACCCATCGACATAGGTTTGCAGACGGTAAATTTAACCGTTTCAGAGGGAAGAGCGGCCAATGTGATGATCTGGCTTTAAGTCGATTTGATAACAATGACGAAAACGGACGGACTTCTCAGGTTTTTACAATATATGAACACTTTTTACATTGTCCCGTGCAACGCAGCTAATAGTCCTCCTTTCATGCAAAAACTTAAGTTCCTAGCTCATGTACAAGGCATCTAAGCAGGCTAAATAGTGAATAATCGATAACGAAAACTTGAATTGTACTACTTCTTACGGGCTATTACATTAACTTAGAAGCTTCTTCTGTGTTGTACTATGGTGCTTTAAGTGTCTATGCATACTGCACCCAGCGACATAGCATTGCAGACGAATAATATAACCGTTTCAGAGGGAAGAGCGACCAATGTGACGATCTGGCTTTAAGTCGATTCGACAACAATTGACGAAAACATACGGTTTTCTCAGGTTTTCACTACTTACGAACACTTTTCACATTCACCCTAGTAACGCGGCTGCTAGTCCTCCTTTCACGCAAAATCGTAAGGTCCTAGCTCATGCCCAAGGCACCAAAGCCGGCTACAAAGTCAATAATCGATAGCTAAAACGTGAGTTGTACTACACCTTACTGGCTATTACATAAACTTAGAAGTTTTTTCAGTGTTCTACTATGGTGCTTTTAGTATCTCCGCATACCGCAGCACGCGACACAGCTTTGCAGACGGTAAATTTAAACGTTTCAGAGGGAAGAGCGGCCAATGTGACGATCTGGCTTTAAGTCGATTTGTTAACATTGACGAAAACGGACGGACTTCTCAGGTTTTTACTACATATGAACACTTTTCACATTTTCCCGTTCAACGCGGCTGCTAGTCCTCCTTTCATGCAAAATCTTAAGTTCCTAGCTCATGTCCAAGGAACCAAAGAAAGGTAAAAAGTCAATAATCGAAAACTAAAACTTGAATTGCAGTACTTCTTACTGGCTATGACATCAACTTAGAAGCTTCATCTGTGTTCTACTATGGTGCCTTTAGTGTCTCCGCATGCCGCAGCATGCGACATAGCTTTTCAGATGAAAACTGTAATCGTTTCATTGAGAAGAGCGGCCAATGTGATGATCTGGCTTTAAGTCCTTTCGATAACAAATGACGAAAAGGGCCGGATTTCTCAGGTTTTTACTACTTATGAACACTTTTTACATTGTCCCGTACAACGCGGCAAATAGCCCTCCTTTCATGCAAAAATTTAAGGTCGTTGCTCATGTACAAGGCACCAAAGCAGGGTAAAAAGTGAATAATCGATAACGAAAACTTGAATTGTACTACTTCTTACGGGCTATTACATTAACTTAGAAGCTTCTTCTGTGTTGTACTATGGTGCTTTAAGTGTCTATGCATACTGCACCCAGCGACATAGCATTGCAGACGATAAATAAAACCGTTTCAGAGGGAAGAGCGGCCAATGTGACAATCTGGCTTTAAGTCGATTCGATAAGAATTGACGAACACGGTCGGATTTCTCAGGTTTTCACTACATATGAACACTTTTCACATTCACCCGTGTAACACGGCTGCTAGTCCTCCTTTCACACAAAATCTTAAGGTCCTAGCTCATGCCCAAGGCACCAAAGCCGGCTAAAATGTCAATAATCGATAGCTAAAACGTGAATTCTACTACTTCTTACTGGCTATTACATAAACTTAGGAGATTGTTAAGTGTTCTACTATGGTGCTTTTAGTGTCTCCGCATACCGCAGAACGCGACATAGCTTTGTAGACGGTAAATATAACCGTTTCAGAGAGAAGAGCCCCCACTGTGACTATCTGGCTTTAAGTCGATTCGATTACAAATGACGAAAACGGAGGGATTTCTCATGTTTTTAGTATATATGAACATTTTTCATATTATCCCGTGCGAAGCGGCTCTTACACTTCCCTACATGCAAAATCGTAAAGTCCTAGCTCATTTCCAAAGCACCAAAGAAAATTAAATGGTCAATAATCGATAACTAAAACTTGAATTTTACTGTTTCCTACTGGCTCTTACATCAACTTAGAAGCTTCTTCTGTATTCTACTATGGTGCTTTTAGTGTCTCCGCATACCGCAGCACGCGTCATAGCTTTGCAGACGGTAAATATAACCGTTTCAGAGAGAAGAGCGGCCAATGTACGTCCTGGCTTTAAGTCGATTCGATAACAAATTACGAAAACGGACGGATTTCTCAGGTTTTTACTACATATGAACACTTTTCACATTCTCCCGTGCAACGCGGCTGATAGTCCTCCTTTCATGCAAAATCTTAATGTCCTAGCTGCTGTACAAGGCACCAAAGCCGGGTGAAAAGTGAATAATCGATAACGAATACTTGAATTGCACTACTTCTTACTGGCTATGACATCAACTTAGAAACTTCATCTGTGTTCTAGTATAGTGCTTTTAGTGTCTCCGCATTAAATAGCTCGCGACCTATCTTTGGAGACGATAAATATAACGGTTTCAGAGGGAAGAGCGGCCAATGTAACGACCTGGCATTAAGTCGATTCGATAACAATTGAAGAAAACATACGGATTTCTCAGGTTTTCAATACATATGAACCCTTTTCACATTCTCCCGTGCAACGCGGCTGCTAGTCCTCCTTCCATGCAAAATCATAAGGTTCTAGCTCATGCCCAAAGCTTCAAAATTGGTTAAAAAGTCAATAATCGATAACTAAAACGTGAATTTTACTACTTTTTACTCGGTATTACATCAACTTAGAAGCTTTATCTGTGTTCTACTATGGTGCTTTTAGTGTCTCCGTATACCGCAGCACACGACATAGCTTTGCAGACGATTAATGTAACCGTTTATGAGAGAAGTGCGGCTAATTTGACGATATGGCTTTAATTCGATACGATAACAAATGACGAAAACGGACAAATTTTTCAGTTTTTTGCTACATATGAACACTTTTCACATTCTCCCCTGTAACGCGGCCACTAGACTTCCCTTCATGCAAAATCGTAACTTCCTAGCTCATGTCGAAGCACCAATGAATGGTAAAAAGTCAATAATCGATAACAAAAACTTGAATAGTACTACTTCTTACTGGCTATTACATCAACTTAGAAGGTTCATCTGTGTTTTACTCTGATGCTTTTAGTGTCTCCGGATAACGTAGCACGCGACATAGCTTTGCAGACGATAAATGAAATGCTTTCAGAGAGAAGAGCGGCCAATGTGTCGATCTGGATTTAAGTCGAATCAATAACAAATGACGAAAACGGACGGATTTCTCAGATTCTTACTACATATGAACACTTTTCACATTCTACCGTGCTACGCGGCTTCTAGTCCTCATTTCATGCAAAATATTAAGTTGCTAGCTGATCTCCAAGGCACCAACGAAGGGTAAAAAGACAATAATCGATATCTAAAACTTGAATTGTACTACTTCGTACTGGGTATTACATCAACTTTGAAGCTTCACCTGTGTTCTACTATGGTGCTTTTAGTGTCTCCGGATACCACAGCAGGCGACATAGCTTTGCAGACTATAAATGTAACCGTTCCGAGAGAAGAGCGGCCAATGTGGCGATCTGGATTTAAGTCGATATGACTTTCTCAAGTTTTTATTACATATGAACGCTTTTCACATTCTCCCATGCAACGTGACTGCTAATCTTACTTTCATGAAAAATCTTAAGGTCCTAGCTCATGTCCAAGGCACCAAAGCCGCCTAAAAAGTCAATAATCAATAACTAAAACTTGAATTGTACTACTTCTTACTGGCTATTACATCAACTTATAAGTTTCATCTGTTTTCTACTATGGTGCTATTAGTATCTCCGGATACCGAAGCACGCGACATAGCTTTGCAGACGATAAACGTAACCGTTTCAGAGAGAAGAGCGGCCAACGTGTCGTTCTGGATTAAAGTCGATTCGATAACAAATGACGAAAACTGACGGCTTTCTCAGGTTTTTACTACATATGAACACTTTTCACATTCGCTCGTGCAACGCGGCTGCTAGTCCTCCTTTCATACAAAATCTTAAGGTCCTAGCTCATGTCAATTGCACCAAAGCCGGCTAAAAAGTAATAATCGATAACGAAAACTTGAAATGTACTACATCTTACTGGCTATTACATCAACTTAGAGGCTTCATCTGTGTACTACTATTATGGTTTTAGTGTCTCCGCATACCACAGCACGCGACATAGCTTTGCAGGCGATAAATGTAATCGTTCCAGAGAGAAGAGCGGCAAATGTGTCGATCTGGATTTCAGTCGATTCGATAACAAATGACGAAAACGGACGAATTTCTCAGATTTTTACTACATATGAACACTTTTCACATTCTCCCGTGCATCGTGGCCACTAGCCTTCCCTTCATGAAATATCTTAAGGCCCTAACTCATGTCCAAGCGCCAAAGAAGGGTAAAAAGTCAATAATCGATAGCTAAAACTTCAATTCTACTACTTCTTACTGGCTATTACATAAACTTAGAAAATTGATCTGTATTCTTCTATGGTGCTTTTAGTGTCGCTGCATACCACAGCACGCGACATGTCTTTGCAGACGATAAATGTAGCCGTTTCAGAGAGAAGAGCGGCCAAAAGACGATCTGGTGTTAAGTCGATTCGATAACAAATGACGAAAACGGACGGGTTTCTCAATTTCTTACTACATATGAAGACTTTTTCGCCCGAGGAGCGCGGCTGCTAGTCCTCCTTTCATGCAAAATCCTAAGGTCCTAGCAAATGTCCAAGGCATCAAAGCCCACTAAAAAGTCAATAATCGATAACTAAAACCTGAATTGTACTACTTCTTACTGGCTATAACATCAACTTATAAGTTTCATCTGTGTTCTACTATGGTGCTATTAGTATCTCCGGATACCGAAACACGAGACATTGCTTTGCAGACGATAAATGTAACCGTTTCAGAGAGAACAGCGCCCAATGTATCGATCTGGCTTTAAGTCGATTCGATAACAAATGACGAAAACGGACGGATTTCTCAATTTCTTACTACATATGAACACTTTTTCGCCCTAGGAGCGCGGCTGCTAGTCCTCCTTTCATGCAATATCGTATAGTCCTACCTCATGTCAAAGGCACCAAAGCCGGCTAAAAAGTCAATAATCGATAACTAAATCTTGAATTGTACTACTTCTTACTGGCTATTATATCAACTTAGAAGCTTTATCTGTGTTCTACTATGGTGCTTTTAGTGTCTCCGTATACCGCAGCACGCGACAGAGCTTTGCAGACGATAAATGTAACCGTTTATGAGAGAAGTGCGGCTAATTTGACGATATGGCTTTAATTCGATACGATAACAAATGACGAAAACGGACAAATTTTTCAGTTTTTTGCTACATATGAACACTTTTCACATTCTCCCCTGTAACGCGGCCACTAGACTTCCCTTCATGCAAAATCTTGAGGTCCTAGCTCATGTCCAATGCACCAAAACCGGCTAAAAGTCAATAATCGATACCTAAAACTTGAATTGTACTACTTCTTACTGGCTATTACATGAACTTAGAAGCTTCATCTGGGTTCTACTATAGTGCTTTTACTGTCTCCGCATACCGCAGCACGCGACATAGCTTTGCAGACGATAAGTACAACCGTTTCAGAGAGAAGAGTGACCAATGTGACGATCTGGCTTTAAGTCGATTCGATAACAAATGACGAAAACGGACGGATTTCTCAGGGCTTTACTACATATGAACACTTTTCACATTCTCCCGTGCAACGCGGCTGCTATTCCTCCTTTCATGCAAAATCTTAAAGTCCTAGGTCATGTCCAAGGCAACAAAGAAGGCTAAAAATTCAATAATCGATAATTAAAACTTGAAGTGTACTACATTTTACTGGCTATTACATAGCCGACTAAAAAGTCAAAAATCGATAACTAAAACTTTAATTGTACTACTTCTTACTGACTATTACATCGACTTAGAAGCTTCGTCTGTGTTCTACTATGGTGCTTTTAGTGTCTCCACATACCGCAGGACGCGCCATAGCTTTGCAGACGATAAATGTAACCGTTTCAGAGATATGAGCGGCCAGTGAGACGATCTGACATTAAGTCGATTCGATAACAAATGACGAAAACGGACGGATTGCTCAGGTTTTTACTACACATGAATACTTTTCACATTCTCCCGTGCAACGCAGCTGCTAGCCCTCCTTTGATGCAATGTCTTAAGGTCCCAGCTCATGTCCAAGACCCCAAAGCCAGCTAAAAAGTCAATAATCGATATCTAAAACGTTATTGTACTACTTCTTACTGGCTAATACATCAACTTAGAAGTTTCATCAGTGTTCTACTATGGTGCTGTTAGTGTCTCCGCATACCGCAGCACGCGACATAGCTTTGCAGACGATAAATGTAACCGTTTCAGAGAGAAGAGCGACCAATATGACGATCTGGCTTTAAGTCGATTTGATAAGAAATGACGAAAACGGACGGATTTCTCAGGTTTTTACTACATATGAACACTTTTCACTTTCTCCCGTGCAACGCAGCTGCTAGATCTCCTTTGATGCAAAATCTTAAGGTCCTAGCTCATGTCCAAGGCCCCAAAGCCAGCTAAAAAGTCAATAATCGATATCTAAAACGTTATTGTACTACTTCTTACTGGCTATTACATCAACTTAGCAGTTTCATCTGTGTTCTACTATGGTGCTGTTAGTGTCTCCGCATACCGCAGCACGCGACATAGCTTTGCAGACGATAAATGTAACCGTTTTAGACAGAAGAGCGACCAATGTGACGATCTTGCTTTAAGTCGATTTGATAAGAAATGACGAAAACGAACGGATTTCTCAGGTTTTTACTACATATGAACACTTTTCACATTCTCCCGTGCAACGCAGCTGCTAGTCCTCCTTTGATGCAAAGTCTTAAGTTCCTAGCTCATGTCCAAGACCCCAAATCCAGCTAAAAAGTCAATAATCGATATCTAAAACGTTATTGTACTACTTCTTACTGGCTATTACATCAACTTAGAAGTTTCATCAGTGTTCTACTATGGTGCTGTTAGTGTCTCCGCATATCGCAGCACGCGACATAGCTTTGCAGACGATAAATGTAACCGTTTCAGAGAGAAGAGCGACCAATGTGACGATCTGGCTTTAAGTCGATTTGATCATAAATGACGAAAACGGACGGATTTCTCAGGTTTTTACTACACATGAACACTTTTCACATTCTCCCGTGCAACGCAGCTGCTAGTCCTCCTTTGATGCAAAGTCTTAAGGTCCTAGCTCATGTCCAAGACCCCAATGCCAGCTAAAAAGTCAATAATCGATATCTAAAACGTTATTGTACTACTTTTTACTGGCTATTACATCAACTTAGAAGTTTCATCATTGTTCTACTATGGTGCTGTTAGTGTCTCCGCATACCGCAGCATGCGACATAGCTTTGCAGACTATAAATGTAACCGTTTCAGAGAGAAGAGCGACCAATGTGACGATCTGGCTTTAAGTCGATTTGATAAGAAATGACGAAAACGGACGGATTTCTCAGGTTTTTACTACACATGAACACTTTTCACATTCTCCCGTGCAACGCAGCTGCTAGTTCTCTATTGATGCAAAATCTTAAGGTCCTAGCTCATGTCCACGACCCCAAAGCCAGCTAAAAAGTCAATAATCGGTATCTATAACGTTATTGTACTACTTCTTACTGGCTATTACATCAACTTAGAAGTTTCATCTGTTTTCTACTATGGTGCTGTTAGTGTCTCCGCATAACGCAGTACGCGACATAGCTTTGCAGACGATAAATGTAACCGTTTCAGAGAGAAGAGCGACCAATGTGACGATCTGGCTTTAAGTCGATTTGATAAGAAATGACGAAAACGGACGGATGTCTCAGGTTTTCACTACATATGAACACTTTTCACATTCTCCCGTGCAACGCAGCTGCTAGTTCTCTTTTGATGCAAAATCATAAGGTCCTAGCTCATGTCCAATACCCCAAAGCCAGCTAAAAAGTCAATAATCGGTATCTAAAACGTTATTGTACTACTTCTTACTGGCAGTGTTATCAACTTAGAAGCTTCTTCTGTGTTCTACTATGGTGCTGTTAGTGTCTCCGCATACCGCAGCATGTGACATAGCTTTACAGACGATAAATGTAACCGTTTCAGAGAGAAGGGTGACCAATGAGGCGATCTGGCTTTAAGTCGATTTGATGAGAAATGACGAAAACGGACGGATTTCTCAGGTTTTTACTACATATGAACACTTTTCACATTCTCCCGTGCAACGCAGCTGCTAGTCGTTTTTTGATGCAATATCTTAAGGTCCTAGGTCATGTCCAAGGCACCAAAGCCAAATAAAAAGTCAATAATCGATATATAAAACGTTATTGTACTACTTTTTACTGGCTATCACATCAACTTAGAAGTTTCATCTGCGTTCTACTATTGTACTGTTAGTGTCTTCGCATACCGCAGCACGCGACATAGCTTTGCAGACGATAAATGTAACCGTTTCAGAGAGAAGAGCGGCCAATGTGACGTTCTGCCTTGAAGTCGATTTGATAAGAAATGACGAAAACTGACGGATTTCTCAGGTTTTTACTACATATGAACACTTTTCACATTCTCCCGTGCAACGCAGCTGCTAGTTCTCTTTTGATGCAAAATCTTAAGGTCCTAGCTCATGTCCAATACCCCAAAGCCAGCTAAAAAGTCAATAATCGGTATCTATAACGTTATTGTACTACTTCTTACTGGCAATTACATCAACTTAGAAGTTTCATCTGTTTTCTACTATGGTGCTGTTAGTGTCTCCGCATACCGCAGCATGTGACATAGCTTTACAGACGATAAATGTAAGCGTTTCAGAGAGAAGAGTGACTAATGAGACGATCTGGCTTTAAGTCGATTTGATGAGAAATGACGAAAACGGACGGATTTCTCAGGTTTTTACGACATATGAACACTTTTCACATTCTCCCGTGCAACGCAGCTGCTAGTCCTTTTTTGATGCAATATCTTAAGGTCCTAGGTCATGTCCAAGGCCCAAAGCCAAATAAAAAGTCAATAATCGATTTATAAAACGTTATTGTACTACTTTTTACTGGCTATCACATCAACTTAGAAGTTTCATCTGTGTTCTACTATGGTGCTGTTAGTGTCTCAACATACCGCAGCACGCGACATAGCTTTGCAGACGATAAATGTAACCGTTTCAGAGAGAAGAGCGACCAATGTGACGATCTGGCTTTAAGTCGATTTGATAAGAAATGACGAAAACGGACGGATTTCTCAGGTTTTTACAACATATGAACACTTTTCACATTCTCCCGTGCAACGCAGCTGCTAGTTCTCTTTTGATGCAAAATCATAAGGTCCTAACTCATGCCTATTCCCCAAAGCCAGCTAAAAAGTCAATAATCGGTATCTATAACTTTATTGTACTACTTCTTACTGGCAATTACATCAACTTAGAAGTTTCATCTGTTTTCTATTATGGTGCTGTTAGTGTCTCAGCATACCGCAGCACGCGACATAGCTTTGCAGACGATAAATGTAACCGTTTCAGAGAGAAGAGCGACCAATGTGACGATCTGGCTTTAAGTCGATTTGATAAGAAATGACGGAAACGGACGGATTTCTCATGTTTTTACTACATATGAACACTTTTCACATTCTCCCGTGCAACGCAGCTGCTAGTCCTCCTTTGATGCAAAGTCTTAAGGTCCTAGCTCATGTCCTAGACACCAAAGCATGCTAAAAAGTCAATAATCGAAATCTAAAACGTTATTGTATTACTTCTTACTGGCTATTACATCAATTAGGAAGCTTCATCTGTGTTCTTCTATGGTGCTGTTAGTGTCTCCGCATACCGCAGCACGTGACATAGCTTTACATACGATAAATGTAACCGTTTCAGAGAGAAGAGTGACCAATGTGACGATCTGGCTTTAAGTTGATTTCATGAGAAATGACGAAAACGGACGGATTTCTCAGGTTTTTACTACATATGAACACTTATCACATTCTCCCGTTCAACGCAGCTGCTAGTACTCAATTGATGCAAAGTCTTAAGTTCCTAGCTCATGTCCAAAACCCCAAAGCCAGGTAAAAAGTCTATAGTCGATATCTAAAACGTTATTGTATTACTTCTTACTGGCTATTACATCAACTTAGAAGTTTCATCAGTGTTCTACTATGGTGCTGTTAGTGTCTCCGCATACCGCAGCACGCGACATAGCTTTGCAGACGATAAATGTAACCGTTTCAGAGAGAAGAGCGACCAATGTGACGATCTGGCTTTAAGTCGATTTGATAAGAAATGACGAAAACGGACGGATATCTCAGGTTTTTACTACACATGAACACTTTCACATTCTCCCGTGCAACGCAGCTGCTAGTCTTCCTTTGATGCAATGTCTTAAGGTCCTAGCTCATGTCCAAGACCCCAAAGCCAGCTAAAAAGTCAATAATCGATATCTAAAACGTTATTGTACTACTTCTTACTGGCTATTACATCAACTTAGAAGTTTCATCTGTGTTCTACTATGGTGCTGTTAGTGTCTCCGCATACCGCAGCACGCGACATAGCTATGCAGACGATAAATGTAACCGTTTCAGAGAGAAGAGCGACCAATGTGACGATCTGGCTTTAAGTCGATTTGATAAGAAATGACGAAAACGGACGGATTTCTCAGGTTTTTACTACATATGAACACTTTTCACATTCTCCCCTGCAACGCAGCTGCTAGTTCTCTTTTGATGCAAATTCTTAAGGTCCGAGCTCATGTCCAAGACCCCAAAGCCTGCTAAAAAGTCAATAATCGGTATCGATAACGTTATTGTACTACTTATTACTGGCTATTACATCAACTTAGAAGTTTCATCTGTTTTCTACTATGGTGCTGTTAGTGTCTCGGCATACCGCAGCACGCGACATAGCTTTGCAGACGATAAATGTAACCGTTTCAGAGAGAAGAGCGACCAATGTAACGATCTGGCTTTAAGTCGATTTGATAAGAAAAATGACGAAAACGGACGGATGTCTCAGGTTTTTACTACATATGAACACTTTTCACATTCTCCCGTGCAACGCAGCTGCTAGTTCTCTTTTGATGCAAAATCATAAGGTCCTAGCTCATGTCCAATACCCCAAAGCCAGCTAAAAAGTCAATAATCGGTATCTATAACTTTATTGTACTACTTCTTACTGGCAATTACATCAACTTAGAAGTTTCATCTGTTTTCTATTATGATGCTGTTAGTGTCTCAGCATACCGCAGCACGCGACATAGCTTTGCAGACGATAAATGTAACCGTTTCAGAGAGAAGAGCGACCAATGTGACGATCTGGCTTTAAGTCGATTTGATAAGAAATGACGGAAACGGACGGATTTCTCATGTTTTTACTACATATGAACACTTTTCACATTCTCCCGTGCAACGCAGCTGCTAGTCCTCCTTTGATGCAAAGTCTTCAGGTCCTAGCTCATGTCCTAGACACCAAAGCATGCTAAAAAGTCAATAATCGAAATCTAAAACGTTATTGTATTACTTCTTACTGGCTATTACATCAGTTAGGAAGCTTCATCTGTGTTCTTCTATGGTGCTGTTAGTGTCTCCGCATACCGCAGCACGTGACATAGCTTTACATACGATAAATGTAACCGTTTCCGAGAGAAGAGTGACCAATGTGACGATCTGGCTTTAAGTTGATTTCATGAGAAATGACGAAAACGGACGGATTTCTCAGGTTTTTACTACATATGAACACTTATCACATTCTCCCGTTCAACGCAGCTGCTAGTACTCAATTGATGCAAAGTCTTAAGTTCCTAGCTCATGTCCAAAACCCCAAAGCCAGGTAAAAAGTCTATAGTCGATATCTAAAACGTTATTGTATTACTTCTTACTGGCTATTACATCAACTTAGAAGTTTCATCAGTGTTCTACTATGGTGCTGTTAGTGTCTCGGCATACCGCAGCACGCGACATAGCTTTGCAGACGATAAATGTAACCGTTTCAGAGAGAAGAGCGACCAATGTAACGATCTGGCTTTAAGTCGATTTGATAAGAAAAATGACGAAAACGGACGGATGTCTCAGGTTTTTACTACATATGAACACTTTTCACATTCTCCCGTGCAACGCAGCTGCTAGTTCTCTTTTGATGCAAAATCATAAGGTCCGAGCTCATGTCCAATACCCCAAAGCCAGCTAAAAAGTCAATAATCGAAATCTAAAACGTTATTGTATTACTTCTTACTGGCTATTACATCAACTTAGAAGTTTCATCTGTGTTCTTCTATGGTGCTGTTAGTGACTCCGCATACCGCAGCACGTGACATAGCTTTACAGACGATAAATGTAACCTTTTCAGAGAGAAGAGCGTCCAATGTGACGTCCTGGCTTTAAGGCGATTTGATAAGAAATTACGAAAACGGACGGATTTCTCAGGTTTTTACTGCATATGAACACTTTGCACATTCTCCCGTGCAACGAAGCATGTAGTCCTCCTTTGATGCAAAATCTTAAGGTCCTAGCCCATGTCCAAAGCCCCAAAGCCAGCTAAAAAGTCAATAATCGATATCTAAAACGTTATTGTACTACTTCTTACTGCCTATTACATCAACTTAGAAGTTTCATCTGTTTTCTACTATGGTGCTGTTAGTGTCTCCGCATACCGCAGCACGCGACATAGCTTTGCAGACGATAAATGTAACCGTTTCAGAGAAAAGAGCGACCAATGTGACGATCTGGTTTTAAGTCGATTTTATAAGAAAAGACGAAAACGGACGGATTTCTCATGTTTTTACTACATATGAACACTTTTCACATTCTCCCGTCCAACGCAGCTGCTAGTCCTCCTTTGATGCAAAGTCTTAAGGTCCTAGCCCATGTCCAATGCCCCAAAGCCAGCTAAAAAGTCAATAATCGATATCTAAAACGTTATTGCACTACTTCTTACTGGCAATTACTACAACTTAGGAGCTTCTTCTGTGTTCTACTATGGTGCTGTTAGTGTCTCGGCATACCGCAGCACGCGACATAGCTTTGTAGACGATAATTGTAACCGTTTCAGAGAGAAGAGCGACCAATGTGACGATCTGGCTTTAAGTCGATTTGATAAGAAATGACGAAAACGAACGGATTTCTCAGGTTTTTACTACATATGAACTTTTTTCACATTCTCCCGTGCAACGCAGCTGCTAGTCCTCCTTTGATGAAAGGTCTTAAGGTCCTAGCTCATGTTCAAGACCCCAATGCCAGCTAAAAAGTCAATAATCGATATCTAAAACGTTATTGTACTACTTCTTACTGGCTATTACATCAACTTAGAAGTTTCATCAGTGTTCTACTATGGTGCTGTTAGTGTCTCCGCATGCCGCAGCACGCGACATAGCTTTGCAGACGATAAATGTAACCGTTTCAGAGAGAAGAGCGACCAATGTGACGATCTGGCTTTAAGTCGATTTGATAAGAAATGACGAAAACGGACGGATTTCTCATGCTTTTACTACATATGAACACTTTTCACATTCTCCCGTGCAACGCAGCTGCTAGTCCTCCTTTGATGCAAAATCTTAAGGTCCTAGCTCATGTCCAAGTCCCCAAAGCCAGCTAAAAAGTCAATAATCGATATCTAAAACGTTATTGTGGTACTTCTTACTGGCTATTACATCAACTTAGAAATTTCATCTGTGTTCTACTATGGTGCTGTTAGTGTCTCCGCATACCGCAGCACGCGACATTGCTCTGTAGACGAGTAATGTAACCTTTTCAGAGAGAAGAGCGTCCAATATGACGTCCTGGCTTTAAGTCGATTTGATAAGAAATGACGAAAACGAACGGATTTCTCATGTTTTTACTACATATGAACACTTTTCACATTTTCCCGTGCTACGCAGCTTCTAGTCCTCCTTTGATGCAAAATCTTATGGCCCTAGCTCATGTCCAAGTCCCCAAAGCCAGCTAAAAAGCCGATAATCGATATCTAAAACGTTATTGTACTACTTCTTACTGGCAGTGTTATCAACTTAGAAGCTTCTCCTGTGTTCTACTATGGTGCTGTTAGTGTCTCGGCATACCGCAGCACGCGACATAGCTTTGCAGGAGATAAATGGTACCGTTTCAGAGAGAAGAGCGGCCAATGTAACGTTCTGGCTTTAAGTCGATTTGATAAGAAATGACGAAAACGGACGGATTTCTCAGGTTTGTACTACATGTGAACACTTTTCACATTCTCCCGTGCAACGCAGCTGCTAGTCCTCCTTTGATGCAAGATCTTAAGGCCCTAGCTCATGTCCAAGACTCCAAAGCCAGCTAAAAAGTCAATAATCGATATCTAAAACGTTATTGCACTACTTCTTACTGGCTATTACATCAACTTAGAAGTTTCATCAGGGTTCTACTATGGTACTGTTAGTGTCTCTGCATACCGCAGCACGCGACATAGCTTTGCAGATGATGAATGTAACAGTTACAGAGAGAAGAGCGACCAATGTGACGATCTTGCTTTAAGTCGATTTGGTAAGAAATGACGAAACCGGACGGATTTCTCAGGTTTTTACTACACATGAACACTTTTCACATTCTCCCGTGCAACGCAGCTGCTAGTGCTCCTTTGATGCAAAATCTTAAGGTCCTAGCTCATGTCCAAGGCCCCAAAGCCAGCTAAAAATTCAATAATCGGTATCTAAAACGTTATTGCACTACTTCTTACTGGCTATTACATCAACTTAGGAGTTTCATCTGTTTTCTACTATGGTGCTGTTAGTGTCTCCGCATACCGCAGCACGCGACATAGCTTTGCAGACGATAAATGTAACCGTTTCAGAGAGAAGAGCGACCAATGTGACGATCTGGCTTTAAGTCGATTTGATAAGAAATGACGAAAACGAACGGATTTCTCAGGTTTTTACTACATATGAACACTTTTCACATTCTCCCGTGCAACGCAGCTGCTAGTCCTCCTTTGATGCAAAATCTTAATGCCGTAGCTCATGTTCAAGGCCCAAAAGCCAGCAAAAAAGTCAATAATCGATATTTAAAACGTTATCGTGCTACTTCTTACTGGCTATTACATCAACTTAGAAGCTTCTTCTGTATTCTACTATGGTGCCTATATTGTCACCGCATACCACAGCACGCGACATAGCTTTGGAGACGATAAATGTAACCGTTACAGAGTGAATAGCGGCCAATGTAAGGTTCTGGCTTTAAGTCGATTTGATAACAGATGAGGAAAACGGACGGATTTCTCAGGTTTTTACTACTTATCAACACTTTTCACATTCTCGCCTGTGCAACGCAGCTGCTAGTCCTCCATTCATGCGCAAATCTTAATGTCACAGCTTATGTCCAAGGCACGAAAGACGGCTAAATAGTCAATAATCGATAACTAAAACTTGAATTGTACTACATCTTACTGGCTATTACATCAACTTAGAAGCTTCTTCTGTGTTCTACTATGGTGCTTTTAGTATCTCTGCATACCGCAGCACTCGACAAAGCTTTGCAGACAATAAATGTAACCGTTTCAGAGAGAAGAGCGGCCAGTGTGACGATCTGGCTTTAAGTCGATTCGATAACAAATGACGAAAACGGACGGATATCTCAGGTTTTTACTATATATGAACACTTTTCATATTCTCCCGTGCAACGCAGCTGCTAGACCTCCTTAGATGCAAAATCTGAAGGTCCTACCTCATGTCCAAGGCCCCAAAGCCAGCTAAAAAGTCAATAATCGATATCTAAAACGTTATTGTACTACTTCTTACTGGCAATTACATCAACTTAGAAGCTTCTTCTGTGTTCTACTATGGTGCTGTTAGTGTGTCGGCATACCGCAGCACGCGACATAGCTTTGCAGGAGATAAATGGTACCGTTTCAGAGAGAAGAGCGGCCAATGTAACGTTCTGGCTTTAAGTCGATTTGATAAGAAATGACGGAAACGGACGGATTTCTCATGTTTTTACTACATATGAACACTTTTCACATTCTCCCGTGCAACGCAGCTGCTAGTCCTCCTTTGATGCAAAGTCTTCAGGTCCTAGCTCATGTCCTAGACACCAAAGCATGCTAAAAAGTCAATAATCGAAATCTAAAACGTTATTGTATTACTTCTTACTGGCTATTACATCAGTTAGGAAGCTTCATCTGTGTTCTTCTATGGTGCTGTTAGTGACTCCGCATACCGCAGCACGTGACATAGCTTTACAGACGATAAATGTAACCTTTTCAGAGAGAAGAGCGTCCAATGTGACGTCCTGGCTTTAAGGCGATTTGATAAGAAATTACGAAAACGGACGGATTTCTCAGGTTTTTACTGCATATGAACACTTTGCACATTCTCCCGTGCAACGAAGCATGTAGTCCTCCTTTGATGCAAAATCTTAAGGTCCTAGCCCATGTCCAAAGCCCCAAAGCCAGCTAAAAAGTCAATAATCGATATCTAAAACGTTATTGTACTACTTCTTACTGCCTATTACATCAACTTAGAAGTTTCATCTGTTTTCTACTATGGTGCTGTTAGTGTCTCCGCATACCGCAGCACGCGACATAGCTTTGCAGACGATAAATGTAACCGTTTCAGAGAAAAGAGCGACCAATGTGACGATCTGGTTTTAAGTCGATTTTATAAGAAAAGACGAAAACGGACGGATTTCTCATGTTTTTACTACATATGAACACTTTTCACATTCTCCCGTCCAACGCAGCTGCTAGTCCTCCTTTGATGCAAAGTCTTAAGGTCCTAGCCCATGTCCAATGCCCCAAAGCCAGCTAAAAAGTCAATAATCGATATCTAAAACGTTATTGCACTACTTCTTACTGGCAATTACTACAACTTAGGAGCTTCTTCTGTGTTCTACTATGGTGCTGTTAGTGTCTCGGCATACCGCAGCACGCGACATAGCTTTGTAGACGATAATTGTAACCGTTTCAGAGAGAAGAGCGACCAATGTGACGATCTGGCTTTAAGTCGATTTGATAAGAAATGACGAAAACGAACGGATTTCTCAGGTTTTTACTACATATGAACTTTTTTCACATTCTCCCGTGCAACGCAGCTGCTAGTCCTCCTTTGATGAAAGGTCTTAAGGTCCTAGCTCATGTTCAAGACCCCAATGCCAGCTAAAAAGTCAATAATCGATATCTAAAACGTTATTGTACTACTTCTTACTGGCTATTACATCAACTTAGAAGTTTCATCAGTGTTCTACTATGGTGCTGTTAGTGTCTCCGCATGCCGCAGCACGCGACATAGCTTTGCAGACGATAAATGTAACCGTTTCAGAGAGAAGAGCGACCAATGTGACGATCTGGCTTTAAGTCGATTTGATAAGAAATGACGAAAACGGACGGATTTCTCATGCTTTTACTACATATGAACACTTTTCACATTCTCCCGTGCAACGCAGCTGCTAGTCCTCCTTTGATGCAAAATCTTAAGGTCCTAGCTCATGTCCAAGTCCCCAAAGCCAGCTAAAAAGTCAATAATCGATATCTAAAACGTTATTGTGGTACTTCTTACTGGCTATTACATCAACTTAGAAATTTCATCTGTGTTCTACTATGGTGCTGTTAGTGTCTCCGCATACCGCAGCACGCGACATTGCTCTGTAGACGAGTAATGTAACCTTTTCAGAGAGAAGAGCGTCCAATATGACGTCCTGGCTTTAAGTCGATTTGATAAGAAATGACGAAAACGAACGGATTTCTCATGTTTTTACTACATATGAACACTTTTCACATTCTCCCGTGCTACGCAGCTTCTAGTCCTCCTTTGATGCAAAATCTTATGGCCCTAGCTCATGTCCAAGTCCCCAAAGCCAGCTAAAAAGCCGATAATCGATATCTAAAACGTTATTGTACTACTTCTTACTGGCAGTGTTATCAACTTAGAAGCTTCTCCTGTGTTCTACTATGGTGCTGTTAGTGTCTCGGCATACCGCAGCACGCGACATAGCTTTGCAGGAGATAAATGGTACCGTTTCAGAGAGAAGAGCGGCCAATGTAACGTTCTGGCTTTAAGTCGATTTGATAAGAAATGACGAAAACGGACGGATTTCTCAGGTTTGTACTACATGTGAACACTTTTCACATTCTCCCGTGCAACGCAGCTGCTAGTCCTCCTTTGATGCAAGATCTTAAGGCCCTAGCTCATGTCCAAGACTCCAAAGCCAGCTAAAAAGTCAATAATCGATATCTAAAACGTTATTGCACTACTTCTTACTGGCTATTACATCAACTTAGAAGTTTCATCAGGGTTCTACTATGGTACTGTTAGTGTCTCTGCATACCGCAGCACGCGACATAGCTTTGCAGATGATGAATGTAACAGTTACAGAGAGAAGAGCGACCAATGTGACGATCTTGCTTTAAGTCGATTTGGTAAGAAATGACGAAACCGGACGGATTTCTCAGGTTTTTACTACACATGAACACTTTTCACATTCTCCCGTGCAACGCAGCTGCTAGTGCTCCTTTGATGCAAAATCTTAAGGTCCTAGCTCATGTCCAAGGCCCCAAAGCCAGCTAAAAATTCAATAATCGGTATCTAAAACGTTATTGCACTACTTCTTACTGGCTATTACATCAACTTAGGAGTTTCATCTGTTTTCTACTATGGTGCTGTTAGTGTCTCCGCATACCGCAGCACGCGACATAGCTTTGCAGACGATAAATGTAACCGTTTCAGAGAGAAGAGCGACCAATGTGACGATCTGGCTTTAAGTCGATTTGATAAGAAATGACGAAAACGAACGGATTTCTCAGGTTTTTACTACATATGAACACTTTTCACATTCTCCCGTGCAACGCAGCCGCTAGTCCTCCTTTGATGCAAAATCTTAATGCCGTAGCTCATGTTCAAGGCCCAAAAGCCAGCAAAAAAGTCAATAATCGATATTTAAAACGTTATCGTGCTACTTCTTACTGGCTATTACATCAACTTAGAAGCTTCTTCTGTATTCTACTATGGTGCCTATATTGTCACCGCATACCACAGCACGCGACATAGCTTTGGAGACGATAAATGTAACCGTTACAGAGTGAATAGCGGCCAATGTAACGTTCTGGCTTTAAGTCGATTTGATAACAGATGAGGAAAACGGACGGATTTCTCAGGTTTTTACTACTTATCAACACTTTTCACATTCTCGCCTGTGCAACGCAGCTGCTAGTCCTCCATTCATGCGCAAATCTTAATGTCACAGCTTATGTCCAAGGCACGAAAGACGGCTAAATAGTCAATAATCGATAACTAAAACTTGAATTGTACTACATCTTACTGGCTATTACATCAACTTAGAAGCTTCTTCTGTGTTCTACTATGGTGCTTTTAGTATCTCTGCATACCGCAGCACTCGACAAAGCTTTGCAGACAATAAATGTAACCGTTTCAGAGAGAAGAGCGGCCAGTGTGACGATCTGGCTTTAAGTCGATTCGATAACAAATGACGAAAACGGACGGATATCTCAGGTTTTTACTATATATGAACACTTTTCATATTCTCCCGTGCAACGCAGCTGCTAGACCTCCTTAGATGCAAAATCTGAAGGTCCTACCTCATGTCCAAGGCCCCAAAGCCAGCTAAAAAGTCAATAATCGATATCTAAAACGTTATTGTACTACTTCTTACTGGCAATTACATCAACTTAGAAGCTTCTTCTGTGTTCTACTATGGTGCTGTTAGTGTGTCGGCATACCGCAGCACGCGACATAGCTTTGCAGGAGATAAATGGTACCGTTTCAGAGAGAAGAGCGGCCAATGTAACGTTCTGGCTTTAAGTCGATTTGATAAGAAATGACGAAAACGGACGGATTTCTCAGGTTTGTACTACATGTGAACACTTTTCACATTCTCCCGTGCAACGCAGCTGCTAGTCCTCCTTTGATGCAAGATCTTAAGGCCCTAGCTCATGTCCAAGACCCCAAAGCCAGCTAAAAAGTCAATAATCGATATCGAAAACGTTATTGCACTACTTCTTACTGGCTATTACATCAACTTAGAAGTTTCATCAGGGTTCTACTATGGTACTGTTAGTGTCTCTGCATACCGCAGCACGCGACATAGCTTTGCAGATGATAAATGTAACAGTTTCAGAGAGAAGAGCGACCAATGTGACGATGTTGCTTTAAGTCGATTTGGTAAGAAATGACGAAAACGGACGGATTTCTCAGGTCTTTACTACATATGAACACTTTTCACATTCTCCCGTGCAACGCAGCTGCTAGTCCTCCTTTGATGCAAAATCTTAAGGTCCTAGCTCATGTCCAAGTCCCCAAAGCCAGCTAAAAAGTCAATAATCGATATCTAAAACGTTATTGTGGTACTTCTTACTGGCTATTACATCAACTTAGAAATTTCATCTGTGTTCTACTATGGTGCTGTTAGTGTCTCCGCATACCGCAGCACGCGACATTGCTCTGTAGACGAGTAATGTAACCTTTTCAGAGAGAAGAGCGTCCAATATGACGTCCTGGCTTTAAGTCGATTTGATAAGAAATGACGAAAACGAACGGATTTCTCATGTTTTTACTACATATGAACACTTTTCACATTCTCCCGTGCTATGCAGCTTCTAGTCCTCCTTTGATGCAAAATCTTAAGGCCCTAGCTCATGTCCAAGTCCCCAAAGCCAGCTAAAAAGCCGATCATCAATATCTAAAACGTTATTGTACTACTTCTTACTGGCAGTGTTATCAACTTAGAAGCTTCTTCTGTGTTCTACTATGGTGCTGTTAGTGTCTCGGCATACCGCAGCACGCGACATAGCTTTGCAGGAGATAAATGGTACCGTTTCAGAGAGAAGAGCGGCCAATGTAACGTTCTGGCTTTAAGTCGATTTGATAAGAAATGACGAAAACGGACGGATTTCTCAGGTTTGTACTACATGTGAACACTTTTCACATTCTCCCGTGCAACGCAGCTGCTAGTCCTCCTTTGATGCAAGATCTTAAGGCCCTAGCTCATGTCCAAGACCCCAAAGCCAGCTAGAAAGTCAATAATCGATATCTAAAACGTTATTGCACTACTTCTTACTGGCTATTACATCAACTTAGAAGTTTCATCAGGGTTCTAATATGGTACTGTTAGTGTCTCTGCATACCGCAGCACGCGACATAGCTTTGCAGATGATGAATGTAACAGTTACAGAGAGAAGAGCGACCAATGTGACGATCTTGCTTTAAGTCGATTTGGTAAGAAATGACGAAACCGGACGGATTTCTCAGGTTTTTACTACACATGAACACTTTTCACATTCTCCCGTGCAACGCAGCTGCTAGTGCTCCTTTGATGCAAAATCTTAAGGTCCTAGCTCATGTCCAAGGCCCCAAAGCCAGCTAAAAATTCAATAATCGGTATCTAAAACGTTATTGCACTACTTCTTACTGGCTATTACATCAACTTAGGAGTTTCATCTGTTTTCTACTATGGTGCTGTTAGTGTCTCCGCATACCGCAGCACGCGACATAGCTTTGCAGACGATAAATGTAACCGTTTCAGAGAGAAGAGCGACCAATGTGACGATCTGGCTTTAAGTCGATTTGATAAGAAATGACGAAAACGAACGGATTTCTCAGGTTTTTACTACATATGAACACTTTTCACATTCTCCCGTGCAACGCAGCCGCTAGTCCTCCTTTGATGCAAAATCTTAATGCCGTAGCTCATGTTCAAGGCCCAAAAGCCAGCAAAAAAGTCAATAATCGATATTTAAAACGTTATCGTGCTACTTCTTACTGGCTATTACATCAACTTAGAAGCTTCTTCTGTATTCTACTATGGTGCCTATATTGTCACCGCATACCACAGCACGCGACATAGCTTTGGAGACGATAAATGTAACCGTTACAGAGTGAATAGCGGCCAATGTAACGTTCTGGCTTTAAGTCGATTTGATAACAGATGAGGAAAACGGACGGATTTCTCAGGTTTTTACTACTTATCAACACTTTTCACATTCTCGCCTGTGCAACGCAGCTGCTAGTCCTCCATTCATGCGCAAATCTTAATGTCACAGCTTATGTCCAAGGCACGAAAGACGGCTAAATAGTCAATAATCGATAACTAAAACTTGAATTGTACTACATCTTACTGGCTATTACATCAACTTAGAAGCTTCTTCTGTGTTCTACTATGGTGCTTTTAGTATCTCTGCATACCGCAGCACTCGACAAAGCTTTGCAGACAATAAATGTAACCGTTTCAGAGAGAAGAGCGGCCAGTGTGACGATCTGGCTTTAAGTCGATTCGATAACAAATGACGAAAACGGTCGGATATCTCAGGTTTTTACTATATATGAACACTTTTCATATTCTCCCGTGCAACGCAGCTGCTAGACCTCCTTAGATGCAAAATCTGAAGGTCCTACCTCATGTCCAAGGCCCCAAAGCCAGCTAAAAAGTCAATAATCGATATCTAAAACGTTATTGTACTACTTCTTACTGGCAATTACATCAACTTAGAAGCTTCTTCTGTGTTCTACTATGGTGCTGTTAGTGTGTCGGCATACCGCAGCACGCGACATAGCTTTGCAGGAGATAAATGGTACCGTTTCAGAGAGAAGAGCGGCCAATGTAACGTTCTGGCTTTAAGTCGATTTGATAAGAAATGACGAAAACGGACGGATTTCTCAGGTTTGTACTACATGTGAACACTTTTCACATTCTCCCGTGCAACGCAGCTGCTAGTCCTCCTTTGATGCAAGATCTTAAGGCCCTAGCTCATGTCCAAGACCCCAAAGCCAGCTAAAAAGTCAATAATCGATATCGAAAACGTTATTGCACTACTTCTTACTGGCTATTACATCAACTTAGAAGTTTCATCAGGGTTCTACTATGGTACTGTTAGTGTCTCTGCATACCGCAGCACGCGACATAGCTTTGCAGATGATAAATGTAACAGTTTCAGAGAGAAGAGCGACCAATGTGACGATGTTGCTTTAAGTCGATTTGGTAAGAAATGACGAAAACGGACGGATTTCTCAGGTCTTTACTACATATGAACACTTTTCACATTCTCCCGTGCAACGCAGCTGCTAGTCCTCCTTTGATGCAAAATCTTAAGGTCCTAGCTCATGTCCAAGTCCCCAAAGCCAGCTAAAAAGTCAATAATCGATATCTAAAACGTTATTGTGGTACTTCTTACTGGCTATTACATCAACTTAGAAATTTCATCTGTGTTGTACTATGGTGCTGTTAGTGTCTCCGCATACCGCAGCACGCGACATTGCTCTGTAGACGAGTAATGTAACCTTTTCAGAGAGAAGAGCGTCCAATATGACGTCCTGGCTTTAAGTCGATTTGATAAGAAATGACGAAAACGAACGGATTTCTCATGTTTTTACTACATATGAACACTTTTCACATTCTCCCGTGCTATGCAGCTTCTAGTCCTCCTTTGATGCAAAATCTTAAGGCCCTAGCTCATGTCCAAGTCCCCAAAGCCAGCTAAAAAGCCGATCATCAATATCTAAAACGTTATTGTACTACTTCTTACTGGCAGTGTTATCAACTTAGAAGCTTCTTCTGTGTTCTACTATGGTGCTGTTAGTGTCTCGGCATACCGCAGCACGCGACATAGCTTTGCAGGAGATAAATGGTACCGTTTCAGAGAGAAGAGCGGCCAATGTAACGTTCTGGCTTTAAGTCGATTTGATAAGAAATGACGAAAACGGACGGATTTCTCAGGTTTGTACTACATGTGAACACTTTTCACATTCTCCCGTGCAACGCAGCTGCTAGTCCTCCTTTGATGCAAGATCTTAAGGCCCTAGCTCATGTCCAAGACCCCAAAGCCAGCTAGAAAGTCAATAATCGATATCTAAAACGTTATTGCACTACTTCTTACTGGCTATTACATCAACTTAGAAGTTTCATCAGGGTTCTACTATGGTACTGTTAGTGTCTCTGCATACCGCAGCACGCGACATAGCTTTGCAGATGATGAATGTAACAGTTACAGAGAGAAGAGCGACCAATGTGACGATCTTGCTTTAAGTCGATTTGGTAAGAAATGACGAAACCGGACAGATTTCTCAGGTTTTTACTACACATGAACACTTTTCACATTCTCCCGTGCAACGCAGCTGCTAGTGCTCCTTTGATGCAAAATCTTAAGGTCCTAGCTCATGTCCAAGGCCCCAAAGCCAGCTAAAAATTCAATAATCGGTATCTAAAACGTTATTGCACTACTTCTTACTGGCTATTACATCAACTTAGGAGTTTCATCTGTTTTCTACTATGGTGCTGTTAGTGTCTCCGCATACCGCAGCACGCGACATAGCTTTGCAGACGATAAATGTAACCGTTTCAGAGAGAAGAGCGACCAATGTGACGATCTGGCTTTAAGTCGATTTGATAAGAAATGACGAAAACGAACGGATTTCTCAGGTTTTTACTACATATGAACACTTTTCACATTCTCCCGTGCAACGCAGCCGCTAGTCCTCCTTTGATGCAAAATCTTAATGCCGTAGCTCATGTTCAAGGCCCCAAAGCCAGCAAAAAAGTCAATAATCGATATTTAAAACGTTATCGTGCTACTTCTTACTGGCTATTACATCAACTTAGAAGCTTCTTCTGTATTCTACTATGGTGCCTATATTGTCACCGCATACCACAGCACGCGACATAGCTTTGGAGACGATAAATGTAACCGTTACAGAGTGAATAGCGGCCAATGTAACGTTCTGGCTTTAAGTCGATTTGATAACAGACGAGGAAAACGGACGGATTTCTCAGGTTTTTACTACTTATCAACACTTTTCACATTCTCGCCTGTGCAACGCAGCTGCTAGTCCTCCATTCATGCGCAAATCTTAATGTCACAGCTTATGTCCAAGGCACGAAAGACGGCTAAATAGTCAATAATCGATAACTAAAACTTGAATTGTACTACATCTTACTGGCTATTACATCAACTTAGAAGCTTCTTCTGTGTTCTACTATGGTGCTTTTAGTATCTCTGCATACCGCAGCACTCGACAAAGCTTTGCAGACAATAAATGTAACCGTTTCAGAGAGAAGAGCGGCCAGTGTGACGATCTGGCTTTAAGTCGATTCGATAACAAATGACGAAAACGGACGGATATCTCAGGTTTTTACTATATATGAACACTTTTCATATTCTCCCGTGTAACGCAGCTGCTAGACCTCCTTAGATGCAAAATCTGAAGGTCCTACCTCATGTCCAAGGCCCCAAAGCCAGCTAAAAAGTCAATAATCGATATCTAAAACGTTATTGTACTACTTCTTACTGGCAATTACATCAACTTAGAAGCTTCTTCTGTGTTCTACTATGGTGCTGTTAGTGTCTCGGCATACCGCAGCACGCGACATAGCTATGCAGACGATAAATGTAACCGTTTCAGAGAGAAGAGCGGGCAGTGTGACGATCTGGCTTCAATTCGATTCGATAAGAAAAAACGAAAACGGCCCGATTTCCCAGGTTTTTACTACATATAAACACTTTTCACATTCTCCCGTGCAACGTGGCTGCCAGACTTCCCATCAAGCAAGCACCAAAGAAAGGTAAAAGGTAAATAATCAATAACTAAAACTTGAATTGTACTGTTTCTTACTAGCTATTACGTCAACTTAGAAGCTTCTTCTGTGTTCTACTATGGTGCTTTACGTGTCGAGCCCATACCGCAGCACACGACATAGCTTTGCAGACGATAAATGAAACCGTTTCAGAGAGAAGAGCGGCCAATGTGACGAACTGGCTTTAAGTCGAATGGTTAACAAATGACGAAAACGGACGGATTTCTCAGGTTTTTACTATATATATGAACACTTTTTACATACTCCCGTGCAAAGTGGCTGCTAGACATCCCTTTATGCAAACTCTTAAGGTCCTAGCTAATGTCCAAATCACCAAAGAAGGGTAAAAGGTCAATAATCGATAACTATAACTTGAATTGTACTATTTCTAACTTGCTATTACATCAACTTTGAAGCTTCTTCTGTGTTCTGCTATGATGCTTTTAGTGTCTCGCGCATACCGCAACACGCGACATAGCTTTGCACACTATAAATATAACCGTTTCAGAGAGAAGAGCGGCCAATGTGACGATCTGGCTTTAAGTCGATACGATAACAAATGACGAAAACGGACAGATTTCGCAGGTTTTTACTACTTATGATCACTTTTCAAATTACCCGTGCAAAGCCGCTGCTAGTCCTTCATCATGCAAAAACTTAAGGTCCTAGTTCAAATCCAAGGCGCCAAAGCCGTCTAAAAAGTCAATAATCGATAACTAAAATGTGAATTGTAGTACATCTTACTGGCTATTACTTCAACTTAGAAGCTACTTCTGTGTTCTACTATGGTGCTTTTAGTGTCTCCGTATACTGCAGCAAGCGATATACCTTTGCAGACAATAAATTTAATGGTTTCAGAGAGAAGAGCGGCCAATGTAACAATCTGGCTTCAAGTCGATTTGATAACAAATGACGAAACTGGACCGATATCTCAGGTTTTTACTCCATAAGAACACTTTTCACATTCTTCCTTGCAACGCGGCTGCTAGTCCTCCTTTCATGCAAAATTTTAAGGTCCTAGCTCTTGCCCAAGGCACCAAAGCCGGCTAAAAAGTCAATAATCGATAACTAAAACTTGAATTATACTTCTTCTTACTGGCTTCTACATCAGCTTAGAAACTTCACGTGTGTTCTACTATGGTGCTTTTAGTGTCTCCGCATACCTCAGCACGCGACATAGCTTTGCAGACTATAAATAAAACCGTTTCAGAGAGAAGAGCGGCCAATGTGACGATCTGGCTTTAAGTCGATTCGATAACAAATGACGAAAACGGACGGATTTCTCATGTTTTTAGTACATATGAACACTTTTCACAATCTCAATAGCAACGCGGCACGCAGCACGCGACATGGCTTTGCAAGCGATAAATGAAACCGTTTCAGAGAGAAGAGCGGCCAATGTAACGATCTGGCTTTAAGTCGATATGATAACAAATGACGAAAACGGACGGATATCTCAGGTTTTTACTACGTATGAACACTTTTCACATTCTCGCGTGCAACGCAGCTGCTAGTCCTCCATTTATGCAAAATCGTAAGGTCCTTGCTCGTGTCCAAGGTACCAAAGAAGGCTAAAATGACAGTAATCGACAACTGAAACTTGAATTGTACTGCTTCTTACTGGCTATTACATAAACTTAGAAACTTCTTCTGTGCTCTATTTTGGTGCTTTTAGTGTCTCCGTATACCGCAGCACGCGACATAGCTTTGCACACGATAAATGTAACCGTTTCAGAGAGAAGAGCTGCCAATATTCGATCTGGCATTAAGTCGATTCGATTGCAAATGACGAAAACGTGCGAATTTCTCAGGTTTTTGCTAGATGTGAACACTTTCCACATTCTCCTGTGCGATGTGGCTGATAGACCTTCCTTCATGCAAAATCATAAGATTCTAGCGCATGTACAAGGCACCAATGCCGGCTAAAAAGTCATTAATCAATAACTAAAACTTGAATTTGACTGCTTCTTACTGGTTATTACGTCAACTTAGAAACTTCTTCTGTGTTCTACTATCGTGGCTTCAGTGTCTCCGCATTCCGGAGCACGCGACATAGCTTTGCACACGATGAATGTAATCGTTTTAGAGAGAAGACCCGTCAATGTGACGATCTGGCTTTAAGTCGATACGATAAAAAATGACGAAAACGGGCGGATTTCTTAGGTTTTTAGTACATATGAACACTTTTCACATTCTCTCGTGTAACGTGGCTCATCAGACCTTGATTAATGCCAAATTTTACGGTAGTCGGTCATTTCACTGGCACCAAAGCCGGCTAATAAATCAATAATCGATAACTAAAACCTGAATTGTACTGTTTCCTAAGGGCTAATTACATCAACCTAGAAGCGTCTTCTGTGTTCTACTGTGTTGTATTTAGTGTCTCCGCATTCCTTAGCACGCAACATAAGTTTGCAGACGATAAATGTAACCGTTTCAGAGAGTAGAGCGGCCAATGTAACAATCTGGCTTTAAGTCGATTTGATAACAAATGACGAAAACGGACGGATATCTCAGGTTTTAACTACATAAGAACACTTTTCACATTCTCCCGTGCAACGCGGCTGCTAGCCCTCCTTTCATGCAAAATCTTAAGGTCCTAGCTCGTGTCCAAGGCACCAAAGCCGGCTAAAAAGTGAATAATCGATAACAAAAACTTGAATTGTACTACGTGTTACTGGCTACTACATCAACTTGGAAGTTTCCTATGTGTTCTAGTATAGTGCTTTTAGTGTCTCCGCATACCGCAGCACGTGACACTGCTTTGGAGACGATAAACGTAACCGTTTCAGAGAGAAGAGCGGCCAATGTAACGATCTGGCTTAAAGTCGATTTGATAAAAAATGACGAAAACGGACTGATATCTCAGGTTTTTACTACATAAGAAGACATTCACATTATCCCGTGCAACGCTTCTGCTAGTCCTCCTTTCATGCAAAATCTTAAGGTCCAAGCTCATGTCCAAGGCACCAAAGACGGCTAAAAAGTCAATAATCGAAAGCTAATACTTGAATTGTACTGCTTCTTACTGGGTATTACATGAACTTAGAAGCTTCTTCTGTGTTCTACTATGGTGTATTTAGTGTCTCCGCATACCGCAGCACGCGACATAGCTTTGCACACGATAAATGTAACCGTTTCAGAAAAAAGAGCGGAAAATGTTACGATCTGGCTTTAAGTCGATTCGATAGCAAATGACTATAACGGTCGGATTTCTCAGGTTTTTACTAGATATGTACACTTTTCACGTTCTCCCGTGCAACGTGGCCGCTAGCCCTCCTTTCATACTAAATCTTAAGGTCCTAGCTCATGTACAATGCACTGAAGCCATCTAAAAAGTCTATAACTGACAACTAAAACTTGAATTGTACTGCTTCTTACTTGCTATTACATCAACTTAGAAGCTTCTTCTCTGTTCTACTATGGTGCTTTTAGTGTCTCCGCATACTGCAGCACGCGACATAGCTTTGCACACGATAAATGTAATCGTTTCAGAGAGAAGAGCGGCCAATGTGACGATCTGTAATTAAGTCGATTGGATAGCAAATGACGAAAACGAGCGGATTTCTCAGGTTTTTACTAGATGTGAACACTTTTCACGTTCTCCCGTGCAACGTGGCTGCTAGATCTCCGTTCTTACTAAAACGTAAGGTCCTAGCTCATGTCCAATGCATTAAAGCCATCTAAAAAGTCAATACTCGGTAACTAATACTTGAATTGTACAGCTGCTTACTGGCTATTAGATCAACTTAGAAGCTTCTTCTCTGTTCTGCTATGGTGCTTTTAGTGTCTCCGACTACCGCAGCAAGCGACATAGCATGGCACACGATAAATGTAACCGTTTCAGAAAGAAGAGCGGAAAATGTGACGATCTGGCATTAATTCGATTCGATAGCAAATGACGATAACGGGCGGATTTCTCAGGTTTTTACTAGATGTGAACACTTTTCACATTCTCCCGTGCAATTCGGCTGCTAGTCCTCCTTTCATGCAGAATCTTAAGGCCCTAGCTCATGTCCAAAGCACCAAAGCCAGCTAAAAATTCAATAATCGATAACTAAAACTTGAATTGTACTGCTTCTTACTGGCTATTACACCAAATTAAAAGCTTCTTCTGTGTTTTACTATGGTGCTTTTAGTGTCTCCGCAAACCGCAGCACGCTACATAGCTATGCAAACAATAAATGTAACCGTTTCAGAGAGGAAACGGCCAATGTGACGATCTGGCATTACGTGGATTCGAAAGCAGATGTGAAAACGGGCGGATTTCCTTGTTTTTTAGTACATATGAACACTTTTCACATTCTCTCGTGTAACGTGGCTGCCAGACCTTGTTTAATGCCAAATCTTAAGGTAGTCGGTTATTTCACTGGCACCAAAGCCGGCTAATAAATCATCTACATCTACATCTACATGACTACTCTGCAATTCACATTTAAGTGCTTTTCAGAGGGTTCATCGAACCACAATCATACTATCTCCTACTGTTCCACTCCCGAACAGCGAGCGGGAAAAACGAACAGCTAAACCTTTCTGTTCGAGCTCTGATTTCTCTTATTTTATTTTGATGATCATTCCTACCTATGTAGGTTGGGCTCAACAAAATATTTTCGCATTCGGAAGAGAAAGTTGGTGACTGAAATTTCGTAAAAAGGTCTCGCCATGACGAAAAACGTCTATGCTGTAATGACTTCCATCCCAACTCGTGTATCATATCTGCCACACTCTCTCCCCTATAACGCGATAATACAAAACGAGCTGCCCGTTTTTGCACCCTTTCGATGTCCTCCGTCAATCCCACCTGGTAAGGATCCCACACCGCGCAGCAATATTCTAACAGAGGACGAACGAGTGTAGTGTAAACTGTCTCTTTAGTGGACTTCTTGCATCTTCTAAGTGTCCTGCCAATGAAACGCAACCTTTGGCTCGCCTTCCCGACAATATTATCTATGTGGTCCTTCCAACTGAAGTTGTTCGTAATTTTAACACCCAGGTACTTAGTTGAATTGACAGCCTTGAGAATTGTACTATTTATCGAGTAATCGAATTCCAACGGATTTCTGTTGGATCTCATGTGGATCATCTCACACTTTCCGTTATTTAGCGTCAGCTGCCACCTGACAAACCATACAGCAATCTTTTCTAAATCGCTTTGCAGCTGATACTGGTCTTCGGATGACCTTACTAGACGTTAAATTACAGCATCATCTGCGAACAGTCGAAGAGAACTGCTCAGATTGTCACCCAGGTCATTTATATAGATCAGGAACAGTAGAGGTCCCAGGACGCTTCCCTGGGGAACACCTGATATCACTTTAGTTTTACTCGATGATTTGCCATCTATTACTACGAACTGCGACCTTCCTGGCAGGAAATCACGAATCCAGTCGCACAACTGACACGATACCCCATAGCTCCGCAGCTTGATTAGAAGTCGCTTGTGGGGAACGGTGTCAAAAGCTTTCCGGAAATCTAGAAATACGGAATCAACTTGAGATCCCCTGTCGATAGCGGCCATTACTTCGTGCGAATAAAGAGCTAGCTGCGTTGCACAAGAGCGATGTTTTCTGAAGCCATGCTGATTACGTGTCAATAGATCGTTCCCTTCGAGGTGATTCATAATGTTTGAATACAGTATATGCACCAAAACCCTACTGCAAACCGACGTCAATGATATAGGTCTGTAGTTAAATGGATTACTCCTAGTACCCTTCTTGAACACTGGTGCGACCTGCGCAATTTTCCAATCTGTAGGTATAGATCTATCGGTGAGCGAGCGGTTGTATATGAGTGCTAAGTAGGGAGCTATAGTATCAGCGTAATCTGAAAGGAACCTAATCGGTATACAATCTGGACCTGAAGACTTGCCCGTATCAAGCGATTTGAGTTGCTTCGCAACCCCTAAGGTATCTACTTCTAAGAAACTCATGCTAGCAGATGTTCGTGTTTCAAATTCTGGAATATTCCATTCGTCTTCCCTGGTCAAGGAATTTCGGAAAACTGCGTTCAATAACTCCGCTTTAGCAGCACAGTCGTCGATAACAGTACCATCGGCACTGCGCAGCGAAGGTATTGACTGCGTCTTGCCGCTTGTCTACTTTACATACGACCAGAATTTCTTCGGATTTTCTACCAAATTTCGAGACGATGTTTCGTTGTGGAACCTATTAAAGGCATCTCGCATCGAAGTACGTGCCAAATTTCGCGCGTCTGTAAATTTTAGCCCATCTTCGGGATTTCGCGTTCTTCTGAACTTAGCATGTTTTTTCCGTTGCCTCTGCAACAGCGTTCGGACTTTTTTTGTGTACCACGGGGGATCCGTTCCATCTCTTACCAATTTATGAGGTATGAATATCTCAATTGCTGTTGCTACTATGTCTTTGAATTTGAGCCACATCTCGTCTACATTCGCATAGTCAGTTCGGAAGGAATGGAAATTGTCTTTTAGGAAGGCTTCTAGTGGCACTTTATCCGCTTTTTTAAATAAAATTATTTTGCGTTTGTTTCTGATGGATTTGGAAGAAATGGTATTGAGCCTAGCTACAATGACCTTGTGATCACTAATCCCTGTATCAGTCATGATGCTCTCTATCAGCTCTGGATTGTTTGTGGTCAAGAGGTCAAGTGTGTTTTCGCAACCATTTACAATTCGCGTGGGTTCGTGGACTAACTGCTCGAAATAATTTTCGGAGAATGCATTTAGGACAATCTCGGAAGACGTTTTCTGCCTACCACCGGTTTTGAACAAGTATTTTTGCCAACATACCGAGGGTAGGTTGAAATCCCCACCAACTATAACCGTATGAGTTGGGTATTTATTTGTTACGAGACTCAAACTTTCTCTGAACTGTTCCGCAACTGGATCATCGGAGTCTGGGGGTCGGTAGAAGGAGCTAATTATTAACTTAATTCGGCTTTTAAGTATAACCTCCACCCACACCAATTCACACGGAGTATCTACTTCGACTTCACTACAAGATAAACCACTACTGACAGACACAAACACTCCACCACCAATTCTGCCTAATCTATCTTTCCTGAACACCGTCTGAGACTTCGTAAAAATTTCTGCAGAACTTATTTCAGGCTTTAGCCAGCTTTCTGTACCTATAACGATATCATCTTCTGTGCTTTCTATTAGCGCTTGAAGCTCAGGGACTTTTCCAGCGCAACTACAACAATTTACAACTATAATTCCGACTGTTCCTTGATCCAAGCACGTCCTGTAATTGCCAAGCACCCTTTGACATTGCAGCCCATCCCGCACTTTCCCGAGGCCTTCTAACCTAAAAAACCGCCCAGTCCACGCCACACAGCCTCCGCTACCCGTGTAGCCGCCAGCTGATTGTAGTGAACTCCTGACCTATTCAGCGGAACCCGAAACCCCACCAGCCTATGGCGCAAGTCAATGAATCTGCAGCCAATAAGGTTGCAAAACCGTCTGAGCCTCTGATTCAGACCCTCCATCCGGCTCTGCACCAAAGGTCCGCAGTCGGTTTTCTCAACGATGCTGCAGATGGTCAGCTCTGCCTTCATCTCGTAAGAAAGACCGGCAGCCTTCACCAAATCAGATAGCCGCTGGAATCCAGAGAGAATTTCCTCAGATCCAAAGCGACACACGTCATTAGTGCCGACATGTGCCACCACCTGCAGCTGGCTGCACCCTGTGCTCTTCATGGCATCCGGAAGGACCCTTTCCACATCAGGAATGACTCCTCCCGGAATGCACACGAAGTGCACACTGGATTTCTTCCCCTCCTTAGCCGCCGTATCCCTAAGGGGCCCCATTACGCGCCTAACATTGGAGCTCCCAACTAATCGATAACTAAAACCTGAATTGTACTGTTTCCTACGGGCTAATTACATCAACCTAGAAGCTTCCTCTATGTTCTACTGTGTTGTTTTTAGTGTCTCTGCATTCCTTAGCACGCGACATAAGTTTGCAGACGATAAATGTAACCGTTTCAGAGAGAAAAGCTGCCAATGTAACGCTCTGGCAATACGTCGATTTGATAGCAAATGACGAAAACGGGCTTATTTCTTAGGTTTTTACTACATATGAACACTTTTCACATTCTCTCGTGTAACGTGGCTTTTAGGCCTCTCTTCATGCAAAATCTTAAGGTCGTCGGTAATGTCAAGGCACCAAAGCCGGATAATAAGTCAATAATCGATTACTAAAACTTAAAGTTTACTGCTTCTTACTGGCTGATTACATCAACTTATAAGCTTCTTCTGTGTTTTACTGTGTTGCTATTAGTACCGCCACATAGCGCAGCACACAACATAAGTTTTCAGACGATGAAGGTAACCACTTCACAGAGAAATTCCAAATTCTGTGTCTGTGTCTACTGCCTGCTCATATTGTTTAAAGCAGGTTGCTCTAAATGCCCAGTGGATCTGATTCCCTTGATACCCATTCTATACAATCTCAGATTGGGAAAGACCAAGCTCTGCTTATACTTATAGTCTGGGAAGTTGACATATCTTAGACAGTAAAATATGATGGTTAAAGATGTCCACTGAGTATTCCCATATACACTGAAGTTAGCTTTGAACAACAAATTATTAATTGGCCACCTACTCTTGACTCAATAGCTAGTAAGATCTTTCACTGGTGAAGGAGGTGACAACGTTGTTACGTCCATTAGAGGCTTCTGTAGTTTGCTGAGAATGATGTGATATAATTGTGCCTTGTGATTTTCTGTGGAGTTCCAGAGTAAGTTCTACACTGGTGCAGGACATCCATTATTGCTGTTCTCATTCGAGGCAATCCTGGATACTAAATCTCAAGCACCAGAGGATTAGAAACAGCAATGCAACCTCTGTCTTCCTGGCTGTCCACTATTTCAAAGTGCTGTGGTTGACAGTCTCTTCTCATTGTGCAGTGCTTGTAGATTATTGTAAATGGATAAACTGCAATATTTAGAACATCTCATTCTAAACTTTCTAAAGAACGAGACTTTTCTGTCACGACCACTTTTTGTGTGAGGTGATAAATACCAGGAATTTGGTTGTATTTTGAGAACCTAATGGTGACATACATTAGTGTCTGTGTAAATTAATGGAACTGGATTTTTCCTGAGGTCGGCAGTTTTCCGAAGGTCGGCGTTTTCCCACGAGGTCGGCGTTTTACCCCGAGGTCGACGTTTTTCCCTCGAGGTCTGCGTTTTTCCCCGAGGTCGGCGTTTTTTCCCTAGGTCTGCGTTATTGCACTGAGGTCGGATCGGCGATTTTTTCCCCGAGGTCTAGAAATCTATCGGTATATTGAAAATCCAAAGTATTTTGATGTATATCGAACTATACTGATATGTCAAGTCAACTTGAAACATATATCCGACCACTAGATATCGGTATTTATCGAGATAGCGATATATTTCGATATACCTATTTATTTCGAGAATCGTTTTCTTAGGGGTACAGATTTTTGTCAAGACGTCCATTCTTTCCCATTATCGATTCATTTCGATATATCGACTTATGTCGAAGCACTCATTATATCGAGATGTCGATTTATTTCGAGATATCTATCTATATTGAGGCATCCATTTATTTCGAGGTATCAATTGATTTCGAAGTATCCGTTAATGTCGAGATATCGATTTAGTTTGATATACCGAAACAAATCGGGTTGTCTGTTTATTTCGAGCTATCGATATATTTCCATGTATCATTGTACTTCAGATATCGATTCCTTTCGAGATATCGATATATTTCAAGAAACCTCTATATCTCAAGTAATCCATAAATTTCTAGATATTGTATTTTTAGAGATATCTTTATATTACTAGGTACCAATATATTTCAAGATATCGATATATTTCTATACCTCGATTTATCTCGAGAGGTCCGTGAGATTCGAGATATCGATCTATATGGTAAGCTGAAATGCGTCTAGATGTCGATATATTTCGGGATATCGAATCATTTCGATGTAGCTGTCTTTTTGAGGTGTCGTTTTATTTCGAAGTTTCGATTTTTTTCATGGTGTCGATTTATTTCGAGGTTGCGATTTATTTCGGGTTGGCGATTTATTTCTGGGTGTGGATTTATTTCGAGGTGTCGATATATTTCGAGGTGACGATATATTTCGACGTTACTTGTCGACTGCATCAGCTTAGAACCTATTTCGTACAGAGTGGTGCGACTGCATACCTCAGAAGGCGACATTGATATCCAGACGATGAATGTAAACGTTTCCGAGAGAAAAGCGTCCAATGTGACGAATTGGCACTACGTCATTATGAAAACAAATGACGGAAACGTGAGGTTTCTGCCACTCAAAGTGCTGCCAACTTTCACCCCACCCCCTCCTCACTCTCCCCAGTCGTGGCGATCAGCTGGTGTGATAGAAATGGACACAGGAAAGTAATAACGTTCCATGAAATCCCATTCTAGGGAGGTTCAAGGGTAAATGTTCCAGACGGTTTATTTGCATTAAGACACGCATACTGGACATCTACAGTGTCACATCTGCCAGATCGTTTCTATTGTCAGCAGTGGAAAACAAAACAGCGTACTGAAAAAGCCATAGTGAGACGCGGTTTTTGGTAGACGAAATAATAGGAATACTCTAGGCACTGATAATGATGATCTAATGAGAATTCTGGTATTGTTTTGAAAGATGCATTTAAATATGCATTGAACGTAGCTCCAAATTATTTTGAGAATTATAATTGCGGTATGATGGATCTACATTTGAGATTTGGTAATGCAAAACATTTCGATCTGAGAATACTTTACGTGATAGAACGGCATTGACCTTGTGTGTCATTAGGGTAAAGTTAATTTGCCGCCATTAACATAAAATTTATCCGCCATTAACATAAAATCAATTTTTCAGCTTACTTCAATAAGGACTCACTTCAGATGATTGGACAACTAAAGAGAACTCAAACCGTTATTTTAATAGTATTCGTAGGTCCAATGCAGCATTTACCGTAGACAGTCCCTGAGTCAAGACTGTCAGTTTTATGTAGGGAGCACTCCTTTAAGAAAGCACTCCGTGTTCAGGCCACAAGTGGCCAATCAGGACCATCCGACCGCCACGTCATTCTCACTGAGTGTGGAGGAGGAGCTGGCTCTCCCACTCGTTGTGGTAGTTTCCTTTGACTGGAGCCGCTACTATTCGGTCGAGTAGTTCCTCAATTGGCATCGCAAGGCTGAGTGCAACCCGAAAAATGGAAACAGCGCATAGCGGCCCGGATGGTCACCCATCCAAGTGCCGACCACGCCCGAAAGTGCTAAACTTCAGTGATCTGACGGGAACCGGTGTATCCACTGCGGCAAGGCCGTTGCCCCTACCACTTTTACATGATATTTTTGATCGTAGATCAGGTCTGATGGCTGGAAAGAATGGACGTTTACCATGTTATGCACATTTATATTTTCACTGCGTCGACACAGCTGGTCCAATTTCGACCAGCGGTGATGGTAGCCATAATGATCGAGCCAAGCATCCTGTGTACATTGGTTGCACCCAAGTGTGTGGGGATCACAGCATTCGTGACATTTAAATTTGTTACTTCTTTGCTACTATATTCGCAATAAATTTTGCAGACAGTATCCGCATATGACGCTGAATGCACCTACAAAATTATATCATTGTACGACACATGTTTCAGGAGATACGTCATAAAAACTCAGGACAAGGCCAGACGCTGCATAGTACGGACGTGGACGCACAGCTGTAAATAAATGCCTGGTCAACACCAAGCTTTTCCGCTAGTCATCTATAAAGATAAAAAATCCCCAATATTGTCCACCAGCATATTTTTGAAAAACCTTTATTTTGTCATCCATTTTTTTTCCTGTAAAAATCGTAAAAGTCGCATCATTGTGTTTTTAAAAATCGTTTCCTATTGTCATCTCTTTTTATGTATTTTAAACCATTTATCGCTTGTGTAACCTGTGGCTACAAGTCCATTCCCTTTATGGGGTAGTCGAAATAATGAACAACGGAAAAAAGTGTGGGTCAATTTCTTCCTCATTTTTCGGAACTTTTGATAATAGTAAATCGTTGGCTCTTTGAGGGCGTGGTAGGTACATACAAGAGATTAGTGTAAGATTAGAATTTGGGTTACATACAGTGCCAGGAGGTTCTGTTTCTATCTGGCTAGCTTCAAAGTACTTCACCATCTACTAAGTGATGCGTTTCATTGTGAATGGTGTGGTCTGTGCTAGGTCTACCTTTTACTCCACAATGCTGTTCCTTCGATGCTATTAAAACCAGGATGTTATCAAAATATATGCACAGTGGCAGACTGGAGTCTGCAGAAATATTTCCAGTGGTGGGGAGGGGGGAAGGCGTGTCGGGGCTGGAGTGCATGATTCTGAAACTGGCACTCTGTGTACAAATCAGCTGGTCAGTTACGAGGGGCATCAAGCTACAAGACCCTAACTCTATAAGCGCTACAACTGGTCAAAGCTAAGGTTTAGCAGTATTGTGGGGAATTCTTATCTGGAAGAGTATGAGTATACTGTAACGAATAAAAACTCTTTACTCCAGATTCCAAGGATGGTTAGGGGCGACGGGTGAAAGTGCCCTTTTGCCTATCCTCCCCTCCCCACCTCCTCCCCTCCCCCTCCCCTTCCCCCTCGCGGACGCCAATGGCTGGCCCGTTCATTTTGAGAACATCAGAGTTGCAGTAACCTTTCTGAGAAACTGTTCTAGATGTCCTTGCGCGTCAATCTTACCACTCACAACAGCAGTGGGAATGTCGGTTATCGCTCAAACAACTGGTTTTCGGCTCTTATCAGTTTCCCAGCCTCACTTTAACCTAATTGTTAAAGCCCGTCACAATACCAGTTCTTGTAATAACCGATTTTCAGTATTTTATTTACATTATTTCCTCTTGTAAACGTAGAAATCAAACAAAGATAAAAATTTTTACTTTCTCAGTTTCTTGATAAATGGAATCAAAACGTCAAATACATTTATGATGACCTGCAGCCGTCCAGAACGAAATTAGAATTATATTAATACCGTCAGCTGCTCAGGGGTGTCGATATATATCAACGGGGACAGGTGACAATGTGTGCCTGTCTGGGACTCGAACCCGGGATCTCCTGCTTACATGGCAGGCTCTCTGCCCATCTGAGCCACCGAGGGCACAGACGATAGTGTGACTGCAGGTACTATCTCGCGCACGCTTCCCGCGAGACTCACATTCTCACCTTCCATGTCCACGCACTACATTCGTAGTGTCCCACACCAACACATTCATTACTCGTGGAACACATTCTTACCAAGTCCCGTAACAGTTCGGGGAATACTTGTGCATCTTCACAGAAGAAGGTCATAGCTGGTATTGCCAGAACCATATACTTATATGGATATGGACATGTCTTCCACGAGGAATGAGTGTGTTGGAGTGGGACTCTACGACTGTAGTGTATGGACATTCAAGGTAAGAATGTGAGTCTCGCAGGAGGCGTGCGCGAGATAGTCCCTGCAGTCGAACCATACACTGTGCCCTCGGTGGCCTAGATGCATAGAGCGTCTGTCATTTTAGCAAGAGATCCCGGGTTCGAGTCCCGGTCGTGGCACACATTTTCACTTGTCCACGTTGATATTTATCAACGCCCGTGAGCAACTGACGGTATTAGTATAATTCTAATTTCTTTAAATTAAATAGTCCAATAAAACTTTGTCCGCTGTTCGCTGTTTCTCTCAAAATATAGCGAGTACTTCTATACCACAGAAAACTGCCAGTATTATCCTACTGATTTTAGTTTTTAGAACTCTGCTCAAAAATTACATTTAAATCGGTTATCACAGCACTATGCGGGCATTACGTATAATCCAGCGATAAAGAGTGAAAACTGCGGCAGGAGAACTCTCTTTTTCGTTTTAATTTCTCTGTTAACGGCTAAAAGCAGATAACGTAGACACAGGCAGCAGATCAGGCACTTTCTATTTTTATCCCGAACTATGAATGATTTGTAAAATTTTAACTTTTTTCCTTGTATGATGTCGCAAGTCGACCAAATCGACCATTGTGCTTCACTCGTACTGCATATCGTAAAATACTTCCAGGCTTCCAGATGGTGCCATTCTGTGTTACAACTGACGTTCGACAACAGCGAGAAACTGCGTCCATTCTCGCGCACTGCTTGTATAACAGGCACAGTATTGTCTCGGCAATGTTGGACCAATTCACTTGTTGCTCGTTTCTATCAGCAGTGTTATTAAAGTGGCATACATCACTTTTCCCATTTTTTCTGTAATAACGCAGTATTTAAGAGCTATGGAAATCTTACGAATAAAAATTACTCGTCTTTTTTAAAAAAGGTTTATTTGGAAACTAAAAATTTTACTACGACAACTGTGGCTAATTGGTATATCTGTTTTTACGTGGTTATCAGGAAAATATAAAAAGATACTTGTTATAACCGAGAGCAAACAAATACCGAAAGACATCGGTTATTCAGAACTAAAATACCCATGTCGTTTTAACTGATCGGTTTTTCTATCTCTAAACTGCAGTGTCGCCACAGAAAAGTGTGTCGTTCCATCAATGTACATAGCAACGTTGAGATATGTATGTGTTTATGCGCAATATCGGCAAATGGAAACACGAAGAGGTAATAAGCACATGAGCGATAGAATTTATTTCACAGTCAGAAAAGTCGAGTGACAGACAAGACTGAATGACTGTAATAGAAATTATATGGAAAGCTGTGTAAAGGAAAATTTCCAGTTCTTTCGTGGATTCCAAAATTGAAGCAAATTCCGGGACATCAAGGTGACATAGTCTTATACGGATAGTATTCCATGACTAACGTAATTGGCCCACATACTGTACTGGTATACTGATAATATTACACTACTAAGGTAATTTACCTGAAATAATTTACAAACATGTTACTGTAACATTCGCTACTACTCATTACGCTAATTGACCTTCAGCCATTAAGCGCAAGCGCAGATCTCAGTTATGATACGTGCGCCATCCAAAAATTTATCAAGGTGGTAACTCAACACAACTACAAACGATCATTGTGTGCAAAATAAATAGAACACCTCATAAGAAGAACATGACGGGTTTGAATCATTCCCACCGCAAAGGATGAAAAAATCAGGCTTGCACATAAGACCACTTGATAACTAACCAGAAATTCAGATTAGTTGTAGCTACGGTGACAATCGCCTTATTTACATTTTCCCCGTAAACTAGATAATTATGAAACGTAACAACTACTCTAAAATATCTGCAGCAACGGACTTGCCGCGGAGGTTGCATCGGTTCACGTGAGATCACCGAAGTTAAGTGCGTTGTCGGGCGTTGAAGGCACTTGGATGGGTGATCATCCAGGCCGCCTCATGATGCCAATCGAGGAGCTACTCGACCCAATAGTAGCGGCTCCGGTCAAAGAAAACCATCATAACGACCGGGAGAACAGTGTGCTGATCTCCGCCCCTCCTGTTCACATCCTCCACGGATGATGACACGGCGGTCGGATGGTGCTGTCCCAGTAGGTCACTCGTGGCCTGAAGACGGAGTACTTATAAAGCAACTACTCTCCAGTGGATGGTCGAACTACTGAGACCTTGATGCCTGGCATCAATAACAGATGGCAGCACAAGAGGTTGGCTTACGCCTACTGCCGAATTTTGCGATCTGTCGTAAGCCTGCGTAAACACGTGGGGCCTTCCGTCTTAAGTGCAAGCATATCCATTGCGTTTTCTGCCGCGCGACTTGAGTGGAATGTTTCATTATTTCTGAAATATTATAGAAATGTTTTTCGTTGTATATCCTCACCATCGGTACTGAATTTACTGTAAAATTACTTGCTCACTTTTCGGAACTTCCGTTCATAGTAAATCGATACTATTTGAAGCCGTGGTAGACACGAGTCTAGTGTGCTTCACCTTCAGCACCTTCTGTGTCAGTCTCGGTTCCTATGTCCCTGATTTCACAACGAACAGTTCGTTGTCTACTGAGTATACTGTCTGTTGCACGACACTATCCCTCCCACGCTGCTAAATGTAGGTCGTCGGCAAAATATGACTGCAGTGGAACAAGGGCGTCTGCAGAAATTTCCCCAGGAGGTGGTGGTGGCATTGTTAGTGGTGTGTGTGTGTGTGTGTGTGTGTGTGTGTGTGTGTGTGCGTGTGTGTGTGTGTGTGTGGAGGCCATTACTATGAAATTCACACAGTCCAGACCGCCAAGGAAAATAAACCTTGAGATTTGGAAAGGTTGTTGATCTTATACCGCTTATACTGCATATTTCGAAATTCCACCTCTAAGGGGGATACACAGGAAATGAAAAGATTTTTGAAACATGTAGCTATTAAGGTAATTTTGAAGCTAGGCAGACGAAAATTTGTATCTGGTTTCTAGGTCAGAAATAAAGAAATATGTGTTCCAGTATTATTGGGAATTTAACCTCTATGAGGTGAAATAGTAGGTGAACATTTTATCTTGAGATAAAAAATTATGGAAGGACTATGGAAGTATTTTTAAGGCTATATCTACGAAAATTGGTATTTGACTTCAAGGTTACAAATAAGAAAATACGTATTTTCGTGTTTTTGGAAGTTCAACCCCTAAGGGGATGAAATAGATTGAGCTGGTGCGTTTCTGGCGCCAGTTTCCGTCGATCGATGTTTCGATCTTTGAGTCGCGGTCCAGAGGACACTGCTCGCTAACCGACTGTAGTAGTTCTCTGTGCGGCCCAACATCGGGCTTACCGCGCTTACACTGGACACAGTTGCCAACAAATCGCATGCCATCGCCATATAGGTTGGGCCAAAACATGTGTTCCCGAACTCTGTTCAAGGTCTTGTAGAACCCCAAATGATCCCCTACCGCCGAATCGTGGAAATATCTGAGTGCCATGCTAACTCGTTCCTGTGGAATACAGACCTTCCCTTCACCACGGTTGTCTTCCCCTTTACACAAGACACCCCCCCCCCCCACCCCACCCCCCGAAGACCTCGCCATCCGCCAACTGCTGCCGAATCGGTCCCCACCCGGGGTCCTCGGCCTGTTTGCCGGCTAAGTCGCAGAAGAAGCCGGGTGTCTCGGAGAGAAGGAAATTGACCCCCAGATCCGGCTCCACGTGGCCCTTGCCTTCCCCAGACTCTGCCGCGAACATACGGATAAGAGCGTCGCCAATTCATTGTCTCTGCCACTAATATGGCGAACCTGGAGATAAGTCTCGTCATCTTAACTTCGGTATGATTTTTAGCGATCTTATTAATCAAAGTTTAAGGGCTGGCACTGGCCAAGTAACTCACGGAGGCTCATTGGTTTCAGTCCAGTTGTATTGCTCACCTGTTCTCCAGATAGGGTTGTGTAGTTTATGTCTCAGAAAATTGTCTGCTCTTGATGTGTGTTGTGTTAGAGATAACTGGCAGCGGTCGACGCTAGCATACTGGGAGCAGAGCACCACGGCGGCAGAGAGATATTTGAGGCCATGTCCTCTCCTTTACATCTTGGGTTATGTTGTCACTTTTGCGTGATTCCATCTTTCCGGTGCTGAACTATAGCATCCAAAGTTCAATTGCATTGCCATGTTGAGTATATTTCTATGTCATTCTCTGCCTCGTGGATCTCTTGTATTGATTTGAATCCTTGGTCTGCTCGCGTCTATCGCCAATTCACACGAAATATTGAAGCAACCTTATTTTAAGGGTATTGTCATATAGTCATGTTCTAGTTGTAATCATTCTAAGAATATTGTTGATTAATCAACTGAGTAAGTAAATTTGAAGGTCCGTTTAGTCAAAATTAAAGGACCCCCTTAATTGTTTTAGTCATTTTTATACAGTTTTGTTTAGGAAAGTTGGCAAGCCGAACGTTAAATATCTGTATTCTTACGCTTAATCTGTTTCTCCCCTGATTGCAAGTAGTGAGAGTTCTGCTATGAATTTTATGGACATTTGTGCTATTTAAGTAAAGCTTTACCTAAGTATATATACCTAGTCATATTCAAATTTCAAGTTTTACGGGTCTCGTTCCACTTAACGAAATTTATTTATTATTTGTCCAACTGATCTGGCCTTGTGATTTTATAATACTTTTGATTGTAATAAAATATGTAGCAACTACAACGGATTACTATTGTGATTTTGGTGTGTCACTACCATACCCCATATCACAGAGGATGAAATGTTTCATGAAATATATGAAAACCTGTTTTTGATACATTGAACGATTAAGAGGGTGGAATATAGGATGTAATGTTTTATGGAAGTATTTCAGTGCGAAAGAGTTTTTAAAGCGAAATCTATGAATATTGTGTTATTGAAAACTACGTGTTTCACTGTTTTTGGAACTACAACCTCCAAGAAGGTGCAATAGGGGCACAGGTTTCACTGACCCATAGCCTTCCAGCCCAACCTGCAAAGTATACGGACTTGAAATTTGATGAAGGTGTAAATCTTACGCTGAAAGCATCATTTAAGAAGAGATTGTTCGAAATTTCACTCCTATGGGGGTGAAACATGGGTTGAAAGTCTTTTTTTTTAAATATGTCCCTATGTCCCTATTGAAGCTATAACTACAAAACTACGAAAATTGACATTTGGTGTCTCAGTCAGATACAAAAAAGAAACAGGTTTTTAGCATTTTCCGAAATTCTTCCATTGGGGGATAAAATAATTAGTGAAGGTTTTTGAAAATAAATCATTATTAAAGAACTACTGAAGCATTTTTATAGCTACATCTATGAAAATAGGTATTTGACATCTCGGTTGGATGTAAAAAAAATGTGTTTCGTTGCTTTTGGAAATTTAACTCACTAATAGAGTGAAATAGGGGATGTAATGTTTTATGAAATATTTCACTATGAAAGCATTTTTAGAATTAAATGGATGAAGATTTGAATTTGGCTCCTCGGCTCTAAATAGAAGAATACGTGTTTAATTGTTTTTGAAAACCCAACCCCTAAAGGGTGTGAGATGTTTCAGAAAATGGTTCATTATGAAAGGATTGCTAAATATATCTGACAATTCGTATTCGGCTAATATGTTACAATTTTTAAAAACTACGTGTTTTTCTGGTTTTGGAACTTCGAGCATAAGGGGATGAAAATTTTAATGAAATATTTATTGCGTTATATTAAAATATTTTAAATCTGCATCTATGAAAACCGGTATTTCACTTCTCAATTAGATATAAAGAAATATGCGTTAGGGAATGAAAGACTGTACGGAGATATCACCACAAGAATACAAACGGCTTGATTAACAAAAACCTTGGACTCCAGCTGTCAGCATTGCTTTTTGATCATTCAGTAAAAGACCATGCTTCAACGGCGCTAAGTTTAGAAAGTTTAGAAAGTGTTGCAGTTTATAAAAGACATAAAAAAACGATTAAAGAAAAAAATTCTTTGCAGACCATGAACGGTCTACACAAGTAAAGAAGCGGATGATTAGCTAGCTCTTTATGCAAATGAGTTGGTCAGTTTAAGTTCCGAGACATGTCATGCAGCAGGAACGGAATCCTATAGTTGCTACGATTGGCTAAAGGAAAAGTTTTGCAGAATCACTCGAAATCACTTCTGCAAGTGGCTAAGAATCTCGTAATGAATAAAAATTCTGTACTGAGAATTCCAAGGTGGGAGATGCAAGATTCCTCCCCCCCCCCTTCCCCCTCCTCACAATGCTATCCTTCTTTACCTATAGCAAAAAATAAATAAATTAATTAATAAATAAAACTAGAGAAATTTCTACTGTGAAACTATTTGCATACAAGAGAACGGCCCTTGAAATTTAACTCTTCAAAGTTTTAAGCCCTGCTCATTCCGGATATTGATTAGAAAGTGTTAATCCACATGTGAAACCTGAGTATATAATCCCTGTGACATTTGATCAACGGTGTTCCATAAGGACAGGTTCTCATTCAAAACGTTCGAAAATTCAATTTCTTTGTAGTTGCATTTTTTAAAGGTGTACTTGTCTAGACTCTTGGAACAGAAAGTTTTTTTTTTTAATCCGTGCTTTACAAAAGTTTCTACAGTCCATTGTTTGAAGCAGTGTCACGGCTGCCATGAGCCGCGCGGGGTACCCGCCATGTGTCCAACGCCTTGTCACGGTTCGCGCGGCTCCCCCTGTTGGAGGTTCGAGTCCTCCCTCGGGCATGGTTGTGTGTGTGTTGTCCTTAGCATAAGTTACTGTAAGTAGTGTGTAAACATAGGGACTGATGGTTCAAATGGCTCTGAGCACTTTGGGACTTAACATCTGAGGTCATCAGTTTCCTAGAACTTAGAACGACTTAAACCTAACTAAATTAAGGACATCACACACACCCATGCTCGAGGCAGGATTTGAACCTGCGACCGTAGCGGTCGCGTGGCTCCCGACTGAAGCGCCTACAACCGCTCGGCCACATCGGCCGGTCTATCATGTATTCTAGAAGAGTTGCAAGGTCGTCAGTGGCGCCTGTTCTTTCGAGAGCAGTTACTATCTTCATATCTATGGTTAAACGTTACCCAGCCATTGACCTTCGTCTGTGCGAATGCGCACAGGTTGCCGGAACTCTTACGGGAATCGTCACCTTAGTGTGAGCCAGTAATGAGTGGATGGACAAATACCTATTAAGTACATTACGTATGCGGATTGTGGACGGTTGGGGATGTGAGTCTCACGGGAAGCGTGCGAGGGATAAATTCCTGCAGTCGTGCTGTTCATGTGTGCCCTCGATGGCTCAGATGGATTGTGCGTCTGCCTTGTAAGCAGGAGATTCTGGGTTCGAGTCCCAGTAGGGGCACACTTTTCAGCTGTCCACATCGAAGTATATCAACAACACCTGTCGGCAGCTGAGGGTTTCAATTAATTATCAGTTGTGAAGGTGATTCGATGAACCCTTTGCCAGGCACTTAAATGTGTTTTGCAGGGTATCCATATAGATGTAGATGATAACTCGTCCCGTGTCGCACGTGCTCAAAATGATTCATACTGCAGAATGCATGCAAACATACTCACCGAAAATACGGACGAATATCAAGTGCAGGCTGCCGAGTGCTGCATATCCAGCTTTGACAGATCGGCTTTTCCTGCCAAGAAGAACAGGAAGTTGCTGTCTAGGAACAATCAGAGGTAGAGGAAGGGTTGATAAATACTCCTTGATTTGCAGACTAAACGTAAATAACGAAAATACATTTTTGGTAAAAATTGGTCAAAACATAATCGGTTGCCCTCCGTATTGGATTAGCTGTTTTGAATATTGAAAATCTGACTTCAGATTCGTTTTCAGCGACATTAAAAATATATATGTAATACTCAGTTCATGCAAATCGAAGTAATAATATAACTAAATGTTTTCCCTAAACTTTGAACACATTTTTTTCGGGTAACTATTTTCTCAGAACGGCATGCAGCATAAATTAAAAGTGGTTCGTTCTCTTAACATCTACCTCTGACCCCTAAAAGTAAACACTTTTCTTAGGAACTTATAGCTATAATATGACATTTGTTAATATTAACTAATTTTTGTGTAGGCATAAGGAGTGAAACAAACCCTCAAAAATCGAACTCAAAGTTCGAATTAGCACTGTATCGTTAAATTTAAGGTTGTTTCATTGCGGTTAGGTATACGCTCCCATAAATTTTATGTTTTATCGACTGATGTTATCCATTTTCAATTTCAGAGGAATAATGTAGTATCAACTGATGTTACCCATTTTTGAATTCAGGTAACATATGAGGTGCCACACTGCACGCGCTCTGCGTACTCCAGTCTCGCAGGCCCTTGATCAAATCATAATTACGGGCGCCATTTTTAATTGAAAATCTAAAATTAAGCTCATAGTATTATCACTCGTAATTCCCAAACAGATCTTTCGAATGTATTTTCATTGTCTCAAAAAGAATTTCAAATGTACCCTTTTTTGCTCATTTGTATGAGAACCTGGCCGTAACGCCGGAATATAGTCACGAGATTTTTTTTCAGAGACGCTGTACGTTCGCGAGAAGACTTTCGTTCTGCGCGTGTCAAAGGACATTCCTCAGATATTACTGTGTGTGTGCTACTCAGTCGTGCCATTTAAGTGTACATCTTTGCATAGTTTTCCTTTCACGATGTAAACAGTGTTCCGCTCAGTTGCTAACTGGCCAGTGAGTGGTTCCGAAGGTATCGGATGTGCGGTGCGTTCGGTCTGCTAGGACAACAGCAGACTAGCGTGGTGCGATGGCAGAAGCAGACACTGAGGGAGCTAGCTGCTGGGACGCCAGCGAACAATTTATGCCAAGTAAGACGAAGAGGACTATTCTAAAATTACGAGCCGTCTCAAAAGTGTTTACCATTGGTAAATCTTGCTGTTGAGTCTGACAAAACTGGCAGTTTTGCCTAGAGATACATTAGAGAGAGCTACAGGAAATCCCCCCACCCCCCTCAATGAATTTTTGGTTGTGATGACAGGCCGATTGGTAGTGTAGCCCGAGATCTAAGTTAGGTTGGAAGGTGGTAATTTGATTGAGAGTTGTTTACGCCAACGATTATGAATGCCGACTAAACGTTGTGCGAGCAGATTGCCCTGTAGCGTAGCCTAGCGTTTCCGTCCGCGCCACATTTAACACACTTTCTCTAACTGTGTACAAAAGTCTCACAACAGCCACGATAACTACGTTTCTGGTGGGGGGAGGGTAGAGTCCACTATGTAACTTTCACTGCAAATTTTAGTAACCGCATAAACTAACCGAAATAGAAGCGTAATTTTAACTATATTTCCTTTTGTGGGAAAATAATGGTTCTCCTCTTTCGGCAGCAACTGTAATATGTAGGCGACTTATTAGTTTTTTTTAACTCTGAATCATGATCTCAATAGACGCAGTGCTTTTTTTACGTTACTTGATTTGTGGTCTATAGTAAACAATGCCACGAATTGGTAAATTCTTTGAAGATTGACGTGTGTTACATAGACGACGTCTGCAATGTTCGTAAGGCCAAGTTTGCATATATTCGGTGTCTGTTTTTTTGGCCATGTACTGTATAATTAAAGGGAGGAGGATTATGTTCAAGGAGCAGTGCATTAGCAGTCTATGGAGAAATTGAGAATTTGGATCTAAAGAACGGCATGCTCGGGCAGTTCGTGCTATTCTGTTGACCACTGTGTAATTCGGACACAGTGATCATTGCCTCTCCCTCGTAACCAGGGGACTCGGGTGCTAATCCTGGTCTGGCACAAATTTTCAACAGTGCCCATTGACTAAAGTCTGTGCCCATTGTCAGCTAACGTCATTGTTTCGGTGTTAAATTGTATTTTGTTCACGATACGTAGTTTGGCTTTTTCATGGATAACAGCTTTGAAAAGCGTACAGGTTATATTGATATTTGCTCGTCGTTAGTCCAAGGCAACCATAGCGATTTATAAACACAGTTGTAGTTCGTATTAAGCCTACATACGTAATTGTGTCCTGTGTTTCTTTACCAAGAACTACTTCGTAAGTAATTCCCCTGTAGTGGTATTTTGTTTTAGTATTTTGTTTAAATATTTATAGACTGCAGGCTTGGATGAAATATGAAACACATGTCCGAAGTTCCTGTTGATACTGCAGATACTGTTTCATCCGTACTAGGGGCCAAAACATTTCATCTAATACAGAAGGACACAATTTGTCTCGAGATTTAGCAATTTTTCGTAATAGAGGCCTTGCTTCGATATATTTTTCTCTAATTCTTGTTTGGATTTAATCTTAAAACACACTAACTCTTCCACCACTTATTCGATATGTGGTTTTATCCATTTCGTAGCCTAGAGTTCCTAAACGGTCGATAATATTAATGATTTCCTTTCTCAATTATATTTTCTGTAAATCTCCTGTTTATGGTTATTGCTAACATGTTTCACGTTCTCACTTTTATTATTTTTATTTTTCTAGTTTTGTGCCTTGTAGCCAAATTTTCTTTGAATCTGGTTTCTAATTCTGAAATAGTAACAGTTGAAGGTCAAGAGAAGATTGCGGTCTATTTGAGGAGAGTGGCTTGGAGATTTTTTATAACAGACGTATACAGGTCATGGGGATCCTTACCTATATACATTTACTTCGAGTGTGATGTAGCCCATTCTCTTGTCATGATCTCGGCTGTATCGTAGCACATTGTCTCGGTTAGGTTGGAGATTTCTGTTGAGAGTTGCCGAAGTCAACGAAAGTGATTACAAAGTAAAGACTGTGCTAACAGAACGATCTGTAGCGTAGTCCAACACGTTCTTTCTGTCCTTTTAAAGCCTCTTTTAATTAAAAATAACTAAAGCTGCAAGATACAATCACAAAAACTGTATTACGTAATAGAGTAATCCCAGACTATTGTTGTGTAAGTTGTGTGCGTACACTATTTTTTTGTCAGTGAATATACATTTTTTTACTCATTTGGTGGGTTTCAATTTTCCCCGTTTTCTGGCAAAAAACCTTTTCCTGTGAAGGGCCCATTAGCTTGTCGGTTATATTTGTGACTTTCTCGACGGTCAGTAATTTCCTGATAGTCCATCCACCGGCGTCATTGTTAACATCGGATATAGATTTTAGTATTAGGAAGGCTAATATGAAGCTAATGCATAAGTAGGTCTAATAATTAATAAAAATAGGAATGCGGGTAAGCTACTACAAACAGCATAGTGAACGCATTGTTGTGGCCAAGATAGCCACGAATCCCACGCCTACCAAAGTCGTAAAAGTAGTCCGCAGATGATGAAGAAATTGATGAAATGTGTGATGAGATAAAAGAAATCATTCGGATAGTGATGGGAGATGAAAATTTAATATTAATGGGTGACTGGAATTCGACAGTAGGAAATGGAAGAAAAGGAAACGTAGTAGGTGAATATGGAATGGGGGTAAAAAATGAAAGAGGAAGCCGCCTGGTAGGTTTTTGCCCAGAGCATAATTTAATCATAGCTAACACTTGGTTCAAAAATGATGAAAGAAGATTATATACGTGGAAGAGACCTGGAGATACTGCAATATTTCATATATATTATATAATGGTAAGACAGAGATTTAGGAACCAGATTTTAAATTGTAAGACATTTGCAGGGGCAAATGTGGACTCTGATCACAATATATTGATTATGAACTGTAGATTAAACTGAAGAAACTGGAAAAAGGTGGGAATTTAAGGAGATGGGACCTGAAAGAACTGACAGAATCAGAAGTTGTAGAGTGTTTCAGGAAGATCATTAGGGAACGATCTACGGGAATGGGGGAAAGTAATACAGTGTGATGAGGGATCTGAGTGGTGTACTGTCAAGGGGGAGGGGGTTCCTCAGGGATCAGTGTTGGGGCCGCTCCAGTTCCTTATTTATATAAATGATATGCCCTCAAGTATTACGGGTAACTCTAAAATATTTCTGTTTGCTGATGACACTAGCTTGGTAGTAAAGGATGTTGGGTGCAACATTGACTCCGTTTCAAGTAGTGCAGTACATGACCTCAGTCCATGGCTTGTAGAAAATAAACTAACGTTAAATCACAGTAAGCTTCAGTTTTTACATTTTCTAACACACAATTCAACAAAACCTGACGATTTAATTTCACAGCATGGGCATATGATTGGTGAAACTGAACGGTTCACATTCCTAGGTGTTCAAATAAATAGTAAGATGTCGTGGAAAGCCCACGTTCAGGATCTTGTTCAAAGACTTAATACTGCCATTTTCACTATTGGAACGGTGCCGAAAGTGAGTGATACTTCGACAAGTAAATTAGTCTAGTTTGCTTATTTCCATTCACTTATGTCGTATGGTATTATGTTTTTGGGTAACTCTTCCCATTCTAGAAGGATATTTTTGGCTCAGAAACTGGAGGTTCGGGCAAAAAGTGGTGTGAGTTCACGATCCTCTTGTCGACTTCTCTTCAGGGAGTCTGGGTATTTTGACATTGGCCTCTCAATATGTATATTCCTTATTGTCGTTTCTTGTTACCAATATTAGTTTATTTCCAACAATAAGCAGCTTTCACTCGGTTAATACTCGGCAGAAATCAAACCTCCATTTGGATCGGACTTCCTTAACTCATGTGCAAAAATGTGTGCAGTATACTGCTGCATCAATTTTCAATAAGCTGCCACTCGAATTCAAAACTCTTAGCAGTAATCCACGCGCTTTCAAATCGAAACTGGAGTGTTTCCTCATGGGTCACTCCTTTTATTCTGTCGAGGAGTTAATTGAAAAATTAAGCTGATTCTCATTGTACTGCTGATAGCGTTTGCTTAAACTTATGGACTGATTTTCTCTCAGGTTCATGAGCATGTATTTCTATCTGTTATTACTTTTTTGTTGTAAGTTCATGTGTCGCCCTAACCGCCGGCTGCTTCACGTCTGCTGTGCAGCGAGCTACCTTAATTTAAGTATTAACTCTATTTTTCTTACTTGTCACTTCTTCTTCCGTGTGTTTTTGCTTTTAGGAAGCTTTAATTGTCGAGTGCTAGTAATAGTGTTACATAGATTTCGTGTTTGTTTTGAATACAGTCAGAGAGAGTCCTTGTAGTCAGCCATAGTGCCAGTAGTGCTAGTGTTTGTTTTGAATACAGTCCAGAGACAGGTAGTGCTATTTTCATTGTTTTCCACAAGAAGTGGTTAGCAATCACAGTTTAGTCAGTAATCAATCGCCTTTAGTGAATTAGCAGTCTACTTAAAAGTTGATTAAGTCTCTTCGGTAAATTGATTCCTCAGGATGGATAGGATGTGTGACTGCTGTGTACGGACGCTGGCCACTCTTCGCGAACAGCTGAGCTTGTTGATGGCCGCGGTCAGCCGTCTTCAGGCTGCTGCCTCGGAGTGTAGCGGCAGTGGGGAGTCTGGTGCGTCGCATGGTGCACCCCAGGTATTAGATGCTTCACCCACTGTCCCTGCTGTCGAGAGATCTTCGCGGGTACCGGGCGCGGTTGGGCCACCCTCTCCCCAAGGGGAGTGGCGGGTTCAGTGGCGTTCGCGGCGCACGAGGCGGAGGGTCAATGTGGAGGCTGGCCGTGTGGCATCGCCCGCTCTGCCTGTGAATGGACATGTGGCTGCTCCTTCAGCAAGGTCCGAGCAGGCACACGGGGGGAGGGGTTTATTAGTTATTGGGAGCTCCAACGTTAGGCTAGTGATGGAGCCCCTTAGGGAAATGTTATAGTTCTGGGAGGAGATTTTAATTTTGCTGGATATAGACTGGGAGACTCAAACGTTCATAACGGGTGGCAGGGACAAAGAATCCATTGAAATATTTTTAAGTGCTTTATCTGAAAACTACCTTGAGCAGTTAAACAGAGAACCGACTCGTGGCGATAATATATTAGACCTTCTGGTGACAAACAGACCCGAACTATTTGAATCAGTTAATGCAGAAGAGGGAATCAGCGATCATAAAGCGGTTACTGCATCGACGATTTCAGCCGTAAATAGAAATATTAAAAAGGTAATAAGATTTTTCTGTTTAGCAAAAGTGACAAAAAGCAGATTACAGAGTACCTGACGGCTCAACACAAAAGTTTTGTCTCAAGTACAGATAGTGTTGAGGGTCAGTGGACAAAGTTCAAAACCATCGAACAATATGCGTTAGATGAGTATGTGCCAAGGAAGATCGTAAGAAATGGAAAAGAGCCACCGTGGTACAACAACCGAGTTAGAAAACTGCTGCGGAAGCAAAGGGAACTTCACAGCAAACATAAACATAGCCAAAGCCTTGCAGACAAACAAAAATTACGCGAAGCGAAATGTAGTGTAAGGAGGGCTATGCGAGAGGCTTTCAATGAATTCGAAAGTAAAGTTCTATGTACTGACTTGGCAGAAAATCCTAAGAAATTTTGGTCCTATGTCAAAGCGGTAGGTGGATCAAAACAAAATGTCCAGACACTCTGTGACCAAAATGGTACTGAAACAGAGGATGACAGACTAAAGGCCGAAATACTAAATGTCTTCTTCCAAAGCTGTTTCACAGAGGAAGACTGCACTGTGCTTCCTTCTCTTGAAGTCGCACAGTTGACAAAATGGTAGATATCGAAATAGACGACAGAGGGATAGAGAACAATTAAAATCGCTCAAAAGAGGAAAGGCCTCTGGTCCTGATGGGATACCAGTTTGATTTTACACAGAATACGCGAAGGAACTTGCCCCCTTCTTGCAGCGGTGTACCGTAGGTCTCTAGAAGAGCGAAGCGTTCCAAAGGATTGGAAAAGGGCACAGGTCATCCCCGTTTTCAAGAAGGGACGTCGAACGGATGTGCAGAACTATAGACCTATATCTCTAACGTCGATCAGTTGTAGAATTTTGGAACACGTATTATGTTCGAGTATAATGACTTTTCTGGAGACTAGAAATCTACTCTGTAGGAATCAGCATGGGTTTCGAAAAAGACGGCCGTGTGAAACCCAGCTCGCGCTATTCGTCCACGAGACTCAGAGGGCCTTAGACACGGGTTCACAAGTAGATGCCGTGTTTCTTGACTTCCGCAAGGCGTTTGACACAGTTCCCCACAGTCGTTTAATGAACAAAGTAAGAGCATACGGACTATCAGATCAGTTGTGTGCTTGGATCGAGGAGTTCCTAGATAACAGAACGCAGCATGTCATTCTCAATGGAGAGAAGTCTTCCGAAGTAAGAGTGATTTCAGGTGTGCCGCAGGGGAGTGTCATAGGACCGTTGCTATTCACAATATTCATAAATGACCTGGTGGATGACATCGGAAAGTCTCTGAGGCTTTTTGCAGGTGATGCTGTGGTGTATCGAGAGGTTGCAACAATGGAAAATTGTACTGATATGCAGGAGGATCTGCAGCGAACTGACGCATGGTGCACGGAATGGCAATTGAATCTCAATGTAGACAAGTGTAATGTGATGCGAATGAATAGAAAGATAGGTCCCTTATCATTTAGCTACAAAATAGCAGGTCAGCAACTGGAAGCAGTTAATTCCATAAATTATCTGGGAGTACGCATTAGGAGTGATTTAAAATGGAATGTTCATATAAAGTTGATCGTCGGTAAAGCAGATGCCAGACTGAGATTCATTGGAAGAATCCTAAGGAAATGCAATCCGACAACAAAGGAAGTAGGTTACAGTACGCTTGTTCGCCCACTGCTTGAATACTGCTCAGCAGTGTGGGATCCACACCAGATAGGTTTGATAGAAGAGATAGAGAAGATCCAACGGAGAGCAGCGCGCTTCGTTGCAGGATCATTTAGTAATCGCGAAAGCGTTACGGAGATGATAGATAACCTACAGTGGAAGACTCTGCAGGAGAGACGCTCCGTAGCTTTGCATGGGCTTTTGTTGAAGTTTCGAGAACATACTTTCACCGAAGAGTCAAACAGTGTATTGCTCCCTCCTACTTATATTTCGCGAAGAGACCACGAGGATAAAATCAGAGAGATTAGAGCCCACACAGAAGCATACCGAGAATCCTTCTTTCCACGTACAATACGAGACTGGAATAGAAGGGAGAACGGATAGAGGTACTCAGGGTACCCTCCGCCACACACCGTTAGGCGGCTTGCGGAGTACGGATGTAGATGTAGATACTGACACGTTCCATGACCTTGAAGATTTGCTCCTCAATTTGGGCCTACGGAACTTGACATGCGCAGAGAAACAGGGTAACAGAAGATATATTGAATTTAATATATGAAAGGAGAAAATACAAAAATGCAGTAAATTAAGCTGGCAAAAAGAAATACTAATGTCTCAAAATGAGATCGACAGGAAGTGCAAAATGGCTAAGAAGGGATATCTAGAGGACAAACGTAAGGATGTAGAGGCGCATTTCACTAGGGGTAAGATAGATACTGCCTACAGGAAAATTAAAGAGACCTTTAGAGAAACGAGATTCACTTGTATGCATATCAAGAGCTCAGATGGAAACCCTGTTATCAGCAAAGAAGGGAATGCAGAAAGGTGGAAGGTGTATATAGAGGATCTATACAAGGGCAGTGTACTTCAGGACAATATAATGGAAATGGAAGAGGATGTAGATGAAGATGAAATGGGAGATGACATACTGCGTGAAGAGTTTGACAGAGCACTGAAAGACCTTAGTCGAAACAAGGTTCCGGGAGTAGGCAACATTCCATTAGAACTACTGACAGCCTTGGGAGACCCAACTCTGACAGAACGTTACTGTCTGATGAGCAAGATGCATGAGACAGCCGAAATACCGTCAGACTTCAAGAAGAATGAAATAATTCCAATTTCAAAGAAAGCAGGTGTTGACAGATGTGAAAATTAGCGAACTATCAGTTTAATAAGTCACAGCTGCAAAATACTAACGCAAATTCTTTACAGACGAATGGAAAAAATGGTAGAAGCCGACCTCAGTGAAGACCAGTTAGGATTCCGTAGAAATACTGGATCATGTGAGGCAATACTGACCCTACGACTTACCTTATTAAGTAGATTAAGGAAAGGCAAACCTACGTTTCTAACATTTGTAGACTTAGAGAAATCTTTTGACAATGTTGACTGGAATAATCTCTTTCAAATTCTGAAGGTGGCAGGGGTAAAATACAGGGAGCGAATTCAATTTACAATTTGTACAGAAAGCAGGTGGCAGTTATAAGAGTCAAGGGATATGAAATTGAAGCAGTGGTTGGGAAGGGAATGAGACAGGGTTGTAGACTATCCCCAATGTTATTCAATCTGTTTATTGAGCAAGCAGTAAAGGAAACAAAAGAAAAATTCTGAGTAGAAATTAAAATCCATGGATAAGAAACTAAAACCTTGAGGTTTGCCGATGACTTTGTAATTCAGAGATAGCAAAGAACCTAGAAGAGTAGCTGAACAGAATGAAGTGTCCTGAAGGGATGATATAAGATCAGCATCAATAAAAGCAAAACGAGGATAATGGAATGTAGTCGAATTAAGGTGGGTGATGCTGAGGGAATTAGATTAGGAAATGAGACATTTAAAGTAGTAAAGGAGTTTTGCTATTTAGGGAGCAAAATAACTGATGACGGTCGAAGTAGAGAGGATATAAAATGTAGACTGTCAATGGTAAGAAAAGTGTTTCTAAAGAAGAAAAATTTGCTAACATCGAGTATAGCTTTAGGTATCAGGAAGTCTTTTCTCCGAGTATTTGTATGCAGTGTAGCCACGTATGGAGGTGAATAATGGACAATAAATAGTTTGAACATGAAGAGAATAGAAGCTTTCGAAATGTGGTGCTACAGAAGAATGCTGAAGATTAGATGGGTAGATCACATAACTAATGTGGAGGTATTGAATAGGATACGGGAGAAGAGAACTTTGTGGCACAACTTGACTAGAAGATGGGTTCGGATGGTAGGACACGTTCTGAGGCATTAAGGGGTCACGAATTTAATATTGGAGGGCAGCGTGGAGGGTAAAAATCGAGGAGGGAGTCCAGGAGATGAATACACTAAGCAGATTCACAAGGATGTAGGTTGCAGTGGGTACTGGGAGATGAAGCTTCCAGACGATACAGTAGCATGGAGAGCTGCATCAAACCAGTCTGTGGACTGAAGACAACAACAACAACAACAACAAGGTATTTGTGTGATGTGTAACCTTCAACAGAAGTGGGGCAGACAAGAGGGTTAGATTATATGTACTTTCCATTGAAATTGATCCATAATGGGGAGATACTCAATGGGAAAATAATATGCTAATTTACTATCCACAGACCGCAAATGGACTGATCATGAACGAGGAATGAAAATTTAGTCACACTTCTGATTGTACACGTATTATTTGACCCCCCCCCCCCTCTCTCTCTCTCTCTCTCTCTCTCTCTCTCTCTCTCTCTCTCTCTCTCTCTCTCTCTCTCTCTCTCTCTCTCTCTCTCTCTAACACACACACACACACACACACACACACACACACACACACACACACACACTCTCGATCGCGCGCGCGCGCTAGTTCTAATAAATAATTCAATTCATTAATAGTGTCGGAAGAGATGGTTAGCAAGAAATCCTTTAGGCTCCTCGTAAACTGAAATCTGTCAGTAGTAAAGCTTTTTGTGGCTGCCGGCAAGTTATTGAAAACATCGTTCTCCTTAATGATGGAGACTTTCTTGCACCAAAGTAATTAACTTACCAATTTTTGTGGAGATTATTCACTTCTAGTTATGACTTCATGAAATGAGCTGTTGATTTGAAAATATTCATTTGTTTTTAAACACAATATTCACGGGGAGAACGTATCTTCCATCTCCACCATGTTAACTGATCTATTTATATGATCCTTATTCTAAGTTGTGTTATATTAACGGTAAAACACAAAACATTACTTACATGCATTTCCACTGTTTTCCAACAAGCTGACAATTTTTCATGAATAATATATTAATACTGAAATTTTTAGAAAAATTTTGAAAGAGAGGTTTTGCAGGCAAATTTGAAAAAGAAAAAGACCATAGTGTTCATTATAATACAACTTCTCCATGGTTTTTAATTCCTACTTCGAAGTTTTCTTTTGTTTTCTTTACTGCTTGCTCAGCAAACAGATTGAATAACATCGGAGATAGGCTACAACCCTGTCTCGCTCCCTTCCCAACCACTGCTTCCCTTTCATATCCCTCGACTCTTCATGCCCTCGAGTAAGAAAACTGACCGTTAGAATTCCATGGTTCTGGGATAAATGGTTTGAGAGGAAAGGAACATTTAGTTAGAAAAGTTACGGAAAATTTAAAGTTGCATTGCACTTAACGTCGTACATGCACTCATTTAAATTCATAGTTTCTTTCACTTTCCAATAGTATGCATGCTGTACAAAAACATAACATTTGTTTCATGATATTTACTTTTTTATTTCTTGCAAGTCTTCTAGAACTTCTCTCGAAAACTTTGTGGGTAGATCTTGGCATTTGTTTTGTTCAGAAACGTTATTACTGTAGCAAACAACTGACTACGAGACAAGAAAAAATGTATTCAATAGGTGAAAGCTCAAAAACTACGGGTAAAATGTCCCTAGGCTTATCATCTCAAAGAAGAGATGGCACAGAGAAACAAGTGGGCATGTCTTACATAGCAAGCTGCCATTTAAACCGACATTTAGAACCTTCAAATACGGATTTGGACTAAAATACTTTCATATTCACACTAAGTGTAAATAAAACTGGTACAATCACCAATAAACAAAATTATTTTCATTGTTTTCGGGGTTCCTTTTGCCTTTCGGAATAAATATATTGCGAATCAGCAGTTAACATGCCTGGTTCCCCAAACAGGAGACGACTAGAAACTTCCGAAATGTGGTGGTGTAGAAGAATGCTAAAAAAGTTTTGATCGAATAGCTGATGGGGAGATACGAAATCAGATTAGGGAGCAGAGAAATTAATGGCACAAATTGACAAAAAGAAGCGATCGTGGGTAAATGTCATATTTCGATTCCACCCATCCGCTGTGACCCACGACGTTCTGCATTACTTTGATTAGTTGCATTTCGAAGGATACCAGTGGCCTTATTAAATGTTAACTGGGATTGCCTTCGTTTCTAGAGCAATTTATAACGTTCGTTAACTATGATTTTTTTCGGAATATATCGTGATGAACTCTGGGAGGAACCACAGAACACAGCTTAAATTGTCGTTGAAGAAACGAGTAGTGATTGTATTTTTATCTTTCTTATCCGACACGTTGGGGAATCCAAGGTATAATGGGGTACACAGTTGAAAACTTTGATTAAATGTACAAAATTGATAAATAAGAGAGTTACAAATTTTTATGTGAACACATTATGATGTATTAATCACAAAAATATAAGAACATTGCCATAAAATAAAACAACAATATTTTCTCACTCAAAAACAGAAATTTATATCATTTGCACGCGGCAGAATGGGGTGGTAAATACAAGTGATTACAAAAACGTATAAAATTATCGGAAATGCAGAAAATATTGGCTTGCTCGGTATTTTTTTTAGTTTAAAGTGAGTATTAATGTCAAACTACAGTTTTCATGTATCGTATCCTTTTCTTGAGGCTGTTTACAAAATTCACACACGGGGAGACACTCATCATCTTCGCTATCTATTCCTGCACAAGAATCGTGTGTCCATTTTTTGCACGTGGAACAAGCGACCCAACCTCCAACTGATTTTGAATATAACCCACCACAATATACACACTGACAGTCAGAACTTACCTCATAATCACTCTCGTTAGTATAGTATTATTTCTCCTTTTTTCCATTTATCTTCAGGCTCTTTCTCTCGTTTTTGAGTTATTAATTTTATTCTCTTTCGCAAAAAGTTTTCTTTTTGCTCTTTCTTCTTTGTCAAAGTTCTTCTTCTGTTTCTCCCATTAATGTCTTTTAACTCTTTTTTTTGTACGGCGAATCAGTTAAAACAACGTTGTTCCCCCTTTTCAGTCTCGCTCTTTTCTTGCTTTCGTTAACTTTTGACAAGAAAATCAGAATCTCAGGTGAAATATGAATTGAGGAGGTTGTGTTGTCAGTTGTCATCCAAGAGCACCCAAGATTAGAACAATTAGCCCCAATAACTTTGTTATTCTTAGGCGGCAGTTCATTGTAACAATTCGCTGAAACCTCGTCCCCTTGATTATCCAGCCCGTTTGAGTCGTCTTTTTCAGCTGGTGTGCTAGGTGAAGGCAATTCCAATTGTTCAGATATAATAACCCCTTCATCTGACGGCCTATCACGTCCGCTGTCAGTTGTGTGTGCCGATAGGAAGTGTGCGTCTTGAATATGGATGGGTCCGTGGGCCATATTGCAGTAGCTTCGAAACCTTTAATAGCGGTTTTCATTGTTGCGCTTTAGACGAAAGCTGAACCAAAAAGCGTTGAAATTTGAAAGATAGTTACGACTTTCCCTGCGTGGCTTCGCAGCCATTTTCGAAGCTGATCACTATAACGAGGATTTATAAAACAAACATCAAGCGGCTGAAGTCTGTGAGAGCAATGTGGTGGTGAAGAAACGCCACTCTCCCTCGCGTAGTCCATAACGTCATTGTTCGTGGTATGAGCTGAGTGGCCATCTGATATAAGGAGAACTGGGACGTGCTTTGATGTCTTAGAAAATACCACTAATTGTGGAAACCATACAAAGAATGACTCTGTGGCCATCCATGCGATGCTGTGGACCTCAGCGCAACCTCCTGCTGTCAGTCCTAACTCAAATTCTTTCTGCTTCTTCTTTAGTGGAAAAATAATCGTAGGAGGAATGTCAGCTCCGCTTGCTGACGTACTAATGAGGATGGTTGCAGTTTCGCCCCTTTCTGCAGAGGTTAACGATCGCACTGGACGGTTCCCTTTGCAAGCTGCGATGTTCGATTGGTTTTTAGCATTAACCGAGACGCCTGTTTCATCATAATTAGTTATTTGAGAAGTCATTAGTTTGTGATTGTCAGTTACATTTGTTAGCAACGAAAAAAACCTATCGACAGCTACTTTATTAAAATCAATGATTCTTGTACCAGATAATGCTTCGGGCTTGCGAACAAACCCGCATTTGCTTCTTCATTGTTTCGTGATGTAATAAAGATTTCGATTTGTTTTGCTCGAAATTTTCGAAAAGGTATCTGTAAAAACGTGCAAAAATTGAAATGGCAAAACTGTGCACCTGCCGAAATACGAGTGCGTATACTCATTTGAAAACATTTTTCTACACCGCTTCTGATACGCTAGAGGTTACCGCACAGTAAACAACAATTGTAGTTGACCGTTTGCCTGCATCGTATAAAGTACGGCCAATAAAATATTTTTGTAGGGGGGACACATCATCTCATCCTAAATGGAGAGTTCATCTATACGTGTAAAAGTAACCACTTGTGCCAGAGGGAAGTGTGTTGGGAGCCTTATTGTTCCTGTTGTATATTAACATTACAGATAATATAAGTAAGCTCACATATTTCGAAAATGATGCCGATATCGACATTGAGGTAACAAAGGTCGTGTGAAGCGATATGCACATACAGGGGATAGTAAAAATGTGACCACCTATACTTGCATCTACATGGATACTCTGCAAGTCACATTTAAGTGCATGGCAGATTGTTCATCGAACCACCTTCACAAGTCTCTATTATTCCAATCTCGCATAGCACCCGGAAAGAATGATCACCTGTGTCTTTCCATACGAGCTCTGACTTCCCTTATTTTATCGTTGTGGTCGTTTCTACCTACGTAGGTCGGTGTCAACAAAATATTTTCGCATTCGGAGGAAAAAGTTGGTGATTGGAATTTCGTGAGAAGATACTGTCGCAACGAAAAACGCTTTTCTTTTAATGATGTCCAGCCCAAATCCAGTATCATTTGTGTGACACACTCTCTCATATTTCGCGATAATAGAAAACGTGCTGCCTTTCTTTGGACTTTTTCGATCTACTCCGTAAGTCCTATCTTGTAAGGATCCCACATCTTCCAGCAGTATTCTAAAAGAGGACGGAGAAGCGTAGTGTAGGCAGTCTCCTTTGTAGGTCTGTTACGTTTTATAAGTGTCGTGCCAATAAAACGCAGTCTTTGGTTAGCCTTAACCGCAACATTTTCTATGTGTTCTTTCCAATTTAAGTTGTTCGTTATTGTATAATAATAATGGCGTGTGACGAGGGCCTCCCATCGGGTAGCCCGTTCGCCTGGTGCAAGTCTTTCGATTTGACGCCACTTCGGCGACTTGCGCGTCGATGGGGATGAAATGATGATTAGTACAACACAACACCCAGTCCCTGAGCGGAGAAAATCTCCGACCCAGCCGGGAATCTAACCCGGTCTTTTAGGATTGACAGTCTGTCGTGCTGACCACTCAGCTACCGCGGGCGGACGTTAGTTATTGTAACACCTAGTTATTTAGTTGACTTTACGGCTTTTAGATTAGACTGCAACTTCTCTGATAGTGATTCGTCCATTCTGCTTCACCAGCAATATTGCGGGATCAGTAACGACCTGATTTGCGGATATTGCGGGCGTACCTTAACTGGCTTCTGTCTTCATTGATTAGCGGCTACCTTTGAAATGGTTGTACCACTCCTTTAGCCCTGCAGTACCCATTACTTTGTCCACAAACACACGATGGTTTCAACTTGAGAATTGCCAAGCTTGGAGCCAAATGTGATGTAAAGACGTCATTTTGCTCAGAATACTAAATCCAACGTGTACCACTTGCAAGCGTTCCAAAGTAGTGGAGAAAATCAGGTATGTGTGCTAAATATGCCTGAAAACATGAGCGCATGCGCGCCCTGATACCATTGTTGATTTCAACAATTAAAAAAGGTCGGATATTTTTTGAACAGCTCGTGTATATAAGCCATCGCCAGTGATGTCGAAAGAGCAAGATACCCCTAACTACGGCAGTTGTATAGGTAGTTCGAATGGAGCGGTCTATTGTCTGACGTATCTCCATAACAGCTCCGAACCGAATACCCCAAAGTTCGACAAATGGTTCAAATGACTCTTAGCACTATGGGTCTTAACATCTATCGTCATCAGTCCCCTAGAACTTAGAACTACTTAAACCTAACTAACCTAAGGACATCACACAACACCCAGCCATCACGAGGCAGACAAAATCCCTGACCCCGCCGTGAATCGAACCCGGGAACCCAGACGCGGAAAGCGAGAACGCTACCTTCACGTCAGGAATCAAGCTGAGCTCAGAAGGGCGCAAGTCCGGGGTTGTCTCTGGCTGATACTGATCTTCGGCCTGACGTGGCTGCTTGTCCTGTTCCAGGGGTTGCCCCTCAGTCTGCAAGATCCGAGCAGTCGCAGAGGGTGGTCTTACTGGTAGTTGGGAGCTCCAACGTCAGGCGCGTAATGGGGCCCCTTAAGGATATGGCAGCAAGAGAGGCGAAGAAAACCAATGTGCAATCCGTGTGCATACCGGGGTGGGTCATTCCAGATGTGGAAAGGGTCCTTCCGGATGCCATGAAGGGTACAGGTTGCACCCATTTGCAGGTGGTCGCTCATGTCGGCACCAATGATGTGTGTCGCTATGGATCGGAGGAAACCCTCCCTGGCTATCTGATTTGGTGAAGACTGCCAGTCTCGCTAGCCGGATGAAAGCAGAGCTCACCATCTGCAGCATCGTCGATAGGACTGACTGCTGACCTTTGGTAAAGAGCTGAGTAAAGGGTCTGAATCAGAGGCTGAGATTGTTCTGCGACCGTGTGGGCTGCAGATTCCTCGACTTGAGCCATAGGGTGGTGGGGTTTCGGGTTCAGCTGGATAGGTCAGGAGTCAACTACACGCAACAAGCGGCTACACGGGTAGCAGGGGTTGTGTGGCGTGAGCTGGGCGGTTTTTTAGGTTAGATGGCATTGGGCAAGTACAAAAAGGGCGGCAGCCTCAACGAGTTCGGGGCAAAGCAGGACATGAGGGGACCAAGCAGCAATCGGTATTGTAATGGTAAACTGTCGAAGCTGCGTTGGTAAAGTACCGGAACTTCAAGCGCTGATAGAAAGTACCGAAGCTGAAATCGTTATAGGTACAGAAAGCTGGCTGAAACCAGAGAGAAATTCTGCCGAAATTTTTACAAAGGTACAGACAGGTAGAAAGGATAGATTGCATGCAACCGGTGGTGGAGAGTTAGTCGCTGTTAGTAGAAGTTTATCCTGTAGTGAATTAGAAGTGGATAGTTCCTGTGAATTATTATGGGTGGGGGTTACACGCAACAGCCGAGCTAGGTTAATAATTGGCTCCTTTTACCGACCTCCCGATCCAGCAGCATTAGTGGCAGAACAACTGAGAGAAAATTTGGAATACATTTCACATCAATTTTCTCAGCAGGTTATAGTCTTAGGTAGAGATTTCAATTTACCAGATATAGACTGGGACACTCAGATGTTTAGGATGGGTCGTAGGGACAGAGCATCGAGTGACATTATACTGAGTGCGCTATCCGAAAATTACCTCGAGCAATTAAACAGAGAACCGACTCGTGGAGATAACATCTTGGACCTACTGATAACAAACAGACCCGAACTTTTCGACTCTGTATGTGCAGAACAGGGAATCAGTGATCATAAGGCTGTTGCAACATCCCTGAATATGGAAGTTAATAGGAATATAAAAAGAGGGAGGAAGGTTTACGTGTTTAGCAAGAGTAATAGAAGGCAGATTTCAGTCTACCTAACAGATCAAAACGAAAATTTCTGTTCTGACACTGACAATGTTGCGTATTTATGGAAAAAGTTCAACGCAATCGTAAAATGCGTTTTAGACAGGTACGTGTAGAGTAAAACTGTGAGGGACGGGATAAACCCACCGTGGTTCAACAACAAAGTTAGGAAACTACTGCGAAAGCAAAGACAGCTTCACTCCAAGTATAAACGCAGCCAAAACCTCTCAGACAAACAGAAGCTAAACGATGTCAAAGTTAGCGTAAGGAGGGCTATGCGTGAAGCGTTCAGTGAATTCGAAAGTAAAATTCTATGTACCGACTTGACAGAATATCCTAGAAAGTTCTGGTCTCACGTTAAATCAGTAAGTGGTTGGAAACAGCATGTCCAGACACTCCGGGGTGATGATGGCATTGAAACAGAGGATGACAGGCGTAAAGCTGAAATACTAAACACCTTTTTCCAAAGATGTTTCATAGAGGAAGACCGCACTGCAGTCCCTTCTCTAAATCCTAGCACAAACGAGAAAATGGCTGACATCGAAATAAGTGTCCAAGGAGTAGAAAAGCAACTGGAATCACTCAACAGAGGAAAGTCCACTGGACCTGACGGGGTACCAATTCGATTCTACACAGTACGAGAAAGAACTTGCCCTCCCTTCTAACAGCCGTGTACCGCCAGTCTCTAGGGGAACGGAAGGCTCCAAATGATTGGAAAAGAGCACAGGTAGTCCGAGTCTTCAAGAAGGGTCGTAGAGCAGATGCGCAAAACTATAGACCTATATCTCTGACGTCGATCTGTTGTAGAATTTTAGAACATGTTTTTTGCTCGAGTATCATGTAGTTTTTGGAAACCCAGAATCTACTCTGTAGGAATCAAGGACATCACACAACACCCAGCCATCACGAGGCAGACAAAATCCCTGACCCCGCCGTGAATCGAACCCGGGAACCCAGACGCGGAAAGCGAGAACGCTACCTTCACGTCAGGAATCAAGCTGAGCTCAGAAGGGCGCAAGTCCGGGGTTGTCTCTGGCTGATACTGATCTTCGGCCTGACGTGGCTGCTTGTCCTGTTCCAGGGGTTGCCCCTCAGTCTGCAAGATCCGAGCAGTCGCAGAGGGTGGTCTTACTGGTAGTTGGGAGCTCCAACGTCAGGCGCGTAATGGGGCCCCTTAAGGATATGGCAGCAAGAGAGGCGAAGAAAACCAATGTGCAATCCGTGTGCATACCGGGGTGGGTCATTCCAGATGTGGAAAGGGTCCTTCCGGATGCCATGAAGGGTACAGGTTGCACCCATTTGCAGGTGGTCGCTCATGTCGGCACCAATGATGTGTGTCGCTATGGATCGGAGGAAACCCTCCCTGGCTATCTGATTTGGTGAAGACTGCCAGTCTCGCTAGCCGGATGAAAGCAGAGCTCACCATCTGCAGCATCGTCGATAGGACTGACTGCTGACCTTTGGTAAAGAGCTGAGTAAAGGGTCTGAATCAGAGGCTGAGATTGTTCTGCGACCGTGTGGGCTGCAGATTCCTCGACTTGAGCCATAGGGTGGTGGGGTTTCGGGTTCAGCTGGATAGGTCAGGAGTCAACTACACGCAACAAGCGGCTACACGGGTAGCAGGGGTTGTGTGGCGTGAGCTGGGCGGTTTTTTAGGTTAGATGGCATTGGGCAAGTACAAAAAGGGCGGCAGCCTCAACGAGTTCGGGGCAAAGCAGGACATGAGGGGACCAAGCAGCAATCGGTATTGTAATGGTAAACTGTCGAAGCTGCGTTGGTAAAGTACCGGAACTTCAAGCGCTGATAGAAAGTACCGAAGCTGAAATCGTTATAGGTACAGAAAGCTGGCTGAAACCAGAGAGAAATTCTGCCGAAATTTTTACAAAGGTACAGACAGGTAGAAAGGATAGATTGCATGCAACCGGTGGTGGAGAGTTAGTCGCTGTTAGTAGAAGTTTATCCTGTAGTGAATTAGAAGTGGATAGTTCCTGTGAATTATTATGGGTGGGGGTTACACGCAACAGCCGAGCTAGGTTAATAATTGGCTCCTTTTACCGACCTCCCGATCCAGCAGCATTAGTGCCAGAACAACTGAGAGAAAATTTGGAATACATTTCACATCAATTTTCTCAGCAGGTTATAGTCTTAGGTAGAGACTTCAATTTACCAGATATAGACTGGGACACTCAGATGTTTAGGATGGGTCGTAGGGACAGAGCATCGAGTGACATTATACTGAGTGCGCTATCCGAAAATTACCTCGAGCAATTAAACAGAGAACCGACTCGTGGAGATAACATCTTGGACCTACTGATAACAAACAGACCCGAACTTTTCGACTCTGTATGTGCAGAACAGGGAATCAGTGATCATAAGGCTGTTGCAACATCCCTGAATATGGAAGTTAATAGGAATATAAAAAGAGGGAGGAAGGTTTACGTGTTTAGCAAGAGTAATAGAAGGCAGATTTCAGTCTACCTAACAGATCAAAACGAAAATTTCTGTTCTGACACTGACAATGTTGCGTATTTATGGAAAAAGTTCAACGCAATCGTAAAATGCGTTTTAGACAGGTACGTGTAGAGTAAAACTGTGAGGGACGGGATAAACCCACCGTGGTTCAACAACAAAGTTAGGAAACTACTGCGAAAGCAAAGACAGCTTCACTCCAAGTATAAACGCAGCCAAAACCTCTCAGACAAACAGAAGCTAAACGATGTCAAAGTTAGCGTAAGGAGGGCTATGCGTGAAGCGTTCAGTGAATTCGAAAGTAAAATTCTATGTACCGACTTGACAGAATATCCTAGAAAGTTCTGGTCTCACGTTAAATCAGTAAGTGGTTGGAAACAGCATGTCCAGACACTCCGGGGTGATGATGGCATTGAAACAGAGGATGACAGGCGTAAAGCTGAAATACTAAACACCTTTTTCCAAAGATGTTTCATAGAGGAAGACCGCACTGCAGTCCCTTCTCTAAATCCTAGCACAAACGAGAAAATGGCTGACATCGAAATAAGTGTCCAAGGAGTAGAAAAGCAACTGGAATCACTCAACAGAGGAAAGTCCACTGGACCTGACGGGGTACCAATTCGATTCTACACAGTACGAGAAAGAACTTGCCCTCCCTTCTAACAGCCGTGTACCGCCAGTCTCTAGAGGAACGGAAGGCTCCAAATGATTGGAAAAGAGCACAGGTAGTCCGAGTCTTCAAGAAGGGTCGTAGAGCAGATGCGCAAAACTATAGACCTATATCTCTGACGTCGATCTGTTGTAGAATTTTAGAACATGTTTTTTGCTCGAGTATCATGTAGTTTTTGGAAACCCAGAATCTACTCTGTAGGAATCAACACGGATTCCGGAAACATCCATCGTGTGAGACCCAACTCACTTTATTTGTTCATGAGACCCAGAAAATATTAGATACAGGCTCCCAGGTAGATGCTATTTTTCTCGACTTCCGGAAGGCGTTAGATTCAGTTCCGCACTGTCGCCTGATAAGTAAAGTAAGAGCCCACGGAATATCAGACCAGCTCTGTGGCTGGATTGAAGAGTTTTAACAAACAGAACACAGCATGTTGTTATCACTGGAGAGACGTCTACAGACGTTAAAATAATCTCTGGCGTGCCACAGGGGAGTGTTATGGGACCATTACTTTTCACAATATATATAAATGAGGTAGTAGATAGTGTCGGATGTTCCATGCGGTTTTTCGCGGATGATTCTGTAGCATACACAGAAGTTGCAGCATTAGAAAATTGTAGCGAAATGCCGGAAGATCTGCAGCGGATAGGCCCTTGGTGCAGGGAGTGGCAACTGACCCTTAACATATACAAATGTAATGTATTGCGAATACATAGAAAGAAGGATCCTTTATTGTATGATTATATGATAGCGGATCAAACACTGGTATCAGTTACTTCTGTAAAATATCTCGGAGTATGCGTGCGGAACTTTTTGAAGTGGAATGATCATATAAAATTAACTGTTGGTAAGGCGCGTACCAGGTTGAGATCCATTGCGAGAGTCCTTAGAAACTGTAGTTCATCAACAAAGGAGGTGGCTTACAAAACACTCGTTGGACCTATACTTGAGTATTGCTCATCGGTGTGGGATCCGTACCAGATCGGGTTTGCGGAGGAGATAGAGAAGATTCAAAGAAGAGCGGCGCGTTTCGTCACAGGGTTATTTGGTAACCGTGATAGCGTTACGGAGATGTTTGACAAACTCAAGTGCCAGACTCTGCAAGAGAGCCGCTCTTCATCGCGGTGTAGCTTGCTCGCCAGATTTCGAGAGGGTGCGTTTCTGGATGAGGTATCGAATATATTGCTTCCCCCTACTTATACCTCCCGAGGAGATTACGAATGTAAAATTAGAGAGATTAGAGAGAGCACAGGGGCTTTCAGACAGTCTTTCCTCCCGCGAACCATACGCGACTGGAACAGGAAAGGGAGGTAATGACAGTGGCACGTAAAGTGCCCTCCGCCACACACCGTTGGGTGGCTTGCGGAGTATAAATGTAGATGTAGATGAGTGTGGTGCGTGATGCGGCGCTCCCCATCCCCATATACCGATCAAATCAGTCACGACTTGAACCGAGCGTGCCCGAACATTGTCCCACAAAATGATGTCCGCCTCCTGCAGAAACCGACGCCGCTTCTTTCTCTCAGTTGCTTTTCTGCTTTGTAACACAGTCTGTTTCGTTTTCGAGTCCAAACCGCTTAACAGATATTGTTCAATTTGTCATGGAGACAGTTTGAACTCTGAGAAAGAACATAGCCCACTTTAAAAAGCAAGAAAAATTTTTTTTTGCATCAGTGAACGTAAACTACATTAAAACTTACTTATTTTGCTTGTATAACTTAAGAATTCTATAATGTATAAGTACTTCAGTAGTCGCCGTGCGGGATAGTCTCTCAAACGAAATTGCTCCCACGTCCGAGGCCTTTCAATATCACGTCTTCCATTCCGTTTGTAGTTCAGAATATTTTGGGGAAGTCTGGGACGTAGCATTCTCACCAGTCTTCACGATATTTTTGAATTTTTTAGTTTCTGTTGAAAATACTAAATTTTTCTCTAGTATCTTCATTCCTAATCATTTCTTGTTGTGCAGCTCTTCGAATTTCTTAGGAACCTCATCTCTGCCGTGTGATTTTTTTTGCTTTTTTTTAAACCATGTTTTCGCTTTCATAGCATAATACAGGAACCGGGACCACGTTATAGAATTTCGGAACAATCTTTTTGTACTTTATTGCCCAATATTCAGATAATGGTGTCACATACAGCTTAGAATTTGTGTAATTTATTTTAAGTATCAGAGTAAAAATCAGATCTTACAGCGTAGCCTAAGTGAAAGATTAAGAGACCAGTTCTAAAGCAGGATTATCCAAAACTAGTTTTAAAATGACTGAGTATTTTCCTCGGAGTGCACTTATTTTCGTTTTATTACTAGAAATTTTAAAGTTGTATTCATTGCATATTTCGTTCAGGTGGTATATAGATCTTTGGAGGTCATTTCGTGAACGTGAATCATGTCATCTACAAACAGAAGCACAATCAGGTATTTCTCATTCGTTATCCCAATTCTTTTGTCTTGTCGTAGTTCCTGCTTTCATTTATGAAGAACGAAGTCAATGTAAATACTAAAAATGCTGACTTAATCTGCTCATTTAAATGTATACCGAACGAGCTGCCGCAGTGGTTAGTACATGGTATGATGATGATGATGATGATGATGATGATGATGTTTGGTTTTTGGGGCGCTTAACTGCACGGTTATCAGCGCCTGTACAAAGCCCCAACCTTTACACAGTCCAGTTTCGCCACCTTCACGAATGATGATGAAATGATGGCATCACAGACACCTACTTCCCGGGCGGAGAACGCAACCCAGCCGTGAATCGAACCCGGAATCCCATCACCAGCAACGCTAGCTTCTACACGACGAGCTGTCAACTAGTACACTAGACTCGCATTCGGGAGGATGACGTTTAAATCCGCATCCGGCCATCCTGATACGTTTTCCGTAACTTTCCTGAATCGCTCCAAGCAAATGCTGGGATGATTCCTTTGAAAGGGAACGGCGGACTTCTTTTACCCTTCCCTGACGCATTGCCAACTCCTGCTCCGTCTCTAATGACCTCGACATCGATAGCACATTAAATGCAATCCTCCTTCCGTCCTTCATTTAAAGGCATAGGTTTACGCAATAAGTCGGGCGTTAAAAGTTACAAACTGCGTACTCGTCTAAGGCAGCATAATTTCATGGAGCGCAAATTATCGAGACTATATTCACCGAGCATTTGTGAAAGGCAGCACGTGGCGACTTCCAACAAACTTCACACATAATTTCGAAACTTGGCGAAACTTTTTTTCCCCTCTGACATCCCTGACAGAATGATGAAAGGAAAAAGACTTTTATCACTTCTACATTTTCGCTGTTCGTGCAGTAAAGTGTCAGCATCAGGCTTGATGTTTCACTTCATTACTTCTTTACTACTCACTTTATTCGCAACACATTTGTCAGACAGTATCCACATACGTCGCCAAATGTACCTGAAAATTATAGAATTGTACAACACCTAGTTCAGTACATAAATATTGAGACGTTTTCGAAAAACTAGCTTCTCTTACAACAGAGCGTCTTCAACTGCAAAGGGTTATGTTTCTTCAGGTCAAGTTTTTAACACATTAACTGATACGGAAAGTGAACGAACTTCTGAAGGTGGTTTACATGTGGGACTTACCGTTTTGAGACAGCAATTTGGAGAGGAGAAGGGGCGGTGGTTACGCGGTCTATTTGGATCTTCACTGTTTCCGCAAATGATGCTGTTGCCTGTAATAAAGTTCTGTTTGAAAGAAGCCACGCCCTCATAAGATTTCAGTGTAGTGCAAAGCATGACAACTTAGTTTAAATGTTCCCGAAATGTAAAATTGTTCAGTTCACAAAACGATATAACCTTATCCTACGAGTATAGTGCAGCGAGTCAAATTCGCAATCGCTCAACCCACATGAATACCTGGGTGTAAAAATTTCTAGAGATTTGAAATGGAACCGTCACATAGTCGCAGTCTTAGGGAAATACGGTGGCTGGCTGCAATTCGTTGGTAGAATTCTAGGAAAATACAATCGGTGTACAAAAGAAATTGCTTACAAATCACGCTTGCGACCCATCCCCCAATATTGCTCGAGATTCTTGGATCCTAATCAGATACAACTGCCCGGCGATACTGAATGTATACAGAGAAGGGCGGCACGAATGGTCACAGGTTTTTTGACCCGTTGGAGAATGTCACACAGTTTCTGATTAAATTGAACAGGTAGGCGCTTGGAAACAAACGTAAAATATCCAGAGAAAGTCTACTTGGAATATTTCCGGAGGTATCCTTAACTGTTGAATATAGGCGAATGGTGGTCAATGGAGGGAATGACTGCGAATGCTCGTTCGATTTGCGTTCTCTTCCGTAGGCTGCGATGCAAACTAATCCTGGTAATATTCCCGGTGTGAGATGTAGTTGGCAGCTCTGTAAATGCTGACCGGTGAGTCGCTTAAAGCCCAGGTGAAATTAATCTCGGAGGGACACATCACGCTCCCAACCGACTAAGCATATCCCCTAAGGATCGCCTAGAGCCTGTGACTAGTGCATTGAATGTAAATACGGAAAACTGCAAAAACTCACTTTTTGAACTATTTGTAATTCCATTAACTAGTTTTGTAACCTTTACAGACTCATCTTCAAATGTGGCACACAGAATTTCCGTCTCTCTGACGTGGAGACAGGGCAACAGTAACATGGTGACATGTGTCGGAAAACCAATTATTCCACTTACTGACTAACGGGCAGTTCATGGTAGACACAGACTATCCCGTGGAAGAGCAAAGTATCGCGAGGAGACCTAATTAGAAAGTTTCTAGAACTGACGTTACATGATGAAAGTAGGAATGGAATATACTTAAACCCCCTACGTATTGTAACTGTAGGAAGCGTGAAGACCAGAAGAGACTAAGCACAGCACGCACAGAGGCTTTTAAGCAGCCACAGTTCGCACGCTCCATACGTCAGTGGAGTGGGAATAAGTCCTAATAACTGGTATACTGGCAAGTTCCATCTGTCACGCAATTCACGGTTATTTATAGACTACAAATTATAAGCTGCCTATGTTTTGTTTAAATTTGGATTACAAGAAAATGGGCGTTTTGCAAAATGTCCTACATAAGTCTCCTCTTCATCAACACCACCACCATGAGTGTTCTGCCCTAGGGCAGGTCTTCACATGTAGCTCTCCATGCAGTCCCATCATTTGTTACCCTCTTGTTTTCTCACAACTATTTTCTGTTCTTACGCTGTCCATCACCTGGTATGTTCATCGTCGTCTTCTTCTTCTTCTTCTTCTTCTTCTTGCATTCACCGTTTCCTCCATACCATCAATAAACAATCTCTTCTCATTCAGTGTCCATGCCAATTGTGTTTGCTCATCCTGCTACCTTTAAAATTTCTCTCTGTTCTCCCACTCAACACCACCTCATTTCTCACTGTGCCTGCCTATTTTATCCCCTATCAACGCACCCACATAAAAGCCTCCTGTTATGAAACGTCTCGTTGGAAATTGCTATACGTATTTTCACCTCCATATTACTTCCAATGTCGTCCATAATAGCACGTCGCAGTTATCTAAAAACACTAAATTGTTGTGTATCTTCCTGCCTAACATTATAGTTGTTCTTGCTTTTCTTGCACCTATCACCGGACATTTTGCGATTTTCTTATTATTTATCATTCCAATTTACTCACGCCTCTTGTTCAATTCTTTTAACATTTCAGTCATACTTCTTTCGCTCTCTGCCAATAACACCACATGATCCGCGAGTCTAATACATTCTGCTCTCCTAACAACAACCCGCTCCCGTCTATGTCGTTTCAAACGTTTTTGAATGACATGCTCCAAATATATTTACACACTAAGGAGAATAAACGTATCCCGGAGGACTTACCCCAGCGCGATGGAAATCGATACACGTGATGTTCATTCATGCCCAATAGTATCCGAACGACCTGAATTGAAATTCGCCTGATTCACATGCAACCCACATAGCGCAACTGTCTAGCAGGTCTCCTTATCGCTCCTTGGTACAGTCGTTTGACTATTGAAAGTGGTTCCAACAAGTCACCACGAGAAAAAACTTCTGTATCGCTATGACTCAAGATGTAAAGTAATACCACGATACTACAAATATCACGGAACACCTTATCACAGATAAGACTGCCCTTAAGGCTTGTAGCTCACATTTATTACAATAAATGACATACCTGACATTTTACCACTCTCATTATTACATCAGATAGGTAATGCACGTAGTAAATTCGTCGTATTCATGATTTACTCTTCAAAGCAACATACCGTACTTATTATTTAACACAAAATAAGATTAAAAATTGAAGGTATTCACGAGCAGCTAATTGAGAATATTTATGAACTTCAAATGACACGACGAACCGTCTCGTTCTGCATATGGATGCAAACTCAGGTCATGCAGACTAAGCAATGATTTCGTGCCTGACGGATACTAACTGCCACTCCTGATTAGGCATACAGAGAGTGATATACCTCGATTTTAGACAAAGCCAGTTTGCAAATTCCATCTTTAAATTACATATCGCAAGTATTTTTGCCGGACGCGAATTTATTGTCCCTGTAACGAACGACGAGAGATGTTGAATCTTGGTTCTTAACAAGTAACTTACGTGAATTGCCGTGAGGTAAGGCTTTGTATTGGGCAGGGATTCGAACTCGGAACTTAATCGGATAGATATCGACGCACAATCAACTGTGACATTTCGGATTTTCTCGGCAGTAGCTAGATGTTTTAACTGAAATGACGAGACGAAACATTAATTTTTTTCCTTCCCAAGACCCCAACCAGGCATCTATCGCTGTTATATTCTAGAGAAAACGAACGTTAAATATGGGTTTGTTGCACCAGCAGCGACATGTGAGCGTGTTGGAACTAGAAATAATATGACGAAGAGTTCGGTGCTCACTGGGAATACAGCTCCACACATCATATCGCTTTTGACTACACACAAAGATACGTCAGCTTCCGAATTTTTGTCCAGCTCGGACTAACATCTTGAACTTACAGTGATCTCGCAAATAGTTCTGTGTCTCACTTGGTGTCAAAAACGTCACATATCGTTAGTGTTGACAACGAATGAAAATACATTAAACATTAAAATAATTATCCACCAGCAGATAGGTGTTCTCATGCTAGAGCTTGATAATACATAATGAAATCTATAGTGCCGGGCCAGGATTCGAACCCATTCACGCGCAGTATGTGGAGACGTTGAGGAATCTGCAGTTCTGAACAAACAACAAATAGTAGCCGTGCTGTATTCTCACGAAGGGATCAAATTCAGCGTTAAGTACGGTCTAAGTTGCATTCCCAGTTCAGAACCGATTTTATCGACATACAGAAGCTCAGATAAAATATGGACTAAATGTCCTGTGAGCCTACATAGCGTTTGTTTCGTCACTAGAAATAAATAACAAGTATAATAAAGGTTTCTACGTGTCGCCGCTCCAGTCTTTATTGTGATTCATCCTAACGTCTACTTTGTAGAAAAGGAATATCATTTTTTATGTCAATTTCAGACCACAATGTTATTATATCTTCTTCACTTGGTGTAGCCAGAAGAGAATGGAATCTGTCTCTTCTTATCTAAAATCATTGACAGAAGTTGGAATCGAACCCAGTCCATAGATATTCAAGCATATTATAAGTATGTGGCTCATTTTTCTATCGTAACGCCGTTGCACCACACTGGATGAGAATTGACACACAGGCTTCCTGTAGTAATTTGCAGCAGGTTCAGTAAATTCATTTACTTGGTTGACCGAATCACAATGAACTAGCTGCCTCGACTACCCAGTGCATAAATTCGACCGAAATAAAATCACGTACCTGCCACCTACACAGAACAGCCAACAGTGTAGGATGCACAAATTTGAAAAGGAAGTGTTTCTTTCCACTTGAGCTACTGTATTGCGCCATCTCTTTGTTGAAAACGTCGTGCAGTACAAATGTCGCATTTCATAAGTAAAGTTTTGTATTCCTAGAAACCCAAAATTTGCTTGTCAGCGGCGGGAAGAGGAGTTACCCGTTGTGCAGCATTGTAAGTTTTCACCATTGAACTATGAGCCGAAAGTATTTTTTTGCGATTTCCTTATCGATGTTTTATCTGACTGTTAGTAGCTCTTTCACAGAAGGGATAAAAACGTTACAGTCAGTGAGACTGGAAGTGCGAACCATAACAGATGCTATTTCTCAGGTCAGCGCATTACCATAGAGCTGGAGTAGAAGTACGTGTCTTAGCTTACTCTTACGAGATCGATAATGCCTAGCACTCGTAAACCGCTATTTAAAGGACGAGATTAGTTGCGATTTCCACGTGCAACGACTTTCCTGGGCTGAAAACCGTAAATTTACAATCTTTTGTTACACGTAAAGCGATAATAAATCAGATTATACAATGGAAATGACAGGTAAAATCAAGTGAACTTTGAGGATAAATTCCGTGCACACCAGGGAGCAACTGGTCGATCACAGAGTTGCCAAACATACGTTGCCTTGTTGTCAAATCTCAGTTACAGTACCAGCAGAAAGAAGACGAACCGATGTGATCGTACAGCGGTCTGGGAAGTGACCATAGCTGGTGTCTCCAAGTCGCGGTTGCTACGGCCTGGAATACGTAATGCGTCTGATTCGCATTTCTGTAACTAGGTTTAGGGACTGGAGCGTGGTTACTAATAATACTCGGAACTGACTGAAAACTAAGCATCATATATCAGTAACTCTCACAGTTATTTTTATATTTATTTCGTAAGTGTACTAAAAACTAAGAAGCTCATTCAGAGACGTTTTCATGCCTCGCCGATAGTCGAGCAAAACAAACAAATAAAGAAAAAAAGAATGTGTGTGTGTATGATAGAGAGAGAGAGAGAGAGAGAGAGAGAGAGAGAGAGAGAGAAATCAAAAAGAATGAGAGAGAGTAAGAAATTGTTGTAAAGAAATTGAATCATGGTATGTAAAGAAATCTTTCATTAAAATTACACGTTACGCGTCATTACGAAATATCGTATTCATGATCTATGAAACAAGAATTGATCTAATGTAATCTAATCATATCATATTGATGGCTATCCATGAAGAGTCATGAATTACCGAAATTTTTGCCAATACCAGTAATGAAATCTAAACTTGAAAATAAAAGACGACAATTTTTTTAATAAACCGGGACTCCTAACAAGACAATTTCGTCCCTGTTAACTAACCACGAAAGATGTCTGATATACCTCCATGCTCAAGTAACAAAGTGCGCATGCATTTAAAGATTAAGTGCATGATGTGAAGTTATATGACGGAGATACGAACCCAACACGTAATCGTATTGTTAATTAAGTAAAATCAAATTTACGTATCGGTTTTTCTTACCAGCTGCTAGGTGTTTGAATCTAAACTAAGGATACAAACTTTTGTACCTAAGCGACAATCTAACTACACGCCTACCGTGCATCCACAAATATAGCTTAAATATCAGTTGCTTACTCACCAACGGTAAGGTGTGTGCGTGTTTGACAAGAAATAATGACACCTATTGCGATTGTTGGCAACACATGAATAGACATTAAAAGCGCACGTTGGTTTTCACTAGCGGGACGGTGTGCACGTTATAGGGCTTGAACTGAAACTATGAATATTTTTGTATTGGATCAGGATTCGGACCCACATACTTACCTTTGGAGGAGACCTAGAGAAGGTTGCAGTCTTGCGAAAAGGGACGAAATGGTTGAAGTATAATGTCCCGAGAGATTCAGATCCTCGAAAGAGGAGAAACGAATTCGAATCACAGTCCAGCACCAAATTTTTCAACGTCTCTAGTTCAATCAATTACAAGTAAAATAAGAGCCCCATCCTTTAAATGGCTATCGGTTCATAAAATAAAATAAAATTTTCTAATGTAAGTAAGTTTACTGGCGACTGTATTTCTGTTTACGATGACTTCCGCTATGTCATTTCCCAACGTAACCTGGCTCTGCCCAGTTGGTAATGATGGAACGTGATTTGTATTGCGAATTCTGGATTATAACGTCTTTCTTTTGAGGTTACCAGACGCAAAGTAAATCTGTTTGTGCTTCTTAAAAGTAAATGTCTGAGCCCACGCATTGCTCCTGTGATAGTTCCACCAGACCATTGTGCCCACATTTCCCAGACCCAGGAGTATTCTGCAACGGATGATGTGCTGAGCTTACAAAAGTAGTCACGGTGGATAAAACGCGAGTCTATTAAATGTTTAAGTAGAAACAAGCTTCTGACGCGGAGATTATGCTATTCTCATGTCAGCAGGATGTAAAGACCCTTGTAGGCATCATAGGCTCGATGTGAAGCCATTTTGAAATGTTCACAAATTCAGATATTTTCTTAGTTCGTGAAGATCCACTGGGAAGTGTGAAGTTACCGGATAATTGGATTATTACCGTCATTATTACTATCATTTTCTTCATGCCGCTGCTGGAACACTGTACTTGAATATAAGTTCGTGCCTTTTGGTCACTATACAAGTAGTTTCCCAAGAAGAGGTTCTTTCTCTGTCTACAGAATTCTTTTCATGTTAATATCTATGAGTAATTACTCATAGATTACATTAAAACTAAAGTAATCGATGAAGACGTTACTTGATAACAATAACGCTCTGCCTTTCTTCTATTACTTGCGCCTAGAAATGGCTGTCGAGTACTGCCAAACCAAAAGCCAAGAGATCTTACTGCCTGCCGATATACGCCGCTGGCAATTTTTCCATATGATTTGGTCGACGTGACCTGTTTCAAGTTGTGTATGACAGAGAATGTTTTAGAAAATCAATTGTTTTCCTTTGCAATAAAGAAAAAGATTTTCATTCTAAGCTATCCAAGTTCAAAATTTTTGGAATATTAGTTCCAGTTTAATATTCGCTTCTATAATGTAGGAAAGTATTTCGCACTTGCAAAACTCGGATCCGGCCCACTGACCTTACACTCAGCCGCCGGCCATAAATTCTGGCTCAGAGTGACACCAGATTAAGTAACCTAATTTAGCGAAGATTATTTGCCAGTGCTCTCTCTCACCGGGAAATACGCAGTTCTCTCATTAATTGGGCTCCATTAGTACACTGTAACAGTAATTTCTGTGTGTCTGCAATGCATACGGATTGTGGAATTTAGCGGTGCTCTCTCTTCCACTTCTTTATACAATATGACTGACCTAAACGGGCCCTTTATCGTTACAGGCCCTGAGCAGTGCTACATCATACTGACAACAGTAATGTTCTTATACTGACAATCTGACTGGTCGTTTTACCTGATGTTGTAATCATTTAAATAAGACAACATGACCTTCCAGTGGGAGACGTTTCGTTCTCCCTTTTCCTTCTGTGACATTTTTCCGTAATCTATTTGCCTTCCAATCAGCGAAATGCGGTAGAGTACGGCCGGTAAACGATTTACAAATCACGATTTAGTCCCGTTAAGACGGTTTCTTCAAACATTGTCGTTGCTAAAGGAATTTACTTTCGTCTTAAATCGTCTCAAGCAGCAACGTTCACAGACATCCCAAATACGTAAAAGCTCATTATCCTGGTACGAAGTTTGTAAAACAAACTTCCCACAGTTTGTGTCAGGTTGATCTTTTCGTCTGATAGCACTGCCTAAGTATCACAAGTAGTGTCCCTGTAGCTTTGGGAATCATTGGTTAATAACGAGTTTAACACCAATGGGTATAGTATTGCTAAATATTCAAATTAATTATCAACCCGAGTATGAGTTTATCCGCAGACTGTAGCGATTTTATAATACTGAAGCTAGACTTTGTATCCTTGTCCTCCTTGAGTGGGCATTGGAAGGCGTTTGCACACACGAACACAACACTATGAATACTTCGAACGCCATAGTTAACGTTGCTCTCATAAACTACTTTTGTTATTTTAATTCTTCTAGGTGTTCAGGATGCAATATGTGTTGTAGATACAGCCTTAGAGCAAAACATTGACCGCCGAGCCGTCCACATAAGGTGGACAACACAGTCGTGCTCCTCTCAGGATACTGTGTCCGGCAGTAAGTTCGATCTGCAACATTGTAGACTGCGGCACCTCCCAGAGGAAGTCTTGAGTTCAGTCTTAGTACATTATTCTTGACTAAGGCCGTAGTCTTGAGGTAAAACGTGAGACTAGCTAATATGACGTCTGGCGACCGGAAGCAGACAACGACAAAATTTTTATCGCCCCTTTCCTCTCGGTGCTGAAGCTATGCGTGTAATTCAAGCGAATCTACAATATATTTCGCTTTGTGTCACACTGGTAATAATAGTTTGGTTCAACAATGTTTTAGCGAAAGATTTCTTTACCGAGCATCTGCCTCTGAACACCGCATGCGTCTGAGTTCTCTGGGACCCGTTTGCTGCCTACCGGCGGGGGCTGAGGCACTGCGCTGCCTTCTGCCGACAACATCTGCTCCACTCCACACTCTCAACCATGTAAAATGCTTTAATGTTGTTGAGTAGTGACCCATAAAATCTGTCTACGATTTGTGTTTCACTCTTGATAGCAAAGGAGGCACAAAACCGTTTTTATTTGATGATTATTTTATTACATTAGAATGCAGTACATCAATGTGACACAGAATTAATTTCATTGTTTCTGATCCAGTGCGCCATAATTAAAGCGCCCCATTCTGTTCTTTTCCTTGCACAGGAGATTCTTCAAATAATTTATTATTGTCATGGATTCATATGTGTTACTCAAGGCACAGGGAGTAAATGCAATGTAATGTTTGGTTTCTTTCTTTGATTTTCTATGGTAAATGGATGAAAAAGTTTGCGTCAATTCCTATCAGAACCTGCTCTATAGCTACTAAGGCAAATTGCTTCTTTTGAGGTCCATAAATTAATTAATGGAGAAGTGAACGCTGTTCACAAATGATATTTAGAATATTCAATTGGATTTAAGGCGACAAAACTGCCACATTTGAAGCTACCCAGAGAAAAAGCAAGTTGCTAGAGACACTGTCAGCACATGTCTGCAGGAAAGTTTAGCATAGAGTAATCAAGAGGCTCATTTCCTTCATACTTATCACCCTGGAATGTGAGTCTTAAGTGAAGAACAATATTGAAATTCGTATCGTTGATGATCGATTCGAATTTCTTCAGAGACGCTGGTATTGCGAAGCAGCTTGGAAGTCAGAACGCCATGATCTATGACGATTAACACAACTTACTGAGTCGAGCTACCAAGAAGATTTGATGTGTAAAGGTTTTCTTCCGATTTCGATACAGAATTTTTTCTGGAAATTCGCAGCTCCTTAAAAAAAAAGCTCGCACACGATGGTCCCTACCTCAGCTGGAACTGACGACTGATTGAGCCGTTCTGACACGAGACATGGGCGGTAACACCGGGTTACAGACACACTGCTACCTTTGCACCACTCTCATCAAGGTATTGGTCGCTCAGCCTCATAACGCATCGTGAAAGATAATAAAAGTTGCCACTTATGTGAAGAATAGCATTTCTTTAGCCAAAAAATTGAATTTTCTGCCTCAGTATCTTAGTTTACGTAAGGATTATACAGCATGAGCCATTCAAATGGAAAGGTAATATCAAGTAAATTTAGTGAGCCAATTCAGTACCATAGGCGGAAGTGATTGCATTGTCACAGTGTTGCCTAATGTTTGTGACGATGTTGCCAAATCTCAGGTGTGCTAGGAACAGCTGTGTAGCGGTATGCGTGGAGAATCCCCTGCTCGTGTCTTACGGGGATATGGAGAGGAACCGCAGGGTTTGGTTAGTATGCAGCGTTTTCTCCTAGCAGTTGTGTCAAACATTATGGTGTATAATCTTCCATCACGATTACAGTTTCCTACAAAATATATACAAATAAAACACTTACCTTGTTTCTTTCCGACAAAAGATTATTTCAGTACGATAAAAAGTTTTTGGAAATCTCTTATGCCCACCTGTCACCAAAGTAAGATAAACACTTTGCACCTCGAAATCGATTGCATGTATGTGCAGTCTTGTGATGCTTAAATAACGCTCAAAGGACATTTAGTCCATATTTTATCTGAGCTTCTGTATGTCGATAAAATCGGTTCTGAACTGGGAATGCAACTTAGACCGTACTTAACGCTCAATTTGACCCCTTCGTGAGAATACAGCACGGCTACTATTTGTTGTTTGTTCAGAACTGCAGATTCCTCAACATCTCCACATACTGCGCGTGAATGGGTTCGAATCCTGGCCCGGCACTATAGATTTCATTATGTATTATCAAGCTCTAGCATGAGAACACCTATCTGCTGGTGGATAATTATTTTAATGTTTAATGTATTTTCATTCGTTGTCAACACTAACGATATGTGACGTTTTGACACCCAGTGAGACACAGGACTATTTGCGAGATCACTGTAAGTTCAAGATGTTAGGCCGAGCTGGACAAAAATTTGGAAGCTGACGTATCTTTGTGTGTAGTCAAAAGCGATATGATGTGTGGAGCTGTATTCCCAGTGAGCACTGAACTCTTCGTCATATTATTTCTAGTTCCAACACGCTCACATGTCGCTGCTGGTGCAACAAACCCATATTTAACGTTCGTTTTCTCTAGAATATAACAGCGATAGATGCCGGGTTGGAGTCTTGGGAAGGAAAAAAAATGTATGTTTCGTCTCGTCATTTCAGTTAAAACATCTAGCTACTGCCGAGAAAATCCGAAATGTCACAGTTGATTGTGCGTCGATATCTATTCGATTAAGTTCTGAGTTCGAATCCCTGCCCAGTACAAAGCCTTACCTCACGGCAATTCAAGTAAGTTACTTGTTAAGAACCAAGATTCAACATCTCTCGTCGTTCGTTAACAGGGACAATAGGTGCTGGGTAGGAATTCGCGTCCGGCAAAAATACTTGCGCTATGTAATTTAAAGTTGGTATTTGCAAACTGGCTCGGTCTAAAATCGAGGTATATCACTCTCTGTATGCCTAATCACGAGTGACTGTTAGTTTCCGTCAGGCACGAAATCTTTGCTTAGTCTGCATGACCTGAGTTTGCATCCATATGCAGAACGAGACGGTTCGTCGTGTCATTTGAAGTTCATAAATATTCTCAATTAGCTGCTCGTGAATACCTTTAATTTTTAATCTTATTTTGTGTTAAATAATAAGTACGGTATGTTACTTTGAAGAGTAAATCATGAATTCGACGAATTTACAATGTGCATTACCTATCTGACGTAATAATAATGAGAGTGGTAAAATGTCAGGTATGTCATTTATTGTAATAAATGTGAGCTACAAGCCTTAAGGGCAGTCTTATCTGTGATAAGGTGTTCCGTGATATTTGTAGTATCGTGGTATTACTTTACATCTTGAGTTATTGCGATACAGAACAGTGTTTTCTTGTGATGATTTGTTGGAACCATTTTCAATAGTCAAAAGACTGTACCAAGGAGCGATAAGGGGACCTGCTAGACAGTTGCGTTATGTGGGTTGCATGTGAATCAGGCGAAATTCAATTCGGGCGTTAGGATAGTTTTGAGCATGACTGTACGTGTAGGGGCAAATGAATGATTAGAGTTGAAGAAAAACTGGATGATTAATTCAAGACAAAGAGATTCACAAATTGATAAGTCGATAATTTGTTGGGCCACCTTTGGCAGTTACTAGGCTTGACATTGACTTATAAAGTTAGTGGATACCCTCCTGATGGATATGGTACCAAATTCAGTTCAGTTGGTTCATTACATCGCCAAAATCGCGACCTGCTTTAAAGAACCTGCCCATTGTGCTCCAAATGTTCAAAATTGGTGAGAGATATGGCTATCTTGCTGAGCAATGTATTGCCTTGCATGTACAAACACGTAGATACGATCTCCGTGTGTGGTGCGTAAATTGTCGGCAGGCACCTCACTTAGTGTCCCGAGCAGAGTTCAAGCCGCCATAGAGACAAAGGTTGGACACACTGCATATTAATGTCCACTAATAGGTGTCTGTACACTCATTGATAGGATAGTGTATTTCGAAATGTTAGCAGATAAAGCTTACGTGGGGCGAGTCGTAGAATCTCTAAAAAGAGACACCTCTGGCAACACTAGTTGAAAGTGGCCTTCAAACTAGCCGTGCTGCGCTCTCTACCTCCGGCTATTCTCGTGGCCGTCAGAGCGGCCGTAGCCGAGACGCCCCCTGGGTAAACGCTACGGACGTCTGCAGTCGCGCCTCACGATCTGTCACAAATTATGGAATGTATTCGCAGATTGTAACACGACAACGGCTATACAGTTTGCTGGAAACGTACAGGATGTTCTGAAATTCCCATCACTACCTGCTAGAATTTGTAGAGGGGACTGAGTACATAATACTCATATTTTAAATTGTAACCCGTCTCCCGAGACGTACCGTATACTAGAACCATTTGAAAACATGTTGGTAAGGCTGTCACATTGACAAGTAATTTGTTACACTGTGGAATCAAAGAAATATCGTTTATGGCCCCCGCGAGCACGCAGAAGTGCCTCAACACGCCGTGGCATGGACTCTACTGATGACTGAAGTCGCGCTGCAGGGAACTGACACCATGAAACCTGCAGAGCTGCCCATAAATCCGTAACAGTAAGAGGGAGCAGAGATCTCCTCTGATCAACACTTTGCAAGGCATTCCAGATATGGTAGTTAATGCTATAAAATTTACTAGAGACGTACAGTATGTTTGGGGAGTTTGGTGGCCAGCGAAAGTGTTTAAGCTCGGAAGAGTGTTCCTGCAGCCACTCTGTAGCAATTGTCGTTGTGTGGGCCGCTCCTTTGTCCTGCTGGAATTACCCACTTCCGTCGGAATCCACAATGGACACGAATGGATGCAGGTGATTAGACAGAATGTATCTAGACGTGTCAGGGATCCCACATAACTCCGAATGCGCACGCTCTACAACGTCACAGAGCCTCCACCAGCTTGAACAGTTTCCAGCTGACATGCAGGGTCCATGGAGTCATGATGTCGTATTCATACCCATACACTTCCATACTGTATATACATTTTGAAATGAGACACGTCCAACCAGGCAATATGTTTCGAGTCATCAACAGTCCAATGTTCGTACCGATGGGCCCAAATGAGGCGTAAAGCTTTGTGCTGTGCAGCGAGCAAGGGTACACGACTGGGCCTTCGGCTCTGAAAGCCCATGTAGATGATGTTTCCATGAGTGGTTCGCATGCTGATACTTGTTGATGGTCAAGCATTGAAATTTTCAGTTATTTTCGGAAGGGTTGCACTTTCGCCACTCTGAACGATTCTCTTCAGATTCCATTCTTGCAGGATTTTTTTTCTGGCCGCAGAGATGTTGGAGATTTATTGTTTTACTGGATTGCTGATATTCAGGGTGCCCTCGTGAAATGGTCGTACAGGAAAATCCCCACTTCATCGCTACCTCGTAGATGCTGTGTCCCATCGGTCTTGCGCCAAGTATAAAACCACGTTCAAAGTCACTTAAATCTTGATAACCTGCCATTGTAGCAGCAGTAACTGATCTAACAACTACGGTAGACACATGTCTTACATAGGCGTTGCCGGCGGCAGCACCATATTAAGCCTGTTTACATATCTCTGTGTTTGAATACGCATTATTATAATAGTTTCTTTGGCATTTCAGTGTAGATGTGGCCGAGTACATCTATTGTTCTACAGTTTCATTCTTTAATAACCAAAGAATCAAAAAAATCGGTCTTCAGAGACACTGTTTTCACAGGAGGGCCTTTTCCAATTTGAAATTAGAATGATATTATTTCCTTCAGCTGCTGACGGGCGTTGATAGATATCAACGAAGACAGGTGAAAATGTGTGCCCCGACCGGAACTTGAACCAGGGATCTCCTGCTTACATGGCAGTCGATCTATCCATCTGAGCCACCGACGGCACAGAGGATAGTGAGACTACAGGAATTATCTCGCGCACGCCTCCCGCGAGACCCACTTTCTCACCTATGTATGACCACACACTACATTCGTAGCGTCCTTTCGCACATGTCCGGAAGAACAGACACCATATCCATATAAATATATTTTCCAATTCGCGTGCGCTGCGTCTCCACGGGCACCACACACGCACCTGATGACGTTGAAGGCACCCTTACTCGAAGACGTTGTGCAATGGTAACGAAAAGCGTGTGGGGAGGAGTCAGACGCTGTGGACAACGATCTTGATAAACGCGACCAGCAGCTCTTCCAGTACTGTGAGCTTCGCCACACAGAATACTCGTGTCGGTATATTCGGCAAAAGTGTACTCAGCAATGTTCCTCTAACACTCACAGAAACATGAACGAGACTCGAACCAGGTCAGAGAGGAGACAGCTGTCAAATGACATCATACGATCCGACGTAAGTAACCCCCTCCCCCCCCCCCCCCCCAGTGATTATAACCCTGTTGCATACCACATTAGCGAAGGTGTATTCATACGGCTGTAGCACGGATATACCTTTCCATACATGGGCTCCTCTTCAAAATATCATTACTCATTTCCCTAGAAGTTTTTAACGTGATTTTGGAACATCCTGTATCTCTCCAGTAACTATACAGCTGTTTCCAGAATTAGTTCCCTCTGGAGCGGAGTGTGCGCCGATATGAAACTTCCCGGCAGATTAAAACTCTTTGCGGGACCAAGATTCGAACTCGCTACCTTTGCCTTTCATGGGCAAGTGCTCTACCATCTGAGCTACCCAAACACGACTCACGCCCCGTCTAAACAGCTTTACTTCTGCAGTACCTCGTCTCCTACCTACAGCTGTTGTACCACATTCGAAATATACGGATGTATTTCAGAATTTCGGCGTAATGCTACTTCGCAGAAACATGGCTGAATTTTCCTGTATATTGTTATCATTAAAACCAAGCACCGTCTCTGTCTCCATATCAAAAAGTACTAGGTAATATTTTCATCATTTCTAGCACTATTAAGGTTGGTAGGTGTAGGAAAAAATACTACTATCATTCTGAAAATATCGTTGAGAAGCGATAGAATTCCTACAAACAAATTTAAGAAAATCATTTTGGGTACTAGGCCATGTCATTATACAACAGTGAAACAACTAAAATAACGACATTTCGACCATCATTTGAACGATCCTCTTCAGAGCGAATAAATGCCACGAAATTTCAAATCAGCAGCAGCGAAATGAAAGGTCGATTTGGAAACAATTTCTATTTCTTCTTTCTTATCTTCGATTAATTTCCCAAATATCTCGTTCGTTTCGTATGTTGCTTTCTTTATACAAGGTGTTCAACATTTCTAGAGCTTGCAATTTTACCTAGTAACTCATGCATGCAAACGTCATCTAACGAGGCTACAGAGCATCAAAATACAGGCACCAGCCCCGACGAATGTATGTAAGTAGAGTGTGATGCCGTGATTATTTATCAATTTGATCATGTATCATGTTCCGGAAGTTACAAGGGAATATCGTTATCATACCTCTGACGGCGGAATACAAGTACTGGTACAGTTGTTGCTAACTTTCATAGGTGGTAGTATGGATCAAAGTAAGAAAAAAATGTCCGGTAAACATGGGCTACAAAATGCATACCTGAGGCGCTATGAGCACTTGTTCAACAGTGGAGATATGTTTTATGCTAGCGAAGATGAACAAGTCCTCACAGCTCTTAAGGTATGCATTTTACAGCCCATGTGTACTGGACATTCGGTCCATACTACCACCTCTGAAAGTTTCCTGCCCTACATCTTAGCTGCAACACTACCGGTACATACTGTTACACGTAACAGGAATGTCTTCTCTTCCAATTTTTCGTTATAGGGACATAACCTCAAATTTATCCATCTCCATCATCATAGAAAATTGCTAACATCTTCATTGGATCTCCCTGTGTACACACATTTTACAGACTACAGCGCCTGTAACTTTGATACTCTGTGGCCTCGCTGGATGACGTTTCCAGACATCGATTCCCAGGTAGGTCCCCTCTACAAACGCGATAAGTGTGTCGCACGACGTGTGAAACTTTCTGTATGCAAACTCACTCTCTCTCTCCCTCCTCAACTATCAACTACCAGCTTTCTTATAAGTCTTACATCTGCTGGCTGATTTTTGGCAGAGCTCTAGATAACATGCCGCTCACTGTATTTTATCGCTGGTTGCATCTTAAATTCAAACTATATTTTGGTCAAAACTGTGAAAAGTTATTTTCTACATCTATAGATGTTATAAATATGGGTTGAATTTCTTCAACCGATCTCTAGCGGCTAGTGTGTTCGATTTTCCTATAGCTCGTCTCCTCTAATGTGTTCCATTCCTCTGTAAATATTTTGGATCAGTATTTTCAGCCAGGACGTATGAAAGAGATGGTTCGGTAGTATTCACAATTATCACTATTTGCCATATTTGGTGTTATTTTTTTCGTTTATTCTGAAGATTTAGCAGCATATCAGCGAGCATAGATGTTGAGCAGTGAAGCAGTAAACGCCGACAGAGTGAGTCCTCGCCGATGCTGATAGAGCCCTCTGGTAGCGAAGCTCTGCACTACAGGCAACGATTTGTGTGAGGTACTAGTAGCGACACGTAGCAGCGAAGTGATGAACCGCAAAATGGCCGCGAATATTGAGTGACTTAAATGTCTAGTTGCTGTTTATTTCTTCCTTTACACTATTATTACAAAACAGACTACGGCATCACTGCTCGGTTTGTCTGTTACCGTATTTTTGTGTATTTCACACATTACAAAATAATTCTGTTCTCGTAACATATAATGCAAACTACATCTCGAGCGACATTAATGTATGCAGCATGTTACATTCATCATTCCCTCTTCGTAATTTAGTATTACTAATAGTTTTGTCCACAGTTTTAAGCATTAAAAATGGATATGTGGCTCGGAACAGGGCTACTGTTATATTAAATGTTAACAAAATAATCGCACGGTATAGTGAGTTAAAGAATATTGAACAGCTACGAGAACTGTAAGTAAGTTTATGCAATGCAACGTTAGTGATATAATAGTACAACAGTAATAGACGTTTGTCATCCATTTTTCCTATTTTACAGTTTCACTCATTACTGATGGCAAATGCCTTGCAGAGAAGGTAACATTCTGCATCTTCGGCTAAGGCCTTTACAATCTCTTTCATTCAACCAGACTTAACTCATAGAAGTAGTAACATAATTTCTTTTCTGATCCAACAGATACTTTTACATAAAGTAGAGGCAGAGAGGTTGTCATATAACTATTAATCGAAATATTATATCAAATATATGGGCTTGTTAGTGAAATCCCCAAGAAATTCCTCTTGTTAACGTTAAGTATTATCTGTTTGATTCAGCATTCAGCTCACATAAAACCACGAGAAATAACGTTTTTCATACAAAAAAGAGTTTATCTCTTTAGTGACCTGTGTCACATCAAACACCTCATTTTGATACTAGAATAATTTGAGAAAAAAGAAGGCCTTTGTTCGTTTTTGAAAATGCAATTAGTGAAAAGTATTTTTAAAAGATATTGTCAACTATTACGAAACGATTTCTTATACAGGATTTATTTATCACATAGTCAATCATGATACTAAAAATAACACAGCGTTGGCTTGTGATTTGCTATTGATGTAATATTTTGTATTTTCTTATGACGTTGAAATAATTATTGCTTTTTCAGCACTGAGAATGTGTGAAATACAGTATGTAATATATGAATCAGTATGATAACCTTTTTTTTGAATATTCACTGGTAACTACAGGAAAATGGCACATGTTTGGGTATTAACCTCAGCAGTATTCAGTACACGAAGGAAAACAAAATCTTTTTTTTTTTTGTAAGGGTTTTATTTCATAGTTGTAATCCTACAAATATACCAAGCAGTTTCTTTTGATAGTGAGATATATTAAATACCTTAAAATATATGTAGATGAAGTCTGGTGAAGAAAGTGTGCGAATTAAAATTTTAAATGTTTGTAGCAGCATAATCAGGTACAGTTTGTAGTGTGGGAGTGAGCTCCACGTGGGATCCAAAGCACGGACCCCACGGGGGTGCCTGACATGCGCCACATGCCAAGGCAGAGGTGGAGGCTAGTGTTCGGAAGTCTGAAAATTCCAGCGCCGGCCGGGGATTGAACCCCGGCCCGGCTGGGGCGAATAGCCCCAGCCGAGGCGCTGGAACGTTCCAGACCCCCTTACCACTAGACCACCGGGGACCTCGGCTGTTTCCTGCTCTGGAGTCCAGCTAGTGGTCGTGCACTTCCTGCTGTCCTCCGTGTTTACACCGAGGCAGCAGTGGCGTGGTGTAACAGGAAGTGTTTACCTGCGTCCGCTGGATGTCCACTTAATGTGGGACTTATTTACCCGGCTGACGTTCGTGTCGCTATAAAGTCCTTAGTTGAGTTACAATTATTTCCAGAGACCGAAATCTACCTATGCAGTTCCACACAGTCGCGTCTCACTATTTGAACCTCTGTAATTCGATCGTGTTGTCAAGACCCATGTAAGAACTTCTGTTTACCGAAGAAACCTCCTGTGTTTGGTACATTCCATAAACGGAAGCGACTGTCATAACAGACAGCCCCGTAAACATTTCGTAATGAAGTGCCAGCCGGTACGTAATACTCGATATCTGGAATTGTTTTATCGGTTATTAAGATAATCGTTTCATCTCTAAACACTTTGAAAAATTTACGTGTTTTCTCAATAAAGCATAAGCACAGTACATAGATCCGCCGTGAGAATGACATCGAAGAAGTACAAGTGTTCGAGTGCCACAGAAAAGAAGTTTGTCCTTGAAGGTGTGGAACGAAGAGCAGTACAAAAGTAAGATGTCACGTTTCGGGATTCCCTCATACTCGCTGTAGACACTCCAGAAGCAGGAAAATAAGTTTGATGATGTCTCATGAGGAGCGAGGAATAAATTCACTCTCATATAACTACTGTACGAGATGCCTCGCCGCCTCTTAAAGGGTGTCATGGGCTTCTGCGGCCGTGAGTCAACGTGGTGTTTCTGGCCACATACATTTTAGCTGCGGTTTCTCCGACCTGCAAAGGAAGCCGCGACAATGGGGAGGCTCTGCCTGTTGTTTTGTAATAAGATCGCCAGTCCACATTTTATCTAGGCTTAAGGCTGTGCATAGCCGTGTTTAAAAAAATATTATTTTTTACATTTTCTGTTCTACAACATTACTTCTGTCTTATTTTACGAACTTTTCGTACGAATGACGTAAATTTTAAACTCCTTAAATCCACCAAGTCATTATGTATTCTTAAAATATCTTTTAACTCCTTTTCAACACGGATTTATTTTTAATCTCTTTCACTGAAGAGGCTAACCGACGGATTACATTTTTTTAAATTTCAGGTATTGATTTTATTACATTCTCCTTTAGCATATTGATCAGAAATTGTAGGTTCAGATACCTTTGCCTGATTGAGTATCGTTTGCTATGCCAAACTTCGACAGTATTCATGGTCCTGTGCATCGAATTGATGACGGTAGATAGCTGACCGAAATCACTTCGAAATAAATTCTCTGAACGCAGATGTGTTAGCTATCGAGGTGTTACCTAACGCAACTGAAGACAAGTTAAGAATGAATTTATTTCGATATAATTTCGGTCGACTGTCTGTCTTCACCAATTCCACATTTCAGATGGTGTACTAGGATTTTCCATCTATTGACTGACTATATAGTCTACGAATTCATGACCTTTTCGTCACCGGGCATTTACTACGCTGTTACCATCCATGCATCATCAAGGCAGTCCGGTGGAAGATGTGCTCTACAGCATACATGCGGCAAGACAATCGAACTACTTCTTCATCCCTGTATTTCTCCACTAATCCATTGCAGTTAATATCCATCTGACAACTTGGTTTTAGTTGTATATTGGCCACTGGTCAATCTCTCTTCATTGTAAATATAAATACGCATTGTCACCATATATCACCAGCATAACGTTTAATACAGATGTACATTACAAAGATCATCACTTAAAAATACAGCATACTTTGCTCTGAAACAATTTTTTGGATTTTTGTGCTTATAACACGACGGCGTGCTGAGAAGATAATGACTCGGTCTGTTTTATTTGATGAAGTCAGTAACATTCTACATCTTTACTTTGGATATCTGCAGCCCTCTGATTTTGCGTAAGGAGCGTTTTGTAACAAGTGTTTATCCTTATTTTGGATAGTTACCTCTCTTATCTGAGTGACTATGTTGGTGGGTGAGAAAGAGCTCACAAAACTAAAAGAACGAATTCGAAGACTTCGTCCGCATGTGGAGCACACTCTCCTTGAGCACGGCAGTGCCAAACTACACACGATCGCTGCGGCATCTGCAGCAAGCCGACGTCCTTGCACTGCCGTCGATCATCCTACACACAGTCTCGATTTTCGTCTATCGCAAAACTAAGAAAACCTTTGAGCACTTCAGTTGTTTCAAGCGGTGCAAGCAGAGGTAAGGTTGTGGCTCTGTTAACATAGTCAAACAGTACACTGTGACGGTGTCAACAAAACAGTATCTAGTTGGGGAAATTTTGCTGGTTCCGAGGGTGAGTGTCTTGAGAAATAAATTTATAGACGTGAAGAATACAATGTAGAATGTTAATGAAGTTTGTTTTATTTAAAAAGCTTTGAGAGTTTTCACGTAAAACATCTGTCGACATTACTTTTCAGTGCGTCCTCGTACGATGGATGTCTGAGAAAATAAATACATTGATTAAAATAAGTGGTGACATGAGTGCTGTTAAGAGCACTAGGTTCAAAAAATTTTAACTGTATGCCAATTGCAGATTAATTTTAAAGGCAGCTAGCGCGATTATATGAGTGGAGTATTAAATTTAATGGTGAGCATTTATGTAATTTTTAAGCATTGTCATTCTTCCTCTCTGAAGTACCTCGTCCTCCAGTAACACTGCCGATCGATAGCATGATCTGTTGTCCGTCCATGGTTTTTCAGAACATTGATTCAGTGCTGAACCCAAACTGCTGGTTTGAGTTATTTAGCCAGGTTAATCCTATGCGTCGTGGATCACATATTCCATTAATCTTTCAAAAAATGGTTCATATGGCTCTGAGCACTATGGGACTTAACATCGGAGCTCATCAGTCCCCTAGAACCTACAACTACTTAAACCTAAGTAACCTAAGGACATCACACACACCCATTTCCGGAGCAGGATTCGAACCTGCGACCGTAGCGGTCGCACGGTTCCAGATTGAAGCGCCTAGAAACGCTCGTCCAGACTGCCGGCCATTAATGTTTCCTTGAATTATTAACTTCAACAGGTTTTATTTGTTGTTGCGGAATTGCGCTACCAAAACAATCGAGTTCTGCTCTCTGGATGCTGTTGAGAATTTCTACATTTTCGTACCGCCGTACTTTTGACTAAATCTGTCGATGGTATCCTTAATATTTTTCCATACGATCGCATTTCAAATGCCTAATACAGTCCATGACTCAGCTCCATAGAGTAGGACACCGAACGTGTAACATCGAAGTAGTAGAGTGCGAATCCTAATGACTGCTCTGAAGGTTCTCAGCAGTCGCTACGGACTAAATGACTTCAGGGGACTCGGTTCATTGGCTACAAGTCTTTTAGTAATTCTGGAGATTTTCCTTTGGACTAAGTGCGAGGTAGTCCCTCGTTGCTTAGATCGTGCAGTTTTCAGACCGTTTGTGTTACTATGGCTACACTACTAACTGTGTGTCGACCACCGTATCAGTAGATATAATGAAACGGCGGCACTCTTTCGTTATGTCTTACAAGGAGATTTCTCCAGGGGTAGGATCGACTTTCTGTAACCATCTATACGGTTATGTAGGTTAAGCACCCAAGTATCACACAGTGCAGCCATTCATCCTGGTGGGTAGACGTTTTCGAGGAACTGACGAGAAAAGAAATTCGGAATTTTGTGTGAGACTCAATAACGTGAAGAAAGCCGAATGACCTAGGTAGGTTGTGAGGGTATTGGAAAGGATACTAGCTTCACATGCATGAGGTTGTGGGTTCGAATCTCACCAGATGAAGAAATCTATGCTAGGTGTTTATCGAAGTGATATTGATAATCATTTTCATTCAACTGATGTAAATATATTTTTTTTTATTTCCGCTCCTCGGTCACGTGATTCAATAGTGATATGAACTTCTTCATTTGGTCTAATTTTTCTTCTTATCATCCATTTTCCACTGGAAATATTTGTTCGTGAACTTTTAATTATCTTCATGTACTAATTCCGATTTAATTTCTCCTATTTTTATGGCCCTGTGTTTTCGTTATTGTGTTCATTATATCGATTTCTCACATTGCTTGAATTTTGTTTTACTTAGAAAACCTTCTCTCATTCATATCATCATCTACCATACATTTCCATAGTACACAAAGAATTTAGGTAATGTTTTAAATATTTGTATGTCGATTACCATGCAGAAAAAGGCACGTCTTGTAATGAAAAATACGTTTTTCACGTTAATGCACAGTCAATATAAATAGATTATTTCGTCTTTTGTTTTTTTAATTAATTTATCGGAGTTTTGAAGTAATTGAATAGTCAAACAGATAGGTACAATAAAATACACATTCACAAAAATTCCGATTGGAAGAAGAATGATGCAAAGAAAAATGAAACAAATGGAAAAGTTCATACGGTGATTAAAACGATGTGACAAAGGAATAGAACGAAAGAAATTACATTTAAAACAATAAATTGAGTAAAAATAGTCACCAAAGTCATTTCGATAAGGATTTAAAAAAAATTTTACTGCACCTGACGAGGCATGGTTAAGCTTCTGTCCTAACCATTATGACACGCAACAAGACTATGGAATAAGACTTCCTTAACGCTATATAGCATGACGCAAAATTCCAAACTCTTCTGCGTCAGTTACTTGCAAACGGAGGCCCACCTGGATGCAGGGTCTGATACTGGGGGGTCTTGAGTTACACTACCGCTTATTTGGTTTCAAAAAGTCGACCCCACCGCTGGGGAGCTCTCCATGTTGGTTTTAAGAGTAACAAACGGCACATTTCGAAAGAACAGTAATGTCGCAGTCCAAAAGAAGCAACTAGCGGTGGCTCCTGCAAACTTAAAAGACGGCTCTAGCAAAGGCAAAAAAAAAAAAAAAATTACTGTAGTAAGTAACCTGGCAACGCTACACACACGTTTAACCAACAGAACAACAACGAAATAATAATAATACCAAGCAACAAACCTAGCAACCAATACAACTGGATACAGATCACAAGTATACACAACATTTCCTACCAGATGCCCAGATTTAAAATTTTTAACAGAACAACGACTAGCTGATGAGATCCATGTAATAATCAGAATTAGAAAACATCAAACAACGGGAACAACAAATACTGGAACAAAATAATGCCCAATCAGAAGAAGAAGAAAATAATACAGTAATGGACTCACACATCCCAGAGCAAACAAACAAAGAACAACACGCATCAATTAAACAATCAGAGGAAAACGAAATCTTAAGACTGCCACCAGAACAAGTACAAATAGAACACGAAGTGACACACATGTTAGATATAGAAGAAAAATTTCAGCTGACATATATAGAATACAAAGACACAAATACAGACATTAGACCATTCTTGCATACACCGCCAAATAACCCACAAGTCGAAACAACAATAAAAACTATCAACACAATCATACACAACAAAATAAATGGAAACACAACTATGGGAGAGTTACAACTACTGGTTTAAATAGGAGCACTCTCTACACTAAATTTACACACTAGACAGACATCAGAACCAACCAACACACAGAAGAAACCCACAAAACCTGCATGGCAACACAGGCTACAGATCGGAATAGAAAAACTGAGAGAAGACATCAGACAGCTAACACAATTTCTAAGAAAAGAAATATCATATAAAAAACCAAAAAGGTTAGGTAAAATCTCACAACAAGAAGCGATAGAGCAATTAGATGAAAAGAAGCAGAAATTAGAAGCATTGGCCAAACGACTTAGAACATACAAAAAAAGTGAAAATAGAAGGAAACAAAACCAAACATTCAACACAAACCAAAAGAAATTTTACCAGACAATAGATAACACACGCATTAAAATAGACAATCCACCAAACATAACAGACATGGAACACTTCTGGAACAACATATGGTCAAACCCGGTACAACATAAAAGACATGCACGGTGGATACAAGCGAAAACAGAGACATAAAAGATGATACCACAAATGCCTGAAGTGATAATTTTGCAACATGAAGCGACCAAAGCAATTAATTCTACACACAATTGGAAAACCACTGGAAAAGATAAAATAGCAAATTTCTGCCTAAAGAAGTTCACGTCAACACATTCACATCTAACTAAATAATTTAACAGTTACATTGCAGACCCATACACATTCCCTGATACACATACACAAGGAATAACTTGTCTGAAACCTAAAGATCAAGCACACACAGCAAACCCAGCAAATTATTGCCCCATGACATGCCTACCAACAATATACTAAATATTAACTTCAGTCATTACACAGAAAATAACGATACATACAACACAGAACAAATTTATAAATGAAGAACAAAAAGGCTGTTGCAAAGGAGCACGAGTATGTAAAGAGCACCTGATAATAGATGCAGAGGTAACATATCAAGCTAAAACTAAACAAAGGACGCTACACTACACATACATTGATTACTGAAAAGGTTTTGATAGTGTACCCCACTCATGTTTACTATAAATATTGGAAATATACAAAGTAGATCCTAAATTGATACAGTTCCTAAACATAGTAATGAAAAACGACACTTAATATCCAAACAAATTCAAGGAGACTCATTAAGTCCTTTCTGGTTCTGCCTTGCTCTGAACCCACTATCCAACATGCTAAATAATACAAATTATGGATACAATATTACTGGAACATACCCACACATGGATGATCTAAAACTACTGGCAGCAACAAATCAACAACTCAACCAATTACTAAAGATAACATAAGTATTCAGCAATTATATAAATATGGCTTTTGGAACAGACAAATGTAAGAAAAATAGCATAGACAAGGGAAAACACACTAAACAAGAAGATTACATATTGGATAACCACAGCGACTGCATAGAAGCGCTGGAATAATCAGATGCCTATAAATATCTAGGATGCAGACAAAAAATAGGAATACATAAGACAAATATTAAATTTAGGAGAGTATATTTTATGTTGTACAACTTCATGTGGTTGTCCCGTACCTCATATTGTCACATTATGACAGTTCACCTCTCCATGTAAATGGAGTGTTGCCTCGTCACTAAACACTAACTGTGGGAGAAAACAGCCATGCTCCACCTTGCCAAGAGTGAAATTACGGAACTTCACACGATGTTAGCACCCTCACGAACAGCTCGCAGTAGCTGAATTTAATATTGTTTGATGCAGAAACGTCGACGCATAGACGCCAGACGGACATCGGGGGCGTGCTGAGCTGTCGAGCTGCACGGCGAACGGATTTCTGCGGACCCCTCGTGAAACTGTGGCGGATGCGTTCGACGTCTGTATCATTCACTCGGGGACAGCCCGGCGGTTTGCCTTTATGCAAACACTCTGTTTCTCTTAACGCTAGGATGCATGGTGCCGAAAACACACGTGAATGCATATGCAGGGCCTCCAAGGCCCTGACCTAATTTAAAATTTTCCTCTTTCCACATATTCATTCTTTGGAGTTAAATTTCGTTCTGTCAAATTTTTTGTCATATCGCAAGATTCCTAAGATACAGTGACAGGATCTGGTGGGCCTGATTAACATTTCTTCTATATAAAACTCTAAGAGTGAATTTTTATTAGTTACTTTCCTTTACAAACAACATATACAAATTATTTTATTAATTCACTTATAACTTGCAGTTTACATTTTAAAACACTTATTACAACCAATTTCTTCAATTAAAACATGCTCATTATTCACAGTATTATGTGTATAGGCAATATTTTTATAAAAAGTTATTATTCATTGTTCACATAAAATTGCATCTTTCTTAGTTTTCAACATGGGACAAACAAGAAGCACAAAGAACGCCACTATGTTCCTTACAAAAGTTGGGTTTGCACTTAATGCATGTCATAGCACTTTTCCTGTGTTTCTTATATGGACAATAACTGCATCTTCTTCTTTTTCCTGAAACATGTAGTTGGTTTGGCAATATGACATCTTCGCATATCATCAACGATTTTCTTTGGAAGATTAGGGATCTGAATATGAAGTTCCATTAGAGGTCTAACCATTTCCTCTGCTAAACCTCTTAGGAACAAACGCCTTTTATTACTTCTTCCACTATGGTATGTCAGATGTTGGGCGGAAAATAAAATTTCAGTGGTCATTGCTGCGATGTCCATCATATTCATCCATAATGCAAATGGACATCTTCTCGTTCGTCTCTTGCAAGTGTAATAACGAATATTCTGGTCCATTTATCTACTCCACCCTTCGTAGAGTTATAGAAGTTTATTGCATGAGTTTCATCAATGTTTCTGTCGTATTGCATTGTGCTAGTGAGAACTATAGACTTCTTCTTTTTGGGAAGGTAACTCACCATTGTAATGACACCTATAAATGCAAACAAAGAGGAATGAATTGCTCTTGAGACTGATGGTTTCATCTCATTAGGAATTTCTGGTTTATTTTGTTTGATTGTTCCCACCACTGTAATTTGCTTCTGAAGCACACTAGTAAAGAAGTTGTCAACGGTAATATTTTTTGATGATCATTGAATGCTTTTAGCGAGATCTTTCACTACATTCAATCCAAGATTTTTCTGAATAAATTCATGGGGCTTCCTTCTCGTGTAAACAGTTCCCTCTAAAGCATATGATCACATAACAAAAATATTTTTATGCCACACTTGGCTGGTTCAGAGGGCATATACTGGGTGAAGCTGCATCTTCCACGGATTAGGACTAGCTGTTCGTCAACTTTCCAATTTCCAAATCGCTCCATTCCGACTAATGTATGTGTGGTCTTCTATACCTTTTTGTGGTGGTGCTCCATTTTCAGACTCTGATGAAGTAATATTATCGGAAGGACTGCCATCTGCCTCAATATTCACATCTGCAGGTTCATTGGCTAATTCTTCACTACTTGCATCTTCAAATATATTTCCTTCCTCGCAAGAATCATCTTCTTCAGACCACTGAGCCACAACACTTCTAGAGCTTGCAGTTTTACTTAGAAACTCATGCCTGCAAACGTCACCCACCGACGCTGTGGAGCATCAAAGTCACAGGCGCCAGCTCCGGTAAATGTATGTATATGCAAGATGATCCGTGATTGTGTTACAAACTACCTAGTATGATGGAAACAGACAAATGTATCGATTTGAGGTAAGGGCCCCTGTACCGGAAACAAACGTGTCGAAAGTTGTAAGTGAAAATCGTTATCCTGCCTCTGACAGTGGAATACGTGTACTGGTACTGTTGTTGCTAGGATTGTAGGGTAGGCAACGTTCAGAGGCGGCAGTATAGACCGAAACAAGAAAAAAAGTGCAGTAAACATGGACTCTAAACTGCATAATTCTGGAGCTGTAAGCACTTGTTCAATAGTGGAGATGGCTTTCACGCAAGCGATGATGAACAAGTGCTCATGGTTCATGATGTATGCATCTTACAGCCTATGTGTACTGCACATTGTTTTCTTCTTTCGTTCCATACCACCGCCTCTGCAAGTTTCCTGTCCTACATCCTAGCAACAACGATAACGTTACATGCTGTCAGAGGTAACAGAAAGGTTTTCTGTTATAATTTTCCGGTGCAAGGACATAATCACAAATGTACGCATTTATCCATCTGCATCATCTTAGAAAGTTTGTAACATCTTCGTGGGATCCATCTATTTTTGTAGATGCCGGTTCCTATAACTTTGACGTTCTGTAGCATCGCAAGATGACGTTTTCAGAAGTAGATTCCTATGTAAAACTTGATCAGTTAAATCGCCTGTACAGTCCCGAGTAGTGTGAAACACCCTGCATATAGAATGAATAACATCAGCCAATGGACTAGAACGCTGTCTCACTCACTTCTCACGTATTGCCTTACTTTTATGTCCTTCGACTTGTACAGCCTCTGTCTCATTTCTGGTGGAGTTCTAAGTAATGTTTCTCTCGCTATATTTTATTCCTGGTATGCAAACTGCATATTCTGGTCAACATTGTCAAAAGTTTCTGTATCTAAAGATGTTATAGATATGGGTTCTGTTCATTCCAAATGGATTTTTCTCTAGATCGGCTTCGGTAAGGTGCTCCCTTCCGCTCTAAATAGTTTGTAGCAGTATTTTCAGCAAGCAGTTATAATAGTGGTGGTTTCGCTGATCACGATTTGCCTTATGTAGCATTGGTGCTATTACGCTTCTCGTTTAGTGTGAGGATTTAGCGGGTATCTCAGCTGGCGTACTCGTTCAGGAGTGGAGCAGCAAATCCCGGCAGAGTGAGTCGTCGCCAGCTCCGCTAGAGCCGTCTGGTAGCGAAGCCCTGCGCTACAGACAACTGACTGTGTGAGGGACCAGTAGCGACACCTAGCAGCGATGTGGTGAAAAGGAAATAGTATTGGTAAAAGTTTATCCACGCCTTTTAGCATTTAGAATGGAGATATGGCACGGAATTTAATAGCAAAAGAAAACAGCTATAGTAGCAGTCTCTCTCTCGCAATGCAACAATAGTACAACAACAATAGACCAACTGAATCTGTAGAGGTAGTAATAAAATTTCTTTTCTGACCTGCAAGATACTTTTATATAAAGCTGAGCCTGAGAGGTTGTCATGAAACTACCAACAGAAATATTATATGAGACATGTAGACCAGTCAGTAAAATTCGTTTTTTTAAATGTTAACTGTTTAATTTAGCATTCAGCTGACATAAGACCAGGAGAATTATCCTGTATCATACAAACAAAGAGTTTATCTCATTAGTGACCTGTATCCTATCTTAATCTCATTTAGACACTTGAATAATTTGAAAAAAAGGCCTGTGTTCGTTTTGAAACTACAATTGCTGACAATATACACTTATAAATGGCACTGAGTGTGAACGGTTACGAAACAATTTCTGATACAGAATTTATTTATTATCGTATAATCAATCAGGATAATAAAAAGAAAAGGCAGACTGAGACACCTGAAAATATCTTGTGTGATGGTATTGATATAATATTTTGCATTTCTTTGACATTGAGATAATTTATTCAGTATTATAGCCAAACTTACTTTCATAATTACCTACAAGAAAATGAAAGCTGTTTTGGTATTTATCTTAGCAGCATTTAGCACAAAAAGGAAAACAAAACTTATTAGTTTTTTTAGTGAGGATTTCATTTCATTGTTGCAATCCTACAAATGTTCATGATACTATGCAGTTTCTTGCGACAGTGAGATGTCTTATGTAGAAAGTACCTGGAAAATATATGTAGATGTGGTCTGGTGAAGAAAGTGTGCGTATTGAAATTTAAAATAAGTGATTGCAGCAGCATAATGAGGTATATTTTGTAGTGTGGGAGTGAGCTCCACGTGGGATCCGAAGCACGGACCCCACGGGGGTGCCCGGCATGCGCCACATGCCAGGGCAGAGGTGGAGGCTAGTGTTCGGAAATCTGAAAATTCCAGCGCCGGCCGGGGATTGAACCCCGGCCCGGCTGGGGCGAATAGCCCCAGCCGAGGCGCTGGAACGTTCCAGACCCCCTTACCACTAGACCACCGGGGACCCCGGCCGTTTCCTGCTCTGAACTCGGTCTGGTAGTCCTGTCACACTTCCTGTTGTCGGCTGTGTTTACATTGGACGCTGAGTGGCATAGTGTAGCCGGCAACATTAGAACGCTGTGAGGGGGAAGTGTTTACCTCCGACTAGTAGCTGTCCCCCCTACCCAGGTGAAGTAGCTTTACAGTTACCAAAGACAATTGAAATCAGCCTTTGCGACTGTATGCAGTCGACGGTTGTTAATCGTTTGTTTCAACCTGTTCCCAAATGCCTCGAGAAAACCGAAGTAACTTCTTCACTAATCGAGGCGACTGTCATATGAAAACGACCCGCAGACATTCTATAATTACAAGTCAACGCCTAGCTTACACCAGATAATTCTGTCTGTTTCATCAGTTGTTTTAACAGTGCACTAAATACCACAGCATATTGTTAATCCGTTGCAAATAAATTTCTGTGTGTGCAGTTCAGGTCTGGGCCGTAGAGTTTTCGTGAAAACGTCGGGATAAAATCGTAACATGTGTTTCATATTAATATGAAATTTAGTTAACAATATCTTTATTACAGTGGTCACACTCACAATTTTGGACTTTTCAGTGGCTGGGGTACGATATAGCCTTTGAGTACGTTATCGCGTTTCGCAATTTCTTCCTTTTTTTCCGACTCTGAGGGAGCTGTCACCTTCTCTCAGCGCTGCCCTATTTAGGCTTCTGGGAGGGCTTTTCTCACGTTTTCTGTAATTTAGAGCATATTTACAAGTCCTGAGACGAACTCTTCCTATGTGTCGTAGGTTTAAACTCAATATAGATTTTCGTTTATATTCCAGCGAATATTTTTATTTTCTGTTACTCCTAGCGGCGCTCCCTAAGCTGTTCATCGCAATGACACACAAATGAGAATCCTAGCTAACAGCTTCACCAGTTTATAATTTTACATAAAGATGATTCCTAACAATGACCCGCATATGCCAATACAGGCAATAAGTGACAACCACGTGGACTTAACCTTTGTTTGCGCACTGTCAGTCTCGTAATTAATAGTGATTCAAATCTGACGCCATTTTGTCACACAAGGAACTTCGACCACGGAGAAAGTAGACGTTTTTCACTTTAGGATATTTTCCAGGAAGTTTCTGACATTCGTAAAACAGAAACGAGTTTCGACGCTGTGGAATGCAACGAGAAGTAGCAGGTAACGAATTGTTTCGGGATTCCACCATCCAAGCTGCAAACGATCATCGAGCGGAAAGATAATGTTGCACATAAGTATTAAAAAGCGGGAGCAAGCAGACCGGGCGAGGCGAAAGTTTATAGTATTGCCTTACTCAATGCAGGGTACAAAAGGTATTTGTCGGAACGCTAAGACATTTACGGTTAGTCTGGGAACAGAAGTCTCAGATACAAATAAGGAGTGACACGCTAGCTCCAAAGACATAAGGTTCTTTATGAGAAACTTAATTGACAAAAAGCAACCATTCGTGACAGTTGGTTCAGCATTGAAAAATGAATGAAGCTGAATTTATGTATTTTCGAACATTTGTGTGTACCTTCCGTTTCAAATACTAAAGCAAAAAAACATGTAAGAAAACTGGAAATACGTTAGTAAAAAAAAATCTAAATTTTATTTCGATTTTTCCTGATTTCATCTAGAGTAAAGTCGAGTTAATTATTCGAACTTCGAATTGTGCAGACTCGATTGTAACGGTCATTTGCGCTTCGAATTTTCTAGAGTCAGGAGTAATGTCTAAAAAGTAAAAGCAAATCTTTTCGTACTACTATCCACGTTGCAGTGGATGCTGGTTTGGTTGTCCTTTTTAGTATATCAGTATGATCATAGAGTCATAATCAACGTACACAACGCTGTTACGGTATAAAAGTACTTTGGTAAAAATAAAAGTCGCGTAAGAATGCGCTTTTGCCATGCATCCCAACTCCCTAAATCCGCCATCAGGCAAAAGAAAGTGAATACTCTTTCCTTTGCTTTCACCCTTCATCAATGACAATTGATAATGACTTGGCAGCAGAGACCTGTTTAGCTTGAGTGAGTGCTTAAACGGAAGGCATTGACGAATAAAAATACAAAACAGATATATACGTAACGTCAGGTAACCATGAAGAAAAGCAGACTTGGTTTATTTTACCATATAAGTTAATTCTTTTAAAACATCGTAAGTAGAATTAACAATTTCGGTCGCTTTCAACATCTAGGAATGTTCTTTATAATAGATAAGTTTCTGATATTTACTTATAGCATTCTTGTGTCTTTTCCCCTTGCATTTGGAGTTGTCTTCTCTGACTGCAGATTTTTGAGCAGCAGTGATGTCGTTATCCTACATTTATGTTGGTCTGCAGCGCTGAGGTTGATCCCTCACCTGTGGTCGAGTGAGAGATCATTCCAAAGTATGGCAGGCAGCGAAAGACTTTGCGAGGGGCCGATCGTAGGGCCTCCAGAGGAACCTTCTTGGAACGCAAATTCGTGGTGCTCACAGAAGGTGAGTTTGCTGGTGGTTCGGAACTCCAATAATAGGCGCGTAATTGGGCCCCCTTAGTAACATGGCTGCAGAGGTGTGGAAGGATGGCAGTGTGCACAAGGTGGGGGAGTCAGTCCTGATTTCTAAAGAGTGCTTCCGGATGCCATGAAGAGCACAGGGTGCACCCAACTGCAGGTGGTGGCCCCAGTCGGTGCCAATGGCTTGTGTCGCTTTGGATTGGAGGAGATTCTCTCTCCTTTTGTTTAGCGGATATGGTTAAGCGAGTTTAAGGCGGAGCTCATAATCTGCACCATCATCGACAGAACCGACTGTGGTCCTTCGGTGCAGAGCCGAGTGGAAGGTATGAATCATAGGCTCAGGCGGTTATGTGACTGTGTAGGCCTCAGATTCCTTGACTTGAGCCATAGTGTGGTGGGTTTCCGGATTCCGCTTAATAGGTCAGGAGTCCACTACACGGGTAGTGGGGGCGGCTGGGGTGCATTTTTAGGTTAGAGGGTCTCAGGAAAACATAGAAATGGCGTCTGTCTAAAAGGGGGCAGGTAACACACAGTAAGGTGGTTGTAGAAACGATCAGTGTTGTAAATTATCGTAGCTGTGTTGGGAAAGAACCAGAGCTCCAGGCCCTAATAGAAAGCACTGAAGCTCAAACAGTTATAGGTACGGAAACCTGGCTAAAGCCGGAAATATGTTAAGCCGAAATTTTTTCAAACGACCTAACAACGTTCAGAAGGGATAGATTAAACATAGTTGGTGCTGGAGTATTTATTGCTGTCAGAAGTAGTTTACCTTGTAGTGAAACTGAAGTAGATAGTTCCTGCGAAATAGTTTGGGTAGAGGCTGTACTTGTCAATCGGACTAAACTGGATCGTTTTACCGACCCCGACTGAGAGGATATAGTTGCTGAACAGTTCAAAGAAAACGTGAGTCTCATTCCAAATCGGTACCCCACTTCCACAATTATAGTCGGTGTTGATTTCGATCTATCCTCGATATGCTGGAAAATTTATACCTTTAAACGCGGCGGTACGCATAAAACGTCAGCCGAAATTGTACTGAATGCTTTCTAAAAAAATTATTTTGAACAATTAGTTCGTGAGCCCACTCGAAGCATAAATGGTTACGAAAGCGTACTTGACCTCATAGCAGCAAATATTCCTGGATGAATAGGTAGTATCATGACGAATACAGGGATTAGCGACCACAAGTCAGTTGCCCGTACACTGAATAGTGTAACACCTACAACCATCAAAAAGAAACTTAAAGTACATCTGTTTAAAAAAAAGCTGACAATGCTCTTAACGATTTTTAAGGAAACAGCCTCCACTCCTTCCGATCTGATCATGTAAGCGTAGAAAAGATGTGGAATGATTTCAGAGAAATAGTATCGATTGCAATTGAGAGATATATATACCACATAGATTAATAAGTGATGGTACTGATCCCCCATGGACAAAACGGGTGAAATCGCTGTTGCAGAAGTAACGAAAAAGCATGCCAAAACTAAAAGAATCCAAAATCCGCAAGACTAGCAATGTTTTGCAGAAGTTCTAAATATAGCGGTTACTACAGCGAGATGCTCTTGATAATTTCCGCAACAAAACTCTGTTTCGAAATCTGGCGAAAAACCCAAAGAGATTCTGGTCATGCATGAAGTACACCAGTGTCAAGACGCCATCAGTACCTTCACTGCGCGAAAGTAACGGTGGAGTCACTGATGGCAGTGCTACTAAAGTAGAGTTAAGAAACGTGGTTTTCCGAAACTCCTTCAGCAAAGAATACGAAGCAAGTATTCCCGAAGCCCAGTCAACAGAAAGTGCCAAAATGAGAAGCATATATCCTCGGTGTAGCAAAGCAGCTTAAATCACTTATTAAAGGCAAGGTTTCCGTTCCAGATTGTATACCAGTCAATTTCCTCTGAGTGTGCTGATACAATAGCTCCATGTTTAGTAATTATATACAACCGCTCACAGAAAGATCCGTACCTAAAGACTGGAAAATTGCTCAGGTCACACCAATTTCTTAAAGTACTACCTTTTGTGATGTTTAACAAAACTGTTGGCAAGCGTACTTGTTATACAAATGGGCACGGCAAAGGCTTAAGGTCGTAAAAAAAATTTCAGCGTTAAACTGGAAATAGTTGTAGGAGAGTATCAGAAGTAATAACCTAATGACATCTTTAATTTCTTGTACATTAGGTTTTTGTGTTGGAGAAGATTCTCATCAGTAATTTTAATAGTCTCATAAATGTGAATGTTAGCAAGTAAATTAACTACGTTAAAGGATACGGAATTACCATCATCAGAAATGGAAAAGTTTTTAATTTTAGCTGTTAGTTAAAGGGAATTTTTGACAGTGTAGTTTTCTGCAAAGACATAATACTCTTTAAATGGTGTACGAGATTTTTTGCCGATTTCGTAGAAGCGCCGTCTGTATAGTTAACACTGTGGACAGGAAGCGAAGGCGGCGTGCAGTCGGAGTCGATGCTGGGCACCAATTGTCGGCTACGACGGGACTGCCCGGGAGGCACACTTACACTCCAGTGGCCGCACGAGTCACGGTGGATGCAGCGAAAGGTCCGCAGCAGCAGTGATACTGTCGCGGTTGTGTGCACCACTTGTTCTAGTGTCTCGTGTGCACCAAGGACCTCTGCAGACCGAGTTGCAACTTTCTTAGCTCGCTGGACTGTGCAGTTGCTAATTTACAGGGGCTGTGCCCGATGCAGCCCGCCTGGCAGTAGTGTGTTGCAGCGTGGCGTCAGCGCCTGACAGCTTCCCCAACTGGACGAATGAACTGGCGGTAAAAAAAAGTCACAACTACTTTCGTTTTCTGACAAAGGCTATAGCCAAAAATTTAGTTATAGAGTTTGATGGTCTTTTCTATGTGCCTGAGCGATCATCCTTACGGTGAGTTGCTGACTACTCTCAGAGTATTTGCTCGAGTTACCCGTTGCGTGTGTTATCGCCGCGGTCTCATTTCACCGACGTGGTGACTGTGACATGTGAATGGCTGGCCACATGAATGGACTTTCGTGGCGGGCCTAAATTGCAGGCCATTTCTGTGGGTCTCTCTAACGGATCGGGCCTGCCGATCCAAAGCCCATAGTTTGCCACTAATGTGCGGGTACTACCATGGACCTAGGACTGTGGTGCCCCTCCTCGGCCCCAGGCGATGTATTTCGGGAATCGTGACTGTCTCACAGCAAGTACATTGTACAGTGCGGCGTTTGATACAAAATTTATTTATTATAGTATATTTTGGCACTTCGAAAGTAGTTTATATATTTGAAAGAATGGACGATAAGAAAAAAAAACTGTGGCAATCGCAGGCAGTTTGTACACTATGAAGTCATGTATTTATTGAAAGAAAAAAAAAATCACACAATACCTGTAGATAATAGACATAACTCAGTGAGTAATAACCAACAATTACGAACATAGAAGCATAATTTTATTAGCAGTCACCTACAGTGTTGGTTGACACACCTCTTCCCCACCTTGTATATTTATTTCGAGAGGCCTACTTTTTTCTGAGATTATTTTAAATACCATCACTGCTTTCAGGAATGTGTCTCGCAACTCCAAGAAAATGCATATTTTCGTCACCAAATAGGTTTCGCTTTATGAAAATAAAATCAGTGATCTTAATTAAACATATCTACCATTGGGCTTCCTTTCTCCATCTACAAGCAGTTCATTACACAACATTTTGATGTTAGTACTTAAGATTTTTGTTCACACGTTCAGAAACACAGAGGTCATTACTTTTTTTTTTTACAATTTAGGTCTTTCACTTGGGGGAAAGTTGTGGCAACCCTGTAATAGGTTTCAATTTTCAGTCTCATTGCAGCATTGTTATTTAAGACAAGGCATAAGAATGTAATGGGTTTGAATCATTGCATGTCAGTCATCCATGAACTGCCAAATCTTACACGTCATTAAGACACATTTTCAAAAGAGAAAAAAGGTACATTGCATAATATACAAAAAAAAAAAAAACGAAAAAATGGACTCGCTCGGTGAGGATGTTATACAAACTTAATTATGTATGTAGACAGTTCATACGTTCCGGGAATAGAGAATCTCGACTATTTTCACCCGTTATCGACATTGATCCTGGCAAGATACCGATCCCACGGATTAAAAGATTTTCGAGAATGTTTTCATTTTAATAGTATAAATGTGACGAAGTCATGCAGGAAGCAGGCGACCAGTATTATTATTTTAATAATGAACAGCCTCTGTTGCACCGCTTACCTAGACTTTACCCAGGTTTCAGTAGGGATAACTCAACCTTCTTCAGAATAACAGTGTTTACTGTGTGTTCATAGTAGAGATCCAGTACAGCACTCGTGGCTGCCGTATCGCGGTCGCGAAGTGGGGCCGAGGCAGTGCCAGATAAGTTTTACAGTCTGGCGATAGTTTATGAATTAGTAGTATTAACTTGGCGATGTCCACTATGGACAGACAGTAGATATGTTATTGTGAAGAAGGTTGGGTTATCCCGACTGAAACACAGGTAAATTCTAGATAAACGGTGCAACTGAGACTGTTCATTATTAAAATTAATGTTTATACAGTTGGTGACAGGACCGCGAAATGTTGAAGATATTTAAGTATTACTGTTATTAGAGTAATTAGAAGTTTTGCATTGAGGCTAACTGCGTCTATTCTGCGAAATTTTGCTTCACATGCAACTTTGAACGACATATGCACATGCAGTAATCGCATATGGATATCTGATGACGGCTACATTCCGAAACACAATACTGCCATTCCTTGCGCGATATTTGACGTTTAGTATTGGGACCCAGTCAACATGAACGCAGAACTACTGATGTTGTAATTTGAAGTTCGATGTTGGATAACAATTTCCGTGTGATATAATAACAAATTGCCACTTTTCGGATTTTTTCTTTACGTGTACTGTAAAACCTTGCTCCTTGCTAATTTTCATTAGTGTAGGTCAACAGAAAGTGCCCTCTAGGTCTGTATATTTTACACCGTGAAGGGAACACGACCTCTGTATGTGAAAAAAATTTCAACTTGATACATCTCCCCGTTCCCGAAGCAAAGGATCTGCAACAGACAGACGAAAACAAGGGTAAAAGATTAAGTGGTATATTTAGCCAAAAACATGGCACACTGCACTTAAAAATACAAAAAAGAAAGGCACCGAGATTCGAACTCGCGACTTCTACTGTTCCTGCACGCTCATTATCGCTAGACTACCAAGCCCGACATTTGCTTTTTTATGCTTATGGGGGGGGGGGAGGATTTATTTTAATTGGTTGTGATGCCCAGATAACATACACGTAAACGCGATCCTGTTGCCAGTTACAGAGCAGTAAAACGCCCAACTCACATCAGTATATTGCTTTATTTGTATCAGATATTCGAGCACAATTTCCATCTGTACTTGTGTAAACTTTTAAGAAGCGAATCGCCATAACTACGCTTACGTCTTTGGTCACGAGATATTTTTTGTACGCCTACTGTCAAACTCTGTATTACCTTTTGCGTCGGTAATCACGTGCTGATTACCAAGTAGCAGCCGACAGTTAATAAATGTTTTACTTTTTATCAGCGCACCTTGTATTCACGCATACGACTGTGTACAGTTCTCAGAGATTATCAGCATTAACTTCCAAGCTATCCACAAGGAATCAAGAGTGGCATTAGAGCCACCCTGAAGTCTAGGCTGGTCTTCACGGTGGCACGAAATCTTGGTCAAGCAGAAAATTTATAATTCTGAACTCAGGCGTAACGAGTTACCTCAGACTGAATGAGCTCCCCCCTGCTAAGCAGCATTGATTCCGAAAACATCGACTACGTGCAACCCGACTTGAACGACAGTCTGAAAACCAGAGATCAAGGCAGACAGGGGAAAACGGTGTTTACTGATTTCCGAAACGCATTTCACTCACCAGGACAACTGTGCTTTTTAAGTGAATTGGGTTTTGCATGATCTATATTCTCGAAATTCATGCTGGCTCGCGTTGAGGTCGTTCTGTTTGACCTCAGGATATGTTCTAAGGTACTACAGCAAATCGATAGCGAAAAATAAAACTGTGCAGTTAAACAGGCGAAAAAATGCCGTACCCTATTACCGTGATGCCAAAGAGTCGCAGTTGTAACAGCTGAAATCATACAAATACATTGTTGCAACACTTAATAGGTACAAGAAATGTCACGACCACAATAGTCTGAGTTGTAGGTAAAGCAGCAAAACAGTGCAGCTGACAATCCCCGCGAATTTCCGCTAGCCCCTTGTAACTCAGGGCAGGCTGCTGCTTCTTGTGGTCGAACAGCCAACCCCTTACTGCATTCCACGGTTACGCCGATGGCGAAGGCTGTGGTACTGAGATGAGAAGAATTTAGTGCACGAAGGCTGAGGGCTTACACATCCACACTATGTTCGTTTAGGACTTAAGCTCACGTTCTCTAAACACTTCCATAGTGGAAAATGATGAAAGGTTTCTGTTCCAGTAGTGTGCTGCAGCGTTGGCTCTTGCTATACCGTGCCCAGTTGGCTGTGTTTTGCCTTGCAATGCATAACACACTCATCCACTCGCCACTTTTATTTATCATCATCCCAATGAACCATGAACCATGGACCTTGCCGTTGGTGGGGAGGCTTGCTTGTCTCAGTGATACAGATAGACGTACCATAGGGCAACCAAAACGGAGGAGTATCTGTTGAGAGGCCAGACAAAGGTGTGATTCCTAAAGAGGGGCAGCAGCCTTTTTAGTAGTTGCAGGGCAACATTATGGATGATTGACTGATCTGCCCTTGTAACACGAACCGAAACGGCCCTGCTGTGCTGGTACTGCGAATGGCTGAAAGCGAGGGGAAACTATGGCAGAAATTTTTCCCGAGGGCATGCACATTTACTGTATGGTTAAATGATGATGGCGTCCTTTTCGGTAAAACATTTCGGGGGTAAAATAATCCCCCATTCGGATCTCTGGGCGAGCTCTACTCAGTAGGATGTCGTTATCAGGAGAAAGAAAACTGACGTTCTACGGAACGGAGCGTGGAATTTCAGATCCCTTAATCGGGCAGGTAGGTTAGAAAATTTAAAAAGGGAAATGGATAAGTTAAAGTAAGATATAGCGGGAATTGGTGAAGTTCGGTGGCAGGAGGAACAAGACTTTTGGTCAGGTGACTACAGGGTTATAAACACAAAATCAATGAGGGGTAACCAGGAGTAGGTTAAATAATGAATAAAAAAAATAGGAGTGTGGGTAAGCTACTACAAACAGCATAGTAAACGCATTATTGTGGCCAAGGTAGACACGAAGCCCACGCCTACCACAGTAGTAGAACTTTATATGCCAACTAGCTCTGCAGATGACGAAGAAATGTATGATGAAGTAAAAGAAATTATTCAGATAGTGAAAGGAGACGAAAATTTAATAGTCATTGGTGACTGCAATTCGGTAGCAGGAAAAGGGAAATAAGGAAACGTGGTAGGTGAATATGGATTGGGGGGGGGGGGGGGGGGGGGGGGAAGAAATGAAAGAGGAAGCCATCTGGTAGAATTTTGCACGGATCATAACTTAGCTATGATTAACACTGGGTTCAAGAATCATGAAAGAAGGTTGTATATGTGGAAGAGACCTGGAGATACTGCAATATTTCACATTATATAATGGTAAGACAGAGATTTAGGAAACAGGTTTTAAATTGTAAGACATTTCCAGGGGCAAATGTGGACTCTGGCCACAATCTATTGGTTATGACCTGTAGAAACTGCAAAAAGGTGGGAATTTAAGGAGATGGGACCTGGATAAACTGAAAGAACCAGTGGTTGTACAGAGCTTCAAGGAGACCGTAAGGGAACAAATGACAGGAATGGGGGAAAGTAATACAGTAGAAGAAGAATGGGTAGCTTTGAGAAACGAAGTAGTGAAGGCAGCAGAGGATAAAGTAGGAAAAAAGATGAGGGCTGCTAGAAATCCTTGGGTAACAGAAGAGTTATTGAACCTAACTGATGAAAGGAGAAAATATAAAAATGCAGTAAATGAAGAAGGCAAAAAGGTATACAAATGTCTCAAAAATGAGATCGACAGGATGTGCAAAATGGCTAAGCAGAGATGGGTAGAGGACAAATGTAAGGATGTAGAGGCTTGTCTCACCAGGGGTAATATAGATACTGCCTACAGCAAAATTAAAGAGAACCACTTGTATGAATATCAAGAGCTCAGATGGAAACTCAGTTCTAAGCAAAGAAGAGAAAGCTGAAAGTTGGAAGGAGTATATAGAGGGTCTATACAAGGGTGATGTACTTGAGGACAATATTGTGGAAATGGAAGAGGATGTAGATGAAGATGAAATGGGAGATATGATACTGCATGAAGAGTTTGACAGAGCAGTGAAAGACCTGAGTCGAGAACCTTCCATTAGAACTACTGACAGCCTTGGGAGAGCCAGTCCTGACAAAACTCTACCATCTGGTGAGCAAGGTGTATGAGACAGGCGAAATACCCTCAGACCTCAAGAAGAGTATAATAATTCCAATCCCAAAGAGAGCAAGCGTTGACAGATGAGAAAATTACCAAACTATAAGTTTAATAAGTCACAGCTGCAAAGTACTAACGCAAATTCTTTACAGATGAATGGAAAAACTAGAAGCCAACCTCGGGGAAGATCAGTTTGGATTCCGTAGAAATATTGGAACACATGAGGCAATACTGACCCTACGACTTACCTTATAAAGTAGATTAAGGAAAGGCAAACCTACGTTTCTAACATTTGTAGACTTAGAGAAAGCTTTTGACAATGTTGACTGGAATACTTGCTTTCAAATTCTAAAGGTGGCAGGGGTAAAATACAGGGAGCGAAAGGCTATTTACAATTTGTACAGAAACAAGATGGCAGTTATAAGAGTCAAGGGACATGAAAGGGAAGCAGTGGTTGGGAAGGGAATGAGACAGGATTGTAGCCTCTCCCCGATGTTATTCAGTCTGTATATTGTGCAAGCAGTAAAAGAAAAGTTCGGAGTAGGTATTAAAATCCACGGAGAAGAAATAAAAACTTTGAGGTTCACCAGTGACGTGGTAATTCTGTCAGAGACAGCAAAGGACCTAGAAGAGCAGTTGAACGGAATGAATAGTGTCTTGAAAGGAGGATATAAGGTGAACATCAACAAAAGCAAAACAAGGATAATGGAATGTAGTCGAATTAAGTCAGGTGATACTGAGGGAATTATATTAGGAAATGAGACACTTAAAGTAGTAAATGAGTTTTGCTATTTGGGGAGCAAAATAACTGATGAGAAGTAGAGAGGATATAAAATGTAGACTGGCAAGGAAAGCATTTCTGAAGAAGAGAAATTTGTTCACATCGAGTATAGATTTATGTGTCAGGAAGTCATTTCTGAAAGTATTTGTATGGAGTGTAGCCTGGTATGGAAGTGAAACATGGACAATAAGAGAATAGAAGCTTTCGAAATGTGGTGCTACAGAAGAATGCTGAAGATTAGATGGGTAGATCATATAACTAATGAGGAGGTATTGGATACGATTCGGGAGAAGGCGAGTTTGTGGCACAACTTGAGTAGAAGAAGGGATAGGTTGGTAGGACATGTTCTCAGACATCACCAATTTAGTATTGGAGGGCAGCAGGGAAGGTAAAAACGTAGAGGAAGACCAAGAGAGGAATACAGTAAACAGATTCAGAAGGATGTAGGTTGCAGTAGGTACTGGGAGAGGAAGCAGCTTGCACAGGATAGAGCAGCATGGAGAGCTGCATCAAACCAGTATCAGGACTTAAGACCACAACATCCCAATGATCAAATTTGTGCTGTATTCATATTAATTTATCTCATTTTTATTACAATATACAACAAATAACTGTTTTTATGACACAAGAAATTATGTGCTGGACAGACCTATTCCTTGAAGTTGTGATTTCATTTGCCACATCATATATTTTTCTACAGTTGAGCAGAGCTATTCACTTATACTTTAGTGACATTTTTTAAGCATGTGGTTATTGATCTTCTTATGGGCTTGCCAGACACATTCACTGATGAAATTTTGTTCATCACATGAAATTAAATCCTTATACATTTGTGCACAGCTATTCACTTATGCTGTAATAACATTTGTCAAGCATGTGGTTCTTTATAAGAGTTTTAAATTTATCCTAATTTTCCAGCTCTTTGATATGTTTTGGTAGTGCATTAAAAATTTTGATTCCTTGATTACATACATGTTTCTGACTTTGGGTCCTTATTACAGCCTGTAAGTGGAGATCTTTACATTGCCGTGTATGGTAACCTGTATTGGTTTTTCATTTTGTCGCGATTTTGTTTGATCACCGACAGACATTTCAGAATGTATAATGATGGAATTGCAAAAATTTCCAATGCTTTAAAAAGTGGCCTAGAACGTGTTTGATGTGGGCTCTGGGTCATTATCTGAATAGGGTGTTTTTGTAATTTGAAAATCTCATTTAAACAACAATTTGTTTTTCCTCAAGGATACTATCCCATAGGCCTCAATTGACTGGAAATAGCCAAAATATACTAATCTGGTACAGTCATTACTACAAACTCTTGAAATTATTCCAAGTACAAAACATGCTGAATTGGGTTTTAGTGCTAAGCTCACCACATGGTCCTTCCAGTTTATCTTCTCATCAATGTGCATACCCAGGAATTTTGCTCAGGGTGTATTGTCTGTGGATCCTCACATGAGAAACCTAGAACACCTGGACTTGGCAATGAAATCGTAATGGCTCCACACCCCTGTTAATACAGAACCTCACAGCCACATGGGGGAGCCCAGTTTGATACGGGATTTTTGTGTCCTTGGAAAGTGGGCATTGTGTTGTTCTTGTCATCAACAAGCATGTCTCAAAAGCAGCATAAAATGAAAAGAATTGCAGTAGGCAACTGATCGAGCCTGGATGGGGTCTGCCAGTCATTAATGCCATATGATCATTTCCATGAATCTCCTCCTGCATGTCTCGCAACGGTGTGCACTGCAAAAAGAGGTTATTCGAGGTCTTGACGGGTAGTCACATTAACATGTCTGCTGGACAGTGTATTTTCAGAAGAAATGAAGGTAACAAACTAAATAAATCATAATTACACTATTACTTTGCAGTGAGCCACAGGAGACCAAGATCCATTGTACCAAAATACTCATAAAACATCTTTGAACCACCAATTGAATTTTATCAGTGGAGTTCATCTCACCCTTTATGTAGGAGAAAGTAAAAAAACCTCCATAGACAATTTCAGAGGAGCCTCATATCTGATAGTACACTGATAAGATATCTTTTTTCGGTTGCTACTTTGGACTTCTGATCACTGTATGTTTCTGAGGAAAGGCCATAATGTTCAGACTTTGGTGACCAAGGTAGACAAAAGCTTTTAAATTTTGAAATAGTATCCTTGTTTGTTTATAGCCCAACACATTTAGCATATTTGGTCACTGTTCCTCTTTGGTACGTTTCCCTTTCTAATGCTCTAGGTGGAATGAAGTGGTCATATGGACATTGATACCTGGGAGTCACTTGCTGGGTAAGTTTCGCTGACAAGTTGCAGGTCTTTTCTGTTGACACCACAGTGGGTGACTTTCATGCTGGCGATGATGAATCAATAATAAGGACAACATATCACCCACTCCCTGAGCAGAGAGAAGGTGTGACATGACTGGAAATGAACTGCATGGCAGTCAGATATGCTGACCACTCAGTGAAGTGGGTCGATAGATGCTACTCAACGTTATTTGCCTCCCTTCATCACATATTTTATAATGTGCCTTTTACATGCTCTTTCCTCAACCCTCCTCGTATGGGATTATTCTCTCCCAAATGCTTGTCTACAAGGAATGTTGTACCACACAATGTGGCCACATTAAGGTCCTAACTCGTAGTTAGTCATCGAGATGAACATTGTAAGTTGCCATTGACAGTCAGTCTCAAACACAACAGGAATCACTGCAGACCCATGTCTACTAGTTTTCAACCAAATAATGTGATGGCAAGTTGCATGTAGTGGGACCCTTGCAGAAGACTATTGAGGCATAAAAATGTATATGTTGTCAGTGCAGCAAACACCACATAAACTGGACAGCAGGTGACTTGAAATGTGTGGTGGTTTAGCCTCTTTCTGAGAACATATCAAGGGCTCTGACAGCACAATAAGGTTTTTAACCTGCAATGGGCAGAGGATAAACAGAGTGTCTCAAAAGTTACAGAACACTTATGTTGTGTAACAGCATGCAAACAAATTAGACCTAAGGTATTGTCACAAAGTTTTATGCAGTTTAATCAATTTCAACATGTGTGCACCAGTGGTGGTGGGCACAATTTCCAGTCTGTTATCAGGATCGATCCACATTCAGCACATTATATCTGCATCACCTGTGGCAAGGACAGAAATGATTTTGTTCATTAAATTTTTGATGTGGTTGACAGCTGCTTGTTAGACTCTGTCCTTGGTATGTGCTCACAGAAACAAGCCCACGTTTCTAATGCCTGTTGGCCTAGAACACCAGGGAATAGGACCACCCCTGCCATTTCAGCATACCTCGTAACACCTGGTCCGCAACATCTGCCACAGTGCACCATATTGCTGGAAAAAGACTGTGTCTCGGGAGTCAGCCAGTCATAGTAACAGCCTGAGCATATCAAGGTAAGAGGTTTTTTTTCTGAGGATAAAATGGTCCCAGAATACCATCAACCACCAAACAACAGAACACATTCCCTGCCATGTACCTCTTCCATCACAGTATGTGGATTGATAACATATCATTATCTTCTCACAGAGTATATATACTCTGAATTGCCAACAAAACTGGCTTAGGCATGCGTATTCAAATACAGGGATTTGTAAACATACAGATTATGGCACTGCAGTCGGCAATGCCTATATAAGACAACATTTTTCTGGCACAGATGCTAGATTGCTTAGTGCTGCTACAATGGCAGCTTATCAAGATTTATGTGAATTTGAATGTGGTGTTATAGTTGGCATATGAGCAATGGGACAAAGCATCCCCAACGTAAGAATGAAGTGGTTATTTTCACGAGCATTCAGTGAATATCCGGAATCTAGTAAAACATAAGATCTCCGACATTGTTGCAGCCGAAGAAAGATCCTGCAAAAACAGGACCAACAACTGAAGAGAATCATTCAAAGTGACAGAAGTGCAACCCTTCTGCATATTTCAATGCTGGGCCATGGACAAGTGTCAGAGTGTGAACCATCACCGATATGAACTTTTGTAGCGGAAGGTCCACTTGTGTACCCTTGATGACTGAACGACACAAAGCTTTATGCCTCACCTGGGTCCATCAACACCGATATTTGACCGTTGATGAGTGGAAATGCATTGCCTGGTCGGACAAGTCTCATTTCAAACTGTGTCGTGCAGTTGGACATGTACAGGCATGGAGACAACCTCTTGAATCTATGGACACTGCATGTCAGTAGGGGACAGTTGTAGCTGGTGGAGGCTCTGTAATGATGTAGGAGGCATGCAGTTGGAGTATATGGCTAGGTATGACCCTGAAAGGTGACACATACATAAGCATCCTGTCCATTGGGAATTCTGATGGACTCGGTCAATTCCAGCAGGACAATGATACAGTTGGCAGGTCCAGAATTGCTACAAAGTGGTTCCTGGAACACTCTTCTAAATTTAAACACTTCCACTGGCCACTAAACTCCCCAGATTTGAACATTGAGCTTATCTGGTATGATTTGCAATGTGCTGCTCAGAAAAGACACTCACATAGCCCTCTATGCAGCATTCAAAGTGTCAATTCCTTCCATCACTACTTCAGACAATAGTCATGCCCATGAGGCACAATTGATTACTAAACTTAGCCAGCACTGTACAACTGATGCGTGTTATGAAGATATAACATACTTTGCTCAGAGACAATAAAAGTGTGTGGGTAAATACTTTAATCAAAACTGAACATGAATGCCCAATAATAGAGTTAAGTTCCAATATTTCCAGCTCTTGCTATGTACATGAAGTTTACTTTTAAAAACAAGAGTAGAAGGCTTAGATATATCATGCAAGATTATTTATAGTGATATCAATGTAGGTAAGATGTAAAGAGAGATAGGGGGCAGGGTTTTTTTTTATTTAATTATTTTTGAAATGGAAAGTCTTCATAGTTGTGAAGGCAAGATTTGTCATTGAGCAAGTAGACTGGTGCTGTATCTGTGTTGAAAGATATTTCAGTTCCTTCAAGAAAGTCAGATATCTTGCCTGGTTCTTTTCTACACTGTTTGCCACAATTCTTGCCCAGTAACTCATTCTGCAAAGTCGGATTTGTTCTGGATGTTAGGACAGAGTGCATCCCTGTGCTTCTAGAAGTTTGGACATACCTGACTTGTGATATTCTTGCTTAGTGCTTTCAGTATTGTGTTGCTTGTGAAGAAGCTTATTTTTATGTCATACAACTTGAAAAGGTTGGCATGAAATCTTCCTTGAGGAAGGTCAGCTTATTACAAAGATGGTCTTCCTGTTTGTGGGTGGTTGGTTTAATTTATGTATTACAGCGGGAATGTATTCATAACTGGAGGCAGCTGATTTTACAATTTGTGTTTCTTTTTGTCTTTCACTTGTATCCATCGGATCTTTACGCATGTGATTAAACATTCTTCTGAAGAACACATTTTTATATTGATATGGATGGTAACCCTGATAATTGTAGAATTTTATATAAAAAGTTTTGTTAATGTTTCATTCCTACAGTGACATGAAGTGAATTGAATTTTGTGGTGTAATTTATTAATTTCTTCAGCTAGATTTTCTATTTCCTTCGGTTGTTCTGTTGAAAATAACGAAATGAGAGTGTCGCAATTTTCTGTATTCTCAATGAATAAACTTATTCTAGGTCCCTACAGCTGTTGTGTGATAATCTAGTGTAAATTCCTGCAGATAAGAAAGGGATTTTGAACTCATGTCTATATAGTTTCCATAAGCTGCACTCATATGCGATACTTATAGAAATGATTCTGGTTGTTATTGAGTACAGTGGTTCTACCTGACAGCAGTTTCTAGTGATTTAATGCATTTGCTGTCCCAATAGTAATTTTTGCCAGGACCTGCCAAGAATAACACTGCTGCCTTCCGACAGTTCTCTCAAAACCCGGTGATGTAAGCACGGGCATTAGAATGCTTTTGAGTCTCGCAGCGAGACCACTAACAAGGTTTTGCCCCCTGCTGAACACCAAACCCACAGACAGTCTGGTTTTCTTTTTGTGAAAGTGAAAATTGAACCATTGTGGGTGCTATGATTGTCAGTTTCCATTAACATGACACAAGCAGAGTGGCAGGTATTATAAAAAACGGTGCCATATCTTGGCGAACTTCTTTGATTTGTTAAGCACTGCCCTAAAAACAGCAGAATGCCAAAGTTATGAGGTGATGTGAGATATTATGCTTGATATCATTACAGCCCACTATAAACTAGAGATTGCTTCTGCCAAGTAATCAAAATGTGGTCCATAAAGAAACTTTGTTATTCCAGTAGGCAGCGGGTCATTGATGTTTAGTATGCTTGAGAGCTGTTCTTTGTTCACACAGTGTTACTCATGAAAAATGACATCTTAGGCATGTATTGACCTAACCAATGACAACTGGCTTTGGCGAAACTTATTACAAGTCAATACCTGTTATGTGTTCAGTTAATGAATTTACACATTTGTCTATCTGGCATAGCAGTTCACAATATTTTTCCCTTTCTTCTGTGGTGGTTTGTTCTCTCACACCCCTAGTCAAGAGGACCAACTGTCATGGTCTTAAATAGTCCTTGATTGGCATACATAATCCTTCCTAGTGTCACTAGATCTTTCAAAGGAACATAAACAGCTCACTTCATTTTTCTGTCTCTTCTCAGCCTTGAAAACCCAGTTCCGTGCACCACCAAGATTATATAGCCACTGGCCTAATTGGAGTGATTCTCACACATTCTAATTTCTCATTCCATTTCCTTTTAGTTTTTTCTTTGCTTTCTACTAAATCACAAGTTCTAGAAAACTTGTCTATTTAGTAAAACGTATGCTCCCAACATAAAGGAACTAGCAGACCACACAGAAGACCTGAAAATTTAGTTTGATTTTGGAGCAGAACAACTGGTGTTGGCAGTAAAAAATTTTATAATTTTGGTGTGGAGCAACCCTACTTACCTTCTATTGTTGTGACAGAAATACTAATAAACATTTAACATGTATTTGGTCCAAAGAAGTTTATTTCTACAGTGTCTGCTAGGATGCCATTGTTTATCAGTGAACAATGTAAACCACAAAAAAGTAAATGAGAATAATAGGGTTTAGGAGCATACTTGTCACAACCATTGTAGTGGAAATGCTTCTGCTATGACTAACATTGTGTGAATGTTTCTAACTGGATGACAGTAAGACCATGGTCAGTACTGGAACCTGAAAGTACCTTATCTTGCTCCTGCCCTTCTGCAGTAATATAAAAATGAAACAGAGTGTCTTCCAGTGTAGAATTTTAACATTTTAAAGTAGTTCCTAGAACATGTTTCAGTATTCAGGTTGCAAAAGAAATTTTTGGAGCATCTGTCAACGTTTTCAATTGTATAACTGTGTCAAAATGTACGTACGTCTTGTTCAGCAGTATTCAGTTTGTAAATATTTCAAGAGAGATGCTCTTTTTAATTTATTAAATGCCACATCAGTAAAGTGGCAATCTATGGGATCAAATTGAGGCAGTTTTAATATTGGACCTGGTATGGCCTACAGATGCACCATTGGTTATTTATACTAAACACAAGCCTTAGAACAAAATGAATAGCACTGAATGTAAACAAAATTTGAAAGAGGTAAGTGCTGGCACAGATGGCATTGACTTGTTTATCAAGTTTTGTATTGTCATCAGAGCTAATAAAGTTATTGCCAATAACAATGAACATGAAGGAGTTATGAGTCTGTCTTGTATCAATTGGCCAAAATTGAAAACTAATCGGTTAATGTGAGAACAAGGGGACATAAGTGACAACATAATCTGGATCTTGGTGAAACAAACTCAAATGAATACAGATATTATTTAGTTACATTTACTAGCTGTTCTAGTTCCCCTCAACAATGTACAACTGCCTTTGGCTATGAGATTTAACTTTATTGCAGCAAGAGAGAATGGATGCAAGGTATTTCAGTGTGTACTACAAGTATTTTGATGAATTTTCATTTCCAACAAGTAGTACATTCTGGCTGTAGGCATACAATTTTAAATGTATTGGGCCTAATTATTGTTTCTATTGTAAACATGACTAGCATTAGTGGTCATGTAAAAACAGTAGCTCTATTTGCTGAAGAGCTACTCAGGTCAGAATATTACAACCTATTTGTAGCCCACCTTATTGGTGAAATTACTGTAGCTGTGAAGTTGTCATTTGGAACAGAAGCGCACAATAAAGTATTTTGAGACCAGCAGAAGTGCTTTTTACCAATGTATGTAGGTAGTTCTAACAATTTTTCGTCCAGTGAGTCTTCCACCTAGCTTATGGTTTAACACTATGTAGCAGTGAGATAACAGGTGACCATCGGCATGATTAAATGTTTCTTAAACTAACTGTTTCTGTAAGTTGATAAAATTAACCCTTAAGTAATAAAAATGGTCATGTATATAGTTGCACACTGAAGTCCCAAATTATATTTATAATGCAGTGTTTGTTAATGTTGTAATGTGCCTACGAAACATTTATGGTTGAAATTTACTGTAAAAGATAGATGAATTTAAAAAAAATGCTAATGGTCTTCTTAATTTTGTTGGTTTCATTGTTCCCATCACCTATTACGTATGTGAGAAATATTAGCAGTGAGGCTGTTTTGTTTTTTCGTATGGCATCGAGTAATTACTTCATAGCAAATCCCAGAGTTTAAAAATGTTGTACTGCATGAAAGGCATGGTAATTCTACAGAGCTGCAGTTGCACTACCTTTGAGCTGTGTACATTTTTTAAAATACAAGCAGGTATCAGTTTTATGCTGTAAATGTCTTGGTAAGCTTTCCAGTGGAACAACCAGAAATCTGTGTGCAAATTAACACCATGCAAGCAGTGTAGGTAATGGTGACAGCTCTTTTAATACACCCTGTATATGAAAACAAACTACATACACACAATTTTCGAGTGTTTAGGAGAGGAAAAGAAGCTTTTTTTATGTGACTGCCTCTAAATTTCTTTTTTTATAGGGGGAGACGATGTTGGTATATGAAGCACTGGTTACCAGTTCAGCTGAATGCATTGTCACTATTTGAGCAAGCATATTCCAGTTGTGCCGTAATGTAGACAGGCGATATTTTCTGAATTGCCCCTATACCAATAGTCACACCATATCTTGAGCATTACTAACATCTCTGACCCCACAAATTCTTTGTAAATGTAGATTTTTGTACACAATGTATGCAACTTTTTTAGGAGCACCTGCTGACCAGAGAGTAACAACCTCAGGATAAAAGCAAGTAGCTGTACAGGACAGAAGGGTTGGAGCTTGACTAAGGTAACTCAGAAAGTACCTTTGTCCTTGATTCACATTACCTGTCATGACTAGAGAGAGATAAACAAAACAAAGATAGTTCAACTGTTAATTACCCCCTTGCCACACACACACACTGCTTAAACATAGTTACCATCATAAGCAAAAATTTACATTAAAAGGCGACAGGCACTTCCATTGAAGTCCTAAGTATGAGGTGCATCCTGAAAGTAATTGCCAAATCATTCTACTGCCACTGCAGCACTTGTGTTGTAGGTTCACACATTTCTCTGGTTCATTGTCTTGACACTGCAGCTCAATTTTGTGTATTTATATTTGTTAGTGATCAGTCAAAATCTTTAGGACAACCTCTGAGCCCAGTGACTGTGAAGTGTGCTCTGTTATGTTTAGTTCCAACACACAGAACATTAAGCCAGCTGAAATTCATCAACTTGTAGACATTTACGGTGAGAAAGTGGATGAGACAGTTGAAGAAACACTCATGACGAAGCATGTGTTGGACAGCCTTCTGTTGTCACTGATGGTATGGGTGAGAAAACACATGGTTCACAATAAGAATGTATTTCAAAAACTGTTTTGCATGACTCAGTCATAAATTGCTTAAATTTTTGTGAATTGCGTTTGAAAAATGCTTTCAAAATTATGTACCTTGGCAGAGTTTTGACATTTCAGCACTGAATACAGTGATAAGGAAGATGAGTTCTTAAATAGAATCGTGACTGGTGATGAAACTTGGGGTCTTCATGACACTCCAAAATAAAATCAACAATCTATGGAGTGAAGGAACTGACAGTCCGACAATCCTCCACCACCCCCAAAAAAGAAATCATAATGAAGTTGCAAGTGCAAAAAGTCAGGTGAAATGGATTCTGCGACCAACAAGGCATTCTGCTTGTTGAGTTCCTTCTCAGAGCTGAAACCATGAAAGCGGTATGATACTGCAAAACACCGAGAGAACTCCATCACACTATTCAAAACAAAAGATGCAAAACTCTCAATCGAATCATTATGATGCTTCATTTCTGCTGGTGGCACTGAAAACCTTACTAAACAATTCATTTGGGAACAGTGAGACCACCTGCCAATCTCACATCTTCGGACTACCACTTTTACTTCATCATCAGTCAGGATGAAGGTGCTTGCACACCTATGATGATGTAAGCAAGTGTGATCAGTATTGGAGGTCTTAACTGGTATTATCTTTCTATGAAAAGGGCATAGAAAAGTTGGATTACTGCTATGACAAGTGTCTGAACAGTGGTGGCTGTTACGGTCTGAAGAAATGTTTTCATGAGTCCTTTCCCACAATGGTACTTACTTTTCTGGCATGCCTTGTATATTTTAATGCCTTTTGGCATACCAATGTGGGTATAAAAGCTGATGGAGAACACCCCACATCCTCTTCTTTACAGCAGTCACATAATGGGGATACTCAAGCCAATATGAACCACCTATTTTCTATCAGCAGCCATGTTTGACCATGAGGTTTGATCAGCATGTTGTTGAATCTTCTGGATCATACACAGGGTTATTCAGCTGCCCCTGCCATAAAGTTTTATGGAACCTGCAACATCTTCAAGAACCACACCCATGATTTTAATCTTCTCTCCTCCCTACATGCTCACTGTTAGTCCTGCAAAAACAATGAACAGAACCTTTTTGTATCAAAATTAACTACATTACATTTTGTACTTTGTTGGACACCACACTTTCTGTGGCATTCAAGAAAAAAGGCATTTGAATGCCTGTCTTGTACTTTTTGTTAAATAATTCAAAAACTATGGCTTCTAGTAAAAATGTATCCCCTCCCCTCCCAAAAAGAAATGACTACATTAAATTTCCCACAAAAAGATCCTGTTCATTTTTTTATGTAGGACTAGTAATTTGCATGTAGTGGGTGAGAGAAATGAAAATCTTGCCCATGACATTTGTAGGCATTGCAAGTTGCATAAAACCCATGGGTAGGTGTAGTTTAATCATCGTGTACAGGTTTATCATGCCAAAAGAACTAATATAAGATTTCTCTGGCTTCATAAACAGCTCAAGAAACATTTTACACCACATTAATGTATAGTGTTTGCACTTTTCTTAATCAGAAAATCATTTCTTATTGCTTTCCTGACCACAGAAAATTCCTACACACAGCCAACTGTTTTTGTTGTTGTGGTCTTCAGTCCAAAGACTGGTTTGATGCAGCTCTCTATGCAAGCCTACATCTATTTGAACCTGCTTACTGTATTTCCCCTTCAACAGTTTTTCCTCCTCTCACTCAAATCCCACCAACACCAAATTGATGATTCCTCGATGCATCAGCGTATGTCTTAACAACCAGTTCCTTCTTTTACTCATGTTGTGCTGAAAATTTCTTTCAGTACTAGGTCCCTGGTAATTTGATCTGCAACTGCATAATTATTCCATTAGCCACCTCTAGGTGCAGTGCAGAGGGTGTCGAGTGCCAGTAATAGTCATCTATCCACTTATTGACTACCTCTGTAACTTAGTGTTCACTGCTGCTGCCTATCATGGCGAGGACGCAGGTTTAGATTCCCTGTACTGCCACGGATTTTTCTGGGTGAGAGGATTGGGAAAGTGTACATTCACCCTTGTGATGCCAACTGAGGAACTCGAGGACAAGAAAACTGACACAGGCAGGATAGAGGTGTGCTGGACGTCATTGGTAAACGATGACACGGTGGTCGGCCAGTACCAATGGACAGAGTTTACCTTATGTTTTATCCACGTAATCATCAAAATTTCTTCCTAGAAACACATTTCAAAAGATACCATCCTTTTCTAGCTTCAACTGCTTGTTGTTCACATCTCGTTTCGGAGCAAGGCTACACTTCACGCAGATACCTCCAGAAAAGACTCCGTAACATTTACATCCACTCCTAACATATTCCTCTTTCTCAGATATACAGTCCAGCCTGCATTTTATATCCTCTCTGTGTCAGCCAAAATCAATTATTTTGTTACCCAAATAACAAAACACTTCTATTATCTTCAGTGTCTCATTTCCTAATCTGCGAGGTTTGTCCGAAAAATACATATAAAAGTTGCATAATAACTTTATTTTACAATTATTCAGGTATTACAATATGGTCTCCTTCAAAGTGCTCACCCTGAGACGTGATACACTTCTGCCAACGCCATTTCCACTGTTGATAACATTGCTGAAAGTCTTCAGTTGTGATGTTGTTTAGTTGCCATGTCGTTTCCACATCTCCCAATGCCACACCATTACGCATTTTTGGGAACATGAAGAACTCACACGGGACTAAATCCAGTGGTGATTGAGCTTCGGGCCAAAAACACAACGAGCGACATGTGTGCGGGCACATTCTTGTGATGAAGGGTCAAACTCTTGCCACAAGAGCTCCGAGACGTGTCAGAACTTCAACGTAAAAATTTCCGTTCACTCTCTTGCTGGGAGGGACAAATTTCTTGTGAACAATGCTCCAAGAATCAACACTGTCATCACATTGGACCTTGATTTTCGCGACTCTATTGTTCTCGGTTCTCCTGCTAGTTTCCATTCCTTGCTTTGAGCTCCACATCGAATTTCTAATACCAGGACACGTCTTCAGTGATGACTCGGTTGAGAAAGTCACCTCATTCCTCTGCTTCCAACCAATCCCTACAGCACTCAACCCTCTTTGCTTTCTGTTCTGGTGTCAAGAGCTTCGGTACAATTTCTTCATTTCAAGTTTTTGTGAACAATTGTTTTGAGGGTTGACAGCTCGTCAGCAATCATTCTGTCAATCCACAGTCTTTAAGAACACAAGCTGCTGCACACTCCCACCTTCACGCAGAGTGCTCTGACTCTGAGCATTGATTTGATTGATTACAGCAGTAGTCTCACCTGATGGTGACTGCAACCTGTAACATAAAGACATTATTCAACCTTTATACGTATTTTCCAGACAAACCTCGTATAATGGACAATGAAAAACTTCCAATTCTAGTTAGTTATAATAGTTGTTCCATGGATCATGAACACGATTCTTTCGTAATGATGTGGAACGTGTCACCTGCCATATTCTCCAGATCTGACTGGGTCAGACTTTTTCCTTGTCCCAAACCGAAAAAAAATACCTCAAAGGATGATGATGATGCAGTGACTGATGCTTTGTTGCAATTGAAATCAAAGATCTTTTCTTTGAATGGTTTGCAGAAGTTATCTGAGCATGCCTCCAAGTGTATTGGTGTACACAGGTATTATATATACAAATAAATTTATATTATGAAATTTCTTTCACTCTTTATTTGTTAGGGTAGAAGCTTTTTCACCCCTCCTCGTACAGCTTTCAAATGCAAACTCACTGATCATCCCTCGTTATTCATTCCGCATCTCCTGATTCAACTTGACTACATTCCATTATTCTTGTCTTATGTTCATCTTAGAACTGCTCTTTAACACACTACCCATTACACTGTCTGCCTCCTTAGCTGTGCCATTCGACTAACTGCCAGCGATTTTTCCTCGGGGGGGGGGGGGGGGGGGGACTGTGACTGGTACAAAATGCAGTCAGTCTTGTGAGGAGCTGCTTGACCGAGTAGTAGTGGTTCCACAGTAAAAAAAATCCTAGGACAGAGGTGTGCTGACCAGCTGCCCCTCCATGTTGCATCACATCACATCACATCACACCACTGGCAGGGGGCAATATGTCGGTTGGTGGAATTTTAGCATTTTTAAAACAACCAACGGAAATTCCAGGTAGGAATGTCAAAAATTTATGATTTTTATCCCTTCCATTCCATTCAACTTATCTTCCAAGACCCTTCCTGCCTCTGATATCAAGAGCTTTATTTCTTCCCTCTTCCTGTGTCTTATAAGAGTCCCATTACTCACTCCAAACAACAAGAAAATATTGAAACGATGTAATATTTGTTTGTCAGAACTGTCTGAAGTGTAATGTTGGGATATGACACTGTAGGATAGAGTTCCAATGACATTTGTTGCATAACCTAGAAAACAGTATCAACAATCATCGACATGATTTGAAGTATTTTGTGGCTCAGCTCACCATCCAAATATATTTAGAAGTACAATTCATGTGGGCTCTAGGTCATATAGTTTCAGTTAATATCTTGACGTGCTGATGAAACAACATTGTAGCTTTTGATAAGCCCAATTCTCCAAATGTAATCAACAGCTAACACCACATTTCTAAAGCTTTGGCAACTGGCTAAAAAAGAGTCACTGATTTCAAGTTGCAGAAGTATAAAAGCAAATTACAGTTCATGATATACACTGAGTTCACATTACTCAGTCCAACAGATAAAACTGCACTTGGTTCCATGTGACATCAAGTCCAAGACAACTACTCTCATTCAGTAACCTCACTAAAACTATTGAGAAAGTTAACAACGATAGCACAACTCAACTCATGGGTGCAAAGCATCAAAGGTACATTTTTACAATATTAACTTCAGGAACTGTTCTAGTGGTTATAATTTTTCATAACAGTTTCTATTTGACACAGAAGTGCTATGAGGCATTTTCATAACCAAATAATTTGAAACACATGAAATTTATAATCTCAAACATCAAAGAAACAGAAAGAAATTTCAAACAAAATATCAATCCAAAAGGCTTCCATTTTTGAACAGCAGATTTGCAATTATTGAAAAAACATAGCTGAAAATTTAATGGAATCAGATACTTTGTTGGCCAGAATATTTATCATAATCTACTATTGAACAGAAGTCTCTGTGAGACAGATTCATTAAAATCTTCAACTGTGTTGTCTGTAAACATGCTCTGAAGGATCATTTCAGGCTTATCTACATTGTGAGTGTATAGCAGCATGATAAGTTGCCTGTCAATTTGTCATACACCACAGTGACATCATTCAAACAGAGAACCACTACTATGAGACAAACCATCTTCCAGTGGTAGCCTGGAGTCGACAACCTGTTTAGAGCATAAGAGTTGTGGCTCATAGGCACCCACAAGAAAATGCAAAAGAGCTGTGCACTGCCCATTCAGAAGGCAGCTGTATTAGTACAGACCAGACGCCAAGTTTTTTCTGAACTAAATCGGGATATTTTTTAAAAAACCAAGACTAAACACACACAGGCTACAATTCAATGTTTTTTTTTTTTTTTTACCTTATTGAGATTTTTGCTCACTTTTCAATCTCCTTCATAGAATCTTCTCTTCTTCCTCAATAAAACTGGAGACATGTAAATCACTAAACCATCTTCATTATTATTATTATTATTATTATTATTATTATTATTATTATTTCAGCTTCTAATGTTGCTGCTGGGAAAAGGTTCCTCTCAGCTCACCAAGTGTTCACCATCATCTGAAACAAAACGGAAAAGTTTTAAGAAGTTGTCATAGTTTTCATATCAATGAAAAAAAAATCCTTCCACTAATCAGATTTCAGCTTGAAAAGTTCTTCTCTTCATCCTTGAGAAAGTTCTTTAACTGCACACATTCTTCAAACATCAAATCCCCATCTGCAAGAAATAACTTCTAGATATTCTGAAACTGAGCTCTGTTTCACTGTCAGTGAAAATGGTTTGAAAGTCCTGTAGACACTTTCTTCAAAGTCAAATCATTTTTCAACATAGTTTAGACTGTGCTGCAAGTAAACTGCCATTTTGTTGTGGTTTGCCTACTTTGTTCCTTTGTTGTCCTCGGTGTCTACATACTGGCTGAAAACATAGGGGTTGGATGTGCAGTACTGTCTACTGTAAATGATGTAGCCGACAGATGCACAGTCTTCTACTTTCACATCCTCCCAATAATACACAGTTATGTATGGCCAGTGCACAACTTCCCATTTATAAGTCAACATCGGAATTAAAGTTACATAAAAATGACTGATTTTGCCCTATAACAAAAGATACTAACTAGGAATACTCAATATAAATTAGAAAATCAATTACACAGACAAAATTCAACCTGAGGGGGCTGCCTTTCTCTTTTATGAAAATGCAGATTACAATTCACATATGTTAATGGTAATTAGTTGAAAGTGAAGAAACAAATTTGAAGGAGGCATATTGCAAAACAAGGGGGAAGCTTCCTTCGTCACAATTTCTCTTTCGAATGTTTTGATAAGATCATCATGACGACTAAGGCTGCCACAGGGGAAGGAAACTGCACAACCCTATTCAGTTTTTTCAGCAGAGAATTACAAAGCACTGTCACGATTGACCTCTGATGCACTACTCGAAAACAATGGCTATTTAGTCAAGTATGGCCACTTAGCGCTGTTAATAAAAGGAGGAGTTTAAGTCAGTAACTCATACAAGACTGCCCCTCATTAGAAATTGGTAATGAGCAATTTGAAGTGAAGACCACATCATTTTATATAATGTTGTCCATTTTTATGTAACCAGGAATTTTATCTATCCCAACAAAGTACAGTTGGGAGTTGGGTTTCCAACCAGATATCTGGGATATCAGGCAACTATGGTCAAGACAGAATCCAAGTCTCCACATTATCAATGTGGCCTCAGATAGCACTAGCATCCCTCCCCCAAAGCATTGGTCTGTGGAGTAGGGTATGGGAAAACACAGAATGGGTACTCAGTCAGCAGAGTAGGATTCCATTCACTGATGCATCCAGGAGTAACCTGACATCTGATGATTGTCAAAGAAAGGTGTGAAAGCAGCAGGAAACTATGAGACTTCAGAAAGAAAGTTACCTGTTACTATGGCAGACTGAGTAACTTTTACTGTATGCTGCAATACAATTCAAAGTGATGCAGATACTACTTTTCACTACAGTCACTAAAACCTGTAAACAACAATTGTAACATCCCACAAATTGTTCAGTCTCTTGAAAATATAAACGTGCGCCTCAGTCATGGAACAATTTGATGATTGCTGTGTGAATTTCCTCTTTGATGGAAAATCTCTTTCCTGTCAAATATGCACTGAGCTTGCTGGAAAGACTGAATGGTCTTCATCAAATTGTTGGCACTGTTTCACTACGACTGGATGCTACATTGCATTGCACCATACACTGCAAGAATTCCATGGCGAATTTGTGTGCAATTTGTATGTTTGGCTAACAAGAAACTTACTGTTCCTTGTACCTCAACTTTGGAGAGCCATTTCACTCCCACAATGTGATGAACCTGTTGTCCGTACTGCAGCAGAATTGTCTCTCAGGAAATTGGTAACATGCCCACTCTTCTGAAAGGGTGCCGTGCCTGTTGCGTAACTTAATTTCAGAAGTCCCTATACCTCAAGTATGTCTCTTGAATGAATCAATAACCATCCAAGACCATTTCTTCAGCAATTCCTTTGGATCAGTGCTCATTGTGTAGAAGCAGAAGAAGATACATTCATGTGTGTGTGTCATGAGGCAACGGTTCAAATCTGTGTTCTGTAACTAGTGCAACATTATTTAATAATTCTCCTGATACTGTGTTACTATCACATTTTTACTGTTAAATGTTTGTTTGCTGATGGGGTGGTAGGGTCAACCAATAACCCTCTGGAAATTTATACAGTGAGATAATCACAAGCCTATTTGGGGCCCACCCAAACAGAACCCTGCTTGCCCCAGTACAGCATATTCCATAGCAGTTACTCAGTAATGATTGTTTCACTCCCCTCAACCCTTATTGACAAATGGTGCATTTTCAAAATTATTTTTCTCCTACAATGTTCACAGTTCAGCCAATAAGATCAAAATCCCATGCACTATGGCGTACAATGTTCCATTACTGTGTCATTGGATGGCAGGCAAAAGCATGTCCAGAGCTTAGAGTAGTAATCCACTGTTCGTGTTAACAAGTCCCCAGCTCATGAAATCCATGTTTGACAAATGTGCACCCAGTCAATGAGACTGATCTCATCAGGATGGTCAACATTTGTCATGACCCAAAAATCAAAAGTAGCGTGTTTTCTGGAAGATGAGGAAGGCAATTGTAAACTGAGAGCTTTTATCATCTGCTTTTCTGGGGTTCCCATTGCACAGAATTAGTTCATGCTGACTATTTACTGAACTTTGTTGCTGCCTTAATCCTCAACAAAATTTTATATGAGGAGCTTACACACAAAAGCAAACATGTCAGGAATTTAAAATAAATGAGACACAGAATGGAACAAAACAAACAGGATAAGCAGAACCTAGATAATCATACAATTTAAGTGAAATCAAACATTTGCCAAGATACAAGCCTAGGAAAATACATCTGTGTCCACATACACATTTTGTGTGAAGGATAACTAATCCATTACATCCAGTCGAGTGATTTCCATTCCAGTCACACTGTTTCTCTAATGCAGAGCAACTGTTTGTGCTTCCGTGCTCCCTCATAATATGTTGCATAGCACTACTTTTTATTATTATTAATAGGACACAGTTACTTATGCACTGACTCCACTTTTGATAGAATAGGAAAACTTCTAAGAAAAAGGCCAACAATTGTAACAAAAGAGGAATACAATGAGATCTACAATCAGTGACTCAGCTAAGAAACCTTGCTCGCCGATGTACATCTTGTAGGTCCTTAGATAGGGATTTCACATTAAATATGTGAAATAAAATGCATTTCCATACACAAGTACAAAGCTATGGGAAACACTCATACTGATGTTGAGACAAATGCATTCTAGAAGTCCCAACTAGATGCAAAAGAGCAGATGAACCACTACAAAACCCTTTCCTTGGACAAAAGCCCAAGTACTTTTCAGCCATTCAGTCTAAGATAATAGGAAAAAAGATGTTGATGGTTTACAGTAAACTATTTTTTAAGAAGCCTGCCGAAATCACTAGTACTTAAGTTGGAACACAACCATCACCGATGATATTTCCATGTTGCTTGTGACTGTTAAGAAAATTATTCTTTTTTGCATGTAACATTTACGTCAAAGAATACTTCTAAAGATAGTTAATGCCACAGTTACGTCATTTTATTCTGGCATGGTGATCTGAAACATTTTAAATAATAAACCTGAAATTTGAATAAAATATTGAAAACGAATATTAGTACTATAGTGGCCACTTTACAGTTTTTTCTATGGTATCACATACTACACTATAAAAATATGTGAAATGATATGGTATAACAAGCATTATTCAGTAAGAGGTAAGTTATTTTGAAAGAAAGAAGAAGATTTTTGGTTTTGAAAATCGCTCATGGTTCATGTAATGAATATTTAAATGCTCTTTTTAAAGGAATATTTTCATTCTTGATTTGATTTACAGATATGAACTGCCTTTTGGCCTAAAATTAAAAGGCATTCACACTGCAGTATGCTATTTTCATTCTTATGTATGCCCAAAATAAGTTTCATGTTGACTGTGATAAATTGCATTTAGTAGATATGTTCATTTTTGGATGTCACCTTCTCACCTTTTGCTTGGGCCTTTGCCCCACTTCAATACGGGACTGACCCTGTTACTATAGAGTTGGCAATGTTAGTGTCAGAGTGTTGTTGCCCGATGCCCTTCCTGTCACCATCATGTACCCCCCAGGACAGAAGTAATGTACCCTAGCTGTCTGCGTCTAGTGTAAGCCATGAAATAGTGCCAATGTTTTTCAGATGTCTGTAAGTTGTGTAACTGAGGTGGTACATGGGGACCAGCCCAGTATTTACCATGTGGGATGTGGAAAACTGCCTAAAAACCACATTCAGGCATGCCGTCCCTCGTTGTTAACCTGCTGGGCTGATTCAGTCCGGGGCCGGCGCGCCTACCCAAGTCCAGGAAGCAGCACATCAGTGCTCGTGGGTAACCTGTTGTTTCCTTCTCAGAAATTCATCTATGGAATAGCACTTGTCAACTTTCATTATCAGCCAGCACCTTGTTAATTAAAGGGAGGTTGTCAAATATTTTTATGGCTGCATGATATGCTTCTTTCTGTGCTACAACAAGATTAAGTCCCACTGTTTTCCTCCTAGTATTGTATTTATGAATGCTAGTATTATTTTCAAATTGTGCTGATGCTTCAAAACAAACTTTGTAAGAGTGTATGTGTTGTGAGGCTACCTAATTTCTTTATCTATGTGAAGTTTGAGGATAGGCACTGTGCGTGTGTGTAGGGGGATGGGGATGGGGAGGGGGAGGGGGAGGGGGAGGGGGAGGGGTCAGAGGCCCCCATTCTAAATATGACATCAATGAAAGAAGGAAGTTAAATTTTCTAGTGATGTCATTGCCACTTATGGCAATCAAATTTAGAGCAAATGTTGCTGCACTCAGTTTTATAATTCTTGTTCTCATCACTATGTACCCCCAAGTATTTTTAACAATCAGTCTTCACATATTTCTTTTCCGTAATGCTTCATTATTAGTGATGATTTGTCTTTCCTTGTACAAAACTGAATAAGATGCATTTTCTTTGTAAATGATGTGCTAGACCATTTATTGAGAACCAATGAAAGACACTTTCGAATATTTCATTTATTGCTCCATCTGATATCGAGGTCGGTTATCGTGCTTTTGAGGTGAATTAAGAGAACTATTTTGCCTTTATCAGTAAAGTTTCAGGCAATTACCCTTCATCAAATTCATGTTGAGACCTAGAGAAGACAATTCTGGTCTACAAAGAGTGTCACAATTCAGAAATGTTAACTGTGTTCTTTAATGCTTCAACAGATTGTTATCCATAATAAAGGCCTGCAAGTAAGTGCATTTGCCTTGCAATCATTCCAGAAAATGGGAATGGTGTGTCCTTTTTAGTCACAATGCCTTGTTGCTCCAGTGATATACAATAAACTGCCACAAGAGGAGGGGCTCTCAGACTAGATTACATTAATTATTTATTCCACAGACCCACAAAAGAGGGTATCCTCCTGGGTGTGGAACATGTCCAACAGTATTGGAATAGTACCTCAGAATCAAACTAAACAGGAGGTCCTGCCTGAGACCCAGGTATAGCTGCTTTCATTAAATGAAACTATATTGTTCCATTTCATTCAAAACTGAGGTGCTATTCCATGACAGTTTGACAACCTCTGTGGTGCTCTTTGTGTTTTGGGGGAATAAGGGGACTGAGGAGGGAGGCATGCTGGGGCAAACAGTGCAGAGCCACTGTGCCAGGGTGGTGTAGTGGTTCGTGCATCTGCCCAGTGAGCAGAGGATCTGGGTTCAAATTTTCATTCATCTCTTCAGTCTACATGTATACTGCATAGTTGGTTGAGACTTGTAAAGGTCCATGAAACCATAAAGTTTCTTTTCTTTTTGATGATCATTCATATCAATGTTATTTTCAGTTTCAAGTGACAACTGAAAGAACAAACTAATAGTCTTATCTCCCTTAATAATACACTTTTTGGCGACAGAGAGAATACAGGCAAATGATTTAATAGTGATGCATCATCATCTAATCCAATTTAGTTAGTAGGATACATGTTCTATGGATCATAATGATGAGGAATGAGTCATTTTACATTCATTTGCAAATTAATTTATGCATATGGTTACATTATGAACATTTCTAATGTTGAGAATATCATGATTTTGCCATGTATAAAAAAATATGAGGCATACATAAAGACCACAAACACTTTCAATTATTTATTGCACAAGAACCAAACAGTGTGCAGCTATCATACATGTGTCATTTCAAAGAGACACTGAAAGTTTTTTTTTAATGTATACCACCACAGTGTAGTTTCGTAACTTGAGGATAGTCACCAAAAGTCACAAACGTGGTGTGTTGGCGTCCAACAAAAACTAGTGTGGTAAGGAGCCACCAACAAGGAAGGCCATTTACCACTGGCACAACAAATTTGTTATGATGGGTTGCTTGTGCCCGGGAAAGAGAAGCAGACGTCCCAGTGTGAGAGGAGTGCATACGAGAGTCATCTATAAGGAGTCCGAGAAAATCTGTGCGTCGTGCATCCCATGATCTCAAAATAGCTCCAATGACATAGTGAAAAGTCCTGCTACAGAAGGTGTCAATGAAATCATTCAAACTGGAGCTAGTGCAGGAACTCAATGATGATGACAAAACGCTTCTCTTTGAGTTTTGTTCAGAGTTGCAAAAACTGAATGGGGATGGTAATGGCTTTGATTACATAATATTTAGCAGGGAAGCCACTTTTCACATTAATGGGAAAGTGAATAGGCATAATTGTCATATCTGGGGGTACAAAGCATCCACACGAATGCATTGAATTTGAGCATGAGTCCCCAAAAGTAAATGTTTTTTGTGCCTTGTCGTACCAAAAACAGTACAGGCGATTCTTCTTCACTGAGAGCACTGTTACTGGATATTCCTACTTGGATGTGTTGCAGCAATGGCTGATACCTCAAATGCAACTGGACCCTTCATTCATTTTTCAGCAGGATGGAGCTCCAACCCATTTTCATCGTGAAGTTTGTGGGTGTCTGAACACAGAGCTGCTGCATCGATGGATCGGCCTTGCTACAGAAGAGGACAGGTGTTTCACTAAATGGTTCCCCAATCACCACATCTCACTCCATGTGACTTCTTTCTGTGGGGACGCATTAAAGATCTGGTGTATGTACTGCCTCTACCACATGATGAAGCAGTGCCCCGTTTGTTTGGAAGTTTTTTTACAGTTTCGCTTCAAATTGCAATATGTATGATATCTGTACAATGTTTAGTTCTTGTGCAGTAATTACTTGAAAGTGTTCCTGGACTTTATATAGGGTGTACATAAAGTATGATAGGAGTGGCAGGCTTGTTAACATGGTGCTGGAACATACAATGGTAGCTAACAAAAAGCTCTGTTTGATGTGTTGCAGACACTACTGGCTATAACAACTCCCAAATTTAGGTATTTAAATATTATTCTAATGTTATCGTAAGATAAGGCATAGTATTCATTATACTATTGTTAAAAACAGCATTGTTTATTAAACATGTTATCTTCTATATGAACCGTAAAAATTGTATACATTTCATTTAAATTTGTTGCCAATTTGTTTCAGCTATTGCCACATGATGTACAGTCACTTCAACTTAAAAAATATACGAAAAAGGAGACATAAACATTTTTTCCAAGGCACTTTCTTGATCCTAAATTACCACAGCATTACATTTAAATGTTTAGCAGCCAATACCATTTTTCACAGCACCTGATAATTCTTGTAACTGTACCCAAGATGTAGTCTGGAATGTCTGAAACACCATTATCATTAGTTACCTTTATAATTCAGTCAATATATGTATTATTTTTTACTTTTAAACACATTTGGCAAAATAAAATGGATTTCTTCTTTAGCAACAGTCCTTCTCACACAGGCAAGCAAAGCCACAAACATTTCATCCTGGTTACTGTAAATGCACTCCAAGAACTAGCACCTCTACTTTGAGCAGTACTGTACTCTGTTTCACCCATAGCAGTTCACTATACCAGACTGCAGACAGAATGTTCACCACATCTTGTACTTTTTCTGTAAAATGTATGTGTTTCTGACCCTGCACAATTTGTCAGATACTCCAAGCAGTACACACTTTTAGTATTAATCAATTCCCAGGGTAGCTTGCTTGGAATCATTTCAGTTCAGACACTCATTCCATGTTCCATGTGATCTTCACTGTCTTGGGGTGATTTCCATGCTTCAATGTAGCAAGCTGTACAATGATAACTGTAACTGAATGCAGAAAATTAAGAATTGGAAATATAACAATAACAGACACAGTGTAATCCAATGAGCAATTGTACGTTCACTCACTCATTTATATATCAGCTTTGTATTCAATTGGAGGCTTTTTCCCCCATCATTTGTAATGAATAACCATGTCTCTGAGCTGGCAATTATAATACCAACACTTCTAGGGATACGAGTTGTGACATTTCACACCTTCCAAAAGCACATGAAAATATTCTGAATTCAAATTTTGAAGATGGAACATTTTGGTGCTACATAGGCACTGTAATACACAGATGGAACACGATTCAACAGCAGAAACATATTACAAAATTAGATACTGTTATAAAGAGAAGATCCCTGATTTTGTTGTAGCAACTCAATATCATTCCTGTGTTTAGTCACTTCTCTGCCAATTCAGTTACAGTTACCTTGACAGAGAGAACACTTAAAATAGCAGTATGTCTGTGCTAGTAGTAAGTGGCATACATTCTAATCTCTTACAAAGGTTGAATTTCAATCACAGAATTCCATTTCTGAGGTTTGGAAGCAGTTTATGTTGGGATCACTATAAAACCACGTACATGCTACTTGGGCCCTTGAGATGTGCCAATGACTCGGATGGCTTGCTGTCAGATGCATTTCGATCTTTTTGGGTGTCCAAGGGCTGTGGTCCAGATGATCACACACATTGTCTGCGAATTTTAGATGCTAAAGTGAAGAAAAGTTTTCAGTCACAGCTATTGATTTGCGTTAACACAGGGATTTAACTTTGAGTATTGCACCATAAACCTGTTTTGATAGTAAAACATGCAAAAACTAAGCTCATTCTTCACCCAGAGAGGTGCTGGTGAGTCTCCACAACACTGGTGGCCTTTACCTAAGAGGGTTCCATTTAAATAGGTCTCATTTCTTTTGCTGCCTTTGTACACTGTGTGTACCTAGAAGTGAGTTTCTATACTTGTTCAAGTTCATGCTGTATTGCATCCTAATAAGATGGAAGGAGGAGGTCGGAATTGAAAAAAGTGCTGTAATTGTAGCTCTGCATCACAAAGGCTATTCTAGCAAGGCAATAGTAACAAATTTTGGCCTAACCAAGCCTACAGTAGTGTATACATTGCTCTGGTGCCAGCTCAAGTGTTTGACAATCTGGAAGACCCTGAGTAACACGGTAAAGCAAAGATTAGTTCCTATGTGTACAGAGTAAATGTGAAGAATCCTCCTGCACCTATAATTAATAATAAAGTAAACAATATGTGAGAAGCTCCAACCTTTGTCTCAGCAGAGCAATGCCATTTGTGTGACCATGACTTACATGGATGGATAGAGAGAAGTTGAATTGATTGCAATGGGCGCAGCAATGGTCCAAGGCTTAATCGAGTTTTAAATTTGTAAGCCTTCACTGAATGTGTACTCATTGACATCGTGGAGAACATATGAAGTCAGTACTGATCAACAATTCAGTTCAATCTGCCAAGAGGCATATTAGTTGTGGGTTGATCTGCAGCAAGACAATGATCTCAGACAGACTTCTAAATTGTGTCAATAGAGGAAAGAAATTTGGGAAACTGAAGAATATGGTCTGGTGAAGTCAGCCGCCTCACTTAAAAATCCCATCGAATACTTACGGGATGAACTTGAGGAAGGGAGATTAAACACTAATGTCCCATTGAAAATAAGGTTATTAGAGACGGAGCACAAGCTTGGATTAGGGAAGGATGGGGAGGGAAGTCTACTCTGCCCTTTCACAAGAACCATCACGGCATTGGCCTGAAGTGATTTAGGGATATCACAGAAAACCTAAATCAAGATGGCTGGACATGGGTTTGAACCGTTGTCCTCCCGAATGCAAGTCCAGTGTGCTAACCACTGCTCCACCTCACCCACTGGGATGAACATGGCAGAGAGATCAGAGAACTGGCATCATCTAATGTTGAAAATCTATGGATTACAGATGCATGGGACTGTAATCTCTGCAAAAATATTATCTCCATAATGCCAACAGTCTGCGCAGCTGTTCTTAATGACAGAGAGAGAGAAAATATTTGTATTGTTAGCCTATTTAGTTTGAAGAGTGTAGTTGTCTATTATAATAAAGTGCACAGCTTTTTTCATAGGTGATCGAATAATTTTGACCTGTAGTATATACTTAGTAACAACAATAAACAGATATTGAGATCCTTGTCAAGGAAGGTGATTTATTTACTAAACTAGAAAGGTTACAATGAAATGCATACCATTTACTCTGCTGAAAGAAGAAACTGCAACATCCTCAAGGAAATGGTCATTTTTGTCATACGATGTGACATCGCTGTAATTCAGGTCAAATGGAACATGTGTCACAGTGAAGGGTGTCCTGTCACATCACTACAATGCATACCACTCTCTGATGGCAATGCAGGTGTATATTCTGACACATAAAGGTGCCAAATGCCATCCTGTGATACATTGCCCCATAGCATCTTGGGCTGTTTGTTGGCACAATCTTTCATTAACTCACGATATATAGCGAAGTTTTGCTAAAGTTAAAAAGTGATTTTTACTGCTGAGTGTATATTTTTTGTTTTTTTCAAAGTACGACAACAATTACTGCAAAATGGCCGATACACAGCTCAGTGGAGACAACATGGCGTGTAGAGACATTGTCAATAATAGATCAACTCTATGCATTGTTTGAATAACATTACATACAAGCTAAACATTGTAGAGACGAGTTTAAAAAAAAAATCTTATTACTATTAATACGGTCATGACTCACAGAATGGATAACATAAACAGTTTGCCTACTGCAAGTTCCATATCCAATGAAGCAGCATAGAATTAAATTACACTTGCTCAAACAAGTGAAACAGTAAATGAAATACAGAACCTAAATAATCTAGCCGTAGGAACCGACAGCAACATAGAGTTGCAAGATATGGAAAGTGGATCACAAGCAGTAAATTCTCACGATTTACTGGGAGCAGATAATGTTCAAACAGTAAATTTCTCACAATTTATCAGTGTAGTCATGCAACAATTTCAGCAGATGAATACAAGTTTACAGAACAATGAGAAACTGTTTACGGAAAAATTTCAGGAAATAAAGAAAAAACTTGACAGTAATGACGCTAAATTAACCAAAATTGGTACTGACTTGAACAAAAGGATCACTCAAATGGCCACCTAGTTTTCAAAACTAACAGTTTTAGCAAAACATAATGAAATCAATGTCAAACCTTTAAGTAGCACATGATGACAAAAGTAGGAAAGTGCGTTACCCCTCATGATGACATCACGAGGCATGTCACACAAGTAGAGGCAGATTTAGAAACCATGGCCAAGACAATCAAATCAGAGACAGACAGATGTTTTTCTAAAATGAATGACAATAAACAAACTAATTAATTTCACACCACTTTGGCGAATTGTGCTTGGATGGGGATGAATAGGTGATTATCTGGACAACACAACACCCAGTCCCTGAGTGGAGAAAATCTCTTATCCAGCTGGGGATCAAATGCAGGCCCTTAAGATCGACAGTATGTCACACTCACCACTCAGCTAACGTGGGTGGACAATGATTTAATAGAAACAAGCAGACTGCAAACTGACTTATTCAACAACCTTGGACACTGGAGCCAATAATCAGTCTGTATTTATATGTCCAAAAGTATGTGATCCGTTTGTTTTGTTTACACAATCAATGAGAAACATCAGCTTAAAAAAGTAAAATTGCATCATAGTGTTGTCAGAATTTATTCTCAGTAACTATTCCTTTTCTTTGCTCCCCTTTCATTTTGCAGTCCGTCTATCCCCCCCCCCCCCCCCCACACACACACACACATCTCCACCATCTTCCCCCTCCCCATATATGCCTATCATGTACAATGCAGTTAGCTTTCAGCTCATATTGACTCCAAATGACCTTTTTTTTCCAGTAAATTGTGTCTTGCTGATTACCGCATCTTCCATCGTTAAGCTCTCAGGTTTTCAAATCTCATCCAGCGCAGGCACCAAGGATCAGTCTTTCCTTCTCATCCTGTCTGGTAAGTCTCCTCTGACCTATGGTTTTGGGCAACTTTTCCATAACTCTCTCCCTTTCTTAAGTCTTGCCAGTCTTCTTTCTTTCCCTTCAAATCTTCTGCTAGAAGGAAGAGCCATTGGCTCTGAAAGCTTCCACATTTCTATATCCTTTGCATATAGTTTCTGCTGCCACCAGTGTGGTGAGTAGATCATCTTATTTATCCAATTATACTGCAGCCATCTTCATGATAGTGCTGGCAACATGGCTGTGGATGAGGTCGTGTTTGGTATGAGAGTCAGCTACCATCTGACATCGGTTTACGAGTACTCAACAAAAAGCTTGTGAGAATTCAATTCCATACAGCTGGAACCAAAAGAAAATTGGTAGTTCATACCAGCACAAGACCATAAATGAAAAAGTTGTTATTAATAATCTGTGTCCCTGACACTCTGTCTACAAGTATGTTAAGTAAGTTTCAATATACCATTTCACACTTAGCACTTATTCTGCTATTAACACTATTGTACTCAACTCCAGTTGCTTGTGACAAATGGACTGATGCATCAAACAGGCTACAGTACATTTTATTACATGATACATTATTCTCTTTTTCGCAGTTTTGGGAAAATGGTGTACACTGACACTTAAGTAAAATGCTAATCCGTGTGCATGCATAGAACCTTATTGAAGGTTTCCTAATACAAACTACTCTATCAATAATGTATTGGACTGAGTGTAATGGAGCAGCTTGTCTTTTATTGTTAGCCAAAATTAGCAGCAATGGCTTTGTGTACATGGTAGCTCCAAACTGTGACAAGCTTTGAGAGCACTTGCCTGCTAAAGGCAAAGGATCTGAGTTTGAGTCTCAGTTTTAATCTGCCAGGAAGTTTCACATCAGCACACATTCCACTGCAGAGTGAAAATTTCATTCTGTAAACATCCCCCACGCTGTGACAAGCCATGTCTTTGCTATATCCTTTCTTCCAGCATTGCAGGACAGCTTCTCTGAAGTTTGGATGGTAGGAGATGAGGTACTGGAGGAAGTAAAGCTGTGAGGATGGGTCATGAGTCATGCTTAGGTGGCTCAGTTGGTAGAGCACTTTCCCACAGAAGGCAAAGGTACTGAGCTAGAGTCTCAGTACAGCACACAGTTTTAAATCAGTGTACACTTTGCTGCAGAGAGAAAATTTCATTCTGGAAGCTTTGAGAGGTTGTGTGTTTGGGTGGGAAGGAGTGTTTTACGACTGTGGAACATGTATTGTGATTAGTTGGTTTATGAGCACAGAATAGAACTACTGAAACTAATAAGTTATTGGAGGTAATTTGTCACACTTTTTGTGGATTTTAGAAGCAGAGTGTTAACGACTTTGCAATACAAATATTCCGAATGAATCTCTGAGGTTGTATTTACAAGATGACTTGAAGTTCCCTTGATACCATTCAGTAGCAGCAGACCACTTCTGTGGCTGGCCAAATATTTGACAAGTCTCCTTACACATCAGTGTAGCAACTGTGAGGAGAGAAACCTCAAATTGCCAAATTTTTCTATATGTGCTTAATTTTACTGGCTGTGCTCTGGATCTTCCAAGCTCTGACTGGGAAAAATGCTCCTCAGAGAGCACAACTCCCCTTCCCTGGGCTATGTTTTACTCGGGCAACCATTGCTTCCATTTCTGCTATACCCCTTGGAAAAAGTCATACCTCACTATTCGTATCTCTCTCCTGTGTCAGTGAGGCAGCTTCCTTTTAGCTCTCTGTCACTCTGAAAAACATCAAGATGAACCACTGTCCAAAGGTCTTAAATCCCTAAACAAAATTTTTGTAAGAGTTATGTGTTTGGTGGCATTTAAAAGGCCTAGCTGGGAGTTCACCTGTAAGACAGCAATCTCTGGCACACATCCCAAAGCCAGATTTTCTGCATTTGGCAGTCAATTGCATCTTTCACAAACATTACTTCTCACTCCAACACGTAAAATATTTGTGTGAGTGAACAATGCAGAATGTCTTGACTCTTATCAATCCACACGGTGGTGCCATTAGGGATCACAAAGACACTTACTGGGCCAGGCTGCCACAGTGAAAGTTTCCCCTCACCGCCGCTTTCCAGACGAGCTCAGCCAGATCCCCTTATTCCCAGCTATTGTACAAATCTGTTTTAAATTACTCTCTAAACTGACTATCACTCAGACATTTAATATCAATACCGTGCTTCATTTGTAATTAATTGCATGGCTCAAGGTGGACCTCTACTATGAACTCACAAGAACTTGTGTATGTTGTATGACAGTGTTGAAAAGTTGTCCTGTAACGATTATAATAGCTTCATAGTTAGGTCTACATCATTTTATGGCCACAGAAAGAAAGTTCCTGTTTCAATTGAAATTTTAGCTTGGAATGTGAAATATTTTAAAATGTTGTGTAAATGCCCCATTCCATCACACGAGTCAGTTTAGGTGGTTGTTGGTCACAGTTTGGAAGAGTCCATTCAGGATAGCAGACAGCTGGTCATACGTCGTACCATGCACGAATAGAGTGTAAGGAGATTTGCTAGCTGATTCTCAAGGGAATGAAATATATGGTGGGAACCTGGTATCAGGATGACATACAAATGTACTAGCATATGGTTTAAGTTAAGTGATTAATAGCATACTGTTATTGGAAGCAAACACAAAATTTTGACCACGATATTCTTACTCCTCACATCAAGCTATGATGAAGTGGGCAAAGTTCTGTTGAAAGATGTAGCCAATTTTCACAAAGCCTGTAAATGTTGGTAAGTGAAGTATTCATTTGTTAGTGAGCAATGTAGTCAAATACATTGGGACTGTAATAAAAAACTATGGTTGTGGGATTAGACATGTCTGTTATCCAGCTTGGCAGCAAAATTCTGAGCCCTGTAAGAAACCACGTGTGATTTTAACCGACGCACATCTCGATGAAACATTGTGAGTGAAGCTCTCTGTACTGTGCTGTGTGGGCAAGGTTCAATAAGGGTGCACGCAGTCCTTGTAAGGCCAACTGAGGAGCTACTCGACTGAGAAGTAGCATCGCCGTTGCCAAAAACTGGCAAGGTCCAGGACAGAGGTGTGCTGACCACGTGCCCCTCCAATTAATTTGGTTAGCTGAGGATGACACAGTTGTCAGTCATCACTGTTGAGACGTCCGATGCGTCTTCGCATAGATCTTTTTTTGGGGGGGTTCTAGTCATGGCTGAAAAGTACTGATTGTTATTTAAATTTTTTTTTATGGAAGAGTAAAATATATGATTATTAAGCTGTTGTTATAAAAGTGTGCTTGTAGCCCATCATATGTACAAAGACTCTCTAAAAGAAGGAGGCTAAAAGACTGACAGTATGCACAGGTTCCTAATATATCTAAACTTCAGCTAATGCTCAGTATTGCTGTATTATTCAGCTTTTCCATAAATTCACAATGGGGCACTGACTGGCTTGTAAATAAAGTTCAAAATTTCATAACGACAAAAATAAATATAGATCAACCCAGAGCACAATCTTTTTTAAATCTCGTCTTCACAAGAAACAAGTAAAGCTGAGTTACACACTGGTTCCAGATGTGGACAACAGCTAGTTATGTCTTTAGATTTTTCTGTTTTCTTCATAGATTAATTCTTAAATTCCATGAGTTTTCTTGTATTTAAGAGGTGTAGTCTCACATTTTTGTAACTTTAAAGTGGAAATTCAAGTAGTGTGTAGCACAGTCGTCATTTCTCTTGAACGACTAACTGCACTGCTAGGTTAGGCATGTGGAGGCTGGATGTCCAGCCACGCCCACTCGTCTGTGTGTCACTCCTCCGACGGCATCTGAGCGAGCTCACCGGAGGAGGGGTTCACAAGTGTTGGACACATTAGGGAAATATTGTTCAGAGCCAGAAAGATAGCCAATATGCACTCAGTAGGTCTGTCAGGGAGCCTCATCCGAGATGGGGCATCTTTGCCTGTGGCTATCGAGCTTGCAGGGTGCAGTCATCTCCGAGGAGTGGCATCAGTCCTGACAGTGCCTTTTGCGAGGGTTCCGAGGTCATCCTCAGTTCATTCAGATGACTGGTGGAGGCTGCTGGCCTCTCATATCGAGTGCAAGAACAGCTCACGATTTGCAGCACAGTTTCCAGAGTTGACTGGGGTCCCAAGGTCTGGAGCCGGAGTGGACAATCTCGGCCAGAGGCTTTGTTGAGTCTGACAGTCTTGGCTGGACCTCCATTATTGGGTGGATAATTGTAGGACTCTCCTACACAGGCCAGGGTACACTACACAAAGGAAGCAGCTACTCAGTTAGGTAAGTACTTGCGGGGTGCACATGGTGGTTTTTAGCCTACATGGTAGTCTGAGATACTCTGATGAACACAAAGCAGTTGACATACAGATAACAAAATCAGACAGCATTCAGAGTGAAGAAACTTTGACAAATTTTATCAGTTAACTGTTGTAGTTTTTGCAACAAAATTCCCAAACTTATTTATTTATGGCTTATTTACCCTGACTAGATTAGATGCTTCAGGCGCTAACTTACACATGACCAGGAACAATATTACACAGAAAACAAAATAATAATAACACTAGCATTAATAATGTATTATAATAATACGTTAAGACACAACAATATCAATGCTAATAATTTGGATTATTAATGAAAAGTACACCCCCCCCCCCCCACCCCAAGAAACATGGACCTTGCCATTGGTGTGGAGGCTTGCGTGCCTCAGCGATACAGATAGCCGTACTGTAGGAGCAACCACAACGGAGGGGTATCTGTTGAGAGGCCCGACAAATGTGTGGTTCCTGAAGAGGGGCAGCAGCCTTTTCAGTAGTTGCAGGAGCAACAGTCTGGATGATTGAATGATCTGGCCTTGAAACACTAATCAAAATGGCCCTGCTGTCTTGGTACTGCGAGCAGTTGAAAGCAAGGGGAAACTACAGCCATAATTTTTCCTGAGGGCATGCAGCTTTACTGTATGGTTAAATGATGGTGTCTTCTTGGGTAAAATAGTCCCCCATTATAATCTCCAGGAGGGGCCTACTCGAGGATGTCATTATCAGGAGAAAGAAAACTGGCATTCTACGGATCGCAGCGTGTAATGTCAGATCCCTTAATCGGGCAGATATGTAAGAAAATTTAAAAAGAGAAATGGATAGGCTAAAGTTAGATATAGTGAGAATTAGTAAAGTTCGGTGGCAAAAGGAACAAGACTTTTGGTGAGTTGAATACAGGGTTATAAACACAAAATCAAATAGGGGTAATGCAGGAGTAGGTTTAATAATGAATAGGAAAATAGGAATGCGGGTAAGCTACTACAAACAGCATAGTGAACGCTACTACAGTAGTACAAGTTTATATGCCAACTAGCTCTGCACATGATGAAGAAATTGATAAAATGTGTGATGAGGTAAAAGAAATTATTCAGGTAGTGAAGGGAGACGAAAATTTAATAGTCATGGGTGAATGGAATTCGGTAGGGAGGAAAGGAAACATTGTAAGACATTTCCAGGGGCAGATGTGGACTCTGACCACAATCTATTGGTTAGGACCTGTAGATTAAAACTGAAGAAACTGCAAAAAGGTGGGAATTTAAGGAGATGGGACCTGGATAAACTGAAAGAACCAGAGGTGGTACAGAGTTTCAGGGAGAGCATAAGGGAACCAATGGGGGAAGGAAATACAGTAGAAGAAGAATGGGTAGCATTGAGGGATGAAACAGTAAAGGCAGCAGAAGATCAAATATGTAAAAAGAAGAGGTCTAGTAGAAACCGTTGGGTAACAGAAGAAATATTGAATTTAATTGATGAAAGGAAAAAACATAAAAATGCAGGCAAAAAGGAATACAAACGTCTCAAAAATGTGATTGACAGGAAGTGCAAGATGGCTAGAGGACAAATGTAAGGCTTTAGGGGCTGATCTCACTAGGGGTAAGATAGATACTGCCTACAGGAAAATTTGAGAGACCTTTGAAGAAAAGAGAACCACTTGTATGAACATCAAGAGCTCAGATGGAAACCCAGTTCTAAGCAGAAAGGTGGAAGGAGTATATAGAGGGTCTATACAAGGCCAATGTACTTGAGGACAATATTATGGAAATGGAAGAGAATGTAGATGAAAATGAAGTGGGAGATATGATACTGTGTGAAGAGTTTGACAGAGCACTGAAAGACCTGAGTCGAACCAAAGCCCCAGGAGTAGACAACATTACATTAGAACTACTGACGGCCTTGGGAGAGCCAGTCCTGACAGAACTCTACCATCTGGTGAGCAAGGTGTATGAGACAGGCGAAATACCCTCAGACCTCAAGAAGAGTATAATAATTCCAATCCCAAAGAGAGCAAGCGTTGACAGATGAGAAAATTACCAAACTATCAGTTTAATACGTCACTGCTGCAAAATACTAATGTGAATTCTTTACAGACAAATGGAAAAAACTAGTTGAAGCCGACCTTGGGGAAGGTCAGTTTGGATTCCGTAGAAATATTGGAACACGTGAGGCAATACTGACAGTCTGTGGAGATTTCAATTTGAATTTTCAGTTGTCCACTATCTGTAACTCATATGCAAATAATTTATTAAATTCATTTGGTCTTTATATTACAACCACTGAAATAACAAGGCTTCATTATAAAGGTACTGGTACATGTATTGACAATATATTTGTATCAAATGAGTTAGTGCATCTGAAGTCAGACGTAATTAAGACCTGGGTATCTGGCCACTGACTCAGTGCACATGGCAGGAAAGAGTGTATGTGTGGTCAATTATGATAATCTAAATATGTTTAAGTCTAATATTGATAAAAGTTATTGGTTGCAAGTTTATCGAGAACATGCAATAGGTATAAAGGTGGAAGAACTCATATCTACTCTTTCTGTATATGCTAAGATGTCGTTTCCCATTAACGTACCAAATAATAAAAAGGCACTAAGAGTAAATAAGGTCAAGGGTGAAAAGGTGTTGGAGATCAAGAGGGAGTGTGATCAACATTATGCCTGTACAAAAGTACAGGTTCTCAAGTATTTAAAGACATGCTCACAGGGAAAAAGGAAAGATTAAGACAGGCCTTAAAGGAAGCTAGGTGTATGAAAAAATGAAGATATAATACTAACATCAGAAAATAATATCATTAACAGTCAATGCAACAGGAAAATGACTTCACAGGCTGAAGGCAGCAATCTGAATGCTGCACAGTTAAATACATCCTTCACTGAGAAGGTGATTGGCACTTACAATATAGTCACTGACCATAAATACTGCCTGAGAAACACCACAAAACCTGGAAGTACATTTAGCTTTAAATTTGTCAAGGTACAGGATGTTACCTATATACTGAGGAAAATGAAGAACAGTTTTACTGATGACGTTTATGGTTTAAGTTCAGCCATGTTAAATGTGATTCAGTTCAGCTGCCAGAATTGATAACACATGTAGTAAATACATGTATTTTGGAGGCTCAGTTCCCCAGGGCAGTAAAGTCACTCGAAAACACAAAAAAGGCAGCCTCCAAAGTTGTGATAATTTTAGGCCTGTTTCAATTGTGCCAGTCTTGTCTAAAGTGATAGAAGCTATATTAAATAGTAAAATACTTTGAAGGAAACTATATCTTCAGTGATAGACAATTTGGCTTCAGATCAGGGTTAGGAACTGTTAAATCTGCCTTATCACTTTTAACACAGTGTGTGAAGCAACTAGAAAGCAAGCTCATGGTTCATAATAAACTCTGTGATTTATGAAAAGCTTTTGACACTGTGTCTCATGAAATCTTATTGAACAAAATGCAATTCTATGGCTTTACACGAAGTGCTCGGGAATTGATAAAATCCTATCTAAGTAATAGAGTGCAGAAGGTGGTTTTTAATGGTACAGAATCAGATTACTTACTTGTGGGCATGTTCTGTACTTGGCCCAATTCTATTTATTATTTATATATATGACTTATCATGTAACATATCAGCTAGGAGTTACTTATTTGCAGATGATCTTGCAGTCTGTATAACTGCAGAAACAGCACAGAAGGTCAAATATTAAGCAGACCAGTGCACTGTCAAAGTTGTAAACTGGTGTAAAGCTAATTCCCTTTGTGTCAAAAAAAAAAAAAAAAATCAAGACCTGTATGTATCGTGGAATAATAACACTGAACTTGAGCAGAACTCAAATGCTGTTGATTTCCTAGGAATCTCAATTGATTCAAAAAGGTGGGAAGCAGCATTAGCAAAGGAATATTTTCTCCAAGGAAGCTGTGTCTTTGTCTAAATGTGCCAGTACTTAAAGCAAAACAAACCACAGTCACATTTACTGTGGGGACATCAAAGCAAGGCAGCTAATGTCTTCAAACTACAAAATAAGGCAATAAGACTGATATGTAGCTTGGCACCCAGAGCTCACTGTGGACCAAGCTTTAAAAAATTACAGATTATGACCCTGCTGTCAATATTTATACCATAGTGTGTAATGCATACCAAGGAAATCTATCCGAAGTATCAACAGTATGACATGCGGCATAATTATAACACAAGAAACAAGCAAGACCTAGTTTCTTTCTGATGTAACTATAAAAAAACACAAAAGTGCTCTTTATACAAGCCCATAAAATTTTTTAATGCCATACCCCAACATATCACAGATCTTCCAATAAAAAAAAAAGTAAAAGAATTTCTTCTTGAACTCAACATTTATGAAACGGATGAATTTTGAAGGGTGGCAAAGAATATGGTATGACCACACTTTGTGATCAGTTTTTACATGCTCCTATATATGAGTACGTCTGTAATTGGCTAAATTTACTATGCAATATCAATTTGTACCAGAAGTTTCTCTGTTTTGTAATGCCTCAGATGATCTCCAAGGTGTCTACAACAATAAAAATCAATCAATTGTAGACTTCCTTGAGAGTTTCATTTGCTTTCTCTTAGAGGAGTTCTCTTGTTTTCTCACTGACTATAATATTGCTGTCATCAGTGAAAAGAATTTTTACACCATGAGTAACACTACTGGGAAAGTCATTGATGTACATCAGGAATACTATTGGTCCTAATTTGATACCTTGCGGAAACCCCATATTAATGTATTTTGTGGTGGCCGAGCAGTTCAGTCCAGAACTGCACGACTGCTACGGTCGCAGGTTGAAATCCTGCCTCGAGCATGGATGTGTGTAATGTGCTTACATTTGTTCGGGTAAGTGTTTTACTAAATGTTAAGCTCTATTTGAAGTATGTGTTATCACTATTCTTTGTACCCTATCTGCTAGGTATGATCAAAACCAGTCCTTAGCTACCACTCTTTCTCCTAATGCTTCTAATTGATTTAATTGAATCTTGTGGTCGACTGCATCAAAGGGCTTAGAAAGATCATAAAGGAACCCTCTGACAGACTCTTCTTTATCAAGAGCATCAAGTACAACTTTTGTGCATTGTACGACAGCTGACTCCGTATTTTTGCCACATCACAAACAAAACTGTGATTCACTTAAAAGATTGTATTTATTCAGGTAATTCATTAATCTGTTTTTCATAATTGCTTCTATTATTTTTGAGAATGGTGACAGCTAGTAATTTTCTGCATTACCTTTCTTAAACGAAGGCACAACTCTTGCCTGTTTTAACTGCTGTGGAAATGTCCCTGGTGTACAGGATTCATTTATTATGTGTGTTAAGGGACCTTGTATAACTTCTATGCATTGTTTTAGTACACGCATTGGTACTTCATTTAAGCCTACTGACTTTGTTCGAAAACTAAAGTTTTACTGGCTTCATTATCTGTGATTTGAAGTAACATCATTGTATTTAGTGCAACATTTTTTACAGGGGTTATATTTGTTTTGGGGAATTCTTGCCGTAACTTCCCTAAAATACTTGAAAAATGCTCATTTACATACTTTGATAAGTGTTGTGGCTTATTTATTACCTTATCCTCCTCCCTTAGGAATATGTTATTCTGTCTGTCTTTCTTTGCCTCTCCCTGTTCCCGTTTCCGTTTTTATAACATCCCAGACTGCTTTGCTTTTATTCCCTGCATTATATATTACTGTGTCATTAAACGATTTTGTTGCAGCTATCAGCACCTTCCTATGGATCATTGTGACTCTTTTCCATGGAAGTGAGGTATTTAATTGTTTGGGAGGACTTCTTAGTACCTGCTGTTATCCATCTACTTTTGTGTGACGTTGATACAGACATGCATACTTTTGGAAATGCCTTTTCAAAGTTCAATTTAAATAATGTGGATTCTTATTCACATTGGTTTCCCTATACACTTCATCCCAGCGTCTTTTTTTTTTTTTGCTAGTTCCTTTGAAAAATCTTTTATTTTCATTTCCAATGGATGTCATTTTATGGGATGATTTCATGTCTCATATTACTGTTGTTGTTGTTTGACAGAGATGGTCTGATAATCCGAGATCTTTTACAGCTACATCACATTTTTCCCTGCCCATATTTGTGGCAACATGGTCAATTACTGATGAAGTCATTGTAGCAACCCTTGTTGCACTATTGACCAATAGGGAGAGGCCAAAACTTTGAAGTATATTTATGAAGGTGCTGCTGGATTCATTAATGATATTCATGTTGATTTTAATGTCCCCACACAGAATTGTGCTGAGCTTTGTACTTGAGACTTTATATAGAAATTCTGTTAATTTATTGAAAAACAGTGTCCACACTATCTCTGGGAGATCCATACAAACACAAAATTATTAATATCTTGGTGATATCAAGCCCTGTTAATTCAAACTGCTGGAGACACTCTTTAGGCAGGGGAACCTGTTGTCTGGATTTATCCTAAAAAAGACCTACTTCTCATACTGATGACAACAGGTATTTGACCATGTGTGGCCCGAGATCCACTTTCACGAATCAGCTGTACCAATCTTCCTTTGCCAGTCCTGTTTAGGTATAGGCCACACCCAGTGAAACCCCATCTGTCGATAGTCCCGACGGGCATGTGAGCAAAGTTGGCTTCCCTAACCCCAAATTGATTCGCCTCACATCTCCATCAAGGTGTGGCCAATCGTGACACCGGAACAGCTCAACAAAGTGTACTGCCACAAGTCAGGGAAGCTATCTTGCCCAGGTCACCACCTATGTCATGTGCCCTATCCCTGTGCAAACTGTTTCCTGCCCCACCCACTATCACTACATGGTCTTCTTTTGTAAAGACCTTAAGTCCTCTATCACATGACTTAGCCCTGCATTTGGCTGGAACATACTGGTGGCCTGGTATGTTGCCCCTAAACATTCCTGTAACTCGGGGCCTACAACTCACCCATGCCTAATACCTAGCAGCAGCACTTTCTTCTTCCTAACATTTTGTATATTTCTAAGCTTCTTGGCCTCAGTTGAAGTGTGCTGCACATTTCTTGCTCCGTGTTCTACCAGAGGCTCTGGCAGTGGTAGACACACAGTTTTATCATCAACCCCAAAAACATCAGATCATGTTCTCTTTCTTCCTACCCTCCTACAAGCTGCCAGTTCACAACCTCCCTATCTCTCTTGATCCTTATCAGTTCCTTCCTTGCTTCCTTCAACTGTGCCCCAAGGGCACAGATTTTCCTTTCCTGTACCCCAACCAAAATGTTCCTACTGCATACTCTGCAGTTCCAGGAGAGAGCTTCTTCTGTTCTCCCAAGATTCTCCCTCCCCCAGTGAAAATATTTCCTACAAGGTTAGCAACAAATCCCTCTACTCACAATGCTATAACAGCTTCCACATTTCCCACTCATGATCAGTTTCAAAAGAATAATTAAGTTTTAAATTTTTTCCAGGACACGAGATTGGCTATATGTATGCAAAAATGACATGGAGGTCTTACATGCCATTGTTGTTGTTTTTGTACTGATTTAGAGATACAATGACAGGAGAGTGAATTAGAAATTACTTTGCTTTTAGAGAATTTACTTTAGTGTTTGGTCAGGTTTTAAATTTATGCCTAGATCACCTCTAACTAGTGAACAATATGAAATGTGTTAAATACAATTTAAAAAACTTTTAATTATACTTTTATTGTAACAATAGGCACTGATGAAACTAGTAGCTGCCTTTCTTAAACGAATTTTCCGCTATCAAGAAAATTTTAATACAATTTTTTGTGTTTTGGAATGCAAAATTTCGCATTATGTCACAATTATCGTGACTTCAGATTACACAAAGTTTTTTTTTTATCAAGAAAAATCTGTATGGGGACGCAAATATTCAGTTTTGTGACAAGAATGGACACTACAGCAAATATACAAAACAAAGGAAATTTAAATTTGACACTATTTCCTCTCAAATAAGTTCTTTTAGTGGACGAAGAAAACACCTGTGATCTCACTCGCTGGACATCTTGTCTTCCTGTCTGTTTTAATGTTTGTTTACTTACAAGGCCTGTCACTGGGCGTGAAGGGTAAGCTTTTGGCTTAAAAAAAGTAGCTGGAGATTCCACACAGCACACCAGGTATGAGATTAATTATGTAATATGCACTATACTGAAATGCCTTGTGAGACGTCTATAAATTCAAATATGCTCAATGTTACTTTCCTGTTTCAATACACAATGCCTGCATTCTGATTTAGTGTTTACTTATTTGCTTACAGGACCTGTCATTGGGTGTGAGGGATAAGCTTTTGGCATACCATGGCAGCAAGAGCATCCAAACAGCACACCAGATATGCAACTGATTGTGTGTTACGCACAATACTGAAATGGCTTGTGAGTCATCCCTATATTCATATGCCCAATGTTGCTTTCCTCTTCCGATACACAATGCCTTACAGGACTGTCAGTAAATGAGTGTGTTGGAGGCCAGCTCTGTCCATCACTGTGGCTGTCGGATAGAGAGACCAACAGCTATGCAGGGGCTCCAGGTGCAATTCCTGGCCAATTTGAGAATTTATCCTCTCAGAGGTTGGGTGTTGTGTTGTGCTTATCACCATTTTACCATTTCTTTAGATGCAAAAATAAGCAGTATCAACTGATGTAGACTTGCAGTAGGCAGCCGATTTCTCCTGCATACGATCTCCCGGCCAGAAATGCCATACTGTCATTTCATTTCACGCTAGGTATGAAACTGATTCTCTGATATGCACATTATTGAATTGTGAGTCATCTCTTAATTTGTATATGCTCAGTCGGTTTAATATTAATTTGCAGGGCTCTAGAGTAAGCAGTGTGTAGTTGTGTGCACTATGGTGAGTTGTCGTGTCACCTAGCATGGCAATACAACATGCGACTGCAACAGTGCCAACAGCACTGGGTAGTGTTGTCTACTTCACTGCATGAGAAATAGAGCTGTCACGATGGCCAGTCTGACCTCAGTACTACATGTTCGCATGTTGGCCAGTGGATACTTGGAGCAAATCCAGTAATTCTCACATATGAAGATTCGTTTATCTTTAACATCACAGAATCATGTTTCTATATCTGCTCCATCCCCATTCCCCAGTGGAAGGGGGTCACAATTATTTTGTGCACATGAGGCTGCTAGCAATTGGATCCTTTCTACTTTTCAAAATTGCATTAACTTTCCCGTGCTCATCCATCCCTGTCCTCAATCCTTTCCCTTGCTTACGTTGGCCTGGCTATCTTTTTTTTTGTTGATATCCCTTACAGTATTATTCCTCTTGCTTTACAATTCCCTTTTTGGAAATTTTGGTCCCTCTTTGGGGATTGAACTACTCTAAATTTTGTCTCCATGGTGTGAGCCAGCTGTGGAACAACACCATACATGAAGTCTTTGGCATGTGGGCTTACCACCTCTTCCATTTTTTACCGGAAGCCATTGCCCTTTTTGTGCTGTACAGCTAGCACAGTAGTCATTTCGTGTGCTTGGGGTGTTATGTACTCTTTTGATGGAGTCCTCTGAAAACAGGGATGACAGTTCTGATACACGAGCTGCTACCTCCCTGTGTATGCCTAGGAGTAGTGGCTTGTCATTCTGAAGCATTGGAACTCCCAGCAACAGCCCCTATGGCATTGGCCCTTGGTGTGGCTGAGTAGTGCACAAGGGGAGAGCCCCTGATTGGTTTTGGTGCTATTAGGGTCCACACTTTGTATCAAACGTATCAGACTTAAAAAACCGGCCGTCTTTGGCTGACCTTTAGTTAGGAACGACTTTTCATGGTACCCCTTTTCAACTTACAACTATCCCCTCATGGGAGGAGGGTCAGACTCGCTTGCTTGGGGTCAAATCTTTTCCCCATTACCTGGTCTGCATCAAGTCTGACAAGGACACCTTCCCACCATGAACCCATTATTTTGGTAGAAACTATCAAAGACAAGTTTGGCAAACCATTACTCCTCACTAGCCTTTGAATATGCTTCAGGGTGTCTTTTTCATAGAGACCTCATCTTCCAAACTGGTGAAGCGTGCGCCAGTCTGGAGTGGCAAGGCATTCATTTTGTTCATCATATTCAGAAAGGCACTAAGGACAACCACACTGATAATGACCACTTTATTCTGGTCTTTGAAGTGGATACCCCCAAGACAAGGTCAAGGTTATGGCTTATCACTGTGCACTGTGATGTATGTCCTGCCACTGCTAAAATGTTTTTGGTGTTTATGATTTGTACACATGTATTAATCCTGTATGCAATGAATGAGGATGCCCAGGTGTGCCTTTGTTCTACTGACCACATGTATTCATTGTCACAACTGTCGCTGGTTTGTAAGAAGGAAAGAATATATTGGGGTTTACGATCAGCTTCGCCTTGTGTCTACAAAAATCTACTATTGACTCTGTTACATCCTTTCCCCCACCTTATCCCAGTGATGCCTCACTCTTCTCTCCCTCTCCCCTGAACTTACATCTTCCTCCCCTCCAACTGTTGCTCCTTTCATCCACCAGAGAAGTGCCTCTTCTCTGGTGTCTGCTGCCATTAGGGCCTCCTCTCAGTCCAAGAGTCTGCTGGTACACATTGGCCATGGAACCGTCAGCTCTAGCATCCCCAAGGTTGCCTGGTCTCTCTTTATAGAACTAGCAGAAGCCTCTCTCTCCCCCCTTACCTCTCTGGCATCTAGCGTGTGTCCTCCTCTACTTATGAAAGAGAAGAAGGAACATAAGTCCTGGGATAAGGACACTCCATTGCTGAGGAGGATGGCATTCCATAGGGTTCAGTGAAGTATCCTTTTCCTCATCACTATTAAAGGACTTGTGACCTCCGTCAAACTGTTGGTCACCCCTGCTCTGCATGTGGATGACTTCTGTGTCTGAGTTATTTAACACTTGGTGGCTTTTGTGAAGTGACAGTTCCAGGGTGCCATGTGGTATGCTTCTGCATGGACCTTCTCACACAGTTTTCAGTTTTCTCCTCTTAAATTGTGGGTGGTGCATTTCTGTCACCATATCTTGAGACCCAATTTCTGATTCTGGTCCACCACTTCCATTTCTTGGGTCGTCTTATGACATTTACTTGTGTGTGTGTGTGTGTGGGGGGGGGGGGGCATGGTAGCCAAATTTAGGGCTCAGTTGCTCCTTCCATACTGATCCTCTTGGAGCAGGTCCACCATTGTGGTATCTATCTGATCATCAGTACCTTTTGCACTAGCCGTATTGTTTCCTGATTGGATCTGGGGTTGTCCCCCACTCACTGCCCTTTTGGTTCAACAGTCTAAGCTTCTTGTTTCCTATGCCATCACCATCTTCTCTTTCCCCACACATCCCTTATATTTTATACTTTAGCAGCAGGAAATTGCTCACTCTTCAGGTGAGTTTAACAGTTGGGCTCCAGCTTGCAGTCCTTTGCCATGATTTTTATCTTCCCTCTTTGTCCTGTTCCCCGTTCTCTCCAAAAACCTCCTCCCCCTTGGTTAGTTCCTTGATCCCAGATTCAGAGGGGTCTGTGTTTCATTGTTTGTTCTGCCAGCTTTTATGGGAGTTTCAGGCTGCTGTTGTGTTTTAATGGAATGGCTCTAGGCTCTAAATCTGCTAATTGCAAGGAATGTGCCTTCTGCTGGCAAGTAACACCATCTCTTACCTGCCCCATATAGCATGTGTACTGCATAGCTAATGGCCATTTACCAGGTTCTTTAGTATGTTTAACAGTCCTCTCCCACCCACGTTATGTGCAGACTCGATAACTGCCCTTGAGGCTATCAGACAGTGGTTTTCCCTCCCTCTTCTTGGTCTATGACATCTAAGACCACCTTAACGATCTTGACCATGCTGGTTGTTCAGTTGACTTTCTTTGGGTTCCCACTCATGTGGGTATCCCAGATAATCAACTGCTGATCCTGTGGCTGGAGGGTGTGCCCCTTTTGTGTGACCTCTCTGGTGCTGGGTTTGCAGCCTCATGTCAAATTCCTTTTTGCTCAGCCTTGAGCTGACTCTTGGAGCCCAACCCCCTGCCTAATAAACTTATTGTGATAAGGGGGCTCTTGCCACATGTCCCACTGGGGATCTACCATCCTGTGCGAACTTCGTATTGGTCATACAAGGTTGAATCTAAGCCACTTACTCCATAATGATCTGTACCCCCACATTTTATGAGACTCCCCTACCATTTGGCCTTTTGCACTAAACACACTCTTCCATTATCACAGATGGTAGCAGACAACCTTACATAGTTACATCTGTCTTTGGTTTTCATCATAAAAGTGGTTTGTTCCCTAGATTTAAGTACCTGAATTCTCTTCCACAATTGAAGGCTTTCATCATTGCTTTCATGCTGGTCAGGTTTTCCTCTCCATTTTGTGCTGTTTCATCACCACCCCCTCCTCTTGTGTCATCCCCCATTGTGTCGCAATCATGGTATGAAGTGGGAACTGGGGTGGGTTAGCAGTGATTCCAGCACCATGTCACACATAGCACCATTGGGGTGTCTTATGATCTCCCCCTTCCTCCCTCCAGTTCTTTACTCTTCCTGCCACCCCAGTGTTCCATCTTCATTTGCCTGTTTTGCTTCGCCATCAAATAGATTGTGCTGTTGGTTTGCTGCTCCCACAGTCTCTGCCACTTTGGATCTTGGGACAAATGATGTCACTGTTTCGTTCCTCTCCTCATTCAGACAATCAATCAACATCTGCAGCCAGCAGGCAAGCAGTGAGACTTGGTATCTGCTCTCTTAGCATCTGTGTCAGGGTGTTACTAGCATTAATGACAAGTTTGAAATTATTACTTGTTTCCAAATAAAAACAGCCACTTTGGTGACCTGGTGAACTAGAACTACAAAATTATATGCTTAAATTTAGGAAATAATGGCCCGCTAAAAACAGAAAATTCTGGAATATGAGTTATTTGGTTACAGATAACTTTTCAAAAAGGGGGATTTTTTTAAAAAGTAAAATTATACTGCAAATTGGAACGTGAAAGGCTTTCAGTTGGGTTATATTGCTAATTCATAATTACTCATTCCTAATTCCAACTGCATGTGTTTGTACTGATATTGAAATTAATATTTATTCACCAAATTTATTTTTTGGTAAATGAGTTACATTATCAGGAAAATTGATTGTTCACAATCAGATGTTAGTGTATTCCTTGCTAGAATATGAAAATATTTAATCTGTTTAACAGTTGCACTAGTGTTACCCATCTAGCTAGATCAAAAATATATATATATTACAAGTTGATTGCAACTCACTCTGTTGTCACGTTGGGACAGTTGTCAAATGTGTGGCCATCACCAGCAGTGCGCTGAGCCTCAGTCACAGTCATCACTGCCCAGCACGGCTTGGGAGGGGGCTGACCCAGTGATGCCAGCATTCTAGGCTGCTGGCACAAGCCGCAGCAGTTTCTGGTGGTCCCATGTGTCAGCAGAACTGCCGCACCAGAGGCCAGTGAAGAAGGAAGGAATATCGACATCTGACATTCTGTCAACAGTGAGGCCGTCAGAGACAGAGCATAAGCTCTGACTGTTTCAAGGATGGGGGAGAAAATTGGCCTTGGCCTTTCAAAGGAACCATCCCAGAATTTGCCTTGATTGATCTAGGGAAATAATGGAAAACCTAAAACTGGATGGCAGGACACGGAATAAAGCCATCATGTTCCTGAATGTGAGATCAACACACTAGCTAATGTGGTGTAAACCTTCATCCAGAAGTGTTCACAGTTTCTTCTGTATCAGGAACTGGCATGAGTATGCAGCTTGAGGAATTTGTTTTCTTTGCTCAAAACAGTCTCCTCTGTACTGCAAGTTTTCTCTTGTGACTCCTTTGTGGGCTATTGAAAGAGACGCCACTACTGGCATGAACAGCACCTACACTAGCTTTCAGTGAAGTTACCATTTTGTTGGCCAGCTAAACTTCAGTAACTGAAATACCAGAAACAATTTCTGCCAGTACCTCTGTGTCACAGGAACAAACTGGCTTCAGAATTTTCCTCTCCAACATTCATAAGTAGTACATCTGGTAATTCAGAAATTTCAAACGGTTTTTCTTCTATACTCTCTACTTCATAAACATTATGTATATGCTTGCACGTATTTAACTTAATGCTATAATCAATACATGCATAGTAATATCTATGAATTCTTACTTTACAGTCAGTGCACACTAATTTGGAGTTACAGTGGATAATATTTTCTTCCACAAGGTAAACTTCAAGTGATTTTGTGGCTGGTACTTTCCAACCTCAGCCTACCTTTCTAGTTGAGTCCTTATTCATCAAAATACTGGATTCGTGCTTATGGTGGATGTTTTCATTTTGCTTGTTAGTTTTTCTTTCACAATGACAATGAGCCTGTCAAACAGATTTGCTGTTACAAGCAACGTGAATGCAAGTACATCTTTATCCAAATGTTTCACCTGCTTTGCATTACCATGTAGAGTAAGTGGTGGTAATATGCACCCCCCCCCCTTAATATCTTAATAATATTTAGCTGAACTCTAGTAGTGTATTAACATACCATTATTGGTTAATACTTAGATGCAACCTACTAAGTATTGGCAACAGTTTCAAATAGATTAAAAGTATGGTATTATTGCATTTTTAAGCTGTCTACACTAGTTTACAAGGTGTAAGTGACTGTAATGTGGACCTCAGGGTCCATATTATAAGCAGACCGTAAAATGTTTTTATTTCTGTTTTCAGATGCCTAGGACTAATCTGGCACCTAAATGAACCCGTAAAAGGCAGGTGTGGGATAAAAACAAAATGCGAGAGGCAGTGTCTTCTGTTGTAGTAAAAATCATGGGAGTTAAAAAAGCAAACTTTGCACTGTCCCAAAAACAACTCTGTGCCAGTATGTGTATGAGGCTAATACCTGACAGATGTTGAAACTAAAAAGTTTGGAAGAAAACCAGCTGCCCTGGAAAGAGAACTAGTGGTTTACATACACTATATGGAGGCCAAATTCTATGCTTTTACTAGTATGGATGTTAGAAAAATGGCCTACCAACTTGCAGTTGGGAATGGAATTGCAACAAACTTCAGAAATGAAATTGCTGGAAGGCCTTGTCTTGACCATTTTCTTCGATGTCATCAAGATAAGCTTTCAATTAGAAAGCCAACTGGAACATCATATGCTCGAGCAAAACGCTTTTCGCATGAGAGAGTTAACTCATTCTACGACTTGCTATAAGCTGAATTCTGGAAACATAAGTATCCAGAAGATCGTGTATGGAACGTTTAGAAAACAGGCCTTAGTGTAGTTCAGACTGATACTGCAAGCAGAGGTAAACGCCAAATTTGTTCTCTGACTGCTGCTGAGTGTGGGTCTCTAGTAATGGTCGTCTGTTTGCTGAGTGCAGGAGGTTCTTATGTTGCCCTGATGTTCGTATTCCCGAGAATGGATGAGGGGAAAGACCATTGTTTCAACTGATTTGCTGTACAAAAAAGAGTTAGAAGTCATTATTAAAGAAAAGAGAGGAAAAGAACTTTGCCAAAGACCCCCTAGTGAGATAAGCTTCTACATCCTTACATTTGTCCTCTAGCCATCCATGTCTGCTTAGCCATTTTGCGCTTCCTGTCGATCTCATTTTTGAGACGTCTGTGTACCTTGTTGGCTGCTTCATTTATTGCATTTTTATATTTTCTCCTTTCATCAATTAAATTCAATATCTCTTCTGTTATCCAAGGATTTCTAATAGCCCTCGTCTTTTTACCTATTTGATCCTCTGCTGCCTTCACTACTTCATCCTTCTACTGTATTTCCTTCCCTTGCCAAAGAAACACACTATATCATAGGATCCAACAAGTTTGCTTTCATGGAGCATCCACTGCCAAATATTCTCGCTGTAGTGAGTCTTAAGTGCACCCATAAATGTACGATCTAGCAGTTGCAGGACTAGAACAATTAGCCTCAATAACTTCGTCATTCTTGGGCGGCAGTTCATAGTTACAATTCGCTGAAACCTGCCAGCTTGATCACCCAACCTGTTGGCGTCGTCTTTTTTACCTGGTGTGCTAGGTGAAGGCAACTCCAATCGTTCAGCTCCAGATACAATAACCTCTTTATCTGACGGCCTCTCAAGTCCGATGTCAGTTTTGTCATCCGGGAGGAAATCTGCATCGGTGAATACGGACTGGTCCGTGGGCCATACTCCAGTAGCTTTCAAACCTTTAATAGCATTGTTGCACTTTTGATGAAAAAAGCGTTGAAATTTGAAAGATCACCGCGGCCTGCACATCCCTCGGTCCATACGCGGAGTCAGTGGAGGGGAGAGGCGACAGGTATATATACCACACCGCCCGCCGGCATAGGACGTCAGTCAACAGGAGTAATCTGATGATGATGGCACGCTACGCCGTGACTGGAACACGATAGAGGGAAAAGGAAGAGAAGGAAACGTAGTAGGTGAATATGGATTGGGGTTAAGAAATGAAAGAGGAAGCTGCCTGGTAGAATTTTGCACACAGCACAACTTAATCGTAGCTAACACTTTGTTTCAGAATCATGAAAGGAGGTTGTATACATGGAAGAACCCTGGAGATACCTTTTAGTATCAGATAGATTATATAATGGTAAGGCAGAGATTAAGGAACCAGGTTTTAAATTGTAAGACATTTCCAGGGGCAAATGTGGACTCTGACCACAATCTATTGGTTATGTCCTGTAGATTAAAACTGCAAACAGGTGGGAATTTAAGGAGATGGGACCTGGATAAAGAGAAAGAACAAGTGGTTGTACAGAGTTTCAGTGAGAGCATAAAGGAACAATTGACAGTAATGGGGGAAAGAAATACAGTAGAAGAAGAATGGGTAGCTTTCAGAGATGAAATAGTGAAGGCAGAAGAGGATCAAGTAGGTAAAAAGACGAGGGCTGCTAGAAATCCTTGGGTAACAGAAGAGATATTGAATCTAACTGATGAAAGGAGAAAATATGAAAATACAGTAAGTGAAGCAGGCAAAAATGAATACAAACGTCTCAAAAATGAAATCGACAGGAAGTGCAAAATGGCTAAGCAGGGATGGATAGAGGACAAATGTAAGGATGTAGAGGCTGGTCTCACCAGGGGCTGCATGCCCGAGAGACCTTCAAGCACATTCATATTATATTAATATCCAGAAAAACTTGAATTTCAACACAGTCTAACATGTGTTGGACTGTGACGATACGGTAACAACTTTGATACTGCTTCCAGTTTGCGGAACTGGCGGCTGTTTAGGGGAGGCCCCTTGGGCCGGACTTGTTCTGGGTGACATCCTGGCGCTAAGGCCACGTGTCGGTTATGCCATCGGCACCCGGACTGTTCATTCAAACTTAGAGCTTTGAGAATGCCGAGTTTATATCGTCATAGCATGGAAAACGCACGCTGGGGAGTCTTTCCAAACGTGCAGCGCAATATCAAGCAAGACAGATATTCTGAAAGTGTGTTCGAACATTGACCAAAGAGATGGAAGAACGCCTTGTACGCCATATGCACGCCATCTTTCTTCAGTACAGACTCGCCATACACCATACTGGCTTTCAGTTGGTGTTGGTTTCAAGGTATAGTCTGTCTGTAAACTCAAGAGCGAGCAGCGCTTTTGGTGGGGGAAGCGGCCTTTTCCGGGAGAACCCTGCCACTGGCCTACAGGGGCACCCAAAATCAGTTGCCTGTTACCTGTCTAGCGGCGTAGATCGGCGTGCAGTGGTGTACAATACGTCGTTTCTGTTCGTGAGATCCTTGTTGCCAGCATCAGTCACTGACATACTTCGGTATCTGGAAGTGCTGGATAACAGCGTTGCATTGCAAGAAAATTGCAGAAGACGAAGAGGAGCTATTTGCGGAGTACATTTCCCCACCATGTTCTAGTTCTGGGTGGAGATTTTAATTTGCCAGATACACCAGGTGACCAAGAAGTCAGTATAAATTTGAAAACTGAAGAAATCACGGAATAATGTAGATAGGGAGGTACAAATTGACACACATGCTTGGAATGTTGGAATGACATGGGATTTGAATAGAACCAAAAAAAAAATACAAAAGTTCAAAAAATGTCCGACAGACGGCGCTTCATCTGATCAGAATAGCATGACAAAGCAAAAATGATGTTCTTTACAGGAAATGCTCAATATGTCCACCATCATTCGGCAACAGTAATTGTAATCGAGGAATAATGCTGTGAACAACACTGTAAAGCATGTCCGGAGTATATGGTGAGGCATTGGCGTTGGATGTTGTCTTTGAGCATTCCTAGAGATGTCGCTCGATCACGATACACTTGCGACTTCAGGTAACCCCAAAGCCAATAATCGCACGGACTGAGGTCTGGGGACCTAGGAGGCCAAGCGTGACGAAAGTGGCGGCTGAGCACACGATCATCACCAAACGACGTGCATAAGAGATCTGTCAGACATTTTGTGAATTTGTTTTTTCTAATAAATCCCCATGTCATTCCAAGCATGTGTCTCAATTTTTACCTCTCTATCTACATTATTCCATGGTTTATCACTTTTTCCAATTTATACTGACTTTTTGATCACCCGTTAGACTGGGAGACTCAAACGTTTATTACGGGTGGCAGGGACAAAGAATCCAGTTAAATTTTTTTAAAATGCTTTATCTGAAAAACTACCTTGAGCAGTTAAACAGAGAACCGACTCGTGGCGATAACATATTGGACCTTCTGGCGACAAACAGACCCGAAACAGTTAACGCAGAACACGGAATCAGCGATCATAAAGCGGTTACTGCATCACTGATTTCAGCCGTAAGTAGAAATATTAAGAAAGTAGGAAGATTTTTCTGTTTAGCAAAAGTGACAAAAAGCAGATTACAGAGTACCTGACGGCTCAACACAAAAGTTTTGTCTCAAGTACAGATAGTGTTGAGGATCAGTGGAAAAAGTTCAAAACCATCGTACAATATGCGTTAGATGAGTACGTGCCAAGCAAGATCGTAAGAAATGGAAAAGAGCCACCGTGGTACAACAACCGAGTTTTAAAACTGTTGCGGAAGCAAAGGGAACTTCACAGCAAACATGAACATAGCCAAAGCCTTGCAGACAAACTAAAATTACGCGAAGCGAAATGTAATGTGAGGAGGGCTATGCGAGAGGCATTCAATGAATTCGAAAGTAAAGTTCAATGTACTGATTGGCAGAAAACCCTAAGAAATTTTGGTCTTATGTCAAAGCAGTAGGTGGAGCAAAACGAAATGTTCAGACACCGTGTATGCAGACGGCGTCGCCGCCGACTTAAAGCGCGCGCCGCGGCAGGGCGGTACTGCGTCGTGAGTCAGCCTGTGGAGGCGCCCCGTGACGTGGCTGGGTAGCCAGAGTGGGGACAGACTGTAAACGGGCACAGTGAGGATCCATAAGAAACGCATTGTCGTTGATACAATCTGTCATATTTCAGTGTCAGTTAATAACGTATCTACCATTAAAACTTTCAGTAGGTCAGATTCAATGTATGGCCATTCGACAGTCACAGTCGGTAGAGCGAAATGATGAGGTAGCTGGTAATGTGATTCTTGTTTGCGCCTCAGTGGATCCGAATATTTTTATTACTAGTCTTCGCTTTTTCTGTTAGGATCTGATACTTTTATTGCACCGAAAAGAAAGTATATTCTCTAATATTCGATGTTACATATGTACGTTCCATCTGAGGATGGAGTTTGTTCGAATGGTTTAATCTACAAGACAGATTGCACTACATGCAGTAAGATATAACAAGAAAGTGTAAAATAAGTTTTTTTTATTTCACATGTTGTGAAGATTCTGCTGCTGAATAGGAACAAATATAAAGTAAGACTTTGAATCGCGCTATTTGTTACGGAGCTTCTCTTTCTGCCTCATAACATGTCCGTGGACACAACACGCAGAACAACGTGACTCTCACGTGGACAAGAGAGGAAAGGCGCGTTTTAATAGCGCTAGCTTAAGAATTTTACGCCCATGAATTTTGTAAAGTGGGTGATAGAGAGAAACGTGTGACGAGGGCCTCCCGACCGCTCGCCTGGTGCAGGTCTTTCGACTTGACGCCACTTCGGTGACATGCGCGTAGTTGGAGATGAAATGATGACGATTAGGACAACACGACACCCAGTCCCTGAGCAGAGAAAATCTCCAACCCAGCCAGGAATCGAACCCGTCAGTCACGCTGACCACGCAGCTACCGCGGCGGACAACCGGGTGATGTGTGACCCAGATGCTGCCGCTGCGGTCGCGTGTACCACGTTGACACGCACATGCTTTATGCACAAGTCAGAGCGTTCGGCAGCACTTTCAACTTGGCACGCTCAAGACTGACGTTCACAACACCGTCCGTGTAGTGACGGCATTACACTTTCCTAAAACAGTGCACGGAGATCGGCGCAAATATTGTTGAGTGGTACTTAAGATAGGGAAATAAATTAGTGAAATCATGGTGAAGTGAAGTAGAAATTTAAAATTAATGAGAAACTTCGTTTAGCTTAGAAGAGTTACAACGGGCAGAGCAGAAGAGGCAATGACCGCGAAGTCAGCACATTCAGGAGAAGCTATCGTCCTCCCCCACGTAAGCAGAAGCTGTCGATTCAGCCGTCAGGGCATCGCCCGTCCGGCTCACGTGTTTCTCAATTGTCACACGTGATCAAAGGCCCTCGCCTACATTCCGAGAGCCAATGACCGACGTTAAGAAGATCCTTCGCGAAGCTTTTCGACGTGACAGAAGAGGCAACGACAGCGATGTTGTTCACCTCCAGTGAAGTGAAGTGAATAAGTACGCGAGACGCAGTGGGCCCGACAGGAGTAGCTTTCAGTTCAGTTCCGGTACAGTCGGTGCTCAAGACCGTCATGCAGGAAGATACTACATCGTACACAGAAGCACCGAGTCCGCCGCTGTAATGGAATAGCAAGCAGCAGCCTCGGCGCCAGAAGACAGAAGGTATTTGAGGCCAGATTTTTATGTACCCGAGTGACTCGTGAGGACGGGAAGGAGACAGCGCACATCAGCAGTCACGTCCGATTCACGACTTCTTCCTCAATAATCAAACGGACCACCTCGCGATGCGCGTCTCCAGTCAACTGGGCGAAACGGCGACACGAGATACACACCGCCGTGCGTAATCAGACGCCGCCGCTCACGCAAGCAGAAGGCTTCGCAAACGACACAGTTGCCAGTATCCCAGCCAGAAACCCTTGTACAAAACTTTCAATAAAAGTTATCTTATGTAAAACTGCTGTTTCATTCTACCTCATACCTGAGGCAAGGATGAACCCACCCTGCAAAAATGTTGTTAAGAGAGAAAAAGTAATTTATTTAGTGTTTTTTCACCCTGACATAATGCTTTAGAATCAAATGCCCTTTGCAGTAGTGCTTATCCTGACAGATGACCATCACAAACAGAGAAAACCCAGTTACAGTACGGAGTACAGAGGAGCGGAGAGTATTCGTTATGAAGGGGTGCCGTCGAGAATAGATACGATGTGTCAGGGGACGAAAAGCAGTTCGCTATAAAATTAACGAAGAATGCCAACAAGTTAGGAATTACTACAATAATAGTGATTGCGATATTTCTCTCGGCAGTTGAAACCGAGTAGGTGAGCGAGTAAGGTAACCAGGAAAATAACAATAGCTACAGTTGTATGCTATAGCATACAATGTAAAGAATTTCAGGCAAATAGTTACCACATGTTACAGGTCCTGTACTGGCCTTTCTGGATACAGAAAATTTTCGACTGGCCAGCACATTCTCCAGATATCTCACCAACTGAAAAGGCCTGGTCAATGGTAGCCGAGCAACGGGCTCGTCACAATACTCCAGTCACTACTCTTGATGAACTGTGGTATCGTGTTGAAGCTGCATGGGCAGCTGTACCTGTACACGCCGTCCAAGCTCTGTTTGACTCAATGCCCAGGCGTATCAAGGCCGTTATTACGGCCAGGGGTGGTTGTTCTGGGTACGGATTTCTCTGGATCTATGGACCCAAATTGCGTGAAAATGTAATCACATGTCAGTTCTAGTATAATATATTTGTCCAATGAATACCCGTTAATCATCTGTAGCAATTTTAATGGCCAGTAGTGTATAAGAACAGTAATAGGACGGACCTGCAAAATTACAGTCCAATATCGTTGACATCCATTTGCTGCAGAATTCTTGAACATACAGCTACGGAAAAAATCGCAACACCACAAGCAGTTGTGAGAGATAAACGAAAGTTGGTAGGCGTGTTTCTACAATTGAAAAATGGTGTCGATTTAAATTTCGCGCCAGTCGCATAAGAATGGTGTTAGTAGGGGCACTGTGAGGGTGCAGATCAGGTCTGCTGTAAATACACGCCGTGGCGGTTGTGAGCGTTAGTTACCTTCTAGATTGGACGTGGTGGTTTGATCTTAGCCAAGAATGCCTTTGAGGAGACAGAGGCGCCATTACGATCATCTTAACGAGTTTGAACGAGGTCGTGTAATAGGGCCACGAGAAGCTGGATGTTCCTCCAGCGATTTCGCAGGAGACTTGGCAGAAATTTAGCACTGTATACTGGCAGCGGTGACCGCGAGAATGTACGGTCGCAAAAAGCTCGAGCTCCGACCGGTCACGTGGCGCTACCAAGAGGGAAGGCAGTCGTGTCTGGCGTACGTCTCTGGCACATCACATTTCTTCTGCAGTAACAATTCGAACAGCAGTCGACGACATAACGAAATAAAAATCGATTACTTCAGGGACAGCCCCGAGCCAAGGCGCCCAGTAGCATGCATTTCACTGACCCCCAAACCACCGGCATTTGCGACACAAAACTGACATCGCACACCATTACAACACAATGCGTGCCCGTTTCAATGTTTGCATTCAACATTCTGATCGTTACATCTGTTATTAACTTACCAGCATGTCACTTTTGCAACGGCTTATTTCGCGCTTACGTTGCCCTGTGATGCTGCAATGTTAATTACTTAAATATCCTACATAGACAGACGTATTCCCGAAATTTCATTACTCTACATGATTTTTTGTTCGTTTGTTACTGTGATTTTTTTTTTTTTTTTTTTATCGCCAGTTCATTTGTCCAGTCGCGGAAGCCGTCAGGCTCTGATGCCACCCTGCAACACACCTCTGCCAGGCAGGCTGCATAGAGCATAGCCCCTGTAAATCAGTAACGCACAGTCCAGCGAGCTAAGAAAGTTGCAGCTCGGTCCGCAGAGGTCCTTCGTGTACACGAGACACTAGAACAGGTGGTGCACGCATCCGCGACAGGGTCACTGCTGCTATGGACCTTCTGCTGCATCCACTGGAGTGTTAGTGTGCCTCCCGGGCAGTCCCGTCGTAGCCGACAATTGGTGCCCACCGCTACGAACCCAGCATCGCCTCCGACTGCACGCCGCCTTCGCTTCCTGTCCACAGTGTTAACTATACAGACGGCGCTTCTACGAAATCGGCAAAAAATCTCCTGCACCATTTAAAGAGTATTATGTCTTTGAAGAAAACTACACTGTCAAAAATTCCCTTTAACTAACAGCTAAAATTAAAAACTTTTCCATTTCTGATGATGGTAATTCCGTATCCTTTAACGTAGTTAATTTACTTGCTAACATTCACATTTATGAGACTATTAAAATTACTGATGAGAATCTTCTCCAACACAAAAACCTAATGTACAAGAAATTAAAGATGTCATTAGGTTATTACTTCTGATACTCTCCTACAACTATTTCCAGTTTAACGCTGAAATTTTTTTTACGACCTTAAGCCTTTGCCGTGCCCATTTGTATAACAAGTACGCTTGCCAACAGTTTTGTTAAACATCACAAAAGGCAGTACTTTAAGAAATTGGTGTGACCTGAGCAATTTTCCAGTCTTTAGGTACGGATCTTTCTGTGAGCGGTTGTATACAATTACTAAACATGGGGCTATTGTATCAGCACACTCAGAGGAACTTGACTGGTATACAATCTGGAACGGAAACCTTGCCTTTAATAAGTTATTTAAGCTGCTTTGCTACACCGAGGATATATGCTTCTCATTTTGGCACTTTTTGTTGACTGGGCTTCGGGAATGCTTACTTCGTATTCTTTGCTGAAGGAGTTTCGGAAAACCACGTTTCTTAACTCTACTTTAGTGGCACTGTCATCAGTGACTCCACTGTTACTTTCGCCCAGTGAAGGTACTGATTGCGTCTTGACACTGGTGTACTCTATGCATGACCAGAATCTCTTTGGGTTTTTCGCCAGATTTCGAAACAGAGCTTTGTTGCGGAAATTATCAAGAGCATCTCGCACTGTAGTAACCGCTATATTTAGAACTTCTGCAAAACATTGCCAGTCTTGCGGATTTTGGATTCTTTTAGATTTGGCATGCTTTTTCGTTACTTCTGCAACAGCGATTTCACCCGTTTTGTCCATGGGGGATCAGTACCATCACTTATTAATCTATGTGGTATATATATCTCTCAATTGCAATCGATACTATTTCTCTGAAATCATTCCACATCTTTTCTACGCTTACATGATCAGATCGGAAGGAGTGGAGGCTGTTTCCTTAAAAATCGTTAAGAGCATTATTAGCTTTTTTAAAATAGATGTACTTTGAGTTTCTTTTTGATGGCTGTAGGTGTTACAGTATTCAGTGTAGCAGCAACTGCCTTGTGGTCGCCAATCCCTGTGTTCGTCATGATACTACCTATTCATCCAGGAATATTTGCTGCTATGAGGTCAAGTACGCTTTCGTAACCATTTATGCTTCGAGTGGGCTCACGAACTAATAGTTCAAAATACTTTTTTTTAGAAAGCATTGAGTACTATTTCAGGTGACGTTTTAAGCCTGCCGCCGGCTTTAAACGTGTAAATTTTCCACCATATCGAGGATACATTGAAATCACCACCGACTATAATTGTGTGAGTGGGGTACCTTTTGAAATGAGACTCACGTTTTCTTTGAACTGTTCAGCAACTATATCCTCTCACTCGGGGGTCGGTAAAACGATCCAGTTTAGTCCGATTGACAAGTACAGCTTCTACCCAAACTATTTCGCAGGAACTATCTACTTCAGTTTCACTACAAGGTAAACTACTTCTGACAGCAATAAATACTCCAGCACCAACTATGTTTAATCTATCCCTTCTGAACGTTGTTAGGTCGTTTGAAAAAATTTCGGCTTAACATATTTCCGGCTTTAGCCAGGTTTCCGTACCTATAACTGTTTGAGCTTCAGTGCTTTCTATTAGGGCCTGGAGCTCTGGTTCTTTCCCAACACAGCTACGATAATTTACAACACCGATCGTTTCTACAACCTCCTTACTGTGTGTTACCTGCCCCCTTTTAGACAGACGCCATTTCTATGTTTTCCTGAGACCCTCTAACCTAAAAATGCACCCCAGCCGCCCCCACTACCCGTGTAGTGGACTCCTGACCTATTAAGCGGAATCCGGAAACCCACCACCCTATGGCTCAAGTCAAGGTATCTGAGGCCTACACAGTCACATAACCGCCTGAGCCTATGATTCATACCTTCCACTCGGCTCTGCACCGAAGGACCACAGTCGGTTCTGTCGATGATGCTGCAGATGGTGAGCTCCGCTTTAATCTCGCAAGCAAGACTGGCAGTCTTTACCATTTCCGCTAAACAAAAGGAGAGAGAATCTCCTCCAATCCAAAGCGACACAAGCCATTGGCACCGACTGGGGCCACCACCTGCAGTTGGGTGCACCCTGTACTCTTCATGGCATCCGGAAGCACTCTTTAGAAATCAGGACTGACTCCCCCACCTTGTGCACACTGCCATCCTTCCACACCTTGGCAGCCATGTTACTAAGGGGGCCCAATTACGCGCCTATTATTGGAGTTCCGAACCACCAGCAAACTCACCTTCTGTGAACACCACGAATTTGCGTTCCAAGAAGGTTCCTCTGGAGGCCCTACGATCGGCCCCTCGCAAAGTCTTTCGCTGCCTGCCATACTTTGGAATGATCTCTCACTCGACCACAGATGAGGGATCAACCTCAGCGCTGCAGACCAACATAAATGTAGGATAATGACATCACTGCTGCTCAAAAATCTGCAGTCAGAGAAGACAACTCCAAATGCAAGGGGAAAAGACACAAGAATGCTATAAGTAAATATCAGAAACTTATCTATTATAAAGAACATTCCTAGATGTTGAAAGCGACCGAAATTGTTAATTCTACTTACGATGTTTTAAAAGAATTAACTTATATGGTAAAATAAACCAAGTCTGCTTTTCTTCATGGTTACGTGACGTTACGTATATATCTGTTTTGTATTTTTATTCGTCCATGCCTTTCGTTTAAGCACTCACTCAAGCTAAACAGGTCTCTGCTGCCAAGTCATTATCAATTGTCATTGATGAAGGGTGAAAGCAAAGGAAAGAGTATTCACTTTCTTTTGCCTGATGGCGGATTTAGGGAGTTGGGATGCATGGCAAAAGCGCATTCTTACGCGACTTTTATTTTTACCAAAGTACTTTTATACCGTAACAGCGTTGTGTACGTTGATTATGACTCTATGATCATACTGACATACTAAAAAGGACAACCAAACCAGCATCCACTGCAACGTGGATAGTAGTACGAAAAGATTTGTTTTTACTTTTTAGACATTACTCCTGAGTAGAAAATTCGAAGCGCAAGGGACCGTTACAATCGAGTCTGCACAATTCGAAGTTCGAATAATTAACTCGACTTTACTCTAGATGAAATCAGGAAAAATCGAAATAAAATTTTGATTTTTTTTTACTAACGTATTTCCAGTTTTCTTACATGTTTTTTTGCTTTAGTATTTGAAACGGAAGGTACACACAAATGTTCGAAAATACATACATTCAGCTTCATTCACTTTTCAATACTGAACAAACTGTTACGAATGGATGCATTTTGTGAACTAAATTTCTTATAAACCACCTTATGCCTTTGGATTTAGCGTGTCACTTCTTATTTGTATCTGAGACTTCGGTTCCCAGACTAACCGTTAATGATTTAGCGTTCCGTTAAGCTATAACCTCCGACAAATACCTTTTGTACCCTGCATTGGGTAAGGCAATACTATAAACTTTCGTCTCGCCCGGTCTGCTTGCTCCCGCTTTTTAATACTTATCAGCAACATTATCTTTCCGCTCGATGATCGTTTGCAGCTTGGATGGTGGAATCCCGAAACAATTCGTGTAACGAATTGTTTCGTTGCATTCCACAGCGTCGAAACTCGTTTCTGTTTTACGAATGTCGGAAACTTCCTGGAAAGTATCCTAAAGTGAAAAACGTCTACTTTCTCCGTGGTCGAAGTTCCTTGTGTGACAAAATGGCGTCAGATTTGAATCACTATTAATTACGAGACTGACAGTGCGCAAACAAAGGTTAAGTCCACGTGGTTGTCACTTATTGCCTGTATTGGCATATGCGGGTCATTGTTAGGAATCATCTTTATGTAAAATTATAAACTGGTGAAGCTGTTAGCTAGGATTCTCATTTGTGTGTCATTGCGATGAACAGCTTAGGGAGCGCCGCTAGGAGTAACAGAAAATAAAAATATTCGCTGGAATATAAACGAAAATCTATATTGAGTTTAAACCTACGACACATAGGAAGAGTTCGTCTCAGGACTTGTAAATATGCTCTAAATTACAGAAAACGTGAGAAAAGCCCTCCCAGAAGCCTAAATAGGGCAGCGCTGAGAGAAGGTGACAGCTCCCTCAGAGTCGGAAAAAAAGGAAGAAATTGCGAAACGCGATAACGTACTCAAAGGCTATATCGTACCCCAACCACTGAAAAGTCCAAAATTGTGAGTGTGACCACTGTAATAAAGATATTGTTAACTAAATTTCATATTAATATGAAACACATGTTACGATTTTATCCCGACGTTTTCACGAAAACTCTACGGCCCAGACCTGAACTGCACACACAGAAATTTATTTGCAACGGATTAACAATATGCTGTGGTATTTAGTGCACTGTTAAAACAACTGATGAAACAGACAGAATTATCTGGTGTAAGCTAGGCGTTGACTTGTAATTATAGAATGTCTGCGGGTCGTTTTCATATGACAGTCGCCTCGATTAGTGAAGAAGTTGCTTCGGTTTTCTCGAGGCATTTGGGAACAGGTTGAAACAAACGATTAACAACCGTCGACTGCATACAGTCGCAAAGGCTGATTTCAAATGTCTTTGGTAACTGTAAAGCTACTTCACCTGGGTAGGGGGGACAGCTACTAGTCGGAGGTAAACACTTCCCCCTCACAGCGTTCTAATGTTGCCGGCTACACTATGCCACTCAGCGTCCGATGTAAACACAGCCGACAACAGGAAGTGTGACAGGACTACCAGACCGAGTTCAGAGCAGGAAACGGCCGGGGTTCCCGGTGGTCTAGTGGTAAGGGGGTCTGGAACGTTCCAGCGCCTCGGCTGGGGCTATTCGCCCCAGCCGGGCCGGGGTTCAATCCCCGGCCGGCGCTGGAATTTTCAGATTTCCGAACACTAGCCTCCACCTCTGCCCTGGCATGTGGCGCATACCGGGCACCCCCGTGGGGTCCGTGCTTCGGATCCCACGTGGAGCTCACTCCCACACTACAAAATATACCTCATTATGCTGCTGCAATCACTTATTTTAAATTTTAATACGCACACTTTCTTCACCAGACCACATCTGCATATATTTTCCAGGTACTTTCTACATATTATATTTCACTGTCAAAAGAAACAGCATAGTATCATGAACATTTGTAGGATTACAACAATGAAATAATATCCTTACTAAAAAAAGTAATACGTTTTATTTTCGTTTTTGTTCTAAATGCTGCTAAGATAACTACAAGAAATTGGAAGCTGTTTTGGTATTTAATAATCAGTAATTAGAAAAATAAATTTGGCTATAATACTGATACATATATTACATATTTACTTAGTACATTCTCAGTGCAGGAACAGGATAAATAGTTTCAATGTCAAAAGAAATGCAAAATATTATATCAAATTTTTTTTTAATTATTCAAGAGTCAAAATGAGATTATGACATGACACAGGTCACTAATGAGGTACTCTCTTTCTTTGTATGAAAGAGGATAATTATCCTGGTTTTATGTGAGCTGAATGTTAAATTAAACAGATAACATTTAACATTTAAAAAACGAATTTCTTGACGATTTTACTGACAGGTCTACATGTTTCATATTATATTTCTGACGGTAGTTAGCTGACATCCTCTCAGGCTCAGCTTTATATGAAAGTATCTTGCAGGTCAGAAAATAAATTTTATCACTACCTCTACAGATTCAGTTGGTCTATTGTTGTTGTACTATTGTTGCATTGCGAGAGAGAGACTGCTACTATAGCTGTTTTCTTTTTCTATTAAATTCCGTGCCATATCTCCATTCTAAATGCTAAAAATCGTGGATAAAACTTTTAGCAATACTATTTCCTTTTCACCACATCGCTGCTAGGTGTCGCTACTGGTCCCTCACACAGTCAGTTGTCTGTAGCGCAGGGCTTCGCTACCAGTGGACTCACTCTGCCGGGATTTGCTGCTTCATTCCTGAACGAGTACGCCGGCTGAAATACCCGCTAAATCCTCACACTAAACGAGAAGCGTAATAGCACCAATACCAAATAAGGCAACTCGTGGTCAGTGCGAATATTTTCAAACCACCACTATGATAACTCCTAGCTGAAAATACTGATACAAACTATTTGCAGAGGAATGGAGCACCTTACAGAAGCTGATTTAGAGGAAAATCAATTTGGAGGGTACAGCACCCATATTTATAACATCTTTCGATACAGAAAAAACTTTTGACGATGTTGACCAGAATATACAGTTTGAATTTAAGATGCAACCAGGAATAAAATATAGCGAGCGAAGCATTACTTAGAACTCCACCAGAAACGAGACAGCAGCTGTACGAGTTGAAGGACATGAAAGAAAGGAAATACGTGACAAGTGAGTGAGACAGGATTCTAGTCCATTCCCTGATGTTATTCATTCTTTATACAGGGTGTTTCACAAATCATGCTTCACACTACTCAGGGCTGTTCAGGGGACGTAACTGATGAAGTTTTACATAGGAATCTACTTCTGAAAGTGTCATCCAGCGACGCTACAGAGCGTCAAAGTTATAGATACCGGTGCCTACAAAAATAGAGGGATCCCACGAAGATGTTACAACCTTTCTAAGATGATGCAGATGGAAAAATGCATAAATTTGAGATTATGTCCTTGTATCGGAAAATTATAACAGAGAACCTTTCTGTTACCTCAGTATGTACCGTTATCGTTGTTGCTAAGATGTAGGACAGGAAACTTTCAGGTGTGGTGGTACGGAACGAGAGAAGAAAACAATGTGCAGTACACATAGGCTGTTACATGCATACATCAGGAACCATGAGCACTTGTTCATCTTCGCTAGCGTTCTTTGTAGGAACTATATCGCTTCTGTCCGATATTTTGAGAATGATACAATTATTTTTTCCTAAAACCTAGCAGCTGAATAGTGCTTGAAACGATATAAATGGTACTTATGATTTATGGTATGGAGACAGAAACGGTAGTTCACTTTAATGATAACAATATAGAGCAAAATTCTGTAATGTTTCTGCAAAATGCCATAACACCCAAATCCTGAAATATAATCGGATATTTCGAATGTGGTACGACACCAGCTGTACAGTTTACTGGACAGATACAGAGTTTTCCGAAATTCTAGCACTTTTAGAGGGAACTAAGCGACAATATTTTTAATTTGAACCCCCGTACGGAAACGTATACTTTCCGTGCTACAGCCGTTTGAATACATGTTTGCTACGTGGGTAGGCAAAAGGGTAGCCATCGTGGGATGGCGGAAGGGGTGGGGGAAGATGCTTACGTCGGATGTCATTCACCGTCAGCCCTGCCACTCTGACAAGGTTCGTGCGTCACTCAAGTGTCTCTCAGTATTAGAGAAATATTGCGGAGTGCACTTTTGCCGAATACACCGATATGATCCTACTGTATGGCGAAGTTCGTCGCCTTTATCAAGCTCGTTCTCAGCAGCGTCCAACTTCACGGCATACGCTTTTCGCCACAACTGCGCAACGACTTTGAGATAATGGTGCGTTCACCGTCAGCACGGGTGACTGCAGTGCTACAAAGAGACGCAGCGCACCTAAGTTTCAAAAGGCCGTATTGTAAAGAAGAGTGTTTCTGAAAACTTATCAAGTTTCCTTTCAATGAGTGGAATTGTGGAACTATCGATGTACTGGGTCACAGCTAATGACTTACTTGTACAAGTGGTCGCGTTACTAACATGTTTTCCGACGGCTGTAGCGAGGAAACGGTGCGTTACAGGAGATGGGTTCCAATTCAGAATACGAGTATTGTGTACTCATTCCCCATCTACACTAGGAGTTTGTAACGGAAATTTCGGAACATCGTGCATGTTTCCGGTATATTTTACAGTTGTTGTTCCACCATAATAGAAATTTCGAATACATTTCATAATTTCTGAGAGCTCATCAGGCGCGACTACCGTGTCCGCAGTATAAAACCCAGGGGGCCTCTTGCGTACGGGGGCTCTGACGCCCACGAGAACAACTGTAGGTAGAGAGCGCAACACAGCTTCTTTGATGGACATTTCACTCTAATGCTGCCAGATGTGTCTATTTTTAGAGGTATCTTGAACCGCCTCGCACCAGCTTTAAGCTCAAAGCCGAATGTCCCAAATTCTGGCCACTGCTAACATTCTGAAATACACTATCGGATCAAAAGTATCCAGACACCTGGTAGTGGACTTCAATATGCGGTATGACCACCTTTTGCCATTACGAGGGGTTAACCTCTGCTGGGAACGCTTTCAGTGTAGACGATATTTTATGCATCACACATGTTGAGAGTTTCATCTGTGTGTACGTACGTGACAATACACTGGCCAACAAGATCTCCACCTCTCTCCCCAATTTTGGAGCTATATGGGATTCTCCTTGCAACCAGGTCGAGATTTTGACGATGTAACAAATCAATTGAACTGAATATGGTACGACATCCGTCAGGAGGACATCCACCAACTTTATCAATGAAGATCAAGTCGAATAGCTGCTTCCTTAAGGGCCAGAGGTGGCCCAACGCGTTATGACTTTCTCCTGAGTGAGTCACCCAATTTAACAGCAATTGTTATCATTTGTTTGCCTTTACACGTACATCACATCTAACGATTTCCTTCACACTGGGATAATTTATTGGTGGTACTGTTTAGAGTGTAAATATGCAGGGTGTATCAAAAAGTATCAACCGATTTTTTTAAAAAAGTAACTATTATGTTGTTCGACATATGTGCGTGAATAGCGTACTGCTGGAAAGAGCAAACCCTACGGCTTTACATGGTTACCGCTTGGCAGCAGCACTGTCCGACCATTTCAGTCCTAGTAAAAATGGTGTCGCGGCGTCAGGAAGCGTTTTGTGTTCTGCATTTTGCGCAGTGTGGGCAGTAATAAGTGTTCGACGTGACTTTCGTACAAGGTACGATGATGATCCTCCTACAGCACAGAGCATTAGATGATGGCATCAACGATTAAGAGAAAGAGAAGGTTTGCGGAAAGGCGAATCGCCGGGCCGTCCCCGAATGCCTGACACAGACGTCAAACGCATCCGCCACAGTTTCACGAGGGGTCCGCAGAAATCCGTTCGCCGTGCAGCTCGAGAGCTCAGCACGTCCCCGATGTCCGTCTGGCGTCTCTGCGTCGACGTTTATGCATCAAACAATATTAAATTTAGCTAATGCGAGCTGTTCGTGAGGGCGATACATCGTGTGAAGTTCCATAATTTCACTCTTGTCAAGGTGGAGGATAGCCGTTTTCTCCCACAGTTAGTGTTTAGTGACGAGGCAACACTCCATTTACACAGAGAGGTGAACTGTCATAATGTGACAATATGAGGTACGGGACAACCACATGAAGGTGTACAACATAAAATAGACTCTCCTAAATTTAATGTATTTTGTACAGTTTAGAGGGAAAATGTGTGTGATTCATATTTCTTTGCCGGAAACACTGTTACAGTAAGCATATATCTCGATATGCCTGAAAACTTTCTCTTCTCACAGTTTGATTCGAACGACTTCATTTTCCAATGCGATGGGGCACCGCGACAGTGGCATCTGGAAGTGTGGGAATTTCTAAATCAAACGATTGCTGAACGATGGATCGTTCACACTGGACTAAATCACTCACCCTTAGACTACTAGACTCCAAGGTCACCGCACCCGACTATATGTGATTATATATGTATGGTTTTGTAAGAGACTCTTTATGTACCTACATTACCAACAGCAATAAATGAACTGAGACATCGCATAACAGCACCTGTGGAAACTGTAACTCCAGACATGCTTGCTGCAGTGTTGGTACAATTTGAACACCGCATTGACATGTTCCGTGCATCTCAACGATGCATATTGAACACCAATGAAAAGGATGAAAATAACTTTTTTAGTTTTCGTACATCAAAGGACAAAATTCATTGTATTCATTGTATATGTTTCTTAGTTCCAGAAATATAGACGGCCCAGGTCGGATGATTGTTTTTGATACACCACGTATAGTTAATGCACTTCAAAACCTCCCAATAATTAGGCCACTACCAAGATGGGAGACAACAAGTAGTCACACATGCGTCTTTGCATGTGTTGGATAAAAAGTGGTAGCACAATGCCATAATATGACGGATGTGAGTCATTCGGTACGCACACTTTCTGTTGCTGACAGATGGTGGGCTGAAGTAGTAAAGTCAGCAGCACAAGTCGTGTTTGAGTCAGTTGCAGTGTGTACTCTCTCAGAGTTGGAGAGGCTAGCTCGAGTGCCTTAATAGTATGTTTGGGAAACACGAAAAACGTGCTTGGGTGCAGACTGGAAGGGCACGTGGTCGGAGCGCGCAACAATCTTTCCCTCCAGTGCTGCATTCTACCAACTTACACGACGCCAAACGACGAGCCCTGTGCAGGAGCACCGCATACGTGGCAGCGGGACATACTGGGACATCCACCGTATTCATCCGGTAGAGTCCCCCCAATTATGGCCTGATCACCCAAATGAACGAAGTATTTCGTGGCACGTCTTACAGCAAATGATAAGACACCATATGGCGGTCCTAGCGAGACATCATCACAGATGGATGCACAGACAGTGTATGACATCTTTCATGTGGATGTGGAAAGTGATCGAGACGCGAGACGGAAATGTGATAAAGTGAATTTTAGTCAATGAAGACTGACATGAATTATAGCCAAACTGCCACTACTTTTCATTCACCTCCATGTATATTACCATACCCGTTTATTTTTACTCATAAAAATTTGTCAGTAATCTTGTATGAAATGTTTTCACAATTTTGGTTTGTTTTCTAGATGTATAGCAATTCGGTAAGAAAAATGGAAGAGTTTGATTTTTACTTACAATACTGCTCTGGCTGCACATTTTTCTGGGATCGGAACTGATGCCCTTAGCGTGAATGTACTTTGGCTTGCACCACAGCACATTTACTTGACGCAAAATACGACGAAATACTCTGCCAATACAGTTCGATTACCGTCTCGTAACTGTTGGACCTGGTGGTCTACCGGCACAGCGCGTGCCTGCAAATCGAGAATCTCGGGATCGAATCCCAGATGAACAAATAAATTTTTCTGTCTGCTTTTAATACAGCCTTCACCTCTCAATGATATGAGGAGTCGGTAGAAACAACATGTGGTGCGGATTCCACGTTAAACTGCCGATTCCCTTTCCCCGGTTGGACAACTGGAGTACGTTAATGATAAGCATGTCTTCAAAGTGCCGTCCAATTGAAAGACTTAAACGAGGGCACTGAAATAAGCGAAATTTATTATTATTATTACACTGTCCAGTCGCAGTAATCTGACCACGTGTTAAAATACGCAATAAACACCTTCTGCAGCACGAGACGCACAGGAATAGAGTCAATGATGTAATGACAGTCATAAGAAGCCATTCCTACCCCAGTACTTGTCATGCTGCGATAGAATTCTATCGATTGAGGATCCGTGGCACAAACTACTCGATCGAGGTGACCTTTCAGATTCTCGATTGGGTTCAAAGGCGGAAAATTTGGTGGTGAGGGCAGTACGGTAAATTCATCCTAGAGCTTTCAGAACCACGCACATACACTGCGAGCTATGTTACACGTGCATCTAGGGGTGGATATGGTCCCCAAGGATAGGTGCGTACTAGGGTTGATCCATTGTGCCTTTCAGAACAACGAGATCACCCAGGGAGTGCCACGAAAACATTGCCCACACCATAACACTCCCTCAGGGTTGCAGGGCGTTTGCTTTCAATCTGTCCGATGGAGCACAAAATGTGATGAATATGGAGAGGCCACCTGTAGCACTCAGTGGACTTTCAGTTGTGGTACCGGCGTGCAAATGCAAGCTTTCAACGCCAATGAAGAGCAGTCAGCGTGGGTGCAGGGACCAGGTGCCCACTGCGGAAGCCCATAAGTTGTTGAGGAAACATTGGTGGCAGCCCTCGGTTCGCCTGGGCTGTCAGCTGCACAAAAGTTGCACGTCTTCTCGCCAGCACACACATCTGCAGCTATCGTTCACCTGTGTCGCCTACTGCCCGTAGTCCAACACACTTGCCTTGGAGCCGGATTAGAATACCGAGATTTTGCCACTCACGGTTTACTTTACATACAGTGGCATGTGAAAAGATTACAGATTTTGCCGTTTCGGAAATGCTTCCACCCTTGGGAAGAAAGCCAACGATTATGCCCTGTTGGACGTCACATAAATCGCCCCTTTTACGCATTATGACAACGACTTCACTGTTTCCAGCCTCCTCCCCCCACCCCCATTCATCACCTACTAATGCTATCTCCTGGAGTCTATGGGTTATTACACGTTGACCTCGAAAATAGGAGTTGGTCATATTAATATGACTGGATCTATTATTATTATTATTGAAACTTCCTGGCAGATTGAAAATGGGTGCCGCACCGAGACTCGAACTCGGGACCCTTGCCTTTCGCTGGCAAGTGCTCTACCAACTGAGCCACCCCAGCACGACTCACGCCCTGTCCTCACAGCTTTACCAGTGCCTCGTCTCCTACCTTGCAAACTTTACAGAAGCTCTCCTGCGAACCTATTATTGTTATTATTTCGTTGTTGTTCAGTTGCCTACAGTAATTTACTTGCTACAGTAACATTTTCTTTGCCTTTGCTGGAGTTGTCTTTCAAGTTTGCAGGGTCCGGCGCTACTGGACTGCGATATTACTGTTATTTCAAAATGAGCCGTTTGTTACTCTTAAAACTAACAAGGAGAGCCCCCAGCGGTGGGATCGACTTTTTGAATCCAAATAAGCCGTAGTGCAACTTAAGATCCCTGCATCCAGGTGGCCCTCGGTTTGAAAGTAACTGGCGGAAAAGATTTCAAAATTTTGCGTGATGCTACATAGCGTGAAGGAAGTCGTATTCCACAGTCTGGTTACGTGTCATAATGGTTACGATAGAAGCTTAACCATGCCTCGTCAGGTGCAGTAATTTTTTTAAAAATCTTTATAGAAATGACTTTGATGTTTATTTGTACTCTATTTATTGGTTTAAATGTAATTTATTTCATTCTATTCTTTTGTCACATCGTTTTAGTCACCGTATGAACTTTTCCATTTGTTTAATTTTTCTTCCAATCGGAATTTTTGTGAATGTGTAATTTATTATACCTATCTGTTTGACTATTGAATTACTTCAAAACTCCGATAAATGAATTAAAAAACAAAAGACGAAATAATCTATTTATATTGACTGTGCATTAATGTGAAAAACGTTTTTCTTTGGGAGACGTGCCTTTTTTTGCATGGTAATCGATATACAAATATTTAAAACATAACATAAAATCTTTGTGCACTATGGAAATTATAGTGTAGATGAGGACATAAATGAGAGAATGTTTTCTAAGTAAAATAAAATTCAAGCAAAGTGAGAAATCGATATAATGTACACAATAACGTAGACGAAAATACAGGGTAATAAAAACAGGAGACATTAAATCGGAATTGATACATGAAGATAATTAAAAGTTCACAAACAAATATTTCCAGTGGAGAAGGGATGATAAGAAGAAAAACTAGACCAAATGAAGAAGTTCATATCACTATTGAATCACGTGACCCAGGAGTGGAACTAAAAAAATAAATATATATATTTACATCAGTTGAAGGAATATGATTATCAATGTCACTTCGATAAAGACCTAAAATAGATTTATTTCTCTGGTGAGATTCGAACCCACAACCTCATGCATGTGAAGCTAGTATCCTTTCAATTATCCTCATAACCAACTTATGTCATTCGGCTTTCTTCATACTATCGAGTCTCACACAAAATTCCGAATTTCTTTTCTCGTCACTTCCTCGCTAACGTCGACTCACCAGGATGAATGGCTGCAGTGTGCGATACTTGGGTGCTTAACCTACATAACCGTATAGATGGTTCCAAAAAGTCGATCCTACCGCTGGAGATATCTCCTTGTAAGGCATGACGAAAGAGGGCCGCCGTTTCATTATATACCCTGATATGGTGGTGGATACACATTTAGTAGTGTAGCAATACTAACACAATCGGTCTGAAACCTGCACGATCTAAGCAACAAGGAACGACTTCATACTTAGTCCAAAGGAAAATCTCCAGAATTACTAGAAAACTTATGGCCAATGCATCGAGTCCCCTGCAGTCATTTAGTCCGCGGCGACTGCTGAGAACCTTCAGAGCAGTCGACTACTTCGATGTTACACGTTCGGTGTCCTACTCTATGGAGCTGAGTCATGGACTCTATTAGGCATTTGAAATGCGATCGTATCGAAAAATATTAAGGATACCATCGACAGAGGGGTAAAATACAGGGAGCGAAAGGATATTTACAATTTGTACAGAAACCAGATGGCAATTATTAGAGTCGAGGGGCATGAAAGGGAAGCAGTGGTTGGAAAAGGAGTGAGACAGGGTTGTAGCTTCTCCCGATGTTATTCAATCTGTATATTGAGCAAGCAGTGAAGGAAACAAAAGAAAAATTTGGAGTAGGTATTAAAATTCATGGAGAAGAAGTAAAAACTTTGAGGTTCGCCGATGAAATAGTAATTCTGTCAGAGACGGCAAAGGACTTGGAAGAGCAGTTGAACGGAATGGACAGTGTCTTGAAAAGAGGATATAAGATGAACATCAACAAAAGCAAAACGAGGATAATGGAATGTAGTCAAATTAAATCGGGTGATGCTGAGGGGATTAGATTAGGAAATGAGACACTTAAATTACTAAAGGAGTTTTGCTATTTAGGAAGTAAAATAACTGATGATGGTCGAAGTAGAGAGGATATAAAATGTAGACTGGCAATGGCAAAAAAAGCGTTTCTGAAGAAGAGAAATTTGTTAATATCGAATATAGATTTATGTATCAGGAAGTCGTTTCTCCGAGTATTTGTTTGGAGTGTAACCATGTATGAAAGTGAAACATGGACGATAACTAGTTTGGACAAGAAGAGAATAGAAGCTTTCGAAATGTGATGCTACAGAAGAATGCTGAAGATTAGATGGGTAGATCACGTAACTAATGAGGAGGTATTGAATAGGATTGGAGAGAAGAGAAGTTTGTGGCACAACTTGACTAGAAGAAGGGATCGGTTGGTAGGACATGTTTTGAGGCATCAAGGGATCACAAATTTAGCATTGGAGGGCAGCGTGCAGGGTAAAAATCGTAGAGGGAAACCAAGAGATGAATACACTAAGCAGATTCAGAAGGATGTAGGTTGCAGTAGGTACTGGGAGATGAAGCAGCTTTCACAGGATAGATTAGCATGGAGAGCTGCATCACACCAGTCTCAGGACTGAAGACAACAACAACACCATCGACAGATATAGTAAAAAATATAGCGGTACGAAAATGCAGAAATTCTCAACAGCATCCACATAGCAAAACTCGATTGTTTTGGTAGCGCAATTTCGCAACAATAAATAAAACTTGTTGAAATTAATAATTCAATGAAACATTAATGGCCGGCCATTGTGGACGAGCTGTTCTAGGCGCTTCAGTCTCGAACCGCGCGACCGCTACGGTCGCAGGTTCGAATCCAGACTCGGGTGTGTGTGTGTGTGTGTGTGTGTGTGTGTGTGTGTGTGTGTGTGTGTGTGTGTGTGTGTGTGATGTCCTTAGGTTAGTTAGAACTACTTAAACCTAAGTTCTAAGGGACTGATGACCTCAGATGTTAAGTCCCATAGTGCTCAGAGCCATTTGAACCATTTCTTTGAAAGATTAATGGCATACGTGACCCACGACGCACAGGATTATCCAGGCTAAATAACTCAGACCAGCAGTTTGGGTTCAGCACTGAATCAATGGTCTGAAAAACCATGGACGGACAACAGATCATGCTATCGATCGACAGTGTTACTGGAAGACGAGGCACTTAAGAGAGGAAGAATGACAAGGCAGAGAATGTTTAAAAATTACATAAATGCTCACCATTAAATCTAATAGTGCACTCATATAATCGCGCTAGCTGCCATTAAAATTAATCTGCAATTGGCATAGAGTTAAAATTTTTTGAACCTAGTGCTGTTAAAAGCATTCATGTTAACACTTATTTTGATCAATGTACGTGTTTTTTGAGACATCCATTGTACGAGGACGTACAGAGAAGTAATGTTGACAAGTTTTGAGTGAAAAGTCACAAAGATTTTTAAATAAAACAAACTTCATGAACATTCTGCATCGGTATTCTTCACGTCAATAAATTTAGTTTTCAACACACTCACCCTCGGAACCAGCACAATTTCCCCAACTAGATACTATTTTGTTGACACCGTCACAGTATATTGTTTGACTATGTTAACAGAGCCACAACCTTACCTCTGCTTGCACCGCTTGAAATAATTGAAGTGCTCGAAGGTTTTCTTAGTTTTGCACATAGACGAAAATCGAGACTGTGTGTAGGATGATCGACGGCAGTGAACCAAGGACGTCGGCTTGCTGCAGATGCCGCAGCGATCGTGTGTAGTTTGGCACTGCCGTGCTCAAGGAGAGTGTGCTCCACATGCGGACGAAGTCTTCGAATTCGTGCTTTTAGTGTTGTGAGCTCTTTCTCACCCCCAACATAGTCACGTCACACACCGCTATGTAACGCGGTACGAAACAGAGGGCTGCAGATATCCATAGTAAAGATGTAGAATGTTACTGACTTCAAATAAAACAGACCGAGTCATTATCTTCTCAGCACGCCGTCGTGTTATAAGCACAAAAATCCAAAAAAATTGTTTCAGAGCAAAGTATGCTGTATTTTTAAGTGAAGATCTTTGTAACGTACATCTGTGGTAAACGTTATGCTTGTGATATATGGTGACAATTCGTATTTATATTTACAATGGAAAGAGATTGACCAGTGGCCAACAGACAACTAAAACGCAAGTTGCTAGATGGATATTAACTGCAATAGCGCCCACGCTGCCACGGTAAGTAGGTGTTTTGGTTTCGCGATACATGTCGCCGTTTAACTGCCGCTCGTGGCGATACATTAAAGAGTGCTCTGTCTTATTGTCAAAGAGCCAGTACCCAGATTCAATCTAAAGAAATAAAAACGCGAATTCTGTGCGCCACATTTTCAGATGTCCCTCAAACGGTTCCAAAACTAGTTAACTCGAATTAAAAAAAATTCAAAAAGTGGGTTGTGTCAGTTTTCCACATTTATGTTCAGTATACATTCACAGGCAGTTGAACAGTGGTTCCCAGCCTTTCTTAGGCCGTTGCTCCTGACTGTCATCAGACATTTGCCAGTACCCCCTGTCCTACCCCCCCCCCCCTCCCTGAGGTCTGTGGCCTTCCCTCCCCCACATTATCACTAACTTTGGCACATAAATAAACTGTACAGTGAACAACTTTTCTAGGAACACTTTTATTTTCAAAATCATGAGAGGTGGAGTTTCAACAGCAGCGAATGGAAGCGAACTCAAGCGTACGAACATTTGCAGACCACTTGCCTGTATTCATTACCTTTCGTCTAAGAGGTCTGTTTAAAAAATTCCGGAACTTTGTCCACAAAAATTTTCTACGCTTACCTTCACATATTTGTATATGATCACCCCCACGACTGATAAACCGTTTCCACTTCTGGGAGCAGACTTGGTTCGCCTTTCGCTGGACCGTGCGTCTATCGTTACAAATCTTCGTCCTCTCAACTTGGTTTTCAACTTTGAAAATAAATGTCTGCAAGGGCCAAGCTGACCTGACAAGCTATTTTATATGTTGATCGTTCAGAACATTTCCCTACACATTGTGAAGATTGAACCTTCATGTCAACGTCATAACTGCAGACCCATCACCAGTTATAATTTTCTTAAGGAACATCTCGTTCTCATTTGGGTGATCCTAAGGCTCTTCTCAGATTGGGAGGTGGAGGTCTTTCTGCTCTTGACTCGTGAGCCGTGGCACGAACTTGGCGGCAACACGATACATTGCAAGATGCTGTATTAGGATTTCACGATCCAACTGCAATGTTACATTCTTCTGCAATCTCTCGGACAGTCAGTCTTCGTTCAGCACGCACAGGATCGTTGACGTTCCTGACACAAGCGTTGCTGGCAGAAGTCGGAGGACGAGCGTCGTCTTTAGCTTCCGTCCGGCCGTTCTTAAACCGTGTGCACCATCCGTAACACCGAGTGCGGCTTAAGCACTCATCACCGTAGGCTTCCTGCATCATTTGGCGTGTCTCTGTAGAGGTGTTCTTGAGTTTAGCTCTTATGTTCCTATGGGACCAACTGCTGATGTCATCAGTCCCTAGGCTTGCACCACTTACACACACCCACGCCCGAGGGAGGACTCTAACCTCCGACAGAGGGGAGCCACACGAACCGTGGCAAGGCCCCTAGACTGCGCAGCTACCCCGAGCGGCGGTTTTCTGTAGTTTCACGCAAAATTTATTGCAGGCGCATTGCTCCTCTAACTATACCCTCTCGAAGTTCGCCAACTGTGTGACACAACGTTCTAGTCAATACAGCACTGAACAATAAGCTAACAGACATACAACAGTGAAACTTCCCGCAGTTACACATTAAGCACACGCGCGTGCAGGGATGTCAACTGCATTTCGCCCCAACACGCCATTGGCGCGAAATTACGAACGTTCCCAATTTTTTTTAACACACCTCGTATATTCAAAATTTACGGTATGTTCTAGAAATTTGGCAAGTAAGCTTTCTCGGGATAGCTTATGTGTATCTTCAGGCATCTCCCAATTTCTTCAGCATCTCTGTTACATTCTCCTGTGAGCCAAACAAACCTGTGCTGTCTTTATTATGAACAGTTCAATATCCCCTGCTACTCGTATATGGGACAGGTCCCACACCATGGAGCAATATTAGAGTATGGGTCGCACCAATAGTTCAAAAAAGATCATCTTTGTGCACTGATTATATTTCTCTTTAATTCTAACAATAAATTACAGTTCGCCACCACCTTTATCTTTGACCGACACGATGTGATGGTTCCATTTCTTACTTCGTTATCACCAATGTTAAGACTCTCGCTTTTCCCGTTTATGCTTCATCTCATCACTATTGTCTTTGATTTACTCTGACCCCTAATTCTACACTCATTATATTGTATATTTCATTCATCAGATCCTGTAGTAATTCACTTTCACTGACAACGATAATATTATCAGCAAACACTGTCACTGATATCCTTTCAACCCGTATTTCAGTGCGAATCTTGAACCTCTCTCTTATTTTCTTCATTGCTTCTTTGATACAAACATTGAACAGTATAGGCGAATAACTACATCAAAGTCTTACTCTCTTTTTAATCCTTGCACTTCGTTCTTGGTCTTCCACTCTTATTTCCTCTTGGGTCTTGTACTAATATATACCCGTCTCTGCCTAGAGCTATTTTCTTCACAACTTCGATCTTGCACCATTTTACATTGTCGAACGCTTATCCAGGTGTAGAAATCGTATGAACGCGTCTTGAGTTTTATTCAGTCCTGCTTCCATTCCGTATCCTTACAATGTGTTACACCGAGGTATTTGTGTGAGCTGACCGACTGAAAATGAGAGTTATTGATGCTGTAGTCATAGGACACTATGATTTTTCGTTTTGTGAACTGCACAATTTTAGGTTTTCGAACATCTAAAGCAAGCTGCAAAAACATCCGGAATTCTGTTTGAGTCTACGTACAAAAATGCATTGTTAGGAAAACAAACTAAACCAAGGAGGGACAAAATATCAGTAACGAACAACGTAGAATCTCTGTGGCTAATCTGGATTAAACTGCTCCATCATCTTCAGCAACAACCAGGGCACAATCCAAGGAGGGATCTACACCCACATGGATATTGTGCAAATCATATCTAAGTGCCAGGCATAGGGTTTATCGAATCACCTTCACAATTGTCTATTATTCCAACTTCATGTCTTGAACTGCCCAAGGTGTGGTGAAGACTAAAACGAGTCTGTCACGGAAGACTGTATTGAGTGTGATGTCTGCTCCCAACAGTGGCATGAAGAATGCACAGTTTACGAAAGTCATGGTGCATTTTCTTGTTATTGGTGTTAGTGCGTACTCTTGCCAGATGATGCAGCTACGAGCAGTGTCATATATATGACATTTAAGGTTTGGGTTAAACGTTACTCAGCTGTACCTGATAAATGTTGTTCCTAAATAAATGAGCAATGGTTTGCTACTTGTTTGTTTTAACTTTCTCATCAACTAGAAATGACCGACTAAATACTAAGCGCATACTCCTTCGTGAGTTTCCCCTGCAAAGCAAATTAATGAAGTCGAATAGTCCGTAGGAAGAATTTAACACTAGATCGCGTGTTGATGGCATGACTGTGATGAGCTAAGAGCGGCTGACAAAAAATAATTGTTTTATTTATAACCTTAATGTTGCAATTGAGGAATGGCGTGTCTGGTTGAAGTTTCCACATTAACTGAGCAACGTTCAACGATGCGTTTTCCCTTTCAGAAAGCAGAAAACGGCCGAAATATTTTCTCTAACGTTTTTTCAGTATGGTCGAAGCTGTGCGAAAGACGGAAATTTTTGATAAATACGTAGGACAGTTCAAAAACAATCTAACTTCAGTGACTAATAAAAAAACACCGTGGCCGGCCAATTGAACTGTCTCCTCCTTCGCTTAAAGCCGGCTCTGACGACATTACTCCTGATGGGCGACGTGTTTGCAGTAGAACTGAATAGCAAAATAGCTGCAACAGGTAGTGGCACAGTCCACAACGTCGTCATTGACATGCTCAAGTACAGCGAAACAAGTCCAACGTGGGTCCCGAGAGAATTCACACAACACAAGGAAACAAAGAGTGCTATGAACGTGAAGGTGAACCTTTTTCGAACGAGATTTTAACGTGTGATTAAACTTTCGTTCAAAATGGGGAACCCGACTCGAAAAGACAAGGAGTGAAATGGAAGCACACTAGTTCACCTGTCCCGAAAGGAATTCAAACTCGAGCATCAGCGAGGAAAGTGATGCTGGCCATCATTTGGATGCCAAAGTAGTTGTATTTTGGTGATTATTTGGAAGATCAGCGTACAGGATGCAGCGCTGACCACTCACACATAGTGATGAGCAAAGTAAAGCCGAAAACGAGAGGAAAGGGTCGCCAATGTCAAAGAAAAGACGTGATACTATTACACAACAACGCTCGCCCAAACATAGCGCAGCTGATCCAAGAAACCACTGGAAGGGAAAAGAAACAGTAATGGGTTGGGAGACTCTGCGTCATTATCGCTACAGTCCAGATTGACTTTCGTGAATTTTCATTTTCATATTGCTGATATTATTCAGAATGGAAGCTGTCTGCATTGTACTTGGACTAGTAAGAAAAACTTCAAAAGTCAACCTCACTTGTAGAGCATTTATTGCTACCTGTTTGACCCGCTCAAGGACGCATCGCTTGGAAAGGATTCGGCGACAGCGAAGAAGTTAAAACAATTTCAGTTTTACTTACTTCATTCGCATTTATCGCCTTTCTCTTGCCCAGCAGTATTTCGCAAAGGACTGGCAAAAGCGCAAGTTGCAGCCGTATATACGAGATCAATATACATTTGCCTTCTGAATATTACACCTGTAATGGGTCCAACCTAAGGCAGTTTAAAAAATCGCTGGTGACACTCGTGTAAAAGAAGAGTAACAGAAAGGATGTGCAAAATTACAGACATCGATTTTCTGCAGAATCCTAGAACGTATTCTAAATATGATTATAATAAATTTCCTAGACACCTAAAAGCTTACGTCCAGAAATCAGCACGGTTTTAGAAAGCTCGTGTGAAACGCAGCTTGCCCTTTTCGCACATTATATACTGCGAACCACGGATGAAGGGTCCCAAGCACATTGCACTCTCCTATATTTGAGAAAAGCCTTTGGCACGGTGCTCCACTGCACACTGTTAACCAAGGGCGTCGTATGAGCATACGGAGTCGGTTCCCAGATATGAGAGCGGCTTCAAGTCTACAACAGATACCAGTACGTTCTCGACGGCGAGCGTTGATCAGACACAAGGATATCGTCATGAGTGTCCCAGGAAGTGTAACAGACAGCTGTTATGCTGTATAGACATAAATGAGGTGACAGGCTGAGTGAACAGCAGTCTGCGGCTGTTGATGATGCTGACGTGTACGGGAGAGTGTCGTCATTGAGTCACTGTAGGGGGGTACGATTAACGGGAAGCGCGGACAACTGAGAAACGCGCAGGAGTCAGTGAGGTACTGAGCCATGCCGACGCCGGTGCCTTAGTTAGCTGCGCTACGTTTTTCGGTTGAGGACCCAGGATACGAAGAGCTTCATCGAGGTGGTCCCACATATTCTCGATTCCGTTAAGCCCGGGAAGCCTGGTGGTCGGCGGAGTACAGCAAACTCATCCTGGTGCTTTTCACACTGCAAGCTGTGTCACAGATTTAGTTGTTCTGCTGGTAGATTCCGAGGGAAAAAAGACTCGACGTAGGTGTGGCAACGGTTCCGACCGATATTTCTGCTCATCCACTGTGCCTTCCAGAACGACGGGAGTGTCACGATAACGTTTGTGAGATCGTAACGATCCTTCCTCCTGTCCTAACCCTGCCGCCGACTGTTGCAGGGTGTTCACTTTCAGGTGAATCGCGCCCTACACGCCATCGTCTGTCTGTCACTTGGAAAGCCCGCAGGTCACCGTTCAGTGGACGCCCAGTCGCAGAACTGGCGTAAAAATCCCAGCCTTCGTCGAGGACGAACAGCAGTCAGCATAGGTGTGTGGACCAGGAGTCTGCTGTGGAGACCCACACATAGCATTTTTCGCTGAGTGGTCTTAGAGGAGACACTGTCGGTAGGCTCTTCGGTTCACGTGCATGGTCAGTTGCTCAGCAGTTGCACGTTATTCACCTGCGGTCTCCTTTAACTCCTGTCCTCTGTGGACCGTGGGGCACCACAACGGCCTCAGCGTCGGCTCTCGACAGCGCCATGCGCGGAGTGCTTTAAATATGGCAACACGCCAACATTTTACGAACTCTGCCGTTTCGAAAATGCATCCACCTGTGGCCCGAAAGGCAATGATCACGTCCTTTTGGATGTCACATAAGTGGCTGAGTTTCCGCGTTACGCATACCCTACTCATTAGCGTCGGACACAGGCGGTGATCACGTTAATGTGACTGGAGCCTGTGGTTAGAAAAAGGAAAGGAAAAGGAAACAGAAAGGGGAAAGGATGGTAAGCGGTGCCAGGAGCACCGGAAATGTGGTAATTATACGAATTGCTTGTACAGGAACTCCGAACGGAATAGGAGCAGCGGCAGTTTAAAAATTGTAAATGGTAGAATCACGGCTCAACAGTAAGTTTCTCGCCCAACCTGACGAAACAGATGTGGAGATTGAGAAACGAATGCATAACTGCTGGGAAACAGTCTGCGGTGAGTAGACAGTGCCTTTTTTCGGAGGGTTTAAAGAGCAATTTCAAGATTTGCGAGATAAAGGTTTAGATTACGTCGCAAGTATAACGAATTATGAGAAAGACTGCACTGTGTAAGGGAAGCTTCTGGGATGTCCCATAACCGTGGCAGTAGTTCAGGGATTCGGCAGCACGAAGATATTTTGAAAGTGACTGAAGTTTTTTTGGAGACTGATAATAACCCTGTTCCTGACAAATGAATCCTGGTGATCAGTTACGAAGAAGGGGAGAAAATGTTTGAAAATAAAGCTCTTCTTATGGACGGACGTTTCAGAGGTGTTCGAAACAACTTGTTGATACCTGAAGCACGGAAGACTAGCTTTTTTACCAGAGGAAAGTCAAAATAATTGTGAAATATTTTTTCTCAACCGAGAAATGTCATAACTTGTTTGTCATTTAAAACTGCATTGCTTTACTTCGAAATGATTGCAAATTAAACTATGAAAACAGTGTTATCCGAGACATTTATTTTACAGTTGTAATTTTCATTTCAAGCAATGCCTGTGGAAGACATACAAGAACTGCGATTAGTGGAGCAATACAGGGATGAAGAAGTAGTTCGTTTGTCTTGCCGCACGTGTGCTGTAGAGTCCATCTTCCACCGGACTGCCTTGATGAAGCATGGAGAGTAACAGCGTAGACTATTTAATCAGTCAATAGATGGAAAATGCTAGTACACAACCTGAAATGTGGAATTGGTGAAGACAGACAGTCGACTAAAATTATTTCGAAATAAATTCACTCTTAGGTTGGCTTCAGTTGCGTTAGATAATACTTCGATACCTAACACTACTGTATCAAAGTTATCTGCGTTCAGAGAATTTATTTCAAAGTGATTTCGGTCAGCTATCTACCGTCATCAATTCGATGCACAGGACCATGAATGCTGTCGAAGTTTGGCATAGCAAACGATACTCAATAAGGCAAAGGTATCTTAACCTACAATTTCTGATCAATACGCTAAAGGAGAATGCAATAAAACTAATACCTGAAATTGAAAAAAAATCTGTTGGTCAGCTTCTTCAGTGAAAGAGGTAAAAGATACATATGTGTTGAAAAAGAGTTAAAAGATATTTTAAGAATACATAATGACTCGGTGGATCTAAGAAGTTTAAAATTTATATCATTCCTACGATAAAATGTGGAGAGGCGTTCTTATTACAAAACGGCACGCAGAGCCTCCCCATTGTCGCGGCTTCCTTTGCACGTCGGAGAACCCGCAGCTAAAATGTATGTGGTCAGAAACACCGCGTTGGCTCACAGGTCGCCGAGTCCACGGCTGCAGAATCCCATGACACCCTTCAAGAGGCGGCGAGGCATCTTGTACAGTAGTTATTTGAGAGTGAATTTTTTCCTCGCTCCTCAAGAGACGTCATCAAACGGATCTTCCTGCTTCTGGAGTGTCTACGCGACTATGAGGGAATCCCGAAACGTTACATCTTATTTTAGTTCTGCTCTCCGTTCCACACCTTCAAGGACCCACTTGTTTTCTGTGGCACTCGAACACTTGTACTTCTCCGATGTCATTTTCGCGAGGGATTTATGTACTGTGCTTATGCTTTATTAAGAAAACACGGGAATTTTTTAAGTGTATAGGGGTGAAACGATTATCTTAATAACCGATAAAACAACTCCAGATATCGAGTATTACGTACCGGCTGACGCTTCATTACAAAATGTTTACGGGCTGTCTGTTATCCCAGTCGCTTCCGTTTATGAAATGTACCGAACACATGAGCATTCTTCGATAAACAGTTCTGACATGGGTCTTGACAACACGATCGAATTACAGAGGTTCAAATAGTGAGATGCGACTGCGTGCAACTGCATAGGCAGATTTTCAGTCCCTGCATGTAATTGTAACGGAACTAAGGAGATTATAGCGACACGAACGTCAGCCGGGTAAATAAGTCGTACACTAAGTGGACATCCAGCGGACGCAAGTAAACACTTCCTGTTACACCACACCACTGCTGCCTCGGTGTAAACACGGAGGACAACAGGAAGTGCTCTACGACCACTAGCTGGACTATGGAGCAAGAAACAGCCGGGGTCCCCGGTGGTCTAGTGGTAAGGGGGTCTGGAACGTTCCAGCGCCTCAGCTGGGGCTATTCGCCCCAGCCGGGCCGGGGTTCAATCCCCGGCCGGCGCTGGAATTTTCAGACTTCCGAACACTAGCCTCCACCTCTGCCTTGGCATGTGGCGCATGCCGGGAACCCCCGTGGGGTCCGTGCTTCGGGTCCCACGTGGAGCTCACTCCCACACTACAAACTAAACCTGATTATGCTGGTGCAAGCATTTTAAATTTTAATTCACACACTTTCTTCACCAGACCACATCTACATATATTTTAAGGTACTTAATATATCTCACTATGGTATCAGTAATATTTGTAGGAAACTATGAAACAAAAACCTTACCAAAAAAATGATTTTTGTTATCCTTCGTGTGCTGAATACTTCTGAGGTAAATACCCAAACATCTGCCATTTTCTTGTAGTTAACAATGAATATTCGAAAAAAGTTTATCATACTGATTCATATATTTCATAATGTATTTTACTCATTCTCAGTGCTGAAAAAGCAGTAATTATTTCAAAGTCATAAGAAAATGCAAAATATTGTATCACAAGCCAACAAGGTGTTCTTTTTTGTATCATGATTTACTATGCGATTAATAAATTCTGTATAATAAATCGTTTCGTAACAATTGACAATACCTTTTAAAAATACATTGTTTTCACTTATTGCATTTTCAAAAACTAAAACAGGCCTTTTTTTCTCAAATTATTCTAGTGTCAAAATGAGATGTTTGATTTTACACAGGTCACTAATGACCTAAACTGTTTTTTTTATAAAAACGATATTTATCGTGGTTTTTGTGAGCTGAATGCTGAATCAAACAGATAACACTTAAAATTAATAAGAGGAATTTCTTGGTGATTTTACTAACACGCCCATATAGTTCATATAATATTTCGATTAATAGTTACATGACTACCTCTCTGCCTCTACTTTTTGTAAAAGTATCTTGTAGATCAGAGAAAAAATTGTATTACTACCTCTCCAGGTTAAGTGCAGTTCAATGAAATAGATTGTGAAGGCCGTACCGAAGATGCAGAATATTACGTTCTCTGCAAGGCATTTGCCATCAGTAATGAGTGAAACTGTAAAATAGAAATAAGGGCTGAAAAACGCCTATTACTGTTGTACTATTATATCACTAACGTTGCACTGCATAAACTTACTTACAGTTCTCGTTGCTGTTCAATATTCTTTAACTCACTATACCGTGCGATTATGTTGTTAACATTTAATGTAACAGTAGTCCTGTTCCGAGCCACATATCCATTTTTAATGCTTAAAAGTGTGGACAAAACTATTAGTAATACTAAATTACGAAGAGGGAATGATGAATGTAACATGCTGCGTACATTAATGTCGCTCGAGATGTAGTTTGCATTATATGTTATCAGAACAGAACTATTTTGTAATGTGTGAAATACACAAAAATACGGTAACAGACAAACCGAGCAGTGATGCCGTAATCTGTTTTGTAATAATAGTGTAAAGGAAGAAATAAACAGCAACTAGACATTTAAGTCACTCAATTTTCGGGGCCATTTTGCTGTTCATCACTTCGCTGCTAGATGTCGCTACTAGTTCCTCACACACTCAGTTGTCTGTAGTGCAGGGCTTCGCCACCAGAAGGCTCTATCAGCACCGGAGAGGACTCACTCTGTCGACGTTTGCTGCTTCACTCCTCAACATCTATGCTAACTGACGTGACTGCTAAATTTTCAGACTAAACGAAAAAAATAACACCAACACCAAATAAGGCAAATAGTGATAAGTGCGGATACTATCGAACCATCACTTTCATACGTCCTGGCTGAAAATACTGATCCAAAATATTTACACAGGAATTAGAGGAGACGAGCTAGAGGAAAATCGATTTTGAGAGAACACACTAGCCGCTAGAGATCGGTTGAAGAAATTCAACCCATATTTATAACATCTATAGATGTTACAAAATAACTTCTGACAATTTTGAGCAAAATATACAGTTTGAATTTAAGATGATGCAACCAGCGATAAAATACAGTGAGCGGCATGTTATCTAGAGCTCTGCCAGAAATCAGACAGCAATTTTAAGACTTAAAAGACATAAAGGAAAGCTGGCAGTTGATAGTTGAGAAGAGAGAGTGAGAGAGTGAGAGAATGAGAGAATGAGAGAGACAGAGAGAGAGAGAGAGAGAGAGAGAGAGAGAGAGAGAGAGAGAGAGAGAGAGAGAGATAATGGGAGGGGGGGGGCTTCGGTTCTAGCCCATTCACCCATGTTATTCACTTTGCATACAGAATGTTTCACACGTCGTGCTACACACTTATCGCGTCTGTAGAGGGGACCTACCAGATGAAGTTTTACATAGGAATCGATGTCTGGAAACGTCATCCAGCGACGCTACAGGGTATCGAAGTTACAGGCGCTGGAGTCTGTAAAATATGTGTACACAGAAAGATTCAATGAAGATGTTACCAATTTTCTATGATGATGGAGATGGATAAATCTATAAATTTGAGGTTATGTCCCTATAACGGAAAATTGGAAGAGAAGACATTCCTGTTACGTGTGACAGGATCTACCGGTAGTGTTGTAGCTGAGATGTAGGGCAGGAAACTTTCAGAGGTGGTAGTGTGGACCGAATGTCCAGTACACATGGGCTGTAAAATGCATACCTTAAGAGCTGTGAGGACTTGTTCATCTTCGCTAGCATAAAACATATCTCCACTGCTGAACAAGTGCTCATAGCTCCTCAGGTATGCATTTTGTAGCCCATGTTTACCGGACATTTTTTCTTACTTTGATCCATACTACCACCTTTGAAAGTTAGCAACAACAGTACCAGTACTTGTATTCCGCCGTCAGAGGTATGTAACTTTCGACTCATTCGTTTCCGGATCATGATACATGATCAAATTGATACATGATCACGGCATCACACTCTACTTACATACATTTGCCGGAGCTGGCGCCTGTATTTTGATGCTCTGTAGCCTCGTTAGATGACGTTTGCATGCATGAGTTACTAGGTAAAATTGCAAGCTCTAGAAATGTGAAACACCTTGTATAAAGAAAGCAACATACGAAACCAACGAGATATTTGGGAAATTAATCGAAGATAAGAAAGAAGAAATAGAAACTGTTTCCAAATCGACCTTTCATTTCGCTGCTGCTGATTTGAAATTTCGTGGCATTTATTCGCTCTGAAGAGGATCGTTCAAACGATGGTCGGAATGTAGTTATTTTAGTTGTTTCACTGTTTTATAATGACATGGCCTAGAACCCAAAATGATTTTCTCCAAGTTGTTTGTAGGAATTCTATCGCTTCTCACCGATATTTTCAGTATGGTACTGGTATTTTTTTTCCTACACCTACCAACTTTAATAGTGCTTGAAATGATGAAAATTGTCTCCATATCAAAAAGTATTAGGTACTGAGACGGTGCTTGGTTTTAATGATAACAATATACAGGAAAATTCAGCCATGTTTCTGCGAAGTTGCATTACGCCGAAATTCTGAAATACATCCGTATATTTCGAATGTCGTACAACAGCTGTAGGTAGGAGACGGGGTACTGCAGAAGTAAAGCTGTTTAGACGGGACGTGAGTCGTATTTGGGTAGCTCAGATGGTAGAGCACTCGCCCACGAAATGCAAAGGTCCCGAGTTCGAGTCTCGGTCCCGCACACAGTTTTAATCTGCCGGGAAATTTCATATCGGCGCACACTCCACTGCAGAGGGATCTAATTCTGGAAAGAACTGTATAGTTAGTGGAGAGATACAGGATGTTGCAAAATTCCCGTTAAAAACTTCTAGGGAACTGAGTGACGATATTCTGAAGAGGAGCCCATGTATGGAAAGGTATATCCGTGCTACAGCCGTATAAATACACCTTCGCTAATGTGGTATGCAACAGGGTTATAATCACTGGAGGGGGGGGGGGGGGGTTACTTACGTCTGATCTTAAGCTGTCATTTGACGGCTGTCTCCTCTCTGACCTGGATCGAGTCTCGTTCATGTGTCTGTGAGTGTTAGAGCAACATTTCTGAGCACACTTTTGCCGAATACACCGACACGAGTATCCTGTGTGGCCAAAGCGCACAGTACTGGAAGAGCTGCTGGTCGCCTTTATCAAGATCGTTGTCCACAACGTCTGACTCCTCCCCACACGCTTTTCGTTGCCATTGCACAACGTCTTCGACTATGGGTGTCTTCACCGTCAGCAGGTGCGTCTGTGGTGCCCCGTGGAGACGCAGCGCACGCGAATTGAAAAAATATTTATATGGATATTGTGTCTGTTCTTCCGGACATGTGCGAAAGGACGCTACGAATGTAGTGTGTGGACATACAAAGGTGAGAATGTGGGTCTCGCGGGAGGCGCGAGACAGTCCCTGTAGTCTCACTATCCTCTGTGCCGTCTGTGGCTCAGATGGATAGAGCGACTGCCATCTAAGCAGGAGATCCCTGGTTCAAGTTCCGGTCGGGGCACACATTTTCACCTGTCTTCGTTGATATCTATTAACGCCCGTCAGCAGCTGAAGGAAATAATATCATTGTAATTTCAAATTGGAAAACGCCCTCCTGTAAAACCAGTGTCTCTGAAGACCGATTTTTTTGATTCTTTGGTTATTAAAGAGTGAAACTGTAGAACAATAGATGTACTCGGTCACATCTACACTGAAATGCCAAAGAAACTATTATAATAATGCGTATTCAAACACAGAGATATGTAAACAGGCTTAATATGGTGCTGCCGCCGGCAACGCCTATGTAAGACATGTGTCTACCGTAGTTGTTAGATCGGTTACTGCTGCTACAATGGCAGGTTATCAAGATTTAAATGACTTTGAACGTGGTTTTATACTTGGCGCAAGACCGATGGGACACAGCATCTACGAGGTAGCGATGAAGTGGGGATTTTCCTGTACGACCATTTCACGAGGGCACCCTGAATATCAGCAATCCAGTAAAACAATAAATCTCCAACATCTCTGCGGCCAGAAAAAAAATCCTGCAAGAATGGAATCTGAAGAGAATCGTTCAGAGTGGCGAAAGTGCAACCCTTCCGAAAATAACTGAAAATTTCAATGCTTGACCATCAACAAGTATCAGCATGCGAACCATTCATGGAAACATCATCTACATGGCCTTTCAGAGCCGAAGGCCCACTCGTGTACCCTTGCTGACTGCACAGCACAAAGCTTTACGCCTCATTTGGGCCCATCGGTACGAACATTGGACTGTTGATGACTCGAAACATAATCCCTGGTTGGACGTGTCTCATTTCAAAATGTATATACAGTATGGACGTGTATGGGTATGAAGACAACATCATGACTCCATGGACCCCGCATGTCAACTGCGGACTGTTCAATCTGGTGGAGGCTCTGTGACGTTGTAGAGCGTGCGCATTCGGAGTGATGTGGGATCCCTGATACGTCTAGATACATCCTGTCTGATCACCTGAATCCATTCGTGTCCATTGTGGATTCCGACGGAAGTGGGTAATTCCAGCAGGACAATGGAGCGGCCCACACAACCACAGTTGCTACAGAGTGGCTGCAGGAACACTCTTCCGAGCCTAAACACTTTCGCTGGCCACCAAACTCCCCAAACATACTGTACGTTTCTAGGAAATTTTATAGCATTAACTAGCATATCTGGAATGCCTTGCAACGTGTTGATCAGAAGAGATCTCTGCTCCCTCTTACTGTTACGGATTTATGGGCAGCTCTGCAGGTTTCATGGTGTCAGTTCCCTGCAGCGCGACTTCAGCCATCAGTAGAGTCCATGCCACGGCGTGCTGAGGCACTTCTGCGTGCTCGCGGGGACCTTAAACGATATTTCTTTGGCTCCTCAATGTAACAAATTACTTATCAAAGTGACAGCGTTACCAACATGTTTTCAAGTGGTTCTAGTATACGGTACGTCTCGGGAGACAGGTTACAATTTAAAATAAGAGTATTATGTACTCAGTCCCCTCTACAAGTTGTAGCAGGTAGTGATGGGAATTTCAGAACATCCTGTACGTTTCCAGCAAACTGTATAGCCGTTGTCGTATTACAATTGGTATCTGCGAATACATTCCATAATTCGTGACAGATCGCGAGGCGCGACTGCAGAAATCCGTAGCGTTTACCCAGGGGGCGTCTCGGCTACGGCAGCTCTGACGGCTAGTTTGAAGGCCACTTTCAACTAGTGTTGCCAGAGGTGTCTCTTTTTAGAGATTCTACGACTCGCCCCACGTAAGCTTTAAAAAGGAAGACCAAATGCTCCAACTTCTGGCCTCTGCTAACATTTCGAAATACACTATCCTATCAGTGAGTGTACAGACACCTGTTAGTGGACATTAATATGCAGTGCGTCCACCCTTTGTCTTTATGGCGGCTTGAACTCTGCTCGGGACACTAAGTGAGGTGCCTACCGACAATTTACGCACCACACACGGATATCGTATCTACGTGTTTGTACACGCAAGGCAATAAATTGCTCAGCAAGATCGCCATATCTCTCATCAATTTTCAACATCTGGAGCACAATGGGCAGGTTCTTTAAAGCAGGTCGCGATTTTGAGGATGTAACGAACCAACTGAACTGAATTTGGTACGATATCCGTCAGAAGGGTATAAACTAACTTTATCAGTGAATGTCAAGCCTAGTAACTGACCGCGGAAAGGCCAGAGGTGGCCCAACACGTTATCGACTTATAAATTTGTGAAGCTCTTTGTCTTGAATTAATCATCCAGTTTTTCTTCAACTCTAATCATTCATTTGCCCCTACACGTACAGTCATGCTCAAAACTATCCTAACGCCCGAATTGAATTTCGCCTGATTCACATGCAACCCACATAACGCAACTGTCTAGCAGGTCCCCTTATCGCTCCTTGGTACAGTCGTTTGACTATTGAAAATGGTTCCAACAAATCACCACCAGAAAACACTGTTCTGTATCGCAATAACTCAAGATGTAAAGTAATACCACGATACTACAAATATCACGGAACACCTTATCACAGATAAGACTGCCCTTAAGGCTTGTAGCTCACATTTATTACAATAAATGACATACCTGACATTTTACCACTCTCATTATTATTACGTCAGATAGGTAATGCACATTGTAAATTCGTCGAATTCATGATTTACTCTTCAAAGTAACATACCGTACTTATTATTTAACACAAAATAAGATTAAAAATTAAAGGTATTCACGAGCAGCTAATTGAGAATATTTATGAACTTCAAATGACACGACGAACCGTCTCGTTCTGCATATGGATGCAAACTCAGGTCATGCAGACTAAGCAAAGATTTCGTGCCTGACGGAAACTAACAGTCACTCGTGATTAGGCATACAGAGAGTGATATACCTCGATTTTAGACTGAGCCAGTTTGCAAATGCCAACTTTAAATTACATAGCGCAAGTATTTTTGCCGGACGCGAATTCCTACCCAGCACCTATTGTCCCTGTTAACGAACGACGAGAGATGTTGAATCTTGGTTCTTAACAAGTAACTTACTTGAATTGCCGTGAGGTAAGGCTTTGTACTGGGCAGGGATTCGAACTCAGAACTTAATCGAATAGATATCGACGCACAATCAACTGTGACATTTCGGATTTTCTCGGCAGTAGCTAGATGTTTTAACTGAAATGACGAGACGAAACATACATTTTTTTCCTTCCCAAGACTCCAACCCGGCATCTATCGCTGTTATATTCTAGAGAAAACGAACGTTAAATATGGGTTTGTTGCACCAGCAGCGACATGTGAGCGTGTTGAAACTAGAAATAATATGACGAAGAGTTCAGTGCTCACTGGGAATACAGCTCCACACATCATATCGCTTTTGACTACACACAAAGATACGTCAGCTTCCGAATTTTTGTCCAGCTCGGCCTAACATCTTGAACTTACAGTGATCTCGCAAATAGTCCTGTGTCTCACTGGGTGTCAAAACGTCACATATCGTTAGTGTTGACAACGAATGAAAATACATTAAACATTAAAATAATTATCCACCAGCAGATAGGTGTTCTCATGCTAGAGCTTGATAATACATAATGAAATCTATAGTGCCGGGCCAGGATTCGAACCCATTCACGCGCAGTATGTGGAGATGTTGAGGAATCTGCAGTTCTGAACAAACAACAAATAGTAGCCGTGCTGTATTCTCACGAAGGGATCAAATTGAGCGTTAAGTACGGTCTAAGTTGCATTCCCAGTTCAGAACCGATTTTAGCGACATACAGAAGCTCAGATAAAATATGGACTAAATGTCCTTTGAGCGTTATTTAAGCATCACAAGACTGCACATACATGCAATCGATTTCGAGGTGCAAAGTGTTTATCTTACTTTGGTGACAGGTGGGCATAAGAGATTTCCAAAAACATTTTATCGTACTGAAATAATCTTTTGTCGGAAAGAAACAAGGTAAGTGTTTTATTTGTATATATTTTGTAGGAAACTGTAATCGTGATGGAAGATTATACACCTTAATGTTTGACACAACTGCTAGGAGAAAACGCTGCATCCTAACCAAACCCTGCTGTTCCTCTCCATATCCCCGTAAGACACGAGCAGGGGATTCTCCACGCATACCGCTACACAGCTGTTCCTAGCACACCTGAGATTTGGCAACATCGTCAAAAACATTAGGCAACACTGTGACAATGCAATCACTTCCGCCTATGGTACTGAATTGGCTCACTAAATTTACTTGATATTACCTTTCCATTTGAATGGCTCATGCTGTATAATCCTTACGTAAACTAAGATACTGAGGCAGAAAATTCAATTTTTTGGCTAAAGAAATGCTATTCTTCACATAAGTGGCAACTTTTATTATCTTTCACGATGCGTTATGAGGCTGAGCGACCAATACCATGATGAGAGTGGTGCAAAGGTAGCAGTGTGTCTGTAACCCGGTGGTACCGCCCATGTCTCGTGTCAGAACGGCTCAATCAGTCGTCAGTTCCAACTGAGGTAGGGACCATCGTGGGCGAGCTTTTTTTTTTAAGGAGCTGCGAATTTCCAGAAAAAATTCTGTATCGAAATCGGAAGAAAACCTTTACACATCAAATCTTCTTGGTAGCTCGACTCAGTAAGTTGTGTTAATCGTCATAGATCATGGCGTTCTGACTTCCAAGCTGCTTCGCAATACCAGCGTCTCTGAAGAAATTCGAATCGACCATCAACGATACGAATTTCAATATTGTTCTTCACTTAAGACTCACATGCCAGGGTGATAAGTATGAAGGAAATGAGCCTCTTGATTACTCTATGCTAAACTTCCCTGCAGACATTCTCCATTAATTAATTTATGGACCTCAAAAGAAGCAATTTGCCTTAGTAGCTATAGAGCAGGTTCTGATAGGAATTGACGCAATCTTTTTCATCCATTTACCATAGAAAATCAAAGAAAGAAACCAAACATTACATTGCATTTACTCCCTGTGCCTTGAGTAACACATATGAATCCATGACAATAATAAATTATTTGAAGAATCTCCTGTGCAAGGAAAAGAACAGAATGGGACGCTTTAATTATAGCGCACTGGATCATAAACAATGAAATTAATTCTGTGTCACATTGATGTACTGCATTCTAATGTAATAAAATAATCATCAAATAAAAACGGTTTTGTGCCTCCTTTGCTATCAAGAGTGAAACACAAATCGTAGACAGATTTTATGGGTCACTACTCAACAACATTAAAGCATTTTACATGGTTGAGAGTGTGGAGTGGAGCAGATGTTGTCGGCAGAAGGCAGCCCAGTGCCTCAGCCCCCGCCGGTAGGCAGCAAACGGGTCCCAGAGAACTCAGACGCATGCGGTGTTCAGAGGCAGATGCTCGGTAAAGAAATCTTTCGCTAAAACATTGTTGAACCAAACTATTATTACCAGTGTGACACAAAGCGAAATATATTGTAGATTCGCTTGAATTACACGCATAGCTTCAGCACCGAGAGGAAAGGGGCGATAAAAATTTTGTCGTTGTCTGCTTCCGGTCGCCAGACGTCATATTAGCTAGTCTCACGTTTTACCTCAAGACTACGGCCTTAGTCAAGAATAATGTACTAAGACTGAACTCAAGACTTCCTCTGGGAGGTGCCGCAGTCTACAATGTTGCAGATCGAACTTACTGCCGGACACAGGATCCTGAGAGGAGCACGACTGTGTTGTCCACCTTATGTGGACGGCTCGGCGGTCAATGTTTTGCTCTAAGGCTGTATCTACAACACATATTGCATCCTGAACACCTAGAAGAATTAAAATAACAAAAGTAGTTAATGAGAGCAACGTTAACTATGGCGTTCGAAGTATTCATAGTGTTGTGTTCGTGTGTGCAAACGCCTTCCAATGCCCACTCAAGGAGGACAAGGATACAAAGTCTAGCTTCAGTATTATAAAATCGCTACAGTCTGTGGATAAACTCAGACTTGGGTTGATAATTAATTTGAATATTTAGCAATACTATACCCATTGGTGTTAAACTCGTTATTAACCAATGATTCCCACAGCTACAGGGACACTACTTGTGATACTTAGGCAGTGCTATCAGACGAAAAGATCAACCTGACACAAACTGTGGGAAGTTTGTTTTACAAACTTCGTACCAGGATAATGAGCTTTTACGTATTTGGGATGTCTGTGAACGTTGCTGCTTGAGACGATTTAAGACGAAAGTAAATTCCTTTAGCAACGACAATGTTTGAAGAAACCGTCTTAACGGGACTAAATCGTGATTTGTAAATCGTTTACCGGCCGTACTCTACCGCATTTCGCTGATTGGAAGGCAAATAGATTACGGAAAAATGTCACAGAAGGAAAAGGGAGAACGAAATGTCTCCCACTGGAAGGTCATGTTGTCTTATTTAAATGATTACAAAATCAGGTAAAACGACCAGTCAGATTGTCAGTATAAGAACATTACTGTTGTCAGTATGATGTAGCACTGCTCAGGGCCTGTAACGATAAAGGGCCCGTTTAGGTCAGTCATATTGTATAAAGAAGTGGAAGAGAGAGCACCGCTAAATTCCACAATCCGTATGCATTGCAGACACACAGAAATTACTGTTACAGTGTACTAATGGAGCCCAATTAATGAGAGAACTGCGTATTTTCCGGTGAGAGAGAGCACTGGCAAATAATCTTCGCTAAATTAGGTTACTTAATCTGGTGTCACTCTGAGCCAGAATTTATGGCCGGCGGCTGAGTGTAAGGTCAGTGGGCCGGATCCGAGTTTTGCAAGTGCGAAATACTTTCCTACATTATAGAAGCGAATATTAAACTGGAACTAATATTCCAAAAATTTTGAACTTGGATAGCTTAGAATGAAAATCTTTTTCTTTATTGCAAAGGAAAACAATTGATTTTCTAAAACATTCTCTGTCATACACAACTTGACTCAGGTCACGTCGACCAAATCATATGGAAAAATTGACAGCGGCGTATATCGGAAGGCAGTAAGATCTCTTGGCTTTTGGTTTGGCAGTACTCGACAGCCATTTCTAGGCGCAAGTAATAGAAGAAAGGCAGAGCGTTATTGTTATCAAGTAACGTCTTCATCGATTACTTTAGTTTTAATGTAATCTATGAGTAATTACTCATAGATATTAACATGAAAAGAATTCTGTAGACAGAGAAAGAACCTCTTCTTGGGAAACTACTTGTATAGTGACCAAAAGGCACGAACTGATATTCAAGTACAGTGTTCCAGCAGCGGCATGAAGAAAATGGTAGTAATAATGACGGTAATAATCCAATTATCCGGTAACTTCACACTTCCCAGTGGATCTTCACGAACTAAGAAAATATCTGAATTTGTGAACATTTCAAAATGGCTTCACATCGAGCCTATGATGCCTACAAGGGTCTTTACATCCTGCTGACATGAGAATAGCATAATCTCCGCGTCAGAAGCTTGTTTCTACTTAACCATTTAATAGACTCGCGTTTTATCCACCGTGACTACTTTTGTAAGCTCAGCACATCATCCGTTGCAGCTCACTCCTGGGGCTGGGAAATATGGGCACAATGGCCTGGTGGAACTATCACAGGAGCAATGCGTGGGTTCAGACATTTACTTTTAAGAAGCACAAACAGATTTACTTTGCGTCTGGTAACCTCAAAAGAAAGACGTTATAATCCAGAATTCGCAATACAAATCACGTTCCATCATTACCAACTGGGCAGAGCCAGGTTACGTTGGGAAATGACATAGCGGAAGTCATCGTAAACAGAAATACAGTCGCCAGTAAACTTACTTACATTAGAAAATTTTATTTTATTTTATGAACCGATAGCCATTTAAAGGATGGGGCTCTTATTTTACTTGTAATTGATTCAACTAGAGACGTTGAAAAATTTGGTGCTGGACTGTGATTCGAATTCGTTTCTCCTCTTTCGAGGATCTGAATCTCTCGGGACATTATAGTTCAACCATTTCGTCCCTTTTCGCAAGACTGCAACCTTCTGTAGGTCTCCTCCAAAGGTAAGGATGTGGGTCCGAATCCTGATCCAATACAAAAATATTCATAGTTTCAGTTCAAGCCCTATAACGTGCACACCGTCCCGCTAGTGAAAACCAACGTGCGCTTTTAATGTCTATTCATGTGTTGCCAACAATCGCAATAGGTGTCATTATTTCTTGTCAAACACGCACACACCTTACCGTTGGTGAGTAAGCAACTGATATTTAAGCTATATTTGTGGATGCACGGTAGGCGTGTAGTTAGATTGTCACTTAGGTACAAAAGTTTGTATCCTTAGTTTAGATTCAAACACCTAGCAGCTGGTAAGGAAAACCGATACGTAACATTTGATTTTACTTAATTAACAATACGATTACGTGTTGGGTTCGTATCTCCGTCATATAACTTCACATCATGCACTTAATCTTTAAATGCATGCGCACTTTGTTACTTGAGCTTGGAGGTATATCAGACATCTTTCGTGGTTAGTTAACAGGGACGAAATTGTCTTGTTAGGAGTCCAGGTTTATTACAAAAATTGTCGTCTTTTATTTTCAAGTTTAGATTTCATTACTGGTATTGGCAAAAATTTCGGTAATTCATGACTCTTCATGGATAGCCATCAATATGATATGATTAGATTACATTAGATCAATTTTTGTTTCATAGATCATGAATACGATATTTCGTAATGACGTGTAACGTGTAATTTTAATGAAAGATTTCTTTACATACCATGATTCAATTTCTTTACAACAATTTCTTACTCTCTCTCATTCTTTTTGATTTCTCTCTCTCTCTCTCTCTCTCTCTCTCTCTCTCTCTCTCTCTCTGTCTCTCTCTCTCTCTCTATCATACACACACACATTCTTTTTTTCTTTATTTGTTTGTTTTGCTCGACTATCGGCGAGGCATCAAAACGTTTCTGAATGAGCTTCTTAGTTTTTAGTACACTTACGAAATAAATATAAAAACAACTGTGAGAGTTACTGGTATATGATGCTTAGTTTTCAGTCAGTTTGGAGTATTATTAGTAACCACGCTCCAGTCCCTAAACCTAGTTACAGAAATGCGAATCAGACGCATTACGTATTCCAGGCCGTAGCAACCGCGACTTGGAGACACCAGCTATGGTCACTTCCCAGCCCGCTGTACGATCACATCGGTTCGTCTTCTTTCTGCTGGTACTGTAACTGAGATTTGACAACAAGGCAACGTATGTTTGGCAACTCTGTGATCGACGAGTTCCTTCCTGGTGCGCACGGAATTTATCCTCAAAGTTCACTTGATTTTACCTGTCATTTCCATTGAATAATCTGATTTATTATCACGTTAGGTGTAACAAAAGATTGTAAATTTACGGTTTTCAGCCCAGGAAAGTCGTTGCACGTGGAAATCGCAACTAATCTCGTCCTTTAAATAGCGGTTTACGAGTGCTAGACATTATCGAACTCGTAAGAGTAAGCTAAGACACGTACTTCTACGCCAGCTCTATGGTAATGCGCTGACCTGAGAAATAGCATCTGTTATGGTTCGCACTTCCAGTCTCGCTGACTGTAACGTTTTTATCCCTTCTGTGAAAGAGCTACAAGCAGTCAGATAAAACATCGATAAGGAAAGCGCAAAAAAATACTTTCGGCTCATAGTGCAATGGTGAAAACTTACAATGCTGCACAACAGGTAACTCCTCTTCCCGCAGCTGACAAACAAATTTTGGGTTTCTAGGAATACAAAACTTTACTTATGAAATGCGACATTTGCAATGCACGACGTTTTCAACAAAGAGATGGCGCAATACAGTAGCTCAAGTGGAAAGAAACACTTCCTTTTCAAATTTGTGCATCCTACACTGTTGGCTGTTCTGTGTAGGTGGCAGGTACGTGATTTTATTTCGGTGATTACAAAATAAAGTCGAATTTATGCACTGGGTAGTCGAGGCAGCTAGTTCATTGTGATTCGGTCAACCAAGTAAATGAATTTACTGAACCTGCTGCAAATTACTACAGGAAGCCTGTGTGTCAAGTCTCATCCAGAGAGGTGCAACGGCGTTACGATAGAAAAATGAGCCACATACTTATAATATGCTTGTATATCTATGGACTGGGTTCGATTCCAACTTCTGTCAATGATTTTAGATAAGGAGAGACAGATTCCATTCTCTTCTGGCTACACCAAGTGAAGAAGATATAATGACATTGTGGTCTGAAATTAACATGAAAAATGATATTCCTTTACTACAAAGTAGACGTTAGGATGAATCACAAAAAAGACTGGAGCGGTGACACGTAGAAACCTTTCTTATACTTGTTATTTATTTCTATTGACGAAACAAACGCTATGTAGGCTCACAGGACATTTAGTCCATATTTTATATGAGCTTCTGTATGTCGATAAAATCGGTTCTGATCTGGGAATGCAACTTAGACCGTACTTAACGCTGAATTTGATCCCTTCGTGAGAATACAGCACGTCTACAATTTGTTGTTTGTTCAGAACTGCAGATTCCTCAACATCTCCACATACTGCGCGTGAATGGGTTCGACTCCTGGCCCGGCACTATAGATTTCATTATGTATTATCAAGCTCTAGCATGAGAACACCTATCTGCTGGTGGATAATTATTTTAATGTTTAATGTATTTTCATTCGTTGTCAACACTAACGATATGTGACGTTTTTGACACCCAGTGAGACACAGAACTATTTGCGAGATCACTGTAAGTTCAAGATGTTAGTCCGAACTGGACAAAAATTCGGAAGCTGACGTATCTTTGTGTGTAGTCAAAAGCGATATGATGTGTGGAGCTGTATTCCCAGTGAGCACTGAACTCGTCGTCATATTATTTCTAGTTCAAACAGGCTCACATGTCGCTGCTGGTGCAACAAACCCATATTTAACGTTCGGTTTCTCTAGAATATAACAGCGATAGATGCCGGGTTGGAGTCTTGGGAAGGAAAAAAATGTATGTTTCGTCTCGTCATTTCAGTTAAAACATCTACCTACTGCCGAGAAAACCCGAAATGTCACAGTTGATTGTGCGTCGATATCTATCCGATTAAGTTCTGTGTTCGAACCCCTGTCCAACACAAAGCCTTACCTCACGGCAATTCAAATAAGTTACTTGTTAAGAACCAAGATTCAACATCTCTCGTCGTTCGTTAACAGGGACAATAGGTGCTGGGTAGGAATTCGCGTCCGGCAAAAATACTTGCGATATGTAATTTAAAGTTGGAATTTGAAAACTGGCTCTGTCTAAAATCGAGGTATATCACTCTCTGTATGCCTAATCAGGAGTGACAGTCAGTATCCGTCAGGCACGAAATCATTGCTTAGTCTGCATGACCTGAGTTTGCATCCATATGCAGAACGAGACGGTTCGTCGTGTCATTTGAAGTTCATAAATATTCTCAATTAGCTGCTCGTGAATATCTTTAATTTTTAATCTTATTTTGTGTTAAATAATAAGTACGGTATGTTACTTTGAAGAGTAAATCATGAATACGACGAATTTACCACGTGCATTACCTATCTGACGTAATATTGAGAGTGGTAAAATGTCAGGTATGTCATTTATTGTAATAAATGTGAGCTACAAGCCTTAAGGGCAGTCTTATCTGTGATAAGGTGTTCCGTGATATTTGTAGTATCGTGGTATTACTTTGCATCTTGAGTTATTGCAATACAGAACAGTTTTTTCTCGTGGTGACTTGTTGGAACCACTTTCAATAGTCAAACGACTGTACCAAGGAGCGATAAGGAGACCTGCTAGACAGTTGCGCTATGTGGTTTGCATGTGAATCAGGCGAAATTCAATTCAGGTCGTTCGGATACTATTGGGCATGAATGAACATCACGTGTATCGATTTCCATCGCGCTGGGGTAAGTCCTCCGGGATACGTTTATTCTCCTTAGTGTGTAAATATATTTGGAGCATGTCATTCAAAAACGTTTGAAACGACATAGACGGGAGCGGGTTGTTGTTAGGAGAGCAGAATGTATTAGACTCGCGGATCATGTGGTGTTATTGGCAGAGAGCGAAAGTATGACTGAAATGTTAAAAGAATTGAACAAGAGACGTGAGTAAATTGGAATGAGAAATAATAAGAAAAACGTAAAATGTCCGGTGATAGGTGCAAGAAAAGCAAGAACAACTATAATGTTAGGCAGGAAGATACACAACAATTTAGTGTTTTTAGATAACTGCGACGTGCTATTATGGACGACATTGGAAGTAATAAGGAGGTGAAAATACGTATAGCAATTGCCAACGAGACGTTTCATAACAGGAGGCTTTTATGTGGGTGCGTTGATAGGGGATAAAATAGGCAGGCACAGTGAGAAATGAGGTGGTGTTGATTGGGAGAACAGAGAGAAATTTCAAAGGTAGCAGGATGAGCAAACACAATTGGCATGGACACTGAATGAGAAGAGATTGTTTATTGATGGTATGAAGGAAATGGTGAATGCAAGAAGAAGAAGAAGAAGAAGAAGAAGAAGAAGACGCAGAACATACCAGGTGGTGGACAGCGTAAGAACAGAAAATAGTTGTGAGAAAACAAGAGGGTAACAAATGATGGGACTGCATGGAGAACTACATGTGAAGACCTGCCCTAGGGCAGAACACTCATGGTGGTGGTGTTGATGAAGAGGAGACTTATGTATGACATTTTGCAAAACGCCCATTTTCTTGTAATCCAAATTTAAACAAAACATAGGCAGCTTATAATTTGTAGTCTATAACCGACCGTGAATTGCGTGCCAGATGGAACTTGCGAGTATACCAGTTATTAGGACTTATTCCCACTCCACTGACGTATGGAGCGTGAGAACCGTGGCTGCTTAAAAGCCTCTGTGCGTGCTGTGCTTAGTCTCTTCTGGTCTTCACGCTTCCTACAGTTACAATACGTAGGCGGTTTCAGTATATTCCATTCCTACTTTCATCATGTAACGTCAGTTCTAGAAACTTTCTAATTAGGTCTCCGCGAGATACTTTACTCTTCCACGGGATAGTCTGTGTCTACCATGAACTGTCCGTTAGTCAGTAAGTGGAATAACTGGTTTTCCGACACATGTCGCCATGTAACTGTCGCTCTGTCTCCACGCCAGAGAGACGGAAATTCTGTGTGCCACATTTGAAGATGAGTCTGTAAAGGTTAAAAAACTAGTTAATGGAATTACAAATAGTTGAAAAAGTGAGTTTTTGCAGTTTTCCGTATTTACATTCAATGCACTAGTCACAGGCTCTAGGAGATCCTTAGGGGACAAGCTTAGTCGGTTGAGAGCGTGATGTGTCCCTCCGAGATTAATTTCACCTGGGCTTTAAGCGACTCACCGGTCAGCATTTACAGAGCTGCCAACTACATCTCACACCGGGAATATGACCAGGATTGGTTTGCATCGCAGCCTACGGAAGAGAACGCAAATCGAACGATCATTCGCAGTCATTCCCTCCATTGACTACCATTCGCCTATATTCAACAGTTAAGGATTCCTCCGGAAATATTCCAAGTAGACTTTCTCTGGATATTTTACGTTTCTTTCCAAGCGCCTGCCTGTTCAATTTGATCAGAAACTGTGTGACATTCTCCAACGGGTCAAAAAACCTGTGACCATTCGTGCCGCCCTTCGCTGTATACATTCAGTATCGCCGGGCAGTTGTATCTGATTAGGATCCAAGAATCTCGAGCAATATTGGGGGATGGGTCGCAAGCGTGATTTGTAAGCAATTTCTTTTGTACACTGATTGTATTTTCCTAGAATTCTACCAACGAATTGCAGCCAGCCACCGTATTTCCCTAAGACTGCGACTATGTGACGGTTCCATTTCAAATCTCTAGAAATTTTTACACCCAGGTATTCATGTGGGTTGAGCGATAGCGAATTTGACTCGCTGCACTATACTCGTAGGATAAGGTTATATCGTTTTGTGAACCGAACAATTTTACATTTCGGGAACATTTAAACTAAGTTGTCATGCTTTGCACTACACTGAAATCTTATGAAGGCGTGACTTCTTTCAAACAGAACTTTATTACAGGCAACAGCATCATTTGCGAAAACACTGAAGTTCCAAATAGACCGCGTAACCACGGCCCCCTTCTCCCCTCCAAATTGCTGTCTGAAAACTGGAAGTCCCATTTGTAAAACACCTTCAGAAGTTCGTTCACATTCCGTATCAGTTAATGTGTTAAAAACTTGACCTGAAGAAACATAACCCTTTGCAGTTGAAGACGCTCTGTTGTAAGAGAAGCTAGTTTTTCGAAAACGTCTCAATATTTATGTACTGAACTAGGTGTTGTACAATTCTATAATTTTCAGGTACATTCGGCGACGTTTGTGGATACTGTCTGACAAATGTGTTGCGAATAAAGTGAGTAGTAAAGAAGTAATAAAGTGAAACATCAAGCCTGATGCTGACACCTTACTGCACGATCAGCGAAAATGTAGAAGTGATAAAAGTCTTTTTCCTTTCATCATTATGTCAGGGATGTCAGAGGGGAAAAAAAGTTTCGCCAAGTTTCGAAATTATGTGTGAAGTTTGTTGGAAGTCGCCACGTGCTGCCTTTCACAAATGCTCGGTGAATATAGTCTCGATAATTTGCGCGCCATGAAATTATGCTGCCTTAGACGAGTACGCAGTTTTTAACTTTTAACGCCCGACTTATTGCGTAAACCTATGCCTTTAAATGAAGGACGGAAGGAGGATTGCATTTAATGTGCTATCGATGTCGAGGTCATTAGAGACGGAGCAGGAGTTGGCACTGCGTCAGGGAAGGGTAAAAGAAGTCCGCCGTTCCCTTTCAAAGGAACCATCCCAGCATTTACTTGGAGCGATTCAGGAAAGTTACGGAAAACGTATCAGGATGGCCGGATGCGGATTTAAACGTCATCCTCCCGAATGCGAGTCTAGTGTACTAGTTGACAGCTCGTCGTGTAGAAGCTAGCGTTGTTGGTGATGGGATTCCGGGTTCGATTCACGGCTGGGTTGCTTTCTCCGCCCGGGAAGTAGGTGTCTGTGGTGTCATCATTTCATCATCATCCGTGAAGGTGGCGAAACTGGACTGTGTAAAGGTTGGGGCTTTGTACAGGCACTGATAACCGTGCAGTTAAGCGCCCCAAAAACCAATCATCATCATCATCATCATCATACCATGTAATAACCACTGCGGCAGCTCGTTCGGTATACATTTAAATGAGCAGATTAAGTCAGCATTTTTAGTATTTACATTGACTTCGTTCTTCATAAATGAAAGCAGGAACTATGACAAGACAAAGGAATTGGGATAACGAATGAGAAATACCTGATTGTGCTTCTGTTTGTAGATGACATGATTCACGTTCACGAAATGACCTCCAAAGATCTATATACCACCTGAACGAAATATGCAATGAATACAACTTTAAAATTTCTAGGAACAAAACGAAAATAAGTGCACTCCGAGGAAAATACTCAGTCAGTTTAAAACTAGTTTTGGATAATCCTGCTTTAGAACTGGTCTCTTAATCTTTCATTTAGGCTACGCTGTAAGATCTGATTTTTACTCTGATACTTAAAATAAATTACACAAATTCTAAGCTGTTTGTGACACTATTATCTGAATATTGGGCAATAAAGTACAAAAAGATTGTCCCGAAATTCTATAACGTGGTCGCGGTTCCTGTATTATGCTATGAAAGCGAAAACATGGTTAAAAAAAAAAGCAAAAAAAAATCACACGGCAGAGATGAGGTTCCTAAGAAATTCGAAGAGCTGCACAACAAGAAATGATTAGGAATGAAGATACTAGAGAAAAATTAAGTATTTTCAACAGAAACTAAAAAATTCAAAAATATCGTGAAGACTGGTGAGAATGCTACGTCCCAGACTTCCCCAAAATATTCTGAACTACAAGCGGAATGGAAGACGTGATATTGAAAGGCCTCGGACGTGGGAGCAATTTCGTTTGAGAGACTATCCCGCGCGGTGACTACTGAAGTACTTATACATTATAGAATTCTTAAGTTATACAACCAAAATAAGTAAGTTTTAATGTAGTTTACGTTCACTGATGCAAAAAAAAATTCTTGCTTTTTAAAGTGGGCTATGTTCTTTCTAAGGGTTCAAACTGTCTCCATGACAAATTTGAACAATATCTGTTAAGCGGTTTGGACTCTAAAACGAAACAGAATGTGTTACAAAGTTGGAAAGCAACTGAGAGAAAGAAGCAGCGTCGGTTTCTGCAGGAGGCGGCCATCATTTTGTAGGACAATGTTCGGGCACGCTCGGTTCAAGTCGTGACTGATTTGATCGGTATATAGGGATGGGGAGCGCCGCATCACGCACCACACTCATCTACATCTATATTTATACTCCGCAAGCCACCCAACGGTGTGTGGCGGAGGGCACTTTACGTGCCACTGTCATTACCTCCCTTTCCGGTTCCAGTCGCGTATGGTTCGCGGGAGGAAAGACTATCTGAAAGCCTCTCTCTAATTTTACATCCGTGATCTCCTCGGGAGGTATAAGTAAGGGGAAGCAATATATTCGATACCTCATCCAGAAACGCACCCTCTCGAAATCTGGCGAGCAAGCTACACCGCGATGAAGAGCGGCTCTCTTGCAGAGTCTGGCACTTGAGTTTGTCAAACATCTCCGTAACGCTATCACGGTTACCAAATAACCCTGTGACGAAACGAGCCGCTCTTCTTTGAATCTTCTCTATCTCCTCCGCAAACCCGATCTGGTACGGATCCCACACTGATGAGCAATACTCAAGTATAGGTCGAACGAGTGTTTTGTAAGCCACCTCCTTTGTTGATGAACTACAGTTTCTAAGGACTCTCCCAATGGATCTCAACCTGGTACGCGCCTTACCAACAGTTAATTTTATATGATCATTCCATTTCAAATCGTTCCGCACGCATACTCCGAGATATTTTACAGAAGTATCTGCTACCAATGTTTGATTCGCTATCATATAATCATACAATAAAGGATCCTTCTTTCTATGTATTCGCAATACATTACATTTGTATATGTTAAGGGTCAGTTTCCACTCCCTGCACCAAGGGCCTATTCGCTGCAGATCTTCCGGCATTTCGCTACAATTTTCTAATGCTGCAACTTCTGTGTATGCTACAGAATCATCCGCGAAAAACCGCATGGAATTCCGACACTATCTACTACCTCATTTATATATATATATTGTGAAAAGTAATGGTCCCATAACACTCCCCTGTGGCACGCCAGATATTATTTTAACGTCTGTAGACGTCTCTCCAGTGATAACAACATGCTGTGTTCTGTTTGTTAAAACTCTTCAATCCAGCCACAGAGCTGGTCTGATATTCCGTGGGCTCTTACTTTATTTATCAGGCGACAGTGCGGAACTGTATCGAACGCCTTCCGGAAGTCGAGAAAAATAGCATCTACCTGGGAGCCTGTATCTAATATTTTCTGGGTCTCATGAACAAATAAAGTGAGTTGGGTCTCACACGATGGATGTTTCCGGAATCCATGTTGATTCCTACAGAGTAGATTCTGGGTTTCCAAAAACGACATGATACTCGAGCAAAAAACATGTTCTAAAATCTACAACAGATCGACGTCAGAGATATAGGTCTATAGTTTTGCGCATCTGCTCTACGACCCTTCTTGAAGACTCGGACTACCTGTGCTCTTTTCCAATCATTTGGAGCCTTCCGTTCCCCTAGGACATCGAGAGGGTGCAAAGAAGGGCAGCTCGTTTTGTATTATCGCGTTATAGGGGAGAGAGTGTGGCAGATATGATACACGAGTTGGGATGGAAGTCATTACAGCATAGACGTTTTTCGTCGCGGCGAGACCTTTTTACGAAATTTCAGTCACCAACTTTCTCTTCCGAATGCGAAAATATTTTGTTGAGCCCAACCTACATAGGTAGGAATGATCATCAAAATAAAATAAGAGAAATCAGAGCTCGAACAGAAAGGTTTAGGTGTTCGTTTTTCCCGCTCGCTGTTCGGGAGTGGAATAGTAGAGAGATAGTATGATTGTGGTTCGATGAACCCTCTGCCAAGCACTTAAATGTGAATTGCAGAGTAGTCATGTAGATGTAGAGACTTGCGGTACACGGCTGTTAAAAGGGAGGGCAAGTTCTTTCGCGTACTGTGTAGAATCGAATTGGTACCCCGTCAGGTCCAGTGGACTTTCCTCTGTTGAGTGATTCCAGTTGCTTTTCTACTCCTTGGACACTTATTTCGATGTCAGCCATTTTCTCGTTTGTGCTAGGATTTAGAGAAGGAACTGCAGTGCGGTCTTCCTCTATGAAACATCTTTGGAAAAAAGGTGTTTAGTATTTCAGCTTTACGCCTGTCATCCTCTGTTTCAATGCCATCATCACCCCGGAGTGTCTGGACATGCTGTTTCCAACCACTTACTGATTTAACGTGAGACCAGAACTTTCTAGGATATTCTGTCAAGTCGGTACATAGAATTTTACTTTCGAATTCACTGAACGCTTCACGCATAGCCCTCCTTACGCTAACTTTGACATCGTTTAGCTTCTGTTTGTCTGAGAGGTTTTGGCTGCGTTTATACTTGGAGTGAAGCTGTCTTTGCTTTCGCAGTAGTTTCCTAACTTTGTTGTTGAACCACGGTGGGTTTATCCCGTCCCTCACAGTTTTACTCTACACGTACCTGTCTAAAACGCATTTTACGATTGCCTTGAACTTTTTCCAAAAATACTCAACATTGTCAGTGTCAGAACAGAAATTTTCGTTTTGATCTGTTAGGTAGACTGAAATCTGCCTTCTATTACTCTTGCTAAACACGTAAGCCTTCCTCCCTCTTTTTATATTCCTATTAACTTCCATATTCAGGGATGTTGCAACAGCCTTATGATCACTAATCCCTGTTCTGCACATACAGAGTCGAAAAGTTTGGGTCTGTTTGTTATCAGTAGGTCCTACATGTCATCTCCACGAGTCGGCTCTCTGTTTAATTGCATGAGGTAATTTTCGGATAGCGCACTCAGTATAATGTCACTCGACGCTCTGTCCCTACGACCCATCCTAAACATCTGAGTGTCCCAGTCTATATCTGGTAAATTGAAATCTCTACCTAAGATTATAACATGCTGAGAAAATTGATGAGAAATGTATTCCAAATTTTCTCTCAGTTGTTCTGCCACTAATGCTGCTGGATCGGGAGGTCGGTAAAAGGAGCCAATTATTAACCTAGCTCGGCTGTTGCGTGTAACCTCCACCCATAATAATTCACAGGAACTATCCACTTCTACTTCACTACAGGATAAACTTCTACTAACAGCGACTAACTCTCCACCACCGGTTGCATGCAATCTATCCTTTATATCTGTCTGTACCTTTGTAAAAATTTCGGCAGAATTTCTCTCTGGTTTCAGCCAGCATTCTGTACCTATAACGATTTCAGCTTCGGTACTTTCTATCAGCGCTTGAAGTTCCGGTACTTTACCAACGCAGCTTCGACAGTTTACCATTACAATACCGATTGCTGCTTGGTCCCCTCATGTCCTGCTTTGCCCCGAACTCGTTGAGGCTGCCGCCCTTTTTGTACTTGCCCAATGCCATCTAACCTAAAAAACCGCCCAGCTCACGCCACACAACCCCTGCTACCCGTGTAGCCGCTTGTTGCGTGTAGTGGACTCCTGACCTATCCAGCGGAACCCGAAACCCCACCACCCTATGGCTTAAGTCGAGGAATCTGCAGCCCACACGGTCACAGAACAATCTCAGCCTCTGATTCAGACCCTTTACTCAGCTCTTTACCAAAGGCCCGCAGTCTGTCCTGTCGACGATGCTGCAGATGGTGAGCGGTGAGCTCTGCTTTCATCCGGCTAGCGAGACTGGCAGTCTTCACCAAATCAGATAGCCAGGAAGGGTTTCCTCCGATCCATAGCGACACACATCATTGGTGTCGACATGAGCGACCACCTGCAAATGGGTGCAACCTGTACCCTTCATGGCATCCGGAAGGACCCTTTCCACATCTGGAATGACTCACCCCGGTATGCACACGGATTGCACATTGGTTTTCTTCCCCTCTCTTGCTGCCATATCCCTAAGGGGCCCCATTACGCGCCTGACGTTGGAGCTCCCAACTACCAGTAAGACCACCCTCTGCGACTGCTCGGATCTTGCAGACTGAGGGGTAACCCCTGGAACAGGACAAGCAGCCACGTCAGGCCGAAGATCAGTATCGGCCTGAGACAGCCCCGGAATTGCGCCCTTCTGAGCTCAGCTTGATTCCTGACGTGAAGGTAGCGTTCTCGCTTTCCGCGTCTGGGTTCCCGGGTTCGATTCACGGCGGGGTCAGGGATTTTGTCTGCCTCGTGATGGCTGGGTGTTTTGTGATGTCCTTAGGTTAGTTAGGTTTAAGTAGTTCTAAGTTCTAGGGGACTGATGACGATAGATGTTAAGACCCATAGTGCTCAGAGCCATTTGAACCATTTGTCGAACTTTGGGGTATTCGGTTCGGAGCTGTTATGGAGATACGTCAGACAATAGACCGCTCCATTCGAACTACCTATACAACTGCCGTAGTTAGGGGTATCTTGCTCTTTCGACATCACTGGCGATGGCTTATATACATGAGCTGTTCAAAAAATATCCGACCTTTTTTAATTGTTGAAATCAACAATGGTATCAGGGCGCGCATGGGCTCATGTTTTCAGGCATATTTAGCACACATACCTGATTTTCTCCACTACTTCGGAACACTTGCAAGTCGTACACGTTGGATTTAGTATTCTGAGCAAAATGACGTCTTTACATCACATTTGGCTCCAAGCTTGGCGATTCTCAAGTTGAAACCATCGTGTGTTTGTGGACAAAGTAATGGGTACTGCAGGGCTAAAGGAGTGGTACAACCATTTCAAAGGTAGCCGCTAATCAATGAAGACAGAAGCCAGTTAAGGTACGCCCGCAATATCCGCAAATCAGGTCGTTACTGATCCCGCAATATTGCTGGTGAAGCAGAATGGACGAATCACTATCAGAGAAGTTGTAGTCTAATCTAAAAGCCGTAAAGTCAACTAACTAACTAGGTGTTACAATAACTAACGTCCGCCCGCGGTAGCTGAGTGGTCAGCACGACAGACTGTCAATCCTAAAAGACAGGGTTAGATTCCCGGCTGGGTCGGAGATTTTCTCCGCTCAGGGACTGGGTGTTGTGTTGTACTAATCATCATTTCATCCCCATCGACGCGCAAGTCGCCGAAGTGGCGTCAAATCGAAAGACTTGCACCAGGCGAACGATCTACCCGATGGGAGGCCCTCGTCACACGCCATTATTATTATACAATAACGAACAACTTAAATTGGAAAGAACACATAGAAAATGTTGCGGTTAAGGCTAACCGAAGACTGCGTTTTATTGGCACAACACTTAGAAAACGTAACAGACCTACAAAGGACACTGCCTACACTACGCTTGTCCGTCCTCTTTTAGAATACTGCTGGGAAATGTGGGATCCTTAAAAGATCGGACTGACGGAGTAGATCGAAAAAGTCCAAAGAAAGGCAGCACGTCCTCCTATTATCGCGAAATATGAGAGAGTGTGTCACACAAATGATACAGGATTTTGGCTGGACATCATTAAAAGAAAAGCGTTTTTCTTTGCGACGGAATCTTCTCACGAAATTCCAATCACCAACTTTTTCCTCCGAATGCGAAAATATTTTGTTGACACCGACCTACGTAGGGAGAAACGACCACAACGATAAAATAAGGGAAGTCAGAGCTCGTATGGAAAGACACAGGTGATCATTCTTTCCGGGTGCTATGCGAGATTGGAATAATAGAGACTTGTGAAGGTGGCACTTAAATGTGATTTGCAGAGTATCCATGTAGATGCAAGTATAGGTGGTCACATTTTTACTATCCCCTGTATGTGCATATCGCTTCACACGACCTTTGTTACCTCAATGTCGATATCGGCATCATTTTCGAAATATGTGAGCTTTCTTATATTATCTGTAATGTTAATATACAACATGAACAGTAAGGCTCCCAACACGCTTCCCTCTGGCACAAGTGGTTACTTTTACACGTATAGATGAACTCTCCATTTAGGATGAGATGATGTGTCCTCCCTACAAAAATATTTTATTGGCCGTGCTTTATACGGTGCAGGCAAATGGTCAACTACAATTGCTGTTTACTGTGAGGTAACCTCTAGCGTATCAGAAGCAGTTTAGGAACATTTTTTCAAATGAGTATACGCACTCGTATTTCGGCAGGTGCACAGTTTTGCCATTTCAATTTTTGCACGTTTCACAGATACCTTTTCGAAAATTTCGAGCAAAACAAATCGAAATCTTTATTACATCATGAAACAATGAAGAAGCAAATGCGGGTTTGTTCGCAAGCCCGAAGCAACATCTGGTACAAGAATCATGGATTTTAATAAAGTAGCTGTCCATAGGTTTTTTTCGTTGCTTACAGATGTAACTGACAATCACAAACTAATGACTTCTCAAATAACTAATTGTGATGGAACAGGCGTCTCGGTTAATGCTAAAAACTAATCGAACATCGCAGCTTGCAAAGGGAACCGTCCAGTGCGATCGTTAACATCTGCAGAAAGGGGCGAAACTGCAACCAGCCTCATTAGTACGTCAGCAAGCGGAGCTGACATTCCTCCTACGATTATTTTTCCACTAAAGAAGAAGCAGAAAGAATTTGAGTTAGGACTGACAGCAGGAGGTTGCGCTGAGGTCCACAGCACCGCATGGATGGCCACAGAGTCATTCTTTGTATGGTTTCCACAATTAGTGGTATTTTCTAAGACATCAAAGCACGTCCCAGTTCTCCTTATATCAGATGGTCACTCAGCTCATACCACGAACAATGACGTTATGGACTACGCGAGGGAGAGTGGCGTTTCTTCACCACCACATTGCTCTCACAGACTTCAGCCGCTTGATGTTTGTTTTATAAATCCTCGTTATAGTGATCAGCTTCGAAAATGGCTGCGAAGCCACGCAGGGAAAGTCGTAACTATCTTTCAAATTTCAACGCTTTTTGGTTCAGCTTTCGTCTAAAGCGCAACAATGAAAACCGCTATTAAAGGTTTCGAAGCTACTGCAATATGGCCCACGGACCCATCCATATTCAAGACGCACACTTCCTATCGGCACACACAACTGACAGCGGACGTGATAGGCCGTCAGATGAAGGGGTTATTATATCTGAACAATTGGAATTGCCTCCAACTAGCACACCAGCTGAAAAAGACGACTCAAACGGGCTGGATAATCTAGGGGACGAGGTTTCAGCGAATTGTTACAATGAACTGCCGCCTAAGAATAACAAAGTTATTGGGGCTAATTGTTCTAATCTTGGGTGCTCTTGGATGACAACTGACAACACAACCTCCTCATTTCATATTTCACCTGAGATTCTGATTTTCTTGTCAAAAGTTAACGAAAGCAAGAAAAGAGCGAGACTGAAAAGGGGGAACAACGTTGTTTTAACTGATTCGCCGTACAAAAAAAGAGTTAAAAGTCATTAATGGGAGAAATAGAAAAAAGAACATTGACAAAGAAGAAAGAGCAAACAGAAAACTTTCTGCGAAAGAGAATAAAATTAAGAACTCAAAAAAGAGAGAAAGATTCTGAAGGTAAATGGAAAAAAGGAGAGAGAATACAATACTAACGAGAGTGATTATGAGGAAAGTTCTGACTGTCAATGTGTATATTGTGGTGGGTTATATTCAAAATCAGTTGGAAGTTGGGTCGCTTGTTCCACCTGCAAAAAACTGACACACGATTCTTGTGCAGGAATAGATAGCGAAGATGATGAGTGTCTCCCCGTGTGTGAATTTTGTAAACAGCCTCAAGAAAAGGATACGATTCATGAAAACTGTAGTTTGACATTAATACTCACTTTAAACTAAAAAAAATAACGAGCAAGCCAATATTTTCTGCATTTCGGATAATTTTATACGTTTTTGTAATCACTTGTATTTACCACCCCATTGTGACGCGTGCAAATGTTATAAATTTCTGTTTTTGAGTGAGAAAATGTTGTTGTTTTATTTTATGGCAATGTTCTTGTATTTTTGTGATTAATAAATCATAATGTGTTCATATAAAAATTTGTAACTCTCTTATTTATCAATTTTGTACATTTAATCAAAGTTTTCAACTGTGTACCCCATTATACCTTGGATTCCCCAACGTGTCGGATAAGAAAGATAAAAATACAATCACTACTCGTTTCTTCAACGACAATGTAAGCTGTGTTCTGTGGTTCCTCCCAGAGTTCATCACGATATATTCCGAAAAAAATCATAGTTAACGAACATTATAAATTGCTCTAGAAACGAAGGCAATCGCAGTTAACATTTAATAAGGCCACTGGTATCCTTCGAAATGCAACTAATCAACGTCATGCAGAACGTCGTGGGTCACAGCGGATGGGTGGAATCGAAATATGACATTTACCCATGATCGCTTCTTTTTGTCAATTTGTGCCATTAATTTCTCTGCTCCCTAATCTGATTTCGTATCTCCCCATCAGCTATTCGATCAAAACTATTTTAGCATTCTTCTACACCACCACATTTCGGAAGTTTCTAGTCGTCTCCTGTTTGGGGAACCAGGCATGTTAACTACTGATTCGCAATATATTTATTCCGAAAGGCAAAAGGAACCCCGAAAACAATGAAAATAATTTTGTTTATTGGTGATTGTACCAGTTTTATTTACACTTAGTGTGAATATGAAAGTATTTTAGTCCAAATCCGTATTTGAAGGTTCTAAATGTCGGTTTAAATGGCAGCTTGCTATGTAAGACATGCCCACTTGTTTCTCTGTGCCATCTCTTCTTTGAGATGATAAGCCTAGGGACATTTTACCCGTAGCTTTGAGCTTTCACCTATTGAATACATTTTTTCTTGTCTCGTAGTCAGTTGTTTGCTAGAGTAATAACGTTTCTGAACAAAACAAATGCCAAGATCTTCCCACAAAGTTTTCGAAAGAAGTTCTAGAAGACTTGCAAGAAATAAAAAAGTAAATATCATGAAACAAATGTTATGTTTATGTACAGCATGCGTACTATTGGAAAGTGAAAGAAACTATGAATTTAAATGAGTGCATGTACGACGGTAAGTGCAATACAACTTTAAATTTTCCGTAACTTTTCTAACTAAATGTACCTTTCCTCTCAAACCATTTATCCCAGAACCATGGAATTCTAACGACCAGTTTTCTTACTCGAGGGCATGAAGAGTCGAGGGATATGAAAGGGAAGCAGTGGTTGGGAAGAGAGTGAGACAGGGTTGTAGCCTATCCCCGATGTTATTCAATCTGTTTGCTGAGCAAGCAGTAAAGGAAACAAAAGAAAACTTCGGAGTAGGAATTAAAAACCATGGAGAAATTGTATTATAATGAACACTATGGTCTTTTAATTTTTGAAATTTGCCCGCAAAACCTGTCTTTCAAAATTTTTCTAAAAATTTCACTATTAATATATTATTCATGAAAAATTGTCAGCTTGTTGGAAAATAGTGGAAATGCATGTAAGAAATGTTTTGTGTTTTACCGTTAATATAACACAACTTAGGATAAGGGTCATATAAATAGATCAGTTAACATGGTGGAGATGGAAGATACGTTCTCCCCGTGAATATTGTGTTTAAAAACAAATGAATATTTTCAAATCAACAGCTCATTTCATGAAGTCATAACTAGAAGTGAATAATCTCCACAAAAATTGGTAAGTTAATTACTTTGGTGCAAGAAAGTCTCCATCATTAAGGAGAACGATGTTTTCAATAACTTGCCGGCAGCCATAAAAAGCTTTACTACTGACAGATTTCAGTTTACGAGGAGCCTAAAGGATTTCTTGCTAACCATCTCTTCCGACACCATTAATGAATTGAATTACTTAGTAGAACAAGCGCGCGCGCGCGATTGAGTGTGTGTGTGTGTGTGTGTGTGTGTGTGTGTGTGAGAGAGAGAGAGAGAGAGAGAGAGAGAGAGAGAGAGAGAGAGAGAGAGAGAGAGAGAGAGAGAGAGAGGGGGGGGGGGGGGGGGGGTCAAATAATACGTGTACTATCAGAAGTGTGACCAAATTTTCATTCCTCGTTCATGATCAGTCCATTTGCGGTCTGTGGATAATAAATTAGCATATTATTTTCCCATTGAGTATCTCCCCATTATGGATCAATTTCAATGGAAAGTACATATAATCTAACCCTCTTGTCTGCCCCACTTCTGTTGAAGGTTACACATGAGACAAATACCTTGTTGTTGTTGTTGTTGTTGTTGTCTTCAGTCCACAAACTGGTTTGATGTAGCTCTCCATGCTACTGTATCGTGTGGAAGCTTCATCTCCCAGTACCAACTGCAACCTACATCCTTGTGAATCTGCTTAGTGTATTCATCTCCTGGTCTCCCTCCTCGATTTTTACCCGTCACGTTGCCCTCCAATATTAAATTGGTGATTCCTTAATGTCTCAGAACGTGTCCTACCATCCGACCCCATCTTCTAGTCAAGTTGTGCCACAAAGTTCTCTTCTCCAGTATCCTATTCAATACCTCCACATTAGTTATGTGATCTACCTATCTAATCTTCAGCATTCTTCTGTAGCACCACATTTCGAAAGCTTCTATTCTCTTCTTGTTCAAACTATTTATTGTCCATTATTCACTTCCATACGTGGCTACACTCCATACAAATACTCGGAAAAAAGACTTCCTGATACCTAAAGCTATACTCGATGTTAACAAATTTTTCTTCTTTAGAAACACTTTTCTTACCATTGACAGTCGACATTTTAAATCACTCCTAATGCGTACTCCCAGATAATTTATGGAATTAACTGCTTCCAGTTGCTGACCTGCTATTTTGTAGCTAAATGATAAGGGACCTATCGTTCTATGTATTCGCATCACATTACACTTGTCTACATTGAGATTCAATTGCCATTCCGTGCACCATGCGTAAATTCGCTGCAGATCCTCCTGCATATCAGTACAATTTTCCATTATTGCAACCTCTCGATACACCACAGCATCATCTGCAAAAAGCCTCAGAGACTTTAAGATGTCACTCACCAGGTCATTTATGAATATTGTGAATAGCAACGGCCCTATGACACTCCCGTGCGGCACACCTGAAATCACTCTTACTTCGGAAGACTTCTCTCCATTGAGAATGACATGCTGCGTTCTGTTATCTAGGAACTCCTCGATCCAAGCACACAACTGATCTGATAGTCCGTATGCTCCTACTTTGTTAATTAAACGACTGTGGGGTACTGTGTCAAACGCCTTGCGGAAGTCAAGAAACACGGCATCTACCTGTGAACCCGTGTCTAAGACCCTCTGAGTCTCGTGGACGAATAGCGCGAGCTGGGTTTCACACGGCCGTCTTTTTCGAAACCCATGCTGATTCCTACAGTGTAGATTTCTAGTCTCCAGAAAAGTCAATATACTCGAACATAATACGTGTTCCAAAATTCTACAACTAATCGACGTTACAGATATAGGTCTATAGTTCTGCACATCTGTTCGACGTCCCTTATTGAAAACGGGGATGACCTGTGCCCTTTTCCAATCCTTTGGAACGCTTCGCTATTCTAGAGACCTACGGTACACCGCTGCAAGAAGGGGGGCAAGTTCCTTCGCGTACACTGTGTAAAACCGAACTGGTATCCCATCAGGACCAGCGGCCTTTCCTCTTTTGAGCGGTTTTAATTGTTTCTCTATTCCTCTGTCGTCTATTTCGATATCTACCATTTTGTCAACTATGCGACTTCAAGAGAAGGAAGCACAGTGCAGTCTTCCTCTGTGAAACAGCTTTGGAAGAAGACATTTAGTAATTCGGCCTTTAGTCTGTCATCCTCTGTTTCAGTACCATTTTGGCCACAGAGTGTCTGGACATTTTGTTTTGATCCACCTACCGCTTTGACATAGGACCAAAATTTCTTACGATTTTCTGCCAATTCAGTACATAGAACTTTACTTTCGAATTCACTGAAAGCCTCTCGCATAGCCCTCCTCACACTACATTTCGCTTCGCGTAATTTTTGTTTGTCTGCAAGGCTTTGGCTATGTTTATGTTTGCTGTGAAGTTCCCTTTGCTTCCGCAGCAGTTTTCTAACTCGGTTGTTGTACCACGGTGGCTCTTTTCCATTTCTTACGATCTTGCTTGGCACATACTCATCTAACGCATATTGTACGATGGTTTTGAACTTTGTCCACTGATCCTCAACACTATCTGTACTTGAGACAAAACTTTTGTGTTGAGCCGTCAGGTACTCTGTAATCTGCTTTTTGTCACTTTTGCTAAACAGAAAAATCTTATTACCTTTTTTAATATTTCTATTTACGGCTGAAATCGTCGTTGCAGTAACCGCTTTATGATCGCTGATTCCCTGTTCTGCATTAACTGATTCAAATAGTTCGGGTCTGTTTGTCACCAGAACGTCTAATATATTATCGCCACGAGTCGGTTCTCTGTTTAACTGCTCAAGGTAGTTTTCAGATAAAGCACTTAAAAATATTTCACTAGATTTTTTGTCCCTGCCACCCGTTATGAACGTTTGAGTCTCCCAGTCTATATCCAGCAAATTAAAATCTCCACCCAGAACTATAACATGGTGGGGAAATCTACTCGAAATATTTTCCAAATTATTCTTCTGGTGCTGAGCCACAACAGCTGCTGAGCCTGGGGGCCTATAGAGACATCCAATTACCATGTCTGAGCCTGCTTTAACCGTGACCTTCACCCAAATCATTTCACAATTAGAATCTCCGTCAATTTCCTTCGATACTATTGCACTTCTTATCGCTATAAACACGCCTCCCCCTTTACTCTCCAGCCTTTCTCTGCGATATACATTCTAATCGGAGTTTAGGATTTCATTACTGTTTACATGTGGTTTCAGCCAACTTTCTGTCCCTAGTACTATATGGGCGTTGTGACCGTTTATTAATGAGAGCAGTTCTGGGACCTTTCTATAGACGCTCCTCCAGTTTACTATTAGCACATTAATATTGTTATTCCCTGTCGCATTTTGCCTACTCCTGCCTTGCCGCGTCTCAGGAGGCGTCTTGTCGGGCCTAGGGAGGGAATTCTCTAACCTAATAAAAAGCCCATGTGCACTCCACACGTAGTCCGCTACCCTCGTAGCCGCTTCCGGCGTGTAGTGCACGGCTGACCTATTCAGGGGGACCATACATTTCTCCACCCCATTGCGGAGGTCGAGAAATTTGCACCCCAGCTCTCCGAAGAATCGTCTGAGCCTCTGGTTTAAGCCTTCCACTCGGATCCAAACCAGAGGACCGCGATCGGTTCTGGGAACGATACTACAAATAGTTAGCTCTGATTCCACCCCGCGAGCGAGGCTTTCCGCCTTCACCAACTCCGCCAACCGCCTGTACGAACTGAGGATGACCTCTGAACCCAGACGGCAGGAGTCATTGGTGCCGACATCAGCAACAATTTGCAGTCGGGTGCACCCAGTGCTCTCTATCGCCGCCGGTAGGGCCCCCTCCACATCTCGGATGAGACCCCCCGGCAAGCACACAGAGTGAACACTGGCCTTCTTCCCCGACCTTTCCGCTATTTCCCTAAGGGTCTCCATCACCAGCCTAACGTTGGAGCTCCCAATAACTAATAAACCCCTCCCCCCGTGTGCCTGCTCGGACCTTGCTGAAGGAGCAGCCCCATGTCCATTCACAGGCAGAGCGGGCGATGCCACACGGCCAGCCTCCACATTGACCCTCCGCCTCGTGCGCCGCGAACGCCGCTGAACCCGCCACTCCCCTTGGGGAGAGGGTGGCCAGCCGCGCCCGGTACCCGCGAAGATCTCTCGACAGCAGGGACAGTGGGTGAAGCATCTAATACCTGGGGTGCACCATGCGACGCACTAGACTCCCCACTGCCGCTACACTCCGAGGCAGCAAAAGCAAAAACACACGGAAGAAGAAGTGACAAGTAAGAAAAATACAGTTAATACTTAAATTAAGGTAGCTAGCTGCACAGCAGACGTGAAGCAGACGGCGGTTAGGGCGACACATGAACTTACAACATAAAAGTAATAACAGATAAAAATACATGTTCATGAACCTGAGAGAAAATCAGTCCATAAGTTTAAGCAAACGCTATCAGCAGTACAATGAGAATCAGCTTAATTTTTCAATTAACTCCTCGACAGAATAAAAGGAGTGACCCATGAGGAAACACTCCAGTTTCGATTTGAAAGCGCGTGGATTACTGCTAAGAGTTTTGAATTCGAGTGGCAGCTTATTGAAAATTGATGCAGCAGTATACTGCACACATTTTTGCACATGAGTTAAGGAAGTCCGATCCAAATGGAGGTTTGATTTCTGCCGAGTATTAACCGAGTGAAAGCTGCTTATTGTTGGAAATAAACTAATATTGGTAACAAGAAACGACAATAAGGAATATACATATTGAGAGGCCAATGTCAAAATACCCAGACTCCCTGAACAGAAGTCGACAAGAGGTTCGTGAACTCACACCACTTTTTGCCCGAACCTCCAGTTTCTGAGCCAAAAATATCCTTCTAGAATGGGAAGAGTTACCCAAAAACATAATACCATACGACATAAGTGAATGGAAATAAGCAAAGTAGACTAATTTACTTGTCGAAGTATCACTCACTTTCGGCACCGTTCCAATAGTGAAAATGGCAGTATTAAGTCTTTGAACAAGATCCTGAACATGGGCTTTCCACAACACCTTACTATTTATTTGAACACCTAGGAATTTGAACCGTTCAGTTTCACTAATCATATGCCTATGCTGTGATATTAAAACGTCAGGTTTTGTTGAATTGTGTGTTAGAAACTGTAAAAACTGAATCTTACTGTGATTTAACGTTAGTTTATTTTCTACAAGCCATGGACTGAGGTCATGTACTGCACTACTTGAAACGGAGTCAATGTTGCACACAACATCCTTTACTACCAAGCTAGTGTCATCAGCAAACAAAAATATTTTAGAGTTACCCGTAATACTTGAGGGCATATCATTTATATAAATAAGGAACTATAGCGGCCCCAACACTGATCCCTGAGGAACCCCCTCCCCCTTGACAGTACACCACTCAGATCCCCCATCACACTGTATTACGTTCCCCCATTCCTGTAGATCGTTCCCTAATGCTCTTCCTGAAACACTGTGCAACTTCTGATTCTGTCAGTTCTTTCAGGTCCCATCTCCTTAAATTCCCACCTTTTTCCAGTTTCTTCAGTTTTAATCTACAGTTCATAATCAATATATTGTGATCAGAGTTCACATTTGCCCCTGGAAATGTCATACAATTTAAAATATGGTTCCTAAATCTCTGTCTTACCATTATATAATCTATATGAAATATTGCAATATCTCCAGGTCTCTTCCACGTATACAACCTTCTTTCATGATTTTTGAACCAAATGTTAGTTATGATTAAGTTATGCTCTGGGCAAAAGCCTACCAGGCGGCTTCCTCTTTAATTTTTTACCCCCATTCCATATTCACCTACTACGTTTCCTTTTCTTCCATTTCCTACTGTCGAATTCCAGTCACCCATTAATATTAAATTTTCATCTCCCATCACTATCTGAATGATTTCTTTTATCTCATCACACATTCCATCAATTTCTTCATCATCTGAAGACTACTTTTACGACTTTGGTAGGCGTGGGATTCGTGGCTATCTTGGCCACAACAATGCGTTCACTATGCTGTATGTAGTAGCTTACCCGCATTACTATTTTTATTAATTATTAGACCTACTCATGCATTAGCTTCATATTAGCCTTCCTAATACTTAAATCTATATCCGATGTTAACAATGACGCCGGTGGATGGACTATCACGAAATTACTGACCGTCGAGAATGTCACAAATATAACCGACAAGCTAATGGGCCCTTCACAGGAAAAGGTTTTTTGCCAGAAAACGGGGAAAACTGAAACCCAGCAAATGAGTAAAAAAGTGTATATTCACTGACAAAAAAAATAGTGTACGCACACAACTTACACAACAATAGTCTGGGATTACTCTGTTACGTAATACAGTTTTTGTGATTGTATCTTGCAGCTTTAGTTATTTTTAATTAAAAGAGGCTTTAAAAGGACAGAAAGAACGTGTTGGACTACGCTACAGATCGTTCTGTTAGCACAGTCTTTACTTTGTAATCACTTTCGTTGACTTCGGCAACTCTCAACAGAAATCTCCAACCTAACCGAGACAATGTGCTACGATACAGCCGAGATCATGACAAGAGAATGGGCTACATCACACTCGAAGTAAATGTATATAGGTAAGGATCCCCATGACCTGTATACGTCTGTTATAAAAAATCTCCAAGCCACTCTCCTCAAATAGACCGCAATCTTCTCTTGACCTTCAACTGTTACTATTTCAGAATTGAAAACCAGATTCAAAGAAAATTTGGCTACAAGGCACAAAACTAGAAAAATAAAAATAATAAAAGTGAGAACGTGAAACATGTTAGCAATAACCATAAACAGGAGATTTTACAGAAAATAAAATTGAGAAAGGAAATTATTAATATTATCGACCGTTTAGGAACTCTAGGCTACGAAAGGGATGAAAACACATATCGAATAAGTGGTGGAAGAGTTAGTGTGTTTTAAGATTAAATCCAAACAAGAATTAGAGAAAAATATATCGAAGCAAGGCCTCTATTACGAAAAATTGCTAAATCTCGAGACAAATTGTGTCCTTCTGTATTAGATGAAATGTTTTGGCCCCTAGTACGGATGAAACAGTATCTGCAGTATCAACAGGAACTTCGGACATGTGTTTCATATTTCATCCAAGCCTGCAGTCTATAAATATTTAAACAAAATACTAAAACAAAATACCACTACAGGGGAATTACTTACGAAGTAGTTCTTGGTAAAGAAACACAGGACACAATTAAGTATGTAGGCTTAATACAAACTACAACTGTATTTATAAATCGCTATAGTTGCCTTGGAGTAACGACGAGCGAATATCAATATAACCTGTACGCTTCAAAGCTGTTATCCATGAAAAAGCTAAACGACGTATCGTGAACAAAATACAATTTAACACCGAAACAATGACATTAGCTGACAATGGGCACAGACGTTAGTCAATGGGCACTGTTGAAAATTTGTGCCAGACCAGGATTAGCACCCGAGTCCCCTGGTTACAAGGGAGAGGCATTGATCACTGTGTCCGAATTACACAGTGGTCAACAGAATAGCACGAACTGCCCGTGAATGCCGTTCGTTAGATCCAAATTCTCAATTTCTCCATAGACTGCTAATGCACTGCTCCTTGAACGTAATCCTCCTCCCCTTAATTATACAGTACATGGCCAAAAAAACAGACACCGAATATATGCAAACTTGGCCTTACGAACATTGCAGACGTCGTCTATGTAACACACGTCAAAGTTCAAAGAATTTACCAATTCGTTGCATTGTTTACTATAGACCACAAATCAAGTAACGTAAAAAAAGCACTGCGTCTATTGAGATCATGATTCAGAGTTAAAAAAAAACTAATAAGTCGCCTACATATTACAGTTGCTGCCAAAAGAGGAGAACCATTATTTTCCCACAAAAGGAAATATAGTTAAAATGACGCTTCTATTTCGGTTAGTTTATGCGGTTACTAAAATTTGCCGTGAAAGTTACATAGTGGACTCTACCCTCCCCCCACCAGAAACGTAGTTATCGTGGCTGTTTTGAGACTTTTGTACACAGTTAGAGAAAGTGTGTTAAATGTGGCGCGGACGGAAACACTAGGCTACGCTACAGGGCAATCTGCTCGCACAACGTTTAGTCGGCATTCATAATCGTTGGCGTAAACAACTCTCAATCAAATTACCACCTTCCAACCTAACTTAGATCTCGGGCTACACTACCAATCGGCCTGTCATCACAACCAAATATTCATTGAGTGGGGGTGGGGGGATTTCCTGTATCTCTAGGAAAAACTGTCAGTTTTGTCAGACTCAACAGCAAGATTTACCAATGGTAAACACTTTTTAGACGGCTCGTAATTTTAGAATAGTCCTCTTCGTCTTACTTGGCATAAATTGTTCGCTGGCGTCCCAGCAGCTAGCTCCCTCAGTGTCTGCTTCTGCCATCGCACCACGCCAGTCTGCTGTTGTCCTAGCAGACCGAACGCACCGCAAATCCGACACCTTCGGAACCACTCACTGGCCAGTTAGCAACTGATCGGAACACTGTTTACATCGTGAAAGGAAAACTATGCAAAGATGTACACTTAAATGGCACGACTGAGTAGCACACACACAGTAATATCTGAGGAATGTCCTTCGACACGCGCAGAACGAAAGTCTTCTCGCGAACGTACAGCGTCTCTGAAAAAAAATCTAGTGACTATATTCCGGCGTTACGGCCAGGTTCTCATACAAATGAGCAAAAAAGGGTAAATTTGAAATTTTTTTTGAGACAATGAAAATACATTCGAACGATCTGTTTGGGAATTACGAGTGACAATACTATGAGCTTAATATTAGATTTTCAATAAAAAATGGCGCCCGTAATTATGATTTGATCAAGGGCTTGCGAGACTGGAGTACGCAGAGTGCGTGCAGTGTGGCACCTCAGATGTTACCTGAATTCAAAAATGGGTAACATCAGTTGATACTACATTATTTCTCTGAACTTGAAAATGGATAACATCAGTCGATAATACATAAAATTAATGGGAGCGTATACCTAACCGCAATGAAACAACCTTAAATTTAACGATACAGTGCTAATTCGAACTTTGAGTTAGATTTTTGGGGGTTTGTTTCACTCCTTATGCCTACACAAAAATTAGTTAATATTAACAAATGTCATATTATAGCTATAAGTTCCTAAGAAAAGTGTTTACTTTTAGGGGTCAGAGGTAGAAGTTAAGAGATCGAACCACTTTTAATTGATGCTGCATGCCGTTCTGAGAAAATCGTTACTCGAAAAAAAAGTGTTCAAAGTTTAGGGAAAACATTTAGTTATATTATTACTTCGATTTGCATGAACTAACAAATCCGCCCCTTTTCGTCATTTGCTATCGAATCGACTTAATGTCAAATGGTCACATTGGCCGCTCTTCTCTCTGAAACGGTTACATTTATCGTGTGCAAAGCTATGTCGTGTACTGCGGAATGCGGAGACACTAAAAGCACCATAGTAGAACACAGAAGAAACTTCTAAGTTGATGTACTAGCCAGTAAGAAGCAGTGCAATTCAAGTTATCGATTTTGTACTTTTTAGCCGGCTTTGGGGCACTGGACATGAGCTAGGAACTTAAGATTTTGCATGCAGGGAGGACTAGCAGCCACGTTGCACGGTAGTATGTGAAAAATATTCATATGTAGTAAAAACATAAGAAATCGGCCCGTTTTCGTCATTTGCTATCGAATCGAGTTTATGTCAGATCGTCGCATTGGCTGCTCTACACTCTGAAACGGTTACATTTATCGTGTGCAACGCTATGTCGCGTGCTGCGATATGCGGAGACACAAAAAGCACCATAGTAGAATACAGAAGAAGATTCTACGTTGATGTAACAGCCAGTAAGGAGCAGTACAATTCAAATTTATTTATCGATTTTTGACTTTACGCGTTACATAACTTGTAGGAACATGAAAAGTATTGACCTTGACGCTCTAACAGCCGATTGCTCAGAAATCTCATGGCATCAAATAATCAGAGAACCTTCAATCGACGGCAAAATTAATGAACTTGGTGATAAACTCTTTGCCCTCTATGACAAACATGCACCTGCGCACACAGTCCGTGTAAGAAAATCTCCTGCTCCATGGCTGACAGCTGAATTACGTCAAAGGATGACTAATAATGATGCTGCCCACAGGCGTTTCAAGGCAGATCCGAAAACCGAGCGTTTCGAAGAATATAGAAAGCTACGGAACAGAGTGAAACAATGCATTCGCAATGCCAAAATCAGGCACGCTCGCTCCCTTGTATGCAGCGATCTGAAACCCACGACTCTATGGAAGAATCTCCGTAGCTTGGGGGTCGGAAAGGCAAAATCGGAAACTACTTTTCATGTGTCAGCTAACGAATTAAATGAATTCTTCTCTGCACCTCTGATTACCAGCACGGCTGATAATTACCGCCCACAAGAATCCCCAAACAGGATAACTAACAACGATACCTTCCATCTAAAACATGTAACAACAAATACGGCAAGAATAGCAATAATGAGAATCTCTTCTGATGCAATAGGCAACGACATTATCGGTATAACCATGATTAAGAATGTTGCCGATATCTTAGTACCTGTCTTAACTGACATATTTAATTTTTCCCTCGTGAACGGAATATACCCCACTGCATGGAAAAGAAGCATAATTCGACCCATCCCTAAGATCGAAAACCCGCAACGGCCTAGTGATTACCGACCAATTAGCATACAGCCAGCTGTTTCCAAAGCACTTGAATATATTGTTCATGACCAAATCACTGAACACTTGCATGAATTCAGTCTATATGACAAATTTCAATCTGGTTTCCGTAAACATCACAGCACAAACACTGCTCTAATTAAAGTAACTGATGACCTGAAATATGCCATCGACAATCGAAAGGCAACAATATTGACGCTACTGGACTTCAGCAAAGCTTTTGACACTGTTAACTTTGACATATTACTCAGAAAAATGCAACAGCTTAATTTCTCTGATAGTGCAATGAGATGGTTTGAAAGCTACTTAAAAGACAGACAGCAATGTGTTGTCTGCGCAAATGAAAAATCTTCCTCGAAACATGTTTCTTCGGGAGTGCCACAAGGATCAGTCTTAGGACCACTGTTGTTTTCGTCGGTTTTGTCCTCCTGTAAACATATGCCGACGACCTCCAGCTCTACCTAAGCGTCAGACCTGAAGACGTAAACACTGCAATCGCTCTGATGAATGATGATCTGTCTTCAGTAGTGACATGGGCGAAAAACCAGGGGCTTAAATTAAACGCAAAAAAGACGCAAGTAATCTTAATAGCCCATCAGAAATTAATAAGTTCAGATTTCCGCGAACGGTTACCTCCTATTCTGCTCGAAGGTACTCCAATACCATATCAGAAAACAGTGAAAAACTTGGGTGTAACTTTGGACGAGCATCTCAACTGGGCGGAGAATACAGTCGCAGTGTGCCGAAAGACGTCTGCTTCTCTCTATGCTCTCAAAAAGTTTCGGAACATATTCCCACAGGACTTGAAACGCCAGCTCGTGCAAGCACTCGTTCTACCGAACCTCCACTATTGTGATGTGATTCAACAAGGCATGAGTAGTGAAAACAAAAGACGGCTAGAGCTAACCATGAATGCCTGTGTGCGTTACACCTGCAACATTCGCCGATATGATCATGTTAGTGCTTCATACTACGAGCTAGGGTCGCTGCGGCCGGACAAACTGCGTGACTACCACACTATATGTCTACTTCACCGACTCCTCGTCGCGCAAGCACCCCAGTACCTAGCTTCAGAGATTAAAAACGTGTAATGCCATCATAATCGAAACACGAGGTCGCTCTTATCTGGTATCCTAGCTGTGCCCACTCACAAAACAAAATCTTTTGCAAACTCCTTCTCAGTTGCCGCTGTTCGCCTCTGGAACAAACTGCCCCTCACCTTGAGGAAAATTCAATCTCCTGTTGCTTTTAAGAAGAAGTTGAAGCATTTCCTACTATCATCCGCATGAAAATTCTCCACAAAATTAATGTGCAAGGCCAATCCTCTCATATGTCAAATAGCAAAGCTAGCGTCTCCTATCTTGCTTCTGAGATGCCTTCCTCTTCATCTATCTCTATTAGCCACGCAGTCTTCTTTTCCTTTATATTTTCCTTAATTATGTTTCATCATGTCCCTCTATTCCTCTCCTCCCTTCACCATGAGTTCCCCCCACACTCCCTGCTGCCAGCACTCCTATCTGAAATCTTTCTCTTCAATAATGTATTTTTCGAGGTGTACCTTTCTAATTGTTTATCTCACTTTTTGTATTAGATGTAGTTTAACATGCCTGCTACAACATATGACTGTAAAATAAGTAGAATGCCTGGTTAGATGTAAGAGAGGGACTGATGGCACTAATCTTGTCAGGTTAAATAAAAAAATAAATAAATAAATTTGCTATCGAACCGACTTAAAGTCAGATCGTCACATTGGCCGCTCTTCGCTCTGAAACGGTTACATTTATCTTGTGCAACGCTATGTCGCGAGCTGCGAAATGCGGAGACACTAAAAGAACCATAGTAGAACAGAGAAGAAGCTTCTAAGTTGAAGTAATAGCCAGTATAAAGCAGTACAATTAAAGTTTAGTTTTCGATTTTTGGCTTTTTAGCCGGCTTTGGCGCCTTGCAAATGAGGCAGGACCTTACGATTTTGCATGAAGGGAGGACTAGCACCAACGTTGCACGAAAGAATGTGAAAAGTGTTCATATGTAGTAAAAACCTAAGAAATCCGCCCGTTTTCGTCATTTGCTATCGAATCAACTTAATGTCATATAGTCACATTGGCCGCTCTTCTCTGTGAAACGGTTACATTTATCGCGTGCAAAGCTATGTCGCGCGCTGCGATATACGGAGACACTAAAAGCACCATAGTAGAACACAGAAGAAGCTTCTAAGTTGATGTAATGGCCAGTAAGAAGCAGTACAAATAAAATTTAGTTATCGATTTTTGAATTTTTAGCCGGCTTCGGTGCCTTGGACATGAGCTAGGACCTTACGATTTTGCATGAAGGGAGGACTAGCAGAAACGTTGCACAGCAGAATGTGAAAATTGTTCATATGTAGTAAAAACCTGAGAAATCTGCCCGTTTTCGTCATTTGCTATCGAATCGACTTAATGTCAGATCGTCAAATTGGCAGCTTTTCTCTCTGAAACAGTTACATTTATCGTGTGCAAATCTTTGTCGCGTGCTGTGATATGCGGAGACACTAAAAGCACCTTAGTAGAGCACAGAAGAAGCTTCGTAGTTGCTGTAATTGCCTGTAAGAAGCAGTACAATTAAAGTTTAGTTATCGATTTTTGCCTTTTTAGGGGGCTTTGGTGACTTTGACATGAGCTAGGACCTTAAGATTTTGCATGAAGGGAGGACTAGCTAACACCTTGCATGGGAGAATGTGGAGAGTGTTTATATGTAGTAAAAACCAAAGAAATCCGACCGTTTTCGTCATTTGCTTTCGAATCGAGTTAATGTCTGATCGTCACATTGGCCGCTCTTCTCTCTGAAACGGTTACATTTACCGTGTGCAAAGCTATGTCGCGTGCTTCCGAATGCGGAGACACTAAAAGCACCATAATAGAACACAGAAGAATCTTCTAAGTTAATGTAATAGACAGTAAGAAGCAGTACAATTCAAGTTTTAGTTACAGGTTATAGAATATTTAGCCGGATTCGGTGCCTTGGACATGAGCTAGTACCTTAAGATTTTGCATAAAGGGAGGACTAGCAACCCCGTTGCACGGGAGTATTTCATAAGTGTGCATATGTAGTAATAACCTAAGAAATCAGCCCGTTTTCGTCATTTGCTATCTATTCGGCTTCATGTTAGATGGTCACATTGGCCCCTCTTCTCTCTGAAACGGTCGCGTGCTGCGGAATACGGAGACACTAAAAGCACCATAGTAGAACACAGAAGAAGCTTCTAAGTCGATGTAATAGCCAGTAAGAAGCAGTACAATTCAAGTTTAGTTATCGATTTTTGGCTTTTTAGCCGGCTTTGGCGCCTTGGACATGAGCTAGGACCTACAGATTTTGCATGCAGGGTGGACTAGCAGTCACGTTGCACAGGAGAATGTGAAAAGTGTTCATATGTAGTAAGAACCTGAGAAATCCGCCAGTTTTCGTCATTTGTCTTTGAATCGACTTAATGTCAGATCGTCACACTGGCCGCTCTTCTCTCTGTAACGGTTACATTTATCGTGTGCAAAGCTATGTCGCGTGATGCGGAATGCGGAGACACTAAAAGCACCATAGTAGAACACAGATGAAGCTTCTAAGTTGACGTAATAGCCAGTAAGACGCCGTAAAATATTAGTTTTAGCTACCGATTATTGACTTTTTAGCCGGCTTTGGTGCCTTGGACATGAGCTAGGACGTTACGATTTTGCATGAAGTTAAGAATTACAGCCACGTTGCACGGGACAATGTAAAAAATGTTCATATGTTGTAAAAACCTAAGACATCCGCCCGTTTTCGTCATTTGCTATCGATTCTACTTAATGTCATATCGTCACATTAGCCGCACTTCTCCCTGAAACGGTTACATTTGTCGTGTGCAAAGCTATGTCGCGTGCTGCCATATGCGGGGACACTAAAAGCACCACAGTAGAACACAGAAGAAGCTTTTAAGTTGATGTAATAGCCAGTAAGCAGCAGTGCAATTCAAGTTCAGTTATCGATTTTTGACTTTTTAGCCGGCTTTGGTGATCTGGACTGAGCTAGGACTTTACGATTTTGCATGAAGGGAGCACTAGCAGCCACGTGGCACGGGAGAATGTGAAAAGTGTTCATATGTGGTAAAAACCTAAGAAATCCGCACGTTTTCGTCATTTGCTATCGAATCGACTTAATGTCAGATCGTCACATTGGCCGCTCTTCACTCTGAAACGGATACATTTATCGTGTGCAAAGCTATGTTGCGAGCTGCGATATGCGGAGACACTAAAAGCACCATAGTAGAACACAGAAGTAGTTTCTAAGTTGATGTAATAACCAGTAAGAAGCAGTACCATTCAAGTTTTAGTTATCGATTTTTGACTTTTTAGCCGGCTTTGGTGCCTTGGACATGAGCGACGACTTTAAGATTTTGCATGAAGAGAGGACTAGCCGCCACGTTGCACGGGAGAATGTGAAAAGTGTTCATATGTAGTAAAAACCTAAGAAATCCACCCGTTTTCGTCATTTGCTATCGATTCGACTTTATATCAGATCGTCAAATTGACCGCTCTTGTCTCTGAAACGGTTACATTAATCGTGTGCAAAGCTATGTTGCGTGCTGCAATATGCAGAGACACAAAAAGCACCATAGTAGAACACAGTAAAGCTTCTAAGTTGATGTAATAGCCAGTAAGTCGCAGTAGAACTCAAATTTAGATATCGATTTTTGAATTTTTAGGCGGCTTTGGTGCCTTCGACATGAGGTAGGACCTTAAGAATTTGTATGAAGGTAGGACTAGCAGCCACGTTGCTCGGGAGAAGGTGAAATGTGTTCAAATGTAGTAAAAACATAAGAAATCCGCCCGTTTTCGTCAGTTGCTATCGAATCGACTTAATGTCAGATCGTCACATTGGATTCTCTTCTCTCTGAAACGGTTACATTTATCGTGTGCAAAGCTATGTCGCGTGCTGCGATATGCGGAAACACTACAAGCACCATAGTAGAACAAAGAAGAAGTTTCTAAGTTGAAGTAATAGCCAGTAAGAAGCGGTAAAATAATACACTCCTGGAAATTGAAATAAGAACACCGTGAATTCATTGTCCCAGGAAGGGGAAACTTTATTGACACATTACTGGGGGTCAGGTACATCACATGATCACACTGAGAGAACCACAGGCACATAGACACAGGCAACAGATCATGCACAATGTCGGCACTAGTACATTGTATATCCACCTTTCGCAGCAATGCAGGCTGCTATTCTCCCATGGAGACGATCGTAGAGATGCTGGATGTAGTCCTGTGGAACGGCTTGCCATGCCATTTCCACCTGGCGCCTCAGTTGGACCAGCGTTCGTGCTGGACGTGCAGACCGCGTGAGACGACGCTTTATCCAGTCTCAAACATGCTCAATGGGGGACAGATCCGGAGATCTTGCTGGCCAGGGTAGTTGACTTACACCTTCTAGAGCACGTAGGGTGGTACGGGATTCATGCGGACGTGCATTGTCCTGTTGGAACAGCTAGTTCCCTTGCCGGTCTAGGAGTGGTAGAACGATGGGTTCGATGACGGTTTGGATGTAGCGTGCACTATTCAGTGTCCCCTCGACGATCACAGAGGTGTACGGCCAGTGTAGGAGATCGCTCCCCACACCATGTTGCCGGGTGTTGGTCCTGTGTGCCTCGGTCATATGCAGTCCTGATTGTGGCGCTCACCTGCACGGCGCCAAACACGTATACGACCATCATTGGCACCAAGGCAGAAGCGACCCTCATCGCTGAAGACGACACGTCTCCATTCGTCCCTCTATTCACGCCTGTCGCGACACCACTGGAGGCGGGCTGCACGATGTTGGGGCGTGAGCGGAAGACGGCCTAACGGTGTGCGGGACCGTAGCCCAGCTTCATGGAGACGGTTGCGAATGGTGCTCGCCGATACCCCAGGAGCAACAGTGTCCCTAATTTGCTGGGAAGTGGCGGTGCGGTCCCCTTCGGCACTGCGTAGGATCCTACGGTCTTGGCGTGCATCCGTGCGTCGCTGCGGTCCGGTCCCATGTCGACGGGCACGTGCACCTTCCGCCGACCACTGGCGACAACATCGATGTACTGTGGAGACCTCACGCCCCACGTGTTGAGCAATTCGGCGGTACGGCCACCCGGCCTCCCTCATGCCCACTATACGCCCTCGCTCAAAGTCCGTCAACTGCACATACGGTTCACGTCCACGCTGTCGCGGCATGCTACCAGTGTTAAAGACTGCGATGGAGCTCCGTATGCCACGGCAAACTGGCTGACACTGACGGCGGCGGTGCACAAATGCTGCGCAGCTAGCGCCATTCGACGGCCAACACCGCAATTCCTGGTGTGTCCGCTGTGCCGTGCGTGTGATCATTGCTTGTACAGCCGTCTCGCAATGTCAGGAGCACGTATGGTGGGTCTGACACACCGGTGTCAATGTGTTCTTTTTTCCATTTCCAGGAATGTAGTTTTAGCTATCGATTATTAACTTTTTAGCCGGCTTTGGTGCCTTGGGCATGAGCTAGGACCTTAAGAATTTGTATAAAAGGAGGACTAGCAGCCACGTTGCACGTGAGAATGTGAAAAGTGTTCATATGTAAAAAAAACTTAAGAAATCCCCCCGTCTTCGTCATTTGCTGTCGATTTGTCTTAATGTCAGATCGTCACATTGGCCGCTCTTTTCTCTGAAACGGTTACATTTATCGTGTGCAAAGCTATGTTGCGTGCTGCGATATGCGGAGGCACTAAAAGCACCATAGCAGAACACAGAAGAAGCTTCTAAGTTGATGTAACGGCGAGTAAGAAGCAGTACAATTCAAGATTAGTTATCGATTTTTGACTTTTTAGCCGGCTTTGGTGTCTTGGCCATGAGTTAGGACCTTATGATTTTGCATGAAGGGAGGACTAGCAGCCACGTTGCACGGGAGAATGTGAAAAGTGTTCATATGTAGTAAAAACCTAAGAAATCCGCTCGTTTTCGTCTTTTGCTATCGTATCGACGTAATGTCAGATCGTCACATTGGATGCTCTTCTCTCTGAAATGGTTACATTTATCGTGTGCAAAGCTATGTCGCGTGCTGCGATATGCGGAGTCACTACAAGCACCATAGTAGAACAGAGAAGAAGCTTCCAAGTTGACGTAATAGCCAGTAAGAAGCCGTAAAATAATAGTTTTAGCTATCGATTATTAACTGTTTAGTCGGCTTTGGTGCCTTGGACATGAGCTAGGAACTTAAGATTTTGCATGAAGGGAGGACTATTAGCTACGTTACACGGGAGAATGTGAAAAGTGTACATATGTAGTAAAAACATAGAAATCCGCCCGTTTTCGTCATTTACTATCTAATCGACTTAATGTCAGATCGTCACATTGGCCGCTCTTCTCTCTGAAACGGTTACATTTATCGTGTGCAATACTATGTCGCATGCTGCGGAATTCGGAGACACTAAAAGCACCATAGTAGAACAGAGAAGATGCTTCTAAGTTGACGTAATAGCCAGTAAGAAGACGTAAAATAAAAGTTTTAGCTATCGATTATTGACTTTTTAGCTGGCTTTGGTGCCTTGAACATGAGCTAGGACCTTAAGAATGTCTATAAAGTGAGGACTAGCAGCCACGTTGCACGGGAGAATGTGAAATGTGATCGAATGTAGTAAAAAACTAAGTAATCCGCTTGTTTTCGTCATTTGCCATCGATTCGACTTTATATCAGATCGTCACATTGGCCGCTCTTCTCTCTGAAACGGTTACATTTATCGTGTGCAAAGCTATGTTGCGTGCTGCGATATGCGGAGACTCTAAAAGCACCATAGTAGAACACAAAAAAGCTTCTAAGTTGATGTAATAGACATTAAGAAGCAGTAGAACTCAAATTTAGTTATCGATTTTAGAATTTTTAGCCGGCTTTGGTGCCTTGGACATGAGGTAGGAACTTAAGAATTTACATGCAGGGAGGACTAGCAGCCACGCTGCACGGGAGAATGTGAAACGTGTTCATATGTAGTAAAAACCTAAGAAATCCGAACGCTTTCGTCATTTGCTATCGAATCGACTTAATGTCAGATGGTCACATTGGAGGCTGTTCTATATGAAACGGTTACATTTATCGTGTGCAAAGCTACGTCGAGTGCTGCGATATGCGGAGACACTACAAGCACCATAGTAGAACACAGAAGAAGCTTCCAAGTTGACGTAATAGCCAGTAAGAAGCCGTAAAATAATCGTTTTAGTTATCGATTATTAACTTTTTAGTCGGCTTTGGTGCCTTGAACATGAGCTAGGACCTTAAGAATGTCTATAAAGGGAGGACTAGCAGCCACGTTGCACGGGAGAATGTGAAAAGTGATCGAATGTAGTAAAAAACTAAGTAATCCGCTTGTTTTCGTCATTTGCCATCGATTCGACTTTATATCAGATCGTCACATTGGCCGCTCTTCTCTCTGAAACGGTTACATTTATCGTGTGCAAAGCTATGTTGCGTGCTGCGATATGCGAAGACACTAAAAGCACCATAGTAGAACACAGAAAAAGCTTCTGAGTTGATGTAATAGCCAGTAAGAAGCAGAAGAACTCAAATTTAGCTATCGATTTTTGAATTTTTAGCCGGATTTGGTGCCTTGGACATGAGCTAGGACCTTACGACTTTGCATGAAGGGAGGACTAGCAGCCATCTCGCGCGGGAGAATGTGAAAAGTGTTCATATGTAGTAAAAACCTGAGAAATTCGTCCGTTTTCGTCACTTGCTATCGACTCGACTTAATGTCAGATCGTCACATTGGCCGCTCTTCTCTCCGAAACGGTTACATTTATCGGGTGCAAAGCTATGTCGCGTGCTGCGGAATGCGGAGACACCAAAATCCCCATAGTAGAACACAGAAGAAGCTTCTATGTTGAAGTAATAGCCAGTATAAAGCAGTACAATTAAAGTTTAGTTTTCGATTTTTGGCTTTTTAGCCGGCTTTGGCGCCTCGGAGACATTAAAGCACAATAGTAGAACACAGAAGGAGCTTCTAAGTTGATGTAATAACCAGTAAGAAGCAGTACAATACAAGTTTTATTTATCGATTGTTGAATTTACAGCCGGATTTGGTGCCTTGGACATGAGGTAGGACCTTAAGATTTTGCATGAAGGGAGGACTAGCATCAACGTTGCACGAAAGAATGTGAAAAGTGTTCATATGTAGTAAAAACCTAAGAAATTCGCCCGTTTTCGTCATTTGCTATCGAATCAACTTCATGTCATATAGTCACATTGGCCGCTCTTCTCTGTGAAACGGTTACATTTATCGCGTGCAAAGCTATGTCGCGTGCTGCGATATACGGAGACACTAAAAGCACCATAGTAGAACACAGAAGAAGCTTCTAAGTTGATGTAATGGCCAGTAAGAAGCAGTACAAATAAAATTTAGTTATCGATTTTTGACTTTTTAGCCGGCTTCGGTGCCTTGGACGTGAGCTAGGACCTTACGATTTTGCATGAAGGGAGGACTAGCAGAAACGTTGCACGGGTGAATGTGAAAAGTTTTCATATGTAATAACAACCTAATAAATCCGCCCGTTTTCGTCATTTGCTATTGAATCGACTTAATGTCAGATGGTCACATTGGCCGCTCTTTTCTCTGAAACGGTTACATTTAACGTGTGCAAAGCTATGTGGCGTGATGCGGAATTCGGAGACACTAAAAGCACCATAGTAGAACACAGAAGGAGCTCCTAAGTTGATGTAATAACCAGTAAGAAACAGTTTAATTCAAGTTTTATTTATCGATTTTTGACTTTTAAGCCGGCTTTGGTGCCTTGGACGTGAGCTAGGTCCTTACGATTTTGCATGAAGGGAGGACTAGCAGCCACGTTGCACGGGAGAATCTGAAAAGTGTTCATATGTAGTAAAAACCTGAGAAATTCGTCCGTTTTCGTCATTTGCTATTGAATTGACTTAATGTCAGGTCGTCACATTGGCCGCTCTTCCCTGTGAAACAGTGACATTAATCATGTGCAAAGCTATGTCGTCTGCTGCGGTTGCGGAGACACTAAAATCCCCATAAAAGAACACAGATGAAGTTTCTAATTTGATGTAAATGCCAGTAAGAAGCAGTACAATTCAAGTTTAGTTATCGATTTTTGACTTTTGAGCTGGCTTTGGTGCCTTGGACATGAGCTAGGACCTTAAGATTTTGCATGAAGGGACACCTAGCTGCCACGTTGCACGGGAAAATGTAAAAAGTGTTCATATGTAGTAAAAACCTAAGAAATCCGCCTGTTTTCGTCATCTGCTATCGAATCGACTCAATGTCATATGGTCACGTTGACCGCTCTTCTCCTGAAACGGTTACATTTATCGTGTGCAAAGCTATGTCGCGTGCTGCGGAATGCGGAGAATCTAAATGTACCATAGTAGAACACGGAAGAAGGTTCTAAGTTGATGTAATAGTCAGTAAGAAGCAGTAATATAATAGTTTTAGCTATAGATTATTGACTTTTTAGCCGGCTTTGGTTCGTTGGACATGAGCTAGGACCTTAAGAATTTCTATGAAGGGATGACTAGCAGCCACGTTCCACGGGCGAATGTGAAAAGTGTTCAAATGAAGTAAAAACCTAGGAAATCCCCCCGTTTTTGTTCCTGTGCTATCGATTCGTCTTAATGTCATATCGTCACATTGGCCTCTCTTCTCTCTGAAACGGTTACATTTAACGTGTGAAAAGCTATGTCGCGTGCTGCGGAACGCGGAGACACTAGACCACAGAAGAAGCTTCTAAGTTGATGTAATAGCCAATAAGAATCAGTACAATTCAAGTTTTAGTGAACGATTTTTGACTTTTTAGCCGGCTTTGGTGCATTGGACATGAGCTAGGACCTTACGATTTTTCATGAAGGGAGGTCTAGCAGCCGCGTTGCATGGGAGAATGTGAAAAGTGTTAATATGTAGTGAAAACTTGTGAAATCCGCCCGTTTTCGTCATTTGCTATCGAATCGACTTAATGGCAGATGGTCACATTGGCCGCTATTCTCTCTAAAACGGTTACATTTAACGTGTGAAAAGCTATGTCGCGTGCTGCGGAATGCTGAGACACTAAAAGCACCATAGTAGAACACAGAAGAAGCTTCTAAGGTGATGTAATAGCCAGTAAGAAGCTTTACAATTCAAGTTTTAGTTACTGATTTTTGACTTTTTAGCCGGCTTTGGTGCCTTGGACATTAGCTAGGACCTTAAAATTTTGTATGAATGGAGGAATAGCAGCCACGTTGCAAGGGAGAATGTGAAAGGTGTTCATATGTAGTAAAAACCTGAAAAATTTGCCAGTTTTCGTCATTAGCTTTCCAAACGACTTAATGTCACATCGTCACAGTGGCCGGTCTTGTCTCGGAAATGCGGAATGCGGAGACAATGAAAGCACCATAGTAGAACACAGAAGAAACTTCTAAATTGATGTAATAGCCAGTAAGAAGCAGTAAAATACAAGTTTTAGTTATCGATTACTGACGTTTTTCCCTTCTTCGGTGCCTTGGAAATGAGCTAGGACCTTAAGATTTTGCATGAAGGGAGGACTAGCATCCGCGTTGCACGGGTGAATGTGAAATGTGTTCATATGTTGTAAAACCCTCAGAAATCCTCCCGTTTTCTTCATTTGCTATCGAATCGACTTAATGAACGATCGAATCATTGGAGGCTCATATCTCTGAAACGGTTTCATTTATCGTCTTGCAAACTATGTAGCGTTTTGAAGTATGCGGAGATACTAAATGAATCATGGTCGTACACAGAAAAGGTTTCTAAGTTGATATAATCGGGTAGTAAGGAGTACTACAATTCTAGTTTTAGTTACCGATTATTGACTCACTAGCCTGGTTTGGTGAGTTGGACATGAGTTAGTACCTTAAGATGTTGCATGAAGGGAGGACTAGCAGCCACGTTGCGCGTGGGAATGTGAAAAGTGTTCATATGTAGAAACAACCTAATAAATCTGCCCGTTTAGTCATTTGCTATCGAATCGAGTTAATGTCAGTTGGTCACATTGGCCGCTATTCTCTCTGAAACGGTTACATTTATCGTGTGCAAAGCTATGTTGCGTGCTGCGATATGCGGAGACACTAAAAGCACCATTGTAGAACACAGAATAAGATTATAAGTTGATGTAATAGCAAGTAAGAAGCAGTACAACTCAAGTTTAGTTATCGATTTTGGATTTTTTAGCCGGTTTTGGTGCCTTGGACATGAGCAAGAACCTTAAGATGTTGCATGAAGGGAGGACTATCAGCCCGTTGTACGGGAGAATGTGAAAAGAATTCATATGTAGTAAAAACGTAAGAGATCCGCCCGTTTTCGTCATTTGCTATCGAATCGACTTAGTGTCAGATAGTCACATTTGCCGCTCTTCTGTATGAAACGGTTACATTTATCGTGTGCAAAACTATGTCGCGTGCTGCGGAATGCGGAGACACTAAAAGTACCATAGTAGAACACAGAAGAAGCTTTTAATTTGAATTAATAACCAGTAAGAAGCAGTACGACTCAAAATCAGTTATCGACTTGTGATACTTTAGCCGGCTTTGGTGCCTTAGACTTGAGCTAGAACTTTAAGATTTTGCATGAAGGGAGGACTAGCAGCCACGTTGCATGGGAGAATGTGAAGAGTGTTCATATGTAGTAAAAACCAGAGAAATTCGTTCGTTTTCGTCATTTGCTATCGAATCTACTTTATGCCAGATCGTCACATTGGCTGCTCTTCTCTCTGAAACGGTTACATTTATCGTGTGCAAAGCTATGTTGCGTTCTGAGGTATGCGGAGACACTAAAAGCACCATAGTAGAACACAGAAGAAGCTTCTAAGTTGATGTAGTAGCCGGCAAGAAGCAATACAATTCAAGTTTTAATTACCGAAAATTGAATATTTAGCCGACTTTGGTGCCTTGTACATGAGTTAGTACCTTAAGATTTTGCATGTGGGGAGGTCTAGCAGACGCGTTGCATATGAAAATGTGAAAAGTGTTCATATGTAGTAAAGACATACATCGTCTGCAAAGATATGTCGCTTGCCGCAGTATGTGGAGACACAAAAGCAACATAGTATAATACAGAAGCACATTCTACGAAGATGTAATCGCCAATAAGAAGCAGCACTATTCAAGATTTAGTTGTCGGTTATTCACATATTTGCCACCTTTGGTACATTGGACATGACCGAAGACCTAAAGATTTTGCATGAAACGACGTCTGGAAACCACATTGCACGGGGGAATGTGGAAACTGTTCATATGTAGTAAAAACTAGAGAAAAATGCCTGCGTTCGTCATTTGCAACTGAATCTATTTTATTGCAACATCTTCACATTGGCTGCTTTTCTCTCTGAAACAGTTACATTTATCGTCTGCAAAATTATTTCGCGTGTTGCGGTATGGAAAAAAATTGAAAACATTATATTAGAACACAGAAAAAGCTTCGAAGAAGATGTAATCGCCAATAAGAAGCAGTACTATTCAAGATATAGTTATCGGTAATTCACTTATTTGCCGATTTTGGTATATTGGACATGACCGACGACCTATAGATTTCGCATGAAACGACGTCTGGAAATCACATTGCGCGCTGGAATGTGAAAACTGTTCATATGTAGTAAAAATTTGAGAGATCCGCCCGGTTTCGTCATTTGCCATCGAATCGACTTGATGCCAGATCGTCACATTGGCCGCTTTTCTCTCTGAAACAGTTACATTTATCGTCTGGATATGTATGTCGCGTATTGCAATATGCGGAAGAAACTGAAAACATCATATTAGAACACAAAAAAAGCTTCTAAGAAGATGTAATCGAAAGTAGCAACCAGAACTATACTATTGACTTATTTGCCGGCTTTGGTGCATTGAACATCAGTTCAAATGGCTCTGAGCACAATGGGACTCAACTGCTGAGGTCGTTAGTCCCCTAGAACTTAGTACTACTTAAACCTAACTCACCCAAGGAGATCACACACATCCATGCCCCAGGCAGGATTCGGACCTGCGACCTTAGCAGTCGCACGGTTGGACATGAGCTAGGACCTTAAGATTTTGCATGAAAGTACGTATGTACGCCACGTTGCACGGGAGAATGTGAAAAGTGTTCATATGTACTAACAACATGAGAAATCCGCCCGTTTTCGACATTTGCCATTGAATCGACTTATTGTCAGATCGTCATATTGGCTACTTTTCTCTCTGAAACGGTTACATTTATCGTCTGTAAAGTTATGTCGCGTGTTGGGGTATGCGGAAAAAACTGAAAACATTATATTAGAACACAGAAAAAGCTTCAAAGAAGATATAATCATAAGTAGGAAGCAGTAGTATACATGCTTTAGTTATCGGTTATTCACTTATTTGCGCCTTGGTGCATTGGACATGAGCTAGGACCTTAAGATTATGCATGAGAGTACGTCTGTACGCCACGTTGCACGGGAGAATATAAAAAATGTTCATATGTAGTAACAACATGAGAAATCCGCCCGTTTTCGACATTTTCCATCGAATCGACTTAATGTCAGATCGTCATATTGGCCGCTTTTCTCTCTGAAACGGTTACATTTAGCGGCTGCAAAAGTATGTCGCGTGTTGCGGTATGCAGAAAAAACTGAAAACATCATATTAGAACACAGAAAAAGCTTCTAAGAAGATGTAATAGCCAATAAGAAGCAGTACTATTCAAGTTTAAATATCGGTTTATTCACTTATTTGCCGGCTTTGGTACATTGGACATGAGCTAAGATCTTAAGATTTTGCATGAAAGTACGTCTGTACGCCACGTTGTACGGGAGAATGAGAAAAGCTTTCATATGTTGTAACACCATGAGAAATCCGCCCATTTTCGTCATTTGCCATAAGAATCGACTTAACACCAGATCGTCATATTGGTCGATTTTCTCTCTGAATCGGTCACATTCATCGTCTGCAAAGTTATGTCTCTTGCCGCGGTATGCGGAGACACTAAAAGCACCATAGTAGAACACAGAAGAAGCTTCTAAGAAGATTTTATCGGCCAGTAACAAGCAGTAGTAGTCAAGTTTTAGTTATCGGTTATTCACTTATTTGCCGGCTTTGGTACATTGCACATGACCGACGACCTAAAGATTCAGCATGAAACCACGTCTGGAAACCACGTTGCAGGGGAGAATGTGGAAACTGTTCATACGTAGTAAAAACTTCAGAAATCCGCCCGCTTTCGTCATTTGCTATCGAATCGACTTTATTGCCACATCTTCACATTGGCCGCTTTTCTCTCTGAAACGGTTACATTTATCGTCTGCAAAATTATGTCGCGTGTTGCGGTATGCGGAAAAAGCTGAAAACATTATATTAGAATACAGAAAAAGCTTCAAAGAAGATGTAATTGCCAGTAAGAAGCAGTACTATTTAAGTTTCAGTTATCGGTTTATTCACTTATTTGCCGGCTTTGGTGCATTGGACATGAGCTACGACCTTAAGATTTTGCATGAAAGTACGTCTGTACGCCACGTTGCACGGGAGAATGAGAAAAGTTTTCATATGTAGTAACACCATGAGAAATCCGCCCGTTTTCGTCATTTGCCATCGAATCGACTTAATGACAGATCGTCACACTGGTGGCTTTTCTCTCTGAAACGGTTACATTCATCGTATGCAAAGTTATGTCGCTTGCCGCGGTATGCGCAGATACTAAAATCACTATAGTTGTCACAGAAGACGCTTCTAAGAAGATGTAATTGGCCAGTAACAAGCAGTACTAGTCAAGTTCTAGTTATCGATTACTCACTTATTTTCCGGCTTTTGTGCCTTGGACATGAGCTAGGACGTTAAGATTTTGCAAGAAAGTACGTCTGTACGACACGTTGCACGGGAGAATGTGGAAAGCGTTCATATGTAGTAAAAACCTAAGAAACCCGATCGCTTTCATCATTTGCTATAGAGTCGAATGTATTGCCAGATCGTCCCATTGGCCGCTTTTCTCTCTGAACAGGTTACATCCATCGTCTGCAAAATTATGTCGCGTGTTGCGGTATGGAAAAAAACTGAAAACATTATATTAGAACACAGAAAAAGCTTCGAAGAAGATGTAATCGCCGATAAGAAGCAGTACTATTCTAGATTTAGTTATCGGTAATTCACTTATTTGCCGATTTTGGTATATTGGACATGACCGACGACCTATAGATTTCGCATGAAACGACGTCTGGAAATCACATTGCGCGGGGGAATGTGAAAACTGTTCATATGTAGTAAAAATTTGAGAGATCCGCTCGCTTTCGTCATTTGCCATCGAATCGACTTGATGCCAGATCGTCACATTGGCCGCTTTTCTCTCTGAAACAGTTACATTTATCGTCTGGAAATGTATGTCGCGTATTGCAATATGCGGAAGAAACTGAAAACATCATATTAGAACACAAAAAAAGCTTCTAAGAAGATGTAATCGAAAGTAGCAAGCAGAACTATACTATTGACTTATTTGCCGGCTTTGGTGCATTAAACATCAGTTCAAATGGCTCTGAGCATAATGGGACTCAACTGCTGAGGTCGTTAGTCCCCTAGAACTTAGAACTACTTAAACCTAACTCACCCAAGGAGATCACACACATCCATGCCCCAGGCAGGATTCGAACCTGCGACCTTAGCAGTCGCACGGTTGGACATGAGCTAGGAGCTTAAGATTTTGCATGAAAGTACGTATGTACGCCACGTTGCACGGGAGAATGTGAAAAGTGTTCATATGTACTAACAACATGAGAAATCCGCCCGTTTTCGACATTTGCCATTGAATCGACTTATTGTCAGATCGTCAAATTGGCTACTTTTCTCTCTGAAACGGTTACATTTATCGTCTGTAAAGTTATGTCGCGTGTTGGGGTATGCGGAAAAAACTGAAAACATTATATTAGAACAAAGAAAAAGCTTCAAAGAAGATGTAATCGAAAGTAGGAAGCAGTAATATACATGCTTAGTTATCGGTTATTCACTTATTTGCCGCCTTGGTGCATTGGACATGAACTAGGACCTTAAGATTATGCATGAGAGTACGTCTGTACGCCACGTTGCACGGGAGAATATAAAAAATGTTCATATGTAGTAACAACATGAGAAATCCGCCCGTTTTCGTCATTTGCCAAAAGAATCGACTTAACACCAGATCGTCATATTGGTCGATTTTCTCTCTGAATCGGTCACATACATCGTCTGCAAAGTTATGTCTCTTGCCGCTGTATGCGGAGACACTAAAAGCACCATAGTAGAACACAGAAGAAGCTTCTAAGAAGATGTTATCGGCCAGTAACAAGCAGTAGTAGTCAAGTTTTAGTTATCGGTTATTCACTTATTTGCCGGCTTTGGTACATTGCACATGACCGACGACCTAAAGATTCAGCATGAAACCACGTCTGGAAACCACGTTGCAGGGGAGAATGTGGAAACTGTTCATACGTAGTAAAAACTCCAGAAATCCGCCCGCTTTCGTCATTTGCTATCGAATCGACTTTATTGCCACATCTTCACATTGGCCGCTTTTCTCTCTGAAACGGTTACATTTATCGTCTGCAAAATTATGTCGCGTGTTGCGGTATGCGGAGAAAACTGAAAACATCATATTATAACACAGAAATATCTTCTAAGAAGATGTAGTAGCCAGTAAGAAGCGGTACTATTCAAGTTTTAGTTATCGGTTATTCCCTTATTTGTCGGCTTTGGTGCATTGGACAAGAGCTAGGACCTTACGATTTTGCATAAAAGTACGTCTGTACGCCAGAATACAGCATTTTCAGTTGTCAGACGGCTTCTAAAACCGAACTGTTCATTTGACAGCAAATTGTGTGATATCAAGTGATCAATTAACCTTACATGCACAGATTTTTCGGTAACTTTTGCAAACACTGATGGCATAGAAGTAGGTCTAAAATTATCTATATTATCCCTTTCTCCCTTTTCATAAAGCGGCTTTACTGATGAGTACTTTAATCGGTCAGGAAACTGACCAACTCTAAAGGAAAAATTGCAAATATGGCTAAATACAGGGCTAACATGTGCAGCACAGTACTTTAATATGCTTCTAGGCACTCCATCATATCCATGAGAGTCCTTAGTCTTCAGTGATATAGTTATTGACTCAATCTCTCTCTTGTTTGTATCACAGAGGAGTATTTCAGACGTCAATCTCAGAAAGGTATTTGCGAAGAAATTTGTATGATTTCCTGTTGAAACTAAATTTTTATTTAGCTTGATTGTGACTACTTCTAACATTTTGATATAATTCGCCCTATGTTCTACATGAAATCATTATCCCACTAGTCAGCCAACTGTGCTGTCTATTACTGCTAGTACCCCATTCAGAATGTTCTAATGGAAAACAACTCTCAAAGAGCATGAGAAATGTGCCATGGAAAGCATTGTATTTATCATCTGTATTATTGGCACTATAAACATCTTGCCACTCTTGTTCCTTGACAAGTTTTAAAAACACTCTATTGCTGTTGGATTGACTTTCCTACGTTCTTTGTAACTAAATATGACATTGGGTTGAGTACAAAAACCTTTTAGTGTTAAAAATTGTGCATTATGGTCTGAAAGGCCATTCCCTTTTTTACTAACAGGATGCCCATCTAGTATTGAAGAACGAATAAAAATATTGTCTATAATTGTGCTACTATTCGCCTGCACCCTAGTTTGAAAAAAAAAAAAAAAAAACACAGTTGGCATGAATTTAGGAGATCTGCCAACATCATTTTTCTTGGGACCGAGCGAGGTGGCGCAGTGGTTAAGGCACTGGACTCACATTCGGGAGGACGACGGTTCAGTCCCGCGTTCAGCCATCTTGATTCAGGTTTTCCGTGATTTCCTAAATCACTCCCGGCAAATTCTGGGTTAGTTCCTCTCAAAGGGCATGGCCGACTTCCTTCCCCATCCTTCCCTAATCCGATGAGACCAATGACATCGCTGTCTGTCTCCTTCCCCAAACAACCCAACCCCCCTTTTTCTTGCACAATCATATACAAAATTAATATTGAAGTCCCCACATATAACTACTTTCTGGTACTTCCTACAAAGTGAATCAAGAACCCTCTCTAGCTTAAGCAAAAATGCTCTGAAGTTTGAGTTAGAGGCCCTATAAACACCAGCAATTAGAAGTTGAGTTTCACTAAATTCAACAAATGCTGCACAACTTTCAAATATCTGTTCAGTGCAGTGTCGTGATAAGTCTATGGACTCAAATAACGTACTGTTTTTTATGTACGGAGACACCTCCCCACCCCGCAAGGAACTCCTTGAGAAACAACCAGGTAATATGTAGCATGGTAAAGGAAGCCTATAAATTATCAATTTATTGAAGTGGTGCTCTGATATACAAATAATTTCAGCGTTAACATCTGTTAGCAGTTCACTAACTTTATCTCTAATAACTCTTATATTCTGATGAAATATGCCAATTCCTTCTCTACTTGGAAACATTACATCCTCTGGAGGAGAGCCCTTAGAGGCACGCCGGCCGCGGTGGTCTTGCGGTTCTAAGCGCTCAGTTCGGAACCGCGCGACTGCTACGGTCGCAGGTTCGAATCCTGCCTCGGGCATGGATGTGTGTGACGTCCTTAGGTTAGTTAGGTTTAATTAGTTCTAAGTTCTAGGCGACTGATGACCCCATATGTTAATTTGCATAGTGCTCAGAGCCATTAGAACCATTTTTGAACCTTAGAGGCACTTCCTTTAAGCTGGTATACCAATCAGCTGACTTCAGTATTAAAAAGGTGCAGCTCTAACACCAAATACTACAGGAATTTTTCCATGAGTGACACCACTACCGCCACCACCACCCACTACACTGTCACCTATAAGCTTAGGTAGCCTCTCCTTCGCATACCTATTGAGGTGCAGGCCATGCCTAGTGAAACCCCATCTACTGATAGACCCAACTGGCACCACTGAGATGTGATCCATGCCCTCTCCCATCACTGCACTCCCCAGCCCCACAATTACGCCCCCAACAGCCGCATTAAGGTGTGGCCGATCATTATGCTGAAACAGTTGCACGAAAAGCACATTAGTGCCACCAGTTTGAGTAGCTATCTTAACCAAGTCACCACTGACATCATACCCCCTGTCCCTATTGCGACTGCTCCCAGCACCACCCACTATCACTACCTGATCCTCCTTTGTAAAATTCTTACATAACTCCCCTATGCTTTCAGCCACCTGAGCCAACCCTGCATTAGGCTTCACAATGCTTGTGACCTGGTACTCACTCCACAAAACCTCTTGCAAATGCTGGCCCACGCCTCTACCCGGTAACTACCTAGCAGCAGAACCTAGACCTCCTAATTGCTGAGGACGGCTGCAAGTTACCTCCATATACAGCTACACGAGGCTCCTCTCCGCTCAACTTTGACAGTTTGTCGTATCTATTGCATGTATGCAAAGTAAAACTGTCTGACTACCTCCTTTTCCTATCTATCTTCTTGTCAACTGCCAGTTCCCATTCCCCAGCACCCTTCACCCTCCTCAACTTATCTAGTTCCTCCTTTGCGCATTGTAACTGCACCTGTAGGGCACAGATCTTACGCTCCTGCTCCTCTATTAACTTGTTTCTACTACAGATTCTACATTCCCAGGACAGGATCACCCTCAAATGACCACTGGCTTCCCCACTGCATTCCCCCCAATGAAAATACTTTGAACAAATCCCACAGCGTAATCCACTACTCACAAACCTACGATATAGCCATCACTTCTCACTCACGATAAAATTTTACAGTTACTAAAAAAAACTATACGTCTACGTTACCAAAGTTCAGTTACAAAAGCAGCACTATTTAAGAACTAACAACTATGGTCTCGAAATTCTCTGCCTACTAAGAAAGCAGCTACTTGTATTAATACTACTACAACACAGCCGATACCAATACCAGCAAAACTTCACAAAATTATTGGCTAAAACCAAAAAATTTAAACTAAACGCCAGTTGAAAACTAAAGCACGAAATTTACTAAACGACTTCAACACAATGAAAACTCTATAAAACACAGCGAGCGAACGATTACAAGAGTTTATTAAGTCATTATTTCGCCTAAAATGGCAAGCAACACCACTGCAATCTATTCAGTTTAATAACTGTATTACAGAGCACAAACAAGTTCGTCAGTACTTAGCTTATAACCGCTGCAGATGCAGTGCACGCCGCAAAATGTAAACACACTGACGACGCGCGAGGCTTAGACGAACCATGAAAGCACACTTACACATAATAGACCACTTGAGTCAATACCACAGGAAGAAAGACTGAGATAAATGAAAATCCACTAATAATTTGCTTTTACGGCAAAAATAATAACACAAAGAAACTTTAAAATACGTAAATGAAGTCTAAAATTTATAAAACATTAACAAGCTATTTCAACAGCAGTGCAGCTCACGTGACGTCACACCCATGATGATCTGCCACCCCCCCCCCCCCCCTGGGAAGGTGCCTATCTACCCCACCTTCGAAATATGCCTATCTATCCCCCTCAGAAGATATGTACCGAGCTACCCATCCATGGAAGATCTCTGTCAACCTGCACCTCCCCTCCCCCCTCAGATGATGTCTGTGTACCTACCCACACCCTTGGAATATGTGTGTCTACCTAAACCCCCCCCCCCCCCCTTAGAATATGTATGACTACCTACCCCTCCCCACAGAATATGAATGTCTACCTACCCCACCCCTCGGGAGATGTCTGTGTACCTACCCCTCTCAGAAGATATCTACCTACACCTCCCACATCGGAAGATTTCATACTACCTCTACCCCATCGAAAGCTGTCTGTCTCTCATCGCCCCACCACCTAATATGTAATTCTACCTACTTGCCTCCTTAGAAAATGTCAGTCTACTTAACTCTCCACAGGAGATGTCTGTCTACCTGCCCCCTCGGCAGATGTCTGCCTACCTCACCCCCCTAAGGAAGACGTTTGTCCACCTACCTCACCCTGTGAAGATGTCTATCTACACCCCCACAAAAACTCTCTCCCCACCTCGTAAGATGTCTATCACCCTGAAAGATGTCTCTCAACCCCCCCCCCCCCACACTAAGGAGAAGTCTATCTACCTACCTGCCCTCTCGGAATTTGTCTGTCTACCTATCCCAACCCTTACTCAGCCCCCCCACTCGGAAGTTGTTTACCCCTGTCTCGGAAGATGTCTAGAGACCCCCAAACTTTGGAAGGTGTCTTCCAGCCCCTCAGGCGATGTCTGTCTACCCCCCCCCCCCCCCTCAGAAGATGTCTGTCAGCATACCAACCACCCTGTAATTAGTCTGTCTACCTACCAACTGCCTCGGAATATATCTGTCTACCTCCCACCTCGGAAAATGTCTTCCAAACAGTCTCAGAAAAGTCCAGTCTACCAACTGCCAAATTTCAACCCCCGGAAGATTTCTATCCAACCCCCCCCCCCCACTCGGAATATGTCTATCTACCTCCACTCTTGGTAGCTATCTACACCCCCCTCTCAGAGAATCTCTAACCCCACTCTCATAGGATGTCTGTCTACCTACCCTCACCACCATTCGAAGATGTATACCCCTTGGAGGATGTCTACTCCACCTGGAATATGTCTGTCTACCCACATTGGATGATGTCTGTCTATCTACTCAGCCCCCCTGGGAAGATGTCTGTTAAACTACCACCCCTTGGAATTTGTTTATCTATCATTACCTGCACAAAATATGTCCATCAACCTACAATCTCCTTCTGAAGATGTCTGTCTACCTACAGCTCCCACTTGGAAGATGTCTGTCTACCTACAACCCCTCAGAAGACGTCTGTCTACCTATCTCCACATCAGAAAATGTCTCTCATCTCCCCACCCTTAGAATATGTCTGTCTACCTACACTCCCCATCGGAAATGTCTGTCTGCCTAAGCTCCCTCAAACCATGTCCGATTAGCTGTCCACCCCGGAAGATGTCTGTCTACCTACCCAACCATCAGAAGATGTCTGTCTACCTACCCCTCCCCCTCAGAAAATGTCTGTCTCTCATCCCCCTACCCTGAGTATATGTCTGTCTACTTACCTGCCCCCCCTTGGAAAGATTTCTGTATACTTAAACCCAGCCCTCAGAAGATGTATGACTACCTACCCCTCCCATTGGAAGATGTATGTTTTCCAACCCTCCCTTCGGAATATTTCTGCCTACCTACCATCTATCACAAAGGATGTCTGTCAGCCTACAATTCCTTACAGGTGTCTGTCTACATACCCACCCACACTCGGAAGAAGTTTGTCTACCTGCCACTCCTTAGGAAATGTCGGTCTACCAACCCGCTTAGAAGATGTCTGTCTACCTATACACCTCTGATGACGACTGTCTACCTAACCCTCTCTGTAGATGCCTGTCTACCTACCCCCTTGGAATATGTCCGTCCTCCTACAACTCTTCAGAATATGTCTGCCTACCTACCCCCTCTCGTAAGATATCTGTCTACATATCCCCCCCCCCACCTGATCTGTCTACCTACCCCCTTCCCCTGTCATAAGATGAATGTCTACCTAAACCCCTCAGAAGATGTATGCCTATCTACCCCCTTCAAATGATTCGATTTTATCCCTCCTGTGGGAGATATCTGTCTCCCTACCCCTACCTCTGAGGATATCTGTCTGTCTACCCCCCCCCCTCTCGGAAGTTGTTAAACTACCACTCCTCTGGGAAGATATCTACTCCCACATCAGAGAATGTCCACACCCCTCTTGGAGGATGTCTGTATACCAAAACGCATACTTTGGAAGATGTCTCCCCCCATTTGAAAGATGTCTGTCCACCATGAACACCCCTGAGAAGATGTCTGTGTACTGAACTCACCCTCAGAATATATCTCCTCCTTACCTACCCCCCTCCCCCCTCCCTTGGAATATGTCTGTCTACCTACCCATTTCCCATAAGAAGATGACTGTCTACCTTATTCCCCCTCAGAAGGTGTATGTCTACATGCCACGCCTCAGAACATGTCTGCCTACCTAAAACCCTCGGAAGAGGTCCATCTACCTCACATCTTGGAAGACATTTATTTACACCCCTCTTGGAAGATATCTACCCCTGTGTTGGAGGATGACTACCTCCCTCTCGGATGATGTCTACCCTCTCTCTGAAATGTCTGTCTACATACCCTCCTCTCAAAAGATATTTCTCCTCCCTCAGATGATGTAAGTCTATCAACCCTCAAATGGAAAATGTCTGTCCTCCTAATCCCCCTCGGAAGATGTCAGTATACCTACCCACCTGTCTGTCTATGTACCCCCACTCCCATGATGTCTGTCTACCTCCCCCTTAGGTATATGTCTGTATACCTACACCCGTTCGGAAGATGTCTGTATACCAAACACCCCTCCGAAGATGACTATCTACCTACCCTGCCTTAGAAGGTGTCAGTCTACCTAACCCCTCGTTGGAAGATGTCTGTCTACAAAACTTCACTGGGAAGATGTCTGCCTACCTAACCCTGTCCATGATAATTGTCTGTTTACCAACACCTCTGCTTCGGAAGATGTCTGCCTACCTACAAATCCCACAACAGAAGATGTCTGTCTACCTACTTACACCCCTTGGAAGATGTCTCTCTACATCCCTCCAGTCATAAAGTATTGTCTACCAACCCATACTTCTGAATATGTCTGTCTACCTACCCCAGAAGATGATTGTCTAATTACCCCCTCATCTGAAGATGTCTGTCTACCTAGACCACACTTGGAAAATGTATGTCTATGTACACCCCTCAGAAAATGTCTGTCTCCCTACACCCTTCAGAAGATGTGTGTCTACCTACATGAACTTTTGTATGATATCTATCTACGACGCCCGTACTTGGAAGATGTTTGTCTACCTACCGCACCCATTGGAATATGTCTGTCTATGTACCCACCAACCATCGGAAGATGTATGTCCACATACACATCCCCCTCGGAAGATGTCTGTCTACCTACACTCATCAGAAGATGTTGTCTACTTTCCACCATCGGAAAATGTCTCTCTACCTACCCCTCTTGGCAAATGTCATTCTACACCACCCCTCTGAAGAGGTCAGTTTACCTACAACATCCCAGAAGAAGTCTGTCTAACTCCCCCCTCTCGAAAAATGTCTATAGTCACCCTGCCTCGGACAATGTCTCTCTGCCTACGCCCCATCATGGAAGATGTCAGTCTACCCACCCACCCATCAGAAGAAGGCTGTCTACAACCATCCCCTCACATGATATGTCTGCCTACCAACCCCCTATTGGAAGATGTCTGGCTACCTACCCCACCCCACATCTGAAGATGTCTGTCTACCAACCCTCCACTTGGAAGATGTCTGTCCTCCTACAACCCCTCAGAAGATGCCCCTCTCAGAAGTTATCTGCCTAAATACCCCTCCTCGGATGGTTTCTGTCTACCTACACCCACAACCCGTCATAATATGAATGTTTACCTAAACCCCTCAGAATCTGTATATTTATCTACCACACCTTGAATGATTTGTCTCTATCTTATCCCTATCTCGGAAGATGTCTGTCTCCCAACCCACCCCCTCTGAGGATGTCTGTATACCTACCCCCCTTCTCGAAAGTTGTCTGTCTACATTCACCACACATTTAAACATGTCTATCTATGTACCTCCTCTCGGAAGATATCTATCTATTGCCGCCATGGAAGAAAAGTATCTCCCCCCTCTCGGAAGATGTCAGTCTACCACTCCTCTCAGAAGATATACACTCCCCATCTGAGAATGTCTACATCCTCTCTCGTAGGATGTCTGTCTACCAAACTGCATCCTTTAGAAGGTGCTTCCCACCCCTTGGAAGATGTCTGTCTTCCAACACCCCCCTCCACCCCTTGGAAGATGTCTTTCTACCGCACCCAGGCTCAGAAGATGTCTCCATACCTAACACTCCTCGGAAGATGTCTTTCTACCTACCCCCCCCCCCCCCCAATCAGAAGATGACTGTCGACGTTATCCCCCTCACAGAATGTCTAGGCCCCTCTCGGAGGATACTGTCTACCAAACTGCATCCTTTAGAAGATGTTTCCCACCCCTTGAAAGATATCTGTCTTCCAACACCCCCCCCCCCCCCTTGGAAGATGCCTGTCTACCGAATCCAGCCTCAGAAGATGTCTCCATACCTACCACCACTCGGAAGATGTCTGTCTACCCACCCACCCCGATCAGAAGATGACTGTCGACGTTATCCCCCTCAGAAGATGTCTGCCTACATACCCTCCCTCAGAAAATGTCTGCCTAGCTAAGACCAGTGGAAGATGTACAACTGCCTCCCATCTCGGAAGACATCTACTCCCCCTCTCGGAGGATGACTATCTCCCTCTCGGAGGATGACTACCTCCTCTCTGAAGATGTCCGTCTATGTACCCTCCCCTCAAAAGATGTCTCTCCCCCCCTCAGATGATTTATGTCTACCAACCCCCACATGGAAAATGTCTGTCCTTCTAACCCCCTTGGATGATGTCTGTGTACCTACCCAACTGGAAGATGGCTGTCTACCTACCACCACTCGGGACATGTCTGTCTACCTTTCCCCTAGGTATATGTCTGTATACCTACACCCCTTCGGAAAATGTCTGTCTACCTACCCCATCACTTCAGAAGATGTAATTCTACTTACCACACATCGGAAAGTGTCAGTCTACCTATGCCCCACCCTCAGAAACTATCTGTCTACCTTGCCCCTTTGGAAGATGTCAGTTTACCAACCCCACTCACAAGATGTCTGCTTACCTACTCTCCCATCCAAAGATGTCTTTCTACCTACCCCCTCTTGGAAGATTTTGTCTACCCCCTCTCTGAGATGTCATTCTACACCCTCTTGGAAGATGCCTATCTAAACCCCTGGGAAGAAATCCCTCCCTCTAAAAATGCCTACCTAAACCCTTCCACATCGGAAGACGCCAATCTAGCCCCCTTCAGCTGATGCCTACCAACACCCACCTCATAAGATTATCTATCCATACCTTCCTCGGAAGAGGTGTATCTACCCCCTCAGAAGATGTGTATCTGCCCCCATCCTTGGAAAATGTCTATCTACCCCCCTCAAAAGCTGTCTCCCTACCCCCCTTGGAAGATGTCTACCTCCCTTCAGAAGATTATCTACCCAGCCCAGGCGGAAAATATCTGTATCCCTCCACTCGGAAGGTGACTATCAACCAACACCTCGGAAGATGTCTATCTACCCCACCCACAGATATCTACACCCACTGGAAGATACCTATCCCCACCTCAGAAGATGTCTATCCCCCAGGCGGATGTCTATAACTCATCTCATGAAAGATGCCTGTCTATCAACCCCCTCCTCTCAGAATATGTCTGTCTTCCTACCCCACCCCGTTAAGATTTCCATCTAGCCCCTCCTCTCAGAGAACATTTATCCTAGACTCAGAAGATTTCTACAGCCTCTTTTCATTTGGAATGTGTCTACTGCCCATTCTGAATATGTTTGTCTACCTCCAAATTCTAGGAAGATGTCTGTATGTCTGTCTACCTCACAAACTCGGGACAAGTCTATCTATCCCCGCTATGGAAGAAATCTATCTAACCCCCTCTCGGAATATGTCTATCTACCCTCCTTGCCAAAGATATCTACACCCCATCTTCGAGGAGCTCTATCCCCCCTTCATGAAAGATGCCTGTTTATCTACCCAAACACATCAGAAGATGTAAGTGTACATACCACCACTCCCCACAGAAGATGTCTGTCTACTTACCGACATTTCTTGGAAGATGTCTGTCTACCGACCCCCCCCCCCCCAACCTTTGAAGATGTCTGACTACTCACCTCCCCCCATGGAAGAATACTATCTCCCCCTCCCAGAAGATGTCAATCTACTCTCCCCCTCGAAAATATCTCTCCCCCCCCCCCCGGAAAATGTCTACCTCCCTCTCAAAGGATATCTGTTTACCTATCTGGCCCCAGTCGAAAAATGTCTCCCCCCTTGGAAAATGTCGGTCTACCAAGCCTCCCCCTTGAAGACATCTGACTAAGAAACAACCCCTCAGAAGATGTGTGTCTACCATTATCACCACAGAACATGTCTCCCCCCCCCCTCTTGAAAGATGTCTGTCTACCTACCACCCTTCAGAAGATGTCTGACCATGTACCCTGCTTTGGATTATGTCTGTCTACCTACCCCTCGCGGAAGATGTGTGTCTTCCTACCTCCCCACAGAAGATGTAGGTAAACAGATATCTTTCAAGAGGGAGTAGGTAGACAGACATCTTGCAAGGGAGTGGTATGTAGACAGAAATTACCAAGGGGTGGGGAATAATTAGACAGACTTCTTCCGAAGGGGAGGTAGGTATACATACATTTTCTGAGTGTTCGTAGGTAGACAATCTTCTGAGGGGGTAGGCAGAAAGGCACCTTTCGAGCGGGTTGGTAGACAGACATCTCCCATTGGTGGATTGGTAGACAGCCATCTTCTGAGGGGCGTACTTAGACAGACATCATCTAGAGGGGTAAGTAGACCAACATCTTCCAAGGGGGGTAGGTAGACAGACATCTTCTGAGGGTGTAGGAAGACAGACATCCTCGGAGGATGGGGGCAGGGGGTAGGTAGATAGACATCATCTGTGGAGGTGTGGATAAACAGACATCTTCTGAGGGGTAGGTTGACAGACATTTACCGAGTTGTGTTGTAGGTAGACACATATCTCCCAAAGGGGGGGGGGGGGGTAGGTAGACAGAGACTTTCCTGGTGGGTGGTTTGAGAATCTCCTGATGGGGGTTGGTAAACAGACTTCTTCTTAAGGGGGTAGGTACACAGACATCTATTGTTGGTGCGGGACAAATAGACATAATTCTTCTGAGGCTGGGGATGATAGACATCTTCTGAAGAAGGGCACGTAGACAGACATTTTCCAAGTTGGGCAGACTGACAGACATCTTCCGGGGAGTAGAAAGACATAGATGTTCCAAGGGTGGTAGGTAGACAGACATCTTCTGTGGGGGAGTAGGTTGGCAGACATCATCTTAGTTTGGGTATGTAGACAGACATCTTCCAAGGGGAGGGAGTATATAGGAAGATACCTTCTGAGGGGGATGATAGACATCTTATGGGAGTAGGTAAACAGACATAGTTGATAGACATATACATTCAGAGGGGGTAGTTAGACAGACATCTTCTGAGATGGTGGTAGATAGACATTTCTGAGTTGGGGTAGAAAGGCATCGTCCAAGGTGGGTAGATAGGAATCTTCCGTGTGTGGATGGGGTAGGTAGACAGACATTTTCTGAAAGGGGTGTAAGTAGACTGGCATCTTCTGTACGGGGGTAGGTAGACAATCATCTTCTGAGGGGGATGGGTACACAGACCTCTTCTGGGGGGTGGGTAGACAGACATCGTCTGAGGGGGGGTTGATAGACATCTTCTGCCAGTATTAGAAAGGCATCTTTGTGGGTGGAGCAGGCAGTTAGACAGACATCTTCCAAAGGGAGGCCGGTAGAGGGACATCTAGCACACGGGAGTAGGTAGACAATCATCTTCTGAGGGGGGAGATGGGTACACCAACGTTCTTGAGGGCGGGAGGTAGACAGTCATCTTTGGAGGTTGGGTATGTAGACATACACCTTAGATAGGGGGTATAGGTAGACAGACTTCCAGTTAGGGGTTAGATAGAAATTCCTCCGAGGGGGGGGGGGGTAGATAGACAGACTTTTCCTTAGGGGGGATGGTTGGTAGTAAGACATCTTCTGAGGGGATTTAGGTAGACAGACATATTCTGAGGGCTGATAGGTAATCTTCCTATAGCAGAAGGGCAGGTAGACAAACATCTTCTGATTGTGGTTGGAAAAACTGCCATCTTCTGGGGGTATGTTGACAGACATCTACTGATGGGGTGGTAGATGGACATCTTATGACGAAGGTTGATAGACTTTTTCCAAGGGGGGGGGGGGGGTTAGACTGACATCTTCTGAGGGGGGGATTGGTAGACAGACATCTTCTGATGGGTGTGTTGGTAACAGACTTCTTCTAAGGGAGGCAGTAGATAGACAGAAATCTTCTGGGGGGTGGTTAGGTAGACAGACATCTTCTGAGGATGGTAGGTAGACATACATCTTCTGAGGATGAGGGAGGGGGGGGGGGTAGGTAGATAGACATCATCTGAGGAGGTGTAGGTAGACAGAAACCTTCTGAGGGGGTAAGTAGACAGACATTTTCTGAGGGGTTTTGTAGGTAGAGAGGTATCTTCCAAGAGGGGGTAGGTAGACAGAGACCTTCCTAGGGGGTAGTTGGACAGACTTCTTCTGAGGGGGGCTGGAAATACAGACATCTTCCGAGGGTGCGGGACAGATAGACACACATCTACTGAGTTTGGTGATGTTAGGCATTTTCCAAAGGGGGCACATTGACGAACATTTTCCGAGTTGGGCAGGTAGACATATATCTTTGAAGGGGTAGACAGACATACATCTTCCAAGGGAGGTAGATAGACATTTTCTGAAGGGGTGGTACATTGGCCGACATCTTCTGAGGAGGGGGTAGATACACAATTTCTGAGCTGGGGTAGAAAGGCATCTTCCAAGGTAATTAGATAAGCATCTTCCATGAGTGGATGGGGTAGATAGACAGACATTTCCCGAAGGGGTGGGGTAGGTAGTGAGACATCTTACATACATGGGTAGGTAGACAATCATTTTCTGAGGGGAAGATGGGTACAGAGACATTTTACTGGGGGTAGGTAGACAGACATCTTCAAAGGGGTAGGTAGACAGACAACTGGGGGGGGGTTGTTAGACAGACATGTTCTGAGGGGTTTTTAAGTAGACAGACATCTTCTGAGTAGGGGTAGTAGACATACAGCTTCAGAGGATGAGGGATATGTAGACAGACATCTTCTAAGGTAGCGTAGGTAGAGAGACAATTAGTGAGGGGTAGGTAGACAGACATTATCTGAGGCTGGGTTGTAGGTAGACAGAAATAATCTGAGGGGGTGTAGTTAGACAAGTATTTTCTGAGGCTAGGGGTATGTAGACAGACATTGTCCATGGGGATAGTTAGACACACCTTCTGTGGTATGGGGAGTAGGAAGACTGACATTTCCTGAGGATGGTAGGTAGGGTGTCACTTTCGAAGGGGGGGGGGGGGTAGTGAGAGAGACTTCATAGGAGGTGGGGGATGTTGGTAGATAGACATGTTCTGAGGGAGGTAGGTAGATAGACATGTTCAGAGTGTAGGTAGACATACATATTCCGAGGGGTGGTTGGTAGGCAGACATCTTCTGAGGTGGGGTAGGTAGGCAGTCGTTTTCTGAATTTGGGTATGTTGACAGACATCTTCCAAGAGAAGTGGGTATGAAGGCAGATATCTTCGTGGGGGGGAGCTAGGTAGCCAGACGTCTTCCGAGGGTGTTGGGTATGTAGGCATACATCTTCAAGGGCAGTTGGTAGACCGATATTTTCCAATGGGGGTAGGTAGACACACATGCTACGAGTGGTGGTAGGTAAACACATCTTCCATGGGGTAGGTAGACAAACATCTTCCGAGGTGGGGTTGGTAGACATTCATTATCTGGGGTGTAGGTAGACTAACATTTTTGAGAGGGGTAGGACAGATATCTTCTGAGGGTGGTGTATTGGACAGACATCTTCCGAGGGGGTGTAGATAGACAACTTATGTAGGTGGTGGACAGACAACTGCTGACTGGGAGGGGGGGTAGGTAGACATGTTCCAAGGGTACGGTAGAAAGATATACTACTTCTGAGGGGGGTGGTAGGTAGACAGACATCTTCTGAGAGGGGGCTGGTAGACAGATATTTTCCGTGAGGTGTAGGGTAGGTCGACTGACATTTTCTGAGGGGGCAGGTAGACAGACAACTTCTGGGGGGTAGAGAGACATACATGTTCAGTTTGTGTGCATAAACAGAGACCTTCTGAGGTGGGTTAGGTTGGCAGCTATCTTATTAGTTTTGGCATGTAGAGGGAAGAGTATTGGTAGACAGGTATCTTCCGAGGAGGGTATGTAGACTGACATTGTCTAAGGTAGTTAGGTAGACATACACATTCCACAGGCAGATAGATAGACAGACATCTTCTGAGGGGGGTTAGGTAGCCATACATCTCCCGACAGGAGAGTTGGTGGAAGACACCTTCCAAGGATGGGGGGTAGGTAGACAGATATTTTCCAAGCGAGATTTAGGTAGACAGGCATTTTCCAAGGAGGGGTAGGTAGACATACATCTTCCGAGGATGGTTGGGGTAGGAAGACAGACAGCGTGGGGTAGGTAGACAGACATCTTATTAGAGGGTGTATGTAGACAGACAGTTTCCGAGGGCAGGTTGTAGGTAGACAGATATCTTACAGGGGGTGGAGTAGGTAGGCACTTATTTTCCAGGGCTGAGAGTATGTAGATAGACATAGTCCCGGTGGGCAATTAGACCGATATCTCCTGAGGGAGGGTAGGTACACAGACATCTTCAGAGTGGGAGGATAGGTAGACAGACACCTTCTAAGAGTGGGATGATAGACATCTTTCCAACTGGGGTAGATAGACATTTTACGAGGGGGGGGGGGGAGTAGACAGACATCCTCCATGAGGTGGTAGACACACATATTACGAGGGGGGGGGGGTAGGTAGAAAGATTTCTTATAAGGTGGGGTAGGTTGGTAGACATCTTCTGAGGTTGAGTATGTAGGCACCAAGGGTACAGGATATGAAGACATATATCTTCCGAGGGGGGGGTGGGGCAAGGTAGACAGAAATTCTCTAACAGAGGGATGATAGACTTCTTCCGAGGGGGGTAGGTATGCAGACATCGTATGAGGGGGTGTAGGAAGACATACATATACCAAGGCAGGGTAGGTAGACAAAAATCTTCTGAAGGGGGTTGGAAGATAGACCTCTTCTGAGGGGCGAATGGAATACATACATCTTCCGAGGGGGGTCGGAAGACAAAGTCCTCCAAGGGGGGGGGGGAGATGAACAGACATCCACCAAGGGGGTTAGATGGATGGTCATCTTCTGTTGTAGTGGGAGGGGGCAGGTAGGCTTCCATCTTCTGGGTGGTCAGTAGACAATCATCTTCTGAGTTGTGGTTCAGTAGGCAATCATGTTCAGAGGGGGGTAGGTAGACAGACATCTTCCGAGGTGGGATGATAGACATCTTCCCAAGGGGTGGAAAGTAGACAGGCATTTTACGAAGTGGGGTGCAGGTGGACTGACATCTCCCATGCAGTAGGTGGAAAATCATATTCCGAGGTCGGGTTCGATATACAGACATATTCAGAGGGAGGTGGTAGGTAGACAGCCATCTTCCGAGTGGGGATAGGTAGACATACTTTTCCCGAGAGGGGGTTGGGTAGACAGGCATTTACCAAGGGGGTGGGGGGTAGGTAGATAGACATCTTCTGAAGGGGGGTAGGTAGACAGACATCTCCCGAGGAGGGGTGGTAGACATACAACTTTCGAGGGGCGGTAGGTAGACAGACATTTTCTGTTGGAGGGGTTGATTGACAGGCATCTTTCAGAAGTGAGGGGGTGCAGGTAGACTGAAATCTTCTGGGGGTAGGTAGACAATCATCTTCTGAGGGGGGTGTTGGGTAGACAGACATCCTCCGGGTTTTGGTAGACATAAATATTCCAAGGTGGGCAGGTAGACAGACATTTTCTGAGGGAGGGCCAGGTTGACAGACATCTTCAAATGGTGGGTTGGTAGACACACAACTTATGAGTGGGGGCATAGGTAGAGAGACATGTCCGGAGGTGGGGTAGGTAGACATACATGTTCCGAGGGGAGTGGTGGCTACTCATACATATTCCGAGTGTGTGTTTATGTGGGCAGACATCTTCCAAGAGGGGCTAGGTAGACAAACATCTTCCGAGGGGGGGGGGGTAAGTAGACAGACATCTCCCATGTGGGGTATGTAGACAGACATACTCTGACAGGGTGAGGCAGGCATATACCGTGGTTCGGTAGATAGACAGGCATCTTCGAGGGGGTGCTAGGTAGACATACACCTTCCGAGGGTAGTGGTAGGAAGTCATACATCTTCCAAAGCGGTTTTTTCGGTTGTCAAATGTCTTCCAAGAGGGGGGTCTGCACACATACATCCTCCAGGGATGGGAGGGGGGTTTGACAGAGATCTTTGGAGGTGGGGTAGTCAGTTACACATCTTTTGAAGTGGGTGTAGGTAGGCAGACACCTTCTAAATGGCGGTACCTAGGAAGATAGGCAGACATCTTCGGGGGGGGGGGGGGGAGGTAGGTAGACAGACAGTTTCTGATTGTGAGAATGGTGGTGGTGGTGGTTAGTGTTTAACGTCTCGTCGACAACGAGGTCATTAGAGACGGAGCGCAAGCTCGGGTTAGGGAAGGATTGGGAAAGAAATTGGCCGTGCCCTTTCAAAGGAACCATCCCGGCATTTGCCTGAAACGATTTAGGGTAATCACGGAAAACCTAAATCAGGATGGCCGGAGATGGGATTGAACCGTCGTCCTCCCGAATGCGAGTCCAGTGTGCTAACCACTGTACCACCTCTCTCGATGTGTGAGAATGGTAGACAGACAGATAGGGTGGGAGATAAGAGAGAGTCATATTCTGAGGGTGGGGTATGTAGACAGCCATCTTCTGAGGGGGTAGATAAGAGTCTTCTGAAGGTGATGGAGAGATAGTCATCTTCCAAGTGCAGGTAGATAGGAATCTTCTGAGTTGGGGTAGCTTCCGAGCTAGGCGATAGATAGTCATCTTCACAGGGGGGGATGTTAGATTGGCATCTTATGGGGTGGGGGGGGGGGGGCGAGTAGACAAACATCACCCGATAGGTGGTATGTATAGAGACATCTTCCATGGAGTAGTAGGTAGGCAGACATCTTCTGAAGGGTGGGGTAGGGAGACAGACATCATCAGAGCAGTAGTAGGTAGACAGACATTTTCCGAAGGGGGTGTATGTAGACAAATATTTTCTTAGATGGAGGGTAGCTGGGCACACATCTTCCAAGGGGTGGGGAGGGGGTAGGTAGACAGGCCTCTTCCAAAGGTGTGTAGGTAGACAGACATCTTCCAAGAAGGGGTATGTAGGCAAACATCTTCTGAAGGGTGGGTTAGGGAGACAGACATCATCCATGTGCGGAGTAGGTAGAGAGTGATCTTCTGAGGGGGTGGGGGATGTAGATAGAAATATTTTGAGAGGCTGGTAGGTAGGCAGACATGTTCCAAACGAGGGGGGGGGGGGGGGGGTAGGTAGACAGGTATCTTTCGAGGGTGTGTAGGTAGACAGTCATCTTCTGAGGAGGGGAGGGGTTGGGAAAACTGACGTTTTCCGGTTGGGGGGATAAGTAGAGTCATCTTCTGAGGGGGAAGTGGGTAGACACACATTTTTAGAAGGCGTGAGTAGGTAGACAGACATATTACGAGGGGGGGGGGGGTGTACGTAGACAGTCATCTTACGAGGAGGGGGGGGGGGGGTAAAAAGACAGGCATGTTCCAAGGTCCTCAAGACACCAGAACCGGCCTACAGTTGAATTTTCGATACCTAAAACTTGAGTAGTACTACTTCTTACCTGCCGCTTGCATCAAATTAGAAGCTCCTATTTTGTTGTTTATGGTGCGACCGCATACCTCAGCACATGACAAGTTTCCAGATGTATATGTAAACAGTTCCGTGAGCAAAGCTGCCACTGCGACGATCTGGCATTACGATTAGGCGCGTGAGTGCGTGTGAAATCGCTCTCTAAGTTTTCATACATTTATAGGTTTCAGATACATATTTTAACGGTTTTTGTGATAATATTTACTATATAAGATACTTATTAATGGTTTCTTCATTCACATCCGCCTTTCTTGGGTAGTGACCTGATATTTGCGAGTGTTTCGTATCGAGCAACTTAACTTCTTACCTGTGTTTACATTCCGCGCTGACCAGTTGCAGCTGTAGCGGCGCATCCAAAGCTAAGTACTAATTAGTTGTTTGTGTATAGTGGTCTATTTTGGAACTTTAGTAGTCTTCAATCGGTGTCCTTGTTGTTTCCTGGTGAAATAATTACAGAAGAAATTGTCGCGAACTGTTTTCAGTTTAGTTACTGTGCCATTAGACGTTTGATAATCTTTCTGTTTTACCTTTTGTTTTATTTGCTGTTGATAAATACTGTTAATAATAGTAGCTACTTCCCTTGTACAGCAAGATTATGATTATTGTAGTCAGTTTTTTAACAGATTCTTATTGTACTAACGGAACATAAATAAATGCGAAAGGTTTTCTTAGGTTTTTACTACATATTAACACGTTTCACATTTCCCCGTGCAACGTGGCGTTCAGACCTCGTTTGATGCAAAAGCTTGAGGTCCTCGATCATGTCCAAGGCACCAAAGCCGGCTAATAAGTCAGTAATCGATAACTAAAACTTGAATTGTACTGATTCTTACTGGCCGAATACATCTTCTTAACACCTTCTTCTGTCTTCTCCTGTGGTGCTTTTAGTGTCTCCGCAAACCGCAGCAGGCGACATAAGTTTGCAGTCTATAAATTTAACCGTCTCAGAGCGTAAAGCGGCCGATGTGACGATCTGCCAATAAGTCGATTCGACAGCAAATGAAGAAAACGGTCGGATTTCTCAGGTTTTTACTACAAATGGACACTTTTCACATCATCCCGTGTAACGTGGCGTCCAGACCGCGTTTCATGCAAAATCTTAAGGCCCTAGCTCATGTCCAAGGTACCAAAGCAGGCTAATAAGTCAATAAATGATAGCTAAAATTTGAATTGTACTGCTTATTACTGGTTCTTTCTCGCTGATTACACCAACAGAGAAGCTTCATCTGTGTCCTACTGTGATGCTTTGACTGTCTCCGCATAACGCAGCACGCGACATAAGCTTGCAGACGATATATGTAACAGATTCAGAGAGAAAAGCGGCCAATGTGACGATCTGGCAATAAGTCGATTAAATAGAAAATGACGAAAACGGGAGGATTTCTCAGGTTTTTACTACATATGAACACTTTTCACATTATCCAGCGCAACGCGGCAGACATACCTCGTTTCATGAACAATCTCAAGGTCATAGCTCATGTCCAAATAACCAAAGCCGGTTAATAAGTCAATAATAGATAAGTAAAATGTGAATTGTAATGCTTCGTACTGGCCGATTACATCTTCTGAGAGTCTTCTTCTGTGTTCTACTATTGTTCTTTTAGTGTCTAAGCATAGCGAAGTACACGATATAGTTTTGCAGATGATAAATATAACCATTGCAGAGAGAAAAGCGGCCAATATGACGATCTGGCATTAAGTCGATTCGATAGCAAAAGACGAAAACGGACGAATTTCTCAGGTTTTCACTACATATGAACACATTTCACATTCCCCCGTGCAACGCGGCTGCTAGACCTCCATTCATGCCAAATCTTAAGGTCCTAGCTCATGACCAAGGCACCAAAGCTGGCTAAAAAGTCAATAATCGATAACTAAAACTTGAATTTTACTACTTCTTACTGGCTATTACATCAACTTAGAACCTTCATCTGTGTTCTACTATGGTGCTTTTATTGTCTCCGCATACCGCAGCACGCGACCTAGCTTTGCAGACGATAAATGTAACCGTTTCAGAGTGAAGAGTGGCCAATGTGACGATCTCACTTTAAGTCGATTTGATAACAAATGACGAAAACGGACGGATTTCACAGGTTTTTACTACTTGTGAACACTTTTCACATTTTCCCTTGTACCGCGGTTGCTAGTACTTCTTTCGTGCAAAATAGTAAGGTCCTAGCTCAAGTCCTAGGCACCAAAGAAGGGTAAAAAGTCAATAATCGATAACTAAAACTTGAATTGCACTGCTTCTTACTGCCTATTACATCAACGTAGAAGCCTATTATGTGTTCTGCTATGCTGCTATTAGTGTTTCCGCATACCGCAACACGCGACATAGATTTGCAGTCGATAAATGTAACCGTTTCAGAGAGAAGACCGGCCAATGTGACGATCTAGCTAAAAGCCGATTCGATAACAAATGACGAAAACGGACTGAATTCTCTGGTTTTTACTACAAATGAACACATTTCACACTCTTTCGTGCAACGCGGCTGCTAGACCTCCCATCATGCAAAATCGTAAGGTCCTAGCTCATGTCAAAGGCACCAAAGGCTAAAAAGACAATAATCGATATCTAAAACCTGTATTGTATTACTTCTTACTGGCTATTACATCAACTTAGAAGCTTCTTCTGTGTTCTACTGTGGTGCATTTAGTGTCTCCACATACCGCAGCCAATGTGACGATTAGACTTTAACTCGAATCGATAACATATGACGAAAACGGACGGAATACTCAGGTATTTACTACATATGAACATTTTCACATTCTCCCTTGCAATGCGGCTGCTAGGCCTCCTTCCATGCAAAATCTTGAGGTCCTAGCTCATGTCTAAGGCACCAAAGAAGGGTAAAAAGTCAATAATCTATAGCTACAAATTGAGTTGTACTGCTTCTTACTGGCTATTACATCATCTTAGAAGCTTCATCTGTGTTCTACTATGGTGCTTTTAGTATCTCCGCATACGCAGCACGCGCCATAGCTTTGCAGACGATAAATTTAACCGTATCACAGAGAAGAGCGTCTAATCTGACGATCTGGCATTAAGTCGATTCGATAGCAAATGACGAAAACGGGCGGGTTTCTCAGGTTATCACTACATATGAACACTTTTCACATTCCCCAGTGCAACACAGCTCCTAGACCTCCCTTCATGCGATATCTTAAGGTCCTAGCTCATGTCAAAGGCACCAAAGCCGTCTAAAAAGAAAATAATCGATAAATAAAACTTGAATTGTACTAATTCGTACTGGCTATCACATCAACTTAGAAGCTTCTTCTGTGATCCATTAAGGTGCTTTTAGTGTCCCCGCATACCGCAGCACGCGACATAGCTTTGCACACGATAAATGTAACCGTTTCAGAGAGAGGAGCGCGAAATATGACGATCTGGCATGAGGTCGATTCGATGGCAAATGACGAAAACGGGCGGGTTCCTCAGGTTTTTACTACATATGAACACTTTTCACATTCCCCCCTGCAACGCGGCTGCTAGACCTCCCTTCATGCAAAATCTTAAGGTCCTAGCTCATGTCAAAGGCACCAAAGCCGTCTAACAAGTCAATATCGATAAATAAACTTGATTTGTACTGCTTCTTACCGGCTATGACATCAACTTAGATTATTCTTCTGTGTTCTATTATGGTGTTTTTAGTGTCTCTGCATACCACATCACGCGACATAGCTTTACACACGATAAATGTAACCTTATCAGAGAGAAGAGAGGCAAATATAACGAACTGGCATTAAGTCGATTCGATAGCAAATGACGAAAACGGGCGGATATCTCAGGTTTTCACAACATATGAACACGTTTTACATTCCCCCGTCCAACGCGGCTGCTATACCTCCTTTCATGCAAAACTTATGGTCCTAGCATATGATAAAAGCACCAAAGAACTCTAAAAAGTCAATAATCGATAACACAAACTTGAATTTTACTGCTTCGTACTATCTATGACATCAACTTAAAAGCTTCTTAAGTGTTCTTTTATGGTGCTTTTAGTGTCTCCGCATACCGCAGCACGCGACATATCTTTCCACACGATAATTGTAACCGTTTCATTGAGAAGAGTGGCCAATATGACGATGTGGCAAAAGTCGAATCGATAGCAAATGACGAAAACTGGCGGTTTTCTCCGGTTTTTACTATATATGAACACTTTTACCATTCCCCCGTACAACGCGGCTGCTAGACCTCCCTTCATGCAAAATCTTAAGGTCCTACCTCATGTCCAAGGCACCAAAGCCGTCTAGCAAGTCAATATCGATAACTAAAACTTGATGTGTACTGCTTCTTACTGGCTATGACATCAACTTAGAATATTCTTCTGTGTTCTATTATGGTGCTTTTAGTGTCTCCGCATACCACAGCACGCGACATAGCTTTACACACGATAAATGTAACCTTATCAGAGAGACGAGCGGCAAATATAACGATCTGGCATTAAGTCGATTCGATAGCAAATGACGAAAACGGGCGGTTATCTCAGGTTTTCACAACATATGAACACGTTTCACATTCCCCCGTCCAACGCGGCTGCTATACCTCCTTTCATGCAAAATCTTATGGTCCTAGCTCATGTCCAAGGCACAAAAGCCGTCTAAAAAGTCAATAATCGATAACTCAAACTTGAAATTTACTGCTTCGTACTATCTATCACTTCAACTTAGAAGCTCCTTAAGTGCTCTATTATGGCTCTCTTAGTGTCTCTGCATATCGCAGCACGCGACATAGCTTTGCACACGGTAAATCTAACGGTTTCAGAGAGAAAAGCGGTCAATATGACGATCAGGCATTAAGCTGATACGATAGCAAATGACGAATACGGGCGGATTTCTCAGGTTTTCACTACATATGAAAACTTTTCACATTCCCCAGTGCAATACAGCTCCTAGACCTCCCTTAATGCAATATCTTAAGGTCTTAAGGTCCTAGCTCATGTCCAAGGCACCAAAATCGTCCAAAATATCAATTATCGATAGATAAAACTTGAATTGTACTGCTTCGTACTGCCTATCACATCGACTTAGAAGCTTCTTCTGTAATCCATTATGGTGCTTTTAGTGTCTCCGCACACCGCAGCACGCGACATAGCTTTGCACACGATAAATGTTACCGTTTCAGAGAAATAAGCGGCTAATAAGACGATCTCGCAAAAGTCGATTCGATAGCAAATGACGAAAACGGAGTGATTCCTCAGGTTTTCACTACATATGAACACTTTTCACATTCCCCAGTGCATGACGGCTGCTAGACCTCCCTTCGTGCAAAATCTTAAGGTCCTAGCTCGCGTCCAAGGCAACAAAGCCGCCAAAAAAGTCAATACTCGATAACTAAAACTTGAATTGTACTGCTTCGTACTGGCTATCTCATCAACTTAAAAGCTTCTTCTTTGATCTATTATGGTGCTTTTAGTGACTCCGCATACCGCATCACGTGACATAGCTTTGCACACGATAAATGTAACCGTTTCAGAGAGAAGTACGGCCAATATGACGATCTGGCATTAAGTCGATTCGATAGCAAATGAAGAAAACGGGCGGGTTTATCAGGTTTTCACTACATATGAACACTTTTCACATTCACCTGTGCAACGCGGTTGCTAGACCTCCATTCATGCTAAATCGTAATGTTCTAGCTCATGTCCAAAACACCAAAGCTGTCTAAAAGGTCAATAATCGATAACTAAAACTTGAATTGTAGTGCTTCGTACTGGCTATCACATCAACTTCAAAGCTTCTTCTGTGTTCTATTACGGTACTTTTAGTGTCTCCGCATACCGCAGCACGCGACACAGCTTTGCACACGATAAATGTAACCGTTTCAGAGAGAAGTGCGGCCATTATGACGATCTGGCAAATGTCGATTCGATAGCAAATAACGAAAACATACGGATTTCTCAGGTCTTCACTACATATGAACACTTTTCACATTCACCCGTGCAACGTGGCTGCTAGACGTCCCTTGACGGAAAATCGTACCGTGTTAGCTGATGCCCAAGGCACCAAAGCCGTCTAAAAAGTCAATAAACGATAATTGAATCTGGAATTGTACTGCTTCGTACTGGGTATCACATCAACGTAGAACATTCTTCTGTGTTCTACTACGGTGCTTTAGTGTCTCCGCATACTGCAGCCCGCGAAATAGCTTTGCACACGATAAATGTGACTGTTTCAGAGAGAAGTACGGCCAATATGACGATCTGGCATTAAGTCGATTCAATAGCAAATGACGAAAACGGGCGGATTTCTCCGGTTTCCACTACATATGAACGCTTTTCAAATTCCATCGTGCAACGCGGCTGCTAGATTTCCCTTCATGCAAAATTTTAAGGTCCTAGCTCATGTCCAAGACACAAAAGCCGTCTAAAAAGTCAATAATCGATAGCTAAAACTTGAATTGTACTGCTTCGTACTGGCTATCACATCAACTTAGAAGCTTCTTCTATGTTCTATTATGGTGCTTTTAGTGTCTCCGCACACCGCAGCACGCGACATAGCTTTGCACACGATTAATGTAACCGTTTCAGAGAGAATACTGGCCAATATGACGATCTGGCATTAAGTCGATTCGATAGCAAATGACGAAAACGGGCGGATTTCTCAGGTTTTCAGTATATATGAACACTTTTCACATTCCCCCGTGTAACGCGGCTGATAGACCTAACTTCATCCAAAATCTTAAGGTCCTAGCTCATTTCCAAGGCACCAAAGCTGTCTAAAAAGTCAATAATCGATAGCTAAAACTTGAATTGTACTACTTGGTACTGGCAATCATATCAACTTACAATATTATTCTGTGATCCATAATGGTGCTTTTAGTATCTCTGCATTTCGCAGCACGTTACATAGCTTTGCACACGATAAATGTAACCGTTTCAGAGAGAATACTGGCCAATATGACGATCTGGCATTAAGTCGATTCGATAGCAGATTACGAAAACGGGCGGATTTCTCAGGTTTTCACTACATATGAACTCTTTTCACATTCCCCGTGCAATGCGGTTGCTAGACCTCCCTTAATGCAAAATCTTAAGGTCCTAGCTCATGTCCAACGCACCAAAGCCGTCTTAAAGGTCAACAATCGATAACTAAAACTTGAATTGTACTGCTTCGTTTTGGCTATCACACCAACTTAGAAGCTTCTTCTGTTTTCTATTATGGTGATTTTAGTGTCTCCGCATACCGCAGCACGCGAAATAGCTTTGCACACGATAAATCTAACGGTTTCAGAGAGAAAAGCGGTCAATATGACGATCAGGCATTAAGCTGATACGATAGCAAATGACGAAAACGGGCGGATTTCTCAGGTTTTCACTACATATGAACACTTTTCACATTCCCCAGTGCAACACAGCTCCTAGACCTCCCTTAATGCAATATCTTAAGGTCTTAAGGTCCTAGCTCATGTCCAAGGCACCAAAATCGTCTAAAATGTCAATAATCGATAGATAAAACTTGAATTGTACTGCTTCGTACTGGCTATCACATCGACTTAGAAGCTTCTTCTGTAATCCATTATGGTGCTTTTAGTGTCTCCGCATACCGCCGCACGCGACATAGCTTTGCACACGATAAATGTAACCGTTTCAGAGAGAGGAGCGCGAAATATGACGATCTGGCATTAGGTCAATTCCATGGCAAATGACGAAAACGGGCGGATTCCTCAGGTTTTCACTACATATGAACACTTTTCACATTCCCCTGTGCATGACGGCTGCTAGACCTCCCTTCTTGCAAAATCTTAAGGTCCTAGCACGCGTACAATGCAACAAAGCCGCCAAAAAAGTCAATACTCGATAACTAAAACTTGAATTGTACTGCTTCGTACTGGCTATCTCATCAACTTAAAAGCTTCTTCTTTGATCTATTATGGTGCTTTTAGTGACTCCGCATACCGCATCAGATGACATAGCTTTGCACACGATAAATGTAACCGTGTCAAAGAGAAGTACGGCCAATATGACGATCTGGCATTAAGTCGATTCGATAGCAAATGAAGAACATGGGCGGGTTTATCAGGTTTTCACTACATATGAACACTTTTCACATTCACCTGTGCAACGCGGTTGCTAGACCTCCATTCATGCAAAATCGTAATGTTCAAGCTCATGTCCAAGGCACCAAAGCTGTCTAAAAGGTCAATAATCGATAACTAAAACTTGAATTGTACTGCTTCGTACTGGCTATCACATCAACTTCGAAGCTTCTTCTGTGTTCTATTATGGCACTTTTAGTGTCTCCGCATACCGCAGCACGCGACATAGCTTTACACACGATAAATGTAACCGTTTCAGAGAGAAGTGCGGCCAATATGACGATCTGGCAAATGTCGATTCGATAGCAAATAACGAAAACATACGGATTCCTCAGGTCTTCACTACATATGAACACTTTAGACATTCACCCGTGCAACGCGGCTGCTAGACCTCCCTCATGCAAAATCTTAAGGACCTAACTCATGTCCAAGACACGAAATCCGTCTAAAAAGTCAATAACCGATGGTTAAAACTTGAATTGTACTGCTTCGTACTGGCTATCATATCAAATAGAAGCTTCTTCTGTGTTCTATTATGGAGCTTTTAGTGTCTCCGCATACCGCAGCACTCGACATAGCTTTGCACACGGTAAATGTAACCGTTTCAAAGAGAAGTGCGGCCAATATGACGATCTGGCAAATGCAGATTCGATAGCAAATGACGAAAATGTGCGAATTTCTCAGGTTTTCGCTACATATGAACACTTTTCACAATCCCCCGTGCAACACCGCTGCTAGACGTCCCTTCATGCAAAATCGTAAGGTCCTAGCACACGTCCAAGCAACAAAGCCGTGTAAAAAGTCAATAATCGATAACTAAAATTTGAATTGTACTGCTTCGTACTCTCTATCACATCAACTTAGAAGCTTATTCTGTGTTCTACTACGTTGCTTTTAGTGTCTCCGCATACTGCAGCACGCGATATAGCTTTACACACGATAAATGTAACGTTTTCAGAGAGAATAGCGGGCAATATGTGTATCTGGAATTAAGTCGATTCGATAGCAAATGACGAAAACGGGCGGATTTCTTAGGTTTTTACTACATATGAACAGTTTTCACCATTTCCCGTGCAACGTGGCTGCTAGTCTTCCCCTCATGCAAAATCTTAAGGTCCTAGCTCATGTCCAAGGCAAAAAAGGTGGCTAAAAAGCAAAAAATCGATAACTAAACTTGAATTTTACTGCTTCTTACTGGCTATTACATCAACTTAGAAGCTTCCTCTGTGTTCAACTATGGTTCTTTTAGTGTCTCCGCATTCCGCAGCCCACGACATAACTTTGCACACGATAAATGAAACCGTTTCGGAGAGAAGAGCGGCAAATGTGACGATCTGACATGACGTCGATTCGACAGCAAATGAAGAAAACGGGCGGATTTCTTACGTTTTTACTACATATGAAACCTATTCACATTCGACCGTGCAACGTGGCTGCTAGTCCTCCCTTCATGCAAAATCTTAAGTTCCTAGCTCATGTCCAAGGCAAAGAAGCCGGCTAAAAAGTAATAAATCGAAAACTAAAATTGAATTGTACTGCTACTTACTGGCTATTACATCAACATAGAAGCTTCTCCTGTGTTCTACTAAGGGACTTTTAGTGGCTCCGCATTCCGCAGCACGCGACATAGCTTTGCACACGATAAATGTAACCATTTCAGAGAGAAGAACAGCCAATGTGACCATCTGACAAAAAGTCGATTCGATAGCAAATGACGAAAACAGGCGGATTTCTTTGGTTTTTACTACATATAAACTCTTTTCACATTCTCCCGTCAACGTTGCTGCTAGTCCTACCTTCATGCAAAATCTTAAGGACCTAGCTCATGTCCAAGGCACCAAAGCCGTCTAAAAAGTTAATAATCGATAATAAAAAATTGAATTGGACTGCTTCGTACTGGCTGTCACATCAACTTTGAAGCTTTTTCTGTGATCAATTATGGTGCTCTTAGTGTCTCCGCATACCGCAGCACGCGACATAGCTTTGCACACGATAAATGTAACCGTTTCAGAGAGAAGAGCGCGAAATATGACGATCTGGCATTAGGTCGATTCGATAGCAAATGACGAAAACGGGCGGATTTCTCAGGTTTTCACTACATATGAACACTTTTCACATTCCCCAGTGCATGACGGCTGCTAGACCTCCCTTCATGCAAAATCTTAAGGTCCTAACTCGCGTCCAATGCAACAAAGCCGTCTAAAAAGTCAATACTCGATAACTAAAACTTGAATTGGACTGCTTCGTACTGGCTATCACATCAACTTAGAAGCTTCTTCTTTGATCTATTATGGTGCTTTTAGTGACTCCGCATACCGCAGCAAGTGACATAGCTTTCCACACAATAATTTGTAACCGTTTCAGAGAGAAGTTCGGCAAATACGACGATCTGGCATTAAGTCGATTCGATAGCAAATGACGAAAACAGGCGGGTTTATCAGGTTTTCACAACATATGAACACTTTTCACATTCACCTGTCCAACGCGGTTGCTAGACCTCTCTTCATGCAAAATCGTAATGTCCTAGCTCATGTCCAAGGCAATAAAACCGTCTAAAAATTAAATAATTGATATGTAAAACTTGAATTGTACTGCTTCGTACTACCTATCACATCAACTTAGAAGCTTCTTCTGTGTTCTATTATGGTGCTTTTTGTATCTCCGCATACCGCAGCACGCGACATAGCTTTGCACACGATAAATATAACCGTCTCAGAGATAAGAGCGGGAAATATGACGATCTGGCATTAAGTCGATTCGATAGCGAATGACGAAAACGGGCGGATTGCTCATGTTTTTACAACATGTGAACACATTTCACCTTCTCCCGTGCAACGCGGTTGCTAGACCTCCCTTCATGCAAAATCGTAATGTCCTAGCTCATGTCGAAGGCACAAAAACCGTCTAAAAATTCAATAATCGATATCTAGAACTTGTATTGTACTGCTACGTACTAGCTATCACATCATCTTAGATGCATCTTTTGTGTTCTATTATGGTGCTTTTAGTGTCTCCGCATACTGCAGCACGCGACATAGCTTTGCAAACGATAAATGTAACCGTATCAGAGCGAAGAGCGTGCAATATGACGATCTGGCATTAAGTCGATTCGATAGCAAATGACGAAAACGGGTGGATTTCTCAGGTTTTCACTACATATGAACACTTTTCCCATTCCCCCGTCCAACGCGGTTGCTAAACCTCCCTTCATGCAGGGTCGTAAGGTCCTAGCTCGTGCCCAAGTCACCAAAATCTTCTGAAAAGTCAATAATCGATAACTAAAACTTCAATTGTACTGCTTAGTACTGACTATCTCATCAACTAAGAAGCTTCTTCTGTGTTCTATTATGATGCTTTTAGTGTTTCCGCATACCGCAGCACGTGTCATAGATTTGCACACTATAAATGTTGCCGTTTCAGAGAGAAGTACAACCAATATGACGATCTGGCATTAAGTTGATTCGATAGCGAATGACGAAAACGGGCAGAATTCTCAGGTTTTCAAAGCGAATGAACACTTTTCACATTCTCCCGTGCAAGGCTGCTACTAGACCCCTCTTCATGCTAGGTCGTAAGGTCCTAGCTCATGTCCAAGGCACCAAAATCGTGTAAAAAGTTAATAATCTATAACTAAAACTTGAATTGTACTATTTCGTACAGGCTATCACATCAACTTAGAAGCTTCATCTGTGTTCTATTATGTTGCTTTTAGTGTCTCCGCATACCGCAGCACGCGACATAGCTTTGCACACGAAAAATGTAACCTTTTCAGAGAGAAGAGCGGCCAATATTCGAAAAGTCGATTCTTTAGCAAAAGTCGATTCTTTAGCAAATGACGAAAACGGGCGGATTTCTCGGGTTCCACTACATATGAACACTTTTCACATTCCCCCATGCAACGCGGCTGCTATATCACCCTTCATGCAAAATATTAAGGTCCCAGCTCAAGTCCAAGACACCAAAGCCATCTAAGAAGTCAATAATCGACATCTAAAACTTTAATTGTACTGCTTCTTACTGGCTATCACATCAACTTAGAAGCTTTTTCTGTGTTCTATTATGGTGCTTTTAGTATCTCCGCATACCGCAGCAGCGACAGTGCTTTACACACGATAAATGTAACCGTTTCAGAGAGAATACCAGCCAATATGACGATCTGGCATTAAGTCGATTCGATAGCAAATGACGAAAACGGGCGGATTTCTCAGGTTTCCACTATATATGAACACTTTTCACATTCCCCCGTGCAACGCAGCTCCTAGACATCCTTTCATGCAATACCTTAAGGTCGTAGCTCATGTCAAAGGAACCAAAGCCGTCTAAAACTTCAATAATCGATAAATAAAACTTGAATTGTACTGCTTCGTAGTAGATATCACATCATCATAGAAGCTTCTTCTGTGTCCAGTTATGGTGCTTTTAGTGTCTCCGCATAACGCAGCACGCGACATAGCTTTGCACACGATAAATGTTGCCGTTTTAGAGAGAAGTACAGCCAATATGACGATCTGGCATTAAGTCGATTCGATAACAAATGACGAAAACGGACGGATTTCTCAGGTTTTCAATACATATGAACACTTTTCACATTTTCCCGTGCACCGCGGCTGCTAGACCTCCCTTCATACAGGGTCGTAAGGTCCTACCTCATGTCCAAGGCACCAGAATCGTCTAAAAATTCAATAATCGACAACTAAAACTTGAATTGTACTGCTTCGTATTAGCCATCACATCAACTTAGAAGCTTCTTCTGTGTTCTGTTATGGTGCTTTTAGTGTCTCCGCATACCGCAGCACGCGACATAGCTTTGCACACGATAAACGTAATCATTTCAGAGAGAATAGCGGGCAATATGACGATCTGGCATTAAGTCGATTCGATGGCAAATGACGAAAACGGGCGGATTTCTAAGGTTTTCACACACAGGAACACTTTTCACATTCTCCCGTGCAATGCGGCTGCTAGACCTCCCTTCACTCAAAATCGTAAGATCCTAGCTCATGTCCAAATCACCAAAGCAGTCTAAAAAGTCAATAATCGATAACTAAAACTTGAACTGTACTGCTTCATACTGTCTATCACATCAACTGAGAAGCTTCTTCTGTGATCAATTATGGTGCGTTTAGTGTCACCGCATACCGCAGCACGAGACCTTGCTTTGCACACGGTAAATGTAACCGTTTCAGAGAGAAGGGCGGCCAATATGACCATCTGGCAAATGTCGATTCGATAGCAAATGACGAAAGCGGGCGGATTTCTCAGGTTTTCATTACATATGAACACTTTTCACATTCCCCCGTGCAACGCGGCTGCTAGATCTCGCTTCACGGAAAATCGTAAGGTCCTAGAACATATGCAAAGCCCCAAAGCCGTCTAAAAAGGCAATAATCGATAACTAAAACTAGAATTGTACTGCTTCTTACTGGGTATCACATCATCTTAGAAGCTTCTTCTGTGATCCATTTTGGTGCTTTTAGTGTCTCCGCATACCGCAGCACGAGACCTAGCTTTGCACAGGATAAATGTAACCGTTTCAGAGAGACGAGCGACCAATATGACGATCTGGCATTAAGTCGATTCGATAGCAAATGACGAAAACGATCGGATCTATCAGGTTTTCACTACATATGAACACTTTTCACATTCTCCCGCGCAACGCGGCTGCTAGACCTCCCTTCATGCAGGGTCGTAAGGTCCTAGCTCATGTCCAAGGCACCAGAATCGTCTAAAATTCAATAATCGATAACTAAAACTTGAATTCTACTGCTTCGTATTAGCTATCACATCAAATTAGAAGCTTCTTCTGTGTTCTATTATGGTGCTTTTAGTGTCTCCGTATACCGCAGCACGCGACATAGCTTTGCACACGATAAATGTAACGGTTTCAGAGAGAATAGCGGGCACTATAACGATCTGGCATTAAGTCGATTCGATAACAAATGACGAAAACGGCCGGAATTCTCAGATTTTCACTACTTATGAACACATTTCACATTCCCCCATGCAACGCAGCTCCTAGATCTCCCTTCATGCAATATCTTAAGGTCAAAGCTTATGTCAAAGGAACCAAAGCCGTCTTAAAAGTCTATAATCGATGACTGAAACTTGAATTGTACTGCTACGTACTGGATATCATGTCATCATAGAAGCTTCTTCTGTGTTCTGTTATGGTGCTTTTAGTGTCTCCGCATACCGCAGCACGCGACATAGCTTTGCACACTATAAATGTAATCATTTCAGAGAGAATAGCGGGCAATATGAGGATCTGGCATTAAGTCGATTCGATAGCAAATGACGAAAACGGGCGGATTTCTCAGGTTTTCACCAGACATGAACACTTTTCACATTCTCCCGTGCAACGCGGCTGCTAGACCTTCCTTCATTCAAAATCGTAAGGTCCTAGCTCATGTCCAAGGCACCAAAGAAGGGTAAAAAGTCAATAATCGATACCTAAAACTTGAATTGTACTACTTCTTACTGGCTATTACATCAACTTAGAAGCTTCATCTGTGTTCTACTATGGTGCGCTTTAGTGTCTCCGCACACCGCAGCACGCGACATAGCTTTGCAGACGATAAATGTAACCGTTTCAGACAGAAGAGCGGCCACAGTGTGAATGTGTCTTTAAGTCGATTCGATAACAAATGACGAAAACGGACGGATTTCTCAGTTTTTTACAACATATGAACACTTTTCACATTCTCGCGTGCAACGCGGCTGCTCGTACTCCTTTCATGCAAAATCTTAAGTTCCTAGCTCATGTCAGAGGCACCAAAGAAGGGTAAAAAGTCAATAATCGATACATAAAACTTGAATTGTACTGCTTCTTACTGGCTATTACATCAACTTAGAAGTGTCATCTGTGTTCTACTATGGTTCTTTTAGTGTGTCCGCATACCGCAGCACGCGACATAGCTTTGCAGACGATAAATGTAACCGTTTCAGACAGAAGTGCGGCCAAAGTGACGATGTGGCTTTAATTCGATTCGGTAACAAATGACGAAAGCGGACGGATTTCTCAGGTTTTTACTACATATGAACACTTTTCACATTCTCCCGTGCAACGCGGCTGCTAGTCTTCCTTTCATGAAAAATCTTAATCTCCTAGCTCATGTCCAAGTCACCAAAGATGGGTAAAAAGTCAATAATCGATACCTAAATCTTGAATTGTACTACTTCTTACTGGCAATTACATCATCTTAGAAGTTTCGTCTGTGTTCTACTATGGAGCTTTTAGTGTCTCCGCATACCGCAGCACGCGACCTAGCTTTGCAGAAAATAAATGTAAATGTTTCAGACAGAAGAGCGGCCAATGTGACGGTCTGGCTTTAAGTCGATTCGACAACAAATGACGAACACGGACGGATTTCTCAGGTTTTTACTACATATGAACACTTTTCACATTCTCCCGCGCAACGCGGCTGCTAGTCCTCCTTTCATGCAATGTCTTAAGTTCCTAGCCCATGTCCAAGGCACCAAAGAAGGGTAAAAAGTCAATAATCGATACCTAAAACTTGAATTGTACTACTTCTTACTGGCTATTACATCAAATTAGAAGTTTCATCTGTGTTCTACTACGGACCTATTAGTGTCTCCGCAGACCGCAGCACGCGACATAACTTTGCAGACGATAAGTACAACCGTTTCAGAGATAAGAGCGGCCAATGTGGCGATCTGGCTTTAAGTCGATTCGATAACAAATGACGAAAACTGACGGATTTCTAAGGCTTTTACTACATATGAACACTTTTCACATTCTCCCATGCAACGCGGCTGCTAGTCCTCCTTTCATGCAAAATCTTAAGTTCCTAGCTCATGTCCAATGCACCAAAGCCAGCAAAAAAGTCAATAATCGGTAACTAAAACTTGAATTGTACTACTTCTTATTGGGTATTACATCAACTTAGAAGCTTCATCTGTGTTCTACTATGGTGCTTTTAGTGTTTCCGCACACCGCAGCACGCGACATAGCTTTGCAGACGATAAATGCAACCGTTTCAGACAGAAGAGCCGCCAATGTGACGATCTGGCTTTAAGTCGATTCGATAACAAATGATGAACACGGACGGATTTCTCAGGTTTTTACTACCATATAAACACTTTTCACATTCTCCCGTGCAACGCGGCTGCTAGTCCTCAATTCATGCAAATTCTTAAGTTCCTAGCTCATGTCCAAGCCACCAAAGAAGGGTAAAAGGTCAATAATCGATACCTAAAACTTGAATAGTACTGCTTCTTACTGGCTATTACATCAACGTAGAAGCTTCATCTGTGTTCTACTATGGTTCTTTTAGTGTCTCCGCATACCGCAGCACGCGATATAGCGTTGCATACGATAAATGTAACCGTTTCAGACGGAAGAGCGGCCAATGTGACAATCTGGCTTTAAGTCGATTCGATAACAAATGCCGAAAGCGGACGGATTTCTAAGGTTATTACTACATATGAACACTTTTCACATTCTCCCATGCAACTCGGCTGCTAGACCTCCTTTCATGCAGAATCTTAAGAAATTAGCTCATGTCCAAGGCACCAAAGCCAGCTTAAAAGTCAATAATCGATACCTAAAACTTGAATTGTACTACTTCTTACTGGCTATTACATCAACTTAGAAGCTTTATCTGTGTTCTACTATGGTGCTTTTAGTGTCTCCACATACCGCAGCACGCGACACGGCTTTGCAGACGATAAGTACAACCGTTTCAGAGAGAAGAGCGGCCAATGTGCGCCCCGGCTTTAAGTCGATTCGATAACAAATGACGAAAACGGACGGATTTCTCAGGTGTTTACTACATATGAACACTTTTCACATTCTCCCGTGCAACGCGGCTGCTAGTCCTCCTTTCATGCAAAATCTTAAGTTACTAGCTCATGTCCAAGGCACCAAAGAAGGGTAAAAAGTCAATAATCGATATCTAAAACGTCAATTGTACTACTTCTTACTAGCTATTAAACCAAATTTGAAGTTTCATCTGTGTTCTACTATGGAGCTTTTAGTGTCTCCGCATACCGCAGCACGAGACATAGCTTTGCAGACGATAAGTACAACAGTCTCAGAGAAAAGAGCGGCCAATGTGACGATCTGGCTTTAAGTCGATTCGATAACAAATGACGAAAGCGGACGGATTTCTGAGGTTTTTACTACATATGAACACTTTTCACAATCTACCGTGCTACGCGGCTTCTAGTCCTCCTTTCATGAAAAATCTGAAGTTCCTAGCTCATATCCAAGGCACCAAAGAAGGGTAAAAGGTCAATAATCGATACCTAAAACTTGAATTGTACTACTTCTTACTGGCTATTACATCAACTTAGAAGCTTCATCTGTGTTCTACTATGGTGCTTTTAGTGTCTCCGCACACCGCAGCACGCGACATAGCTTTGCAGACGATTAATGTAACCGTTTCAGACAGAAGAGCCGCCAATCTGACGATCTGGCTTTAACTCGATTCGATAACAAATGACGAAAACGGACGGATTTCTCAGGTTTTTACTACATATGAACACTTTTCACATTCTCGCGTGCAACGCGGCTGCTCGTCCTCCTTTCATGCAAAATCTTAAGTTCCTAGCTCATGTCCAAGGCACCAAAGAAGGGTAAAAAGTCAATAATCGATACCTAAATCTTGAATTGTACTACTTCTTACTGGCAATTACATCAACTTAGAAGTTTCGTCTGTGTTCTACTATGGAGCTTTTAGTGTCTCCGCATACCGGAGCACGCGACCTAGCTTTGCAGAAAATAAATGTAAATGTTTCAGACAGAAGAGCGGCCAATGTGACGGTCTGGCTTTAAGTCGATTCGACAACAAATGACGAACACGGACGGATTTCTCAGGTTTTTACTACATATGAACACTTTTCACATTCACCCGTGCAACGCGGCTGCTAGTCCTCCTTTCATGCAAAATTTTAAGTTCCTAGCCCATGTCCAAGGCACCAAAGAAGGGTAAAAAGTCAATAATCGATACCTAAAACTTGAATTGTACTACTTCTTACTGGCTATTACATCAACTTAGAAGTTTCATCTGTGTTCTACTATGGACCTATTAGTGTCTCCGCATACCGCAGCAGGCGACATAACTTTGCAGACGATAAGTACAACCGTTTCAGAGAGAAGAGCGGCCAATGTGGCGATCTGGCTTTAAGTCGATTCGATAACAAATGACGAATACTGACGGATTTCTAAGGCTTTTACTACATATGAAAACTTTTCACATTCTCCCGTGCAACGCGGCTGCTAGTCCTCCTTTCATTCAAAATCTTAAGTTCCTAGCTCATGTCCAAGGCACCAAAGCCAGCAAAAAAGTCAATAATCGGTAACTAAAACTTGAATTGTACTACTTCTTATTGGGTATTACATCAACTTAGAAGCTTCATCTGTGTTCTACTATGGTGCTTTTAGTGTCTCCGCACACCGCAGCACGCGACATAGCTTCACAGACGATAAATGCAACCGTTTCAGACAGAAGAGCCGCCAATGTGACGATCTGGCTTTAAGTCGATTCGATAACAAATGACGAAAACGGACGGATTTCTCAGGTTTTTACTACATATAAACACTTTTCACATTCTCCCGTGCAACGCGGCTGCTAGTCCTCCTTTCATGCAAAATCTTAAGTTCCTAGCTCATGTCCAAGCCACCAAAGAAAGGTAAAAGGTCAATAATCGATACCTAAAACTTGAATTGTACTGCTTCTTACTGGCTATTACATCAACTTAGAAGCTTCATCTGTGTTCTACTATGGTTCTTTTAGTGTCTCCGCATACCGCAGCACGCGACATAGCGTTGCATACGATAAATGTAACCGTTTCAGACGGAAGAGCGGCCAGTGTGACAATCTGGCTTTAAGCCGATTCGATAACAAATGACGAAAACGGACGGATTTCTCAGGTTTTTACTACATATGAACACGTTTCACAATCTCCCGTGCTACGCGGCTTCTAGTCCTCCTTTCATGCAAAATCTTAAGTTCCTAGCTCATGTCCAAGGCACCAAAGCCAGCTAAAAAGTCAAAAATCGATACCTAAAACTTGAATTGTACTACTTCTTACTGGCTATTACATCAACTTAGAAGCTTCATCTGTGTTCTCCTATGGTGCTTTTAATGTCTCCGCATACAGCAGCACGCGACATAGCTGTGCAGACGATAAGTACAACCGTTTCAGAGAGAAGAGCGGCCAATGTGACGATCTGGCTTTAAGTCGATTCGATAACAAATGAAGAACACGGACGGATTTCTCAGGTTTTTACTACATATGAACACTTTTGACATTCTCCCGCGCAACGCGGCTGCTAGTACTCCTTTCGTGCAAAATCTTAAGTTCCTAGCTCATGTCCAAGGCACAAAAGCCAGCAAAAAAGTCAAAAATCGATACCTAAAACTTGAATTGTACTACTTCTTACTGGCTATTACATCAACTTAGAAGCTTCATCTGTGTTCTACTATGGTGCTTTTAGTGTCTCCGCATACAGCAGCACGCGACATAGCTTTGCAGACGATAAATGTAACCGTTTCAGTGGATAGAGCGGCCAATGTGACGATATGGCTTTAAGTCGATTCAATAACAAATGCCGAAAGCGGACGGATTTCTAAGGTTATTACCACATATGAACACTTTTCACATTCTCCCATGCAACTCGGCTGCTAGTCCTCCTTTCATGCAGAATCTTAAGGACCTAGCTCATGTCCAAGGCACCAAAGCCAGCTAAAAAGTCAATAATCGATACTTAAAACTTGAATTGTACTACTTCTTACTGGCTATTACATCAACTTAGAAGCTTCATCTGTGTTCTACTATGGTGCTTTTAGTGTCTCCACATACCGCAGCACGCGACACGGCTTTGCAGACGATAAGTACAACCGTTTCAGAGAGAAGAGCGGCCAATGTACGCACTGGCTTTAAGTCGATTCGATAACAAATGACGAAAACGGACGGATTTCTCAGGTTTTTACTACATATGAACACTTTTCACATTCTCCCGTGCAACGCGGCTGCTAGTCCTCCTTTCATGCAAAATCCTAAGTTCCTAGCTCATGTCCAAGGCACCAAAGAAGGGTAAAAAGTCAATAATCGATACCTAAAACGTCAATTGTACTACTTCTTACTAGCTATTAAATCAAATTTGAAGTTTCATCTGTGTTCTACTATGGAGCTTTTAGTGTCTCCGCATACCGCAGCACGCGACCTAGCTTTGCAGAAAATAAATGTAAATGTTTCAGACAGAAGAGCGGCCAATGTGACGGTCTGGCCTTAAGTCGATTCGACAACAAATGACGAACACGGACGGATTTCTCAGGTTTTTACTACATATGAACCCTTTTCACATTCACCCGTGCAACGCGGCTGCTAGTCCTCCTTTCATGCAAAATCTTAAGTTCCTAGCCCATGTCCAAGGCACCAAAGAAGGGTAAAAAGTCAATAAACGATACCTAAAACTTGAATTGTACTACTTCTTACTGGCTATTACATCAACTTAGAAGTTTTATCTGTGTTCTACTATGGACCTATTAGTGTCTCCGCATACCGCAGCAGGCGACATAACTTTGCAGACGATAAGTACAACCGTTTCAGAGAGAAGAGCGGCCAATGTGACGATCTGGCTTTAAGTCGATTCGATAACTAATGACGAAAACGGACGGATTTCTAAGGTTTTTACTACATATGAACACTTTTCACAATCTCCCGTGCTACGCGGCTTCTAGTCCTCCTTTCATGCAAAATCTTAAGTTCCTAGCTCATGTCCAAGGCACCAAAGCCAGCTAAAAAGTCAAAAATCGATACCTAAAACTTGAATTGTACTACTTCTTACTGGCTATTACATCAACTTAGAAGCTTCATCTGTGTTCTACTATGGTGCTTTTAGTGTCTCCGCACACAGCAGCAGGCGACATAGCTTTGCAGACGATAAGTACAACCGTTTCAGAGAGAAGAGCGGCCAATGTGACGATCTGGCTTTAAGTCGATTCGATAACAAATGAAGAACACGGACGGATTTCTCAGGTTTTTACTACATATGAACACTTTTGACATTCTCCCGCGCAACGCGGCTGCTAGTAATCCTTTCGTGCAAACTCTTAAGTTCCTAGCTCATGTCCAAGCCACCAAAGAAGGGTAAAAGGTCAATAATCGATACCTAAAACTTGAATTGTACTGCTTCTTACTGGCTATTACATCAACTTAGAAGCTTCATCTGTGTTCTACTATGGTTCTTTTAGTGTCTCCGCATACCGCAGCACGCGACATAGCGTTGCATACGATAAATGTAACTGTTTCAGACGGAAGAGCGGCCAATGTGACAATCTGGCCTTAAGTCGATTCGATAACAAATGACGAAAACGGACGGATTTCTAAGGTTTTTACAACATATGAACACTTTTCACAATCTCCCGTGCTATGCGGCTTCTAGTCCTCCTTTCATGCAAAATCTTAAGTTCCTAGCTCATGTCCAAGGCACCAAAGCCACCTAAAAAGTCAAAAATCGATACCTAAAACTTGAATTGTACTACTTCTTACTGGCTATTACATCAACTTAGAAGCTTCATCTGTGTTCTACTATGATGCTTTTAGTGTCTCCGCATACAGCAGCACGCGACATAGCTTTGCAGACGATAAATGTAACCGTTTCAGCGGATAGAGCGGCAAATGTGACGATCTGGCTATAAGTCGATTCGATAACATATGACGAAAACGGACGGATTTGTCAGGTTTTTACTACATATGAACACTTTTCACATTCTCCCGTGCAACTCGGCTGCTAGTCCTCCTTTCATGCACAATGTTAAGGTCCTACCTCATGTCCAAGTCACCAAAGATAGCTAAAAAGTCAATTATCGATACCGAAAACTTGAATTGTACTACTTCCTACTGGCTATTACAACACTTTAGAAGAGTCATCTGTGTTCTACTATGGTGCTTTTAGTGTCTCCGCATACCGCAGCACGCGACATTGCTTTGCAGACGATAAATGTAACCGTTTTAGACAAAAGAGCGCCCAATGAGTCGATCTGGCTTTAAGTCGATTCGATAACAAATGCCGAAAGCGGACGGATTTCTAAGGTTATTACTACATATGAACACTTTTCAAATTCCCCCATGCAACTCGGCTTCTAGTCCTCCTTTCATGCATTATCTTAAGGACCTAGCTCATGTCCAAGGCACCAAAGCCAGCTACAAAGTCAATTATCGATACCTAAAACTTGAATTGTACTACTACTTACTAGCTATTATATCAACTTAGAAGCTTCATCTGTGTTCTACTATGGTGCTTTTAGTGTCTCCGCACACCGCAGCACGCGACATAGCTTTGCAGACGATAAATGTAACCGTTTCAGACAGAAGAGCCGCCAATCTGACGATCTGGCTTTAACTCGATTCGATAACAAATGACGAAAACGGAAGGATTTCTCAGGTTTTTACTACATATGAACACTTTTCACATTCTCCCGTGCAACGCGGCTGCTAGTCCCTCTTTCATGCAAAATCTTAAGTTCCTAGCTCATGTCCAAGGCACCAAAGAAGGTTAAAAAGTCAATAATCGATACCTAAAACATGAATTGTACTACTTCTTCCTGGCTATTACATCAACTTAGAAGTTTCATCTGTGTTCTTCTATGGAGCTTTTAGTGTCTCCGCATACCGCAGCACGCGACATAACTTTGCAGACGATAAGTACAACCGTTTCAGAGAGAAGAGCGGCCAATGTGACGATCTGGCTTTAAGTCGATTCGATAACAAATGACGAAAACACACCGGTTTTCTCAGGTTTTTACTACATACGAACACTTTTCACATTCTACCGTGCAACTCGGATGCTAGTCCTCCTTTCATGCAGAATTTTAAGGTCCTAGCTCATGTCCAAGGCACCAAAGCCAGCTAAAAAGTCAATAATCGATAACTAAAACTTGAATTGTACTACTTCTTACTGTCTATTACAACAACTCAGAAGATTCATCTGTGTTCTACTATATTGCTTTTAGTGTCTCCGCATACCGCAGCACGCGACATTGCTTTGCAGACGATAAATGTAACCGTTTTAGATAAAAGAGCGCACAATGAGTCGATCTGGCTTTAAGTCGATTCGATAACAAATGCCGAAAGCGGACGGATTTCTAAGGTTATTACTACATATGAACACTTTTCAAATTCTCCCATGCAACTCGGCTTCTAGTCCTCCTTTCATGCATTACCTTAAGGACCTAGCTCATGTCCAAGGCACCAAAGCCAGCTACAAAGTCAATTACCGATAACTAAAACTTGAATTGTACTACTACTTACTAGCTATTATATCATCTGTGTTCTACTATGGTGCTTTTAGTGTCTCCGCACACCGCAGCACGCGACATAGCTTTGCAGACGATAAATGTAACCGTTTCAGAGAGATGAGCGGCCAATGTGACGATCTGGCTTTAACTCGATTCTATAACAAATGACGAAAACGGACGGATTTCTCAGATTTTTACTACATTAGAACACTTTTCACATTCTCCCGTGCAACGCGGCTGCTAGTCCCTCTTTCATGCAAAATCTTAAGTTCCTAGCTCATGTCCAAGGCACCAAAGAAGGTTAAAAAGTCAATAATCGATACCTAAAACAAGAATTGTACTACTTCTTCCTGGCTATTACATCAACTTAGAAGTTTCATCTGTGTTCTTCTATGGAGCTTTTAGTGTCTCCGCATACCGCAGCACGCGACATAACTTTGCAGACGATAAGTACAACCGTTTCAGAGAGAAGAGCGGCCAATGTGACGATCTGGCTTTAAGTCGATTCGATAACAAATGACGAAAACTGACGGATGTCTAAGGCTTTTACTACATATGAACACTTTTCACATTCTCCCGTGCAACGCGGCTGCTAGTCCTCCTTTCATGCAAAATGTTAAGGTTCTAGCTCATGTCCAAGGCACCAAAGCCAGCAAAAAAGTCAATAATCTATAACTAAAACTTGAATTGTACTACTTCTTATTGACTATTACATCAACTTAGAAGCTTCATCTGTGTTCTACTATGGTTCTTTTAGTGTCTCCGCATACCGCAGCACGCGACATAGCGTTGCATACGATAAATGTAACCGTTTCAGACGGAAGAGCGGCCTATGTGACAATCTGTCTTTAAGTCGATTCGATAACAAATGACGAAAAGGGACGGATTTCTAAGATTTTTACTACATATGAACACTTTTCACAATCTCCCGTGCTACGCGGCTTCTAGTCCTCCTTTTATGCTGAATCTTAAAGTCCTAGCTCATGTCCAAGGCACCAAAGCCAGCTAAAAAGTCAAAAATCGATACCCAAAACCTGAATTGTACTACTTCTTACTGGCTATTACATCAACTTAGAAGCTTCATCTGTGTTCTACTATGGTGCTTTTAGGGTCTCCGCATACAGCAGCACGCGACATAGCTTTGCAGACGATAAGTACAACCGTTTCGGAGAGAAGAGCGGCCAATGTGACGATCTGGCTTTAAGTCGATTCGATAACAAATGAAGAACACGGACGGATTTCTCAGGTTTTTACTACATATGAACACTTTTGACATTCTCCCGCGCAACGCGGCTGCTAGTACTACTTTCGTGCAAAATCTGAAGTTCCTAGCTCATGTCCAAGGCACAATAGCCAGCAAAAAAGTCAAAAATCGATACCTAAAACTTGAATTGTACTACTTCTTACTGGCTATTACATCAACTTAGAAGCTTCATCTGTGTTCTACTATGGTTCTTTTAGGGTCTCCGCATACAGCAGCACGCGACATAGCTTTGCAGACGATAAGTACAACCGTTTCGGAGAGAAGAGCGGCCAATGTGACGATCTGGCTTTAAGTCGATTCGATAACAAATGACGAAAACGAACGGATTTCTCAGGTTTTTACTACATACGAACACTTTTCACATTCTACCGTGCAATTCGGATGCTAGTCCTCCTTTCATGCAGAAATTTAAGGTCCTAGCTCATGTCCAAGGCACCAAAGCCAGCTAAAAAGTCAATAATCGATAGCTAAAACTTGAATTGTACTACTTCTTACTGGCTATTACATCAACTTAGAAGCTTCATCTGTGTTCTACTATGGTGCTTTTAGTGTCTCCGCATACCGCAGCACGCGACATAGCTTTGCAGACGATAGGTACAACCGTTTCAGAGAGATGAGCGGCAATGTGACGATCTGGCTTTAAGTCGTTTCGATAACAAATGACGAAAACGGACGGATTTCTCAGGTGTTTACTACATATGAACACTTTTCACATTCTCCCGTGCAACGCGGCTGCTAGTCCTCCTTTCATGCAAAACCTTAAGTTCCTAGCTCATGTCCAAGGCACCAAAGAAGGGTAAATAGTCAATAATCGATACCTAAAAAGTCAATTGTACTACTTCTTACTGGCTATTACATCAACTTAGAATTTTCATCTGTGTTCTACTATGGAGCCTTTAGTGTCTCCGCATACCGCAGCATGCGACATAGCTTTGCAGACGATAAATGTAACCGTTTCAGACAGAAGAGCGCCCAATGTGACGATCTGGCTTTAATCGGATTTGATAACAAATGACGAACACGGACGGATTTCTCAGGTTTTTACTACATATGAACACTTTTCACATTCTCCCGCGCAACGCGGCTGCTAGTCCTCCTTTCATGCAAAATCTTAAGTTCCTAGATCATGTCCAAGTCACCAAAGAAGGGTAAATAGTCAATAATCGATACCTAAAACGTCAATTGTACTACTTCTTACTGGCTATTACATCAACTTAGAAGCTTCATCTGTGTTCTACTATGGTGCTTTTAGTGTCTCCGCATACCGCAGCACGTGACATAGCTTTGCAGACGATAAATGTAACCGTTTCAGCGGATAGAGCGGCCAATGTGACGATCTGCCTTTAAGTCGATTCGATAACAAATGACGAAACGGACCGATTTCTTAGGTTTTTACTACATATGAAAACTTTTCACATTCTCCCGTGCAACGCGGCTGCTAGTCCTCCTCTCATGCAAAATCTTAAGGTCCTAGCTCATGTCCAAGGCACCAAAGAAGGGTAAAAAGTCAATAATCGATACCTAAAACTTGAATTGTACTACTTCTTACTGGCTATTACATCAATTTAGAAGCTTCATGTGTGTTCTACTATGGTGCTTTTAGTGTCTCCGCATACCGCAGCACGCGACTTAGCTTTGCAGACGATAGGTACAACCGTTTCAGAGAGATGAGAGGCCAATGTGACGATCTGGCTTTAAGTCGTTTCGATAACAAATGACGAAAACGGACGGATTTCTCAGGTGTTTACTACAAATGAACACTTTTCACATTCTCCCGTGCAACGCGGCTGCTAGTCCTCCTTTCATGCAAAATATTAAGTTCCTAGCTCATGTCCAAGGCACCAAAGAAGGGTAAAAAGTCAATAATCGATACCTAAAACGTCAATTGTACTACTTCTTACTGGCTATTACACCAACTTAGAAGTTTCATCTGTGTTCTACTTTGGAGCTTTTAGTGTCTCCGCATACCGCAGCACGCGACATAGCTTTGCAGACGATAAATGTAACCGTTTCAGACAGAAGAGCGGCCAATGTGACGATCTGGCTTTAATTGGATTTGATAACAAATGACGAACACGGACGGATTTCTCAGGTTTTTACTACATATGAAGACTTTTCACATTCTCCCGCGCAACGCGGCTGCTAGTCCTCCGTTCATCAAAATCTTAAGTTCCTAGATCATGTCCAAGTCACCAAAGAAGGGTAAAAAGTCAATAATCGATAACTAAAACTTGAATTGTACTACTTCTTACTGGCTATTACATCAACTTAGAAGCTTCATCTGTGTTGTACTATGGTGCTTTTAGTGTCTCCGCATACCGCAGCACGCGACATACCTTTGCAGACGATAAGTACAACCGTTTCAGAGCCATGAGCGGCCAATGTGACAATCTGGCTTTAAGTCGATTCGATAACAAATGCCGAAAGCGGACGGATTTCTAAGGTTATTACTACATATGAACACTTTTCAAATTCTCCCATGGAACCCGGCTTCTAGTCCTCCTTTCATGCATAATCTTAAGGACCTAGCTCATGTCCAAGGCACCAAAGCCAGCTACAAAGTCAATCATCAATAACTAAAACTTGAATTGTACTACTTCTTACGGGCTATTGCATCAACTTAGAAGCTTCATTTGTGTTCTACTATGGTGCTTTTAGTGTCTCCACATACCGCAGCACGCGACATAGCTTTGCAGACGATAAATGTAACCGTTTCGGACAGAAGAGCAGCCAATGTGACGATCTGGCTTTAAGTCGATTCGATAACAAATGCCGAAAGCGGACGGATTTCTAAGGTTATTACTACATATGAACACTTTTCACATTCTCACATTCAACTCGGCTGCTAGTCCTCCTTTCATGCAGAATCTTAAGGACCTAGCTCATGTCCAAGGCACCAGAGCCAGCTAAAAAGTCAATAATCGATAACTAAAACATGAATTGTACTACTTCTTACTGGCTATTACATCAACTTAGAAGTTTCATCTGTGTTCTACTATGGAGCTTTTACTGTATCCGCATACCGCAGCACGCGACATAGCTTTACAGACAATAAGTACAACCGTTTCAGAGAGATGAGCGGCTAATGTGACGATCTGGCTTTAAGTCGATTCGATAACAAATGACGAAAACGAACAGATTTCTCAGGTTTTTACTACATATGAACACTTTTCACATTCTCCCGTGCAACTCGGCTGCTCCTCCTCCTTTCATGCAGAATGTTAAGGTCCTAGCTCATGTCCAAGTCACCAAAGATAGCTAAACAGGCAATAATCGATACCGAAAACTTGAATTGTACTACTTCTTACTAGCTATTACAACAACTTAGAAGATTCATCTGTGTTCTACTATGGTGCTTTTAGTGTCTCCGCATACCGCAGCAGGCGACAGTGCTTTGCAGACGATAAATGTAACCGTTTTAGACAAAAGAGCGCCCAATGTGACGATCTGGCTTTAAGTCGATTCGATAACAAATGCCGAAAGCGGACGGATTTCTAAGGTTATTACTACATATGAACACTTTTCAAATTCTCCCATGCAACTCGGCTTCTAGTCCTCCTTTCATGCATAATCTTAAGGACCCAGCTCATGTCCAAGGCACCAAAGCCATCTACAAAGTCAATCATCAATAACTAAAACTTGAATTGTACTACTTCTTACGGGCTATTGCATCAACTTAGAAGCTTTATCTGTGTTCTACTATGGTGCTTTTAGTGTCTTCACATACCGCAGCACGCGACATAGCTTTGCAGACGATAAATGTAACCGTTTCAGACAGAAGAGCGGCCAATGTGACGATCTGGCTTAAAGTCGATTCGATAACAATTGACGAAAACGGACGGATTTCTCAGGTTTTTACTACATATGAACACTTTTCACATTCTCCCGTGCAATTCGGATGCTAGTCCTCCTTTCATGCAAAGTGTTAAGGTCCTAGCTCCTGTCCAAGGCACCAAAGCCAGCTAAAAAGTCAATAATCGATAACTAAAACTTGAATTGTACTACTTCTTACTGGCTATTACATCAACTTAGAAGCTTCATCTGTGTTCTGCTATGGTGCTTTTAGTCTCTCCGCATACCGCAGCACGCGACATAGCTTTACAGACAATAAGTACAACCGTTTCAGAGAGATGAGCGGCTAATGTGACGATCTGGCTTTAAGTCGATTCGATAACAAATGACGAAAACGAACGGATTTCTCAGGTTTTTACTACATATGAACACTTTTCACATTCTGCCGTGCAACTCGGATGCTAGTCCTCCTTTCATGCAGAAATTTAAGGTCCTAGCTCATGTCCAAGGCACCAAAGCCAGCTACAAAGTCAATAATCGATACCTAAAACTTGAATTCTACTACTTCTTAGTGGCTATTACATCAACTTAGAAGTTTCATCTGTGTTCTACTATGGTGCTTTTAGTGTCTCCGCATACCGCAGCACGCGACATACCTTCGCAGACGATAAATGTAGCCGTTTCAGACAGAAGTGCTTCCGACGTGACGATGTGGCTTTAATTCGATTCGGTAACAAATGCCGATAGCGGACGGATTTCTCAGGTTTTTACTACATATGAACACTTTTCACATTCTCCCGTGCAACGCGGCTGCTAGTCCTCCTTTCATGCAAAATCTTAAGTTCCTAGCTCATCTCCAAGGCACCAAAGAAGGGTAAAAAGTCAATAATCGATACCTAAAACTTGAATTGTACTACTTGTTACTTTCTATTACATCAACTTAGAAGTTTCATCTGCGTTCTACTACGGAGCTGTTAGTGTCTCCGCATACCGCAGCGCGCGACATAGCTTTGCAGGCGATTAATGTAACCGTTTCAGACAGAAGAGCAGCCAATGTGACGATCTGGCTTTAAGTGGATTCGATAAGAAATGACGAACACGGACGGATTTCTCAGGTTTTTACTACATATGAACACTTTTCACATTCTCCCGCGCAACGCGGCTGCTAGTCCTCCTTTCATGCAAAATCTTAAGTTCCTAGCTCATGTCCAAGCCACCAAAGCCAGCTAAATAGTCAATAATCGATAACTAAAACTTGAATTGTACTACTTCCTACTGGCCATTACATCAACTTAGAAGCTTCATCTGTGTTCTACTATGGTGCTTTTAGTGTTTCCGCATACCGCAGCACGCGACATAGCTTTGCAGACGATAAATTTAACCGTTTCAGACAGAAGTGCGGCCAATGTGACGTTGTGGCTTTAAGTCGATTCGGTAACAAATGACGAAACCGGACGGATTTCTCAGGTTTTTACTACATATGAACACTTTCCACATTCTCCCGTGCAACGCCGCTGCTAGTCCTCCTTTCATGCAAAATCTTAAGTTCCTAGCTCATGTCCAAGGCACCAAAGAAGGGTAAAAAGTCAATAAACTATACCTAAAACGTGAATTGTACTACTTCTTACTGGCTATTACATAAAATTAGAAGCTTCATCAGTGTTCTACTATGGTGCTTTTAGTGTCTCCGCATACCGCCGCACACGACATAGCTTTGCAGACGATAAGTACTACCGTTTCAGAGAGAAGAGCGGGCAATGTGACGATCTGGCTTTAAGTCGATTCGATAACAAATGACGAAAACGGACGGATCTCTCAGGTTTTTACTACATATGAACACTTTTCACATTCTCCCGTGCAACTCTGCTGCTAGTCCTCCATTCATGCAAAATGTTAAGGTCCTAGTTCATGTCCGCGGCACCAAAGCCAGCTAAAAAGTCAATAATCGGTAACTAAAACTTGAATTGTACTACTTCTTACTGGCTATTACATCAGCTTAGAAGCTTCATCTGTGTTCTAATATGGTACTTTTAGTGTCACCGCATAATGCAGCACGCGACATTTTTGCAGACGATAAATTTAACCGTTTCAGACAGAAGTGCGGCCAATGTGACGATGTGGCTTTAAGTCGATTCGGTAACAAATGACGAAAGCGGACGGATTTCTCAGGTTTTTACTACATATGAACACTTTCCACATTCTCTCGTGCAACGAAGCTGCTAGTCCTCCTTTCATGCAAAATCTTAAGTTCCTAGCTCATGTCCAAGGCACCAAAGAAGGGTAAAAAGTCAATAAACTATACCTAAAACTTGAATTGTACTACTTCTTATTGGCTATTATATAAAATTAGAAGCTTCATCAGTGTTCTACTATGGTGCATTTAGTGTCTCCGCATACCGCCGCACACGACATAGCTTTGCAGACGATTAGTACTACCGTTTCAGAGAGAAGAGCGGGCAATGTGACGATCTGGCTTTAAGTCGATTCGATAACAAATGACGAAAACGGACGGATCTCTCAGGTTTTTACTACATATGAACACTTTTCACATTCTCCCGTGCAACTCTGCTGCTAGTCCTCCATTCATGCAAAATGTTAAGGTCCTAGCTCACGTCCAAGCCACCAAAGCCAGCTAAATAGTTAATAATCGATAACTAAAAGTTGAATTGTACTACTTCCTACTGGCCATTACATCAACTTAGAAGCTTTATCTGTGTTCTACTATGGTGCTTTTAGTGTTTCCGCATACCGCAGCACGCGACATATCTTTGCAGACGATAAATTTAACCGTTTCAGACAGAAGTGCGGCCAATGTGACGATGTGGCTTTAAGTCGATTCGGTAACAAATGACGAAAGCGGACGGATTTCTCAGGTTTTTACTAAATATGAACACTTTCCACATTCTCCCGTGCAACGCCGCTGCTAGTCCTCCTTTCATGCGAAATCTTAAGTTCCTAGCTCATGTCCAAAGCACCAAAGAAGGGTAAAAAGTCAATAAACTATACCTAAAACTTGAATTGTACTACTTCTTATTGGCTATTATATAAAATAAGAAGCTTCATCAGTGTTCTACTATGGTGCTTTTAGTGTCTCCGCATACCGCCGCACACGACATAGCTTTGCAGACGATAAGTACTACCGTTTCAGAGAGAAGAGCGGGCAATTTGACGATCTGGTTTTAAGTCGATTCGATAACAAATGACGAAAACGGACGGATCTCTCAGGTTTTTACTACATATAAACACTTTTCACATTCTCCCGTGCAACTCTGCTGCTAGTCCTCCATTCATGCAAAATGTTAAGGTCCTAGTTCATGTCCACGGCACCAAAGCCAGCTAAAAAGTCAATAATCGGTAACTAAAACTTGAATTGTACTACTTCTTACTGGCTATTACATCAGCTTAGAAGCTTCATCTGTGTTCTAATATGGTACTTTTAGTGTCACCGCATACTGCAGCACGCGACATATTTTTGCAGACGATAAGTACAACCGTTTCAGAGAGATGAGCCGCAAATGTGACGATCTATCTTTAAGTCGATTCGATAACAAATGACGAAAACGAACGGATTTCTCAGGTTTTTACTACATATGAACACTTTTCACATTCACCCGTGCAACTCGGCTGCTAGTCCTCCTTTCATGCAGAATCTTAAGGTCCTAGCTCATGTCCAAGCCAACAAAGATAAATAAAAAGGCAATAATCGAAACCGAAAACTTGAATTCTACTACTTCTTAGTGGCTATTACATCAACTTAGAAGTTTCATCTGTGTTCTACTATGGTGCTTTTAGTGTCTCCGCATACCGCAGCACGCGACATACCTTCGCAGACGATAAATGTAGCCGTTTCAGACAGAAGTGCTTCCGATGTGACGATGTGGCTTTAATTCGATTCGGTAACAAATGCCGATAGCGGACGGATTTCTCAGGTTTTTACTACATATGAACACTTTTCACATTCTCCCGTGCAACGCGGCTGCTAGTCCTCCTTTCATGCAAAATCTTAAGTTCCTAGCTCATCTCCAAGGCACCAAAGAAGGGTAAAAAGTCAATAATCGATACCTAAAACTTGAATTGTACTACTTGTTACTTTCTATTACATCAACTTAGAAGTTTCATCTGCGTTCTACTACGGAGCTGTTAGTGTCTCCGCATACCGCAGCGCGCGACATAGCTTTGCAGGCGATTAATGTAACCGTTTCAGACAGAAGAGCAGCCAATGTGACGATCTGGCTTTAAGTGGATTCGATAAGAAATGACGAACACGGACGGATTTCTCAGGTTTTTACTACATATGAACACTTTTCACATTCTCCCGCGCAACGCGGCTGCTAGTCCTCCTTTCATGCAAAATCTTAAGTTCCTAGCTCATGTCCAAGCCACCAAAGCCAGCTAAATAGTCAATAATCGATAACTAAAACTTGAATTGTACTACTTCCTACTGGCCATTACATCAACTTAGAAGCTTCATCTGTGTTCTACTATGGTGCTTTTAGTGTTTCCGCATACCGCAGCACGCGACATAGCTTTGCAGACGATAAATTTAACCGTTTCAGACAGAAGTGCGGCCAATGTGACGTTGTGGCTTTAAGTCGATTCGGTAACAAATGACGAAACCGGACGGATTTCTCAGGTTTTTACTACATATGAACACTTTCCACATTCTCCCGTGCAACGCCGCTGCTAGTCCTCCTTTCATGCAAAATCTTAAGTTCCTAGCTCATGTCCAAGGCACCAAAGAAGGGTAAAAAGTCAATAAACTATACCTAAAACGTGAATTGTACTACTTCTTACTGGCTATTACATAAAATTAGAAGCTTCATCAGTGTTCTACTATGGTGCTTTTAGTGTCTCCGCATACCGCCGCACACGACATAGCTTTGCAGACGATAAGTACTACCGTTTCAGAGAGAAGAGCGGGCAATGTGACGATCTGAATTTAAGTCGATTCGATAACAAATGACGAAAACGGACGGATCTCTCAGGTTTTTACTACATATGAACACTTTTCACATTCTCCCGTGCAACTCTGCTGCTAGTCCTCCATTCATGCAAAATGTTAAGGTCCTAGTTCATGTCCACGGCACCAAAGCCAGCTAAAAAGTCAATAATCGGTAACTAAAACTTGAATTGTACTACTTCTTACTGGCTATTACATCAGCCTAGAAGCTTCATCTGTGTTCTAATATGGTACTTTTAGTGTCACCGCATACTGCAGCACGCGACATTTTAGCAGACGATAAATTTAACCGTTTCAGACAGAAGTGCGGCCAATGTGACGATGTGGCTTTAAGTCGATTCGGTAACAAATGACGAAAGCGGACGGATTTCTCAGGTTTTTACTACATATGAACACTTTCCACATTCTCCCGTGCAACGAAGCTGCTAGTCCTCCTTTCATGCAAAATCTTAAGTTCCTAGCTCATGTCCAAGGCACCAAAGAAGGGTAAAAAACACTAGATCGCGTGTTAATTGTACTACTTCTTATTGGCTATTATATAAAATTAGAAGCTTCATCAGTGTTCTACTATGGTGCTTTTAGTGTCTCCGCATACCGCCGCACACGACCTAGCTTTGCAGACGATTAGTACTACCGTTTCAGAGAGAAGAGCGGGCAATGTGATGATCTGGCTTTAAGTCGATTCGATAACAAATGACGAAAACGGACGGATCTCTCAGGTTTTTACTACATATGAACACTTTTCACATTCTCCCGTGCAACTCTGCTGCTAGTCCTCCATTCATGCAAAATGTTAAGGTCCTAGCTCATGTCCAAGCCACCAAAGCCAGCTAAATAGTCAATAATCGATAACTAAAACTTGAATTGTACTACTTCCTACTGGCCATTACATCAACTTAGAAGCCTTATCTGTGTTCTACTATGGTGCTTTTAGTGTTTCCGCATACCGCAGCACGCGACATATCTTTGCAGACGATAAATTTTAACCGTTTCAGACAGAAGTGCGGCCAATGTGACGATGTGGCTTTAAGTCGATTCGGTAACAAATGACGAAAGCGGACGGATTTCTCAGGTTTTTACTACATATGAACACTTTCCACATTCTCCCGTGCAACGCCGCTGCTAGTCCTCCCTTTCATGCGAAATCTTAAGTTCCTAGCTCATGTCCAAGGCACCAAAGAAGGGTAAAAAGTCAATAAACTATACCTAAAACTTGAATTGTACTACTTCTTATTGGCTATTATATAAAATAAGAAGCTTCATCAGTGTTCTACTATGGTGCTTTTAGTGTCTCCGCATACCGCCGCACACGACATAGCTTTGCAGACGATAAGTACTACCGTTTCAGAGAGAAGAGCGGGCAATTTGACGATCTGGTTTTAAGTCGATTCGATAACAAATGACGAAAACGGACGGATCTCTCAGGTTTTTACTACATATAAACACTTTTCACATTCTCCCGTGCAACTCTGCTGCTAGTCCTCCATTCATGCAAAAATGTTAAGGTCCTAGTTCATGTCCACGGCACCAAAGCCAGCTAAAAAGTCAATAATCGGTAACTAAAACTTGAATTGTACTACTTCTTACTGGCTATTACATCAGCTTAGAAGCTTCATCTGTGTTCTAATATGGTACTTTTAGTGTCACCGCATACTGCAGCACGCGACATATTTTTGCAGACGATAAGTACAACCGTTTCAGAGAGATGAGCCGCAAATGTGACGATCTATCTTTAAGTCGATTCGATAACAAATGACGAAAACGAACGGATTTCTCAGGTTTTTACTACATATGAACACTTTTCACATTCTTTCGTGCAACTCGGCTGCTAGTCCTCCTTTCATGCAGAATCTTAAGGTCCTAGCTCATGTCCAAGCCACCAAAGCCAGCAAAATAGTCAATAATCGATAACTAAAACTTGAATTGTACTACTTCCTACTGGCCATTACATCAACTTAGAAGCTTCATCTGTGTTGTACTATGGTGCTTTTTAGTGTCTCCGCATACCGCAGCACGCGACGTACCTTTGCAGACGATAAGTACAAACCGTTTCAGAGCCATGAGCGGCCAATGTGACGATCTGGCTTTAAGTCGATTCGATAACAAATGACGAAACGGACCGATTTCTCAGGTATTTACTACATATGAACACTTTTCACATTCTCCCGTGAATCGCGGCTGCTAGTCCTACTTTCATGCAAAATCTTAAGTTCCTAGCTCATGTCCAAGGCACCAAAGAAGGGTAAAAAAGTCAATAAACTATACCTAAAACTTGAATTGTACTACTTCTTATTGGCTATTATATAAAATTAGAAGCTTCATCAGTGTTCTACTATGGTGCTTTTAGTGTCTCCGCATACCGCAGCACGCGACAGTGCTTTGCAGACGATAAATGTACCGTTTTAGACAAAAGAGCGCCCAATGTGACGATCTGGCTTTAAGTCGATTCGATAACAAATGCCGAAAGCGGACGGATTTCTAAGGTTATTACTACATATGAACACTTTTCAAATTCTCCCATGGAACCCGGCTTCTAGTCCTCCTTTCATGCATAATCTTAAGGACCTAGCTCATGTCCAAGGCACCAAAGCCAGCTACAAAGTCAATCATCAATAACTAAAACTTGAATTGTACTACTTCTTACGGGCTATTGCATCAACTTAGAAGCTTCATCTGTGTTCTACTATGGTGCTTTTAGTGTCTCCACATACCGCAGCACGCGACATAGCTTTGCAGACGATAAATGTAACCGTTTCGGACAGAAGAGCGGCCAATGTGACGATCTGGCTTTAAGTCGATTCGATAACAAATGCCGAAAGCGGACGGATTTCTAAGGTTAATTACTACATATGAACACTTTTCACATTCTCACATTCAACTCGGCTGCTAGTCCTCCTTTCATGCAGAATCTTAAGGACCTAGCTCATGTCCAAGGCACCAGAGCCAGCTAAAAAGTCAATAATCGATAACTAAAACATGAATTGTACTACTTCTTACTGGCTATTACATCAACTTAGAAGCTTCATCTGTGTTCTACTATGGTGCTTTTAGTGTCTCCACATACCGCAGCACGCGAGACAGCTTTGCAGACGATAAGTACAACCGTATCAGAGAGAAGAGCGGCCAATGTGACGCACTGGCCTTAAGTCGATTCGATAACAAATGACGAAAACGGACGGATTTCTCAGGTGTTTACTACATATGAACACTTTTCACGTTCTCCCGTGCAACGCGGCTGCTAGTCCTCCTTTCATGCAAAATCTTAAGTTCCTAGCTCATGTCCAAGGCACCAAAGATGGGTAAAAACGTCAATAATCGATAACTAAAACGTCAATTGTACTACTTCTTACTAGCTATTACATCAAATTTGAAGTTTCATCTGTGTTCTACTATGGAGCTTTTAGTGTATCCGCATACCGCAGCACGCGACATAGCTTTACAGACAATAAGTACAACCGTTTCAGAGAGATGAGCGGCTAATGTGACGATCTGGCTTTAAGTCGATTCGATAACAAATGACGAAAACGAACGGATTTCTCAGGTTTTTACTACATATGAACACTTTTCACATTCTCCCGTGCAACTCGGCTGCTAGTCCTCCTTTCATGCAGAATGTTAAGGTCCTAGCTCATGTCCAAGTCACCAAAGATAGCTAAACAGGCAATAATCGATACCGAAAACTTGAATTGTACTACTTCTTACTGGCTATTACAACAACTTAGAAGATTCATCTGTGTTCTACTATGGTGCTTTTAGTGTCTCCGCATACCGCAGCACGCGACAGTGCTTTGCAGACGATAAATGTAACCGTTTTAGACAAAAGAGCGCCCAATGTGACGATCTGGCTTTAAGTCGATTCGATAACAAATGCCGAAAGCGGACGGATTTCTAAGGTTATTACTACATATGAACACTTTTCAAATTCTCCCATGCAACCCGGCTTCTAGTCCTCCTTTCATGCATAATCTTAAGGACCCAGCTCATGTCCAAGGCACCAAAGCCATCTACAAAGTCAATCATCAATAACTAAAACTTGAATTGTACTACTTCTTACGGGCTATTGCATCAACTTAGAAGCTTCATCTGTGTTCTACTATGGTGCTTTTAGTGTCTCCACATACCGCAGCACGCGACATAGCTTTGCAGACGATAAATGTAACCGTTTCAGACAGAAGAGCGGCCAATGTGACGATCTGGCTTAAAGTCGATTCGATAACAATTGACGAAAACGGACGGATTTCTCAGGTTTTTACTACATATGAACACTTTTCACATTCTCCCGTGCAATTCGGATGCTAGTCCTCCTTTCATGCAAAGTGTTAAGGTCCTAGCTCCTGTCCAAGGCACTAAAGCCAGCTAAAAAGTCAATAATCGATAACTAAAATTTGAATTGTACTACTTCTTACTGGCTATTACATCAACTTAGAAGCTTCATCTGTGTTCTGCTATGGTGCTTTTAGTCTCTCCGCATACCGCAGCAGGCGACATAGCTTTACAGACAATAAGTACAACCGTTTCAGAGAGATGAGCGGCTAATGTGACGATCTGGCTTTAAGTCGATTCGATAACAAATGACGAAAACGAACGGATTTCTCAGGTTTTTACTACATATGAACACTTTTCACATTCTGCCGTGCAACTCGGATGCTAGTCCTCCTTTCATGCAGAAATTTAAGGTCCTAGCTCATGTCCAAGGCACCAAAGCCAGCTACAAAGTTAATAATCGATACCTAAAACTTGAATTCTACTACTTCTTAGTGGCTATTACATCAACTTAGAAGTTTCATCTGTGTTCTACTATGGTGCTTTTAGTGTCTCCGCATACCGCAGCACGCGACATACCTTCGCAGACGATAAATGTAGCCGTTTCAGACAGAAGTGCTTCCGATGTGACGATGTGGCTTTAATTCGATTCGGTAACAAATGCCGATAGCGGACGGATTTCTCAGGTTTTTACTACATATGAACACTTTTCACATTCTCCCGCGCAACGCGGCTGCTAGTCCACCTTTCATGCAAAATCTTAAGTTCCTAGCTCATGTCCAAGCCACCAAAGCCAGCTAAATAGTCAATAATCGATAACTAAAACTTGAATTGTACTACTTCCTACTGGCCATTACATCAACTTAGAAGCTTCATCTGTGTTCTACTATGGTGCTTTTAGTGTTTCCGCATACCGCAGCACGCGACATAGCTTTGCAGACGATAAATTTAACCGTTTCAGACAGAAGTGCGGCCAATGTGACGTTGTGGCTTTAAGTCGATTCGGTAACAAATGACGAAACCGGACGGATTTCTCAGGTTTTTACTACATATGAACACTTTCCACATTCTCCCGTGCAACGCCGCTGCTAGTCCTCCTTTCATGCAAAATCTTAAGTTCCTAGCTCATGTCCAAGGCACCAAAGAGGGGTAAAAAGTCAATAAACTATACCTAAAACGTGAATTGTACTACTTCTTACTGGCTATTACATAAAATTAGAAGCTTCATCAGTGTTCTACTATGGTGCTTTTAGTGTCTCCGCATACCGCCGCACACGACATAGCTTTGCAGACGATAAGTACTACCGTTTCAGAGAGAAGAGCGGGCAATGTGACGATCTGGCTTTAAGTCGATTCGATAACAAATGACGAAAACGGACGGATCTCTCAGGTTTTTACTACATATGAACACTTTTCACATTCTCCCGTGCAACTCTGCTGCTAGTCCTCCTTTCATGCAAAATGTTAAGGTCCTAGTTCATGTCCACGGCACCAAAGCCAGCTAAAAAGTCAATAATCGGTAACTAAAACTTGAATTGTACTACTTCTTACTGGCTATTACATCAGCTTAGAAGCTTCATCTGTGTTCTAATATGGTACTTTTAGTGTCACCGCATAATGCAGCACGCGACATTTTTGCAGACGATAAATTTAACCGTTTCAGACAGAAGTGCGGCCAATGTGACGATGTGGCTTTAAGTCGATTCGGTAACAAATGACGAAAGCGGACGGATTTCTCAGGTTTTTACTACATATGAACACTTTCCACATTCTCCCGTGCAACGAAGCTGCTAGTCCTCCTTTCATGCAAAATCTTAAGTTCCTAGCTCATGTCCAAGGCACCAAAGAAGGGTAAAAAGTCAATAAACTATACCTAAAACTTGAATTGTACTACTTCTTATTGGCTATTATATAAAATTAGAAGCTTCATCAGTGTTCTACTATGGTGCTTTTAGTGTCTCCGCATACCGCCGCACACGACCTAGCTTTGCAGACGATTAGTACTACCGTTTCAGAGAGAAGAGCGGGCAATGTGACGATCTGGCTTTAAGTCGATTCGATAACAAATGACGAAAACGGACGGATCTCTCAGGTTTTTACTACATATGAACACTTTTCACATTCTCCCGTGCAACTCTGCTGCTAGTCCTCCATTCATGCAAAATGTTAAGGTCCTAGCTCATGTCCAAGCCACCAAAGCCAGCTAAATAGTCAATAATCGATAACTAAAACTTGAATTGTACTACTTCCTACTGGCCATTACATCAACTTAGAAGCTTTATCTGTGTTCTACTATGGTGCTTTTAGTGTTTCCGCATACCGCAGCACGCGACATATCTTTGCAGACGATAAATTTAACCGTTTCAGACAGAAGTGCGGCCAATGTGACGATGTGGCTTTAAGTCGATTCGGTAACAAATGACGAAAGCGGACGGATTTCTCAGGTTTTTACTAAATATGAACACTTTCCACATTCTCCCGTGCAACGCCGCTGCTAGTCCTCCTTTCATGCGAAATCTTAAGTTCCTAGCTCATGTCCAAGGCACCAAAGAAGGGTAAAAAGTCAATAAACTATACCTAAAACTTGAATTGTACTACTTCTTATTGGCTATTATATAAAATAAGAAGTTTCATCAGTGTTCTACTATGGTGCTTTTAGTGTCTCCGCATACCGCCGCACACGACATAGCTTTGCAGACGATAAGTACTACCGTTTCAGAGAGAAGAGCGGGCAATTTGACGATCTGGTTTTAAGTCGATTCGATAACAAATGACGAAAACGGACGGATCTCTCACGTTTTTACTACATATAAACACTTTTCACATTCTCCCGTGCAACTCTGCTGCTAGTCCTCCATTCATGCAAAATGTTAAGGTCCTAGTTCATGTCCACGGCACCAAAGCCAGCTAAAAAGTCAATAATCGGTAACTAAAACTTGAATTGTACTACTTCTTACTGGCTATTACATCAGCTTAGAAGCTTCATCTGTGTTCTAATATGGTACTTTTAGTGTCACCGCATACTGCAGCACGCGGACGATAAGTACAACCGTTTCAGAGAGATGAGCCGCAAATGTGACGATCTATCTTTAAGTCGATTCGATAACAAATGACGAAAACGAACGGATTCCTCAGGTTTTTACTACATATGAATACTTTTCACATTCTCCCGTGCAACTCGGCTGCTAGTCCTCCTTTCATGCAGAATGTTAAGGTCCTAGCTCATGTCCAAGTCACCAAAGATAGCTAAAAAGGCAATAATCGATAACGAAAACTTGAATTGTACTACTTCTTACTGGCTATTACAACAACTTAGAAGATTCATCTGTGTTCTACTATGGTGCTTTTAGTGTCTCCGCATACCGCAGCACGCGACATAGCTTTACAGACAATAAGTACAACCGTTTCAGAGAGATGAGCGGCTAATGTGACGATCTGGCTTTAAGTCGATTCGATAACAAATGACGAAAACGGACGGATTTCTCAGGTTTTTACTACATATGAACACTTTTCACATTCTGCCGTGCAACTCGGATGCTAGTCCTCCTTTCATGCCGAAATTTAAGGTCCTAGCTCATGTCCAAGGCACCAAAGCCAGCTACAAAGTCAATAATCGACACCTAAAACTTGAATTCTACTACTTCTTAGTGGCTATTACATCAACTTAGAAGTTTCATCTGTGTTCTACTATGGTGCTTTTAGTGTCTCCGCATACCGCAGCACGCGACATACCTTCGCAGACGATAAATGTAGCCGTTTCAGACAGAAGTGCTTCCGATGTGACGATGTGGCTTTAATTCGATTCGGTAACAAATGCCGATAGCGGACGGATTTCTCAGGTTTTTACTACATATGAACACTTTTCACATTCTCCCGTGCAACGCGGCTGCTAGTCCTCCTTTCATGCAAAATCTTAAGTTCCTAGCTCATCTCCAAGGCACCAAAGAAGGGTAAAAAGTCAATAATCGATACCTAAAACTTGAATTGTACTACTTGTTACTTTCTATTACATCAACTTAGAAGTTTCATCTGCGTTCTACTACGGAGCTGTTAGTGTCTCCGCATACCGCAGCGCGCGACATAGCTTTGCAGACGATAAGTGTAACCGTTTCAGACAGAAGAGCAGCCAATGTGACGATCTGGCTTTAAGTGGATTCGATAAGAAATGACGAACACGGACGGATTTCTCAGGTTTTTACTACATATGAACACTTTTCACATTCTCCCGCGCAACGCGGCTGCTAGTCCTCCTTTCATGCAAAATCTTAAGTTCCTAGCTCATGTCCAAGGCACCAAAGAAGGGTAAAAAGTCAGTAAACTATACCTAAAACTTGAATTGTACTACTTCTTATTGGCTATTATATAAAATTAGAAGCTTCATCAGTGTTCTACTATGGTGCTTTTAGTGTCTCCGCATACCGCCGCACACGACATAGCTTTGCAGACGATAAGTACTACCGTTTCAGAGAGAAGAGCGGGCAATTTGACGATCTGGCTTTAAGTCGATTCGATAACAAATGACGAAAACGGACGGATCTCTCAGGTTTTTACTACATATAAACACTTTTCACATTCTCCCGTGCAACTCTGCTGCTAGTCCTCCATTCATGCAAAATGTTAAGGTCCTAGTTCATGTCCACGGCACCAAAGCCAGCTAAAAAGTCAATAATCGGTAACTAAAACTTGAATTGTACTACTTCTTACTGGCTATTACATCAGCTTAGAAGCTTCATCTGTGTTCTAATATGGTACTTTTAGTGTCACCGCATACTGCAGCACGCGACATTTTTGCAGACGATAAATTTAACCGTTTCAGACAGAAGTGCGGCCAATGTGACGATGTGGCTTTAAGTCGATTCGGTAACAAATGACGAAAGCGGACGGATTTCTCAGGTTTTTACTACATATGAACACTTTCCACATTCTCCCGTGCAACGAAGCTGCTAGTCCTCCTTTCATGCAAAATCTTAAGTTCCTAGCTCATGTCCAAGGCACCAAAGAAGGGTAAAAAGTCAATAAACTATACCTAAAACTTGAAGTGTACTACTTCTTATTGGCTATTATATAAAATTAGAAGCTTCATCAGTGTTCTACTATGGTGCTTTTAGTGTCTCCGCATACCGCCGCACACGACATAGCTTTGCAGACGATTAGTACTACCGTTTCAGAGAGAAGAGCGGGCAATGTGACGATCTGGCTTTAAGTCGATTCGATAACAAATGACGAAAACGGACGGATCTCTCAGGTTTTTACTACATATGAACACTTTTCACATTCTCCCGTGCAACTCTGCTGCTAGTCCTCCATTCATGCAAAATGTTAAGGTCCTAGCTCATGTCCAAGCCACCAAAGCCAGCTAAATAGTCAATAATCGATAACTAAAACTTGAATTGTACTACTTCCTACTGGCCATTACATCAACTTAGAAGCTTTATCTGTGTTCTACTATGGTGCTTTTAGTGTTTCCGCATACCGCAGCACGCGACATAGCTTTGCAGACGATAAATTTAACCGTTTCAGACAGAAGTGCGGCCAATGTGACGATGTGGCTTTAAGTCGATTCGGTAACAAATGACGAAAGCGGACGGATTTCTCAGGGTTTTACTACATATGAACGCTTTCCACATTCTCCCGTGCAACGCCGCTGCTAGTCCTCCTTTCATGCAAAATCTTAAGTTCCTATCTAATGTCCAAGGCACCAAAGAAGTGTAAGAAGTCAATAATCGATACCTAAAACTTGAATTGTACTACTTCTTACTGGCTATTACACCAACTTAGAAGCTTCATCTGTGTTCTACTACGGTACTTTTAGTGTCTCCACATACCGCAGCACGCGACATAGCTTTGCAGACGATAAATGTAACCGTTTCAGACACAAGAGCGGAAAATCTGACGATCTGGCTTTAAGTCGATTCGCTAACAAATGACGAAAACGGACGGATTTCTAAGGTTTTTACTACATATGAACACTTTTCACAATCTCCCGTGCAACGCGGTTGCTAGTCCTCTTTTCATGCAAAATCTTAAGTGCCTAGCTCATGTCCAAGGCACCAAAGCCAGCTAAAAAGTCAATAATCGATACCTAAAACTTGAATTGTACTACCTCTTACTTTCTATTACATCAACTTAGAAGTTTCATCTGTGTTCTACTACGGAGCTTTTAGTGTCTCCGCATACCGCAGCACGCGACATAGCTTTGCAGACGATAAGTACAACCGTCTCAGAGAGAAGAGCGGCCAATGTGACCATCTGCTTTTAAGTCGATTCGATAACAAATGACGAAATTGGACGGATTTCTAAGGTTTTTACTACATATGAACACTTTTCACATTCTCCCGTGCAACGCGGATGCTAGTCCTCTTTTCATGCAAAATCTTAAGTTCCTATCTAATGTCGAAGGCACCAAAGAAGGGTAAGAAGTCAATTATCGATACCCAAAACTTGAATTGTACTACTTCTTACTGGCTATTACATGAACTTAGAAGCTTCATCTGTGTTCTACTATGGTGCTTTAAGTGTCTCCACATACCGCAGCACGCGACATAGCTTTGCAGACGATAAATGTAACCGTTTCAGACAGAAGAGCGGCCAATGTGACGATCTGGCTTTAAGTCGATTCGATAACAAATGACGAAAACGGACGAATTTCTCAGGTTTTCACTACATATGAACACTTTTCACATTCTCCCGTGCAATTTGGCTGCTAGTCCTCCTTTCATGCTAAATGTTAAGGTCCTAGCTCATGTCCAATGCACCAAAGCCAGCTAAAATATCAAAAATCGATAACTAAAACTTGAATTGTACTACCTCTTACTGGCTATTACATCAACTTAGAAGCTTCATCTGTGTTCTACTATGGTGCTTTTAGTGACTCCGCATTCCGCAGCAAGCGACATAGCTTTGCAGACGATAAGTACATCCGTTTCAGAGAGATGAGCGGCCAATGTGACGATCTGGCTTTAAGTCGATTCGGTAACAAATAACGAAAACGAACGGATTTCTCAGCAATTTACTACATATGAACACTTTTCACATTCTCTCGTGCGACGCGGCTGCTAGTCCTCCTTTCATGCAAAATCTTAAGTTCCTTGCTCATGTCCAAGGCACCAAAGAAGGGTAAAAAGTCATTAATCGAAACCTAAAATTTGAATTGTACTACTTCTTACTGGCTATTACTTCAACTTAGAAGCTTTTTCTGTGTTGTACTATGGTGCTTTTAGTGTCTCCACATACCGCAGTTCGCGACATAGCTTTGCAGACGATAAATGTAACCGTTTCAGAGAGAAGAGTGGCCAATATGACGATCTGGCTTTAAGTCGATTCGATAACAAATGACGAAAATGGACGGATTTCACAGATTTTTACTACATATGAACACTTTTCCAATTCTCCCGTGCAACTCGGATGCTAGTCCTCCTATCATGCAGAATCTTAAGGTCCTAGCTCTTGTCCAAGGACTGAAAACCAGCTAAAACGTCAATAATCAATACCTATAACTTGAATTGTACTACTTCTTACTGGCTATTACATCAACTTAGAAGCTTCATCTGTGTTTTACTATGGTGCTTTTAGTGTCTCCGCATACCGCAGCACGCGACATAGCTTTGCAGACGATAAGTACAACCATTTCAGTGAGAAGAGCGGCCAATGTGACGATCTGGCTTTAAGTCGATTCGATAATAAATGACGAAAACCTACGGATTTCTCAGGTTTTTACTACATATGAACACTTTTCACATTCTCACGTGCAACTCGGCTCCTCGTCCTCCTTACATGAAGAATCTTAAGGTCCTAGCTCATGACGAAGGCACCAAAGCCAGCTACAAAGTCAATAATCGATATCTAAAACTTGAATTGTAACACTTGTTACTGGCTATTACATCAGCTTAGAAGCTTCATCTGTGTTCTTCTATGGTGCTTTTAGTGTCTCCGCGTACCACAGCACGCGACATAGCTTTGCAGACGATAAGTACAACAGTTTCAGAGAGAAGAGCGGCCAATGTGAGGATCTTTCTTTAAGTCGATTCGATAACAAATTACGAAAACGGACGGATTTCTCAGGTTTTCACTACATATGAACACTTTTCACATTCTCCCGTGCAACGCGGCTGCTAGTCCTCCTTTCATGCAGAATCTTAAGGTCCTAGGTAATGTCCAAGGCACCAAAGCCAGCTATAAAGTCAATAATCGATACCTAAAACTTGAATTGTACTACTTCTTACTGGCTATTACATCAACTTAGAAGCTTCATCTGTGTTTTACTATGGTGCTTTTAGTGTCTCCGCATACCGCAGCACGCGACATAACTTTGCAGACGGTAAGTGCAACCGTTTCAGAAAGAAGAGCGGCTAATATGACGATCACGCTTCAAGTCGATTCGATAACAAATGACGAAAACGTACGGATTTCTCAGGTTTTTACTACTTTTGAACACTTTTCACATTCTCCCGTGCAACTCGGCTGCTAGTCCTCCATTCATGCAGAATCTTAAGGTGTTAGTTCTTGTCCAAGGCCTCAAAGCCAGCTAAAACGTCAATAATCAATACCTAAAACTTGAATTGTACTACTTCTTACTGGCTATTACATCAACTTAGAAGCGTCATCTGTGTTCCACTATGGTGCTTTTAGTGTCTCTGCGTACCGCAGCACGCGACATAGCTTTGCAGACGATAAGTACAACCGTTTCAGACAGAAATGCGGCCAATGTGACGATCTGGCTTTAAGTCGATTCGATAATAAATGACGAAAACGGACGGATTTCTAAGGTTTTTACTACATAAGAACACTTTACCCATTCTCCCGTGCAACTCGGCTGCTAGTCATCCTTTCAAGCAGAATCTTAATGTCCTAGCTCATGACCAAGGCACCAAAGCCAGCTAAAAAGTCAATAATCAATAATTAAAACTTGAATTGTACTACTACTTACTGGCTATTACATCAACTTCGAAGTTTCATCTGTGTTCTACTATGGTGCTTTTAGTGTCTCCGCATACCGCAGCACGCGACATAGCTTTGCAGACAATAAGTACAACCGTTTCAGAGAGAACAGAGAGAAGAGCGGTGAATGTGACGATCAGGCTTTAAGTCGATTCGATAACAAATGACGAAAACGGACCGATTTCTCAGGTTTTAACTACATATGAACACTTTTCACATTCTCCCGTGCAACTCGGCTGCTAGTCCTCTTTTCATTCAGAATCTTAAGGTCCTAGGTAATGTCCAAGGCACCAAAGCAAGCAAAAATGTCAATAATCGATACCTAAAACTTGAATTGTAGTACTTCTTACTGGCTATTACATCAACTTAGAAGCTTCATCTCTGATCAACTATGGTGCTTTTAATATCTCCGCATACCGCAGCACGCGACATAGCTTTGCAGACGATAATTTACAACCATTTCCGAGAGAAGAGCGGCCAATGTGACAATCTGCCTTTAAGTCGATTCGATTACAAACGTCTAAAACGGACGGAATTCTCACGTTTTTACTACATATGATCCCTTTTCACGTTCTCCCGTGCAACGCGGCTGCTATTCCACCTTTCATGCCAAATCTTAAGGTTCCACCTCATGTCCAAGGCACCAAAGCCGGCTAAAAATCAATAATCGATAACCAAAACTTGAATTGTACTGCTTCTTACTGGCTATTGCTTCAACTTATAAGCTTCTTCTGTGTTCTACTATGGTGCTTTTAGTGTCTCCGCATACCGCAGCACGCGACATAGCTTTGCAGACTTCAAATATAACCGTCTCAGAGAGAAAAGCGGCAATTGTGACGATCTGGCTTTCAGTCGATTCGATAACAAATGACGAAAACGGACGGATTTCTCAGGTTTTTACTATATATGAACACTTTTCACAATCTCCCGTGCAATGCGGCTGCTAGTCCTCCTTTCATGCAAAATCTTAAGGTCCTAGGTCATAACCAAGGCACCAAAATTGGGTAAAAAGTCAATAATCGATACCTAAGATTTGAATTGCAGAAGATAAATGTAACCGATTCAGAGAGAAGAGCGGCCAATGTGACGATCTGGCTTTAAGTCGATTCGATAACAAATGACGAAAACGGACGGATTTCTCAGGTTTTTACTACATATGAACACGTTTCACATTCTCCCGTGCAACGCGGCTGCTAGTCCTCCTTTCATGCAAAATCTTAATGTCCTAGGTCATGTCCAATCCACCAAAGCCGGCTAAAAAGTGAATAATCGACTACTAAAACTTGAATTGTACTACTTCTTACTGGCTATTACTTCAGCTTAGAAGCTTATACTGTGTTCTACTATGGTGCTTTTAGTGTCTCCGCATACCGCAGCACGCGACATAGCCTTGCAGACGATAAGGACAACCGTTTAAGAGAGAAGAGCGGCCAATGTGACGATGTGGCTTTAAGTCGATTCGATAAGAAGTGACGAAAACGGACGGATTTCTCCGATTTTTACTACATATCAACACTTTTCACATTCTCCCGTGCAACTCGGCGGCTAGTCCTCCTTTCATGCAGAATCTGAAGGACCTAACTCATGTCCAAGTCACCAAAGCCAGCTAAAAAGTCAATAATCAATACCTAAAACTTGAATTGTACTACTTCTTACTGGCTATTAAATCAAATTTGAAGCTTGATCTGTGTTCTACTATGGTGCTTTTAGTGTCTCCGCATACCGCAGCACGCGACATAGCTTTGCAGACGATAAGTACAACCGTTTCAGAGAGAAGAGCGGCCAATGTGACGATCTGGCTCTAAGTCGATTCTATTACAAATGACGAAAACGGACGAATTTCTCAGGTTTTTACTACATATGAACACTTTTCACATTCTCACGTGCAACTCGGCTCCTCGTCCTCCTTACATGAAGAATCTTAAGGTCCTAGCTCATGACGAAGGCACCAAAGCCAGCTACAAAGTCAATAATCGATATCTAAAACTTGAATTGTAACACTTGTTACTGGCTATTACATCAGCTTAGAAGCTTCATCTGTGTTCTTCTATGGTGCTTTTAGTGTCTCCGCGTACCACAGCACGCGACATAGCTTTGCAGACGATAAGTACAACAGTTTCAGAGAGAAGAGCGGCCAATGTGAGGATCTTTCTTTAAGTCGATTCGATAACAAATTACGAAAACGGACGGATTTCTCAGGTTTTCACTACATATGAACACTTTTCACATTCTCCCGTGCAACGCGGCTGCTAGTCCTCCTTTCATGCAGAATCTTAAGGTCCTAGGTAATGTCCAAGGCACCAAAGCCAGCTATAAAGTCAATAATCGATACCTAAAACTTGAATTGTACTACTTCTTACTGGCTATTACATCAACTTAGAAGCTTCATCTGTGTTTTACTATGGTGCTTTTAGTGTCTCCGCATACCGCAGCACGCGACATAACTTTGCAGACGGTAAGTGCAACCGTTTCAGAAAGAAGAGCGGCTAATATGACGATCACGCTTCAAGTCGATTCGATAACAAATGACGAAAACGTACGGATTTCTCAGGTTTTTACTACTTTTGAACACTTTTCACATTCTCCCGTGCAACTCGGCTGCTAGTCCTCCATTCATGCAGAATCTTAAGGTGTTAGTTCTTGTCCAAGGCCTCAAAGCCAGCTAAAACGTCAATAATCAATACCTAAAACTTGAATTGTACTACTTCTTACTGGCTATTACATCAACTTAGAAGCGTCATCTGTGTTCCACTATGGTGCTTTTAGTGTCTCTGCGTACCGCAGCACGCGACATAGCTTTGCAGACGATAAGTACAACCGTTTCAGACAGAAATGCGGCCAATGTGACGATCTGGCTTTAAGTCGATTCGATAATAAATGACGAAAACGGACGGATTTCTAAGGTTTTTACTACATAAGAACACTTTACCCATTCTCCCGTGCAACTCGGCTGCTAGTCATCCTTTCAAGCAGAATCTTAATGTCCTAGCTCATGACCAAGGCACCAAAGCCAGCTAAAAAGTCAATAATCAATAATTAAAACTTGAATTGTACTACTACTTACTGGCTATTACATCAACTTCGAAGTTTCATCTGTGTTCTACTATGGTGCTTTTAGTGTCTCCGCATACCGCAGCACGCGACATAGCTTTGCAGACAATAAGTACAACCGTTTCAGAGAGAACAGAGAGAAGAGCGGTGAATGTGACGATCAGGCTTTAAGTCGATTCGATAACAAATGACGAAAACGGACCGATTTCTCAGGTTTTAACTACATATGAACACTTTTCACATTCTCCCGTGCAACTCGGCTGCTAGTCCTCTTTTCATTCAGAATCTTAAGGTCCTAGGTAATGTCCAAGGCACCAAAGCAAGCAAAAATGTCAATAATCGATACCTAAAACTTGAATTGTAGTACTTCTTACTGGCTATTACATCAACTTAGAAGCTTCATCTCTGATCAACTATGGTGCTTTTAATATCTCCGCATACCGCAGCACGCGACATAGCTTTGCAGACGATAATTTACAACCATTTCCGAGAGAAGAGCGGCCAATGTGACAATCTGCCTTTAAGTCGATTCGATTACAAACGTCTAAAACGGACGGAATTCTCACGTTTTTACTACATATGATCCCTTTTCACGTTCTCCCGTGCAACGCGGCTGCTATTCCACCTTTCATGCCAAATCTTAAGGTTCCACCTCATGTCCAAGGCACCAAAGCCGGCTAAAAATCAATAATCGATAACCAAAACTTGAATTGTACTGCTTCTTACTGGCTATTGCTTCAACTTATAAGCTTCTTCTGTGTTCTACTATGGTGCTTTTAGTGTCTCCGCATACCGCAGCACGCGACATAGCTTTGCAGACTTCAAATATAACCGTCTCAGAGAGAAAAGCGGCAATTGTGACGATCTGGCTTTCAGTCGATTCGATAACAAATGACGAAAACGGACGGATTTCTCAGGTTTTTACTATATATGAACACTTTTCACAATCTCCCGTGCAATGCGGCTGCTAGTCCTCCTTTCATGCAAAATCTTAAGGTCCTAGGTCATAACCAAGGCACCAAAATTGGGTAAAAAGTCAATAATCGATACCTAAGATTTGAATTGCAGAAGATAAATGTAACCGATTCAGAGAGAAGAGCGGCCAATGTGACGATCTGGCTTTAAGTCGATTCGATAACAAATGACGAAAACGGACGGATTTCTCAGGTTTTTACTACATATGAACACGTTTCACATTCTCCCGTGCAACGCGGCTGCTAGTCCTCCTTTCATGCAAAATCTTAATGTCCTAGGTCATGTCCAATCCACCAAAGCCGGCTAAAAAGTGAATAATCGACTACTAAAACTTGAATTGTACTACTTCTTACTGGCTATTACTTCAGCTTAGAAGCTTATACTGTGTTCTACTATGGTGCTTTTAGTGTCTCCGCATACCGCAGCACGCGACATAGCCTTGCAGACGATAAGGACAACCGTTTAAGAGAGAAGAGCGGCCAATGTGACGATGTGGCTTTAAGTCGATTCGATAAGAAGTGACGAAAACGGACGGATTTCTCCGATTTTTACTACATATCAACACTTTTCACATTCTCCCGTGCAACTCGGCGGCTAGTCCTCCTTTCATGCAGAATCTGAAGGACCTAACTCATGTCCAAGTCACCAAAGCCAGCTAAAAAGTCAATAATCAATACCTAAAACTTGAATTGTACTACTTCTTACTGGCTATTACATCAACTTAGAAGCTTCATCTGTGTTCTACTATGGTGCTTTTAGTGTCTCCGCATACCGCAGCACGCGACATAGCTTTGCAGACGATAAGTACAACCGTTTCAGAGAGAAGAGCGGCCAATGTGACGATCTGGCTCTAAGTCGATTCTATTACAAATGACGAAAACGGACGAATTTCTCAGGTTTTTACTACATATGAACACTTTTCACATTTTCCCCCGTATAGCTCGGCTGCTAGTCCACCTTTCATGCAGAATCTTAAGGTCCTAGCTCATGTCCAAGGCACCAAAAAAGGGTAAAAAGTCAATAATCAATACCTAAATTTTGAATTGTACTACTTCTTACTGGCTATTACGTCAACTTAGAAGCTTTTTCTGTGTTCTACTATGGTGCTTTTAGTGTCTCCGCATAACGCAGCACGCGACATAGCTTTGCAGACGATAAGTGTAACCGTTTCAGACAGAAGAGCGGCCAATGTGACGGTCTGGCTTTAAGTCGATTCGGTAACAAATGACGAAAACGAACGGATTTCTCAGGAATTTACTACATATGAACACTTTTCACATTCTCTCGTGCGACGCGGCTGCTAGTCCTCCTTTCATGCAAAATCTTAAGTTCCTTGCTCATGTCCAAGGCACCAAAGAAGGGTAAAAATTCATTAATCGAAACCTAAAATTTGAATTGTACTACTTCATACTGGCTATTACTTCAACTTAGAAGCTTTTTCTGTGTTGTACTATGGTGCTTTTAGTGTCTCCACATACCGCAGTTCGCGACATAGCTTTGCAGACGATAAGTACAACAGTTTCAGAGAGAAGAGCGGCCAATGTGAGGATCTTTCTTTAAGTCGATTCGATAACAAATTACGAAAACGGACGGATTTCTCAGGTTTTTACTACATAAGAAAACTTTTGACATTCTCACGTGCAACTCGGCTGCTAGTCCTCCTTTCATGCAGAATCTTAAGGTCCTATCTCATATCCAAGCCACCAAAGCCGGCTAAAAAGTGAATGATCGAAAATTAAAACTTGAATTGTACTACTTCTTACTTGCTATTACTTCAACTTAGAAGTTCCTTCTGTGTTCTATTATGGTGCTTTTAGTGTCTCTGCGTACCGCAGCACGCGACATAGCTTTGCAGACGATAAGTACAACCGTTTAAGACAGAAGTGCGGCCAATGTGACGAACTGGCTTTAAGTCGATTCGATAATAAATGACGAAAACGGACGGATTTGTCAGGTTTTCACTACATATGAACACTTTTCACATTCTCCCGTGCAACGCGGCTGCTAGTCCTCCTTTCATGCAGAATCTTAAGGTCCTAGGTAATGTCCAAGGCACCAAAGCCAGCTATAAAGTCAATAATCGATACCTAAAACTTGAATTGTACTACTTCTTACTGGCTATTACATCAAGTTAGAAGCTTCATCTGTGTTTTACTATGGTGCTTTTAGTGTCTCCGCATACCGCAGCACGCGACATAGCTTTGCAGACGGTAAGTGCAACCGTTTCAGAAAGAAGAGCGGCTAATATGACTATCACGCTTCAAGTCGATTCGATAACAAATGACGAAAACGTACGGATTTCTCAGGTTTTTACTACTTTTGAACACTTTTCACATTCTCCAGTGCAACTCGGCTGCTAGTCCTCCATTCATGCAGAATCTTAAGGTGTTAGTTCTTGTCCAAGGCCTCAAAGCCAGCTAAAACGTCAATAATCAATACCTAAAACTTGAATTGTACTACTTCTTACTGGCTATTACATCAACTTAGAAGCGTCATCTGTGTTCCACTATGGTGCTTTTAGTGTCTCTGCGTACCGCAGCACGGCGACATTGCTTTGCAGACGATAAGTACAACCGTTTCAGACAGAAATGCGGCCAATGTAACGATCTGGCTTTAAGTCGATTCGATAATAAATGACGAAAACGGACGGATTTCTGAGGTTTTTACTACATAAGAACACTTTTCACATTCTCCCGTGCAACTCGGCTGCTAGTCCTCCTTTGAAGCAGAATCTTAAGTTCCTAGGTAATGTCCAAGGCACCAAAGCCAGCTAAAAAGTCAATAATCGATACCTAAAATTTGAGTTGTACTACTTCTTACTGGCTATTACATCAACTTAGAAGGTTCATCTGTGTTCTACTATGGTGCTTTTAGTGTCTCCACATACCGCAACACGCGACATAGCTTTGCAGACGATAAGTACAACCGTTTCAGAGAGAAGAGCGGCCAATGTGACGATCTGGCTCTAAGTCGATTCTATTACAAATGACGAAAACGGACGAATTTCTCAGGTTTTTACTACATATGAACACTTTTCACATTTTCCCCCGTATAGCTCGGCTGCTAGTCCACCTTTCATGCAGAATCTTAAGGTCCTAGCTCATGTCCAAGGCACCAAAGCTAGCTAAAAAGTCAACAATCGATACCTAAAACTTGAATTGTACTACTTTTTACTGGCTATTACATCACCTTAGAAGCTTCATCTGTGTTCTACTATGGTGCTTTTAGTGTCTCCGCATACCGCAGCACGCGGCATAGCTTTGCAGACGATAAGTTCAACCGTTTCAGATAGAAGAGCGGCCAATGTGGCGATCTGGCTTTAAGTCGATTCGATAACAAATAACGATAACGGACGGATTTCTCAGGTTTTTACTACATAAGAAAACTTTTCACATTCTCCCGTGCAACTCGGCTGCTAGTCCTCCTTTCATGCAGAATCTTAAGGTCCTACCTCATGTCCAAGGCACCAAAAAAGGGTAAAAAGTCAATAATCAATACCTAAATTTTGAATTGTACTACTTCTTACTGGCTATTACGTCAACTTAGAAGCTTTTTCTGTGTTCTACTATGGTGCTTTTAGTGTCTCCGCATAACGCAGCACGCGACATAGCTTTGCAGACGATAAGTGTAACCGTTTCAGACAGAAGAGCGGCCAATGTGACGGTCTGGCTTTAAGTCGATTCGGTAACAAATGACGAAAACGAACGGATTTCTCAGGAATTTACTACATATGAACACTTTTCACATTCTCTCGTGCGACGCGGCTGCTAGTCCTCCTTTCATGCAAAATCTTAAGTTCCTTGCTCATGTCCAAGGCACCAAAGAAGGGTAAAAATTCATTAATCGAAACCTAAAATTTGAATTGTACTACTTCTTACTGGCTATTACTTCAACTTAGAAGGTTTTTCTGTGTTGTACTATGGTGCTTTTAGTGTCTCCACATACCGCAGTTCGCGACATAGCTTTGCAGACGATAAGTACAACAGTTTCAGAGAGAAGAGCGGCCAATGTGAGGATCTTTCTTTAAGTCGATTCGATAACAAATTACGAAAACGGACGGATTTCTCAGGTTTTTACTACATAAGAAAAGTTTTGACATTCTCACGTGCAACTCGGCTGCTAGTCCTCCTTTCATGCAGAATCTTAAGGTCCTATCTCATATCCAAGCCACCAAAGCCGGCTAAAAAGTGAATGATCGAAAATTAAAACTTGAATTGTACTACTTCTTACTTGCTATTACTTCAACTTAGAAGTTCCTTCTGTGTTCTATTATGGTGCTTTTAGTGTCTCTGCGTACCGCAGCACGCGACATAGCTTTGCAGACGATAAGTACAACCGTTTAAGACAGAAGTGCGGCCAATGTGACGAACTGGCTTTAAGTCGATTCGATAATAAATGACGAAAACGGACGGATTTGTCAGGTTTTCACTACATATGAACACTTTTCACATTCTCCCGTGCAACGCGGCTGCTAGTCCTCCTTTCATGCAGAATCTTAAGGTCCTAGGTAATGTCCAAGGCACCAAAGCCAGCTATAAAGTCAATAATCGATACCTAAAACTTGAATTGTACTACTTCTTACTGGCTATTACATCAAGTTAGAAGCTTCATCTGTGTTTTACTATGGTGCTTTTAGTGTCTCCGCATACCGCAGCACGCGACATAGCTTTGCAGACGGTAAGTGCAACCGTTTCAGAAAGAAGAGCGGCTAATATGACGATCACGCTTCAAGTCGATTCGATAACAAATGACGAAAACGTACGGATTTCTCAGGTTTTTACTACTTTTGAACACTTTTCACATTCTCCAGTGCAACTCGGCTGCTAGTCCTCCATTCATGCAGAATCTTAAGGTGTTAGTTCTTGTCCAAGGCCTCAAAGCCAGCTAAAACGTCAATAATCAATACCTAAAACTTGAATTGTACTACTTCTTACTGGCTATTACATCAACTTAGAAGCGTCATCTGTGTTCCACTATGGTGCTTTTAGTGTCTCTGCGTACCGCAGCACGGCGACATTGCTTTGCAGACGATAAGTACAACCGTTTCAGACAGAAATGCGGCCAATGTAACGATCTGGCTTTAAGTCGATTCGATAATAAATGACGAAAACGGACGGATTTCTGAGGTTTTTACTACATAAGAACACTTTTCACATTCTCCCGTGCAACTCGGCTGCTAGTCCTCCTTTGAAGCAGAATCTTAAGTTCCTAGGTAATGTCCAAGGCACCAAAGCCAGCTAAAAAGTCAATAATCGATACCTAAAATTTGAGTTGTACTACTTCTTACTGGCTATTACATCAACTTAGAAGGTTCATCTGTGTTCTACTATGGTGCTTTTAGTGTCTCCACATACCGCAACACGCGACATAGCTTTGCAGACGATAAGTACAACCGTTTCAGGGAGAAGAGCGACCAATGTGACTATCTGGCTTTAAGTCGATTCGATAAGAAATGACGAAAACGGACGACTTTCTAAGGTTTTTACTGCATATGAACACTTTACCCATTCTCCCGTGCAACTCGGCTGCTAGTCATCCTTTCAAGCAGAATCTTAATGTCCTAGCTCATGACCAAGGCACCAAAGCCAGCTAAAAAGTCAATAATCAATAATTAAAACTTGAATTGTACTACTTCTTACTGGCTATTACATCAACTTCGAAGTCTCATCTGTGTTCTACTATGGTGCTTTTAGTGTCTCCGCATACCGCAGCACGCGACATAGCTTTGCAGACAATAAGTACAACCGTTTCAGAGAGAACAGAGAGAAGAGCGGTGAATGTGACGATCAGGCTTTAAGTCGATTCGATAACAAATGACGAAAACGGACCGATTTCTCAGGTTTTAACTACATATGAACACTTTTCACATTCTCCCGTGCAACTCGGCTGCTAGTCCTCTTTTCATTCAGAATCTTAAGGTCCTAGGTAATGTCCAAGGCACCAAAGCAAGCAAAAATGTCAATAATCGATACCTAAAACTTGAATTGTACTACTTCTTACTGGCTATTACATCAACTTAGAAGCTTCATCTCTGATCAACTATGGTGCTTTTAATGTCTCCGCATACCGCAGCACGCGACATAGCTTTGCAGACGATAATTTACAACCATTTCCGAGAGAAGAGCGGCCAATGTGACAATCTGCCTTTAAATCGATTCGATTACAAACGTCTAAAACGGACGGAATTCTCACGTTTTTACTACATATGAACCCTTTTCACGTTCTCCCGTGCAACGCGGCTGCTATTCCTCCTTTCATGCCAAATCTTAAGGTTCCACCTCATGTCCAAGGCACCAAAGCCGGCTAAAAATCAATAATCGATAACCAAAACTTGAATTGTACTGCTTCTTACTGGCTATTGCTTCAACTTATAAGCTTCTTCTGTGTTCTACTATGGTGCTTTTAGTGTCTCCGCATATCGCAGCACGCGACATAGCTTTGCAGACTTCAAATATAACCGTCTCAGAGAGAAAAGCGGCCAATGTGACGATCTGGCTTTCAGTCGATTCGATAACAAATGACGAAAACGGACGGATTTCTCAGGTTTTTACTATATATGAACACTTTTCACAATCTCCCGTGCAATGCGGCTGCTAGTCCTCTTTTCATGCAAAATCTTAAGGTCCTAGGTCATAACCAAGGCACCAAAATTGGGTAAAAAGTCAATAATCGATACCTAAGATTTGAATTGCAGAAGATAAATGTAACCGTTTCAGAGAGAAGAGCGGCCAATGTGACGATCTGGCTTTAAGTCGATTCGATAACAAATGACGAAAACGGACGGATTTCTCAGGTTTTTACTACATATGAACACGTTTCACATTCTCCTGTACAACGCGGCTGCTAGTCCTCCTTTCATGCAAAATCTTAATGTCCTAGGTCATGTCCAAGCCACCAATGATGGCTAAAAAGTGAATAATCGACAACTAAAACTTGAATTGTACTACTTCTTACTGGCTATTACTTCAGCTTAGAATCTTATACTGTGTTCTACTATGGTGCTTTTAGTGTCTCCGCATACCGCAGCACGCGACATAGCCTTGCAGACGATAAGGACAACCGTTTCAGAGAGAAGAGCGGCCAATGTGACGATGTGGCTTTAAGTCGATTCGATAAGAAGTGACGAAAACGGACGGATTTCTCCGATTTTTACTACATATCAACACTTTTCACATTCTCCCGTGCAACTCGGCGGCTAGTCCTCCTTTCATGCAGAATCTGAAGGACCTAACTCATGTCCAAGTCACCAAAGCCAGCTAAAAAGTCAATAATCAATACCTAAAACTTGAATTGTACTACTTCTTACTGGCTATTAAATCAAATTTGAAGCTTGATCTGTGTTCTACTATGGTGCTTTTAGTGTCTCCGCATACCGCAGCACGCGGCATAGCTTTGCAGACGATAAGTTCAACCGTTTCAGATAGAAGAGCGGCCAATATGACGATCTGGCTTTAAGTCGATTCGATAACAAATTACGATAACGGACGGATTTCTCAGGTTTTTACTACATAAGAAAACTTTTCACATTCCCCCGTGCAACTCGGCTGCTAGTCCTCCTTTCATGCAGAATCTTAAGGTCCTAGCTCATGTCCAAGGCACCAAAAAAGGGTAAAAAGTCAATAATCAATACCTAAATTTTGAATTGTACTACTTCTTAATGGCTATTACGTCAACTTAGAAGCTTCTTCTGTGTTCTACTATGGTGCTTTTAGTGTCTCCGCATACCGCAGCACGCGACATAGCTTTGCAGACGATAAATGTAACCTTTTCAGACAGAAGAGCGGCCAATGTGACGATCTGGCTTTAAGTCGAATCTATTACAAATGACGAAAACAGACGGATTTCTCAGGTTTTTACTATATAAGAAAACTTTTCACATTCTCCCGTGGAACTCGGCTGCTAGTCCTCCTTTCATGTAGAATCTTAAGGTCCTAGCTCATGTCCAAGGCACCAAAAAAAAAATAAAAAGTCAATAATCGATACCTAAAACTTGAATTGTACTACTTCTTACTGGCAATTACATCAACTTAGAAGCTTCATCTGTGTTCTACTATGGTCCATTTAGTGTCTCCGCATACTACAGCACGCGACATAGCTTTGCAGACGGTAAGTACAACCGTTTCAGAGAGAAGAGCGGCCAATGTGACGATCCGGCTTTAAGTCGATTCGATAACAAATGACGTAAACGGACGGATTTCTCAGGTTTTTACTACATATGAACACTTTTCACATTCTCCCGTGCAACTCGGCTGCTAGTCCTCCTTTCATGCAGAATCTGACGGACCTAACTCATGTCCAAGGCATTAAAGCCAGCTAAAAACAAAATAATCGATACCTAAAACTTGAATTGTACTACTTCTTCCTTGCTATTACATCAACATAGAAGCTTCATCTGTGTTCTACTATGGTGCTTTTAGTGTCTCCGCATACCGAAACACGCGACATAGCTTTGCAGACGATAAGTACAACCGTTTCAGAGAGAAGAGCGGCCAATGTGACGATCTGCCTTTAAGTCGATCGATAACAAATGACGAAAACGGACGTCTTTCTCAGGTTTTTACTACATATGAACACATTTCCCATTCTCAAGTGCAACTCGGCTGCTAGTCATCCTTTCAAGCAGTATCTTAATGTCCTAGCTCATGTCCAAGGCACCTAAGCCAGCTAAAAAGTCAATAATCAATACCTAAAACTTGAATTGTACTACTTCTTACTGGCTATTACATTAACTTCGAAGCTTCATCTGTGTTCTACTATGGTGCTTTTAGTGTCTCCGCATACCGCAGAACGCGACATAGCTTTGCAGACCATTAGTACAACCGTTTCAGAGAGAAGAGCGGCCAATGTGACGATCTGGCTTTAAGTCGATTCTATAATAAATGACTAAAACGGACGGAATTCTATGGTTTTTACTACATATGAACCCTTTTCACATTAGCCCGTGCAACTCGGCTTCTAGTCATCCTTTCATGCAGAATCTTAAGGTCCTAGCTCATGTCCAAGCCACCAAAGCCGGCTAAAAAGTGAAAAATCGATAACTAAAACTTGAATTGTACTACTTCTTACTGGCTATTACATCAACTTAGAAGCTTCATCTGTGTTCTACTATGGTGCTTTTAGTGTCTCCGCATACGGAAGCACGCGACATAACTTTGCAGGCGATAAGTACAACCATTTCAGAGAGAAGAGCTGTCGATGTGACGATCTGTGTTTAAGTCGATTCGATAACAAATGACGAAAACGGACGGATTTCTCAGGTTTTTACTACTTATGAACACTTTTCACATTCTCCCGTGCAACTCGGCTGCTAGTCCTCCTTTAATGCAGAATCTTAAAGTCCTAGCTCATGTCAAAGGCAGCAAAGCCAGCTAAAAAGTCAATAATCAATACCTAAAACTTGAATTGTACTACTTCTTACTGGCTATTACATCAACTTAGCAGCTTCATCTCTGATCAACTGTGGTGCTTTTTAATGTCTCCGCATACCGCTGCACACGACATAGCTTTGCAGACGATAATTTACAACCATTTCCGGGAGAAGGGCGGCCAATGTGACGATGTGGCTTTAAGTCTAATCGATAATAAATGACGAAAACGGACGGAATTCTAAGGTTTTTACTACATTTGAACCCTTTTCACATTCTCCCTTGCAACGCGGCTGCTACTCCTCCTTTCATGCTAAATTTTAAGGTTCCACCTCATGTCCAAGGCACCAAAGCCGGCTAAAAATCAATAATCGATAACCAAAACTTGAATTGTACTGCTTCTTACTGGCTATTGCTTCAACTTATAAGCTTCTTCTGTGTTCTACTATAGTGCTTATAGTGTCTCCGCATACCGCAGAACGCGACATAGCTTTGCAGACCATTAGTACAACCGTTTCAGAGAGAAGAGCGGCCAATGTGACGATCTGGCTTTAAGTCGATTCTATAATAAATGACTAAAACGGACGGAATTCTAAGGTTTTTACTACATATGAACCCTTTTCACATTAGCCCGTGCAACTCGGCTTCTAGTCATCCTTTCATGCAGAATCTTAAGGTCCTAGCTCATGTCCAAGCCACCAAAGCCGGCTAAAAAGTGAAAAATAAATAACTAAAACTTGAATTGTACTACTTCTTACTGGCTATTACATCAACTTAGAAGCTTCATCTGTGTTCTACTATGGTGCTTTTAGTGTCTCCGTAACCGAGAGCACGCGACATAGCTTTGCAGACGAGAAGTACAACCGTTTCAGAGAGAAGAGCGGCCAATGTGACGATCTGGCTTCAAGTCGATTCGATAACAAATGAGGAAAACGGAAGGATTTCTCAGGTGTTTACTACATATGAACACTTTTCACATTCTCCCGTGCAACTTGGCTGCTAGTCCTCCTTTCATGCAGAATCTGAAGGACCTATCTCATGTCCAAGTCACCAAAGCCAGCTAAAAAGTCAATAATCAATACCTAAAACTTGAATTGTACTACTTCTTACTGGCTATTAAATCAAATTTTAAGCTTGATCTGTGTTCTACTATGGTGCTTTTAGTGTCTCCGCATACCGCAGCACACGACATAGCTTTGCAGACGATAAGTACAACACGTTCAGAGAGAAGAGCGGCCAATGTGACGATCTGGCTCTAAGTCGAATCTATTACAAATGACGAAAACGGACGGATTTCTCAGGTTTTTACTACATATGAACACTTTTCACATTCTCCCGTATAACTCGGCTGCTAGTCCTCCTTTCATGCAGAATCTTAAGGTCCTAGCTCATGTCCAAGGCACCAAAAAAGCTAAAAAGTCAATAATCGATACCTAAAACTTGAATTGTACTACTTCTTACTGGCAATTACATCAACTTAGAAGCTTCATCTGTGTTCTACTATGGTGCTTTTAGTGTCTCCGCATACGGCAGCACGCGACATAGCTTCGCAGGCGATAAGTACAACCGTTTCAGAGAGAAGAGCGGCCAATGTGACGATCCGGCTTTAAGTTGATTCGATAACAAATGACGTAAACGGACGGATTTCTCAGATTTTTACTACATATGAACACTTTTCACATTCTCCCGTGCAACTCGGCTGCTAGTCCTCCTTTCATGCAGAATCTTAAGGTCCTAGCTCTTGTCCAAGGCCTCAAAGCCAGCTAAAACGTCAATAATCAATACCTAAAACTTGAATTGTACTACTTCTTACTGGCTATTACATCAACTTAGAAACTTCATCTGTGTTTTACTATGGTGCTTTTAGTGTCTCCGCTTACGGCAGCACGCGACATAGCTTCGCAGGCGATAAGTACAACCGTTTCAGAGAGAAGAGCGGCCAATGTGACGATCAGGCTTCAAGTCGATTCGATAACAGATGACGAAAATGGACGGATTAATCAGGTTTTTACTACATATGATTACTTTTCCCATTCTCCGGTGCAACTCGGCTGCTAGTCATCCTTTCAAGCAGAATCTTAATGTCCTATCTCATGTCCAAGGCACCAAAGCCAGCTAAAAAGTCAATAATCAATACCTAAAACTTGAATTGTACTACTTCTTACTGGCTATTACATCAACTTAGAAGCTTCATCGGTGTTTTACTATGGTGCTTTTAGTGTCCCCGCATACCGCATCACGCGACATAGCTTTGCAGACGATAAGTACAACCGTTTCAGACAGAAGAGCGGCCAATGTGACGATCTGGCTTTGAGTCGATTCGATAACAAATGACGAAAACGGACGGATTTCTCAGGTTTTTACTACATATGAACACTTGTCACATTCTCCCGTGCAACGCGGCTGCTAGTCCTCCTTTCATGCAAAATCTTAAGGTTGTAGGTCATGTCCAAGCCACCAAAGCCGGCTAAAATGTGAATAATCGACAACTAAAACTTGAATTGTAATACTTCTTACTGGCTATTACTTCAACTTAGAAGCTTCTTCTGTGTTCTACTATGGTGCTTTTAGTGTCTCCGCATACGGCAGCACGCGACATAGCTTTGCAGGCGATAAGCACAACCATTTCAGAGAGAAGAGCGGCCAATGTGACGATCTGGCTTTAAGTCGATTCGATAATAAATGACGAAAACGGACGGATTTCTCAGGTTTTTACTACATATGAACACTTTTCACATTCTCCCGTGCAACTCGGCTGCTAGTCCCCCTTTCACGCAGAATCTTATGGCCCTAGCTCATGTCCAAGGCACCAAAGCCAGCTAAAAAGTCAATAATCGATACATAAAACTTGAATTGTACAACTTCATACTGGCAATTACATCAACCTCGAAGCTTCGTCTGTGTTCTACTATTGTGCTTTTAGTGTCTCCGCATACCGCAGCGTGCTACTAGCTTTGTAGACGATAAGTACAACCGTTCCCGGTAGAAGAGCGGCCAATGTGACCATCTGGCTTTAAGTAGATTCGATAACAAATGACGAAAACGGACGGATTTCTCAGGTTTTTACTACATATGAACACTTTTCACATTCTCCCCTGCAACGCGGCTGCTAGTCCTTTTTTCATGCAAAATCTTAAGGTCCTAAGTCATGTCCAAGCCACCAAAGCCGGCTAAAATGTGAATAATCGACAACTAAATCTTGAATTGTACTACTTCTTACTGGCCATTACTTCAACTTAGAAGCTTCTTCTGTGTTCTACTATTGTGCTTTTAGTGTCTCCGCATACCGCAGCACGCGACATAGCTTTGCAGACGATAAATGTAACCGTCTCAGGAAGAAAAGCGGATAATGTGACCATCTGGCTTTAAGACGATTCGATAACAAATGACGAAAACAGACGGAATTCTCAGGTTTTTACTACATATGAACACTTTTCACATTCTCCCGTGCAACGCGGCTGCTAGTCCTCCTTTCATGCAAAATCTTAAGGTCCTAGGTCATGTCCAAGCCACCAAAGCCGGCTAAAATGTGAATAATCGACAACTAAATCTTGAATTGTACTACTTCTTACTGGCTATTACTTCAACTTAGAAGCTTCTTCTGTGTTCTACTATGGTGCTTTTAGTGTCTCCGCATACCGCAGCACGCGACATAGCTTTGCAGACGATAAATGTAACCGTCTCAGAGAGGAAAGCGGCCAATGTGACGATCTGGCTTTAAGTCGATTCGATAACAAATGACGAAAACGGACGGATTTCTCAGGTTTTTACTAAATATTAACACTTTTCACATTCTCCGATGCAACGCGGCTGCTAGACATCATTTCATGCAAAATCTTAAGGTCCTAGGTCATGTCCAAGCCACCAAAGCCGGCTAAAAAGTGAATAATCGATAACTAAATCTTGAATTGTACTACTTCTTACTGGCTATTACTTCAACTTAGAAGCTTTTTCTGTGTTCTACTATGGTGCTTTTAGTGTCTCCGCATACCGCAGCTCGCGACATAGCTTTGCACACGATAAATGTAACCGTCTCAGAGAGAAAAGCGGCCAATATAACGATCTAGCTTTAAGTCGATTCGATAACAAATGACGAAAACGGACGGATTTCTCAGGTTTTTACTACATATGAACACTTTTCACATTCTCCCGTGCAACGCGGCTGCTAGTCCTCCTTTCATGCAAAATCTTAAGGTCCTAGGTCATGTCCAAGCCACCAAAGCCGGCTAAAAAGTGAATAATCGACATGTAAAACTTGTATTGTACTACTTCTTACTGGCTATTACTTCAACTTAGAAGTTTCTTCTGTGTTCTACTATGGTGCTATTACTGTCTCCGCATATCGCAGCACGCGACATAGCTTTGCAGACGATAAATGTAACCGTCTCAGAGAGAAAAGCGGCCAATGTGACGATCTGGCTTTAAGTCGATTCGGTAACAAATGACGAAAACGGCCGGATTTCTTAGGTGTTTACTACACATGAACACTTTTCACATTCTCCTGTGCAACGCGGCTGCTAGTCCTACTTTCATGCAAAATCTTAAGGTCCTACGTCATGTCCAAGCCACCAAAGCCGGCTAAATAGTGAATAATCGATAACTAAAAATTGAATTGCACTACTTCTTACTGGCTATTACTTCAACTTAGAAGCTTCTTCTGTGTTCTAATATGGTGCTTTTAGTGTCTCCGCATACCGCAGCACGCGACATAGCTTTGCAGACGATAAATGTAACCGTCTCAGAGAGAAAAGCAGCCAGTGTGACGATCTGGCTTTAAGTCGATTCGATAACAAATGATGAAAACGGACGGAATTCTCAGGTTTTTACCACATATGAACACTTTTCACATTCTCCCGTGCAACGCGGCTGCTAGTCCTCCTTTCATGCAAAATCTTAAGGTTCCACCTCATGTCCAAGCCACCAAATCCGGCTAAAAAGTGAATAATCAATAACTAAAAATTGAATTGTACTACTTCTTACTGGCTATTACTTCAACTTAGAAGTTTCTTCTGTGTTCTACTATGGTGCTTTTAGTGTTTCGGCATACCGCAACACGCGACATTGCTTTGCAGACGATAAATAAAACCGTTTCAGAGAGAAGAACGGCCAATGTGACGATCTGGCTTTAAGTCGATTCGATAACAAATGACGAAAACGGACGGATTTCTCAGGTTTTTACTACATATGAACACTTGTCACATTCTCCCGTGCAACGCGGCTGCTAGTCCTCCTTTCATGCAAAATCTTAAGGTCGTAGGTCATGTCCAAGCCACCAAAGCCGGCTAAAATGTGAATAATCGACAACTAAAACTTGAATTGTAATACTTCTTACTGGCTATTACTTCAACTTAGAAGCTTCTTCTGTGTTCTACTATGGTGCTTTTAGTGTCTCCGCATACGGCAGCACGCGACATAGCTTTGCAGGCGATAAGTACAACCATTTCAGAGAGAAGAGCGGCCAATGTGACGATCTGGCTTTAAGTCGATTCGATAATAAATGACGAAAACGGACGGATTTCTCAGGTTTTTACTACATATGAACACTTTTCACATTCTCCCGTGCAACTCGGCTGCTAGTCCCCCTTTCACGCAGAATCGTATGGCCCTAGCTCATGTCCAAGGCACCAAAGCCAGCTAAAAAGTCAATAATCGATACATAAAACTTGAATTGTACAACTTCTTACTGGCTATTACATCAACCTCGAAGCTTCGTCTGTGTTCTACTATTGTGCTTTTAGTGTCTCCGCATACCGCAGCGTGCTACTAGCTTTGTAGACGATAAGTACAACCGTTCCCGGTAGAAGAGCGGCCAATGTGACCATCTGGCTTTAAGTAGATTCGATAACAAATGACGAAAACGGACGGATTTCTCAGGTTTTTACTACAAATGAACACTTTGCACATTCTCCCATGCAACGTGGCTGCTAGTCCTCCTTTCATGCAAAATCTTAAGGTTCCACCTCATGTCCAAGCCACCAAATCCGGCTAAAAAGTGAATAATCAATAACTAAAAATTGAATTGTACTACTTCTTACTGGCTATTACTTCAACTTAGAAGTTTCTTCTGTGTTCTACTATGGTGCTTTTAGTGTTTCCGCATACTGCAGCACGCGACATAGCTTTACAGACAATAAATGTAACCGTCTCAGAGAGAAAAGAGGCCAATGTGACGATCTGGCTATAAGTCGATTCGATAACAAATGACGAAAACGGACGGATTTCTCAGGTTTTTACTACATATGAACACTTTTCACATTCTCCCGAGCAACGCGGCTGCTAGTCCTCCTTTCGTGCAAAATCTTAATGTCCTAGTTCTTATCCAAGCCACCAAAGCCGGCTAAAAAGTGAATAATCGATAATTAAAACTTGAATTGTACTACTTCTTACTGGCTATTGCTTCAACTTAGAAGCTTCTTCTGTGTCCTACTATGGTGCTTTTAGTATTTCCGCATACCGCAGCACGCGACATAGCTTTGCAGACGATAAATGTAACCGTCTCAGAGAGAAAAGCGACCAAAGTGACGATCTGGCTTTAAGTCGATTCGATAACAAATGACGAAAACGGACGGATTTCTCAGGTTTTTACTACAAATGAACACTTTGCACATTCTCCCATGCAACGTGGCTGCTAGTCCTCCTTTTATGCAAAATCTTAAGGTCCTAGGTGATGTCCAAGCCACCAAAGCCGGCTAAAAAGTGAATAATCGATAAATAAAACTTGAATTGTACTACTTCTTACTGGCTATTACTTTAACTTAGAAGCTTCTTCTGTGTTCTACTATTGTGCTTTTAGTGTCTCCGCATACCGCAGCACGCGACATAGCTTTGCAGACGATAAATGTAACCGTCTCAGAGAGAAAAGCCCCCCATGTGACGATCTGGCTTTAAGTCGATTCGATAACTAATGACGAAAACCCACGGATTACTCAGGTTTTTACTACATATGAACACTTTTCACATTCTCCCGTGCAACGCGGCTGCTAGTCCTCCTTTCATGCAAAATCTTAAGGTTCCACCTCATGTCCAAGCCACCAAATCCGGCTAAAAAGTGAATAATCAATAACTAAAAATTGAATTGTACTACATCTTACTGGCTATTACTTCAACTTAGAAGTTTCTTCTGTGTTCTACTATGGTGCTTTTAGTGTCTCCGCATACTGCAGCACGCGACATAGCTTTGCAGACGATAAATGTAACCGTCTCAGAGAGAAAAGAGGCCAATGTGACGATTTGGCTATAAGTCGATTCGATAACAAAAGACGAAAACGGACGGATTTCTCAGGTTTTTACTACATATGAACACTTTTCACATTCTCCCGTGCAACGCGGCTGCTAGTCCTACTTTCATGCAAAATCTTAAGGTCGTAGGTCATGTCCAAGCCACCAAAGCCGGCTAAAAAGTGAATAATCGATAACTAAAAATTGAATTGCATTACTTCTTACTGGCTATTACTTCAACTTAGATGCTTCTTCTGTGTTCTAATATGGTGCTTTTAGTGTCTCCGCATACCGCAGCACGCGACATAGCTTTGCAGACGATAAATGTAACCGTCTCAGAGAGAAAAGCAGCCAATGTGACGATCTGGCTTTAAGTCGATTCGATAACAAATGATGAAAACGGACGGAATTCTCAGGTTTTTACCACATATGAACACTTTTCACATTCTCCCGTGCAACGCGGCTGCTAGTCCTCCTTTCATGCAAAATCTTAAGGTTCCACCTCAAGTCCAAGCCACCAAATCCGGCTAAAAAGTGAATAATCAATAACTAAAAATTGAATTGTACTACTTCTTACTGGCTATTACTTCAACTTAGAAGTTTCTTCTGTGTTCTACTATGGTGCTTTTAGTATTTTGGCATACTGCAGCACGCGACATAGCTTTACAGACAATAAATGTAACCGTCTCAGAGAGAAAAGAGGCCAATGTGACGATCTGGCTATAAGTCGATTCGATAACAAATGACGAAAACGGACGGATTTCTCAGGTTTTTACTACAAATGAACACTTTTCACATTCTCCCGTGCAACGCGGCTGCTAGTCCTACTTTCATGCAAAATCTTAAGGTCGTAGGTCATGTCCAAGCCACCAAAGCCGGCTAAAATGTGAATAATCGACAACTAAAACTTGAATTGTAATACTTCTTACTGGCTATTACTTCAACTTAGAAGCTTCTTCTGTGTTCTACTATGGTGCTTTTAGTGTCTCCGCATACGGCAGCACGCGACATAGCTTTGCAGGCGATAAGTACAACCATTTCAGAGAGAAGAGCGGCCAATGTGACGATCTGGCTTTAAGTCGATTCGATAATAAATGACGAAAACGGACGGATTTCTCAGGTTTTTACTACATATGAACACTTTTCACATTCTCCCGTGCAACTCGGCTGCTAGTCCCCCTTTCACGCAGAATCTTATGGCCCTAGCTCATGTCCAAGGCACCAAAGCCAGCTAAAAAGTCAATAATCGATACATAAAACTTGAATTGTACAACTTCTTACTGGCTATTACATCAACCTCGAAGCTTCGTCTGTGTTCTACTATTGTGCTTTTAGTGTCTCCGCATACCGCAGCGTGCTACTAGCTTTGTAGACGATAAGTACAACCGTTCCCGATAGAATTCGGCCAATGTGACCATCTGGCTTTAAGTAGATTCGATAACAAATGACGAAAACGGACGGATTTCTCAGGTTTTTACTACATATGAACACTTTTCACATTCTCCCGTGCAACGCGGCTGCTAGTCCTTTTTTCATGCAAAATCTTAAGGTCCTAAGTCATGTCCAAGCCACCAAAGCCGGCTAAAATGTGAATAATCGACAACTAAATCTTGAATTGTACTACTTCTTACTGGCCATTACTTCAACTTAGAAGCTTCTTCTGTGTTCTACTATTGTGCTTTTAGTGTCTCCGCATACCGCAGCACGCGACATAGCTTTGCAGACGATAAATGTAACCGTCTCAGGAAGAAAAGCGGATAATGTGACCATCTGGCTTTAAGACGATTCGATAACAAATGACGAAAACAGACGGAATTCTCAGGTTTTTACTACATATGAACACTTTTCACATTCTCCCGTGCAACGCGGCTGCTAGTCCTCCTTTCATGCAAAATCTTAAGGTCCTAGGTCATGTCCAAGCCACCAAAGCCGGCTAAAATGTGAATAATCGACAACTAAATCTTGAATTGTACTACTTCTTACTGGCTATTACTTCAACTTAGAAGCTTCTTCTGTGTTCTACTATGGTGCTTTTAGTGTCTCCGCATACCGCAGCACGCGACATAGCTTTGCAGACGATAAATGTAACCGTCTCAGAGAGGAAAGCGGCCAATGTGACGATCTGGCTTTAAGTCGATTCGATAACAAATGACGAAAACGGACGGATTTCTCAGGTTTTTTCTAAATATTAACACTTTTCACATTCTCCGATGCAACGCGGCTGCTAGACATCATTTCATGCAAAATCTTAAGGTCCTAGGTCATGTCCAAGTCACCAAAGCCGGCTAAAAAGTGAATAATCGATAACTAAATCTTGAATTGTACTACTTCTTACTGGCTATTACTTCAACTTAGAAGCTTTTTCTGTGTTCTACTATGGTGCTTTTACTGTCTCCGCATACCGCAGCACGCGACATAGCTTTGCACACGATAAATGTAACCGTCTCAGAGAGAAAAGCGGCCAATATAACGATCTGGCTTTAAGTGGATTCGATAACAAATGACGAAAACGGACGGATTTCTCAGGTTTTTACTACATATGAACACTTTTCACAATCTCCCGTGCAACGCGGCTGCTAGTCCTCCTTTCATGCAAAATCTTAAGGTCCTAGGTCATGTCCAAGCCACCAAAGCCGGCTAAAAAGTGAATAATCGACATGTAAAACTTCTATTGTACTACTTCTTACTGGCTATTACTTCAACTTAGAAGTTTCTTCTGTGTTCTACTATGGTGCTATTACTGTCTCCGCATATCGCAGCACGCGACATAGCTTTGCAGACGATAAATGTAACCGTCTCAGAGAGAAAAGCGGCCAATGTGACGATCTGGCTTTAAGTCGATTCGGTAACAAATGACGAAAACGGACGGATTTCTTAGGTGTTTACTACACATGAACACTTTTCACATTCTCCTGTGCAACGCGGCTGCTAGTCCTACTTTCATGCAAAATCTTAAGGTCCTACGTCATGTCCAAGCCACCAAAGCCGGCTAAAAAGTGAATAATCGATAACTAAAAATTGAATTGCACTACTTCTTACTGGCTATTACTTCAACTTAGAAGCTTCTTCTGTGTTCTAATATGGTGCTTTTAGTGTCTCCGCATACCGCAGCACGCGACATAGCTTTGCAGACGATAAATGTAACCGTCTCAGAGAGAAAAGCAGCCAATGTGACGATCTGGCTTTAAGTCGATTCGATAACAAATGATGAAAACGGACGGAATTCTCAGGTTTTTACCACATATGAACACTTTTCACATTCTCCCGTGCAACGCGGCTGCTAGTCCTCCTTTCATGCAAAATCTGCAAAATCTTAAGGTTCCACCTCATGTCCAAGCCACCAAATCCGGCTAAAAAGTGAATAATCAATAACTAAAAATTGAATTGTACTACTTCTTACTGGCTATTACTTCAACTTAGAAGTTTCTTCTGTGTTCTACTATGGTGCTTTTAGTGTTTCCGCATACTGCAGCACGCGACATAGCTTTACAGACAATAAATGTAACCGTCTCAGAGAGAAAAGAGGCCAATGTGACGATCTGGCTATAAGTCGATTCGATAACAAATGACGAAAACGGACGGATTTCTCAGGTTTTTACTACATATGAACACTTTTCACATTCTCCCGAGCAACGCGGCTGCTAGTCCTCCTTTCGTGCATAATCTTAATGTCCTAGTTCTTATCCAAGCCACCAAAGCCGGCTAAAAAGTGAATAATCGATAATTAAAACTTGAATTGTACTACTTCTTACTGGCTATTGCTTCAACTTAGAAGCTTCTTCTGTGTCCTACTATGGTGCTTTTAGTATTTCCGCATAACGCAGCACGCGACATAGCTTTGCAGACGATAAATGTAACCGTCTCAGAGAGAAAAGCGACCAAAGTGACGATCTGGCTTTAAGTCGATTCGATAACAAATGACGAAAACGGACGGATTTCTCAGGTTTTTACTACAAATGAACACTTTGCACATTCTCCCATGCAACGCGGCTGCTAGTCCTCCTTTTATGCAAAATCTTAAGGTCCTAGGTGATGTCCAAGCCACCAAAGCAGGCTAAAAAGTGAATAATCGATAAATAAAACTTGAATTGTACTACTTCTTACTGGCTATTACTTTAACTTAGAAGTTTCTTCTGTGTTCTACTATTGTGCTTTTAGTGTCTCCGCATACCGCAGCACGCGACATAGCTTTGCAGACGATAAATGTAACCGTCTCAGAGAGAAAAGCCCCCCATGTGACGATCTGGCTTTAAGTCGATTCGATAACTAATGACGAAAACCCACGGATTTCTCAGGTTTTTACTACATATGAACACTTTTCACATTCTCCCGTGCAACGCGGCTGCTAGTCCTCCGTTCATGCAAAATCTTAAGGTTCCACCTCATGTCCAAGCCACCAAATCCGGCAAAAAAGTGAATAATCAATAACTAAAAATTGAATTGTACTACTTCTTACTGGCCATTACTTCAACTTAGAAGCTTCTTCTGTGTTCTACTATTGTGCTTTTAGTGTCTCCGCATACCGCAGCACGCGACATAGCTTTGCAGACGATAAATGTAACCGTCTCAGGAAGAAAAGCGGATAATGTGACCATCTGGCTTTAAGACGATTCGATAACAAATGACGAAAACAGACGGAATTCTCAGGTTTTTACTACATATGAACACTTTTCACATTCTCCCGTGCAACGCGGCTGCTAGTCCTCCTTTCATGCTAAATCTTAAGGTCCTAGGTCATGTCCAAGCCACCAAAGCCGGCTAAAATGTGAATAATCGACAACTAAATCTTGAATTGTACTACTTCTTACTGGCTATTACTTCAACTTAGAAGCTTCTTCTGTGTTCTACTATGGTGCTTTTAGTGTCTCCGCATACCGCAGCACGCGACATAGCTTTGCAGACGATAAATGTAACCGTCTCAGAGAGGAAAGCGGCCAATGTGACGATCTGGCTTTAAGTCGATTCGATAACAAATGACGAAAACGGACGGATTTCTCAGGTTTTTACTAAATATTAACACTTTTCACATTCTCCGATGCAACGCGGCTGCTAGACATCATTTCATGCAAAATCTTAAGGTCCTAGGTCATGTCCAAGTCACCAAAGCCGGCTAAAAAGTGAATAATCGATAACTAAATCTTGAATTGTACTACTTCTTACTGGCTATTACTTCAACTTAGAAGCTTTTTCTGTGTTCTACTATGGTGCTTTTACTGTCTCCGCATACCGGAGCACGCGACATAGCTTTGCACACGATAAATGTAACCGTCTCAGAGAGAAAAGCGGCCAATATAACGATCTGGCTTTAAGTCGATTCGATAACAAATGACGAAAACGGACGGATTTCTCAGGTTTTTACTACATATGAACACTTTTCACAATCTCCCGTGCAACGCGGCTGCTAGTCCTACTTTCATGCAAAATCTTAAGGTCCTACGTCATGTCCAAGCCACCAAAGCCGGCTAAAAAGTGAATAATCGATAACTAAAAATTGAATTGCACTACTTCTTACTGGCTATTACTTCAACTTAGAAGCTTCTTCTGTGTTCTAATATGGTGCTTTTAGTGTCTCCGCATACCGCAGCACGCGACATAGCTTTGCAGACGATAAATGTAACCGTCTCAGAGAGAAAAGCAGCCAATGTGACGATCTGGCTTTAAGTCGATTCGATAACAAATGATGAAAACGGACGGAATTCTCAGGTTTTTACCACATATGAACACTTTTCACATTCTCCCGTGCAACGCGGCTGCTAGTCCTCCTTTCCTGCAAAATCTTAAGGTTCCACCTCATGTCCAAGCCACCAAATCCGGCTAAAAAGTGAATAATCAGTAACTAAAAATTGAATTGTACTACTTCTTACTTTCTATTACTTCAACTTAGAAGTTTCTTCTGTGTTCTACTATGGTGCTTTTAGTGTTTCCGCATACTGCAGCACGCGACATAGCTTTACAGACAATAAATGTAACCGTCTCAGAGAGAAAAGAGGCCAATGTGACGATCTGGCTATAAGTCGATTCGATAACAAATGACGAAAACGGACGGATTTCTCAGGTTTTTACTACATATGAACACTTTTCACATTCTCCCGAGCAACGCGGCTGCTAGTCCTCCATTCGTGCAAAATCTTAATGTCCTAGTTCTTATCCAAGCCACCAAAGCCGGCTAAAAAGTGAATAATCGATAATTAAAACTTGAATTGTACTACTTCTCACTGGCTATTGCTTCAACTTAGAAGCTTCTTCTATGTCCTACTATGGTGCTTTTAGTATTTCCGCATACCGCAGCACGCGACATAGCTTTGCAGACGATAAATGTAACCGTCTCAGAGAGAAAAGCGACCAAAGTGACGATCTGGCTTTAAGTCGATTCGATAACAAATGACGAAAACGGACGGATTTCTCAGGTTTTTACTACAAATGAACACTTTGCACATTCTCCCATGCAACGCGGCTGCTAGTCCTCCTTTTATGCAAAATCTTAAGGTCCTAGGTGATGTCCAAGAAACCAAAGCCGGCTAAAAAGTGAATAATCGATAAATAAAACTTGAATTGTACTACTTCTTACTGGCTATTACTTTAACTTAGAAGCTTCTTCTGTGTTCTACTATTGTGCTTTTTGTGTCTCCGCATACCGCAGCACGCGACATAGCTTTGCAGACGATAAATGTAACCGTCTCAGAGAGAAGAGCCCCCCATGTGACGATCTGGCTTTAAGTCGATTCGAAAACTAATGACGAAAACCCACGGATTTCTCAGGTTTTTACTACATATGAACACTTTTCACATTCTCCCGTGCAACGCGGCTGCTAGTCCTCCTTTCATGCAAATTCTTAAGGTTCCACCTCATGTCCAAGCCACCAAATCCGGCTAAAAAGTGAATAATCAATAACTAAAAATTGAATTGTACTACTTCTTACTGGCTATTACTTCAACTTAGAAGTTTCTTCTGTGTTCTACTATGGTGCTTTTAGTGTCTCCGCATACTGCAGCACGCGACATAGCTTTGCAGACGATAAATGTAACCGTCTCAGAGAGAAAAGAGGCCAATGTGACGATTTGGCTATAAGTCGATTCGATAACAAATGACGAAAACGGACGGATTTCTCAGGTTTTTACTACATATGAACACTTTTCACATTCTCTCGTGCAACGCGGCTGCTAGTCCTACTTTCATGCAAAATCTTAAGGTCGTAGGTCATGTCCAAGCCACCAAAGCCGGCTAAAATGTGAATAATCGACAACTAAAACTTGAATTGTAATACTTCTTACTGGCTATTACTTCAACTTAGAAGCTTCTTCTGTGTTCTACTATGGTGCTTTTAGTGTCTCCACATACGGCAGCACGCGACATAGCTTTGCAGGCGATAAGTACAACCATTTCAGAGAGAAGAGCGGCCAATGTGACGATCTGGCTTTAAGTCGATTCGATAATAAATGACGAAAACGGACGGATTTCTCAGGTTTTTACTACATATGAACACTTTTCACATTCTCCCGTGCAACTCGGCTGCTAGTCCCCCTCACGCAGAATCTTATGGCCCTAGCTCATGTCCAAGGCACCAAAGCCGGCTAAAAAGTGAATAATGGGTAACTAAATCTTGAATTGTACTACTTCTTACTGGCTATTACTTCGACTTAGAAGCTTTTTCTGTGTTCTACTATGGTGCTTTTAGTGTTTCCGCATACCGAAGCACGCGACATAGCTTTGCAGACGATAAATGTTACCGTCTCAGAGAGAAAAGCGGCCAATGTGACGATCTGGCTTTAAGTCGATTCGATAACAAATGACGAAACCCTACGGATTGCTCAGGTTTTTACTAAATATTAACACTTTTCAAATTATCCCATGCAATGCGGCTGCTAGACATCCTTTCATGCAAAATCTTAAGGTCCTAGGACATGTCCAAGCCACCAAAGCCGGCTAAAAAGTGAATAATCGTTAACTAAATCTTGAATTGTACTACTCCTTACTGGCTATTACTTCAACTTAGAAGCTTTTTCTGTGTTCTACTATGGTGCTTTTAGTGTCTCCGCGTACCGCAGCACGCGACATAGCTTTGCACACGATAAATGTAACCGTCTCAGAGAGAAAAGCGGCCAATATAACGTTCTGGCTTTAAGTCGATTCGATAAAAAATGACGAAAACGGACGGATTTCTCTGGTTTTTACTACATATGATCACTTTTCACATTCTCCCGTGCAACGCGGCTGCTAGTCCTCCTTTCATGCAAAATCTTAAGGTCCTAGGTCTAGTCCAAGCCACCAAAGCCGGCTATAAAGTGAATAATCGACAACTAAAACTTGAATTGTACTACTTCTTACTGGCTATTACTTCAACATAGAAGCTTCTTCTGTGTTCTACTATGGTGCTTTTAGTGTCTCCGCATACCGCAGCACGCGACATAGCTTTGCAGACGATAAAAGTAACCGTCTCAGAGAGAAAAGCGGCCAATGTGACGATCTAGCTTTAAGTCGATTCGATAACAAATGACGAAAACGGACAGATTTCTCAGGTTTTTACTACATATGAACACTTTTCACATTCTCCCCTGCAACGCGGCCTCTAGTCTTCCTTTCATGCAAAATCTTAAGGTTCCACCTCATGTCCAAGCCACCAAATCCTGCTAAAAAGTGAATAATCAATAACTAAAACTTGAATTGTACTACTCTTTACTGGCTATTACTTCAACTTTGAAGCTTCTTCTGTGTTCTACTATGGTGCTTTTAGTGTCTCCGCACACCGCAGCACGAGACATAGCTTTGCAGACGATAAATGTAACTGTTTCAGAGAGAAAAGCGGCCAATGTGACGATCTGGCTTTAAGTCGATTCGATAATAAATGACGAAAACGGACGGATTACTCAGGTTTTTACTACATATGAAAACATTTCACATACTCCCGTGCAACGCGGCTGCAAGTACTCCTTTCATGCAAAATCTTAAGGTCCTAGGTCATGTCCAAGCCACCAAAGCCGGCTAAAAAGTGAATAATCAACAACTAAATCTTCAATTGTACTACTTCTTACTGGATATTACTTCAACATAGAAGCTTCTTCTGTGTTCTACTATGGTGCTTTTTGTGTTTCCGCATACCGCAGCACGCGACATAGCTTTGCAGACGATAAATGTAACCGTCTCAGAGAGAAGATCGGCCAATGTGACGATCTGGCTTTAAATCGATTCGATAACAAATGACGAAAACGGACGGATTTCTCAGGTTTTTACTACATATGAACACTTTTCACATTCTGCTGTGCAACGCGGCGGCTAGTCCTCCTTTCATGCAAAATCTTAATGTCCTAGGTCATGTCCAAGCCACCAAAGCCGGCTAAAAAGTGAATAATCGACAACTAAAACTTGAATTGTACTACTTCTTACTGGCTATTACTTCAACTTAGGAGCTCTTTCTGTGTTCTACTATGGGGCTTTCAGTGTCTCCGCATACCGCAGCACGCGACATAGCTTTGCAGACGATAAATGTAACCGTCTCAGAGAGAAAAGCGGCCAATGTGACGATCTGGCTTTAAGTCGATTCCGTAACAAATGACGAAAACGGACGGATTTCTCAGGTTTTTACTACATATGAACACTTTTCACATTCACCCGTGCAACGCGGCTGCTAGTCTTCCTTTCATGCAAAATCTTAAGGTCCTAGGTCATGTCCAAGCCACGAAAGCCGGCTAAAAAGTGATTAATCCACAACTAAAACTTGAATTGTACTACTTCTTACTGGCTATTACTTCAACTTACAAGTTTCTTCTGTGTTCTAATATGGTGCTTTTAGTGTCTCCGCATACCGCAGCACGTGGCATAGCTTTGCAGACGATTAATTTAACCGTCTCACAGAGAAAAGCGGCCAATGTGACGATCTGGCTTTAAGTCGATTCGATAACAAATGACGAAAACGGACGGATTTCTCAGGTGTTTACTACATATGAACACTTTTCACATTCTCCCGTGCAACGCGGCTGCTAGTCCTCCTTTCATGCAAAATCTTAAGGTCCTAAGTCATGTCCAAGCCACCAAAGCCGGCTAAAAAGTGAATAATCGACAACTAAAACTTGTATTGTACTACTTCTTACTGGCTATTACTTCAACTTAGAAGTTTCTTCTGTGTTCTACGCTGGTGCTTTTAGTGTCTCCGCAAACCGCAGCACGCGACATAGCTTTGCAGACGATAAATGTAACCGTCTCAGAGAGAAAAGCGGCCAATGTGACGATCTGGCTTTAAGTCGATTCGATAACAAATGACGAAAACGGACGGATTTCTCAGGTTTTTACTACATATGAACACTTTTCACATTCTCCCGTGCAACGCGGCTGCTAGTCCTCCTTTCATGCAAAATCTTAAGGTCCAAGGACATGTCCAAGCCACCAAAGCCGGCTAAAAAGTGAATAATCGACAACTAAAACTTGAATTGTACTACCTCTTATTGGCTATTACAACAACTTAAAGCTTCTTCTGTGTTCTACTATGGTGCTTTTAGTGTTTCCGCATACCGCAGCACCTGACATAGCTTTGCAGACGATAAAGGTAAACGTCTCAGAGAGAAAAGCGGCCAATGTGACGATCTGGCTTTAAGTCGATTCGATAACAAATGACGAAAACGGACGGATTTCTCAGGTTTTTACTACATTTGAACACTTTTCACATTCTCCCATGCAACGCGGCTGCTAGTCCTCCTTTCATGCAAAATCTTAAGGTCCTAGGTCATGTCCAAGCCACCAAAGACGGCTAAAAAGTAAATAATCGATAACTAAAACTTGAATTGTACTACTTCTTACTGGCTATTACTTCAACTTAGAAGCTTCTTCTGTGTTCTACTATGGTGCATTTAGTGTTTCCGCATACTGCAGCACGCGACATAGCTTTGCAGACGATAAATGTAACCGTCTCAGAGAGAAAAGCGGCCAATGTGACGATCTGGCTTTAAGTCGATTCGATAAAAAATGACGAAAACGGACGGATTTCTCAGGTTTTTACTACATATGAACACTTTTCACATTCTCCCATGCAACGCGGCTGCTAGTCCTCCCTTCATGCAAAATCGTAAGGTCCTAGGTCATGTCCAAGCCACCAAAGCCGGCTAAAAAGTGAATAATCGATAACTAAAACTTGAATTGTACTACTTCCTACTGGCTATTACTTCAACATAGAAGCTTCTTCTGTGTTCTACTATGGTGCTTTTAGTGTCTCCGCATACCGTAGCAGGCGACATAGCTTTGCAGACGATAAATGTAACGGTCTCAGAGAGAAAGGCGGCCGATGTGACGATCTGGCTTTCAGTCGAATCGATAACAAATGACGAAAATGGACGGATTTCTCAGGTTTATACTGCATATGAACCCTTTTCACATTCTCCCGTGCAACGCTGCTGCTAATCCTCCTTTCATGCAAAATCTTAAGGTTCCACCTCATGTCCAAGCCTCCAAAGCCGGCTAAATGGTGAATAATCGATAACTAAAACTTGAATTGCACTACTTCGTACTGGCTATTACTTCAATTTAGAAGCTTCTTCTGTGTTGTACTATGGTGCTTTTAGTGTCTCCGCATACCGCAGTTCGCGACATAGCTTTGCAGACGATTAATGTAACCGTCTCAGAGAGAAAAGCGGCCAATATGACGATCTGGCTTTAAGTCGATTCGATAACAAATGACGAAAACGGACGGATTTCTCAGGTTTTTACTACATATGAACACTTTTCACATTCTCCCCTGCAACGCGTCTGCTAGTCCTCCTTTCATGCAAAATCTTAAGGTCCTAGGTCATGTTATAGCCACCAAAGCCGGCTAAAAAAAGAATAATCCATAACTAAAACTTGAATTGAACTACTTCTTACTGGCTATTACTTCAACTTAGAAGCTCCTTCTGTGTTCTACTATGGTGCTTTTAGTGTCTCCGCATACCGCAGCACGCGACATAGCTTTGCAGACGATAAATGTAACCGTCTCAGAGAGAAAAGCGGCCAATGTGACGATCTGGCTTTAAGTCGATTCGATAAAAAATGACGAAAACGGACGGATTTCTCAGGTTTTTACTACATATGAACACGTTTCACATTCTCCCATGCAACGCGGCTGCTAGTCCTCCTTTCATGCAAAGTCTTAAGGTCCTAGGTCATGTCCAAGCCACCAAATCCGGCTATAAGTGAATAATCGACAACTAAAACTTGAATTGTACTACTTCTTACTGGCTATTACTTCAACTTAGGAGCTTTTTCTGTGTTCTACTATGGTGCTTTTAGTGTCTCCGCATACCGCAGCACGCGACATAGCTTTGCAGACGATTAATGTAACGGTCTCAGAGAGAAAGGTGGCCAATGTGACGATCTGGCTTTAAGTCGAATCGATAACAAATGACGAAAATGGACGGATTTCTCAGGTTTATACTGAATATGAACACTTTTCACATTCTCCCGTGCAACGCCGCTGCTAATTCTCCTTTCATGCAAAATCTTAAGGTTCCACCTCATGTCCAAGCCACCAAAGCCGGCTAAAAAGTGAATACTCGATAACTAAAACTTGAATTGTACTACTTCTTACTGGCTATTACTTCAACTTAGAAGCTTTTTCTGTGTTGTACTATGGTGCTTTTAGTGTCTCCGCATACCGCAGCACGCGACATAGCTTTGCAGACGATTAATGTAACCGTCTCAGAGAGAAAAGCGGCCAATATGACGATCTGGCTTTAAGTCGATTCGATAAAAAATGACGAAAACGGACGGATTTCTCAGGTTTTTACTACATATGAACACTTTTCACATTCTCCCATGCAACGCGGCTGCTAGTCCTCCTTTCATGCAAAGTCTTAAGGTCCTAGGTCATGTCCAAGCCACCAAAGCCGGCTACAAGTGAATAATCGACAACTAAAACTTGAATTGTACTACTTCCTACTGGCTATTACTTCAACATAGAAGCTTCTTCTGTGTTCTACTATGGTGCCTTTAGTGTCTCCGCATACCGCAGCACGCGACATAGCTTTGCAGACGATAAATGTAACGGTCTCAGAGAGAAAGGCGGCCAATGTGACGATCTGGCTTTAAGTCGAATCGATAACAAATGACGAATATGGACGGATTTCTCAGGTTTATACTGAATATGAACACTTTTCATATTCTCCCGTGCAACGCCGCTGCTAATTCTCCTTTCATGCAAAATCTTAAGGTTCCACCTCATGTCCAAGCCACCAAATCCGGCTAAAAAGTGAATAAGCGACAACTAAAATTTGAATTGTACTACTTCTTACTGGCTATTACTTCAACTTAGGAGCTCTTTCTGTGTTCTACTATGGTGCTTTCAGTGTCTCCGCATACCGCAGCACGCGACATAGCTTTGCAGACGATAAATGTAACCGTCTCAGAGAGAAAAGCGGCCAATGTGACGATCTGGCTTTAAGTCGATTCCGTAACAAATGACGAAAACGGACGGATTTCTCAGGTTTTTACTACATATGAACACTTTTCACATTCACCCGTGCAACGCGGCTGCTAGTCTTCCTTTCATGCAAAATCGTAAGGTCCTAGGTCATGTCCAAGCCACCAAAGCCGGCTAAAAAGTTATTAATCCACAACTGAAACTTGAATTGTACTACTTCTTACTGGCTATTACTTCAACTTACAAGTTTCTTCTGTGTTCTAATATGGTGCTTTTAGTGTCTCCGCATACCGCAGCACGTGGCATAGCTTTGCAGACGATTAATGTAACCGTCTCAGAGAGAAAAGCGGCCAATGTGACGATCTGGCTTGAAGTCGATTCGATAACAAATGACGAAAACGGACGGATTTCTCAGGTGTTTACTACATATGAACACTTTTCACATTCTCCCGTGCAACGCGGCTGCTAGTCCTACTTTCATGCAAAATCTTAAGGTTCCACTTCATGTCCAAGCCACCAAAGCCGGCAAAAAGTGAATAATCAATAACTACAACTTGAATTTTACTGCTTCTTACTGGCTATTACTTGAACTTAGAAGCTTCTTCTGTGTTCTACTATGGTGCTTTTAGTGTTTCCGCATACTGCAGCACGCGACATAGCTTTGCAGACGATAAATGTAACCGTTTCAGAGAGAAGAGCGGCCAATGTGACAATCTGGCTTTAAGTCGATTCGATAACAAATGACGAAAACGGATGGATTTCTCAGGTTTTTACTACATATGAACACTTTTCACATTCTCCCGTGCAACGCGGCTGCTAGTCCTCCTTTCATGCAAAATCTTAAGGTTCCACCTAATGTCAAAGAAACCAAAGCCGGCTAAAAAGTGAATAACCGACAACTAAAACTTGAATTGTACTACTTCTTACTGGCTATTACTTCAACTTAGATGCTTCTTCTGTGTTCTACCATGGTGCCTTTAGTGTTTCGGCATACCGCAACACGCGACATAGCTTTGCAGACGATAAATAAAACCGTTTCAGGGAGAAGAACGGCCAATGTTACGATCTGGCTTTAAGTCGATTCGATAACAAATGACGAAAACGGACGGATTTCTCAGGTTTTTACTACATATGAACACTTTTCACATTCTCCCGTGCAACGCGGCTGCTAGTCCTCCTTTCATGCAAAATCTTAAGGTCCTAGGTCATGTCCAAGCCACCAAAGCCGGCTAAAAAGTGAATAATCGACAACTAAAACTTGAATTGTACTACCTCTTACTGGCTATTACAACAACTTAGAAGCTTCTTCTGTGTTCTACTATGGTGCTTTTAGTGTTTCCGCATACCGCAGCACCTGACATAGCTTTGCAGACGATAAAGGTAAACGTCTCAGAGAGAAAAGCGGCCAATGTGACGATCTGGCTTTAAGTCGATTCGATAACAAATGACGAAAACGGACGGATTTCTCAGGTTTTTACTACATTTGAACACTTTTCACATTCTCCCCTGCAACGCGTCTGCTAGTCCTCCTTTCATGCAAAATCTTAAGGTCCTAGGTCATGTTATAGCCACCAAAGCCGGCTAAAAAAAGAATAATCCATAACTAGAACTTGAATTGAACTACTTCTTACTGGCTATTACTTCAACTTAGAAGCTCCTTCTGTGTTCTACTATGGTGCTTTTAGTGTTTCCGCATACCGCAGCACGCGACATAGCTTTGCAGACGATAAATGTAACCGTCTCAGAGAGAAAAGCGGCCAATGTGACGATCTGGCTTTAAGTCGATTCGATAAAAAATGACGAAAACGGACGGATTTCTCAGGTTTTTACTACATATGAACACTTTTCACATTCTCCCATGCAACGCGGCTGCTAGTCCTCATTTCATGCAAAGTCTTAAGGTCCTAGGTCATGTCCAAGCCACCAAATCCGGCTATAAGTGAATAATCGACAACTAAAACTTGAATTGTACTACTTCTTACTGGCTATTACTTCAACTTAGGAGCTTTTTCTGTGTTCTACTATGGTGCTTTTAGTGTCTCCGCATACCGCAGCACGCGACATAGCTTTGCAGACGATTAATGTAACGGTCTCAGAGAGAAAGGTGGCCAATGTGACGATCTGGCTTTAAGTCGAATCGATAACAAATGACGAAAACGGACGGATTTCTCAGGTTTATACTGAATATGAACACTTTTCACATTCTCCCGTGCAACGCCGCTGCTAATTCTCCTTTCATGCAAAATCTTAAGGTTCCACCTCATGTCCAAGCCACCAAAGCCGGCTAAAAAGTGAATACTCGATAACTAAAACTTGAATTGTACTACTTCTTACTGGCTATTACTTCAACTTAGAAGCTTTTTCTGTGTTGTACTATGGTGCTTTTAGTGTCTCCGCATACCGCAGCACGCGACATAGCTTTGCAGACGATTAATGTAACCGTCTCAGAGAGAAAAGCGGCCAATATGACGATCTGGCTTTAAGTCGATTCGATAAAAAATGACGAAAACGGACGGATTTCTCAGGTTTTTACTACATATGAACACTTTTCACATTCTCCCATGCAACGCGGCTGCTAGTCCTCCTTTCATGCAAAGTCTTAAGGTCCTAGGTCATGTCCAAGCCACCAAAGCCGGCTACAAGTGAATAATCGACAACTAAAACTTGAATTGTACTACTTCCTACTGGCTATTACTTCAACATAGAAGCTTCTTCTGTGTTCTACTATGGTGCCTTTAGTGTCTCCGCATACCGCAGCACGCGACATAGCTTTGCAGACGATAAATGTAACGGTCTCAGAGAGAAAGGCGGCCAATGTGACGATCTGGCTTTAAGTCGAATCGATAACAAATGACGAATATGGACGGATTTCTCAGGTTTATACTGAATATGAACACTTTTCATATTCTCCCGTGCAACGCCGCTGCTAATTCTCCTTTCATGCAAAATCTTAAGGTTCCACCTCATGTCCAAGCCACCAAATCCGGCTAAAAAGTGAATAAGCGACAACTAAAATTTGAATTGTACTACTTCTTACTGGCTATTACTTCAACTTAGGAGCTCTTTCTGTGTTCTACTATGGTGCTTTCAGTGTCTCCGCATACCGCAGCACGCGACATAGCTTTGCAGACGATTAATGTAACCGTCTCAGAGAGAAAAGCGGCCAATATGACGATCTGGCTTTAAGTCGATTCGATAACAAATGACGAAAACGGACGGATTTCTCAGGTTTTTACTTCATATGAACACTTTTCACATTCTCCCGTGCAACGCGTCTGCTAGTCCTCCTTTCATGCAAAATCTTAAGCTCCTAGGTCATGTCCAAGACACCAAAGCCGGCTAAAAAAAGAATAATCCATAACTAAAACTTGAATTGAACTACTTCTTATTGACTATTACTTCAACTTAGAAGCTCCTTCTGTGTTCTACTATGGTGCTTTTAGTGTCTCCGCATACCGCAGCACGCGACATAGCTTTGCAGACGATAAATGTAACCGTCTCAGAGAGAAAAGCGGCCAATGTGACGATCTGGCTTTAAGTCGATTCGATAAAAAATGACGAAAACGGACGGATTTCTCAGGTTTTTACTACATATGAACACTTTTCACATTCTCCCATGCAACGCGGCTGCTAGTCCTCCTTTCATGCAAAGTCTTAAGGTCCTAGGTCATGTCCAAACCACCAAAGCCGGCTATAAGTGAATAATCGACAACTAAAACTTGAATTGTACTACTTCTTACTGGCTATTACTTCAACTTAGGAGCTTTTTCTGTGTTCTACTATGGTGCTTTTAGTGTCTCCGCATACCGCAGCACGCGACATAGCTTTGCAGACGATTAATGTAACGGTCTCAGAGAGAAAGGTGGCCAATGTGATGATCTGGCTTTAAGTCGAATCGATAACAAATGACGAAAATGGACGGATTTCTCAGGTTTATACTGAATATGAACACTTTTCACATTCTCCCGTGCAACGCCGCTGCTAATTCTCCTTTCATGCAAAATCTTAAGGTTCCACCTCATGTCCAAGCCACCAAAGCCGGCTAAAAAGTGAATACTCGATAACTAAAACTTGAATTGTACTACTTCTTACTGGCTATTACTTCAACTTAGAAGCTTTTTCTGTGTTGTACTATGGTACTTTTAGTGTCTCCGCATACCACAGCACGCGACATAGCTTTGCAGACGATTAATGTAACCGTCTCAGAGAGAAAAGCGGCCAATATGACGATCTGGCTTTAAGTCGATTCGATAAAAAATGACGAAAACGGACGGATTTCTCAGGGTTTTATTACATATGAACACTTTTCACATTCTCCCATGCAACGCGGCTGCTAGTCCTCCTTTCATGCAAAGTCTTAAGGTCCTAGGTCATGTCCAAGCCACCAAAGCCGGCTACAAGTGAATAATCGACAACTAAAACTTGAATTGTACTACTTCCTACTGGCTATTACTTCAACATAGAAGCTTCTTCTGTGTTCTACTATGGTGCCTTTAGTGTCTCCGCATACCGCAGCACGCGACATAGCTTTGCAGACGATAAATGTAACGGTCTCAGAGAGAAAGGCGGCCAATGTGACGATCTGGCTTTAAGTCGAATCGATAACAAATGACGAATATGGACGGATTTCTCAGGTTTATACTGAATATGAACACTTTTCATATTCTCCCGTGCAACGCCGCTGCTAATTCTCCTTTCATGCAAAATCTTAAGGTTCCACCTCATGTCCAAGCCACCAAATCCGGCTAAAAAGTGAATAATCGACAACTAAAACTTGAATTGTACTACTTCTTACTGGCTATTACTTCAACTTAGGAGCTCTTTCTGTGTTCTACTATGGTGCTTTCAGTGTCTCCGCATACCGCAGCACGCGACATAGCTTTGCAGACGATAAATGTAACCGTCTCAGAGAGAAAAGCGGCCAATGTGACGATCTGGCTTTAAGTCGATTCCGTAACAAATGACGAAAACGGACGGATTTCTCAGGTTTTTACTACATATGAACACTTTTCACATTCACCCGTGCAACGCGGCTGCTAGTCTTCCCTTCATGCAAAATCTTAAGGTCCTAGGTCATGTCCAAGCCACCAAAGCCGGCTAAAAAGTTATTAATCCACAACTGAAACTTGAATTGTACTACTTCTTACTGGCTATTACTTCAACTTACAAGTTTCTTCTGTGTTCTAATATGGTGCTTTTAGTGTCTCCGCATACCGCAGCACGTGGCAGAGCTTTGCAGACGATTAATATAACCGTCTCAGAGAGAAAAGCGGCCAATGTGACGATCTGGCTTGAAGTCGATTCGATAACAAATGACGAAAACGGACGGATTTCTCAGGTGTTTACTACATATGAACACTTTTCACATTCTCCCGTGCAACGCGGCTGCTAGTCCTACTTTCATGCAAAATCTTAAGGTTCCACTTCATGTCCAAGCCACAAAAGCCGGCAAAAAGTGAATAATCAATAACTACAACTTGAATTTTACTGCTTCTTACTGGCTATTACTTGAACTTAGAAGCTTCTTCTGTGTTCTACTATGGTGCTTTTAGTGTTTCCGCATACTGCAGCACGCGACATAGCTTTGCAGACGATAAATGTAACCGTTTCAGAGAGAAGAGCGGCCAATGTGACAATCTGGCTTTAAGTCGATTCGATAACAAATGACGAAAACGGATGGATTTCTCAGGTTTTTACTACATATGAACACTTTTCACATTCTCCCGTGCAACGCGGCTGCTAGTCTTCCTTTCATGCAAAATCTTAAGGTTCCACCTCATGTCCAAGCCACCAAAGCCGGCTAAAAAGTGAATAATCGGTAACAAAACTTGAATTGTACTACTTCTTACTGGCTATTACTTCAACTTAGAAGCTTCTTCGGTGTTCTACTATGGTGCTTTTAGTGTTTCGGCATACGGCAGCACGCGACATAGCTTTGCAGACTATAAATAAAACCGTTTCAGATAGCAGAACGGCCAATGTGACGATCTGGCTTTAAGTCGATTCCATAACAAATGACGAAAACGGACGGATTTCTCAGGTTTTTACTACATATGAACACTTTTCACATTCTCCCGTGCAACGCGGCTGCTAGTCCTCCTTTCATGCAAAATCTTAAGGTTCCACCTAATGTCAAAGAAACCAAAGCCGGCTAAAAAGTGAATAACCGACAACTAAAACTTGAATTGTACTACTTCTTACTGGCTATTACTTCAACTTAGATGCTTCTTCTGTGTTCTACTATGGTGCTTTTAGTGTTTCGGCATACCGCAACACGCGACATAGCTTTGCAGACGATAAATAAAACCGTTTCAGAGAGAAGAACGGCCAATGTGACGATCTGGCTTTAAGTCGATTCGATAACAAATGACGAAAACGGACGGATTTCTCAGGTTTTTACTACATATGAACACTTTTCACATTCTCCCGTGCAACGCGGCTGCTAGTCCTCCTTTCATGCAAAATCTTAAGGTCCTAGGTCATGTCCAAGCCACCAAAGCCGGCTAAAAAGTGAATAATCGACAACTAAAACTTGAATTGTACTACCTCTTATTGGCTATTACTACAACTTAGAAGCTTCTTCTGTGTTCTACTATGGTGCTTTTAGTGTCTCCGCATACCGTAGCAGGCGACATAGCTTTGCAGACGATAAATGTAACGGTCTCAGAGAGAAAGGCGGCCAATGTGACGATCTGGCTTTAAGTCGAATCGATAACAAATGACGAAAATGGACGGATTTCTCAGGTTTATACTGCATATGAACACTTTTCACATTCTCCCGTGCAACGCCGCTGCTAATCCTCCTTTCATGCAAAATCTTAAGGTTCCACCTCATGTCCAAGCCTCCAAAGCCGGCTAAATAGTGAATAATCGATAACTAAAACTTGAATTGTACTACTTCTTACTGGCTATTACTTCAACTTAGAAGCTCCTTCTGTGTTCTACTATGGTGCTTTTAGTGTCTCCGCATACCGCAGCACGCGACATAGCTTTGCAGACGATAAATGTAACCGTCTCAGAGAGAAAAGCGGCCAACGTGACGATCTGGCTTTAAGTCGATTCGATAAAAAATGACGAAAACGGACGGATTTCTCAGGTTTTTACTACATATGAACACTTTTCACATTCTCCCATGCAACGCGGCTGCTAGTCCTCCTTTCATGCAAAGTCTTAAGGTCCTAGGTCATGTCCAAGCCACCAAAGCCGGCTATAAGTGAATAATCGACAACTAGAACTTGAATTGTACTACTTCCTACTGGCTATTACTTCAACATAGAAGCTTCTTCTGTGTTCTACTATGGTGCCTTTAGTGTCTCCGCATACCGCAGCACGCGACATAGCTTTGCAGACGATAAATGTAACGGTCTCAGAGAGAAAGGCGGCCAATGTGACGATCTGGCTTTAAGTCGAATCGATAACAAATGACGAAAATGGACGGATTTCTCAGGTTTATACTGAATATGAACACTTTTCACATTCTCCCGTGCAACGCCGCTGCTAATTCTCCTTTCATGCAAAATCTTAAGGTTCCACCTCATGTCCAAGCCACCAAAGCCGGATAAAAAGTGAATAATCGATAACTAAAACTTGATTTGTACTACTTCTTATTGGCTATTACTTCAACTTAGAAGCTTTTTCTGTGTTGTACTATGGTGCTTTTAGTGTCTCCGCATACCGCAGCACGCGACATAGCTTTGCAGACGATAAATGTAACGGTCTCAGAGAGAAAGGCGGCCAGTGTGACGATCTGGCTTTAAGTCGAATCGATAACAAATGACGATAATGGACGGATTTCTCAGGTTTATACTGAATATGAACACTTTTCACATTCTCCCGTGCAACGCCGCTGCTAATTCTCCTTTCATGCAAAATCTTAAGGTTCCACCTCATGTCCAAGCCACCAAAGCCGGCTAAAAAGTGAATAATCGATAACTAAAACTTGAATTGTACTACTTCTTACTGGCTATTACTTCAACTTAGAAGCTTTTTCTGTGTTGTACTATGGTGCTTTTAGTGTCTCCGCATACCGCAGTTCGCGACATAGCTTTGCAGACGATTAATGTAACCGTCTCAGAGAGAAAAGCGGCCAATATGACGATCTGGCTTTAAGTCGATTCGATAACAAATGACGAAAACGGACGGATTTCTCAGGTTTTTACTACATATGAACACTTTTCACATTCTCCCGTGCAACGCGGCTGCTAGTCCTCCTTTCATGCAAAATCTTAAGGTCCTAGGTCATGTCATAGCCACCAAAGCCTTCTAAAAGGTGAACAATCGACAACTAAATCTTGAATTGTACTACTTCTTACTGGCTATTACTTCAACTTAGAAGCTTCATCTGGGATCTACTATGGTGCTTTTAGTGTCTCCGCATACCGCAGCACGCGACATAGCTTTGCAGACGATAAATGTAACCGTCACAGAGAGAAAAGCAGCCAATGTGTCGATCTGGCTTTAAGTCGATTCGATAACAAAGACGAAACCGGACGGATTTCTCAGGTTTTTACTACATATGAACACTTTTCACATTCTGCCGTGCAACGCGGCTGCTAGTCCTCCTTACATGCAAAATCTTAAGGTCCTAGGTCATGTCCAAGCCACCAAAGCCGGCTAAAAAGTGAATAATCGACAACTAAAACTTGAATTGTACTACTTCTTACTGGCTATTTCTTCAACTTAGAAGCTCCTTCTGTGTTCGACTATGGTGCTTTTAGTTTCTCCGCATACCGCAGCACGCGACATAGCTTTGCAGACGATAAATGTAACCGTCTCAGAGAGAGAAGCGGCCAATGTGACGATCTGGCTTTAAGTCGATTCGATAACAAATGACGAAAATGGACGGGTGTCTCAGGTTTTTACTACATATGAACACTTTTCACATTCTCCCCTGCAACGCGGCTGCTAGTCCTCCTTTCATGCAAAATCTTAAGGTATTAGGTCATGTCCAAGCCACCAAAGCCGGCTAAAAAGTGAATAATCGACAACTAAAACTTGAATTGTACTACTTCCTACTGGCTACTACTTCAACATAGAAGCTTCTTCTGTGTTCTACTATGGTGCCTTAAGTGTCTCCGCATACCGCAGTTCGCGACATAGCTTTGCAGACGATAAATGTAACCGTCTCAGAGAGAAAAGCGGCTAATATGACGATCTGGCTTTAAGTCGATTCGATAACAAATGACGAAAACGGACGGATTTCTCAGGTTTTTACTACATATGAACACTTTTCACATTCTCCCGTGCAACGCGGCTGCTAGTCCTCCTTTCATGCAAAATCTTAAGGTCCTAGGTCATGTCATAGCCACCAAAGCCGGCTAAAAGGTGAACAATCGACAACTAAATCTTGAATTGTACTACTTCTTACTGGCTATTACTTCAACTTAGAAGCTTCTTCTGTGTTCTAATATGGTGCTTTTAGTGTCTCCGCATACCGCAGCACGCGACATAGCTTTGCAGACGATAAATGTAACCGTCACAGAGAGAAAAGCAGCCAATGTGTCGATCTGGCTTTAAGTCGATTCGATAACAAAGACGAAACCGGACGGATTTCTCAGGTTTTTACTACATATTAACACTTTTCACAATCTTCCGTGCAACGCGGCTGCTAGTCCTCCTTTCATGCAAAATCTTAAGGTCCTAGGTCATGTCCAAGCCACCAAAGCCGGCTAAAAAGTGAATAATCGACAACTAAAACTTGAATTGTACTACTTCTTACTGGCTATTTCCTCAACTTAGAAGCTCCTTCTGTGTTCGACTATGGTGCTTTTAGTGTCTCCGCATACCGCAGCACGCGACATAGCTTTGCAGACGATAAATGTAACCGTCTCAGAGAGAAAAGCGGCCAATGTGACGAACTGGCTTTAAGTCGATTCGATAACAAATAACGAAAATGGACGGATGTCTCAGGTTTTTACTACATTTGAACACTTTTCACATTCTCCCATGCAACGCATCTGCTAGTCCTCCTTTCATGCAAAATCTTAAGGTCCTAGGTCATGTCCAAGCCACCAAAGACGGCTAAAAAGTGAATAGTCGATAACTGAAACTTGAATTGTACTACTTCTTACTGGCTATTACTTCAACTTAGAAGCTTCTTCTGTGTTCTACTATGGTGCTTTTAGTGTCTCCGCATACCGCAGCACGCGACATAGCTTTGCAGACGATAAATGTAACCGTCTCAGAGAGAAAAGCGGCCAATGTGACGATCTGGCTTTAAAACGATTCGATAAAAAATGACGAAAATGGACGGATTTCTCAGCTTTTTACTACATATGAACACTTTTCACATTCTCCGGTGCAACGCGTCTGCTAGTCCTCCTTTCATGCAAAATCTTAAGGTCCTAGGTCATGTCCAAGGCACCAAAGCCGGCTAAAAAAAGAATAATCCATAACTAAAACTTGAATTGTACTACTTCTTACTGGCTATTACTTCAACTTAGAAGCTCCTTCTGTGTTCTACTATGGTGCTTTTAGTGTCTCCGCATACCGCAGCACGCGACATAGCTTTGCAGACGATAAATGTAACCGTCTCAGAGAGAAAAGCGGCCAACGTGACGATCTGGCTTTAAGTCGATTCGATAAAAAATGACGAAAACGGACGGATTTCTCAGGTGTTTACTACATATGAACACTTTTCACATTCTGCCGTGCAACGCGGCTGCTAGTCCTCCTTACATGCAAAATCTTAAGGTCCTAGGTCATGTCCAAGCCACCAAAGCCGGCTAAAAAGTGAATAATCGACAACTAAAACTTGAATTGTACTACTTCTTACTGGCTATTTCTTCAACTTAGAAGCTCCTTCTGTGTTCGACTATGGTGCTTTTAGTTTCTCCGCATACCGCAGCACGCGACATAGCTTTGCAGACGATAAATGTAACCGTCTCAGAGAGAGAAGCGGCCAATGTGACGATCTGGCTTTAAGTCGATTCGATAACAAATGACGAAAATGGACGGATGTCTCAGGTTTTTACTACATATGAACACTTTTCACATTCTCCCATGCAACGTATCTGCTAGTCCTCCTTTCATGCAAAATCTTAAGGTATTAGGTCATGTCCAAGCCACCAAAGAAGGCTAAAAAGTTAATAATCGACAACTAAAACTTGAATTGTACTACTTCCTACTGGCTACTACTTCAACATAGAAGCTTCTTCTGTGTTCTACTATGGTGCCTTTAGTGTCTCCGCATACCGCAGCACGCGACATAGCTTTGCAGACGATAAATGTAACGGTCTCAGAGAGAAAGGCGGCCAATGTGACGATCTGGCTTTAAGTCGAATCGATAACAAATGACGAAAATGGACGGATTTCTCAGGTTTATACTGCATATGAACACTTTTCACATTCTCCCGTGCAAAGCCGCAGCTAATCCTCCTTTCATGCAAAATCTTAAGGTTCCACCTCGTGTCCAAGCCTCCAAAGCCGGCTAAAAAGTGAATAATCGATAACTAAAACTTGAATTGTACTACTTCTTACTGGCTATTACTTCAACTTAGAAGCTCCTTCTGTGTTCTACTATGGTGCTTTTAGTGTCTCCGCACACCGCAGCACGCGACATAGCTTTGCAGACGATAAATGTAACCGTCACAGAGAGAAAAGCAGCCAATGTGTCGATCTGGCTTTAAGTCGATTCGATAACAAAGACGAAACCGGACGGATTTCTCAGGTTTTTACTACATATGAACACTTTTCACATTCTGCCGTGCAACGCGGCTGCTAGTCCTCCTTACATGCAAAATCTTAAGGTCCTAGGTCATGTCCAAGCCACCAAAGCCGGCTAAAAAGTGAATAATCGACAACTAAAACTCGAATTGTACTACTTCTTACTGGCTATTTCTTCAACTTAGAAGCTCCTTCTGTGTTCGACTATGGTGCTTTTAGTTTCTCCGCATACCGCAGCACGCGACATAACTTTGCAGACGATAAATGTAACCGTCTCAGAGAGAGAAGCGGCCAATGTGACGATCTGGCATTAAGTCGATTCGATAACAAATGACGAAAATGGACGGATGTCTCAGGTTTTTACTACATATGAACACTTTTCACATTCTCCCATGCAACGCGGCTGCTAGTCCTCCTTTCATGCAAAATCTTAAGGTATTAGGTCATGTCCAAGCCACCAAAGCCGGCTAAAAAGTGAATAATCGACAACTAAAACTTGAATTGTACTACTTCCTACTGGCTACTACTTCAACATAGAAGCTTCTTCTGTGTTCTACTATGGTGCCTTTAGTGTCTCCGCATACCGCAGCACGCGACATAGCTTTGCAGACGATAAATGTAACGGTCTCAGAGAGAAAGGCGGCCAATGTGACGATCTGGCTTTAAGTCGAATCGATAACAAATGACGAATATGGACGGATTTCTCAGGTTTATACTGAATATGAACACTTTTCATATTCTCCCGTGCAACGCCGCTGCTAATTCTCCTTTCATGCAAAATCTTAAGGTTCCACCTCATGTCCAAGCCACCAAATCCGGCTAAAAAGTGAATAATCGACAATTAAAACTTGAATTGTACTACTTCTTACTGGCTATTACTTCAACTTAGGAGCTCTTTCTGTGTTCTACTATGGTGCTTTCAGTGTCTCCGCATACCGCAGCACGCGACATAGCTTTGCAGACGATAAATGTAACCGTCTCAGAGAGAAAAGCGGCCAATGTGACGATCTGGCTTTAAGTCGATTCCGTAACAAATGACGAAAACGGACGGATTTCTCAGGTTTTTACTACATATGAACACTTTTCACATTCACCCGTGCAACGCGGCTGCTAGTCTTCCCTTCATGCAAAATCTTAAGGTCCTAGGTCATGTCCAAGCCACCAAAGCCGGCTAAAAAGTTATTAATCCACAACTGAAACTTGAATTGTACTACTTCTTACTGGCTATTACTTCAACTTACAAGTTTCTTCTGTGTTCTAATATGGTGCTTTTAGTGTCTCCGCATACCGCAGCACGTGGCATAGCTTTGCAGACGATTAATGTAACCGTCTCAGAGAGAAAAGCGGCCAATGTGACGATCTGGCTTGAAGTCGATTCGATAACAAATGACGAAAACGGACGGATTTCTCAGGTGTTTACTACATATGAACACTTTTCACATTCTCCCGTGCAACGCGGCTGCTAGTCCTACTTTCATGCAAAATCTTAAGGTTCCACTTTATGTCCAAGCCACCAAAGCCGGCAAAAAGTGAATAATCAATAACTACAACTTGAATTTTACTGCTTCTTACTGGCTATTACTTGAACTTAGAAGCTTCTTCTGTGTTCTACTATGGTGCTTTTAGTGTTTCCGCATACTGCAGCACGCGACATAGCTTTGCAGACGATAAATGTAACCGTTTCAGAGAGAAGAGCGGCCAATGTGACAATCTGGCTTTAAGTCGATTCGATAACAAATGACGAAAACGGATGGATTTCTCAGGTTTTTACTACATATGAACACTTTTCACATTCTCCCGTGCAACGCGGCTGCTAGTCTTCCTTTCATGCAAAATCTTAAGGTTCCACCTCATGTCCAAGCCACCAAAGCCGGCTAAAAAGTGAATAATCGGTAACAAAACTTGAATTGTACTACTTCTTACTGGCTATTACTTCAACTTAGAAGCTTCTTCGGTGTTCTACTATGGTGCTTTTAGTGTTTCGGCATACGGCAGCACGCGACATAGCTTTGCAGACTATAAATAAAACCGTTTCAGATAGCAGAACGGCCAATGTGACGATCTGGCTTTAAGTCGATTCCATAACAAATGACGAAAACGGACGGATTTCTCAGGTTTTTACTACATATGAACACTTTTCACATTCTCCCGTGCAACGCGGCTGCTAGTCCTCCTTTCATGCAAAATCTTAAGGTTCCACCTAATGTCAAAGAAACCAAAGCCGGCTAAAAAGTGAATAACCGACAACTAAAACTTGAATTGTACTACTTCTTACTGGCTATTACTTCAACTTAGATGCTTCTTCTGTGTTCTACTATGGTGCTTTTAGTGTTTCGGCATACCGCAACACGCGACATAGCTTTGCAGACGATAAATAAAACCGTTTCAGAGAGAAGAACGGCCAATGTGACGATCTGGCTTTAAGTCGATTCGATAACAAATGACGAAAACGGACGGATTTCTCAGGTTTTTACTACATATGAACACTTTTCACATTCTCCCGTGCAACGCGGCTGCTAGTCCTCCTTTCATGCAAAATCTTAAGGTCCTAGGTCATGTCCAAGCCACCAAAGCCGGCTAAAAAGTGAATAATCGACAACTAAAACTTGAATTGTACTACCTCTTATTGGCTATTACTACAACTTAGAAGCTTCTTCTGTGTTCTACTATGGTGCTTTTAGTGTCTCCGCATACCGTAGCAGGCAACATAGCTTTGCAGACGATAAATGTAACGGTCTCAGAGAGAAAGGCGGCCAATGTGACGATCTGGCTTTAAGTCGAATCGATAACAAATGACGAAAATGGACGGATTTCTCAGGTTTATACTGCATATGAACACTTTTCACATTCTCCCGTGCAACGCCGCTGCTAATCCTCCTTTCATGCAAAATCTTAAGGTTCCACCTCATGTCCAAGCCTCCAAAGCCGGCTAAATAGTGAATAATCGATAACTAAAACTTGAATTGTACTACTTCTTACTGGCTATTACTTCAACTTAGAAGCTCCTTCTGTGTTCTACTATGGTGCTTTTAGTGTCTCCGCATACCGCAGCACGCGACATAGCTTTGCAGACGATAAATGTAACCGTCTCAGAGAGAAAAGCGGCCAACGTGACGATCTGGCTTTAAGTCGATTCGATAAAAAATGACGAAAACGGACGGATTTCTCAGGTTTTTACTACATATGAACACTTTTCACATTCTCCCATGCAACGCGGCTGCTAGTCCTCCTTTCATGCAAAGTCTTAAGGTCCTAGGTCATGTCCAAGCCACCAAAGCCGGCTATAAGTAAATAATCGAAAACTAAAACTTGAATTGTACTACTTCCTACTGGCTATTACTTCAACATAGAAGCTTCTTCTGTGTTCTACTATGGTGCCTTTAGTGTCTCCGCATACCGCAGCACGCGACATAGCTTTGCAGACGATAAATGTAACGGTCTCAGAGAGAAAGGCGGCCAATGTGACGATCTGGCTTTAAGTCGAATCGATAACAAATGACGAAAATGGACGGATTTCTCAGGTTTATACTGAATATGAACACTTTTCACATTCTCCCGTGCAACGCCGCTGCTAATTCTCCTTTCATGCAAAATCTTAAGGTTCCACCTCATGTCCAAGCCACCAAAGCCGGATAAAAAGTGAATAATCGATAACTAAAACTTGATTTGTACTACTTCTTACTGGCTATTACTTCAACTTAGAAGCTTTTTCTGTGTTGTACTATGGTGCTTTTAGTGTCTCCGCATACCGCAGCACGCGACATAGCTTTGCAGACGATAAATGTAACGGTCTCAGAGAGAAAGGCGGCCAGTGTGACGATCTGGCTTTAAGTCGAATCGATAACAAATGACGATAATGGACGGATTTCTCAGGTTTATACTGAATATGAACACTTTTCACATTCTCCCGTGCAACGCCGCTGCTAATTCTCCTTTCATGCAAAATCTTAAGGTTCCACCTCAATTCCAAGCCACCAAAGCCGGCTAAAAAGTGAATAATCGACAACTAAAACTTGAATTGTACTACTTCTTACTGGCTATTTCTTCAACTTAGAAGCTCCTTCTGTGTTCGACTATGGTGCTTTTAGTTTCTCCGCATACCGCAGCACGCGACATAGCTTTGCAGACGATAAATGTGAAGGTCTCAGAGAGAAAAGCGGCCAATGTGACGATCTGGCTTTAAGTCGATTCGATAACAAATGACGAAAACGGACGGATTTCTCAGGTTTTTACTACATATGAACACTTTTCACATTCTGCCGTGCAACGCGGCTGCTAGTCCTCCTTTCATGCAAAATCTTAAGGTCCTAGGTCATGTCCTAGCCACCAAAGCCGGGTAAAAGTGAATAATCGACAACTAAAACTTAAATTGTACTACTTCTTACTGGCTATTACTTCAACTTAGAAGCTTTTTCTGTGTTGTACTATGGTGCTTTTAGTGTCTCCGCATACCGCAGTTCGCGACATAGCTTTGCAGACGATAAATGTAACCGTCTCAGAGAGAAAAGCGGCCAATATGACGATCTGGCTTTAAGTCGATTCGATAACAAATGACGAAAACGGACGGATTTCTCAGGTTTTTACTACATATGAACACTTTTCACATTCTCCCGTGCAACGCGGCTGCTAGTCCTCCTTTCATGCAAAATCTTAAGGTCCTAGGTCATGTCATAGCCACCAAAGCCGGCTAAAAGGTGAACAATCGACAACTAAATCTTGAATTGTACTACTTCTTACTGGCTATTACTTCAACTTAGAAGCTTCTTCTGTGTTCTAATATGGTGCTTTTAGTGTCTCCGCATACCGCAGCACGCGACATAGCTTTGCAGACGATAAATGTAACCGTCACAGAGAGAAAAGCAGCCAATGTGTCGATCTGGCTTTAAGTCGATTCGATAACAAAGACGAAACCGGACGGATTTCTCAGGTTTTTACTACATATTAACACTTTTCACAATCTTCCGTGCAACGCGGCTGCTAGTCCTCCTTTCATGCAAAATCTTAAGGTCCTAGGTCATGTCCAAGCCACCAAAGCCGGCTAAAAAGTGAATAATCGACAACTAAAACTTGAATTGTACTACTTCTTACTGGCTATTTCCTCAACTTAGAAGCTCCTTCTGTGTTCGACTATGGTGCTTTTAGTGTCTCCGCATACCGCAGCACGCGACATAGCTTTGCAGACGATAAATGTAACCGTCTCAGAGAGAAAAGCGGCCAATGTGACGAACTGGCTTTAAGTCGATTCGATAACAAATGACGAAAATGGACGGATGTCTCAGGTTTTTACTACATTTGAACACTTTTCACATTCTCCCATGCAACGCATCTGCTAGTCCTCCTTTCATGCAAAATCTTAAGGTCCTAGGTCATGTCCAAGCCACCAAAGACGGCTAAAAAGTGAATAGTCGATAACTGAAACTTGAATTGTACTACTTCTTACTGGCTATTACTTCAACTTAGAAGCTTCTTCTGTGTTCTACTATGGTGCTTTTAGTGTCTCCGCATACCGCAGCACGCGACATAGCTTTGCAGACGATAAATGTAACCGTCTCAGAGAGAAAAGCGGCCAATGTGACGATCTGGCTTTAAAACGATTCGATAAAAAATGACGAAAATGGACGGATTTCTCAGCTTTTTACTACATATGAACACTTTTCACATTCTCCGGTGCAACGCGTCTGCTAGTCCTCCTTTCATGCAAAATCTTAAGGTCCTAGGTCATGTCCAAGGCACCAAAGCCGGCTAAAAAAAGAATAATCCATAACTAAAACTTGAATTGTACTACTTCTTACTGGCTATTACTTCAACTTAGAAGCTCCTTCTGTGTTCTACTATGGTGCTTTTAGTGTCTCCGCATACCGCAGCACGCGACATAGCTTTGCAGACGATAAATGTAACCGTCTCAGAGAGAAAAGCGGCCAACGTGACGATCTGGCTTTAAGTCGATTCGATAAAAAATGACGAAAACGGACGGATTTCTCAGGTTTTTACTACATATGAACACTTTTCACATTCTGCCGTGCAACGCGGCTGCTAGTCCTCCTTACATGCAAAATCTTAAGGTCCTAGGTCATGTCCAAGCCACCAAAGCCGGCTAAAAAGTGAATAATCGACAACTAAAACTTGAATTGTACTACTTCTTACTGGCTATTTCTTCAACTTAGAAGCTCCTTCTGTGTTCGACTATGGTGCTTTTAGTTTCTCCGCATACCGCAGCACGCGACATAGCTTTGCAGACGATAAATGTAACCGTCTCAGAGAGAGAAGCGGCCAATGTGACGATCTGGCTTTAAGTCGATTCGATAACAAATGACGAAAATGGACGGATGTCTCAGGTTTTTACTACATATGAACACTTTTCACATTCTCCCATGCAACGTGGCTGCTAGTCCTCCTTTCATGCAAAATCTTAAGGTATTAGGTCATGTCCAAGCCACCAAAGAAGGCTAAAAAGTTAATAACCGACAACTAAAACTTGAATTGTACTACTTCCTACTGGCTACTACTTCAACATAGAAGCTTCTTCTGTGTTCTACTATGGTGCCTTTAGTGTCTCCGCATACCGCAGCACGCGACATAGCTTTGCAGACGATAAATGTAACGGTCTCAGAGAGAAAGGCGGCCAATGTGACGATCTGGCTTTAAGTCGAATCGATAACAAATGACGAAAATGGACGGATTTCTCAGGTTTATACTGCATATGAACACTTTTCACATTCTCCCGTGCAAAGCCGCAGCTAATCCTCCTTTCATGCAAAATCTTAAGGTTCCACCTCGTGTCCAAGCCTCCAAAGCCGGCTAAATAGTGAATAATCGATAACTAAAACTTGAATTGTACTACTTCTTACTGGCTATTACTTCAACTTAGAAGCTCCTTCTGTGTTCTACTATGGTGCTTTTAGTGTCTCCGCACACCGCAGCACGCGACATAGCTTTGCAGACGATAAATGTAACCGTCACAGAGAGAAAAGCAGCCAATGTGTCGATCTGGCTTTAAGTCGATTCGATAACAAAGACGAAACCGGACGGATTTCTCAGGTTTTTACTACATATGAACACTTTTCACATTCTGCCGTGCAACGCGGCTGCTAGTCCTCCTTACATGCAAAATCTTAAGGTCCTAGGTCATGTCCAAGCCACCAAAGCCGGCTAAAAAGTGAATAATCGACAACTAAAACTTGAATTGTACTACTTCTTACTGGCTATTTCTTCAACTTAGAAGCTCCTTCTGTGTTCGACTATGGTGCTTTTAGTTTCTCCGCATACCGCAGCACGCGACATAGCTTTGCAGACGATAAATGTAACCGTCTCAGAGAGAGAAGCGGCCAATGTGACGATCTGGCATTAAGTCGATTCGATAACAAATGACGAAAATGGACGGATGTCTCAGGTTTTTACTACATATGAACACTTTTCACATTCTCCCATGCAACGCGGCTGCTAGTCCTCCTTTCATGCAAAATCTTAAGGTATTAGGTCATGTCCAAGCCACCAAAGCCGGCTAAAAAGTGAATAATCGACAACTAAAACTTGAATTGTACTACTTCCTACTGGCTACTACTTCAACATAGAAGCTTCTTCTGTGTTCTACTATGGTGCCTTTAGTGTCTCCGCATACCGCAGCACGCGACATAGCTTTGCAGACGATAAATGTAACGGTCTCAGAGAGAAAGGCGGCCAATGTGACGATCTGGCTTTAAGTCGAATCGATAACAAATGACGAAAATGGACGGATTTCTCAGTTTTATAGTGCATATGAACACTTTTCACATTCTCCCGTGCAAAGCTGCAGCTAATCCTCCTTTCATGCAAAATCTTAAGGTTCCACCTCGTGTCCAAGCCTCCAAAGCCGGCTAAAAAGTGAATAATCGATAACTAAAACTTGAATTGTACTACTTCTTACTGGCTATTACTTCAACTTAGAAGCTCCTTCTGTGTTCTACTATGGTGCTTTTAGTGTCTCCGCACACCGCAGCACGCGACATAGCTTTGCAGACGATAAATGTGAAGGTCTCAGAGAGAAAAGCGGCCAATGTGACGATCTGGCTTTAAGTCGATTCGATAACAAATGACGAAAACGGACGGATTTCTCAGGTTTTTACTACATATGAACACTTTTCACATTCTGCCGTGCAACGTGGCTGCTAGTCCTCCTTTCATGCAAAATCTTAAGGTCCTAGGTCATGTCCTAGCCACCAAAGCCGGGTAAAAGTGAATAATCGACAACTAAAACTTCAATTGTACTACTTCTTACTGGCTATTACTTCAACTTAGAAGCTTTTTCTGTGTTGTACTATGGTGCTTTTAGTGTCTCCGCATACCGCAGTTCGCGACATAGCTTTGCAGACGATAAATGTAACCGTCTCAGAGAGAAAAGCGGCCAATATGACGATCTGGCTTTAAGTCGATTCGATAACAAATGACGAAAACGGACGGATTTCTCAGGTTTTTACTACATATGAACACTTTTCACATTCTCCCGTGCAACGCGGCTGCTAGTCCTCCTTTCATGCAAAATCTTAAGGTCCTAGGTCATGTCATAGCCACCAAAGCCGGCTAAAAGGTGAACAATCGACAACTAAATCTTGAATTGTACTACTTCTTACTGGCTATTACTTCAACTTAGAAGCTTCTTCTGTGTTCTACTATGGTGCTTTTAGTGTCTCCGCATACCGCAGCACGCGACATAGCTTTGCAGACGATAAATGTAACGGTCTCAGAGAGAAAGGCGGCCAATGTGACGATCTGGCTTTAAGTCGAATCGATAACAAATGACGAAAATGGACGGATTTCTCAGGTTTATACTGAATATGAACACTTTTCACATTCTCCCGTGCAACGCCGCTGCTAATTCTCCTTTCATGCAAAATCTTAAGGTTCCACCTCATGTCCAAGCCACCAAAGCCGGATAAAAAGTGAATAATCGATAACTAAAACTTGATTTGTACTACTTCTTACTGGCTATTACTTCAACTTAGAAGCTTTTTCTGTGTTGTACTATGGTGCTTTTAGTGTCTCCGCATACCGCAGCACGCGACATAGCTTTGCAGACGATAAATGTAACGGTCTCAGAGAGAAAGGCGGCCAGTGTGACGATCTGGCTTTAAGTCGAATCGATAACAAATGACGATAATGGACGGATTTCTCAGGTTTATACTGAATATGAACACTTTTCACATTCTCCCGTGCAACGCCGCTGCTAATTCTCCTTTCATGCAAAATCTTAAGGTTCCACCTCAATTCCAAGCCACCAAAGCCGGCTAAAAAGTGAATAATCGACAACTAAAACTTGAATTGTACTACTTCTTACTGGCTATTTCTTCAACTTAGAAGCTCCTTCTGTGTTCGACTATGGTGCTTTTAGTTTCTCCGCATACCGCAGCACGCGACATAGCTTTGCAGACGATAAATGTGAAGGTCTCAGAGAGAAAAGCGGCCAATGTGACGATCTGGCTTTAAGTCGATTCGATAACAAATGACGAAAACGGACGGATTTCTCAGGTTTTTACTACATATGAACACTTTTCACATTCTGCCGTGCAACGCGGCTGCTAGTCCTCCTTTCATGCAAAATCTTAAGGTCCTAGGTCATGTCCTAGCCACCAAAGCCGGGTAAAAGTGAATAATCGACAACTAAAACTTAAATTGTACTACTTCTTACTGGCTATTACTTCAACTTAGAAGCTTTTTCTGTGTTGTACTATGGTGCTTTTAGTGTCTCCGCATACCGCAGTTCGCGACATAGCTTTGCAGACGATAAATGTAACCGTCTCAGAGAGAAAAGCGGCCAATATGACGATCTGGCTTTAAGTCGATTCGATAACAAATGACGAAAACGGACGGATTTCTCAGGTTTTTACTACATATGAACACTTTTCACATTCTCCCGTGCAACGCGGCTGCTAGTCCTCCTTTCATGCAAAATCTTAAGGTCCTAGGTCATGTCATAGCCACCAAAGCCGGCTAAAAGGTGAACAATCGACAACTAAATCTTGAATTGTACTACTTCTTACTGGCTATTACTTCAACTTAGAAGCTTCTTCTGTGTTCTAATATGGTGCTTTTAGTGTCTCCGCATACCGCAGCACGCGACATAGCTTTGCAGACGATAAATGTAACCGTCACAGAGAGAAAAGCAGCCAATGTGTCGATCTGGCTTTAAGTCGATTCGATAACAAAGACGAAACCGGACGGATTTCTCAGGTTTTTACTACATATTAACACTTTTCACAATCTTCCGTGCAACGCGGCTGCTAGTCCTCCTTTCATGCAAAATCTTAAGGTCCTAGGTCATGTCCAAGCCACCAAAGCCGGCTAAAAAGTGAATAATCGACAACTAAAACTTGAATTGTACTACTTCTTACTGGCTATTTCCTCAACTTAGAAGCTCCTTCTGTGTTCGACTATGGTGCTTTTAGTGTCTCCGCATACCGCAGCACGCGACATAGCTTTGCAGACGATAAATGTAACCGTCTCAGAGAGAAAAGCGGCCAATGTGACGAACTGGCTTTAAGTCGATTCGATAACAAATGACGAAAATGGACGGATGTCTCAGGTTTTTACTACATTTGAACACTTTTCACATTCTCCCATGCAACGCATCTGCTAGTCCTCCTTTCATGCAAAATCTTAAGGTCCTAGGTCATGTCCAAGCCACCAAAGACGGCTAAAAAGTGAATAGTCGATAACTGAAACTTGAATTGTACTACTTCTTACTGGCTATTACTTCAACTTAGAAGCTTCTTCTGTGTTCTACTATGGTGCTTTTAGTGTCTCCGCATACCGCAGCACGCGACATAGCTTTGCAGACGATAAATGTAACCGTCTCAGAGAGAAAAGCGGCCAATGTGACGATCTGGCTTTAAAACGATTCGATAAAAAATGACGAAAATGGACGGATTTCTCAGCTTTTTACTACATATGAACACTTTTCACATTCTCCGGTGCAACGCGTCTGCTAGTCCTCCTTTCATGCAAAATCTTAAGGTCCTAGGTCATGTCCAAGGCACCAAAGCCGGCTAAAAAAAGAATAATCCATAACTAAAACTTGAATTGTACTACTTCTTACTGGCTATTACTTCAACTTAGAAGCTCCTTCTGTGTTCTACTATGGTGCTTTTAGTGTCTCCGCATACCGCAGCACGCGACATAGCTTTGCAGACGATAAATGTAACCGTCTCAGAGAGAAAAGCGGCCAACGTGACGATCTGGCTTTAAGTCGATTCGATAAAAAATGACGAAAACGGACGGATTTCTCAGGTTTTTACTACATATGAACACTTTTCACATTCTGCCGTGCAACGCGGCTGCTAGTCCTCCTTACATGCAAAATCTTAAGGTCCTAGGTCATGTCCAAGCCACCAAAGCCGGCTAAAAAGTGAATAATCGACAACTAAAACTTGAATTGTACTACTTCTTACTGGCTATTTCTTCAACTTAGAAGCTCCTTCTGTGTTCGACTATGGTGCTTTTAGTTTCTCCGCATACCGCAGCACGCGACATAGCTTTGCAGACGATAAATGTAACCGTCTCAGAGAGAGAAGCGGCCAATGTGACGATCTGGCTTTAAGTCGATTCGATAACAAATGACGAAAATGGACGGATGTCTCAGGTTTTTACTACATATGAACACTTTTCACATTCTCCCATGCAACGTGGCTGCTAGTCCTCCTTTCATGCAAAATCTTAAGGTATTAGGTCATGTCCAAGCCACCAAAGAAGGCTAAAAAGTTAATAACCGACAACTAAAACTTGAATTGTACTACTTCCTACTGGCTACTACTTCAACATAGAAGCTTCTTCTGTGTTCTACTATGGTGCCTTTAGTGTCTCCGCATACCGCAGCACGCGACATAGCTTTGCAGACGATAAATGTAACGGTCTCAGAGAGAAAGGCGGCCAATGTGACGATCTGGCTTTAAGTCGAATCGATAACAAATGACGAAAATGGACGGATTTCTCAGGTTTATACTGCATATGAACACTTTTCACATTCTCCCGTGCAAAGCCGCAGCTAATCCTCCTTTCATGCAAAATCTTAAGGTTCCACCTCGTGTCCAAGCCTCCAAAGCCGGCTAAATAGTGAATAATCGATAACTAAAACTTGAATTGTACTACTTCTTACTGGCTATTACTTCAACTTAGAAGCTCCTTCTGTGTTCTACTATGGTGCTTTTAGTGTCTCCGCACACCGCAGCACGCGACATAGCTTTGCAGACGATAAATGTAACCGTCACAGAGAGAAAAGCAGCCAATGTGTCGATCTGGCTTTAAGTCGATTCGATAACAAAGACGAAACCGGACGGATTTCTCAGGTTTTTACTACATATGAACACTTTTCACATTCTGCCGTGCAACGCGGCTGCTAGTCCTCCTTACATGCAAAATCTTAAGGTCCTAGGTCATGTCCAAGCCACCAAAGCCGGCTAAAAAGTGAATAATCGACAACTAAAACTTGAATTGTACTACTTCTTACTGGCTATTTCTTCAACTTAGAAGCTCCTTCTGTGTTCGACTATGGTGCTTTTAGTTTCTCCGCATACCGCAGCACGCGACATAGCTTTGCAGACGATAAATGTAACCGTCTCAGAGAGAGAAGCGGCCAATGTGACGATCTGGCATTAAGTCGATTCGATAACAAATGACGAAAATGGACGGATGTCTCAGGTTTTTACTACATATGAACACTTTTCACATTCTCCCATGCAACGCGGCTGCTAGTCCTCCTTTCATGCAAAATCTTAAGGTATTAGGTCATGTCCAAGCCACCAAAGCCGGCTAAAAAGTGAATAATCGACAACTAAAACTTGAATTGTACTACTTCCTACTGGCTACTACTTCAACATAGAAGCTTCTTCTGTGTTCTACTATGGTGCCTTTAGTGTCTCCGCATACCGCAGCACGCGACATAGCTTTGCAGACGATAAATGTAACGGTCTCAGAGAGAAAGGCGGCCAATGTGACGATCTGGCTTTAAGTCGAATCGATAACAAATGACGAAAATGGACGGATTTCTCAGTTTTATAGTGCATATGAACACTTTTCACATTCTCCCGTGCAAAGCTGCAGCTAATCCTCCTTTCATGCAAAATCTTAAGGTTCCACCTCGTGTCCAAGCCTCCAAAGCCGGCTAAAAAGTGAATAATCGATAACTAAAACTTGAATTGTACTACTTCTTACTGGCTATTACTTCAACTTAGAAGCTCCTTCTGTGTTCTACTATGGTGCTTTTAGTGTCTCCGCACACCGCAGCACGCGACATAGCTTTGCAGACGATAAATGTGAAGGTCTCAGAGAGAAAAGCGGCCAATGTGACGATCTGGCTTTAAGTCGATTCGATAACAAATGACGAAAACGGACGGATTTCTCAGGTTTTTACTACATATGAACACTTTTCACATTCTGCCGTGCAACGTGGCTGCTAGTCCTCCTTTCATGCAAAATCTTAAGGTCCTAGGTCATGTCCTAGCCACCAAAGCCGGGTAAAAGTGAATAATCGACAACTAAAACTTCAATTGTACTACTTCTTACTGGCTATTACTTCAACTTAGAAGCTTTTTCTGTGTTGTACTATGGTGCTTTTAGTGTCTCCGCATACCGCAGTTCGCGACATAGCTTTGCAGACGATAAATGTAACCGTCTCAGAGAGAAAAGCGGCCAATATGACGATCTGGCTTTAAGTCGATTCGATAACAAATGACGAAAACGGACGGATTTCTCAGGTTTTTACTACATATGAACACTTTTCACATTCTCCCGTGCAACGCGGCTGCTAGTCCTCCTTTCATGCAAAATCTTAAGGTCCTAGGTCATGTCATAGCCACCAAAGCCGGCTAAAAGGTGAACAATCGACAACTAAATCTTGAATTGTACTACTTCTTACTGGCTATTACTTCAACTTAGAAGCTTCTTCTGTGTTCTACTATGGTGCTTTTAGTGTCTCCGCATACCGCAGCACGCGACATAGCTTTGCAGACGATAAATGTAACCGTCACAGAGAGAAAAGCAGCCAATGTGTCGATCTGGCTTTAAGTCGATTCGATAACAAAGACGAAACCGGACGGATTTCTCAGGTTTTTACTACATATGAACACTTTTCACATTCTGCCATGCAACGCGGCTGCTAGTCCTCCTTTCATGCAAAATCTTAAGGTCCTAGGTCATGTCCAAGCCACCAAAGCCGGCTAAAAAGTGAATAGTCGATAACTGAAACTTGAATTGTACTACTTCTTACTGGCTATTACTTCAACTTAGAAGCTTCTTCTGTGTTCTACTATGGTGCTTTTAGTGTCTCCGCATACCGCAGCACGCGACATAGCTTTGCAGACGATAAATGTAACCGTCTCAGAGAGAAAAGCGGCCAATGTGACGATCTGGCTTTAAGCCGATTCGATAAAAAATGACGAAAATGGACGGATTTCTCAGCTTTTTACTACATATGAACACTTTTCACATTCTCCGGTGCAACGCGTCTGCTAGTCCTCCTTTCATGCAAAATCTTAAGGTCCTAGGTCATGTCCAAGCCACTAAAGCCGGCTAAAAAAAGAATAATCGATAACTAAATCTTGAATTGTACTACTTCTTACTGGCTATTACTTCAACTTAGAAGCTCCTTCTGTGTTCTACTATGGTGCTTTTATTGTGTCCGCATAGCGCAGCACGCGACATAGCTTTGCAGACGATAAATGTAACCGTCTGAGAGAGAAAAGCGGCCAATGTGACGATCTGGCTATAAGTCGATTCGATAACAAATGACGAAAATGGACGGATTTCTCAGGTTTTTACTACATATGAACACATTTCACATTCTCCCATGCAACGCGGTTGCTAGTCCTCCTTTCATGCAAAATCTTAAGGTCCTAGGTCATGTCCAAGGCACCAAAGCCGGCTAAAAAAGGAATAATCCATAACTAAAACTTGAATTGTACTACTTCTTACTGGCTATTACTTCAACTTAGAAGCTCCTTCTGTGTTCTACTATGGTGCTTTTAGTGTCTCCGCATACCGCAGCACGCGACATAGCTTTGCAGACGATAAATGTAACCGTCTCAGAGAGGGAAGCGGCCAACGTGACGATCTGGCTTTAAGTCGATTCGATAAAAAATGACGAAAACGGACGAATTTCTCAGGTTTTTACTACATATGAACACGTTTTACATTCTCCCATGCAACGCGGCTGCTAGTCCACCTTTCATGCAAAGTCTTAAGGTCCTAGGTCATGTCCAAGCCACCAAAGCCGGCTATAAGTGAATAATCGACAACTAAAACTTGAATTGTACTACTTCCTACTGGCTATTACTTCAACATAGAAGCTTCTTCTGTGTTCTACTATGGTGCCTTTAGTGTCTCCGCATACCGCAGCACGCGACATAGCTTTGCAGACGATAAATGTAACGGTCTCAGAGAGAAAGGCGGCCAATGTGACGATCTGGCTTTAAGTCGAATCGATAACAAATGTCGAAAATGGACGGAATTCTCAGGTTTATACTGAATATGAACACTTTTCACATTCTCCCGTGCAACGCCGCTGCTAATTCTCCTTTCATGCAAAATCTTAAGGTTCCACCTCATGTCCAAGCCACCAAAGCCGGCTAAAAAGTGAATAATCGATAACTAAAACTTGAATTGTACTACTTCTTACTGGCTATTACTTCAACTTAGAAGCTTTTTCTGTGTTGTACTATGGTGCTTTTAGTGTCTCCGCATACCGCAGCACGCGACATAGCTTTGCAGACGATAAATGTGAAGGTCTCAGAGAGAAAAGCGGCCAATGTGACGATCTGGCTTTAAGTCGATTCGATAACAAATGACGAAAACGGACGGATTTCTCAGGTTTTTACTACATATGAACACTTTTCACATTCTGCCGTGCAACGCGGCTGCTAGTCCTCCTTTCATGCAAAATCTTAAGGTCCTAGGTCATGTCATAGCCACCAAAGCCGGCTAAAAGATGAACAATCGACAACTAAATCTTGAATTGTACTACTTCTTACTGGCTATTACTTCAACTTAGAAGCTTCTTCTCGGTTCTACTACGGTGCTTTTAGTGTCTCCGCATACCGCAGCACGCGACATAGCTTTGCAGACGATAAATGTAACCGTCACAGAGAGAAAAGCAGCCAATGTGTCGATCTGGCTTTATGTCGATTCGATAACAAAGACGAAACCGGACGGATTTCTCAGGTTTTTACTACATATGAACACTTTTCACATTCTGCCGTGCAACGCGGCTGCTAGTCCTCCTTACATGCAAAATCTTAAGGTCCTAGGTCATGTCCAAGCCACCAAAGCCGGCTAAAAAGTGAATAATCGACAACTAAAACTTGAATTGTACTACTTCTTACTGGCTATTTCTTCAACTTAGAAGCTCCTTCTGTGTTCGACTATGGTGCTTTTAGTTTCTCCGCATACCGCAGCACGCGACATAGCTTTGCAGACGGTAAATGTAACCGTCTCAGAGAGAGAAGCGGCCAATGTGACGATCTGGCTTTAAGTCGATTCGATAACAAATGACGAAAATGGACGGATGTCTCAGGTTTTTACTACATATGAACACTTTTCACATTCTCCCATGCAACGCGGCTGCTAGTCGTCCTTTCATGCAAAACCTTAAGGTATTAGGTCATGTCCAAGCCACCAAAGCCGGCTAAAAATGAATAATCGACAACTAAAACTTGAATTGTACTACTTCCTACTGGCTACTACTTCAACATAGAAGCTTCTTCTGTGTTCTACTATGGTGCCTTTAGTGTCTCTGCATACCGCAGCACGCGACATAGCTTTGCAGACGATAAATGTAACGGTCTCAGAGAGAAAGGCGGCCAATGTGACGATCTGGCTTTAAGTCGAATCGATAACAAATGACGAAAATGGACGGATTTCTCAGGTTTATAGTGCATATGAACACTTTTCACATTCTCCCGTGCAAAGCCGCAGCTAATCCTCCTTTCATGCAAAATCTTAAGGTTCCACCTCGTGTCCAAGCCTCCAAAGCCGGCTAAAAAGTGAATAATCGATAACTAAAACTTGAATTGTACTACTTCTTACTGGCTATTACTTCAACTTAGAAGCTCCTTCTGTGTTCTACTATGGTGCTTTTAGTGTCTCCGCACACCGCAGCACGCGACATAGCTTTGCAGACGATAAATGTGAAGGTCTCAGAGAGAAAAGCGGCCAATGTGACGATCTGGCTTTAAGTCGATTCGATAACAAATGACGAAAACGGACGGATTTCTCAGGTTTTTACTACATATGAACACTTTTCACATTCTGCCGTGCAACGCGGCTGCTAGTCCTCCTTTCATGCAAAATCTTAAGGTCCTAGGTCATGTCCTAGCCACCAAAGCCGGGTAAAAGTGAATAATCGACAACTAAAACTTCAATTGTACTACTTCTTACTGGCTATTACTTCAACTTAGAAGCTTTTTCTGTGTTGTACTATGGTGCTTTTAGTGTCTCCGCATACCGCAGTTCGCGACATAGCTTTGCAGACGATAAATGTAACCGTCTCAGAGAGAGAAGCGGCCAATATGACGATCTGGCTTTAAGTCGATTCGATAACAAATGACGAAAACGGACGGATTTCTCAGGTTTTTACTACATATGAACACTTTTCACATTCTCCCGTGCAACGCGGCTGCTAGTCCTCCTTTCATGCAAAATCTTAAGGTCCTAGGTCATGTCCAAGCCACCAAAGCCGGCTAAAAAGTGAATAATCGACAACTAAAACTTGAATTGTACTACTTCTTACTGGCTATTTCCTCAACTTAGAAGCTCCTTCTGTGTTCGACTATGGTGCTTTTAGTGTCTCCGCATACCGCAGCACGCGACATAGCTTTGCAGACGATAAATGTAAACGTCTCAGAGAGAAAAGCGGCCAATGTGACGAACTGGCTTTAAGTCGATTCGATAACAAATGACGAAAATGGACGGATGTCTCAGGTTTTTACTACATATGAACACTTTTCACATTCTCCCATGCAACGCATCTGCTAGTCCTCCTTTCATGCAAAATCTTAAGGTCCTAGGTCATGTCCAAGCCACCAAAGACGGCTAAAAAGTGAATAGTCGATAACTGAAACTTGAATTGTACTACTTCTTACTGGCTATTACTTCAACTTAGAAGCTTCTTCTGTGTTCTACTATGGTGCTTTTAGTGTCTCCGCATACCGCAGCACGCGACATAGCTTTGCAGACGATAAATGTAACCGTCTCAGAGAGAAAAGCGGCCAATGTGACGATCTGTTTTTTAAGCCGATTCGATAAAAAATGACGAAAATGGACGGATTTCTCAGCTTTTTACTACATATGAACACTTTTCACATTCTCCGGTGCAACGCGTCTGCTAGTCCTCCTTTCATGCAAAATCTTAAGGTCCTAGGTCATGTCCAAGCCACTAAAGCCGGCTAAAAAAAGAATAATCGATAACTAAATCTTGAATTGTACTACTTCTTACTGGCTATTACTTCAACTTAGAAGCTCCTTCTGTGTTCTACTATGGTGCTTTTAGTGTGTCCGCATAGCGCAGTACGCGACATAGCTTTGCAGACGATAAATGTAACCGTCTGAGAGAGAAAAGCGGCCAATGTGACGATCTGGCTATAAGTCGATTCGATAACAAATGACGAAAATGGACGGATTTCTCAGGTTTTTACTACATATGAACACATTTCACATTCTCCCATGCAACGCGGTTGCTAGTCCTCCTTTCATGCAAAATCTTAAGGTCCTAGGTCATGTCCAAGGCACCAAAGTCGGCTAAAAAAAGAATAATCCATAACTAAAACTTGAATTGTACTACTTCTTACTGGCTATTTCTTCAACTTAGAAGCTCCTTCTATGTTCGACTATGGTGCTTTTAGTTTCTCCGCATACCGCAGCACGCGACATAGCTTTGCAGACGATAAATGTAACCGTCTCAGAGAGAGAAGCGGCCAATGTGACGATCTGGCTTTAAGTCAATTCGATAACAAATGACGAAAATGGACGGGTGTCTCAGGTTTTTACTACATATGAACACTTTTCACATTCTCCCATGCAACGCGGCTGCTAGTCCTCCTTTCATGCAAAATCTTAAGGTATTAGGTCATGTCCAAGCCACCAAAGCCGGCTAAAAAGTGAATAATCGACAACTAAAACTTGAATTGTACTACTTCCTACTGGCTACTACTTCAACATAGAAGCTTCTTCTGTGTTCTACTATGGTGCCTTAAGTGTCTCCGCATACCGCAGCACGCGACATAGCTTTGCAGACGATAAATGTAACGGTCTCAGAGAGAAAGGCGGCCAATGTGACGATCTGGCTTTAAGTCGATTCGATAACAAATGACGAAAACGGACGGATTTCTCAGGTTTTTACTACATATGAACACTTTTCACATTCTGCCGTGCAACGCGGCTGCTAGTCCTCCTTTCATGCAAAATCTTAAGGTCCTAGGTCATGTCCTAGCCACCAAAGCCGGGTAAATCGAATAATCGACAACTAAAACTTCAATTGTACTACTTCTTACTGGCTATTACTTCAACTTAGAAGCTTTTTCTGTGTTGTACTATGGTGCTTTTAGTGTCTCCGCATACCGCAGTTCGCGACATAACTTTGCAGACGATAAATGTAACCGTCTCAGAGAGAAAAGCGGCCAATATGACGATCTGGCTTTAAGTCGATTCGATAACAAATGACGAAAACGGACGGATTTCTCAGGTTTTTACTACATATGAACACTTTTCACATTCTCCCGTGCAACGCGGCTGCTAGTCCTCCTTTCATGCAAAATCTTAAGGTCCTAGGTCATGTCATAGCCACCAAAGCCGGCTAAAAGGTGAACAATCGACAACTAAATCTTGAATTGTACTACTTCTTACTGGCTATTACTTCAACTTAGAAGCTTCTTCTGTGTTCTACTATGGTGCTTTTAGTGTCTCCGCATACCGCAGCACGCGACATAGCTTTGCAGACGATAAATGTAACCGTCACAGAGAGAAAAGCAGCCAATGTGTCGATCTGGCTTTAAGTCGATTCGATAACAAAGACGAAACCGGACGGATTTCTCAGGTTTTTACTACATATTAACACTTTTCACATTCTGCCGTGCAACGCGGCTGCTAGTCCTCCTTTCATGCAAAATCTTAAGGTCCTAGGTCATGTCCAAGCCACCAAAGCCGGCTAAAAAGTGAATAATCGACAACTAAAACTTGAATTGTACTACTTCTTACTGGCTATTTCCTCAACTTAGAAGCTCCTTCTGTGTTCGACTATGGTGCTTTTAGTGTCTCCGCATACCGCAGCACGCGACATAGCTTTGCAGACGATAAATGTAACCGTCTCAGAGAGAAAAGCGGCCAATGTGACGAACTGGCTTTAAGTCGATTCGATAACAAATGACGAAAATGGACGGATGTCTCAGGTTTTTACTACATTTGAACACTTTTCACATTCTCCCATGCAACGCATCTGCTAGTCCTCCTTTCATGCAAAATCTTAAGGTCCTAGGTCATGTCCAAGCCACCAAAGACGGCTAAAAAGTGAATAGTCGATAACTGAAACTTGAATTGTACTACTTCTTACTGGCTATTACTTCAACTTAGAAGCTTCTTCTGTGTTCTACTATGGTGCTTTTAGTGTCTCCGCATACCGCAGCACGCGACATAGCTTTGCAGACGATAAATGTAACCGTCTCAGAGAGAAAAGCGGCCAATGTGACGATCTGGCTTTAAAACGATTCGATAAAAAATGACGAAAATGGACGGATTTCTCAGCTTTTTACTACATATGAACACTTTTCACATTCTCCGGTGCAACGCGTCTGCTAGTCCTCCTTTCATGCAAAATCTTAAGGTCCTAGGTCATGTCCAAGGCACCAAAGACGGCTAAAAAAAGAATAATCCATAACTAAAACTTGAATTGTACTACTTCTTACTGGCTATTACTTCAACTTAGAAGCTCCTTCTGTGTTCTACTATGGTGCTTTTAGTGTCTCCGCATACCGCAGCACGCGACATAGCTTTGCAGACGATAAATGTAACCGTCTCAGAGAGAAAAGCGGCCAACGTGACGATCTGGCTTTAAGTCGATTCGATAAAAAATGACGAAAACGGACGGATTTCTCAGGTTTTTACTACATATGAACACTTTTCACATTCTGCCGTGCAACGCGGCTGCTAGTCCTCCTTACATGCAAAATCTTAAGGTCCTAGGTCATGTCCAAGCCACCAAAGCCGGCTAAAAAGTGAATAATCGACAACTAAAACTTGAATTGTACTACTTCTTACTGGCTATTTCTTCAACTTAGAAGCTCCTTCTGTGTTCGACTATGGTGCTTTTAGTTTCTCCGCATACCGCAGCACGCGACATAGCTTTGCAGACGATAAATGTAACCGTCTCAGAGAGAGAAGCGGCCAATGTGACGATCTGGCTTTAAGTCGATTCGATAACAAATGACGAAAATGGACGGATGTCTCAGGTTTTTACTACATATGAACACTTTTCACATTCTCCCATGCAACGCGGCTGCTAGTCCTCCTTTCATGCAAAATCTTAAGGTATTAGGTCATGTCCAAGCCACCAAAGAAGGCTAAAAAGTTAATAATCGACAACTAAAACTTGAATTGTACTACTTCCTACTGGCTACTACTTCAACATAGAAGCTTCTTCTGTGTTCTACTATGGTGCCTTTAGTGTCTCCGCATACCGCAGCACGCGACATAGCTTTGCAGACGATAAATGTAACGGTCTCAGAGAGAAAGGCGGCCAATGTGACGATCTGGCTTTAAGTCGAATCGATAACAAATGACGAAAATGGACGGATTTCTCAGGTTTATACTGCATATGAACACTTTTCACATTCTCCCGTGCAAAGCCGCAGCTAATCCTCCTTTCATGCAAAATCTTAAGGTTCCACCTCGTGTCCAAGCCTCCAAAGCCGGCTAAAAAGTGAATAATCGATAACTAAAACTTGAATTGTACTACTTCTTACTGGCTATTACTTCAACTTAGAAGCTCCTTCTGTGTTCTACTATGGTGCTTTTAGTGTCTCCGCACACCGCAGCACGCGACATAGCTTTGCAGACGATAAATGTAACCGTCACAGAGAGAAAAGCAGCCAATGTGTCGATCTGGCTTTAAGTCGATTCGATAACAAAGACGAAACCGGACGGATTTCTCAGGTTTTACACACGCGAGACAGATTTTCACATTCTGCCGTGCAACGCGGCTGCTAGTCCTCCTTACATGCAAAATCTTAAGGTCCTAGGTCATGTCCAAGCCACCAAAGCCGGCTAAAAAGTGAATAATCGACAACTAAAACTTGAATTGTACTACTTCTTACTGGCTATTTCTTCAACTTAGAAGCTCCTTCTGTGTTCGACTATGGTGCTTTTAGTTTCTCCGCATACCGCAGCACGCGACATAGCTTTGCAGACGATAAATGTAACCGTCTCAGAGAGAGAAGCGGCCAATGTGACGATCTGGCTTTAAGTCGATTCGATAACAAATGACGAAAATGGACGGATGTCTCAGGTTTTTACTACATATGAACACTTTTCACATTCTCCCATGCAACGCGGCTGCTAGTCCTCCTTTCATGCAAAATCTTAAGGTATTAGGTCATGTCCAAGCCACCAAAGCCGGCTAAAAAGTGAATAATCGACAACTAAAACTTGAATTGTACTACTTCCTACTGGCTACTACTTCAACATAGAAGCTTCTTCTGTGTTCTACTATGGTGCCTTTAGTGTCTCCGCATACCGCAGCACGCGACATAGCTTTGCAGACGATAAATGTAACGGTCTCAGAGAGAAAGGCGGCCAATGTGACGATCTGGCTTTAAGTCGAATCGATAACAAATGACGAAAATGGACGGATTTCTCAGGTTTATACTGCATATGAACACTTTTCACATTCTCCCGTGCAAAGCCGCAGCTAATCCTCCTTTCATGCAAAATCTTAAGGTTACACCTCGTGTCCAAGCCTCCAAAGCCGGCTAAAAAGTGAATAATCGATAACTAAAACTTGAATTGTACTACTTCTTACTGGCTATTACTTCAACTTAGAAGCTCCTTCTGTGTTCTACTATGGTGCTTTTAGTGTCTCCGCACACCGCAGCACGCGACATAGCTTTGCAGACGATAAATGTGAAGGTCTCAGAGAGAAAAGCGGCCAATGTGACGATCTGGCTTTAAGTCGATTCGATAACAAATGACGAAAACGGACGGATTTCTCAGGTTTTTACTACATATGAACACTTTTCCCATTCTGCCGTGCAACGTGGCTGCTAGTCCTCCTTTCATGCAAAACCTTAAGGTCCTAGGTCATGTCCTAGCCACCAAAGCCGGGTAAAAGTGAATAATCGACAACTAAAACTTGAATTGTACTACTTCTTACTGGCTATTACTTCAACTTAGAAGCTTTTTCTGTGTTGTACTATGGTGCTTTTAGTGTCTCCGCATACCGCAGTTCGCGACATAGCTTTGCAGACGATAAATGTAACCGTCTCAGAGAGAAAAGCGGCCAATATGACGATCTGGCTTTAAGTCGATTCGATAACAAATGACGAAAACGGACGGATTTCTCAGGTTTTTACTACATATGAACACTTTTCACATTCTCCCGTGCAACGCGGCTGCTAGTCCTCCTTTCATGCAAAATCTTAAGGTCCTAGGTCATGTCATAGCCACCAAAGCCGGCTAAAAGGTGAACAATCGACAACTAAATCTTGAATTGTACTACTTCTTACTGGCTATTACTTCAACTTAGAAGCTTCTTCTGTGTTCTACTATGGTGCTTTTAGTGTCTCCGCATACCGCAGCACGCGACATAGCTTTGCAGACGATAAATGTAACCGTCACAGAGAGAAAAGCAGCCAATGTGTCGATCTGGCTTTAAGTCGATTCGATAACAAAGACGAAACCGGACGGATTTCTCAGGTTTTTACTACATATGAACACTTTTCACATTCTGCCATGCAACGCGGCTGCTAGTCCTCCTTTCATGCAAAATCTTAAGGTCCTAGGTCATGTCCAAACCACCAAAGACGGCTAAAAAGTGAATAGTCGATAACTGAAACTTGAATTGTACTACTTCTTACTGGCTATTACTTCAACTTAGAAGCTTCTTCTGTGTTCTACTATAGTGCTTTTAGTGTCTCCGCATACCGCAGCACGCGACATAGCTTTGCAGACGATAAATGTAACCGTCTCAGAGAGAAAAGCGGCCAATGTGACGATCTGGCTTTAAGCCGATTCGATAAAAAATGACGAAAATGGACGGATTTCTCAGCTTTTTACTACATATGAACACTTTTCACATTCTCCGGTGCAACGCGTCTGCTAGTCCTCCTTTCATGCAAAATCTTAAGGTCCTAGGTCATGTCCAAGCCACTAAAGCCGGCTAAAAAAAGAATAATCGATAACTAAATCTTGAATTGTACTACTTCTTACTGGCTATTACTTCAACTTAGAAGCTCCTTCTGTGTTCTACTATGGTGCTTTTAGTGTGTCCGCATAGCGCAGCACGCGACATAGCTTTGCAGACGATAAATGTAACCGTCTGAGAGAGAAAAGCGGCCAATGTGCCGATCTGGCTATAAGTCGATTCGATAACAAATGACGAAAATGGACGGATTTCTCAGGTTTTTACTACATATGAACACATTTCACATTCTCCCATGCAACGCGGTTGCTAGTCCTCCTTTCATGCAAAATCTTAAGGTCCTAGGTCATGTCCAAGGCACCAAAGCCGGCTAAAAAAGGAATAATCCATAACTAAAACTTGAATTGTACTACTTCTTACTGGCTATTACTTCAACTTAGAAGCTCCTTCTGTGTTCTACTATGGTGCTTTTAGTGTCTCCGCATACCGCAGCACGCGACATAGCTTTGCAGACGATAAATGTAACCGTCTCAGAGAGAAAAGCGGCCAACGTGACGATCTGGCTTTAAGTCGATTCGAAAAAAAATGACGAAAACGGACGAATTTCTCAGGTTTTTACTACATATGAACACGTTTCACATTCTCCCATGCAACGCGGCTGCTAGTCCACCTTTCATGCAAAGTCTTAAGGTCCTAGGTCATGTCCAAGCCACCAAAGCCGGCTATAAGTGAATAATCGACAACTAAAACTTGAATTGTACTACTTCCTACTGGCTATTACTTCAACATAGAAGCTTCTTCTGTGTTCTACTATGGTGCCTTTAGTGTCTCCGCATACCGCAGCACGCGACATAGCTTTGCAGACGATAAATGTAACGGTCTCAGAGAGAAAGGCGTCCAATGTGACGATCTGGCTTTAAGTCGAATCGATAACAAATGACGAAAATGGACGGATTTCTCAGGTTTATACTGAATATGAACACTTTTCACATTCTCCCGTGCAACGCCGCTGCTAATTCTCCTTTCATGCAAAATCTTAAGGATCCACCTCATGTCCAAGCCACCAAACCCGGCTAAAAAGTGAATAATCGATAACTAAAACTTGAATTGTACTACTTCTTACTGGCTATTACTTCAACTTAGAAGCTTTTTCTGTGTTGTACTATGGTGCTTTTAGTGTCTCCGCATACCGCAGCACGCGACATAGCTTTGCAGACGATAAATGTGAAGGTCTCAGAGAGAAAAGCGGCCAATGTGTCGATCTGGCTTTAAGTCGATTCGATAACAAATGACGAAAACGGACGGATTTCTCAGGTTTTTACTACATATGAACACTTTTCACATTCTGCCGTGCAACGCGGCTGCTAGTCCTCCTTTCATGCAAAATCTTAAGGTCCTAGGTCATGTCATAGCCACCAAAGCCGGCTAAAAGGTGAACAATCGACAACTAAATCTTGAATTGTACTACTTCTTACTGGCTATTACTTCAACTTAGAAGCTTCTTCTGGGTTCTACTACGGTGCTTTTAGTGTCTCCGCATACCGCAGCACGCGACATAGCTTTGCAGACGATAAATGTAACCGTCACAGAGAGAAAAGGAGCCAATGTGTCGATCTGGCTTTAAGTCGATTCGATAACAAAGACGAAACCGGACGAATTTCTCAGGTTTTTACTACATATGAACACTTTTCACATTCTGCCGTGCAACGCGGCTGCTAGTCCTCCTTACATGCAAAATCTTAAGGTCCTAGGTCATGTCCAAGCCACCAAAGCCGGCTAAAAAGTGAATAATCGACAACTAAAACTTGAATTGTACTACTTCTTACTGGCTATTTCTTCAACTTAGAAGCTCCTTCTGTGTTCGACTATGGTGCTTTTAGTTTCTCCGCATACCGCAGCACGCGACATAGCTTTGCAGACGATAAATGTAACGGTCTCAGAGAGAAAGGCGGCCAATGTGACGATCTGGCTTTAAGTCGAATCGATAACAAATGACGAAAATGGACGGATTTCTCAGGTTTATAGTGCATATGAACACTTTTCACATTCTCCCGTGCAAAGCCGCAGCTAATCCTCCTTTCATGCAAAATCTTAAGGTTCCACCTCGTGTCCAAGCCTCCAAAGCCGGCTAAAAAGTGAATAATCGATAACTAAAACTTGAATTGTACTACTTCTTACTGGCTATTACTTCAACTTAGAAGCTCCTTCTGTGTTCTACTATGGTGCTTTTAGTGTCTCCGCACACCGCAGCACGCGACATAGCTTTGCAGACGATAAATGTGAAGGTCTCAGAGAGAAAAGCGGCCAATGTGACGATCTGGCTTTAAGTCGATTCGATAACAAATGACGAAAACGGACGGATTTCTCAGGTTTTTACTACATATGAACACTTTTCACATTCTGCCGTGCAACGCGGCTGCTAGTCCTCCTTTCATGCAAAATCTTAAGGTCCTAGGTCATGTCCGAGCCACCAAAGCCGGGTAAAAGTGAATAATCGACAACTAAAACTTCAATTGTACTACTTCTTACTGGCTATTACTTCAACTTAGAAGCTTTTTCTGTGTTGTACTATGGTGCTTTTAGTGTCTCCGCATACCGCAGTTCGCGACATAGCTTTGCAGACGATAAATGTAACCGTCTCAGAGAGAGAAGCGGCCAATATGACGATCTGGCTTTAAGTCGATTCGATAACAAATGACGAAAACGGACGGATTTCTCAGGTTTTTACTACATATGAACACTTTTCACATTCTCCCGTGCAACGCGGCTGCTAGTCCTCCTTTCATGCAAAATCTTAAGGTCCTAGGTCATGTCCAAGCCACCAAAGCCGGCTAAAAAGTGAATAATCGACAACTAAAACTTGAATTGTACTACTTCTTACTGGCTATTTCCTCAACTTAGAAGCTCCTTCTGTGTTCGACTATGGTGCTTTTAGTGTCTCCGCATACCGCAGCACGCGACATAGCTTTGCAGACGATAAATGTAAACGTCTCAGAGAGAAAAGCGGCCAATGTGACGAACTGGCTTTAAGTCGATTCGATAACAAATGACGAAAATGGACGGATGTCTCAGGTTTTTACTACATATGAACACTTTTCACATTCTCCCATGCAACGCATCTGCTAGTCCTCCTTTCATGCAAAATCTTAAGGTCCTAGGTCATGTCCAAGCCACCAAAGACGGCTAAAAAGTGAATAGTCGATAACTGAAACTTGAATTGTACTACTTCTTACTGGCTATTACTTCAACTTAGAAGCTCCTTCTGTGTTCTACTATGGTGCTTTTAGTGTGTCCGCATAGCGCAGCACGCGACATAGCTTTGCAGACGATAAATGTAACCGTCTGAGAGAGAAAAGCGGCCAATGTGACGATCTGGCTATAAGTCGATTCGATAACAAATGACGAAAATGGACGGATTTCTCAGGTTTTTACTACATATGAACACATTTCACATTCTCCCATGCAACGCGGTTGCTAGTCCTCCTTTCATGCAAAATCTTAAGGTCCTAGGTCATGTCCAAGGCACCAAAGCCGGCTAAAAAAAAGAATAATCCATAACTAAAACTTGAATTGTACTACTTCTTACTGGCTATTACTTCAACTTAGAAGCTCCTTCTGTGTTCTACTATGGTGCTTTTAGTGTCTCCGCATACCGCAGCACGCGACATAGCTTTGCAGACGATAAATGTAACCGTCTCAGAGAGAAAAGCGGCCAACGTGACGATCTGGCTTTAAGTCGATTCGATAAAAAATGACGAAAACGGACGGATTTCTCAGGTTTTTACTACATATGAACACTTTTCACATTCTCCCATGCAACGCGGCTGCTAGTCCTCCTTTCATGCAAAGTCTTAAGGTCCTAGGTCATGTCCAAGCCACCAAAGCCGGCTATAAGTGAATAATCGACAACTAAAACTTGAATTGTACTACTTCCTACTGGCTATTACTTCAACATAGCAGCTTCTTCTGTGTTCTACTATGGTGCCTTTAGTGTCTCCGCATACCGCAGCACGCGACATAGCTTTGCAGACGATAAATGTAACGGTCTCAGAGAGAAAGGCGGCCAATGTGACCATCTGGCTTTAAGTCGAATCGATAACAAATGACGAAAATGGACGGATTTCTCAGGTTTATACTGAATATGAACACTTTTCACATTCTCTCGTGCAACGCCGCTGCTAATTCTCCTTTCATGCAAAATCTTAAGGTTCCACCTCATGTCCAAGCCACCAAAGCCGGCTAAAAAGTGAATAATCGATAACTAAAACTTGAATTGTACTACTTCTTACTGGCTATTACTTCAACTTAGAAGCTTTTTCTGTGTTGTACTATGGTGCTTTTAGTGTCTCCGCATACCGCAGTTCGCGACATAGCTTTGCAGACGATTAATGTAACTGTCTCAGAGAGAAAAGCGACCAATATGACGATCTGGCTTTAAGTCGATTCGATAAAAAATGACGAAAACGGACGGATTTCTCAGGTTTTTACAACATATGAACACTTTTCACATTCTCCCATGCAACGCGGCTGCTAGTCCTCCTTTCATGCAAAGTCTTAAGGTCCTAGGTCATGTCAAAGCCACCAAAACCGGCTATATGTGAATAATCGTCAACTAAAACTTGAATTGTACTACTTCCTACTGGCTATTACTTCAACATAGAAGCTTCTTCTGTGTTCTACTATGGTGCCTTTAGTGTCTCCGCATACCGCAGCACGCGACATAGCTTTGCAGACGATAAATGTAACGGTCTCAGAGAGAAAGGCGGCCAATGTGACGATCTGGCTTTAAGTCGAATCGATAACAAATGACGAAAATGGACGGATTTCTCAGGTTTATACTGAATATGGACACTTTTCACATTCTCCCGTGCAACGCCGCTGCTTATTCTCCTTTCATGCAAAATCTTAAGGTTCCACCTCATGTCCAAGCCACCAAAGCCGGCTAAAAAGTGAATAATCGATAACTAAAACTTGAATTGTACTACTTCTTACTGGCTATTACTTCAACTTAGAAGCTTTTTCTGTGTTGTACTATGGTGCTTTTAGTGTCTCCGCATACCGCAGCACGCGACATAGCTTTGCAGACGATAAATGTAACCGTCTCAGAGAGGGAAGCGGCCAATGTGACGATCTGGCTTTAAGTCGATTCGATAACAAATGACGAAAATGGACGGATGTCTCAGGTTTTTACTACATATGAACACTTTTCACATTCTCCCATGCAACGCGGCTGCTAGTCCTCCTTTCATGCAAAATCTTAAGGTATTAGGTCATGTCCAAGCCACCAAAGCCGGCTAAAAAGTGAATAATCGACAACTAAAACCTGAATTGTACTACTTCCTACTGGCTACTACTTCAACATAGAAGCTTATTCTGTGTTCTACTATGGTGCCTTTAGTGTCCCCGCATACCGCAGCACGCGACATAGCTTTGCAGACGATAAATGTAACGGTCTCAGAGAGAAAGACGGCCAATGTGACGATCTGGCTTTAAGTCGAATCGATAACAAATGACGAAAATGGACGGATTTCTCAGGTTTATACTGCATATGAACACTTTTCACATTCTCCCGTGCAAAGCCGCTGCTAATCCTCCTTTCATGCAAAATCTTAAGGTTCCACCTCATGTCCAAGCCTCCAAAGCCGGCTAAAAAGTGAATAATCGATAACTAAAACTTGAATTGTACTACTTCTTACTGGCTATTACTTCAACTTAGAAGCTCCTTCTGTGTTCTACTATGGTGCTTTTAGTGTCTCCGCACACCGCAGCACGCGACATAGCTTTGCAGACGATAAATGTGAAGGTCTCAGAGAGAAAAGCGGCCAATGTGACGATCTGGCTTTAAGTCGATTCGATAACAAATGACGAAAACGGACGGATTTCTCAGGTTTTTACTACATATGAACACTTTTCACATTCTGCCGTGCAACGCGGCTGCTAGTCCTCCTCTCATGCAAAATCTTAAGGTACTAGGTCATGTCCTAGCCACCAAAGCCGGGTAAAAGTGAATAATCGACAACTAAAACTTCAATTGTACTACTTCTTACTGGCTATTACTTCAACTTAGAAGCTTTTTCTGTGTTGTACTATGGTGCTTTTAGTGTCTCCGCATACCGCAGTTCGCGACATAGCTTTGCAGACGATTAATGTAACCGTCTCAGAGAGAAAAGCGGCCAATATGACGATCTGGCTTTAAGTCGATTCGATAACAAATGACGAAAACGGACGGATTTCTCAGGTTTTTACTACATATGAACACTTTTCACATTCTCCCGTGCAACGCGGCTGCTAGTCCTCCTTTCATGCAAAATCTTAAGGTCCAAGGTCATGTCATAGCCACCAAAGCCAGCTAAAAGGTGAACAATCGACAACTAAATCTTGAATTGTACTACTTCTTACTGGCTATTACTTCAACTTAGAAGCTTCTTCTGTGTTCTACTATGGTGCTTTTAGTGTCTCCGCATACCGCAGCACGCGACATAGCTTTGCAGACGATAAATGTAACCGTCACAGAGAGAAAAGCAGCCAATGTGTCGATCTGGCTTTAAGTCGATTCGATAACAAAGACGAAACCGGACGGATTTCTCGGGTTTTTACTACATATTAACACTTTTCACAATCTTCCGTGCAACGCGGCTGCTAGTCCTCCTTTCATGCAAAATCTTAAGGTCCTAGGTCATGTCCAAGCCACCAAAGCCGGCTAAAAAGTGAATAATCGACAACTAAAACTTGAATTGTACTACTTCTTACTGGCTATTACTTCAACTTAGAAGCTTCTTCTGTGTTCTACTATGGTGCTTTTAGTGTCTCCGCATACCGCAGCACGCGACATAGCTTTGCAGACGATAAATGTAACCGTGTCAGAGAGAAAAGCGGCCAATGTGACGATCTGGCTTTAGGCCGATTCGATAAAAAATGACGAAAATGGACGGATTTCTCAGCTTTTTACTACATATGAACACTTTTCACATTCTCCGGTGCAACGCGTCTGCTAGTCCTCTTTCATGCAAAATCTTAAGGTCCTAGGTCATGTCCAAGCCACTAAAGCCGACTAAAAAAAGAATAATCGATAACTAAATCTTGAATTGTACTACTTCTTACTGGCTATTACTTCAACTTAGAAGCTCCTTCTGTGTTCTACTATGGTGCTTTTAGTGTGTCCGCATAGCGCAGCACGCGACATAGCTTTGCAGACGATAAATGTAACCGTCTGAGAGAGAAAAGCGGCCAATGTGACGATCTGGCTATAAGTCGATTCGATAACAAATGACGAAAATGGACGGATTTCTCAGGTTTTTACTACATATGAACACATTTCACATTCTCCCATGCAACGCGGTTGCTAGTCCTCCTTTCATGCAAAATCTTAAGGTCCTAGGTCATGTCATAGCCACCAAAGCCGGCTAAAAGGTGAACAAACGACAACTAAATCTTGAATTGTACTACTTCTTACTTTCTATTACTTCAACTTAGAAGCTTCTTCTGTGTTCTACTATGGTGCTTTTAGTGTCTCCGCATACCGCAGCACGCGACATAGCTTTGCAGACGATAAATGTAACCGTCTCAGAGAGAAAAGCAGGGAATGTGACGATCTGGCTTTAAGTCGATTCGATAACAAAGACGAAACCGGACGGATTACTCAGGTTTTTACTACATATGAACACTTTTCACATTCTGCCGTCCAACGCGGCTGCTAGTCCTCCTTTCATGCAAAATCTTAAGGTCCTAGGTCATGTCCAAGCCACCAAAGCCAGCTAAAAAAAAGAATAATCGATAACTAAAACTTGAATTGTACTACTTCTTACTGGCTATTACTTCAACTTAGAAGCTCCTTCTGTGTTCGGCTAAAAAAAAGAATAATCGATAACTAAAACTTGAATTGTACTACTTCTTACTGGCTATTACTTCAACTTAGAAGCTCCTTCTGTGTTCGACTATGGTGCTTTTAGTGTCTCCGCATAGCGCAGCACGCGACATAGCTTTGCAGACGATAAATGTAACCGTCTCAGAGATAAAAGCGGCCGATGTGACGATCTGGCTTTAAGTCGATTCGATAACAAATGACGAAAACGGACGGATTTCTCAGGTTTTTACTGCATATGAACACTTTTCACATCCTCCCGTGCAAAGCGGCTCCTAGTCCTCCTTTCATGCAAAATCTTAAGGTCCTAGGTCATGTCCAAGCCACCAAAGCCAGCTAAAAAGTGAATAATCGACAACTAAAACTTCAATTGTACTACTTCTTACTGGCTATTACTTCAACTTAGAAGCTTCTTCTGTGTTCTACTATGGTGCTTTTAGTGTTTCCGCATACCGCAGCACGCGACATAGCTTTGCAGACGATAAATGTAACCGTTTCAGAGAAAAGAACAGCCAATGTGACGATCTGGCTTTAAGTCGATTCGATAACAAATGACGAAAACGGACGGATGTCTTAGGTTTTTACCACATATGAACACTTTTCACATTCTCGCGTGCAACGCGGCTGCTAGTCCTCCTTTCATGCAAAATCTTAAGGTTCCACCTAATGTCAAAGAAACCAAAGCCGACTAAAAAGTGAATAACCGACAACTAAAACTTGAATTGTACTACTTCTTACTGGCTATTACTTCAACTTAGATGCTTCTTCTGAGTTCTACTATGGTGCTTTTAGAGTTTCGGCATACCGCAGCACGCGACATAGCTTTGCAGACGATAAACAAAACCGTTTCAGAGAGAAGAACGGCCAATGTGACGATCTGGCTTTAAGTCGATTTGATAACAAATGACGAAAACCGACGGATTTCTCAGGTTTTTACTACATTTGAACACTTTTCACATTCTCCCATGCAACGCGGCTGCTAGTCCTCCTTTCATGCAAAATCTTAAGGTCCTAGGTCATGTCCAAGCCACCAAAGACGGTTAAAAAGTGAATAATCGATAACTAAAACTTGAATTGTACTACTTCTTACTGGCTATTACTTCAACTTAGAAGCTTCTTCTGTGTTCTACTATGGTGCTTTTAGTGTATCCGCATACCGCAGCACGCGACATAGCTTTGCAGACGATAAATGTAACCGTCTCAGAGAGAAAAGCGACCAATGTGACGATCTGGCTTTAAGTCGATTCGATAAAAAATGACGAAAACGGACGGATTTCTCAGGTTTTTACTACATATGAACACATTTCACATTCTCCCATGCAACGCGGCTGCTAGTCCTCCTTTCATGCAAAATCTTAAGGTCCTAGTTCATGTCATAGCCACCAAAGCCGGCTAAAAGGTGAACAATCGACAACTACATCTTGAATTGTACTACTTCTTACTGGCTATTACTTCAACTTAGAATCTCCTTCTGTGTTCTACTATGGTGCTTTTAGTGTCTCCGCATACCGCAGCACGCGACATAGCTTTGCAGACGATAAATGTGAAGGTCTCAGAGAGAAAAGCGGCCAATGTGACGATCTGGCTTTAAGTCGATTCGATAACAAATGACGAAAACAGACGGATTTCTCAGGTTTTTACTACATATGAACACTTTTCACATTCTCCCGTGCAACGCGGCTGCTAGTCCTCCTTTCATGCAAAATCTTAAGGTCCTAGGTCATGTCTAAGCCACCAAAGCCGGCTAAAAAAAGAATAATCGATAACTAAAACATGAATTGTACTACTTCTTACTGGCTATTACTTCAACTTAGAAGCTTTTTCTATGTTGTACTATGGTGCTTTTAGTGTCTCCGCATACCGCAGTTCGCGACATAGCTTTGCAAACGATTAATGTAACCGTCTCAGAGAGAAAAGCGGCCAATATGACGATCTGGCTTTAAGTCGATTCGATAACAAATGACGAAAACGGACGGATTTCTCAGGTTTTTACTACATATGAACACTTTTCACATTCTCCCGTGCAACGCGGCTGCGAGTCCTCCTTTCATGCAAAATCTTAAGGTCCTAGGTCATGTCCAAGCCACCAAAGCCGGCTAAAAAAAGAATAATCGATAACTAAAACTTGAATTGTACTACTTCTTACTGGCTATTACTTCAACTTAGAAGCTCCTTCTGTGTTCTACTATGGTGCTTTTAGTGTCTCCGCGTAGCGCAGCACGCGACATAGCTTTGCAGACGATAAATGTAACCGTCTCAGAGAGAAAAGCGGCCAATGTGACGATCTGGCTATAAGTCGATTCGATAACAAATGACGAAAACGGACGGATGTCTTAGGTTTTTACCACATATGAACACTTTTCACATTATCGCGTGCAACGCGGCTGCTAGTCCTCCTTTCATGCAAAATCTTAAGGTTCCACCTAATGTCAAAGAAACCAAAGCCGGCTAAAAAGTGAATAACCGACAACTAAAACTTGAATTGTACTACTTCTTACTGGCTATTACTTCAACTTAGAAGCTTCTTCTGTGTTCTACTATGGTGCTTTTAGTGTCTCCGCATACCGCAGCACGCGACATAGCTTTGCAGACGATAAATGTAACCGTCTCAGTGAGAAAAGCAGGGAATGTGACGATCTGGCTTTAAGTCGATTAGATAACAAAGACGAAACCGGACGGATTTCTCAGGTTTTTACTACATATGAACACTTTTCACATTCTGCCGTCCAACGCGGCTGCTAGTCCTCCTTTCATGCAAAATCTTAAGGTCGTAGGTCATGTCCAAGCCACCAAAGCCAGCTAAAAAAAAGAATAATCGATAACTAAAACTTGAATTGTACTACTTCTTACTGGCTATTACTTCAACTTAGAAGCTCCTTCTGTGTTCGGCTAAAAAACAGAATAATCGATAACTAAAACTTGAATTGTACTACTTCTTACTGGCTATTACTTCAACTTAGAAGCTCCTTCTGTGTTCGACTATGGTGCTTTTAGTGTCTCCGCATAGCGCAGCACGCGACATAGCTTTGCAGACGATAAATGTAACCGTCTCAGAGATAAAAGCGGCCGATGTGACGATCTGGCTTTAAGTCGATTCGATAACAAATGACGAAAACGGACGGATTTCTCAGGTTTTTACTGCATATGAACACTTTTCACATCCTCCCGTGCAAAGCGGCTCCTAGTCCTCCTTTCATGCAAAATCTTAAGGTCCTAGGTCATGTCCAAGCCACCAAAGCCAGCTAAAAAGTGAATAATCGACAACTAAAACTTCAATTGTACTACTTCTTACTGGCTATTACTTCAACTTAGAAGCTTCTTCTGTGTTCTACTATGGTGCTTTTAGTGTTTCCGCATACCGCAGCACGCGACATAGCTTTGCAGACGATAAATGTAACCGTTTCAGAGAAAAGAACAGCCAATGTGACGATCTGGCTTTAAGTCGATTCGATAACAAATGACGAAAACGGACGGATGTCTTAGGTTTTTACCACATATGAACACTTTTCACATTCTCGCGTGCAACGCGGCTGCTAGTCCTCCTTTCATGCAAAATCTTAAGGTTCCACCTAATGTCAAAGAAACCAAAGCCGACTAAAAAGTGAATAACCGACAACTAAAACTTGAATTGTACTACTTCTTACTGGCTATTACTTCAACTTAGATGCTTCTTCTGTGTTCTACTATGGTGCTTTTAGAGTTTCGGCATACCGCAGCACGCGACATAGCTTTGCAGACGATAAATAAAACCGTTTCAGAGAGAAGAACGGCCAATGTGACGATCTGGCTTTAAGTCGATTTGATAACAAATGACGAAAACCGACGGATTTCTCAGGTTTTTACTACATTTGAACACTTTTCACATTCTCCCATGCAACGCGGCTGCTAGTCCTCCTTTCATGCAAAATCTTAAGGTCCTAGGTCATGTCCAAGCCACCAAAGACGGTTAAAAAGTGAATAATCGATAACTAAAACTTGAATTGTACTACTTCTTACTGGCTATTACTTCAACTTAGAAGCTTCTTCTGTGTTCTACTATGGTGCTTTTAGTGTATCCGCATACCGCAGCACGCGACATAGCTTTGCAGACGATAAATGTAACCGTCTCAGAGAGAAAAGCGGCCAATGTGACGATCTGGCTTTAAGTCGATTCGATAAAAAATGACGAAAACGGACGGATTTCTCAGGTTTTTACTACATATGAACACATTTCACATTCTCCCATGCAACGCGGCTGCTAGTCCTCCTTTCATGCAAAATCTTAAGGTCCTAGTTCATGTCATAGCCACCAAAGCCGGCTAAAAGGTGAACAATCGACAACTACATCTTGAATTGTACTACTTCTTACTGGCTATTACTTCAACTTAGAATCTCCTTCTGTGTTCTACTATGGTGCTTTTAGTGTCTCCGCACACCGCAGCACGCGACATAGCTTTGCAGACGATAAATGTGAAGGTCTCAGAGAGAAAAGCGGCCAATGTGACGATCTGGCTTTAAGTCGATTCGATAACAAATGACGAAAACGGACGGATTTCTCAGGTTTTTACTACATATGAACACTTTTCACATTCTCCCGTGCAACGCGGCTACTAGTCCTCCTTTCATGCAAAATCTTAAGGTCCTAGGTCATGTCTAAGCCACCAAAGCCGGCTAAAAAAAGAATAATCGATAACTAAAACATGAATTGTACTACTTCTTACTGGCTATTACTTCAACTTAGAAGCTTTTTCTATGTTGTACTATGGTGCTTTTAGTGTCTCCGCATACCGCAGTTCGCGACATAGCTTTGCAAACGATTAATGTAACCGTCTCAGAGAGAAAAGCGGCCAATATGACGATCTGGCTTTAAGTCGATTCGATAACAAATGACGAAAACGGACGGATGTCTTAGGTTTTTACCACATATGAACACTTTTCACATTATCGCGTGCAACGCGGCTGCTAGTCCTCCTTTCATGCAAAATCTTAAGGTTCCACCTAATGTCAAAGAAACCAAAGCCGGCTAAAAAGTGAATAACCGACAACTAAAACTTGAATTGTACTACTTCTTACTGGCTATTACTTCAACTTAGATGCTTCTTCTGTGTTCTACTATGGTGCTTTTAGTGTTTCGGCATACCGCAGCACGCGACATAGCTTTGCAGACGATAAATAAAACCGTTTCAGAGAGAAGAACGGCCAATGTGACGATCTGGCTTTAAGTCGATTTGATAACAAATGACGAAAACCGACGGATTTCTCAGGTTTTTACTACATTTGAACACTTTTCACATTCTCCCATGCAACGCGGCTGCTAGTCCTCCTTTCATGCAAAATCTTAAGGTCCTAGGTCATGTCCAAGCCACCAAAGACGGTTAAAAAGTGTATAATCGATAACTAAAACTTGAATTGTACTACTTCTTACTGGCTATTACTTCAACTTAGAAGCTTCTTCTGTGTTCTACTATGGTGCTTTTAGTGTATCCGCATACCGCAGCACGCGACATAGCTTTGCAGACGATAAATGTAACCGTCTCAGAGAGAAAAGCGGCCAATGTGACGATCTGGCTTTAAGTCGATTCGATAACAAATGACGAAAACGGACGGATTTCTCAGGTTTTTACTACATATGAACACATTTCACATTCTCCCATGCAACGCGGCTGCTAGTCCTCCTTTCATGCAAAATCTTAAGGTCCTAGTTCATGTCATAGCCACCAAAGCCGGCTAAAAGGTGAACAATCGACAACTACATCTTAAATTGTACTACTTCTTACTGGCTATTACTTCAACTTAGAATCTCCTTCTGTGTTCTACTATGGTGCTTTTAGTGTCTCCGCACACCGCAGCACGCGACATAGCTTTGCAGACGATAAATGTGAAGGTCTCAGAGAGAAAAGCGGCCAATGTGACGATCTGGCTTTAAGTCGATTCGATAACAAATGACGAAAACGGACGGATTTCTCAGGTTTTTACCACATATGAACACTTTTCACATTCTCGCGTGCAACGCGACTGCTAGTCCTCCTTTCATGCAAAATCTTAAGGTTCCACCTAATGTCAAAGAAACCAAAGCCGGCTAAAAAGTGAATAACCGACAACTAAAACTTGAATTGTACTACTTCTTACTGGCTATTACTTCAACTTAGATGCTTCTTCTGTGTTCTACTATGGTGCTTTTAGAGTTTCGGCATACCGCAGCACGCGACATAGCTTTGCAGACGATAAATAAAACCGTTTCCGAGAGAAGAACGGCCAATGTGACGATCTGGCTTTAAGTCGATATGATAACAAATGACGAAAACCGACGGATTTCTCAGGTTTTTACTACATTTGAACACTTTTCACATTCTCCCATGCAACGCGGCTGCTAGTCCTCCTTTCATGCAAAATCTTAAGGTCCTAGGTCATGTCCAAGCCACCAAAGACGGTTAAAAAGTGAATAATCGATAACTAAAACTTGAATTGTACTACTTCTTACTGGCTATTACTTCAACTTAGAAGCTTCTTCTGTGTTCTACTATGGTGCTTTTAGTGTATCCGCATACCGCAGCACGCGACATAGCTTTGCAGACGATAAATGTAACCGTCTCAGAGAGAAAAGCGGCCAATGTGACGATCTGGCTTTAAGTCGATTCGATAAAAAATGACGAAAACGGACGGATTTCTCAGGTTTTTACTACATATGAACACATTTCACATTCTCCCATGCAACGCGGCTGCTAGTCCTCCTTTCATGCAAAATCTTAAGGTCCTAGTTCATGTCATAGCCACCAAAGCCGGCTAAAAGGTGAACAATCGACAACTACATCTTGAATTGTACTACTTCTTACTGGCTATTACTTCAACTTAGAATCTCCTTCTGTGTTCTACTATGGTGCTTTTAGTGTCTCCGCACACCGCAGCACGCGACATAGCTTTGCAGACGATAAATGTGAAGGTCTCAGAGAGAAAAGCGGCCAATGTGACGATCTGGCTTTAAGTCGATTCGATAACAAATGACGAAAACGGACGGATTTCTCAGGTTTTTACTACATATGAACACTTTTCACATTCTCCCGTGCAACGCGGCTGCTAGTCCTCCTTTCATGCAAAATCTTAAGGTCCTAGGTCATGTCCAAGCCACCAAAGCCGGCTAAAAAAAGAATAATCGATAACTAAAACTTGAATTGTACTACTTCTTACTGGCTATTACTTCAACTTAGAAGCTTCTTCTGTGTTCTACTATGGTGCTTTTAGTGTCTCCGCATACCGCAGCACGCGACATAGCTTTGCAGACGATAAATGTAACCGTCTCAGAGAGAAAAGCAGGGAATGTGACGATCTGGCTTTAAGTCAATTCAATAACAAAGACGAAACCGGACGGATTTCTCAGGTTTTTACTACAAATGAACACTTTTCACATTCTCGCGCGCAACGCGGCTGCTAGTCTCCTTTCATGCAAAATCTTAAGGTTCCACCTAATGTCAAAGAAACCAAAGCCGGCTAAAAAGTGAATAACCGACAACTAAAACTTGAATTGTACTACTTCTTACTGGCTATTACTTCAACTTAGATGCTTCTTCTGTGTTCTACTGTGGTGCTTTTAGTGTTTCGGTATACCGCAGCACGCGACATAGCTTTGCAGACGATAAGTAAAACCGTTTCAGAGAGAAGAACGGCCAATGTAACGATCTGGCTTTAAGTCGATTCGATAACAAATGACGAAAACGGACGGAAGTCTTAGGTTTTTACCACATATGAACACTTTTCACATTCTCGCGTGCAACGCGGCTGCTAGTCCTCCTTTCATGCAAAATCTTAAGGTCCTAGGTCATGTCCAAGCCACCAAAGCCGGCTAAAAAAAGAATAATCGATAACTAAAACTTGAATTGTACTACTTCTTACTGGCTATTACTTCAACTTAGAAGCTCCTTCTGTGTTCTACTATGGTGCTTTTAGTGTCTCCGCATAGCGCAGCACGCGACATAGCTTTGCAGACGATAAATGTAACCGTCTCAGAGAGAAAAGCGGCCAATGTGACGATCTGGCTATAAGTCGATTCGATAACAAATGACGAAAATGGACGGATTTCTCAGGTTTTTACTACATATGAACACATTTCACATTCTCCCATGCAACGCGGTTGCTAGTCCTCCTTTCATGCAAAATCTTAAGGTCCTAGGTCATGTCATAGCCACCAAAGCCGGCTAAAAGGTGAACAATCGACAACTAAATCTTGAATTGTACTACTTCTTACTTTCTATTACTTCAACTTAGAAGCTTCTTCTGTGTTCTACTATGGTGCTTTTAGTGTCTCCGCATACCGCAGCACGCGACATAGCTTTGCAGACGATAAATGTAACCGTCTCAGAGAGAAAAGCAGGGAATGTGACGATCTGGCTTTAAGTCGATTCGATAACAAAGACGAAACCGGATGGATTTCTCAGGTTTTTACTACATATGAACACTTTCCACATTCTGCCGTGCAACGCGGCTGCTAGTCCTCCTTTCATGCAAAATCTTAAGGTCCTAGGTCATGTCCAAGCCACCAAAGCCGGCTAAAAAAAAGAATAATCGATAACTAAAACTTGAATTGTACTACTTCTTACTGGCTATTACTTCAACTTAGAAGCTCCTTCTGTGTTCGGCTAAAAAAAAGAATAATCGATAACTAAAACTTGAATTGTACTACTTCTTACTGGCTATTACTTCAACTTAGAAGCTCCTTCTGTGTTCGACTATGGTGCTTTTAGTGTCTCCGCATAGCGCAGCACGCGACATAGCTTTGCAGACGATAAATGTAACCGTCTCAGAGAGAAAAGCGGCCGATGTGACGATCTGGCTTTAAGTCGATTCGATAACAAATGACGAAAACGGACGGATTTCTCAGGTTTTTACTACATACGAACACTTTTCATATTCTCCCGTGCAACGCGGCTGCTAGTCCTCCTTTCATGCAAAATCTTAAGGTCCTAGGTCATGTCATAGCCACCAAAGCCGGCTAAAAGGTGAACAATCGACAACTAAATCTTGAATTGTACTACTTCTTACTGGCTATTACTTCAACTTAGAAGCTTCTTCTGGGTTCTACTATGGTGCTTTTAGTGTCTCCGCATACCGCAGCACGCGACATAGCTTTGCAGACGATAAATGTAACCGTCACAGAGAGAAAAGCAGCCAATGTGTCGATCTGGCTTTAAGTCGATTCGATAACAAAGACGAAACCGGACGGATTTCTCAGGTTTTTACTACATATGAACACTTTTCACATTCTGCCGTGCAACGCGGCTGCTAGTCCTCCTTACATGCAAAATCTTAAGGTCCTAGGTCATATCCCAGCCACCAAAGCCGGCTAAAATGTGAATAATCGACAACTAAAACTTGAATTGTACTACTTCTTACTGGCTATTTCTTCAACTTAGAAGCTCCTTCTGTGTTCGACTATGGTGCTTTTAGTTTCTCCGCATACCGCAGCACGCGACATAGCTTTGCAGACGATAAATGTAACCGTCTCAGAGGGAGAAGCGGCCAATGTGACGATCTGGCTTTAAGTCGATTCGATAACAAATGACGAAAATGGACGGATGTCTCAGGTTTTTACTACATATGAACACTTTTCACATTCTCCCATGCAACGCGGCTGCTAGTCCTCCTTTCATGCAAAATCTTAAGGTATTAGGTCATGTCCAAGCCACCAAAGCCGGCTAAAAAGTGAATAATCGACAACTAAAACTTGAATTGTACTACTTCCTACTGGCTACTACTTCAACATAGAAGCTTATTCTGTGTTCTACTATGGTGCCTTTAGTGTCCCCGCATACCGCAGCACGCGACATAGCTTTGCAGACGATAAATGTAACCGTCTCAGAGAGAAAGGCGGCCAATGTGACGATCTGGCTTTAAGTCGAATCGATAACAAATGACGAAAATGGACGGATTTCTCAGGTTTTTACTACATATGAACACTTTTCACATTCTCCCATGCAACGCATCTGCTAGTCCTCCTTTCATGCAAAATCTTAAGGTCCTAGGTCATGTCCAAGCCACCAAAGACGGCTAAAAAGTGAATAGTCGATAACTGAAACTTGAATTGTACTACTTCTTACTGGCTATTACTTCAACTTAGAAGCTTCTTCTGTGTTCTACTATGGTGCTTTTAGTGTCTCCGCATACCGCAGCACGCGACATAGCTTTGCAGACGATAAATGTGAAGGTCTCAGAGAGAAAAGCGGCCAATGTGACGATCTGGCTTTAGGCCGATTCGATAAAAAATGACGAAAATGGACGGATTTCTCAGCTTTTTACTACATATGAACACTTTTCACATTCTCCGGTGCAACGCGTCTGCTAGTCCTCCTTTCATGCAAAATCTTAAGGTCCTAGGTCATGTCCAAGCCACTAAAGCCGGCTAAAAAAAGAATAATCGATAACTAAATCTTGAATTGTACTACTTCTTACTGGCTATTACTTCAACTTAGAAGTTCCTTCTGTGTTCTACTATGGTGCTATTAGTGTGTCCGCATAGCGCAGCACGCGACATAGCTTTGCAGACGATAAATGTAACCGTCTCAGAGAGAAAAGCAGGGAATGTGACGATCTGGCTTTAATTCGATTCGATAACAAAGACGAAACCGGACGGATTTCTCAGGTTTTTACTACATATGAACACTTTTCACATTCTGCCGTCCAACGCGGCTGCTAGTCCTCCTTTCATGCAAAATCTTAAGGTCCTAGGTCATGTCCAAGCCACCAAAGCCGGCTAAAAAAAAGAATAATCGATAACTAAAACTTGAATTGTACTACTTCTTACTGGCTATTACTTCAACTTAGAAGCTCCTTCTGTGTTCGGCTAAAAAAAAGAATAATCGATAACTAAAACTTGAATTGTACTACTTCTTACTGGCTATTACTTCAACTTAGAAGCTCCTTCTGTGTTCGACTATGGTGCTTTTAGTGTCTCCGCATAGCGCAGCACGCGACATAGCTTTGCAGACGATAAATGTAACCGTCTCAGAGAGAAAAGCGGCCGATGTGACGATCTGGCTTTAAGTCGATTCGATAACAAATGACAAAAACGGACGGATTTCTCAGGTTTTTACTGCATATGAACACTTTTCATATCCTCCCGTGCAAAGCGGCTCCTAGTCCTCCTTTCATGCAAAATCTTAAGGTCCTAGGTCATGTCCAAGCCACCAAAGCCGGCTAAAAAGTGAATAATCGACAACTAAAACTTCAATTGTACTACTTCTTACTGGCTATTACTTCAACTTAGAAGCTTCTTCTGTGTTCTACTATGGTGCTTTTAGTGTTTCCGCATACCGCAGCACGCGACATAGCTTTGCAGACGATAAATGTAACCGTTTCAGAGAAAAGAACAGCCAATGTGACGACCTGGCTTTAAGTCGATTCGATAACAAATGACGAAAACGGACGGATGTCTTAGGTTTTTACCACATATGAACACTTTTCACATTCTCGCGTGCAACGCGGCTGCTAGTCCTCCTTTCATGCAAAATCTTAAGGTTCCACATAATGTCAAAGAAACCAAAGCCGGCTAAAAAGTGAATAACCGACAACTAAAACTTGAATTGTACTACTTCTTACTGGCTATTACTTCAACTTAGATGCTTCTTCTGTGTTCTACTATGGTGCTTTTAGTGTTTCGGCATACCGCAGCACGCGACATAGCTTTGCAGACGATAAATAAAACCGTTTCAGAGAGAAGAACGGCCAATGTGACGATCTGGCTTTAAGTCGATTTGATAACAAATGACGAAAACCGACGGATTTCTCAGGTTTTTACTACATTTGAACACTTTTCACATTCTCCCATGCAACGCGGCTGCTAGTCCTCCTTTCATGCAAAATCTTAAGGTCCTAGGTCATGTCCAAGCCACCAAAGACGGTTAAAAAGTGAATAATCGATAACTAAAACTTGAATTGTACTACTTCTTACTGGCTATTACTTCAACTTAGAAGCTTCTTCTGTGTTCTACTATGGTGCTTTTAGTGTATCCGCATACCGCAGCACGCGACATAGCTTTGCAGACGATAAATGTAACCGTCTCAGAGAGAAAAGCGGCCAATGTGACGATCTGGCTTTAAGTCGATTCGATAAAAAATGACGAAAACGGACGGATTTCTCAGGTTTTTACTACATATGAACACATTTCACATTCTCCCATGCAACGCGGCTGCTAGTCCTCCTTTCATGCAAAATCTTAAGGTCCTAGTTCATGTCATAGCCACCAAAGCCGGCTAAAAGGTGAACAATCGACAACTACATCTTGAATTGTACTACTTCTTACTGGCTATTACTTCAACTTAGAATCTCCTTCTGTGTTCTACTATGGTGCTTTTAGTGTCTCCGCACACCGCAGCACGCGACATAGCTTTGCAGACGATAAATGTGAAGGTCTCAGAGAGAAAAGCGGCCAATGTGACGATCTGGCTTCAAGTCGATTCGATAACAAATGACGAAAACGGACGGATTTCTCAGGTTTTTACTACATATGAACACTTTTCACATTCTCCCGTGCAACGCGGCTGCTAGTCCTCCTTTCATGCAAAATCTTAAGGTCCTAGGTCATGTCCAAGCCACCAAAGCCGGCTAAAAAAAGAATAATCGATAACTAAAACTTGAATTGTACTACTTCTTACTGGCTATTACTTCAACTTAGAAGCTTTTTCTATGTTGTACTATGGTGCTTTTAGTATCTCCGCATACCGCAGTTCGCGACATAGCTTTGCAAACGATTAATGTAACCGTCTCAGAGAGAAAAGCGGCCAATATGACGATCTGGCTTTAAGTCGATTCGATAATAAATGACGAAAACGGACGGATTTCTCAGGTTTTTACTACATATGAACACTTTTCACATTCTGCCGTGCAACGCGGCTGCTAGTCCTCCTTTCATGCAAAATCTTAAGGTACTAGGTCATGTCCTAGCCACCAAAGCCGGGTAAAAGTGAATAATCGACAACTAAAACTTCAATTGTACTACTTCTTACTGGCTATTACTTCAACTTAGAAGCTTTTTCTGTGTTGTACTATGGTGCTTTTAGTGTCTCCGAATACCGCAGTTCGCGACATAGCTTTGCAGACGATTAATGTAACCGTCTCAGAGAGAAAAGCGGCCAATATGACGATCTGGCTTTAAGTCGATTCGATAACAAATGACGAAAACGGACGGATTTCTCAGGTTTTTACTACATATGAACACTTTTCACATTCTCCCGTGCAACGCGGCTGCTAGTCCTCCTTTCATGCAAAATCTTAAGGTCCAAGGTCATGTCATAGCCACCAAAGCCGGCTAAAAGGTGAACAATCGACAACTAAATCTTGAATTCTACTACTTCTTACTGGCTATTACTTCAACTTAGAAGCTTCTTCTGTGTTCTACTATGGTGCTTTTAGTGTCTCCGCATACCGCAGCACGCGACATAGCTTTGCAGACGATAAATGTAACCGTCACAGAGAGAAAAGCAGCCAATGTGTCGATCTGGCTTTAAGTCGATTCGATAACAAAGACGAAACCGGACGGATTTCTCAGGTTTCTACTACATATGAACACTTTTCACATTCTGCCGTGCAACGCGGCTGCTAGTCCTCCTTTCATGCAAAATCTTAAGGTCCTAGGTCATGTCCAAGCCACCAAAGCCGGCTAAAAAGTGAATAATCGACAACTAAAACTTGAATTGTACTACTTCTTACTGGCTATTTCCTCAACTTAGAAGCTCTTTCTGTGTTCGACTATGGTGCTTTTAGTGTCTCCGCATACCGCAGCACGCGACATAGCTTTGCAGACGATAAATGTAACCGTCTCAGAGAGAAAAGCGGCCAATGTGACGATCTGGCTTTAAGTCGATTCGATAACAAATGACGAAAATGGACGGATGTCTCAGGTTTTTACTACATATGAACACTTTTCACATTCTCCCATGCAACGCATCTGCTAGTCCTCCTTTCATGCAAAATCTTAAGGTCCTAGGTCATGTCCAAGCCACCAAAGACGGCTAAAAAGTGAATAGTCGATAACTGAAACTTGAATTGTACTACTTCTTACTGGCTATTACTTCAACTTAGAAGCTTCTTCTGTGTTCTACTATGGTGCTTTTAGTGTCTCCGCATACCGCAGCACGCGACATAGCTTTGCAGACGATAAATGTAACCGTCTCAGAGAGAAAAGCGGCCAATGTGACGATCTGGCTTTAGGCCGATTCGATAAAAAATGACGAAAATGGACGGATTTCTCAGCTTTTTACTACATATGAACACTTTTCACATTCTCCGGTGCAACGCGTCTGCTAGTCCTCCTTTCATGCAAAATCTTAAGGTCCTAGGTCATGTCCAAGCCACTAAAGCCGGCTAAAAAAAGAATAATCGATAACTAAATCTTGAATTGTACTACTTCTTACTGGCTATTACTTCAACTTAGAAGCTCCTTCTGTGTTCTACTATGGTGCTTTTAGTGTGTCCGCATAGCGCAGCACGCGACATAGCTTTGCAGACGATAAATGTAACCGTCTGAGAGAGAAAAGTGGCCAATGTGACGATCTGGCTATAAGTCGATTCGATAACAAATGACGAAAATGGACGGATATCTCAGGTTTTTACTACATATGAACACATTTCACATTCTCCCATGCAACGCGGTTGCTAGTCCTCCTTTCATGCAAAATCTTAAGGTCCTAGGTCATGTCATAGCCACCAAAGCCGGCTAAAAGGTGAACAAACGACAACTAAATCTTGAATTGTACTACTTCTTACCTTCTATTACTTCAACTTAGAAGCTTCTTCTGTGTTCTACTATGGTGCTTTTAGTGTCTCCGCATACCGCAGCACGCGACATAGCTTTGCAGACGATAAATGTAACCGTCTCAGAGAGAAAAGCAGGGAATGTGACGATCTGGCTTTAAGTCGATTCGATAACAAAGACGAAACCGGACGGATTTCTCAGGTTTTTACTACATATGAACACTTTTCACATTCTGCCGTCCAACGCGGCTGCTAGTCCTCCTTTCATGCAAAATCTTAAGGTCCTAGGTCATGTCCAAGCCACCAAAGCCGGCTAAAAAAAAGAATAATCGATAACTAAAACTTGAATTGTACTACTTCTTACTGGCTATTACTTCAACTTAGAAGCTCCTTCTGTGTTCGGCTAAAAAAAAGAATAATCGATAACTAAAACTTGAATTGTACTACTTCTTACTGGCTATTACTTCAACTTAGAAGCTCCTTCTGTGTTCGACTATGGTGCTTTTAGTGTCTCCGCATAGCGCAGCACGCGACATAGCTTTGCAGACGATAAATGTAACCGTCTCAGAGAGAAAAGCGGCCGATGTGACGATCTGGCTTTAAGTCGATTCGATAACAAATGACGAAAACGGACGTATTTCTCAGGTTTTTACCGCATATGAATACTTTTCATATCCTCCCGTGCAAAGCGGCTCCTAGTCCTCCTTTCATGCAAAATCTTAAGGTCCTAGGTCATGTCCAAGCCACCAAAGACGGCTAAAAAGTGAATAATCGACAACTAAAACTTCAATTGTACTACTTCTTACTGGCTATTACTTCAACTTAGAAGCTTCTTCTGTGTTCTACTATGGTGCTTTTAGTGTTTCCGCATACCGCAGCACGCGACATAGCTTTGCAGACGATAAATGTAACCGTTTCAGAGAAAACAGCCAATGTGACGATCTGGCTTTAAGTCGATTTGATAACAAATGACGAAAACCGACGGATTTCTCAGGTTTTTACTACATTTGAACACTTTTCACATTCTCCCATGCAACGCGGCTGCTAGTCCTCCTTTCATGCAAAATCTTAAGGTCCTAGGTCATGTCCAAGCCACCAAAGACGGTTAAAAAGTGAATAATCGATAACTAAAACTTGAATTGTACTACTTCTTACTGGCTATTACTTCAACTTAGAAGCTTCTTCTGTGTTCTACTATGGTGCTTTTAGTGTATCCGCATACCGCAGCACGCGACATAGCTTTGCAGACGATAAATGTAACCGTCTCAGAGAGAAAAGCGGCCAATGTGACGATCTGGCTTTAAGTCGATTCGATAAAAAATGACGAAAACGGACGGATTTCTCAGGTTTTTACTACATATGAACACATTTCACATTCTCCCATGCAACGCGGCTGCTAGTCCTCCTTTCATGCAAAATCTTAAGGTCCTAGTTCATGTCATAGCCACCAAAGCCGGCTAAAAGGTGAACAATCGACAACTACATCTTGAATTGTACTACTTCTTACTGGCTATTACTTCAACTTAGAATCTCCTTCTGTGTTCTACTATGGTGCTTTTAGTGTCTCCGCACACCGCAGCACGCGACATAGCTTTGCAGACGATAAATGTGAAGGTCTCAGAGAGAAAAGCGGCCAATGTGACGATCTGGCTTTAAGTCGATTCGATAACAAATGACGAAACCGGACGGATTTCTCAGGTTTTTACTACATATGAACACTTTTCACATTCTCCCGTGCAACGCGGCTGCTAGTCCTCCTTTCATGCAAAATCTTAAGGTCCTAGGTCATGTCCAAGCCACCAAAGCCGGCTAAAAAAAGAATAATCGATAACTAAAACTTGAATTGTACTACTTCTTACTGGCTATTACTTCAACTTAGAAGCTTTTTCTATGTTGTACTATGGTGCTTTTAGTTTCTCCGCATACCGCAGTTCGCGACATAGCTTTGCAAACGATTAATGTAACCGTCTCAGAGAGAAAAGCGGCCAATATGACGATCTGGCTTTAAGTCGATTCGATAACAAATGACGAAAACGGACGGATTTCTCAGGTTTTTACTACATATGAACACTTTTCACATTCTCCCGTGCAACGCGGCTGCGAGTCCTCCTTTCATGCAAAATCTTAAGGTCCTAGGTCATGTCCAAGCCACCAAAGCCGGCTAAAAAAAGAATAATCGATAACTAAAACTTGAATTGTACTACTTCTTACTGGCTATTACTTCAACTTAGAAGCTCCTTCTGTGTTCTACTATGGTGCTTTTAGTGTCTCCGCATAGCGCAGCACGCGACATAGCTTTGCAGACGATAAATGTAACCGTCTCAGAGAGAAAAGCGGCCAATGTGACGATCTGGCTATAAGTCGATTCGATAACAAATGACGAAAACGGACGGATGTCTTAGGTTTTTACCACATATGAACACATTTCACATTCTCCCATGCAACGCGGCTGCTAGTCCTCCTTTCATGCAAAATCTTAAGGTCCTAGTTCATGTCATAGCCACCAAAGCCGGCTAAAAGGTGAACAAACGACAACTACATCTTGAATTGTACTACTTCTTACTGGCTATTACTTCAACTTAGAAGCTTTTTCTATGTTGTACTATGGTGCTTTTAGTGTCTCCGCATACCGCAGTTCGCGACATAGCTTTGCAAACGATTAATGTAACCGTCTCAGAGAGAAAAGCGGCCAATATGACGATCTGGCTTTAAGTCGATTCGATAACAAATGACGAAAACGGACGGATTTCTCAGGTTTTTACTACATATGAACACTTTCCACATTCTCCCGTGCAACGCGGCTGCGAGTCCTCCTTTCATGCAAAATCTTAAGGTCCTAGGTCATGTCCAATCCACCAAAGCCGGCTAAAAAAAGAATAATCGATAACTAAAACTTGAATTGTACTACTTCTTACTGGCTATTTCTTCAACTTAGAAGCTCCTTCTGTGTTCTACTATGGTGCTTTTAGTGTCTCCGCATAGCGCAGCACGCGACATAGCTTTGCAGACGATAAATGTAACCGTCTCAGAGAGAAAAGCGGCCAATGTGACGATCTGGCTATAAGTCGATTCGATAACAAATGACGAAAATGGACGGATTTCTCAGGTTTTTACTACATATGAACACATTTCACATTCTCCCATTCAACGCGGCTGCTAGTCCTCCTTTCATGCAAAATCTTAAGGTCCTAGGTCATGTCATAGCCACCAAAGCCGGCTAAAAGGTGAACAATCGACAACTAAATCTTGAATTGTACTACTTCTTACTGGCTATTACTTCAACTTAGAAGCTTCTTCTGTGTTCTACTATGGTGCTTTTAGTGTCTCCGCATACCACAGCACGCGACATAGCTTTGCAGACGATAAATGTAACCGTCTCAGAGAGAAAAGCAGGGAATGTGACGATCTGGCTTTAAGTCGATTCAATAACAAAGACGAAACAGGACGGATTTCTCAGGTTTTTACTACAAATGAACACTTTTCACATTCTCGCGTGCAGCGCGGCTGCTAGTCTCCTTTCATGCAAAATCTTAAGGTTCCACCTAATGTCAAAGAAACCAAAGCCGGCTAAAAAGTGAATAACCGACAACTAAAACTTGAATTGTACTACTTCTTACTGGCTATTACTTCAACTTAGATGCTTCTTCTGTGTTCTACTGTGGTTCTTTCAGTGTTTCGGTATACCGCAGCACGCGACATAGCTTTGCAGACGATAAGTAAAACCGTTTCAGAGAGAAGAACGGCCAATGTAACGATCTGGCTTTAAGTCGATTCGATAACAAATGACGAAAACGGACGGATGTCTTAGGTTTTTACCACATATGAACACTTTTCACATTCTCGCGTGCAACGCGGCTGCTAGTCCTCCTTTCATGCAAAATGTTAAGGTTCCACCTAATGTCAAAGAAACCAAAGCCGGCTAAAAAGTGAATAACCGACAACTAAAACTTGAATTGTACTACTTCTTACTGGCTATTACTTCAACTTAGATGCTTCTTCTGTGTTCTACTATGGTACTTTTAGTGTTTCGGCATACCGCAGCACGCGACATAGCTTTGCAGACGATAAATAAAACCGTTTCAGAGAGAAGAACGGCCAATGTGACGATCTGGCTTTAAGTCGATTTGATAACAAATGACGAAAACCGACGGATTTCTCAGGTTTTTACTACATTTGAACACTTTTCACATTCCCCCCTGCAACGCGGCTGCTAGTCCTCCTTTCGTGCAAAATCTTAAGGTCCTAGGTCATGTCCAAGCCACCAAAGACGGTTAAAAAGTGAATAATCGATAACTAAAACTTGAATTGTACTACTTCTTACTGGCTATTACTTCAACTTAGAAGCTTCTTCTGTGTTCTACTATGGTGCTTTTAGTGTATCCGCACACCGCAGCATGCGACATAGCTTTGCAGACGATAAATGTAACCGTCTCAGAGAGAAAAGCGGCCAATGTGACGATCTGGCTTTAAGTCGATTCGATAAAAAATGACGAAAACGGACGGATTTCTCAGGTTTTTACTACATATGAACACATTTCACATTCTCCCATGCAACGCGGCTGCTAGTCCTCCTTTCATGCAAAATCTTAAGGTCCTAGTTCATGTCATAGCCACCAAAGCCGGCTAAAAGGTGAACAATCGACAACTACATCTTGAATTGTACTACTTCTTACTGGCTATTACTTCAACTTAGAATCTCCTTCTGTGTTCTACTATGGTGCTTTTAGTGTCTCCGCACACCGCAGCACGCGACATAGCTTTGCAGACGATAAATGTGAAGGTCTCAGAGAGAAAAGCGGCCAATGTGACGATCTGGCTTTAAGTCGATTCGATAACAAATGACGAAAACGGACGGATTTCTCAGGTTTTTACTACATATGAACACTTTTCACATTCTCCCGTGCAACGCGGCTGCGAGTCCTCCTTTCATGCAAAATCTTAAGGTCCTAGGTCATGTCCAAGCCACCAAAGCCGGCTAAAAAAAGAATAATCGATAACTAAAACTTGAATTGTACTACTTCTTACTGGCTATTACTTCAACTTAGAAGCTCCTTCTGTGTTCTACTATGGTGCTTTTAGTGTCTCCGCATAGCGCAGCACGCGACATAGCTTTGCAGACGATAAATGTAACCGTCTCAGAGAGAAAAGCGGCCAATGTGACGATCTGGCTATAAGTCGATTCGATAACAAATGACGAAAATGGACGGATTTCTCAGGTTTTTACTACATATGAACACATTTCACATTCTCCCATGCAACGCGGTTGCTAGTCCTCCTTTCATGCAAAATCTTAAGGTCCTAGGTCATGTCATAGCCACCAAAGCCGGCTAAAAGGTGAACAATCGACAACTAAATCTTGAATTGTACTACTTCTTACTTTCTATTACTTCAACTTAGAAGCTTCTTCTGTGTTCTACTATGGTGCTTTTAGTGTCTCCGCATACCGCAGCACGCGACATAGCTTTGCAGACGATAAATGTAACCGTCTCAGAGAGAAAAGCGGCCAATATGACGATCTGGCTTTAAGTCGATTCGATAACAAAGACGAAACCGGACGGATTTCTCAGGTTTTTACTACATATGAACACTTTTCACATTCTGCCGTGCAACGCGGCTGCTAGTCCTCCTTTCATGCAAAATCTTAAGGTCCTAGGTCATGTCCAAGCCACCAAAGCCGGCTAAAAAAAAGAATAATCGATAACTAAAACTTGAATTGTACTACTTCTTACTGGCTATTACTTCAACTTAGAAGCTCCTTCTGTGTTCGGCTAAAAAAAAGAATAATCGATAACTAAAACTTGAATTGTACTACTTCTTACTGGCTATTACTTCAACTTAGAAGCTCCTTCTGTGTTCGACTATGGTGCTTTTAGTGTCTCCGCATAGCGCAGCACGCGACATAGCTTTGCAGACGATAAATGTAACCGTCTCAGAGAGAAAAGCGGCCGATGTGACGATCTGGCTTTAAGTCGATTCGATAACAAATGACGAAAACGGACGGATTTCTCAGGTTTTTACTGCATATGAACACTTTTCATATCCTCCCGTGCAAAGCGGCTGCTAGTCCTCCTTTCATGCAAAATCTTATTGTCCTAGGTCATGTCCAAGCCACCAAAGCCGGCTAAAAAGTGAATAATCGACAACTAAAACTTCAATTGTACTACTTCTTACTGGCTATTACTTCAAGTTAGAAGCTTCTTCTGTGTTCTACTATGGTGCTTTTAGTGTTTCCGCATACCGCAGCACGCGACATAGCTTTGCAGACGATAAATGTAACCGTTTCAGAGAAAAGAACAGCCAATGTGACGATCTGGCTTTAAGTCGATTCGATAACAAATGACGAAAACGGACGGATGTCTTAGGTTTTTACCACATATGAACACTTTTCACATTCTCGCGTGCAACGCGGCTGCTAGTCCTCCTTTCATGCAAAATCTTAAGGTTCCACCTAATGTCAAAGAAACCAAAGTCGGCTAAAAAGTGAATAACCGACAACTAAAACTTGAATTGTACTACTTCTTACTGGCTATTACTTCAACTTAGATGCTTCTTCTGTGTTCTACTATGGTGCTTTTAGTGTTTCGGCATACCGCAGCACGCGACATAGGTTTGCAGACGATAAATAAAACCGTTTCAGAGAGAAGAACGGCCAATGTGACGATCTGGCTTTAAGTCGATTTGATAACAAATGACGAAAACCGACGGATTTCTCAGGTTTTTACTACATTTGAACACTTTTCACATTCTCCCATGCAACGCGGCTGCTAGTCCTCCTTTCATGCAAAATCTTAAGGTCCTAGGTCATGTCCAAGCCACCAAAGACGGTTAAAAAGTGAATAATCGATAATTAAAACTTGAATTGTACTACTTCTTACTGGCTATTACTTAAACTTAGAAGCTTTTTCTATGTTGTACTATGGTGCTTTTAGTTTCTCCGCATACCGCAGTTCGCGACATAGCTTTGCAAACGATTAATGTAACCGTCTCAGAGAGAAAAGCGGCCAATATGACGATCTGGCTTTAAGTCGATTCGATAACAAATGACGAAAACGGACGGATTTCTCAGGTTTTTACTACATATGAACACTTTTCACATTCTCCCGTGCAACGCGGCTGCGAGTCCTCCTTTCATGCAAAATCTTAAGGTCCTAGGTCATGTCCAAGCCACCAAAGCCGGCTAAAAAAAGAATAATCGATAACTAAAACTTGAATTGTACTACTTCTTACTGGCTATTACTTCAACTTAGAAGCTCCTTCTGTGTTCTACTATGGTGCTTTTAGTGTATCCGCACACCGCAGCACGCGACATAGCTTTGCAGACGATAAATGTAACCGTCTCAGAGAGAAAAGCGGCCAATGTGACGATCTGGCTTTAAGTCGATTCGATAAAAAATGACGAAAACGGACGGATTTCTCAGGTTTTTACTACATATGAACACATTTCACATTCTCCCATGCAACGCGGCTGCTAGTCCTCCTTTCATGCAAAATCTTAAGGTCCTAGTTCATGTCATAGCCACCAAAGCCGGCTAAAAGGTGAACAATCGACAACTACATCTTGAATTGTACTACTTCTTACTGGCTATTACTTCAACTTAGAATCTCCTTCTGTGTTCTACTATGGTGCTTTTAGTGTCTCCGCACACCGCAGCACGCGACATAGCTTTGCAGACGATAAATGTGAAGGTCTCAGAGAGAAAAGCGGCCAATGTGACGATCTGGCTTTAAGTCGATTCGATAACAAATGACGAAAACGGACGGATTTCTCAGGTTTTTACTACATATGAACACTTTTCACATTCTCCCGTGCAACGCGGCTGCTAGTCCTCCTTTCATGCAAAATCTTAAGGTCCTAGGTCATGTCCAAGCCACCAAAGCCGGCTAAAAAAAGAATAATCGATAACTAAAACTTGAATTGTACTACTTCTTACTGGCTATTACTTCAACTTAGAAGCTTTTTCTGTGTTGTACTATGGTGCTTTTAGTGTCTCCGCATACCGCAGTTCGCGACATAGCTTTGCAAACGATTAATGTAACCGTCTCAGAGAGAAAAGCGGCCAATATGACGATCTGGCTTTAAGTCGATTCGATAACAAATGACGAAAACGGACGGATTTCTCAGGTTTTTACTACATATGAACACTTTTCACATTCTCCCGTGCAACGCAGCTGCGAGTCCTCCTTTCATGCAAAATCTTAAGGTCCTAGGTCATGTCCAAGCCACCAAAGCCGGCTAAAAAAAGAATAATCGATAACTAAAACTTGAATTGTACTACTTCTTACTGGCTATTACTTCAACTTAGAAGCTCCTTCTGTGTTCTACTATGGTGCTTTTAGTGTCTCCGCATAGCGCAGCACGCGACATAGCTTTGCAGACGATAAATGTAACCGTCTCAGAGAGAAAAGCGGCCAATGTGACGATCTGGCTATAAGTCGATTCGATAACAAATGACGAAAATGGACGGATTTCTCAGGTTTTTACTACATATGAACACATTTCACATTCTCCCATGCAACGCGGTTGCTAGTCCTCCTTTCATGCAAAATCTTAAGGTCCTAGGTCATGTCATAGCCACCAAAGCCGGCTAAAAGGTGAACAATCGACAACTAAATCTTGAATTGTACTACTTCTTCCTTTCTATTACTTCAACTTAGAAGCTTCTTCTGTGTTCTGCTATGGTGCTTTTAGTGTCTCCGCATACCGCAGCACGCGACATAGCTTTGCAGACGATAAATGTAACCGTCTCAGAGAGAAAAGCGGCCAATATGACGATCTGGCTTTAAGTCGATTCGATAACAAAGACGAAACCGGACGGATTTCTCAGGTTTTTACTACATATGAACACTTTTCACATTCTGCCGTGCAACGCGGCTGCTAGTCCTCCTTTCATGCAAAATCTTAAGGTCCTAGGTCATGTCCAAGCCACCAAAGCCGGCTAAAAAAAAGAATAATCGATAACTAAAACTTGAATTGTACTACTTCTTACTGGCTATTACTTCAACTTAGAAGCTCCTTCTGTGTTCGGCTAAAAAAAAGAATAATCGATAACTAAAACTTGAATTGTACTACTTCTTACTGGCTATTACTTCAACTTAGAAGCTCCTTCTGTGTTCGACTATGGTGCTTTTAGGGTCTCCGCATAGCGCAGCACGTGACATAGCTTTGCAGACGATAAATGTAACCGTCTCAGAGAGAAAAGCGGCCGATGTGACGATCTGGCTTTAAGTCGATTCGATAACAAATGACGAAAACGGACGGATTTCTCAGGTTTTTACTGCATATGAACACTTTTCATATCCTCCCGTGCAAAGCGGCTGCTAGTCCTCCTTTCATGCAAAATCTTATTGTCCTAGGTCATGTCCAAGCCACCAAAGCCGGCTAAAAAGTGAATAATCGACAACTAAAACTTCAATTGTACTACTTCTTACTGGCTATTACTTCAACTTAGAAGCTTCTTCTGTGTTCTACTATGGTGCTTTTAGTGTTTCCGCATACCGCAGCACGCGACATAGCTTTGCAGACGATAAATGTAACCGTTTCAGAGAAAAGAACAGCCAATGTGACGATCTGGCTTTAAGTCGATTCGATAACAAATGACGAAAACGGACGGATGTCTTAGGTTTTTACCACATATGAACACTTTTCACATTCTCGCGTGCAACGCGGCTGCTAGTCCTCCTTTCATGCAAAATCTTAAGGTTCCACCTAATGTCAAAGAAACCAAAGCCGGCTAAAAAGTGAATAACCGACAACTAAAACTTGAATTGTACTACTTCTTACTGGCTATTACTTCAACTTAGATGCTTCTTCTGTGTTCTACTATGGTGCTTTTAGTGTTTCGGCATACCGCAGCACGCGACATAGGTTTGCAGACGATAAATAAAACCGTTTCAGAGAGAAGAACGGCCAATGTGACGATCTGGCTTTAAGTCGATTTGATAACAAATGACGAAAACCGACGGATTTCTCAGGTTTTTACTACATTTGAACACTTTTCACATTATCCCATGCAACGCGGCTGCTAGTCCTCCTTTCATGCAAAATCTTAAGGTCCTAGGTCATGTCCAAGCCACCAAAGACGGTTAAAAAGTGAATAATCGATAACTAAAACTTGAATTGTACTACTTCCTACTGGCTATTACTTCAACTTAGAAGCTTCTTCTGTGTTCTACTATGGTGCTTTTAGTGTATCCGCACACCGCAGCACGCGACATAGCTTTGCAGACGATAAATGTAACCGTCTCAGAGAGAAAAGCGGCCAATGTGACGATCTGGCTTTAAGTCGATTCGATAAAAAATGACGAAAACTGACGGATTTCTCAGGTTTTTACTACATATGAACACATTTCACATTCTCCCATGCAACACGGCTGCTAGTCCTCCTTTCATGCAAAATCTTAAGGTCCTAGTTCATGTCATAGCCACCAAAGCCGGCTAAAAGGTGAACAATCGACAACTACATCTTGAATTGTACTACTTCTTACTGGCTATTACTTCAACTTAGAATCTCCTTCTGTGTTCTACTATGGTGCTTTTAGTGTCTCCGCACACCGCAGCACGCGACATAGCTTTGCAGACGATAAATGTGAAGGTCTCAGAGAGAAAAGCGGCCAATGTGACGATCTGGCTTTAAGTCGATTCGATAACAAATGACGAAAACGGACGGATTTCTCAGGTTTTTACTACATATGAACACTTTTCACATTCTCCCGTGCAACGCGGCTGCTAGTCCTCCTTTCATGCAAAATCTTAAGGTCCTAGGTCATGTCCAAGCCACCAAAGCCGGCTAAAAAAAGAGTAATCGATAACTAAAACTTGAATTGTACTACTTCTTACTGGCTATTACTTCAACTTAGAAGCTTTTTCTGTGTTGTACTATGGTGCTTTTAGTGTCTCCGCATACCGCAGCACGCGACATAGCTTTGCAGACGATAAATGTAACCGTCTCAGAGAGAAAAGCGGCCAATGTGACGATCTGGCTTTAAGTCGATTCGATAACAAATGACGAAAATGGACGGATGTCTCAGGTTTTTACTACATATGAACACTTTTCACATTCTCCCATGCAACGCATCTGCTAGTCCTCCTTTCATGCAAAATCTTAAGGTCCTAGGTCATGTCCAAGCCACCAAAGACGGCTAAAAAGTGAATAGTCGATAACTGAAACTTGAATTGTACTACTTCTTACTGGCTATTACTTCAACTTAGAAGCTTCTTCTGTGTTCTACTATGGTGCTTTTAGTGTCTCCGCATACCGCAGCACGCGACATAGCTTTGCAGACGATAAATGTAACCGTCTCAGAGAGAAAAGCGGCCAATGTGACGATCTGGCTTTAGGCCGATTCGATAAAAAATGACGAAAATGGACGGATTTCTCAGCTTTTTACTACATATGAACACTTTTCACATTCTCCGGTGCAACGCGTCTGCTAGTCCTCCTTTCATGCAAAATCTTAAGGTCCTAGGTCATGTCCAAGCCACTAAAGCCGGCTAAAAAAAGAATAATCGATAACTAAATCTTGAATTGTACTACTTCTTACTGGCTATTACTTCAACTTAGAAGCTCCTTCTGTGTTCTACTATGGTGCTTTTAGTGTGTCCGCATAGCGCAGCACGCGACATAGCTTTGCAGACGATAAATGTAACCGTCTGAGAGAGAAAAGCGGCCAATGTGACGATCTGGCTATAAGTCGATTCGATAACAAATGACGAAAATGGACGGATATCTCAGGTTTTTACTACATATGAACACATTTCACATTCGCCCATGCAACGCGGTTGCTAGTCCTCCTTTCATGCAAAATCTTAAGGTCCTAGGTCATGTCATAGCCACCAAAGCCGGCTAAAAGGTGAACAAACGACAACTAAATCTTGAATTGTACTACTTCTTACCTTCTATTACTTCAACTTAGAAGCTTCTTCTGTGTTCTACTATGGTGCTTTTAGTGTCTCCGCATACCGCAGCACGCGACATAGCTTTGCAGACGATAAATGTAACCGTCTCAGAGAGAAAAGCAGGGAATGTGACGATCTGGCTTTAAGTCGATTCGATAACAAAGACGAAACCGGACGGATTTCTCAGGTTTTTACTACATATGAACACTTTTCACATTCTGCCGTGCAACGCGGCTGCTAGTCCTCCTTTCATGCAAAATCTTAAGGTCCTAGGCCATGTCCAAGCCACCAAAGCCGGCTAAAAAAAAGAATAATCGATAACTAAATCTTGAATTGTACTACTTCTTACTGGCTATTACTTCAACTTAGAAGCTCCTTCTGTGTTCGGCTAAAAAAAAGAATAATCGATAACTAAAACTTGAATTGTACTACTTCTTACTGGCTATTACTTCAACTTAGAAGCTCCTTCTGTGTTCGACTATGGTGCTTTTAGTGTCTCCGCATAGCGCAGCACGCGACATAGCTTTGCAGACGATAAATGTAACCGTCTCAGAGAGAAAAGCGGCCGATGTGACGATCTGGCTTTAAGTCGATTCGATAACAAATGACGAAAACGGACGGATTTCTCAGGTTTTTACTGCATATGAACACTTTTCATATCCTCCCGTGCAAAGCGGCTCCTAGTCCTCCTTTCATGCAAAATCTTAAGGTCCTAGGTCATGTCCAAGCCACCAAAGCCGGCTAAAAAGTGAATAATCGACAACTAAAACTTCAATTGTACTACTTCTTACTGGCTATTACTTCAACTTAGAAGCTTCTTCTGTGTTCTACTATGGTGCTTTTAGTGTTTCCGCATACCGCAGCACGCGACATAGCTTTGCAGACGATAAATGTAACCGTTTCAGAGAAAAGAACAGCCAATGTGACGACCTGGCTTTAAGTCGATTCGATAACAAATGACGAAAACGGACGGATGTCTTAGGTTTTTACCACATATGAACACTTTTCACATTCTCGCGTGCAACGCGGCTGCTAGTCCTCCTTTCATGCAAAATCTTAAGGTTCCACCTAATGTCAAAGAAACCAAAGCCGGCTAAAAAGTGAATAACCGACAACTAAAACTTGAATTGTACTACTTCTTACTGGCTATTACTTCAACTTAGATGCTTCTTCTGTGTTCTACTATGGTGCTTTTAGTGTTTCGGCATACCGCAGCACGCGACATAGCTTTGCAGACGATAAATAAAACCGTTTCAGAGAGAAGAACAGCCAATGTGACGATCTGGCTTTAAGTCGATTTGATAACAAATGACGAAAACCGACGGATTTCTCAGGTTTTTACTACATTTGAACACTTTTCACATTCTCCCATGCAACGCGGCTGCTAGTCCTCCTTTCATGCAAAATCTTAAGGTCCTAGGTCATGTCCAAGCCACCAAAGACGGTTAAAAAGTGAATAATCGATAACTAAAACTTGAATTGTACTACTTCTTACTGGCTATTACTTCAACTTAGAAGCTTCTTCTGTGTTCTACTATGGTGCTTTTAGTGTATCCGCATACCGCAGCACGCGACATAGCTTTTCAGACGATAAATGTAACCGTCTCAGAGAGAAAAGCGGCCAATGTGACGATCTGGCTTTAAGTCGATTCGATAAAAAATGACGAAAACGGACGGATTTCTCAGGTTTTTACTACATATGAACACATTTCACATTCTCCCATGCAACGCGGCTGCTAGTCCTCCTTTCATGCAAAATCTTAAGGTCCTAGTTCATGTCATAGCCACCAAAGCCGGCTAAAAGCTGAACAATCGACAACTACATCTTGAATTGTACTACTTCTTACTGGCTATTACTTCAACTTAGAATCTCCTTCTGTGTTCTACTATGGTGCTTTTAGTGTCTCCGCACACCGCAGCACGCGACATAGCTTTGCAGACGATAAATGTGAAGGTCTCAGAGAGAAAAGCGGCCAATGTGACGATCTGGCTTTAAGTCGATTCGATAACAAATGACGAAACCGGACGGATTTCTCAGGTTTTTACTACATATGAACACTTTTCACATTCTCCCGTGCAACGCGGCTGCTAGTCCTCCTTTCATGCAAAATCTTAAGGTCCTAGGTCATGTCCAAGCCACCAAAGCCGGCTAAAAAAAGAATAATCGATAACTAAAACTTGAATTGTACTACTTCTTACTGGCTATTACTTCAACTTAGAAGCTTTTTCTATGTTGTACTATGGTGCTTTTAGTTTCTCCGCATACCGCAGTTCGCGACATAGCTTTGCAAACGATTAATGTAACCGTCTCAGAGAGAAAAGCGGCCAATATGACGATCTGGCTTTAAGTCGATTCGATAACAAATGACGAAAACGGACGGATTTCTCAGGTTTTTACTACATATGAACACTTTTCACATTCTCCCGTGCAACGCGGCTGCGAGTCCTCCTTTCATGCAAAATCTTAAGGTCCTAGGTCATGTCCAAGCCACCAAAGCCGGCTAAAAAAAGAATAATCGATAACTAAAACTTGAATTGTACTACTTCTTACTGGCTATTACTTCAACTTAGAAGCTCCTTCTGTGTTCTACTATGGTGCTTTTAGTGCCTCCGCATAGCGCAGCACGCGACATAGCTTTGCAGACGAAAAATGTAACCGTCTCAGAGAGAAAAGCGGCCAATGTGACGATCTGGCTATAAGTCGATTCGATAACAAATGACGAAAACGGACGGATGTCTTAGGTTTTTACCACATATGAACACTTTTCACATTCTCGCGTGCAACGCGGCTGCTAGTCCTCCTTTCATGCAAAATCTTAAGGTTCCACCTAATGTCAAAGAAACCAAAGCCGGCTAAAAAGTGAATAACCGACAACTAAAACTTGAATTGTACTACTTCTTACTGGCTATTACTTCAACTTAGATGCTTCTTCTGTGTTCTACTATGGTGCTTTTAGTGTCTCGGCATACCGCAGCACGCGACATAGCTTTGCAGACGATAAATAAAACCGTTTCAGAGAGAAGAACGGCCAATGTGACGATCTGGCTTTAAGTCGATTTGATAACAAATGACGAAAACCGACGGATTTCTCAGGTTTTTACTACATTTGAACACTTTTCACATTCTCCCATGCAACGCGGCTGCTAGTCCTCCTTTCATGCAAAATCTTAAGGTCCTAGGTCATGTCCAAGCCACCAAAGACGGTTAAAAAGTGAATAATCGATAACTAAAACTTGAATTGTACTACTTCTTACTGGCTATTACTTCAACTTAGAAGCTTCTTCTGTGTTCTACTATGGTGCTTTTAGTGTATCCGCATACCGCAGCACGCGACATAGCTTTGCAGACGATAAATGTAACCGTCTCAGAGAGAAAAGCGGCCAATGTGACGATCTGGCTTTAAGTCGATTCGATAAAAAATGACGAAAACGGACGGATTTCTCAGGTTTTTACTACATATGAACACATTTCACATTCTCCCATGCAACGCGGCTGCTAGTCCTCCTTTCATGCAAAATCTTAAGGTCCTAGTTCATGTCATAGCCACCAAAGCCGGCTAAAAGGTGAACAATCGACAACTACATCTTGAATTGTACTACTTCTTACTGGCTATTACTTCAACATAGAAGCTTTTTCTATGTTGTACTATGGTGCTTTTAGTGTCTCCGCATACCGCAGTTCGCGACATAGCTTTGCAAACGATTAATGTAACCGTCTCAGAGAGAAAAGCGGCCAATATGACGATCTGGCTTTAAGTCGATTCGATAACAAATGACGAAAACGGACGGATTTCTCAGGTTTTTACTACATATGAACACTTTCCACATTCTCCCGTGCAACGCGGCTGCGAGTCCTCCTTTCATGCAAAATGTTAAGGTCCTAGGTCATGTCTAAGCCACCAAAGCCGGCTAAAAAAAGAATAATCGATAACTAAAACTTGAATTGTACTACTTCTTACTGGCTATTACTTCAACTTAGAAGCTCCTTCTGTGTTCTACTATGGTGCTTTTAGTGTCTCCGCATAGCGCAGCACGCGACATAGCTTTGCAGACGATAAATGTAACCGTCTCAGAGAGAAAAGCGGCCAATGTGACGATCTGGCTATAAGTCGATTCGATAACAAATGACGAAAATGGACGGATTTCTCAGGTTTATACTACATATGAACACATTTCACATTCTCCCATTCAACGCGGCTGCTAGTCCTCCTTTCATGCAAAATCTTAAGGTCCTAGGTCATGTCATAGCCACCAAAGCCGGCTAAAAGGTGAACAATCGACAACTAAATCTTGAATTGTACTACTTCTTACTGGCTATTACTTCAACTTAGAAGCTTCTTCTGTGTTCTACTATGGTGCTTTTAGTGTCTCCGCATACCACAGCACGCGACATAGCTTTGCAGACGATAAATGTAACCGTCTCAGAGAGAAAAGCAGGGAATGTGACGATCTGGCTTTAAGTCGATTCAATAACAAAGACGAAACCGGACGGATTTCTCAGGTTTTTACTACAAATGAACACTTTTCACATTCTCGCGTGCAACGCGGCTGCTAGTCTCCTTTCATGCAAAATCTTAAAGTTCCACCTAATGTCAAAGAAACCAAAGCCGGCTAAAAAGTGAATAACCGACAACTAAAACTTGAATTGTACTACTTCTTACTGGCTATTACTTCAACTTAGATGCTTCTTCTGTGTTCTACTGTGGTTCTTTTAGTGTTTCGGTATACCGCAGCACGCGACATAGCTTAGCAGACGATAAGTAAAACCGTTTCAGAGAGAAGAACGGCCAATGTAACGATCTGGCTTTAAGTCGATTCGATAACAAATGACGAAAACGGACGGATGTCTTAGGTTTTTACCACATATGAACACTTTTCACATTCTCGCGTGCAACGCGGCTGCTAGTCCTCCTTTCATGCAAAATCTTAAGGTTCCACCTAATGTCAAAGAAACCAAAGCCGGCTAAAAAGTGAATAACCGACAACTAAAACTTGAATTGTACTACTTCCTAATGGCTATTACTTCAACATAGAAGCTTCTTCTGTGTTCTACTATGGTGCTTTTAGTGTCTCCGCATACCGCAGCACGCGACATAGCTTTGCAGACGATAAATGTAACCGTCTCAGAGAGAAAAGCGGCCAATGTGACGATCTGGCTTTAAGTCGATTCGATAACAAAGACGAAACCGGACGGATTTCTCATGTGTTTAATACATATGAACACTTTTCACATACTCCCATGCAACGCGGCTGCTAGTCCTCCTTTCATGCAAAATCTTAAGGTCCTAGGTCATGTCCAAGCCACCAAAGACGGTTAAAAAGTGAATAATCGATAACTAAAACTTGAATTGTACTACTTCTTACTGGCTATTACTTCAACTTAGAAGCTTCTTCTGTGTTCTACTATGGTGCTTTTAGTGTATCCGCACACCGCAGCACGCGACATAGCTTTGCAGACGATAAATGTAACCGTCTCAGAGAGAAAAGCGGCCAATGTGTCGATCTGGCTTTAAGTCGATTCGATAAAAAATGACGAAAACGGACGGATTTCTCAGGTTTTTACTACATATGAACACATTTCACATTCTCCCATGCAACGCGGCTGCTAGTCCTCCTTTCATGCAAAATCTTAAGGTCCTAGTGCATGTCATAGCCACCAAAGCCGGCTAAAAGGTGAACAATCGACAACTACATCTTGAATTGTACTACTTCTTACTGGCTATTACTTCAACTTAGAATCTCCTTCTGTGTTCTACTATGGTGCTTTTAGTGTCTCCGCACACCGCAGCACGCGACATAGCTTTGCAGACGATAAAAGTGAAGGTCTCAGAGAGAAAAGCGGCCAATGTGACGATCTGGCTTTAAGTCGATTCGATAACAAATGACGAAAACGGACGGATTTCTCAGGTTTTTACTACATATGAACACTTTTCACATTCTCCCGTGCAACGCGGCTGCTAGTCCTCCTTTCATGCAAAATCTTAAGGTCCTAGGTCATGTCCAAGCCACCAAAGCCGGCTAAAAAAAGAATAATCGATAACTAAAACTTGAATTGTACTACTTCTTACTGGCTATTACTTCAACTTAGAAGCTCCTTCTGTGTTCTACTATGGTGCTTTTAGTGTCTCCGCATAGCGCAGCACGCGACATAGCTTTGCAGACGATAAATGTAACCGTCTCAGAGAGAAAAGCGGCCAATGTGACGATCTGGCTATAAGTCGATTCGATAACAAATGACGAAAATTTACGGATTTCTCAGGTTTATACTACATATGAACACATTTCACATTCTCCCATTCAACGCGGCTGCTAGTCCTCCTTTCATGCAAAATCTTAAGGTCCTAGGTCATGTCATAGCCACCAAAGCCGGCTAAAAGGTGAACAATCGACAACTAAATCTTGAATTGTACTACATCTTACTGGCTATTACTTCAACTTAGAAGCTTCTTCTGTGTTCTACTATGGTGCTTTTAGTGTCTCCGCATACCACAGCACGCGACATAGCTTTGCAGACGATAAATGTAACCGTCTCAGAGAGAAAAGCAGGGAATGTGACGATCTGGCTTTAAGTCGATTCAATAACAAAGACGAAACCGGACGGATTTCTCAGGTTTTTACTACAAATGAACACTTTTCACATTCTCGCGTGCAACGCGGCTGCTAGTCTCCTTTCATGCAAAATCTTAAAGTTCCACCTAATGTCAAAGAAACCAAAGCCGGCTAAAAAGTGAATAACCGACAACTAAAACTTGAATTGTACTACTTCCTAATGGCTATTACTTCAACATAGAAGCTTCTTCTGTGTTCTACTATGGTGCTTTTAGTGTCTCCGCATACCGCAGCACGCGACATAGCTTTGCAGACGATAAATGTAACCGTCTCAGAGAGAAAAGCGGCCAATGTGACGATCTGGCTTTAAGTCGATTCGATAACAAAGACGAAACCGGACGGATTTCTCATGTTTTTAATACATATGAACACTTTTCACATACTCCCATGCAACGCGGCTGCTAGTCCTCCTTTCATGCAAAATCTTAAGGTCCTAGGTCATGTCCAAGCCACCAAAGACGGTTAAAAAGTGAATAATCGATAACTAAAACTTGAATTGTACTACTTCTTACTGGCTATTACTTCAACTTAGAAGCTTCTTCTGTGTTCTACTATGGTGCTTTTAGTGTATCCGCACACCGCAGCACGCGACATAGCTTTGCAGACGATAAATGTGAAGGTCTCAGAGAGAAAAGCGGCCAATGTGACGATCTGGCTTTAAGTCGATTCGATAACAAATGACGAAAACGGACGGATTTCTCAGGTTTTTACTACATATGAACACTTTTCACATTCTCCCGTGCAACGCGGCTGCTAGTCCTCCTTTCATGCAAAATCTTAAGGTCCTAGGTCATGTCCAAGCCACCAAAGCCGGCTAAAAAAAGAATAATCGATAACTAAAACTTGAATTGTACTACTTCTTACTGGCTATTACTTCAACTTAGAAGCTCCTTCTGTGTTCTACTATGGTGCTTTTAGTGTCTCCGCATAGCGCAGCACGCGACATAGCTTTGCAGACGATAAATGTAACCGTCTCAGAGAGAAAAGCGGCCAATGTGACGATCTGGCTATAAGTCGATTCGATAACAAATGACGAAAATGGACGGATTTCTCAGGTTTATACTACATATGAACACATTTCACATTCTCCCATTCAACGCGGCTGCTAGTCCTCCTTTCATGCAAAATCTTAAGGTCCTAGGTCATGTCATAGCCACCAAAGCCGGCTAAAAGGTGAACAATCGACAACTAAATCTTGAATTGTACTACATCTTACTGGCTATTACTTCAACTTAGAAGCTTCTTCTGTGTTCTACTATGGTGCTTTTAGTGTCTCCGCATACCACAGCACGCGACATAGCTTTGCAGACGATAAATGTAACCGTCTCAGAGAGAAAAGCAGGGAATGTGACGATCTGGCTTTAAGTCGATTCAATAACAAAGACGAAACCGGACGGATTTCTCAGGTTTTTACTACAAATGAACACTTTTCACATTCTCGCGTGCAACGCGGCTGCTAGTCTCCTTTCATGCAAAATCTTAAAGTTCCACCTAATGTCAAAGAAACCAAAGCCGGCTAAAAAGTGAATAACCGACAACTAAAACTTGAATTGTACTACTTCCTAATGGCTATTACTTCAACATAGAAGCTTCTTCTGTGTTCTACTATGGTGCTTTTAGTGTCTCCGCATACCGCAGCACGCGACATAGCTTTGCAGACGATAAATGTAACCGTCTCAGAGAGAAAAGCGGCCAATGTGACGATCTGGCTTTAAGTCGATTCGATAACAAAGACGAAACCGGACGGATTTCTCATGTTTTTAATACATATGAACACTTTTCACATACTCCCATGCAACGCGGCTGCTAGTCCTCCTTTCATGCAAAATCTTAAGGTCCTAGGTCATGTCCAAGCCACCAAAGACGGTTAAAAAGTGAATAATCGATAACTAAAACTTGAATTGTACTACTTCTTACTGGCTATTACTTCAACTTAGAAGCTTCTTCTGTGTTCTACTATGGTGCTTTTAGTGTATCCGCACACCGCAGCACGCGACATAGCTTTGCAGACGATAAATGTAACCGTCTCAGAGAGAAAAGTGGCCAATGTGACGATCTGGCTTTAAGTCGATTCGATAAAAAATGACGAAAACGGACGGATTTCTCAGGTTTTTACTACATATGAACACGTTTCACATTCTCCCATGCAACGCGGCTGCTAGTCCTCCTTTCATGCAAAATCTTAAGGTCCTAGTTCATGTCATAGCCACCAAAGCCGGCTAAAAGGTGAACAATCGACAACTACATCTTGAATTGTACTACTTCTTACTGGCTATTACTTCAACTTAGAATCTCCTTCTGTGTTCTACTATGGTGCTTTTAGTGTCTCCGCACACCGCAGCACGCGACATAGCTTTGCAGACGATAAATGTGAAGGTCTCAGAGAGAAAAGCGGCCAATGTGACGATCTGGCTTTAAGTCGATTCGATAACAAATGACGAAAACGGACGGATTTCTCAGGTTTTTACTACATATGAACACTTTTCACATTCTCCCGTGCAACGCGGCTGCTAGTCCTCCTTTCATGCAAAATCTTAAGGTCCTAGGTCATGTCCAAGCCACCAAAGCCGGCTAAAAAAAGAATAATCGATAACTAAAACTTGAATTGTACTACTTCTTACTGGCTATTACTTCAACTTAGAAGCTTTTTCTGTGTTGTACTATGGTGCTTTTAGTGTCTCCGCATACCGCAGTTCGCGACATAGCTTTGCAAACGATTAATGTAACCGTCTCAGAGAGAAAAGCGGCCAATATGACGATCTGGCTTTAAGTCGATTCGATAACAAATGACGAAAACGGACGGATTTCTCAGGTTTTTACTACATATGAACACTTTTCACATTCTCCCGTGCAACGCGGCTGCGAGTCCTCCTTTCATGCAAAATCTTAAGGTCCTAGGTCATGTCCAAGCCACCAAAGCCGGCTAAAAAAAGAATAATCGATAACTAAAACTTGAATTGTACTACTTCTTACTGGCTATTACTTCAACTTAGAAGCTCCTTCTGTGTTCTACTATGGTGCTTTTAGTGTCTCCGCATAGCGCAGCACGCGACATAGCTTTGCAGACGATAAATGTAACCGTCTCAGAGAGAAAAGCGGCCAATGTGACGATCTGGCTATAAGTCGATTCGATAACAAATGACGAAAATGGACGGATTTCTCATGTTTTTACTACATATGAACACATTTCACATTCTCCCATGCAACGCGGTTGCTAGTTCTCCTTTCATGCAAAATCTTAAGGTCCTAGGTCATGTCATAGCCACCAAAGCCGGCTAAAAGGTGAACAATCGACAACTAAATCTTGAATTGTACTACTTCTTACTTTCTATTACTTCAACTTAGAAGCTTCTTCTGTGTTCTACTATGGTGCTTTTAGTGTCTCCGCATACCGCAGCACGCGACATAGCTTTGCAGACGATAAATGTAACCGTCTCAGAGAGAAAAGCAGGGAATGTGACGATCTGGCTTTAAGTCGATTCGATAACAAAGACGAAACCGGACGGATTTCTCAGGTTTTTACTACATATGAACACTTTTCACATTCTGCCGTGCAACGCGGCTGCTAGTCCTCCTTTCATGCAAAATCTTAAGGTCCTAGGTCATGTCCAAGCCACCAAAGCCGGCTAAAAAAAAGAATAATCGATAACTAAAACTTGAATTGTACTACTTCTTACTGGCTATTACTTCAACTTAGAAGCTCCTTCTGTGTTCGGCTAAAAAAAAGAATAATCGATAACTAAAACTTGAATTGTACTACTTCTTACTGGCTATTACTTCAACTTAGAAGCTCCTTCTGTGTTCGACTATGGTGCTTTTAGTGTCTCCGCATAGCGCAGCACGCGGCATAGCTTTGCAGACGATAAATGTAACCGTCTCAGAGAGAAAAGCGGCCGATGTGACGATCTGGCTTTAAGTCGATTCGATAACAAATGACGAAAACGGACGGATTTCTCAGGTTTTTACTGCATATGAACACTTTTCATATCCTCCCGTGCAAAGTGGCTGCTAGTCCTCCTTTCATGCAAAATCTTATTGTCCTAGGTCATGTCCAAGCCACCAAAGCCGGCTAAAAAGTGAATAATCGACAACTAAAACTTCAATTGTACTACTTCTTACTGGCTATTACTTCAACTTAGAAGCTTCTTCTGTGTTCTACTATGGTGCTTTTAGTGTTTCCGCATACCGCAGCACGCGACATAGCTTTGCAGACGATAAATGTAACCGTTTCAGAGAAAAGAACAGCCAATGTGACGATCTGGCTTTAAGTCGATTCGATAACAAATGACGAAAACGGACGGATGTCTTAGGTTTTTACCACATATGAACACTTTTCACATTCTCGCGTGCAACGCGGCTGCTAGTCCTCCTTTCATGCAAAATCTTAAGGTTCCACCTAATGTCAAAGAAACCAAAGCCGGCTAAAAAGTGAATAACCGACAACTAAAACTTGAATTGTACTACTTCTTACTGGCTATTACTTCAACTTAGATGCTTCTTCTGTGTTCTACTATGGTGCTTTTAGTGTTTCGGCATACCGCAGCACGCGACATAGGTTTGCAGACGATAAATAAAACCGTTTCAGAGAGAAGAACGGCCAATGTGACGATCTGGCTTTAAGTCGATTTGATAACAAATGACGAAAACCGACGGATTTCTCAGGTTTTTACTACATTTGAACACTTTTCACATTCTCCCATGCAACACGGCTGCTAGTCCTCCTTTCATGCAAAATCTTAAGGTCCTACGTCATGTCCAAGCCACCAAAGACGGTTAAAAAGTGAATAATCGATAACTAAAACTTGAATTGTACTACTTCTTACTGGCTATTACTTCAACTTAGAAGCTTCTTCTGTGTTCTACTATGGTGCTTTTAGTGTATCCGCATACCGCAGCATGCGACATTGCTTTGCAGACGATAAATGTAACCGTCTCAGAGAGAAAAGCGGCCAATGTGACGATCTGGCTTTAAGTCGATTCGATAAAAAATGACGAAAACGGACGGATTTCTCAGGTTTTTACTACATATGAACACATTTCACATTCTCGCATGCAACGCGGCTGCTAGTCCTCCTTTCATGCAAAATCTTAAGGTCCTAGTTCATGTCATAGCCACCAAAGCCGGCTAAAAGGTGAACAATCGACAACTACATCTTGAATTGTACTACTTCTTACTGGCTATTACTTCAACTTAGAATCTCCTTCTGTGTTCTACTATGGTGCTTTTAGTGTCTCCGCACACCGCAGCACGCGACATAGCTTTGCAGACAATAAATGTGAAGGTCTCAGAGAGAAAAGCGGCCAATGTGACGATCTGGCTTTAAGTCGATTCGATAACAAATGACGAAAACGGACGGATTTCTCAGGTTTTTACTACATATGAACACTTTTCACATTCTCCCGTGCAACGCGGCTGCTAGTCCTCCTTTCATGCAAAATCTTAAGGTCCTAGGTCATGTCCAAGCCACCAAAGCCGGCTAAAAAAAGAATAATCGATAACTAAAACTTGAATTGTACTACTTCTTACTGGCTATTACTTCAACTTAGAAGCTTTTTCTGTGTTGTACTATGGTGCTTTTAGTGTCTCCGCATACCGTAGTTCGCGACATAGCTTTGCAAACGATTAATGTAACCGTCTCAGACAGAAAAGCGGCCAATATGACGATCTGGCTTTAAGTCGATTCGATAACAAATGACGAAAACGGACGGATTTCTCAGGTTTTTACTACATATGAACACTTTTCACATTCTCCCGTGCAACGCGGCTGCGAGTCCTCCTTTCATGCAAAATCTTAAGGTCCTAGGTCATGTCCAAGCCACCAAAGCCGGATAAAAAAAGAATAATCGATAACTAAAACTTGAATTGTACTACTTCTTACTGGCTATTACTTCAACTTAGAAGCTCCTTCTGTGTTCTACTATGGTGCTTTTAGTGTCTCCGCATAGCGCAGCACGCGACATAGCTTTGCAGACGATAAATGTAACCGTCTCAGAGAGAAAAGCGGCCAATGTGACGATCTGGCTATAAGTCGATTCGATAACAAATGACGAAAATGGACGGATTTCTCAGGTTTTTACTACATATGAACACATTTCACATTCTCCCATTCAACGCGGCTGCTAGTCCTCCTTTCATGCAAAATCTTAAGGTCCTAGGTCATGTCATAGCCACCAAAGCCGGCTAAAAGGTGAACATTCGACAACTAAATCTTGAATTGTACTACTTCTTACTGGCTATTACTTCAACTTAGAAGCTTCTTCTGTGTTCTACTATGGTGCTTTTAGTGTCTCCGCATACCACAGCACGCGACATAGCTTTGCAGACGGTAAATGTAACCGTCTCAGAGAGAAAAGCAGGGAATGTGACGATCTGGCTTTAAGTCGATTCAATAACAAAGACGAAACCGGACGGATTTCTCAGGTTTTTACTACAAATGAACACTTTTCACATTCTCGCGTGCAACGCGGCTGCTAGTCTCCTTTCATGCAAAATCTTAAGGTTCCACCTAATGTCAAAGAAACCAAAGCCGGCTAAAAAGTGAATAACCGACAACTAAAACTTGAATTGTACTACTTCTTACTGGCTATTACTTCAACTTAGATGCTTCTTCTGTGTTCTACTGTGGTGCTTTTAGTGTTTCGGTATACCGCAGCACGCGACATAGCTTTGCAGACGATAAGTAAAACCGTTTCAGAGAGAAGAACGGCCAATGTAACGATCTGGCTTTAAGTCGATTTGATAACAAATGACGAAAACCGACGGATTTCTCAGGTTTTTACTACATTTGAACACTTTTCACATTCTCCCATGCAACGCGGCTGCTAGTCCTCCTTTCATGCAAAATCTTAAGGTCCTAGGTCATGTCCAAGCCACCAAAGACGGTTAAAAAGTGAATAATCGATAACTAAAACTTGAATTGTACTACTTCTTACTGGCTATTACTTCAACTTAGAAGCTTCTTCTGTGTTCTACTATGGTGCTTTTAGTGTATCCGCACACCGCAGCACGCGACATAGCTTTGCAGACGATAAATGTGAAGGTCTCAGAGAGAAAAGCGGCCAATGTGACGATCTGGCTTTAAGTCGATTCGATAACAAATGACGAAAACGGACGGATTTCTCAGGTTTTTACTACATATGAACACTTTTCACATTCTCCCGTGCAACGCGGCTGCGAGTCCTCCTTTCATGCAAAATCTTAAGGTCCTAGGTCATGTCCAAGCCACCAAAGCCGGCTAAAAAAAGAATAATCGATAACTAAAACTTGAATTGTACTACTTCTTACTGGCTATTACTTCAACTTAGAAGCTCCTTCTGTGTTCTACTATGGTGCTTTTAGTGTCTCCGCATAGCGCAGCACGCGACATAGCTTTGCAGACGATAAATGTAACCGTCTCAGAGAGAAAAGCGGCGAATGTGACGATCTGGCTATAAGTCGATTCGATAACAAATTACGAAAATGGACGGATTTCTCAGGTTTTTACTACATATGAACACTTTTCACATTCTCCCATGCAACGCGGTTGCTAGTCCTCCTTTTATGCAAAATCTTAAGGTCCTAGGTCATGTCATAGCCACCTAAGCCGGCTAAAAGGTGAACAATCGACAACTAAATCTTGAATTGTACTACTTCTTACTTTCTATTACTTCAACTTAGAAGCTTCTTCTGTGTTCTACTATGGTGCTTTTAGTGTCTCCGCATACCGCAGCACGCGACATAGCTTTGCAGACGATAAATGTAACCGTCTCAGAGAGAAAAGCAGGGAATGTGACGATCTGGCTTTAAGTCGATTCGATAACAAAGACGAAACCGGACGGATTTCTCAGGTTTTTACTACATATGAACACTTTTCACATTCTGCCGTGCAACGCGGCTGCTAGTCCTCCTTTCATGCAAAATCTTAAGGTCCTAGGTCATGTCCAAGCCACCAAAGCCGGCTAAAAAAAAGAATAATCGATAACTAAAACTTGAATTGTACTACTTCTTACTGGCTATTACTTCAACTTAGAAGCTCCTTCTGTGTTCGGCTAAAAAAAAGAATAATCGATAACTAAAACTTGAATTGTACTACTTCTTACTGGCTATTACTTCAACTTAGAAGCTCCTTCTGTGTTCGACTATGGTGCTTTTAGTGTCTCCGCATAGCGCAGCACGCGACATAGCTTTGCAGACGATAAATGTAACCGTCTCAGAGAGAAAGGCGGCCGATGTGACGATCTGGCTTTAAGTCGATTCGATAACAAATGACGAAAACGGACGGATTTCTCAGGTTTTTACTGCATATGAACACTTTTCATATCCTCCCGTGCAAAGCGGCTGCTAGTCCTCCTTTCATGCAAAATCTTAGGGTCCTAGGTCATGTCCAAGCCACCAAAGCCGGCTAAAAAGTGAATAATCGACAACTAAAACTTCAATTGTACTACTTCTTACTGGCTATTACTTCACCTTAGAAGCTTCTTCTGTGTTCTACTATGGTGCTTTTAGTGTTTCCGCATACCGCAGCACGTGACATAGCTTTGCAGACGATAAATGTAACCGTTTCAGAGAAAAGAACAGCCAATGTGACGATCTGGCTTTAAGTCGATTCGATAACAAATGACGAAAACGGACGGATGTCTTAGGTTTTTACCACATATGAACACTTTTCACATTCTCGCGTGCAACGCGGCTGCTAGTCCTCCTTTCATGCAAAATCTTAAGGTTCCACCTAATGTCAAAGAAACCAAAGCCGGCTAAAAAGTGAATAACCGACAACTAAAACTTGAATTGTACTACTTCTTACTGGCTATTACTTCAACTTAGATGCTTCTTCTGTGTTCTACTATGGTGCTTTTAGTGTTTCGGCATACCGCAGCACGCGACATAGCTTTGCAGACGATAAATAAAACCGTTTCAGAGAGAAGAACGGCCAATGTGACGATCTGGCTTTAAGTCGATTTGATAACAAATGACGAAAACCGACGGATTTCTCAGGTTTTTACTACATTTGAACACTTTTCACATTCTCCCATGCAACGCGGCTGCTAGTCCTCCTTTCATGCAAAATCTTAAGGTCCTAGGTCATGTCCAAGCCACTAAAGACGGTTAAAAAGTGAATAATCGATAACTAAAACTTGAATTGTACTACTTCTTACTGGCTATTACTTCAACTTAGAAGCTTCTTCTGTGTTCTACTATGGTGCTTTTAGTGTATCCGCATACCGCAGCACGCGACATTGCTTTGCAGACGATAAATGTAACCGTCTCAGAGAGAAAAGCGGCCAATGTGACGATCTGGCTTTAAGTCGATTCGATAAAAAATGACGAAAACGGACGGATTTCTCAGGTTTTTACTACATATGAACACATTTCACATTCTCCCATGCAACGCGGCTGCTAGTCCTCCTTTCATGCAAAATCTTAAGGTCCTAGTTCATGTCATAGCCACCAAAGCCGGCTAAAAGGTGAACAATCGACAACTACATCTTGAATGGTACTACTTCTTACTGGCTATTACTTCAACTTAGAAGCTTTTTCTGTGTTGTACTATGGTGCTTTTAGTGTCTCCGCATACCGCAGTTCGCGACATAGCTTTGCAAACGATTAATGTAACCGTCTCAGAGAGAAAAGTGGCCAATATGACGATCTGGCTTTAAGTCGATTCGATAACAAATGACGAAAACGGACGGATTTCTCAGGTTTTTACTACATATGAACACTTTTCACATTCTCCCGTGCAACGCGGCTGCGAGTCCTCCTTTCATGCAAAATCTTAAGGTCCTAGGTCATGTCCAAGCCACCAAAGCCGGCTAAAAAAAGAATAATCGATAACTAAAACTTGAATTGTACTACTTCTTACTGGGTATTACTTCAACTTAGAAGCTCCTTCTGTGTTCTACTATGGTGCTTTTAGTGTCTCCGCATAGCGCAGCACGCGACATAGCTTTGCAGACGATAAATGTAACCGTCTCAGAGAGAAAAGCGGCCAATGTGACGATCTGGCTATAAGTCGATTCGATAACAAATGACGAAAATGGACGGATTTCTCAGGTTTTTACTACATATGAACACATTTCACATTCTCCCATTCAACGCGGCTGCTAGTCCTCCTTTCATGCAAAATCTTAAGGTCCTAGGTCATGTCATAGCCACCAAAGCCGGCTAAAAGGTGAACAATCGACAACTACATCTTGAATTGTACTACTTCTTTCTGGCTATTACTTCAACTTAGAAGCTTCTTCTGTGTTCTACTATGGTGCTTTTAGTGTCTCCGCATACCGCAGCACGCGACATAGCTTTGCAGACGATAAATGTAACCGTCTCAGAGAGAAAAGCAGGGAATGTGACGATCTGGCTTTAAGTCGATTCGATAACAAAGACGAAACCGGACGGATTTCTCAGGTTTTTACTACATATGAACACTTTTCACATTCTGCCGTGCAACGCGGCTGCTAGTCCTCCTTTCATGCAAAATCTTAAGGTCCTAGGTCATGTCCAAGCCACCAAAGCCGGCTAAAAAAAAGAATAATCGATAACTAAAACTTGAATTGTACTACTTCTTACTGGCTATTACTTCAACTTAGAAGCTCCTTCTGTGTTCGGCTAAAAAAAAGAATAATCGATAACTAAAACTTGAATTGTACTACTTCTTACTGGCTATTACTTCAACTTAGAAGCTCCTTCTGTGTTCGACTATGGTGCTTTTAGTGTCTCCGCATAGCGCAGCACGCGACATAGCTTTGCAGACGATAAATGTAACCGTCTCAGAGAGAAAGGCGGCCGATGTGACGATCTGGCTTTAAGTCGATTCGATAACAAATGACGAAAACGGACGGATTTCTCAGGTTTTTACTGCATATGAACACTTTTCATATCCTCCCGTGCAAAGCGGCTGCTAGTCCTCCTTTCATGCAAAATCTTAGGGTCCTAGGTCATGTCCAAGCCACCAAAGCCGGCTAAAAAGTGAATAATCGACAACTAAAACTTCAATTGTACTACTTCTTACTGGCTATTACTTCACCTTAGAAGCTTCTTCTGTGTTCTACTATGGTGCTTTTAGTGTTTCCGCATACCGCAGCACGCGACATAGCTTTGCAGACGATAAATGTAACCGTTTCAGAGAAAAGAACAGCCAATGTGACGATCTGGCTTAAGTCGATTCGATAACAAATGACGAAAACGGACGGATGTCTTAGGTTTTTACCACATATGAACACTTTTCACATTCTCGCGTGCAACGCGGCTGCTAGTCCTCCTTTCATGCAAAATCTTAAGGTTCCACCTAATGTCAAAGAAACCAAAGCCGGCTAAAAAGTGAATAACCGACAACTAAAACTTGAATTGTACTACTTCTTACTGGCTATTACTTCAACTTAGATGCTTCTTCTGTGTTCTACTATGGTGCTTTTAGTGTTTCGGCATACCGCAGCACGCGACATAGCTTTGCAGACGATAAATAAAACCGTTTCAGAGAGAAGAACGGCCAATGTGACGATCTGGCTTTAAGTCGATTTGATAACAAATGACGAAAACCGACGGATTTCTCAGGTTTTTACTACATTTGAACACTTTTCACATTCTCCCATGCAACGCGGCTGCTAGTCCTCCTTTCATGCAAAATCTTAAGGTCCTAGGTCATGTCCAAGCCACTAAAGACGGTTAAAAAGTGAATAATCGATAACTAAAACTTGAATTGTACTACTTCTTACTGGCTATTACTTCAACTTAGAAGCTTCTTCTGTGTTCTACTATGGTGCTTTTAGTGTATCCGCATACCGCAGCACGCGACATTGCTTTGCAGACGATAAATGTAACCGTCTCAGAGAGAAAAGCGGCCAATGTGACGATCTGGCTTTAAGTCGATTCGATAAAAAATGACGAAAACGGACGGATTTCTCAGGTTTTTACTACATATGAACACATTTCACATTCTCCCATGCAACGCGGCTGCTAGTCCTCCTTTCATGCAAAATCTTAAGGTCCTAGTTCATGTCATAGCCACCAAAGCCGGCTAAAAGGTGAACAATCGACAACTACATCTTGAATTGTACTACTTCTTACTGGCTATTACTTCAACTTAGAATCTCCTTCTGTGTTCTACTATGGTGCTTTTAGTGTCTCCGCACACCGCAGCACGCTACATAGCTTTGCAGACGATAAATGTGAAGGTCTCAGAGAGAAAAGCGGCCAATGTGACGATCTGGCTTTAAGTCGATTCGATAACAAATGACGAAAACGGACGGATTTCTCAGGTTTTTACTACATATGAACACTTTTCACATTCTCCCGTGCAACGCGGCTGCTAGTCCTCCTTTCATGCAAAATCTTAAGGTCCTAGGTCATGTCCAAGCCACCAAAGCCGATTAAAAAAAGGATAATCGATAACTAAAACTTGAATTGTACTACTTCTTACTGGCTATTACTTCAACTTAGAAGCTTTTTCTGTGTTGTACTATGGTGCTTTTAGTGTCTCCGCATACCGCAGTTCGCGACATAGCTTTGCAAACGATTAATGTAACCGTCTCAGAGAGAAAAGTGGCCAATATGACGATCTGGCTTTAAGTCGATTCGATAACAAATGACGAAAACGGACGGATTTCTCAGGTTTTTACTACATATGAACACTTTTCACATTCTCCCGTGCAACGCGGCTGCGAGTCCTCCTTTCATGCAAAATCTTAAGGTCCTAGGTCATGTCCAAGCCACCAAAGCCGGCTAAAAAAAGAATAATCGATAACTAAAACTTGAATTGTACTACTTCTTACTGGCTATTACTTCAACTTAGAAGCTCCTTCTGTGTTCTACTATGGTGCTTTTAGTGTCTCCGCATAGCGCAGCACGCGACATAGCTTTGCAGACGATAAATGTAACCGTCTCAGAGAGAAAAGCGGCCAATGTGACGATCTGGCTATAAGTCGATTCGATAACAAATGACGAAAATGGACGGATTTCTCAGGTTTTTACTACATATGAACACATTTCACATTCTCCCATTCAACGCGGCTGCTAGTCCTCCTTTCATGCAAAATCTTAAGGTCCTAGGTCATGTCATAGCCACCAAAGCCGGCTAAAAGGTGAACAATCGACAACTACATCTTGAATTGTACTACTTCTTTCTGGCTATTACTTCAACTTAGAAGCTTCTTCTGTGTTCTACTATGGTGCTTTTAGTGTCTCCGCATACCGCAGCACGCGACATAGCTTTGCAGACGATAAATGTAACCGTCTCAGAGAGAAAAGCAGGGAATGTGACGATCTGGCTTTAAGTCGATTCGATAACAAAGACGAAACCGGACGGATTTCTCAGGTTTTTACTACATATGAACACTTTTCACATTCTGCCGTGCAACGCGGCTCCTCGTCCTCCTTTCATGCAAAATCTTAAGGTCCTAGGTCATGTCCAAGCCACCAAAGCCGGCTAAAAAAAAGAATAATCGATAACTAAAACTTGAATTGTACTACTTCTTACTGGCTATTACTTCAACTTAGAAGCTCCTTCTGTGTTCGGCTAAAAAAAAGAATAATCGATAACTAAAACTTGAATTGTACTACTTATTACTGGCTATTTCTTCAACTTAGAAGCTCCTTCTGTGTTCGACTATGGTGCTTTTAGTGTCTCCGCATAGCGCAGCACGCGACATAGCTTTGCAGACGATAAATGTAACCGTCTCAGAGAGAAAAGCGGCCGATGTGACGATCTGGCTTTAAGTCGATTCGATAACAAATGACTAAAACGGACGGATTTCTCAGGTTTTTACTGCATATGAACACTTTTCATATCCTCCAGTGCAAAGCGGCTGCTAGTCCTCCTTTCATGCAAAATCTTAAGGTCCTAGGTCATGTCCAAGCCACCAAAGCCGGCTAAAAAGTGAATAATCGACAACTAAAACTTCAATTGTACTACTTCTTACTGGCTATTACTTCAACTTAGGAGCTTCTTCTGTGTTCTACAATGGTGCTTTTAGTGTTTCCGCATACCGCAGCACGCGACATAGCTTTGCAGACGATAAATGTAACCGTTTCAGAGAAAAGAACAGCCAATGTGACGATCTGGCTTTAAGTCGATTCGATAACAAATGACGAAAACGGACGGATGTCTTAGGTTTTTACCACATATGAACACTTTTCACATTCTCGCGTGCAACGCGGCTGCTAGTCCTCCTTTCATGCAAAATCTTAAGGTTCCACCTAATGTCAAAGAAACCAAAGCCGGCTAAAAAGTGAATAACCGACAACTAAAACTTGAATTGTACTACTTCTTACTGGCTATTACTTCAACTTAGATGCTTCTTCTGTGTTCTACTATGGTGCTTTTAGTGTTTCGGCATACCGCAGCACGCGACATAGCTTTGCAGACGATAAATAAAACCGTTTCAGAGAGAAGAACAGCCAATGTGACGATCTGGCTTTAAGTCGATTTGATAACAAATGACGAAAACCGACGGATTTCTCAGGTTTTTACTACATTTGAACACTTTTCACATTCTCCCATGCAACGCGGCTGCTAGTCCTCCTTTCATGCAAAATCTTAAGGTCCTAGGTCATGTCCAAGCCACGAAAGACGGTTAAAAAGTGAATAATCGATAACTAAAACTTGAATTGTACTACTTCTTACTGGCTATTACTTCAACTTAGAAGCTTCTTCTGTGTTCTACTATGGTGCTTTTAGTGTATCCGCATACCGCAGCACGCGACATAGTTTTGCAGACGATAAATGTAACCGTCTCAGAGAGAAAAGCGGCCAATGTGACGATCTGGCTTTAAGTCGATTCGATAAAAAATGACGAAAACGGACGGATTTCTCAGGTTTTTACTACATATGAACACATTTCACATTCTCCCATGCAACGCGGCTGCTAGTCCTCCTTTCATGCAAAATCTTAAGGTCCTAGTTCATGTCATAGCCACCAAAGCCGGCTAAAAGGTGAACAATCGACAACTACATCTTGAATTGTACTACATCTTACTGGCTATTACTTCAACTTAGAATCTCCTTCTGTGTTCTACTATGGTGCTTTTAGTGTCTCCGCACACCGCAGCACGCGACATAGCTTTGCAGACGATAAATGTGAAGGTCTCAGAGAGAAAAGCGGCCAATGTGACGATCTGGCTTTAAGTCGATTCGATAACAAATGACGAAAACGGACGGATTTCTCAGGTTTTTACTACATATGAACACTTTTCACATTCTCCCGTGCAACGCGGCTGCTAGTCCTCCTTTCATGCAAAATCTTAATGTCCTAGGTCATGTCCAAGCCACCAAAGCCGGCTAAAAAAAGAATAATCGATAACTAAAACTTGAATTGTACTACTTCTTACTGGCTATTACTTCAACTTAGACCCTTCTTCTGTGTTGTACTATGGTGCTTTTAGTGTCTCCGCATACCGCAGTTCGCGACATAGCTTAGCAAACGATTAATGTAACCGTCTCAGAGAGAAAAGCGGCCAATATGACGATCTGGCTTTAAGTCGATTCGATAACAAATGACGAAAACGGACGGATTTCTCAGGTTTTTACTACATATGAACACTTTTCACATTCTCCCCTGCAACGTGGCTGCGAGTCCTCCTTTCATGCAAAATCTTAAGGTCCTAGGTCATGTCCAAGCCACCAAAGCCGGCTAAAAAAAGAATAATCGATAACTAAAACTTGAATTGTACTACTTCTTACTGGCTATTACTTCAACTTAGAAGCTCCTTCTGTGTTCTACTATGGTGCTTTTAGTGTCTCCGCATACCGCAGCACGCGACATAGCTTTGCAGACGATAAATGTAACCGTCTCAGAGAGAAAAGCGGCCAATGTGACGATCTGGCTTTAAGTCGATTCGATAAAAAATGACGAAAACGGGCGGATTTCTCAGGTTTTTACTACATATGAACACTTTTCACATTCTCCCGTGCAACGCCGCTGCTAATCCTCCTTTCATGCAAAATCTTAAGGTTCCACCTCATGTCGAAGCCTCCAAAGCCGGCTAAAAAGTGAATAATCGATAACTAAAACTTGAATTGTACTACTTCTTACTGGCTGTTACTTCAACTTAGAAGCTTTTTCTGTGTTGTACTATGGTGCTTTTAGTGTCTCTGCATACCGCAGTTCGCGACATAGCTTTGCAGACGATTAATGTAACCGTCTCAGAGAGAAAAGCGGCCAATATGACGATCTGGCTTTAAGTCGATTCGATAACAAATGACGAAAACGGACGGATTTCTCAGGTTTTTCTACATATGAACACTTTTCACATTCTGCCGTGCAACGCGGCTGCTAGTCCTCCTTTCATGCAAAATCTTAAGGTCCTAGGTCATGTCCAAGCCACCAAAGCCGGCTAAAAAAAGAATAATCGATAAGTAAAACTTGAATCGTACTACTTCTTACTGGCTATTGCTTCAACTTAGAAGCTCCTTCTGTGTTCTACTATGGTGCTTTTAGTGTCTCCGCATAGCGCAGCACGCGACACAGCTTTGCAGACGATAAATGTAACCGTCTCAGAGAGAAAAGCGGCCAATGTGACGATCTGGCCTTAAGTCGATTCATAACAAATGACGAAAATGGACGGATTTCTCAGGTTTTTACTACATATGAACACATTTCACATTCTCCCATGCACCGCGGCTGCTAGTCCTCCTTTCATGGAAAATCTTAAGGTCCTGGTTCATGTCATAGCCACCAAAGCCGGCAAAAGGTGAACAATCGACAACTAAATCTTGAATTGTACTACTTCTTACTGGCTATTACTTCAACTTAGAAGCTTCTTCTGTGTTCTACTATGGTGCTTTTAGTGTCTCCGCATACCGCAGCACGCGACATAGCTTTGCAGACGATAAATGTAACCGTCTCAGAGAGAAAAGCAGGGAATGTGACGATCTGGCTTTAAGTCGATTCGATAACAAAGACGAAACCGGACGGATTTCACAGGTTTTTACTACATATGAACACTTTTCACATTCTGCCGTGCAACGCGGCTGCTAGTCCTCCTTTCATGCAAAATCTTAAGGTCCTAGGTCATGTCATAGCCACCAAAGCCGGGTAAAAGTGAATAATCGACAACTAAAACTTGAATTGTACTACTTCTTACTGGCTATTACTTCAACTTAGAAGCTCCTTCTGTGTTCTACTATGGTGCTTTTAGTGTCTCCGCATAGCGCAGCACGCGACATAGCTTTGCAGACGATAAATGTAACCGTCTCAGAGAGAAAAGCGGCCAATGTGACGATCTGGCTTTAAGTCGATTCGATAACAAAGACGAAACCGGACGGATTTCTCAGGTTTTTACTACATTTGAACACTTTTCACATACTCCCATGCAACGCGGCTGCTAGTCCTCCTTTCATGCAAAATCTTAAGGTCCTAGGTCATGGCCAAGCCACCAAAGCCGGCTAAAAAGTGAATAATCGACAACTAAAACTTGAATTGTACTACTTCTTACAGGCTATTACTTCAACTTACAAGCTTCTTCTGTGTTCTACTATGGTGCTTTTATTGTTTCCGCATACCGCAGCACGCGACATAGCTTTGCAGACGATAAATGTAACCGTTTCAGAGAGAAGAGCGGCCAATGTGACGATCTGGCTTTAAATCGATTCGATAACAAATGACGAAAACGGACGGATTTCTCAGGTTTTTACTACATATGAACACTTTTCACATTCCCCCGTGCAACGCGGCTGCTAGTCTTCCTTTCATGCAAAATCTTAAGGTCCTAGGTCATGTCCAAGCCACCAAAGCCGGCTAAAAAGTGATTAATCGACAACTAAAACTTCAATTGAACTACTTCTTACTGGCTATTACTTCAGCTTAGAAGCTTCTTCTGTGTTCTAATATGGTGCTTTTAGTGTCTCCGCATACCGCAGCACGCGACATAGCTTTGCAGACGATAAATGTAACCGTTTCAGAGAGAAGAGCGGCCAATGTGACGATCTGGCTTTAAGTCGATTCGATAACAAATGACGAAAACGGACGGATTTCTCAGGTTTTTACTACATATGAACACTTTTCACATTCTCCCGTGCAACGCGGCTGCTAGTCCTCCTTTCATGCAAAATCTTAAGGTCCTAGGTCATGTCATAGCCACCAAAGCCGGGTAAAAGTGAATAATCGACAACTAAAACTTGAATTGTACTACATCTTACTGGCTATTACTTCAACTTAGAAGCTCCTTCCGTGTTCTACTATGGTGCTTTTAGTGTCTCCGCATACCGCAGTTCGCGACATAGCTTTGCAGACGATTAATGTAACCGTCTCAGAGAGAAAAGCGGCCAATGTGACGATCTGGCTTTAAGTCGATTCGATAACAAAGACGAAACCGGACGGATGTCTCAGGTTTTTACTACATATGAACACTTTTCACATACTCCCATGCAACGCGGCTGCTAGTCCTCCTTTCATGCAAAATCTTAAGGTACTAGGTCATGTCCAAGCCACCAAAGACGGCTAAAAAGTGAATAATCGATAACTAAAACTTGAATTGTACTACTTCTTACTGGCTATTACTTCAACTTAGAAGCTTCTTCTGTGTTCTACTATGGTGCTTTTAGTGTTTCCGCATACCGCAGCACGCGACATAGCTTTGCAGACGATAAATGTAACCGTTTCAGAGAGAAGAGCGGCCAATGTGACGATCTGGCTTTAATTCGATTCGATAACAAATGACGAAAACGGACGGATTTCTCAGGTTTTTACTACATATGAACACTTTTCACATTCTCCCGTGCAACGCGGCTACTAGTCCTCCTTTCATGCAAAATCTTAAGGTCCTAGGTCATGTCATAGCCACCAAAGCCGGGTAAAAGTGAATAATCGACAACTAAAACTTGAATTGTACTACATCTTACTGGCTATTACTTCAACTTAGAAGCTTCTTCTGTGTTCTACTATGGTGCTTTTAGTGTCTCCGCATACCGCAGCACGCGACAAAGCTTTGCAGACGATTAATGTAACCGTCTCAGAGAGAAAAGCGGCCGATGTGACGATCTAGCTTTAAGTCGATTCGATAACTAATGACGAAAACGGACGGATTTCACAGGTTTTTACTACATATGAACACTTTTCACATTCTCCCATGCAACGCGGCAGCTAGTCCTCCTTTCATGCAAAATCTTAAGGTCCTAGGTCATGTCCAAGCCACCAAAGCCGGCTAAAAAGTGAATAATCGACAACTAAAACTTGAATTGTACTACTTCCTACTGGCTATTACTTCAACATAGAAGCTTCTTCTGTGTTCTACTATGGTGCTTTTAGTGTCTCCGCATACCGCAGCACGCTACATAGCTTTGCAAACGATAAATGTAACGGTCTCAGAGAGAAAGGCGGCCAATGTGACGATCTGGCTTTAAGTCGAATCGATAACAAATGACGAAAATGGACGGATTTCTCAGGTTTATACTGCATATGAACACTTTTCACATTCTCCCGTGCAACGCCGCTGCTAATCCTCCTTTCATGCAAAATCTTAAGTTTCCACCTCATGTCCAAGCCTCCAAAGCCGGCTAAAAATTGAATAATCGATAACTAAAACTTGAATTGTACTACTTCTTACTGGCTATTACTTCAAATTAGAAGCTTCTTCTGTGTTGTACTATGGTGCTTTTAGTGTCTCCGCATACCGCAGTTCGCGACATAGCTTTGCAGACGATTAATGTAACCGTCTCAGAGAGAAAAGCGGCCAATATGACGATCTGGCTTTAAGTCGATTCGATAACAAATGACGAAAACGGACGGATTTCTCAGGTTTTTACTACATATGAACACTTTTCACATTCTCCCGTGCAACGCGGCTGCTAGTCCTCCTTTCATCCAAAATCTTAAGGTCCTAGGTCATGTCCAAGCCACCAAAGCCGGCTAAAAATTGAATAATCGACAACTAAAACTTGAATTGTACTACTTCTTACTGGCTATTACTTCAACTTAAAAGCTTCTTCTGCGTTCTACTATGGTGCTTTTAGTGTCTCCGCACACCGCAGCACGCGACATAGCTTTGCAGACGATAAATGTAAAGGTCTCAGAGAGAAAAGCGGCCAATGTGACGATCTGGCTTTCAGTCGATTCGATAACAAATGACGAAAACGGACGGATTTCTCAGGTTTTTACTACATATGAACACTTTTCACATTCTGCCGTGCAGCGCGGCTGCTAGTCCTCCTTTCATGCAAAATCTTAAGGTCCTAGGTCATGTTCTAGCCACCAAAGCCGGGTAAAAGTGAATAATCGACAACTAAAACTTCAATTGTACTACTTCTTACTGGCTATTACTTCAACTTAGAAGCTTCTTCTGTGTTCTACTATGGTGCTTTTAGTGTCTCCGCATACCGCAGTTCGCGACATAGCTTTGCAGACGATTAATGTAACCGTCTCAGAGAGAAAAGCGGCCAATATGACGATCTGGCTTTAAGTCGATTCGATAACAAATGACGAAAACGGACGGATTTCTCAGGTTTTTACTACATATGAACACTTTTCACATTCTCCCATGCAACGCGGCTGCTAGTCCTCCTTTCATGCAAAATCTTAAGGTCCTAGGTCATGTCCAAGCCACCAAAGCCGGGTAAAAGTGAATAATCGACAACTAAAACTTGAATTGTACTACATCTTACTGGCTATTACTTCAACTTAGAAGCTCCTTCCGTGTTCTACTATGGTGCTTTTAGTGTCTCCGCATACCGCAGTTCGCGACATAGCTTTGCAGACGATTAATGTAACCGTCTCAGAGAGAAAAGCGGCCAATGTGACGATCTGGCTTTAAGTCGATTCGATAACAAAGACGAAACCGGACGGATTTCTCAGGTTTTTACTACATATGAACACTTTTCACATACTCCCATGCAACGCGGCTGCTAGTCCTCCTTTCATGCAAAATCTTAAGGTCCTTGGTCATGGCCAAGCCGCCAAAGCCGGCTAAAAAGTGAATAATCGACAACTAAAACTTGAATTGTACTACTTCTTACTGGCTATTACTTCAACTTACAAGCTTCTTCTGTGTTCTACTATGGTGCTTTTAGTGTTTCCGCATACCGCAGCACGCGACATAGCTTTGCAGACGATAAATGTAACCGTTTCAGAGAGAAGAGCGGCCAATGTGACGATCTGGCTTTAAATCGATTCGATAACAAATGACGAAAACGGACGGATTTCTCAGGTATTTACTACATATGAACACTTTTGACATTCCTCCGTGCAACGCGGCTGCTAGTCTTCCTTTCATGCAAAATCTTAAGGTCCTAGGTCATGTCCAAGCCACCAAAGCCGGCTAAAAAGTGATTAATCGACAACTAAAACTTCAATTGAACTACTTCTTACTGGCTATTACTTCAGCTTAGAAGCTTCTTCTGTGTTCTAATATGGTGCTTTTAGTGTCTCCGCATACCGCAGCACGCGACATAGCTTTGCAGACGATAAATGTAACCGTCTCAGAGAGAAAAGCGGCCAATATGACGATCTGGCTTTAAGTCGATTGGATAACAAATGACGAAAATGGACGGATGTCTCAGGTTTTTACTACATATGAACACTTTTCACATACTCACATGCAACGCGGCTGCTAGTCCTCCTTTCATGCAAAATCTTAAGGTCCTAGGTCATGTCCAAGCCACCAAAGACGGCTAAAAAGTGAATAATCGATAACTAAAACTTGAATTGTACTACTTCTTACTGGCTATTACTTCAACTTAGAAGCTTCTTCTGTGTTCTACTATGGTGCTTTTAGTGTCTCCGCATACCGCAGCACGCGACAAAGCTTTGCAGACGATTAATGTAACCGTCTCAGAGAGAAAAGCGGCCGATGTGACGATCTAGCTTTAAGTCGATTCGATAACAAATGACGAAAACGGACGGAGTTCACAGGTTTTTACTACATATGAACACTTTTCACATTCTCCCGTGCAACGCGGCTGCTAGTCCTCCTTTCATCCAAAATCTTAAGGTCCTAGGTCATGTCCAAGCCACCAAAGCCGGCTAAAAATTGAATAATCGACAACTAAAACTTGAATTGTACTACTTCTTACTGGCTATTACTTCAACTTAAAAGCTTCTTCTGCGTTCTACTATGGTGCTTTTAGTGTCTCCGCACACCGCAGCACGCGACATAGCTTTGCAGACGATAAATGTAAAGGTCTCAGAGAGAAAAGCGGCCAATGTGACGATCTGGCTTTCAGTCGATTCGATAACAAATGACGAAAATGGACGGATTTCTCAGGTTTATACTGCATATGAACACTTTTCACATTCTCCCGTGCAACGCCGCTTCTAATCCTCCTTTCATCCAAAATCTTAAGGTTCCACCTCATGTCCAAGCCTCTAAAGCCGGCTAAAAATTGTATAATCGATAACTAAAACTTGAATTGTACTACTTCTTACTGGCTATTACTTCAAATTAGAAGCTTCTTCTGTGTTGTACTATGGTGCTTTTAGTGTCTCCGCATACCGCAGTTCGCGACATAGCTTTGCAGACGATTAATGTAACCGTCTCAGAGAGAAAAGCGGCCAATATGACGATCTGGCTTTAAGTCGATTCGATAACAAATGACGAAAACGGACGGATTTCTCAGGTTTTTACTACATATGAACACTTTTCACATTCTCCCGTGCAACGCGGCTGCTAGTCCTCCTTTCATCCAAAATCTTAAGGTCCTAGGTCATGTCCAAGCCACCAAAGCCGGCTAAAAATTGAATAATCGACAACTAAAACTTGAATTGTACTACTTCTTACTGGCTATTACTTCAACTTAAAAGCTTCTTCTGCGTTCTACTATGGTGCTTTTAGTGTCTCCGCACACCGCAGCACGCGACATAGCTTTGCAGACGATAAATGTAAAGGTCTCAGAGAGAAAAGCGGCCAATGTGACGATCTGGCTTTCAGTCGATTCGATAACAAATGACGAAAACGGACGGATTTCTCAGGTTTTTCCTACATATGAACACTTTTCACATTCTGCCGTGCAGCGCGGCTGCTAGTCCTCCTTTCATGCAAAATCTTAAGGTCCTAGGTCATGTTCTAGCCACCAAAGCCGGGTAAAAGTGAATAATCGACAACTAAAACTTCAATTGTACTACTTCTTACTGGCTATTACTTCAACTTAGAAGCTCCTTCTGTGTTCTACTATGGTGCTTTTAGTGTCTCCGCATACCGCAGCACGCGACATAGCTTTGCAGACGATAAATGTAACCGTCTCAGAGAGAAAAGCGGCCAATGTGACGATCTGGCTTTAAGTCGATTCGATAAAAAATGACGAAAACGGACGGATTTCTCAGGTTTTTACTACATATGAACACTTTTCACATTCTCCCGTGCAACGCCGCTGCTAATCCTCCTTTCATGCAAAATCTTAAGGTTCCACCTCATGTCGAAGCCTCCAAAGCCGGCTAAAAAGTGAATAATCGATAACTAAAACTTGAATTGTACTACTTCTTACTGGCTGTTACTTCAACTTAGAAGCTTTTTCTGTGTTGTACTATGGTGCTTTTAGTGTCTCTGCATACCGCAGTTCGCGACATAGCTTTGCAGACGATTAATGTAACCGTCTCAGAGAGAAAAGCGGCCAATATGACGATCTGGCTTTAAGTCGATTCGATAACAAATGACGAAAACGGACGGATTTCTCAGGTTTTTCTACATATGAACACTTTTCACATTCTGCCGTGCAACGCGGCTGCTAGTCCTCCTTTCATGCAAAATCTTAAGGTCCTAGGTCATGTCCAAGCCACCAAAGCCGGCTAAAAAAAGAATAATCGATAAGTAAAACTTGAATCGTACTACTTCTTACTGGCTATTGCTTCAACTTAGAAGCTCCTTCTGTGTTCTACTATGGTGCTTTTAGTGTCTCCGCATAGCGCAGCACGCGACACAGCTTTGCAGACGATAAATGTAACCGTCTCAGAGAGAAAAGCGGCCAATGTGACGATCTGGCCTTAAGTCGATTCATAACAAATGACGAAAATGGACGGATTTCTCAGGTTTTTACTACATATGAACACATTTCACATTCTCCCATGCACCGCGGCTGCTAGTCCTCCTTTCATGGAAAATCTTAAGGTCCTGGTTCATGTCATAGCCACCAAAGCCGGCAAAAGGTGAACAATCGACAACTAAATCTTGAATTGTACTACTTCTTACTGGCTATTACTTCAACTTAGAAGCTTCTTCTGTGTTCTACTATGGTGCTTTTAGTGTCTCCGCATACCGCAGCACGCGACATAGCTTTGCAGACGATAAATGTAACCGTCTCAGAGAGAAAAGCAGGGAATGTGACGATCTGGCTTTAAGTCGATTCGATAACAAAGACGAAACCGGACGGATTTCACAGGTTTTTACTACATATGAACACTTTTCACATTCTGCCGTGCAACGCGGCTGCTAGTCCTCCTTTCATGCAAAATCTTAAGGTCCTAGGTCATGTCATAGCCACCAAAGCCGGGTAAAAGTGAATAATCGACAACTAAAACTTGAATTGTACTACTTCTTACTGGCTATTACTTCAACTTAGAAGCTCCTTCTGTGTTCTACTATGGTGCTTTTAGTGTCTCCGCATAGCGCAGCACGCGACATAGCTTTGCAGACGATAAATGTAACCGTCTCAGAGAGAAAAGCGGCCAATGTGACGATCTGGCTTTAAGTCGATTCGATAACAAAGACGAAACCGGACGGATTTCTCAGGTTTTTACTACATTTGAACACTTTTCACATACTCCCATGCAACGCGGCTGCTAGTCCTCCTTTCATGCAAAATCTTAAGGTCCTAGGTCATGGCCAAGCCACCAAAGCCGGCTAAAAAGTGAATAATCGACAACTAAAACTTGAATTGTACTACTTCTTACAGGCTATTACTTCAACTTACAAGCTTCTTCTGTGTTCTACTATGGTGCTTTTATTGTTTCCGCATACCGCAGCACGCGACATAGCTTTGCAGACGATAAATGTAACCGTTTCAGAGAGAAGAGCGGCCAATGTGACGATCTGGCTTTAAATCGATTCGATAACAAATGACGAAAACGGACGGATTTCTCAGGTTTTTACTACATATGAACACTTTTCACATTCCCCCGTGCAACGCGGCTGCTAGTCTTCCTTTCATGCAAAATCTTAAGGTCCTAGGTCATGTCCAAGCCACCAAAGCCGGCTAAAAAGTGATTAATCGACAACTAAAACTTCAATTGAACTACTTCTTACTGGCTATTACTTCAGCTTAGAAGCTTCTTCTGTGTTCTAATATGGTGCTTTTAGTGTCTCCGCATACCGCAGCACGCGACATAGCTTTGCAGACGATAAATGTAACCGTTTCAGAGAGAAGAGCGGCCAATGTGACGATCTGGCTTTAAGTCGATTCGATAACAAATGACGAAAACGGACGGATTTCTCAGGTTTTTACTACATATGAACACTTTTCACATTCTCCCGTGCAACGCGGCTGCTAGTCCTCCTTTCATGCAAAATCTTAAGGTCCTAGGTCATGTCATAGCCACCAAAGCCGGGTAAAAGTGAATAATCGACAACTAAAACTTGAATTGTACTACATCTTACTGGCTATTACTTCAACTTAGAAGCTCCTTCCGTGTTCTACTATGGTGCTTTTAGTGTCTCCGCATACCGCAGTTCGCGACATAGCTTTGCAGACGATTAATGTAACCGTCTCAGAGAGAAAAGCGGCCAATGTGACGATCTGGCTTTAAGTCGATTCGATAACAAAGACGAAACCGGACGGATGTCTCAGGTTTTTACTACATATGAACACTTTTCACATACTCCCATGCAACGCGGCTGCTAGTCCTCCTTTCATGCAAAATCTTAAGGTACTAGGTCATGTCCAAGCCACCAAAGACGGCTAAAAAGTGAATAATCGATAACTAAAACTTGAATTGTACTACTTCTTACTGGCTATTACTTCAACTTAGAAGCTTCTTCTGTGTTCTACTATGGTGCTTTTAGTGTTTCCGCATACCGCAGCACGCGACATAGCTTTGCAGACGATAAATGTAACCGTTTCAGAGAGAAGAGCGGCCAATGTGACGATCTGGCTTTAATTCGATTCGATAACAAATGACGAAAACGGACGGATTTCTCAGGTTTTTACTACATATGAACACTTTTCACATTCTCCCGTGCAACGCGGCTACTAGTCCTCCTTTCATGCAAAATCTTAAGGTCCTAGGTCATGTCATAGCCACCAAAGCCGGGTAAAAGTGAATAATCGACAACTAAAACTTGAATTGTACTACATCTTACTGGCTATTACTTCAACTTAGAAGCTTCTTCTGTGTTCTACTATGGTGCTTTTAGTGTCTCCGCATACCGCAGCACGCGACAAAGCTTTGCAGACGATTAATGTAACCGTCTCAGAGAGAAAAGCGGCCGATGTGACGATCTAGCTTTAAGTCGATTCGATAACTAATGACGAAAACGGACGGATTTCACAGGTTTTTACTACATATGAACACTTTTCACATTCTCCCATGCAACGCGGCAGCTAGTCCTCCTTTCATGCAAAATCTTAAGGTCCTAGGTCATGTCCAAGCCACCAAAGCCGGCTAAAAAGTGAATAATCGACAACTAAAACTTGAATTGTACTACTTCCTACTGGCTATTACTTCAACATAGAAGCTTCTTCTGTGTTCTACTATGGTGCTTTTAGTGTCTCCGCATACCGCAGCACGCTACATAGCTTTGCAAACGATAAATGTAACGGTCTCAGAGAGAAAGGCGGCCAATGTGACGATCTGGCTTTAAGTCGAATCGATAACAAATGACGAAAATGGACGGATTTCTCAGGTTTATACTGCATATGAACACTTTTCACATTCTCCCGTGCAACGCCGCTGCTAATCCTCCTTTCATGCAAAATCTTAAGTTTCCACCTCATGTCCAAGCCTCCAAAGCCGGCTAAAAATTGAATAATCGATAACTAAAACTTGAATTGTACTACTTCTTACTGGCTATTACTTCAAATTAGAAGCTTCTTCTGTGTTGTACTATGGTGCTTTTAGTGTCTCCGCATACCGCAGTTCGCGACATAGCTTTGCAGACGATTAATGTAACCGTCTCAGAGAGAAAAGCGGCCAATATGACGATCTGGCTTTAAGTCGATTCGATAACAAATGACGAAAACGGACGGATTTCTCAGGTTTTTACTACATATGAACACTTTTCACATTCTCCCGTGCAACGCGGCTGCTAGTCCTCCTTTCATCCAAAATCTTAAGGTCCTAGGTCATGTCCAAGCCACCAAAGCCGGCTAAAAATTGAATAATCGACAACTAAAACTTGAATTGTACTACTTCTTACTGGCTATTACTTCAACTTAAAAGCTTCTTCTGCGTTCTACTATGGTGCTTTTAGTGTCTCCGCACACCGCAGCACGCGACATAGCTTTGCAGACGATAAATGTAAAGGTCTCAGAGAGAAAAGCGGCCAATGTGACGATCTGGCTTTCAGTCGATTCGATAACAAATGACGAAAACGGACGGATTTCTCAGGTTTTTACTACATATGAACACTTTTCACATTCTGCCGTGCAGCGCGGCTGCTAGTCCTCCTTTCATGCAAAATCTTAAGGTCCTAGGTCATGTTCTAGCCACCAAAGCCGGGTAAAAGTGAATAATCGACAACTAAAACTTCAATTGTACTACTTCTTACTGGCTATTACTTCAACTTAGAAGCTTCTTCTGTGTTCTACTATGGTGCTTTTAGTGTCTCCGCATACCGCAGTTCGCGACATAGCTTTGCAGACGATTAATGTAACCGTCTCAGAGAGAAAAGCGGCCAATATGACGATCTGGCTTTAAGTCGATTCGATAACAAATGACGAAAACGGACGGATTTCTCAGGTTTTTACTACATATGAACACTTTTCACATTCTCCCATGCAACGCGGCTGCTAGTCCTCCTTTCATGCAAAATCTTAAGGTCCTAGGTCATGTCCAAGCCACCAAAGCCGGGTAAAAGTGAATAATCGACAACTAAAACTTGAATTGTACTACATCTTACTGGCTATTACTTCAACTTAGAAGCTCCTTCCGTGTTCTACTATGGTGCTTTTAGTGTCTCCGCATACCGCAGTTCGCGACATAGCTTTGCAGACGATTAATGTAACCGTCTCAGAGAGAAAAGCGGCCAATGTGACGATCTGGCTTTAAGTCGATTCGATAACAAAGACGAAACCGGACGGATTTCTCAGGTTTTTACTACATATGAACACTTTTCACATACTCCCATGCAACGCGGCTGCTAGTCCTCCTTTCATGCAAAATCTTAAGGTCCTTGGTCATGGCCAAGCCGCCAAAGCCGGCTAAAAAGTGAATAATCGACAACTAAAACTTGAATTGTACTACTTCTTACTGGCTATTACTTCAACTTACAAGCTTCTTCTGTGTTCTACTATGGTGCTTTTAGTGTTTCCGCATACCGCAGCACGCGACATAGCTTTGCAGACGATAAATGTAACCGTTTCAGAGAGAAGAGCGGCCAATGTGACGATCTGGCTTTAAATCGATTCGATAACAAATGACGAAAACGGACGGATTTCTCAGGTATTTACTACATATGAACACTTTTGACATTCCTCCGTGCAACGCGGCTGCTAGTCTTCCTTTCATGCAAAATCTTAAGGTCCTAGGTCATGTCCAAGCCACCAAAGCCGGCTAAAAAGTGATTAATCGACAACTAAAACTTCAATTGAACTACTTCTTACTGGCTATTACTTCAGCTTAGAAGCTTCTTCTGTGTTCTAATATGGTGCTTTTAGTGTCTCCGCATACCGCAGCACGCGACATAGCTTTGCAGACGATAAATGTAACCGTCTCAGAGAGAAAAGCGGCCAATATGACGATCTGGCTTTCAGTCGATTGGATAACAAATGACGAAAATGGACGGATGTCTCAGGTTTTTACTACATATGAACACTTTTCACATACTCACATGCAACGCGGCTGCTAGTCCTCCTTTCATGCAAAATCTTAAGGTCCTAGGTCATGTCCAAGCCACCAAAGACGGCTAAAAAGTGAATAATCGATAACTAAAACTTGAATTGTACTACTTCTTACTGGCTATTACTTCAACTTAGAAGCTTCTTCTGTGTTCTACTATGGTGCTTTTAGTGTCTCCGCATACCGCAGCACGCGACAAAGCTTTGCAGACGATTAATGTAACCGTCTCAGAGAGAAAAGCGGCCGATGTGACGATCTAGCTTTAAGTCGATTCGATAACAAATGACGAAAACGGACGGAGTTCACAGGTTTTTACTACATATGAACACTTTTCACATTCTCCCGTGCAACGCGGCTGCTAGTCCTCCTTTCATCCAAAATCTTAAGGTCCTAGGTCATGTCCAAGCCACCAAAGCCGGCTAAAAATTGAATAATCGACAACTAAAACTTGAATTGTACTACTTCTTACTGGCTATTACTTCAACTTAAAAGCTTCTTCTGCGTTCTACTATGGTGCTTTTAGTGTCTCCGCACACCGCAGCACGCGACATAGCTTTGCAGACGATAAATGTAAAGGTCTCAGAGAGAAAAGCGGCCAATGTGACGATCTGGCTTTCAGTCGATTCGATAACAAATGACGAAAATGGACGGATTTCTCAGGTTTATACTGCATATGAACACTTTTCACATTCTCCCGTGCAACGCCGCTTCTAATCCTCCTTTCATCCAAAATCTTAAGGTTCCACCTCATGTCCAAGCCTCTAAAGCCGGCTAAAAATTGTATAATCGATAACTAAAACTTGAATTGTACTACTTCTTACTGGCTATTACTTCAAATTAGAAGCTTCTTCTGTGTTGTACTATGGTGCTTTTAGTGTCTCCGCATACCGCAGTTCGCGACATAGCTTTGCAGACGATTAATGTAACCGTCTCAGAGAGAAAAGCGGCCAATATGACGATCTGGCTTTAAGTCGATTCGATAACAAATGACGAAAACGGACGGATTTCTCAGGTTTTTACTACATATGAACACTTTTCACATTCTCCCGTGCAACGCGGCTGCTAGTCCTCCTTTCATCCAAAATCTTAAGGTCCTAGGTCATGTCCAAGCCACCAAAGCCGGCTAAAAATTGAATAATCGACAACTAAAACTTGAATTGTACTACTTCTTACTGGCTATTACTTCAACTTAAAAGCTTCTTCTGCGTTCTACTATGGTGCTTTTAGTGTCTCCGCACACCGCAGCACGCGACATAGCTTTGCAGACGATAAATGTAAAGGTCTCAGAGAGAAAAGCGGCCAATGTGACGATCTGGCTTTCAGTCGATTCGATAACAAATGACGAAAACGGACGGATTTCTCAGGTTTTTCCTACATATGAACACTTTTCACATTCTGCCGTGCAGCGCGGCTGCTAGTCCTCCTTTCATGCAAAATCTTAAGGTCCTAGGTCATGTTCTAGCCACCAAAGCCGGGTAAAAGTGAATAATCGACAACTAAAACTTCAATTGTACTACTTCTTACTGGCTATTACTTCAACTTAGAAGCTTCTTCTGTGTTCTACTATGGTGCTTTTAGTGTCTCCGCATACCGCAGTTCGCGACATAGCTTTGCAGACGATTAATGTAACCGTCTCAGAGAGAAAAGCGGCCAATATGACGATCTGGCTTTAAGTCGATTCGATAACAAATGACGAAAACGGACGGATTTCTCAGGTTTTTACTACATATGAACACTTTTCACATTCTCCCATGCAACGCGGCTGCTAGTCCTCCTTTCATGCAAAATCTTAAGGTCCTAGGTCATGTCCAAGCCACCAAAGCCGGGTAAAAGTGAATAATCGACAACTAAAACTTGAATTGTACTACTTCTTACTGGCTATTACTTCAACTTAGAAGCTTCTTCTGTGTTCTACTATGGTGCTTTTAGTGTCTCCGCATACCGCAGCACGCGACAAAGCTTTGCAGACGATTAATGTAACCGTCGCAGAGAGAAAAGCGGCCGATGTGACGATCTAGCTTTAAGTCGATTCGATAACAAATGACGAAAACGGACGGATTTCACAGGTTTTTACTACATATGAACACTTTTCACATTCTCCCATGCAACGCGGCAGCTAGTCCTCCTTTCATGCAAAATCTTAAGGTCCTAGGTCATGTCCAAGCCACCAAAGCCGGCTAAAAAGTGAATAATCGACAACTAAAACTTGAATTGTACTACTTCCTACTGGCTATTACTTCAACATAGAAGCTTCTTCTGTGTTCTACTATGGTGCTTTTAGTGTCTCCGCATACCGCAGCACGCTACATAGCTTTGCAAACGATAAATGTAACGGTCTCAGAGAGAAAGGCGGCCAATGTGACGATCTGGCTTTAAGTCGAATCGATAACAAATGACGAAAATGGACGGATTTCTCAGGTTTATACTGCATATGAACACTTTTCACATTCTCCCGTGCAACGCCGCTGCTAATCCTCCTTTCATGCAAAATCTTAAGGTTCCACCTCATGTCCAAGCCTCCAAAGCCGGCTAAAAATTGAATAATCGATAACTAAAACTTGAATTGTACTACTTCTTACTGGCTATTACTTCAAATTAGAAGCTTCTTCTGTGTTGTACTATGGTGCTTTTAGTGTCTCCGCATACCGCAGTTCGCGACATAGCTTTGCAGACGATTAATGTAACCGTCTCAGAGAGAAAAGCGGCCAATATGACGATTTGGCTTTAAGTCGATTCGATAACAAATGACGAAAACGGAAGGATTTCTCAGGTTTTTACTACATATGAACACTTTTCACATTCTCCCGTGCAACGCGGCTGCTAGTCCTCCTTTCATCCAAAATCTTAAGGTCCTAGGTCATGTCCAAGCCACCAAAGCCGGCTAAAAATTGAATAATCGACAACTAAAACTTGAATTGTACTACTTCTTACTGGCTATTACTTCAACTTAAAAGCTTCTTCTGCGTTCTACTATGGTGCTTTTAGTGTCTCCGCACACCGCAGCACGCGACATAGCTTTGCAGACGATAAATGTAAAGGTCTCAGAGAGAAAAGCGGCCAATGTGACGATCTGGCTTTCAGTCGATTCGATAACAAATGACGAAAACGGACGGATTTCTCAGGTTTTTACTACATATGAACACTTTTCACATTCTGCTGTGCAGCGCGGCTGCTAGTCCTCCTTTCATGCAAAATCTTAAGGTCCTAGGTCATGTTCTAGCCACCAAAGCCGGGTAAAAGTGAATAATCGACAACTAAAACTTCAATTGTACTACTTCTTACTGGCTATTACTTCAACTTAGAAGCTTCTTCTGTGTTCTACTATGGTGCTTTTAGTGTCTCCGCATACCGCAGTTCGCGACATAGCTTTGCAGACGATTAATGTAACCGTCTCAGAGAGAAAAGCGGCCAATGTGACGATCTGGCTTTAAGTCGATTCGATAACAAAGACGAAACCGGACGGATTTCTCAGGTTTTTACTACATATGAACACTTTTCACATACTCCCATGCAACGCGGCTGCTAGTCCTCCTTTCATGCAAAATCTTAAGGTCCTAGGTCATGTCCAAGCCACCAAAGACGGCTAAAAAGTGAATAATCGATAACTAAAACTTGAATTGTACTACTTCTTACTGGCTATTACTTCAACTTAGAAGCTTCTTCTGTGTTCTACTATGGTGCTTTTAGTGTCTCCGCATACCGCAGCACGCGACAAAGCTTTGCAGACGATTAATGTAACCGTCTCAGAGAGAAAAGCGGCCGATGTGACGATCTAGCTTTAAGTCGATTCGATAACAAATGACGAAAACGGACGGATTTCACAGGTTTTTACTACATATGAACACTTTTCACATTCTCCCATGCAACGCGGCAGCTAGTCCTCCTTTCATGCAAAATCTTAAGGTCCTAGGTCATGTCCAAGCCACCAAAGCCGGCTAAAAAGTGAATAATCGACAACTAAAACTTGAATTGTACTACTTCCTACTGGCTATTACTTCAACATAGAAGCTTCTTCTGTGTTCTACTATGGTGCTTTTAGTGTCTCCGCATACCGCAGCACGCTACATAGCTTTGCAAACGATAAATGTAACGGTCTCAGAGAGAAAGGCGGCCAATGTGACGATCTGGCTTTAAGTCGAATCGATAACAAATGACGAAAATGGACGGATTTCTCAGGTTTATACTGCATATGATCACTTTTCACATTCTCCCGTGCAACGCCGCTGCTAATCCTCCTTTCATGCAAAATCTTAAGGTTCCACCTCATGTCCAAGCCTCCAAAGCCGGCTTAAAATTGAATAATCGATAACTAAAACTTGAATTGTACTACTTCTTACTGGCTATTACTTCAAATTAGAAGCTTCTTCTGTGTTGTACTATGGTGCTTTTAGTGTCTCCGCATACCGCAGTTCGCGACATAGCTTTGCAGACGATTAATGTAACCGTCTCAGAGAGAAAAGCGGCCAATATGACGATCTGGCTTTAAGTCGATTCGATAACAAATGACGAAAACGGACGGATTTCTCAGGTTTTTACTACATATGAACACTTTTCACATTCTCCCGTGCGACGCGGCTGCTAGTCCTCCTTTCATCCAAAATCTTAAGGTCCTAGGTCATGTCCAAGCCACCAAAGCCGGCTAAAAATTGAATAATCGACAACTAAAACTTGAATTGTACTACTTCTTACTGGCTATTACTTCAACTTAAAAGCTTCTTCTGCGTTCTACTATGGTGCTTTTAGTGTCTCCGCACACCGCAGCACGCGACATAGCTTTGCAGACGATAAATGTAAAGGTCTCAGAGAGAAAAGCGGCCAATGTGACGATCTGGCTTTCAGTCGATTCGATAACAAATGACGAAAACGGACGGATTTCTCAGGTTTTTACTACATATGAACACTTTTCACATTCTGCCGTGCAGCGCGGCTGCTAGTCCTCCTTTCATGCAAAATCTTAAGGTCCTAGGTCATGTTCTAGCCACCAAAGCCGGGTAAAAGTGAATAATCGACAACTAAAACTTCAATTGTACTACTTCTTACTGGCTATTACTTCAACTTAGAAGCTTCTTCTGTGTTCTACTATGGTGCTTTTACTGTCTCCGCATACCGCACTTCGCGACATAGCTTTGCAGACGATTAATGTAACCGTCTCAGAGAGAAAAGCGGCCAATATGACGATCTGGCTTTAAGTCGATTCGATAACAAATGACGAAAACGGACGGATTTCTCAGGTTTTTACTACATATGAACACTTTTCACATTCTCCCATGCAACGCGGCTGCTAGTCCTCCTTTCATGCAAAATCTTAAGGTCCTAGATCATGTCCAAGCCACCAAAGCCGGCTAAAAAGTGAATAATCGACAACTAAAACTTGAATTATACTGCTTCTTACTGGCTATTACTTCAACTTAGAAGCTTCTTCTGTGTTCTACTATGGTGCTTTTAGTGTCTCCGCATACCGCAGCACGCGACATAGCTTTGCAAACGATAAATGTAACCGTCTCAGAGAGAAAAGCGGCCAATGTGACGATCTGGCTTTAAGTCGATTCGATAAAAAATGACGAAAACGTACGGATTTCTCAGGTTTTTACTACATATGAACACTTTTCACATTCTCCCATTCAACGCGGCTGCTATTCCTCCTTTCATGCAAAATCTTAAGGTCCTAGGTCATGTCCTAGCCACCAAAGCCGGGTAAAAGTTAATAATCGACAACTAAAACTTCAATTGTACTACTTATTACTGGCTATTACTTCAACTTAGAAGCTTGTTCTGTGTTCTACTATGGTGCTTTTAGTGTCTCCGCATACCGCAGTTCGCGACATAGCTTTGCAGACGATTAATGTAACCGTCTCAGAGAGAAAAGCGGCCAATATGACGATCTGGCTTTAAATCGATTCGATAACAAATGACGAAAACGGACGGATTTCTCAGGTTTTTACTACATATGAACACTTTTCACATTCCCCCGTGCAACACGGCTGCTAGTCTTCCTTTCATGCAAAATCTTAAGATCCTAGGTCATGTCATAGCCACCAAACCCGGCTAAAAAGTGAATAATCGACAACTAAAACTTCAATTGTACTACTTCTTACTGGCTATTACTTCAGCTTAGAAGCTTCTTCTGTGTTCTAATATGGTGCTTTTAGTGTCTCCGCATACCGCAGCACGTGACATAGCTTTGCAGACGATAAATGTAACCGTCTCAGAGAGAAAAGCGGCCAATGTTACGATCTGGCTTTAAGTCGATTCGATATCAAATGACGAAAACGGACGGATGTCTCAGGTTTTTACTACATAAGAACACTTTTCACATACTCCCATGCAACGCGGCTGCTAGTCCTCCTTTCATGCAAAATCTTAAGGTCCTAGGTCATGTCCAAGCCACCAAAGACGGCTAAAAAGTGAATAATCGATAACTAAAACTTGAATTGTACTACATCTTACTGGCTATTACTTCAACTTAGAAGCTTCTTCTGTGTTCTACTATGGTGCTTTTAGTGTCTCCGCATACCGCAGCACGCGACATAGCTTTGCAAACGATAAATGTAACCGTCTCAGAGAGAAAAGCGGCCAATGTGACGATCTGGCTTTAAGTCGATTCGATAAAAAATGATGAAAACGGACGGATTTCTCAGGTTTTTACTACATATGAACACTTTTCACATTCTCCAAGCAACGCGGCTGCTAGTCCTCCTTTCATGCAAAATCTTAAGGTCCTAGGTCATGTCCAAGCCACCAAAGCCGGCTAAAAGGTGAAGAATCGACAACTAAAACTTGAATTGTACTACTTCCTACTGGCTATTACTTCAACATAGAAGCTTCTTCTGTGTTCTGCTATGGTGCTTTTAGTGTCTCCGCATACTGCAGCACGCGACATAGCTTTGCAGACGATAAATGTAACGGTCTCAGAGAGAAAGGCGGCTAATGTGAAGATCTGGCTTTAAGTCGAATCGATAACAAATGACGAAAATGGACGGATTTCTCAGGTTTATACTGCATCTGAATACTTTTCACATTCTCCCGTGCAACGCGGCTGCTAGTCCACTTTTCATGCAAAATCGTAAGGTCCTAGGTCATGTCCAAGCCACCAAAGTCGGCTAAAAAGTGTGTAATCGACAAATAAAACTTGAATTGTACTACTTCTTACTGGCTATTACTTCAACTTAGAAGCTTCTTCTGTGTTGTACTATGGTGCTTTTAGTGTCTCCGCATACCGCAGTTCGCGACATAGCTTTGCAGACGATTAATGTAACCGTCTCAGAGAGAAAAGCGGCCAATGTGACGATCTGGCTTTAAGTCGATTCGATAACAAAGACGAAACCGGACGGATTTCTCAGGTTTTTACTACATATGAACACTTTTCACATTCTCCCGTGCAACGCGGCTGCTAGTCCTCCTTTCATGCAAAATCGTAAGGTCCTAGGTCATGTCCAAGCCACCAAAGCCGGCTAAAAAGTGAATAATCGACAACTAAAACTTGAATTGTACTACTTCTTACTGGCTATTACTTCAACTTAGAAGCTTCTTCTGTGTTCTACTATGGTGCTTTTAGTGTTTCCGCATACCGCAGCACGCGACATAGCTCTGCAGACAATAAATGTAACCGTCTCAGAGAGAAAAGCGGCCAATGTGACGATCTGGCTTTAAGTCGATTCGATAACAAAGACGAAACCGGACGGATTTCTCAGGTTTTTACTACATATGAACACTTTTCACATTCTCCCGTGCAACGCGGCTGCTAGTCCTCCTTTCATGCAAAATCTTAAGGTCCTAGATCATGTCCAAGCCACCAAAGCCGGCTAAAAAGTGAATAATCGACAACAAAAACTTGAATTGTACTACTTCTTACTGGCTATTACTTCAACATAGAAGCTTCTTCTGTGTTCTACTATGGTGCTTTTAGAGTTTCCGCATTCCGCAGCACGCGACATAGCTTTGCAGACAATAAATTTAACCGTTTCAGAGGGAAGAGCGGCCAATGTGACGATCTGGCTTTAAATCGATTCGATAACAAATGACGAAAACGGACGGATTTCTCAGGTTTTTACTACATATGAACACTTTTCACATTCTCCCATTCAACGCGGCTAGTCTTCCTTTCATGCAAAATCGTAAGGACCTAGGTCATGTCCAAGCCACCAAAGCCGGCTAAAAAGTGATTAATCGACAACTAAAACTTGAATTGTACTACTTCATACTGGCTATTACTTCAACTTAGAAACTTCTTCTGTGTTCTAATATGGTGCTTTTAGTGTCTTCGCATACCGCAGCACGCGACATAGATTTGCAGATGATAAATGTGACCGTCTAAGAGATAAAAGCGGCCAAAGTGACGATCTGGCTTTAAGTCGATTCGATAACAAATGACGAAAACTGACGGATTTCTCAGGTTTTTACTACCTATGAACACTTTTCACATTCTCCCGTGCAACGCGGCTGCTAGTCCTCCTTTCATGCAAAATCGTAAGGTTCCACCTCATGTCCAAGCCACCAAAGCCGGCTAAAAAGTGAATAATCAATAACTAAAACTTGAATTGTACTACTTCTTACTTCCTATTACTTCAACTTAGAAGCTTCTTCTGTGTTCTACTATATTGCTTTTAGTGTCTCCGCATACCGCAGCACGTGACATAGCTTTGCAGACGATAAATGTAACTGTTTCAGAGAGAAAAGCGGCCAATGTGACGATCTGGCTTTAAATCGATTCGATAACAAATGACGAAAACGGACGGATTTCTCAGGTTTTTACTACATATGAACACTTTTCACATTCTCCCATGCAACGCGGCTGCTAGTCCTCCTTTCATGAAAAATCTTATGGTCCTAGGTCATGTTATAGCCACCAAAGCCGGCTAAAAAGTGAACAATCGACAACTAAGACTTGAATTGTACTACTTCTTACTGGCTTTTACTTCAACTTAGAAGCTTCTTCTGTGTTCTACTATGGTGCTTTTAGCGTCTCCGCATGAAGCAGCACGCGTCATAGCTTTGCAGACGATAAATGTAACCGTCTAAGAGAGAAAAGCGACAAATATGACGATCTGGCTTTAAGTCGAATCGATAACAAATGATGAAAACGGACGGATTTGCCAGGTTTTTACTACATATGAACACTTTTCACATTCTCCCGTGCAACGCGGCTGCTAGTCCTCCTTTCATGCAAAATCTTAAGGTTCCACCTCATGTCCAAGCCACCAAAGCCGGCTAAAAAGTGAATAATCGATAACTAAAACTTGAATTGTACTACATCTTACTGGCTATTACTTCAACTTAGAAGCTTTTTCTGTGTTCTACTATGGTGCTTTTAGTGTCTCCGCATACCGCAGCACGCGACATAGCTTTGCAGACGATTAATGTAACCGCCTCAGAGAGAAAAGCGGCCAATATGACGACCTGGTTTTAAGTCGATTCGATAACAAATGACGAAAACGGACAGATTTCTCAGGTTTTTTCTACATATGAACACTTTTCACATTCTCCCGTGCAACGCGGCTGCTAGTCCTCCTTTTATGCAAAATCTTAAGGAGCTCGGTCATGTCCAAGTCACCAAAGCCGGCTAAAAAGTGAATAATCGACAAAAAAAACTTGAATTGTACTACTTCTTAATGGCTATTACTTCAACTTAGAAGCTTCTTCTGTGTTGTACTATGGTGCTTTTAGTGTGTCCGCATACCGCAGCACGCGACATAGCTTTGCAGACGATAAATAAAACCGTTTCAGAGAGAAGAACGGCCAAAGTGACGATCTGGCTTTAAGTCGATTCGATAACAAATGACGAAAACGGACGGATTTCTCACGTTTTTACCACATATGAACACTTTTCACATTCTCCCGTGCAACGCGGCTGCTAGTCCTCCTTTCATGCAAAATCTTAAGTTTCCACCTCATGTCCAAGCCACCAAATCCGGCTAAAAAGTGAATAATCAATAACTAAAAATTGAATTGTACTACTTCTTACTGGCTATTACTTTTACTTAGAAGTTTCTTCTGTGTTCTACTATGGTGCTTTTAGTGTCTCCGTATACCCCAGCACGCGACATAGCTTTGCAGACGATAAATGTAACCGTCTCAGAGAGAAAAGAGGCCAATGTGACGAACAGGCTATAAGTCGATTCGATAACAAATGACGAAAACGGACGGATTTCTCAGGTTTTTATTACAAATGAACACTTTTCACATTCTCCCATGCAACGCGGCTGCTAGTCCTCCTTTCATGCAAAATCTTAAGGTCCTAGGTCATGTCCAAGCCACCAAAGCCGGCTAAAATGTGAATAATCGACAACTAAAACTTGAATTGTACTACTTCTTAATTACAATTACTTCAACTTAGAACCTTCTTCTGCGTTCTACTATGGTGCTTTTAGTGCCTCCGCATACCGCAGCACGCGACATAGCTTTGCAGACGATAAATGTAACCGTCTCAGAGAGAAAAGCCCCCAAAGTGACGATCTGGCTTTAAGTCGATTCGATAACAAGTGGCGAAAACGGACGGATTTCTCAGGTTTTTAAATACATATGAACACTTGTCACATTCTCCAGTGCAACACGGCTGCTAGTCCTACTTTCATGCAAAATCTTAAGGTTCCACCTCATGTCCAAGCCACCAAAGCCGTCTAAAAAGTGAATAATCAATAACTAAAACTTGAATTGTACTACTTCTTACTTTCTATTACATCAATTTAGAAGCTTCTTCTGTGTTCTACTATGGTGCTTTTAGTGTCTCCGCATACCGCAGCACGTGACATAGCTTTGCAGACGATAAATGTAACTGTTTCAGAGAGAGAAGTGGCCAATGTGACTATCTGGCTTTAAGTCGATACTATAACAAATGACGAAAACCCACGGATTTCTCAGGTTTTTACTACATATGAACACTTTTCACATTCTCCCGTGCAACGCGGCTGCTAGTCCTACTTTCATGCAAAATCTTAAGGTTCCACCTCATGTCCAAGCCACCAAAGCCGGCTAAAAAGTGAATAATCGACAACTAAAACGTGAATTGTACTACTTCTTACTGGCTATTGCTTAAACTTAAAAGCTTCTGCTGTGTTCTACTATGGTGCTTTTAGTGTTTCCGCATACCGCAGCACGCGACATAGCTTTGCAGACGATAAATGTAACCGTCTCAGAGAGAAAAGCGGCCAATGTGACGATCTGGCTTTAAGTCGATTCGATAACAAATGACGAAACGGACGGACTTCTCAGGTTTTTACTAAATATTAACACTTTTCACATTCTCCCATGCAACGCGGCTACTAGACATCCTTTCATACAAAATCTTAAGGTCCAAGGTCATGTCCAAGCCACCAAAGCCAGCTAAAAAGTGAATAATCGATAACTAAATCTTGAATTGTACTACTTCTTACTGGCTATTACTTCAACTTAGAAGCTTTTTCTGTGTTCTACTATGGTGCATTTAGTGTCTCCGCATACCGCAGCACGCGACATAGCTTTGCAGACGATAAATGTAACCGACTCAGAGAGAAAAGCGGCCAATATAACGATCTGGCTTTAAGTCGATTCTATAACAAATGACGAAAACGGACGGATTTCTCAGGTTTTTACTACATATGAACACTTTTCACATTCTCCCGTGCAACGCGGCTGCTAGTCCTCCTTTCATGCAAAATCTTAAGGTCCTAGTTCATGTCCAAGCCACCAAAGCCGGCTAAAAAGTGAATAATCGACAACTAAAACTTGAATTGTACTACTTCTTACAGGCTATTACTTCAACTTAGAAGTTTCTTCTGTGTTCTACTATGGTGCTTTTAGTGTCTCCGCATACCGCAGCACGCGACATAGCTTTGCAGACGATAAAAGTAACCGCCTCGGAGAGAAAAGCGGCCAATATAACGATCGGGCTTTAAGTCGATTCGATGACAAATGACGAAAACGGACGGATTTCTCAGGTTTTTACTACATATGAACACTTTTCACATTCTCCCGTGCAACGCGGCTGCTAGTCCTCCTTTCATGCAATATCTTAAGTTTCCACCTCATGTCCAAGCCACCAAATCCGGCTAAAAAGTGAATAATCAATAACTAAAAATTGAATTGTACTACTTCTTACTGGCTATTACTTCAACTTAGAAGTTTCTTCTGTGTTCTACTATGGTGCTTTTAGTGTCTCCGCATACCGCAGCACGCGACATAGCTTTGCAGACGATAAATGTAACCGTCTCAGAGAGAAAAGAGGCCAATGTGACGAACAGGCTATAAGTCGATTCGATAACAAATGACGAAAACGGACGGATTTCTCAGGTTTTTATTACAAATGAACACTTTTCACATTCTCCCATGCAACGCGGCTGCTAGTCCTCCTTTCATGCAAAATCTTAAGGTCCTAGGTCATGTCCAAGCCACCAAAGCCGGCTAAAATGTGAATAATCGACAACTAAAACTTGAATTGTACTACTTCTTAATTGCTATTACTTCAACTTAGAACCTTCTTCTGTGTTCTACTATGGTGCTTTTAGTGCCTCCGCATACCGCAGCACGCGACATAGCTTTGCAGACGATAAATGTAACCGTCTCAGAGAGAAAAGCGGCCAATATAACGATCGGGCTTTAAGTCGATTCGATAACAAATGACGAAAACGGACGGATTTCTCAGGTTTTTACTACATATGAACACTTTTCACATTCTCCCGTGCAACGCGGCTGCTAGTCCTCCTCTCATGCAAAATCTTCCGGTCCTAGGTCATGTCCAAGCCACCAATGCCAGCTAAAAAGTGAATAATCGATAACTAAAACTTGTATTGTACTACTTCTTACTGGCTATTACTTCAAGTTAGAAGCTTCCTCTGTGTTCTACTATGGTGCTTTTAGTGTCTCCGCATACCGCAGCACGCGACATAGCTTTGCAGACGATAAATGTAACCGTCTCAGAGAGAAAAGCCCCCAAAGTGACGATCTGGCTTTAAGTCGATTCGATAACAAATGGCGAAAACGGACGGATTTCTCGGGTTTTTACTACATATGAACACTTGTCACATTCTCCAGTGCAACACGGCTGCTAGTCCTACTTTCATGCAAAATCTTAAGGTTCCACCTCATGTCCAAGCCACCAAAGCCGTCTAAAAAGTGAATAATCAATAACTAAAACTTGAATTGTACTACTTCTTACTTTCTATTACATCAATTTAGAAGCTTCTTCTGTGTTCTACTATGGTGCTTTTAGTGTCTCCGCATACCGCAGCACGTGACATAGCTTTGCAGACGATAAATGTAACTGTTTCAGAGAGAGAAGTGGCCAATGTGACTATCTGGCTTTAAGTCGATACTATAACAAATGACGAAAACCCACGGATTTCTCAGGTTTTTACTACATATGAACTCTTTTCACATTCTCCCGTGCAACGCGGCTGCTAGTCCTACTTTCATGCCAAATCTTAAGGTTCCACCTCATGTCCAAGCCACCAAAGCCGGCTAAAAAGTGAATAATCGACAACTAAAACGTGAATTGTACTACTTCTTACTGGCTATTGCTTAAACTTAAAAGCTTCTGCTGTGTTCTACTATGGTGCTTTTAGTGTTTCCGCATACCGCAGCACGCGACATAGCTTTGCAGACGATAAATGTAACCGTCTCAGAGAGAAAAGCGGCCAATGTGACGATCTGGCTTTAGGTCGATTCGATAACAAATGACGAAACGGACGGATTTCTCAGGTTTTTACTAAATATTAACACTTTTCACATTCTCCCATGCAACGTGGCTGCTAGACATCCTTTCATGCAAAATCTTAAGGTCCAAGGTCATGTCCAAGCCACCAAAGCCAGCTAAAAAGTGAATAATCGATAACTAAATCTTGAATTGTACTACTTCTTACTGGCTATTACTTCAACTTAGAAGCTTTTTCTGTGTTCTACTATGGTGCATTTAGTGTCTCCGCATACCGCAGCACGCGACATAGCTTTGCAGACGATAAATGTAACCGTCTCAGAGAGAAAAGCGGCCAATATAACGATCTGGCTTTAAGTCGATTCGATAACAAATGACGAAAACGGACGGATTTCTCAGGTTTTTACTACATATGAACACTTTTCACATTCTCCCGTGCAACGCGGCTGCTAGTCCTCCTTTCATGCAAAATCTTAAGGTCCTAGTTCATGTCCAAGCCACCAAAGCCGGCTAAAAAGTGAATAATCGACAACTAAAACTTGAATTGTACTACTTCTTACAGGCTATTACTTCAACTTAGAAGTTTCTTCTGTGTTCTACTATGGTGCTTTTAGTGTCTCCGCATACCGCAGCACGCGACATAGCTTTGCAGACGATAAAAGTAACCGTCTCGGAGAGAAAAGCGGCCAATATAACGATCGGGCTTTAAGTCGATTCGATGACAAATGACGAAAACGGACGGATTTCTCAGGTTTTTACTACATAAGAACACTTTTCACATTCTCCCGTGCAACGCGGCTGCTAGTCCTCCTCTCATGCAAAATCTTCAGGTCCTAGGTCATGTCCAAGCCACCAATGCCGGCTAAAAAGTAAATAATCGATAACTAAAACTTGTATTGTACTACTTCTTACTGGCTATTACTGTAACTTAGAAGCTTCTTCTGTGTTCTACTATGGTGCTTTTAGTGTCTCCGCATCTCGCAGCACGCGACATAGCTCTGCAGACGATAAATGTAACCGTCTCAGAGAGAAAAGCCCCCAATGTGACGATCTGGCTTTAAGTCGATTCGATAACAAATGGCGAAAACGGACGGATTTCTTAGGTTTTTACTACATATGAACACTTGTCACATTCTCCAGTGCAACACGGCTGCTAGTCCTACTTTCATGCAAAATCTTAAGGTTCCACCTCATGTCCAAGCCACCAAAGCCGTCTAAAAAGTGAATAATCAATAACTAAAACTTGAATTGTACTGCTTCTTACTTTCTATTACATCAATTTAGAAGCTTCTTCTGTGTTCTACTATGGTGCTTTTAGTGTCTCCGCATTCCGCAGCACGTGACATAGCTTTGCAGACGATAAATGTAACTGTTTCAGAGAGAAAAGTGGCCAATGTGACTATCTGGCTTTAAGTCGATTCGATAACAAATGACGAAACGGGCCGATTTCTCAGGTTTTTACTAAATATTAACACTTTTCACATTCTCCCATGCAACGCGGCTGCTAGACATCCTTTCATGCAAAATCTTAAGGTCCTAGTTCATGTCCAAGCCACCAAAGCCGGCTAAAAAGTGAATAATCGATAACTAAAACTTGAATTGTACTACTTCTTACTGGCTATTACTTCAACTTAGAAGTTTCTTCTGTGTTCTACTATGGTGCTTTTAGTGTCTCCGCATACCGCAGCACGCGACATAGCTTTGCAGACGATAAATGTAACCGTCTCAGAGAGAAAAGCGGCCAATATAACGATCGGGCTTTAAGTCGATTCGATAACAAATGACGAAAACGGACGGATTTCTCAGGTTTTTACTACATAAGAACACTTTTCACATTCTCCCGTGCAACGCGGCTGCTAGTCCTCCTCTCATGCAAAATCTTCCGGTCCTAGGTCATGTCCAAGCCACCAATGCCAGCAAAAAAGTGAATAATCGATAACTAAAACTTGTGTTGTACTACTTCTTACTGGCTATTACTTCAAGTTAGAAGCTTCTTCTGTGTTCTACTATGGTGCTTTTAGTGTCTCCGCATACCGCAGCACGCGACATAGCTTTGCAGACGATAAATGTAACCGTCTCAGAGAGAAAAGCCCCCAATGTGACGATCTGGCTTTAAGTCGTTTCGATAACAAATGGCGAAAACGGACGGATTTCTCAGGTTTTTACTACATATGAACACTTGTCACATTCTCCAGTGCAACACGGCTGCTAGTCCTACTTTCATGCAAAATCTTAAGGTTCCACCTCATGTCCAAGCCACCAAAGCCGTCTAAAAAGTGAATAATCAATAACTAAAACTTGAATTGTACTACTTCTTACTTTCTATTACATCAATTTAGAAGCTTCTTCTGTGTTCTACTATGGTGCTTTTAGTGTCTCCGCATACCGCAGCACGTGACATAGCTTTGCAGACGATAAATGTAACTGTTTCAGAGAGAGAAGTGGCCAATGTGACTATCTGGCTTTAAGTCGATACTATAACAAATGACGAAAACCCACGGATTTCTCAGGTTTTTACTACATATGAACACTTTTCACATTCTCCCGTGCAACGCGGCTGCTAGTCCTACTTTCATGCAAAATCTTAAGGTTCCACCTCATGTCCAAGCCACCAAAGCCGGCTAAAAAGTGAATAATCGACAACTAAAACGTGAATTGTACTACTTCTTACTGGCTATTGCTTAAACTTAAAAGCTTCTGCTGTGTTCTACTATGGTGCTTTTAGTGTTTCCGCATACCGCAGCACGCGACATAGCTTTGCAGACGATAAATGTAACCGTCTCAGAGAGAAAAGCGGCCAATGTGACGATCTGGCTTTAAGTCGATTCGATAACAAATGACGAAACGGACGGATTTCTCAGGTTTTTACTAAATATTAACACTTTTCACATTCTCCCATGCAACGCGGCTGCTAGACATCCTTTCATGCAAAATCTTAAGGTCCAAGGTCATGTCCAAGCCACCAAAGCCAGCTAAAAAGTGAATAATCGATAACTAAATCTTGAATTGTACTACTTCTTACTGGCTATTACTTCAACTTAGAAGCTTTTTCTGTGTTCTACTATGGTGCATTTAGTGTCTCCGCATACCGCAGCACGCGACATAGCTTTGCAGACGATAAATGTAACCGTCTCAGAGAGAAAAGCGGCCAATGTGACGATCTGGCTTTAAGTCGATTCGATAACAAAGACGAAACCGGACGGATGTCTCAGGTTTTTACTACATATGAACACTTTTCACATTCTCCCGTGCAACGCGGCTGCTAGTCCTCCTTTCATGCAAAATCTTAAGGTCCTAGTTCATGTCCAAGCCACCAAAGCCGGCTAAAAAGTGAATAATCGACAACTAAAACTTGAATTGTACTACTTCTTACAGGCTATTACTTCAACTTAGAAGTTTCTTCTGTGTTCTACTATGGTGCTTTTAGTGTCTCCGCATACCGCAGCACGCGACATAGCTTTGCAGACGATAAAAGTAACCGTCTCGGAGAGAAAAGCGGCCAATATAACGATCGGGCTTTAAGTCGATTCGATGACAAATGACGAAAACATACGGATTTCTCAGGTTTTTACTACATATGAACACTTTTCACATTCTCCCGTGCAACGCGGCTGCTAGTCCTCCTCTCATGCAAAATCTTCAGGTCCTAGGTCATGTCCAAGCCACCAATGCCGGCTAAAAAGTGAATAATCGATAACTAAAACTTGTATTGTACTACTTCTTACTGGCTATTACTGCAACTTAGAAGCTTCTTCTGTGTTCTACTATGGTGCTTTTAGTGTCTCCGCATCTCGCAGCACGCGACATAGCTCTGCAGACGATAAATGTAACCGTCTCAGAGAGAAAAGCCCCCAATGTGACGATCTGGCTTTAAGTCGATTCGATAACAAATGGCGAAAACGGACGGATTTCTTAGGTTTTTACTACATATGAACACTTGTCACATTCTCCAGTGCAACACGGCTGCTAGTCCTACTTTCATGCAAAATCTTAAGGTTCCACCTCATGTCCAAGCCACCAAAGCCGTCTAAAAAGTGAATAATCAATAACTAAAACTTGAATTGTACTGCTTCTTACTTTCTATTACATCAATTTAGAAGCTTCTTCTGTGTTCTACTATGGTGCTTTTAGTGTCTCCGCATTCCGCAGCACGTGACATAGCTTTGCAGACGATAAATGTAACTGTTTCAGAGAGAAAAGTGGCCAATGTGACTATCTGGCTTTAAGTCGATTCGATAACAAATGACGAAACGGGCCGATTTCTCAGGTTTTTACTAAATATTAACACTTTTCACATTCTCCCATGCAACGCGGCTGCTAGACATCCTTTCATGCAAAATCTTAAGGTCCAACGTCATGTCCAAGCCAACAAAGCCGGCTAAAAAGTGAATAATCGATAACTAAATCTTGAATTGTACTACTTCTTACTGGCTATTACTTCAACTTAGAAGCTTTTTCTGTGTTCTACTATGGTGCTTTTTGTGTCTCCGCATACCGCAGCACGCGACATAGCTTTGCAGACGATAAATGTAACCGTCTCAGAGAGAAAAGAGGCCAATATAACGATCTGGCTTTAAGTCGATTCGATAACAAATGACGAAAACGGACGGATTTCTCAGGTTTTTACTACATATGAACACTTTTCACATTCTCCCGTGCAACGCGGCTGCTAGTCCTCCTTTCATGCAAAATCTTAAGGTCCTAGTTCATGTCCAAGCCACCAAAGCCGGCTAAAAAGTGAATAATCGACAACTAAAACTTGAATTGTACTACTTCTTACAGGCTATTACTTCAACTTAGAAGTTTCTTCTGTGTTCTACTATGGTGCTTTTAGTGTCTCCGCATACCGCAGCACGCGACATAGCTTTGCAGACGATAAAAGTAACCGCCTCGGAGAGAAAAGCGGCCAATATAACGATCGGGCTTTAAGTCGATTCGATGACAAATGACGAAAACGGACGGATTTCTCAGGTTTTTACTACATATGAACACTTTTCACATTCTCCCGTGCAACGCGGCTGCTAGTCCTCCTTTCATGCAATATCTTAAGTTTCCACCTCATGTCCAAGCCACCAAATCCGGCTAAAAAGTGAATAATCAATAACTAAAAATTGAATTGTACTACTTCTTACTGGCTATTACTTCAACTTAGAAGTTTCTTCTGTGTTCTACTATGGTGCTTTTAGTGTCTCCGCATACCGCAGCACGCGACATAGCTTTGCAGACGATAAATGTAACCGTCTCAGAGAGAAAAGAGGCCAATGTGACGAACAGGCTATAAGTCGATTCGATAACAAATGACGAAAACGGACGGATTTCTCAGGTTTTTATTACAAATGAACACTTTTCACATTCTCCCATGCAACGCGGCTGCTAGTCCTCCTTTCATGCAAAATCTTAAGGTCCTAGGTCATGTCCAAGCCACCAAAGCCGGCTAAAATGTGAATAATCGACAACTAAAACTTGAATTGTACTACTTCTTAATTGCTATTACTTCAACTTAGAACCTTCTTCTGTGTTCTACTATGGTGCTTTTAGTGCCTCCGCATACCGCAGCACGCGACATAGCTTTGCAGACGATAAATGTAACCGTCTCAGAGAGAAAAGCGGCCAATATAACGATCGGGCTTTAAGTCGATTCGATAACAAATGACGAAAACGGACGGATTTCTCAGGTTTTTACTACATATGAACACTTTTCACATTCTCCCGTGCAACGCGGCTGCTAGTCCTCCTCTCATGCAAAATCTTCCGGTCCTAGGTCATGTCCAAGCCACCAATGCCAGCTAAAAAGTGAATAATCGATAACTAAAACTTGTATTGTACTACTTCTTACTGGCTATTACTTCAAGTTAGAAGCTTCCTCTGTGTTCTACTATGGTGCTTTTAGTGTCTCCGCATACCGCAGCACGCGACATAGCTTTGCAGACGATAAATGTAACCGTCTCAGAGAGAAAAGCCCCCAAAGTGACGATCTGGCTTTAAGTCGATTCGATAACAAATGGCGAAAACGGACGGATTTCTCGGGTTTTTACTACATATGAACACTTGTCACATTCTCCAGTGCAACACGGCTGCTAGTCCTACTTTCATGCAAAATCTTAAGGTTCCACCTCATGTCCAAGCCACCAAAGCCGTCTAAAAAGTGAATAATCAATAACTAAAACTTGAATTGTACTACTTCTTACTTTCTATTACATCAATTTAGAAGCTTCTTCTGTGTTCTACTATGGTGCTTTTAGTGTCTCCGCATACCGCAGCACGTGACATAGCTTTGCAGACGATAAATGTAACTGTTTCAGAGAGAGAAGTGGCCAATGTGACTATCTGGCTTTAAGTCGATACTATAACAAATGACGAAAACCCACGGATTTCTCAGGTTTTTACTACATATGAACTCTTTTCACATTCTCCCGTGCAACGCGGCTGCTAGTCCTACTTTCATGCCAAATCTTAAGGTTCCACCTCATGTCCAAGCCACCAAAGCCGGCTAAAAAGTGAATAATCGACAACTAAAACGTGAATTGTACTACTTCTTACTGGCTATTGCTTAAACTTAAAAGCTTCTGCTGTGTTCTACTATGGTGCTTTTAGTGTTTCCGCATACCGCAGCACGCGACATAGCTTTGCAGACGATAAATGTAACCGTCTCAGAGAGAAAAGCGGCCAATGTGACGATCTGGCTTTAAGTCGATTCGATAACAAATGACGAAACGGACGGATTTCTCAGGTTTTTACTAAATATTAACACTTTTCACATTCTCCCATGCAACGTGGCTGCTAGACATCCTTTCATGCAAAATCTTAAGGTCCAAGGTCATGTCCAAGCCACCAAAGCCAGCTAAAAAGTGAATAATCGATAACTAAATCTTGAATTGTACTACTTCTTACTGGCTATTACTTCAACTTAGAAGCTTTTTCTGTGTTCTACTATGGTGCATTTAGTGTCTCCGCATACCGCAGCACGCGACATAGCTTTGCAGACGATAAATGTAACCGTCTCAGAGAGAAAAGCGGCCAATATAACGATCTGGCTTTAAGTCGATTCGATAACAAATGACGAAAACGGACGGATTTCTCAGGTTTTTACTACATATGAACACTTTTCACATTCTCCCGTGCAACGCGGCTGCTAGTCCTCCTTTCATGCAAAATCTTAAGGTCCTAGTTCATGTCCAAGCCACCAAAGCCGGCTAAAAAGTGAATAATCGACAACTAAAACTTGAATTGTACTACTTCTTACAGGCTATTACTTCAACTTAGAAGTTTCTTCTGTGTTCTACTATGGTGCTTTTAGTGTCTCCGCATACCGCAGCACGCGACATAGCTTTGCAGACGATAAAAGTAACCGTCTCGGAGAGAAAAGCGGCCAATATAACGATCGGGCTTTAAGTCGATTCGATGACAAATGACGAAAACGGACGGATTTCTCAGGTTTTTACTACATAAGAACACTTTTCACATTCTCCCGTGCAACGCGGCTGCTAGTCCTCCTCTCATGCAAAATCTTCAGGTCCTAGGTCATGTCCAAGCCACCAATGCCGGCTAAAAAGTGAATAATCGATAACTAAAACTTGTATTGTACTACTTCTTACTGGCTATTACTGTAACTTAGAAGCTTCTTCTGTGTTCTACTATGGTGCTTTTAGTGTCTCCGCATCTCGCAGCACGCGACATAGCTCTGCAGACGATAAATGTAACCGTCTCAGAGAGAAAAGCCCCCAATGTGACGATCTGGCTTTAAGTCGATTCGATAACAAATGGCGAAAACGGACGGATTTCTTAGGTTTTTACTACATATGAACACTTGTCACATTCTCCAGTGCAACACGGCTGCTAGTCCTACTTTCATGCAAAATCTTAAGGTTCCACCTCATGTCCAAGCCACCAAAGCCGTCTAAAAAGTGAATAATCAATAACTAAAACTTGAATTGTACTGCTTCTTACTTTCTATTACATCAATTTAGAAGCTTCTTCTGTGTTCTACTATGGTGCTTTTAGTGTCTCCGCATTCCGCAGCACGTGACATAGCTTTGCAGACGATAAATGTAACTGTTTCAGAGAGAAAAGTGGCCAATGTGACTATCTGGCTTTAAGTCGATTCGATAACAAATGACGAAACGGGCCGATTTCTCAGGTTTTTACTAAATATTAACACTTTTCACATTCTCCCATGCAACGCGGCTGCTAGACATCCTTTCATGCAAAATCTTAAGGTCCTAGTTCATGTCCAAGCCACCAAAGCCGGCTAAAAAGTGAATAATCGATAACTAAAACTTGAATTGTACTACTTCTTACTGGATATTACTTCAACTTAGAAGTTTCTTCTGTGTTCTACTATGGTGCTTTTACTGTCTCCGCATACCGCAGCACGCGACATAGCTTTGCAGACGATAAATGTAACCGTCTCAGAGAGAAAAGCGGCCAATATAACGATCGGGCTTTAAGTCGATTCGATAACAAATGACGAAAACGGACGGATTTCTCAGGTTTTTACTACATAAGAACACTTTTCACATTCTCCCGTGCAACGCGGCTGCTAGTCCTCCTCTCATGCAAAATCTTCCGGTCCTAGGTCATGTCCAAGCCACCAATGCCAGCAAAAAAGTGAATAATCGATAACTAAAACTTGTGTTGTACTACTTCTTACTGGCTATTACTTCAAGTTAGAAGCTTCTTCTGTGTTCTACTATGGTGCTTTTAGTGTCTCCGCATACCGCAGCACGCGACATAGCTTTGCAGACGATAAATGTAACCGTCTCAGAGAGAAAAGCCCCCAATGTGACGATCTGGCTTTAAGTCGTTTCGATAACAAATGGCGAAAACGGACGGATTTCTCAGGTTTTTACTACATATGAACACTTGTCACATTCTCCAGTGCAACACGGCTGCTAGTCCTACTTTCATGCAAAATCTTAAGGTTCCACCTCATGTCCAAGCCACCAAAGCCGTCTAAAAAGTGAATAATCAATAACTAAAACTTGAATTGTACTACTTCTTACTTTCTATTACATCAATTTAGAAGCTTCTTCTGTGTTCTACTATGGTGCTTTTAGTGTCTCCGCATACCGCAGCACGTGACATAGCTTTGCAGACGATAAATGTAACTGTTTCAGAGAGAGAAGTGGCCAATGTGACTATCTGGCTTTAAGTCGATACTATAACAAATGACGAAAACCCACGGATTTCTCAGGTTTTTACTACATATGAACACTTTTCACATTCTCCCGTGCAACGCGGCTGCTAGTCCTACTTTCATGCAAAATCTTAAGGTTCCACCTCATGTCCAAGCCACCAAAGCCGGCTAAAAAGTAAATAATCGACAACTAAAACGTGAATTGTACTACTTCTTACTGGCTATTGCTTAAACTTAAAAGCTTCTGCTGTGTTCTACTATGGTGCTTTTAGTGTTTCCGCATACCGCAGCACGCGACATAGCTTTGCAGACGATAAATGTAACCGTCTCAGAGAGAAAAGCGGCCAATGTGACGATCTGGCTTTAAGTCGATTCGATAACAAATGACGAAACGGACGGATTTCTCAGGTTTTTACTAAATATTAACACTTTTCACATTCTCCCATGCAACGCGGCTGCTAGACATCCTTTCATGCAAAATCTTAAGGTCCAAGGTCATGTCCAAGCCACCAAAGCCAGCTAAAAAGTGAATAATCGATAACTAAATCTTGAATTGTACTACTTCTTACTGGCTATTACTTCAACTTAGAAGCTTTTTCTGTGTTCTACTATGGTGCATTTAGTGTCTCCGCATACCGCAGCACGCGACATAGCTTTGCAGACGATAAATGTAACCGTCTCAGAGAGAAAAGCGGCCAATGTGACGATCTGGCTTTAAGTCGATTCGATAACAAAGACGAAACCGGACGGATGTCTCAGGTTTTTACTACATATGAACACTTTTCACATTCTCCCGTGCAACGCGGCTGCTAGTCCTCCTTTCATGCAAAATCTTAAGGTCCTAGTTCATGTCCAAGCCACCAAAGCCGGCTAAAAAGTGAATAATCGACAACTAAAACTTGAATTGTACTACTTCTTACAGGCTATTACTTCAACTTAGAAGTTTCTTCTGTGTTCTACTATGGTGCTTTTAGTGTCTCCGCATACCGCAGCACGCGACATAGCTTTGCAGACGATAAAAGTAACCGTCTCGGAGAGAAAAGCGGCCAATATAACGATCGGGCTTTAAGTCGATTCGATGACAAATGACGAAAACGGACGGATTTCTCAGGTTTTTACTACATAAGAACACTTTTCACATTCTCCCGTGCAACGCGGCTGCTAGTCCTCCTCTCATGCAAAATCTTCAGGTCCTAGGTCATGTCCAAGCCACCAATGCCGGCTAAAAAGTGAATAATCGATAACTAAAACTTGTATTGTACTACTTCTTACTGGCTATTACTGCAACTTAGAAGCTTCTTCTGTGTTCTACTATGGTGCATTTAGTGTCTCCGCATCTCGCAGCACGCGACATAGCTCTGCAGACGATAAATGTAACCGTCTCAGAGAGAAAAGCCCCCAATGTGACGATCTGGCTTTAAGTCGATTCGATAACAAATGGCGAAAACGGACGGATTTCTTAGGTTTTTACTACATATGAACACTTGTCACATTCTCCAGTGCAACACGGCTGCTAGTCCTACTTTCATGCAAAATCTTAAGGTTCCACCTCATGTCCAAGCCACCAAAGCCGTCTAAAAAGTGAATAATCAATAACTAAAACTTGAATTGTACTGCTTCTTACTTTCTATTACATCAATTTAGAAGCTTCTTCTGTGTTCTACTATGGTGCTTTTAGTGTCTCCGCATTCCGCAGCACGTGACATAGCTTTGCAGACGATAAATGTAACTGTTTCAGAGAGAAAAGTGGCCAATGTGACTATCTGGCTTTAAGTCGATTCGATAACAAATGACGAAACGGGCCGATTTCTCAGGTTTTTACTAAATATTAACACTTTTCACATTCTCCCATGCAACGCGGCTGCTAGACATCCTTTCATGCAAAATCTTAAGGTCCAACGTCATGTCCAAGCCAACAAAGCCGGCTAAAAAGTGAATAATCGATAACTAAATCTTGAATTGTACTACTTCTTACTGGCTATTACTTCAACTTAGAAACTTTTTCTGTGTTCTACTATGGTGCTTTTTGTGTCTCCGCATACCGCAGCACGCGACATAGCTTTGCAGACGATAAATGTAACCGTCTCAGAGAGAAAAGAGGCCAATATAACGATCTGGCTTTAAGTCGATTCGATAACAAATGACGAAAACGGACGGATTTCTCAGGTTTTTACTACATATGAACACTTTTCACATTCTCCCGTGCAACGCGGCTGCTAGTCCTCCTTTCATGCAAAATCTTAAGGTCCTAGTTCATGTCCAAGCCACCAAAGCCGGCTAAAAAGTGAATAATCGACAACTAAAACTTGAATTGTACTACTTCTTATGGGCTATTACTTCAACTTAGAAGTTTCTTCTGTGTTCTACTATGGTGCTTTTAGTGTCTCCGCATACCACAGCACGCGACATAGCTTTGCAGACGATAAAAGTAACCGTCTCAGAGAGAAAAGCGGCCAATATAACGATCGGGCTTTAAGTCGATTCGATAACAAATGACAAAAACGGACGGATTTCTCAGGTTTTTACTGCATAAGAACACTTTTCACATTCTCCCGTGCAACGCGGCTGCTAGTCCTCCTCTCATGCAAAATCTTCAGGTCCTAGGTCATGTCCAAGCCACCAATGCCGGCTAAAAAGTGAATAATCGATAACTAAAACTTGTATTGTACTACTTCTTACTGGCTATTACTGCAACTTAGAAGCTTCTTCTGTGTTCTACTATGGTGCTTTTAGTGTCTCCGCATACCGCAGCACGCGACATAGCTTTGCAGACGATAAAAGTAACCGTCTCAGAGAGAAAAGCGGCCAATATAACGATCGAGCTTTAAGTCGATTCGATAACAAATGACGAAAACGGACGGATTTCTCTGGTTTTTACTACATATGAACACTTTTCACATTCTCCCGTGCAACGCGGCTGTACTCCCCTTTCATGCAAAATCTTAAGGTCCTAGTTCATGTCCAAGCCACCAAAGCCGGCTAAAAAGTGAATAATCGACAACTAAAACTTGAATTGTACTACTTCTTACTGGCTATTACTTCAACTTAGAAGTTTCTTCTGTGTTCTACTATGGTGCATTTAGTGTTTCCGCATACCGCAGCACGTGACATAGCTTTGCAGACGATAAAAGTAACCGTCTCAGAGAGAAAAGCGGCCAATATAACGATCGGGCTTTAAGTCGATTCGATAACAAATGACGGAAACGGACGGATTTCTCAGGTTTTTACTCCATATGAACACTTTTCACATTCTCCCGTGCAACGCGGCTGCTAGTCCTCCTTTCATGCAAAATCGTAAGGTCCTAGCTCATGTCCAAGTCACCAAAGAAGGGTAAAAAGTCAATAATCGATACCTAAAACTTGAATTGTACTACTTCTTACTGGCTTTTACATCAACTTAGAAGCTTCATCTGTGTTCTACTATGGAGCTTTTTGTGTCTCCGCATACCGCAGCACGCGACATACCTTTGCAGACGATAAGTACAACCGTTTCAGAGAGAAGAGCGGCCAATGTGACGATCTGGCTTTAAGTCGGTTCGATAACAAATGACGAAAACGGACGGATTTCCCAGGTGTTTACTACACATGAACCCTTTTCACATTCTCCCGTGCAACGCGGCTGCTAGTCCTACATTCATGCAAAATCTTAAGGTCCTAAGTCATGTCCAAGCCACCAAAGCCGGCTAAAAAGTGAATAATCGATAACTAAAATTTGAATTGTACTACTTCTTACTGGCTATTACTTCAACTTAGAAGCTTCCTCTGTGTTCTAATATAGTGCTTTTAGTGTTTCCGCATACCGCAGCACGCGAGATAGCTTTGCAGACGATAAATGTAACCGTCTCAGAGAGAAAAGCGGCCAATGTGACGATCTGGCTTTAAGTCGATTCGATAACAAATGACGAAAACGGACGGATTTCTCACGTTTTTACCACATATGAACACTTTTCACATTCTCCCGTGCAACGCGGCTGCTAGTCCTCCTTTCATGCAAAATCTTAAGTTTCCACCTCATGTCCAAGCCACCAAATCCGGCTAAAAAGTGAATAATCAATAACTAAAAATTGAATTGTACTACTTCTTACTGGCTATTACTTCAACTTAGAAGTTTCTTCTGTGTTCTACTATGGTGCTTTTAGTGTCTCCGCATACCGCAGCACGCGACATAGCTTTGCAGACGATAAATGTAACCGTCTCAGAGAGAAAAGAGGCCAATGTGACGAACAGGCTATAAGTCGATTCGATAACAAATGACGAAAACGGACGGATTTCTCAGGTTTTTATTACAAATGAACACTTTTCACATTCTCCCATGCAACGCGGCTGCTAGTCCTCCTTTCATGCAAAATCTTAAGGTCCTAGGTCATGTCCAAGCCACCAAAGCCGGCTAAAATGTGAATAATCGACAACTAAAACTTGAATTGTACTACTTCTTAATTGCTATTACTTCAACTTAGAACCTTCTTCTGCGTTCTACTATGGTGCTTTTAGTGCCTCCGCATACCGCAGCACGCGACATATCTTTGCAGACGATAAATGTAACCGTCTCAGAGAGAAAACCGGCCAATGTGACGATCTTGGCTTTAAGTCGATTCGATAACAAATGACGATAAACGACGGATTTCTCAGGTTTTTACGACATATGAACTCTTATTACATTCTCCCGCGCATCGCGGCTGCTAGTCCTGCTTTCATGCAAAATCTTAAGGTCCTAGGTCATGTCCAAGCCACCAAAGCCGGCTAAAAAGTGAATAATCGATAACTAAAACTTGAATTGTACTACTTCTTACTGGCTATTACTTCAACTTAGAAGCTTCTTCTGTGTTCTACTATAGTGCTTTTAGTGTCTCCGCATACCGCAGCACGCGACATAGCTTTGCAGACGATAAATGTAACCGTCTCAGAGAGAAAAGAGGTCAATGTGACGATCTGGCTATAAGTCGATTCGATAACAAATGACGAAAACTGACGGATTTCTCAGGTTTTTACTACATATGAACACTTTTCACATTCTCCCGTGCAACGTGGCTGCTAGTCCTCCTTTCATGCAAAATCTTAAGGGCCTAGTTCATGTCCAAGCCACCAAAGCCGACTAAAAAGTGAATAATCGACAACTAAAACTTGAATTGTACTACTTCTTACTGGCTATTACTTCAACTTAGAAGTTTCTTCTGTGTTCTACTATGGTGCTTTTAGTGTCTCCGCATACCGCAGCACGCGACATAGCTTTGCAGACGATAAATGTAACCGTCTCAGAGAGAAAAGCGGCCAATATAACGATCTGGCTTTAAGTCGATTCGATAACAAATGGCGAAAACGGATGGATTTCTTAGGTTTTTACTACATATGAACACTTGTCACATTCTCCAGTGCAACGCGGCTGCTAGTCCTTCTCTCATGCAAAATCTTCCGGTCATAGGTCATGTCCAAGCCACCAATGCCAGCTAAAAAGTGAATAATCGATAACTAAAACTTGTATTGTACTACTTCTTACTGGCTATTACTTCAAGTTAGAAGCTTCTTCTGTGTTCTACTACGGTGCTTTTAGTGTCTCCGCATACCGCAGCACGCAACATAGCTTTGCAGACGATAAATGTAACCGTCTCAGAGAGAAAAGCCCCCAATGTGACGATCTGGCGTTAAGTCGATTCGATAACCAATGGCGAAAACGGAGGGATTTCTCAGGTTTTTACTACATATGAACACTTGTCACATTCTCCAGTGCAACACGGCTGCTAGTCCTACTTTCATGCAAAATCTTAAGGTTCCACCTCATGTCCAAGCCACCAAAGCCGTCTAAAAAGTGAATAATCAATAACTAAAACTTGAATTGTACTACTTCTTACTTTCTATTACATCAATTTAGAAGCTTCTTCTGTGTTCTACTATGGTGCTTTTAGTGTCTCCGCATACCGCAGCACGTGACATAGCTTTGCAGACGATAAATGTAACTGTTTCAGAGAGAGAAATGGCCAATGTGACTATCTGGCTTTAAGTCGATACTATAACAAATGACGAAAACCCACGGATTTCTCAGGTTTTTACTACATATGAACACTTTTCACATTCTTCCGTGCAACGCGGCTGCTAGTCCTACTTTCATGCAAAATCTTAAGGTTCCACCTCATGTCCAAGCCACCAAAGCCGGCTAAAAAGTGAATAATCGACAACTAAAACGTGAATTGTACTACTTCTTACTGGCTATTGCTTAAACTTAAAAGCTTCTGCTGTGTTCTACTATGGTGCTTTTAGTGTTTCCGCATACCGCAGCACGCGACATAGCTTTGCAGACGATAAATGTAACCGTCTCAGAGAGAAAAGCGGCCAATGTGACGATCTGGCTTTAAGTCGATTCGATAACAAATGACGAAACGGACGGATTTCTCAGGTTTTTACTAAATATTAACACTTTTCACATTCTGCCATGCAACGCGGCTGCTAGACATCCCTTCATGCAAAATCTTAAGGTCCAAGGTCATGTCCAAGCCACCAAAGCCAGCTAAAAAGTGAATAATCGATAACTAAATCTTGAATTGTACTACTTCTTACTGGCTATTACTTCAACTTAGAAGCTTTTTCTGTGTTCTACTATGGTGCATTTAGTGTCTCCGCATACCGCAGCACGCGACATAGCTTTGCAGACGATAAATGTAACCGTCTCAGAGAGAAAAGCGGCCAATATAACGATCTGGCTTTAAGTCGATTCGATAACAAATGACGAAAACGGACGGATTTCTCAGGCTTTTACTACATATGAACACTTTTCACATTCTCCCGTGCAACGCGGCTGCTAGTCCTCCTTTCATGCAAAATCTTAAGGTCCTAGTTCATGTCCAAGCCACCAAAGCCGGCTAAAAAGTGAATAATAGACAACTAAAACTTGAATTGTACTACTTCTTACAGGCTTTTACTTCAACTTAGAAGTTTCTTCTGTGTTCTACTATGGTGCTTTTAGTGTCTCCGCATACCGCAGCACGCGACATAGCTTTGCAGACGATAAAAGTAACCGTCTCGGAGAGAAAAGCGGCCAATATAACGATCGGGCTTTAAGTCGATTCGATGACAAATGACGAAAACGGACGGATTTCTCAGGTTTTTACTACATAAGAACACTTTTCACATTCTCCCGTGCAACGCGGCTGCTAGTCCTCCTCTCATGCAAAATCTTCAGGTCCTAGGTCATGTCCAAGCCACCAATGCCGGCTAAAAAGTGAATAATCGATAACTAAAACTTGTATTGTACTACTTCTTACTGGCTATTACTTCAACTTAGAAGCTTCTTCTGTGTTCTACTATGGTGCTTTTAGTGTCTCCGCATACCGCAGCACGCGACATAGCTTTGCAGACGATAAATGTAACCGTCTCAGAGAGAAAAGCGGCCAATGTGACGATCTGGCTTTAAGTCGATTCGATAACAAATGACGAAACGGGCGGATTTCTCAGGTTTTTACTAAATATTAACACTTTTCACATTCTCCCATGCAACGCGGCTGCTAGACATCCTTTCATGCAAAATCTTAAGGTCCAACGTCATGTCCAAGCCAACAAAGCCGGCTAAAAAGTGAATAATCGATAACTAAATCTTGAATTGTACTACTTCTTACTGGCTATTACTTCAACTTAGAAGCTTTTTCTGTGTTCTACTATGGTGCTTTTTGTGTCTCCGCATACCGCAGCACGCGACATAGCTTTGCAGACGATAAATGTAACCGTCTCAGAGAGAAAAGCGGCCAATATAACGATCTGGCTTTAAGTCGATTCGATAACAAATGACGAAAACGGACGGATTTCTCAGGTTTTTACTACATATGAACACTTTTCACATTCTCCCGTGCAACGCGGCTGCTAGTCCTCCTTTCATGCAAAATCTTAAGGTCCTAGTTCATGTCCAAGCCACCAAAGCCGGCTAAAAAGTGAATAATCGACAACTAAAACTTGAATTGTACTACTTCTTATGGGCTATTACTTCAACTTAGAAGTTTCTTCTGAGTTCTACTATGGTGCTTTTAGTGTCTCCGCATACCGCAGCACGCGACATAGCTTTGCAGACGATAAAAGTAACCGTCTCAGAGAGAAAAGCGGCCAGTATAACGATCGGGCTTTAAGTCGATTCGATAACAAATGACGAAAACGGACGGATTTCTCAGGTTTTTACTACATAAGAACACTTTTCACATTCTCCCGTGCAACGCGGCTGCTAGTCCTCCTCTCATGCAAAATCTTCAGGTCCTAGGTCATGTCCAAGCCACCAATGCCGGCTAAAAAGTGAATAATCGATAACTAAAACGTGAATTGTACTACTTCTTACTGGCTATTGCTTTAACTTAAAAGCTTCTGCTGTGTTCTACTATGGTGCTTTTAGTGTTTCCGCAAACCGCAGCACGCGACATAGCTTTGCAGACGATAAATGTAACCGTCTCAGAGAGAAAAGCCCCCAATGTGACGATCTGGCTTTAAGTCGATTCGATAACAAATGGCGAAAACGGACGGATTTCTTAGGTTTTTACTACATACGAACACTTTTCACATTCTCCCATGCAACGCGGCTGCTAGTCCTCCTTTCATGCAAAATCTTAAGGTCCTAGGTCAAGTCCAAGCCACCAAAGCCGGCTAAAAAGTGAGTAATCGACAACTAAAACTTGAATTGTAATACATCTTACTGGTTATTACTTCAACATAGAAGCTTCTTCTGTGTTATACTATGGTGCTTTTAGTGTTTCCGCATACCGCAGCACGCGACATAGCTTTGCAGACGATAAATGTAACCGTTTCAGAGAGAAGAGCGGCCAATGTGACGATCTGGCTTTAAGTAGATTCGATAACAAATGACGAAAACGGACGGATTTCTCAGGTTTTTACTACATAAGAACACTTTTCACATTCTCCAGTGCAACACGGCTGCTAGTCCTACTTTCATGCAAAATCTTAAGGTTCCACCTCATGTCCAAGCCACCAAAGCCGTCTAAAAAGTGAATAATCAATAACTAAAACTTGAATTGTACTACTTCTTACTTTCTATTACATCAATTTAGAAGCTTCTTCTGTGTTCTACTATGGTGCTTTTAGTGTCTCCGCATACCGCAGCACGTGACATAGCTTTGCAGACGATAAATGTAACTGTTTCAGAGAGAAAAGTGGCCAATGTGACTATCTGGCTTTAAGTCGATTCGATAACAAATGACGAAACGGGCGGATTTCTCAGGTTTTTACTAAATATTAACACTTTTCACATTCTCCCATGCAACGCGGCTGCTAGACATCCTTTCATGCAAAATCTTGAGGTCCTAGTTCATGTCCAAGCCACCAAAGCCGGCTAAAAAGTGAATAATCGATAACTAAAACGTGAATTGTACTACTTCTTACTGGCTATTGCTTTAACTTAGAAGCTTCTTCTGTGTTCTACTATGGTGCTTTTAGTGTTTCCGCAAACCGCAGCACGCGACATAGCTTTGCAGACGATAAATGTAACCGTCTCCGAGAGAAAACCGGCCAATGTGACGATCTGGCTTTAAGTCGATTCGATAACAAATGACGAAACGGGCGGATTTCTCAGGTTTTTACTAAATATTAACACTTTTCACATTTTCCCATGCAACGCGGCTGCTAGACATCCTTTCATGCAAAATCTTAAGGTCCAACGTCATGTCCAAGCCAACAAAGCCGGCTAAAAAGTGAATAATCGACAACTAAATCTTGAATTGTACTACTTCTTACTGGCTATTACTTCAACTTAGAAGCTTTTTCTGTGTTCTACTATGGTGCTTTTTGTGTCTCCGCATACCGCAGCACGCGACATAGCTTTGCAGACGATAAATGTAACCGTCTCAGAGAGAAAAGCGGCCAATATAACGATCTGGCTTTAAGTCGATTCGATAACAAATGACGAAAACGGACGTATTTCTCAGGTTTTTACTACATATGAACACTTTTCACATTCTCCCGTGCAACGCGGCTGCTAGTCCTCCTTTCATGCAAAATCTTAAGTTCCTAGTTCATGTCCAAGCCACCAAAGCCGGCTAAAAGGTGAATAATCGACAACTAAAACTTGAATTGTACTACTTCTTATGGGCTATTACTTCAACTTAGAAGTTTCTTCTGTGTTCTACTATGGTGCTTTTAGTGTCTCCGCATACCGCAGCACGCGACATAGCTTTGCAGACGATAAAAGTAACCGTCTCAGAGAGAAAAGCGTCAATATAACGATCGGGCTTTAAGTCGATTCGATAACAAATGACGAAAACGGACGGATTTCTCAGGTTTTTACTACATAAGAACACTTTTCACATTCTCCCGTGCAACGCGGCTGCTAGTCCTCCTTCAATGCAAAATCTTAAGGTCCTAGGTCATGTCCAAGCCACCAAAGGCGGCTAAAAAGTGAATAATCGATAACTACAACTTGGATTGTACTACTTCTTACTGGCTATTGCTTCAACTTTGAAGCTTCTTCTGTGATCTAATATGGTGCTTTTAGTGTCCCCGAATACCGCAGCACGCGACATTGCTTTGCAGACGATAAATGTAACCGTCTCAGAGAGAAAAGCGGCTAGGTGACGATCTGGCTTTAAGTCGTTTCGATAACAAATGACGAAAACGGACGGATTTCTCAGGTTTTTCCTACATATGAACACTTTCACATTCTCCCGTGCAACGCGGCTGCTAGTCCTCCTTCAATGCAAAATCTTAATGTCCTAGGTCATTTCCAAGCCACCAAAGCCGGCTAAAAAGTGAATAATCGGCAACTAAAACTTGAATTGTACTACTTCTTATTGGCTATTACTTCAACTTGGAAGCTCCTTCTGTGTTCTACTATGGTGCTTTTAGTGTCTCCGCATACCGCAGCACGCGACATAGCTTTGCAGACGATAAATGTAACCGTCTCAGATAGAAAAGCGGCCAATGTGACGATCTGGCTTTAAGTCGATTCGATAACAAATAACGAAAACGGACGGATTTCTCAGGTTTTTACTACATATGAACACTTTTCACATTCTCCAGTGCAAGGCAGCTGCTAGTCCTCCTTTCATGCAAAATCTTAAGGTCCTAGGTCATGTCCAAGCCACCAAAGCCGTCTAAAAAGTGAATAATCAATAACTAAAACTTGAATTGTACTACTTCTTACTTTCTATTACATCAATTTAGAAGCTTCTTCTGTGTTCTACTATGGTGCTTTTAGTGTCTCCGCATACCGCAGCACGTGACATAGCTTTGCAGATGATAAGTGTAACTGTTTCAGAGAGAAAAGTGGCCAATGTGACTATCTGGCTTTAAGTCGATACTATAACAAATGACGAAAACCCACGGCTTTCTCAGGTTTTTACTACATATGAACACTTTTCACATTCTCCCGTGCAACGCGGCTGCTAGACCTACTTTCATGCAAAATCTTAAGGTTCCACCTCATGTCCAAGCCACCAAAGCCGGCTAAAAAGTGATTAATCGACGACTAAAACTTAAATAGTACTACTTCTTACTGGCTATTACTTCAACTTAGAAGCATCTTCTGTGTTCTAATATGGTGCTTTTAGTGTCTCCACATACCGCAGCACGCGACATAGCTTTGCAGACGATAAATGTAAACGTCTCAGAGAGAAGAGCGGCCAATGTGACGATCTGGCTTTAAATCGATTCGATAACAAATGACGAATATGGACGGATTTCTCAGGTTTTTACTACATATGAACACTTTTCACATTCTCCCGTGCAACGCGGCTGCTAGTCCTCCTTTCATGCAAAATCTTAAGGTCCTACGTCATGTCCAAGCCACCAAAGGCGGTTAAAAAGTGAATAATCGATAACTAAAACTTGGATTGTACTACTTCTTACTGGCTATTGCTTCAACTTTGAAGCTTCTTCTGTGTTCTAAAATGGTGCTTTTAGTGTCCCCGAATACCGCAGCACGCGACATAGCTTTGCAGACGATAAATGTAACCGTCTCAGAGAGAAAAGCGGCCAATGTGACGATCTGGCTTTAAGTCGTTTCGATAACAAATGACGAAAACGGACTGATTTCTCAGGTTTTTCCTACATATGAACACTTTCACATTCTCCCGTGCAACGCGGCTGCTAGTCCTCCTTTCATGCAAAATCTTAAGGTCCTAGGTCATGTCCAAGCCACCAAAGCCGGCTAAAAAGTGAATAATCGACAACTAAAACTTGAATTGTACTACTTCTTATTGGCTATTACTTCAACTTGGAAGCTCCTTCTGTGTTCTACTATGGTGCTTTTAGTGTCTCCGCATACCGCAGCACACGACATAGCTTTGCAGACGATAAATGTAACCGTCTCAGAGAGAAAAGCGGCCAATGTGACGATCTGGCTTTAAGTCGATTCGATAACAAATGACGAAAACGGACGGATTTCTCAGGTTTTTACTACATATGAACACTTTTCACATTCTCCAGTGCAAGGCAGCTGCTAGTCCTCCTTTCATGCAAAATCTTAAGGTCTAGGTCATGTCCAAGCCACCAAAGCCGGCTAAAAAGTGAATAATCGACAACTAAACCTTGAATTGTACTACTTCTTACTGGCTATTACTTCAACTTAGAAGCGTCTTCTGTGTTCTACTATGGTGCTTTTAGTGTTTCCGCATACCGCAGCACGCGACATAGCTTTGTAGACGATAAATGTAACCGTTTCAGTGGGAAGAGCGGCCAATGTGATGATCTGGCTTTAAATCGATTCGATACCTAATGATGAAAACGGACGGATTTCTTACGTTTTTACTACATATGAACACTTTTCACATTCTCCCGTAAACGCGGCTGTTAGTCTTCCTTTCATGCAAAATCTTAAGGTCCTAGGTCATGTCCAAGCCACCTAAGCCGGCTAAAAAGTGATTAATCGTCAACTAAAACTTAAATAGTACTACTTCTTACTGGCTATTACTTCAACTTAGAAGTTTCTTCTGTATTCTACTATGGTGCTATTAGTGTCTCCGCATATCGCAGCACGCGACATAGCTTTGCAGACGATAAATGTAACCGTCTCAGAGAGAAAAGCGGCCAATGTGACGATCTGGCTTTAAGTCGATTCGATAACAAATGACGAAAACGGACGGATTTCTCAGGTTTTTACTTCATATGAACACATTTCACATTCTTCCGTGCAACGCGACTGCTAGTCCTCCTTTCATGCAAAATCTTAAGGGCCTAGGTCATATCCAAGCCACCAAAGCCGGCAAAAAAGTGAATAATCGATAACTAAAACATGAATTGTACTACTTCTTACTGGCTATTACTTCAACATGGAAGCTTCTTCTGTGTTCTACTATTGTGCTTTTAGTGTTTCCGCATACCGCAGCACGCGACATAGCTTGGCAGACGATAAATGTAACCGTTTCAGAGAGAAGAGCGGCCAATGTGACGATCTGGCTTTAAATCAATTCGATACCAAATGATGAAAACGGACGGATTTCTTACGTTTTTACTACATATGAACACTTTTCACATTCTCCCGTAAACGCGGCTGTTAGTCTTCCTTTCATGCAAAATCTTAAGGTCCTAGGTCATGTCCAAGCCACCTACGCCGGCTAAAAAGTGATTAATCGACAACTAAAACTTAAATAGTACTACTTCTTACTGGCTATTACTTCAACTTAGAAGCATCTTCTGTGTTCTAATATGGTGCTTTTAGTGTCTCCACATACCGCAGCACGCGACATAGCTTTGCAGACGATAAATGTAAACGTCTCAGAGAGAAGAGCGGCCAATGTGACGATCTGGCTTTAAATCGATTCGATAACAAATGACGAAAACGGACGGATTTCTCACGTTTTTACTACATATGAACACTTTTCACAATCTCCCGTGCAACGCGGCTGCTAGTCCTCCTTTCATGCAAAATCTTAAGGTAATAGGTTATGTCCAAGCCACCAAATGCGGCTAAAAAGTGAATAATCGATAACTAAAAGTTGGATTGTACTACTTCTTACTGGCTATTGCTTCAACTTTGAAGCTTCTTCTGTGTTCTAATATGGTGCTTTTAGTGTCCCCGAATACCGCAGCACGCGACATAGCTTTGCAGACGATAAATGTAACCGTCTCAGAGAGAAAAGCGGCCAATGTGACGATCTGGCCTTAAGTCGTTTCGATAACAAATGACGAAAACGGACTGATTTCTCAGGTTTTTCCTACATATGAACACTTTCACATTCCCCGTGCAACGCGGCTGCTAGTCCTCCTTTCATGCAAAATCTTAATGTCCTAGGTCATGTCCAAGCCACCAAAGCCGGCTAAAAAGTGAATAATCGACAACTAAAACTTGAATTGTACTACTTCTTACTGGCTATTACTTCAACTTAGAAGCTTTTTCTGTGTTCTACTATGGTGCTTTTAGTGTCTCCGCATACCGCAGCATGTGACATAGCTTTGCAGACGATAAATGTAACCGTCTCAGAGAGAAAAGCGGCCAATGTGACGATCTGGCCTTAAGTCGATTCGATAACAAATGACGAAAACGGACGGATTTCTCAGGTTTTTACTACATATGAACACTTTTCACATTCTCCCGTGCAACGCGGCTGCTAGTCCTCCTTTCATGCAAAATCTTAAGTTCCTAGTTCATGTCCAAGCCACCAAAGCCGGCTAAAAGGTGAATAATCGACAACTAAAACTTGAATTGTACTACTTCTTATGGGCTATTACTTCAACTTAGAAGTTTCTTCTGTGTTCTACTATGGTGCTTTTAGTGTCTCCGCATACCGCAGCACGCGACATAGCTTTGCAGACGATAAAAGTAACCGTCTCAGAGAGAAAAGCGTCAATATAACGATCGGGCTTTAAGTCGATTCGATAACAAATGACGAAAACGGACGGATTTCTCAGGTTTTTGCTACATAAGAACACTTTTCACATTCTCCCGTGCAACGCGGCTGCTAGTCCTCCTTCAATGCAAAATCTTAAGGTCCTAGGTCATGTCCAAGCCACCAAAGGCGGCTAAAAAGTGAATAATCGATAACTACAACTTGGATTGTACTACTTCTTACTGGCTATTGCTTCAACTTTGAAGCTTCTTCTGTGATCTAATATGGTGCTTTTAGTGTCCCCGAATACCGCAGCACGCGACATTGCTTTGCAGACGATAAATGTAACCGTCTCAGAGAGAAAAGCGGCCAAGGTGACGATCTGGCTTTAAGTCGTTTCGATAACAAATGACGAAAACGGACGGATTTCTCAGGTTTTTCCTACATGTGAACACTTTCACATTCTCCCGTACAACGCGGCTGCTAGTCCTCCTTCAATGCAAAATCTTAATGTCCTAGGTCATGTCCAAGCCACCAAAGCCGGCTAAAAAGTGAATAATCTGCAACTAAAACTTGAATTGTACTACTTCTTACTGGCTATTACTTCAACTTGGAAGCTCCTTCTATGTTCTACTATGGTGCTTTTAGTGTCTCCGCATACCGCAGCACGCGACATAGCTTTGCAGACGATAAATGTAACCGTCTCAGATAGAAAAGCGGCCAATGTGACGATCTGGCTTTAAGTCGATTCGATAACAAATAACGAAAACGGACGGATTTCTCAGGTTTTTACTACATATGAACACTTTTCACATTCTCCAGTGCAAGGCAGCTGCTAGTCCTCCTTTCATGCAAAATCTTAAGGTCCTAGGTCATGTCCAAGCCACCAAAGCCGTCTAAAAAGTGAATAATCAATAACTAAAACTTGAATTGTACTACTTCTTACTTTCTATTACATCAATTTAGAAGCTTCTTCTGTGTTCTACTATGGTGCTTTTAGTGTCTCCGCATACCGCAGCACGTGACATAGCTTTGCAGATGATAAATGTAACTGTTTCAGAGAGAAAAGCCCCCAATGTGACGATCTGGCTTTAAGTCGATTCGATAACAAATGGCGAAAACGGACGGATTTCTCAGGTTTTTACTACATATGAACACTTTTCACATTCTCCCATGCAACGCGGCTGCTAGTCCTCCTTTCATGCAAAATCTTAAGGTCCTAGGTCAAGTCCAAGCCACCAAAGCCGGCTAAAAAGTGAGTAATCGACAACTAAAACTTGAATTGTAATACATCTTACTGGTTATTACTTCAACATAGAAGCTTCTTCTGTGTTATACTATGGTGCTTTTAGTGTTTCCGCATACCGCAGCACGCGACATAGCTTTGCAGACGATAAATGTAACCGTTTCAGAGAGAAGAGCGGCCAATGTGACGATCTGGCTTTAAGTAGATTCGATAACAAATGACGAAAACGGACGGATTTCTCAGGTTTTTACTACATAAGAACACTTTTCACATTCTCCAGTGCAACACGGCTGCTAGTCCTACTTTCATGCAAAATCTTAAGGTTCCACCTCATGTCCAAGCCACCAAAGCCGTCTAAAAAGTGAATAATCAATAACTAAAACTTGAATTGTACTACTTCTTACTTTCTATTATATCAATTTAGAAGCTTCTTCTGTGTTCTACTATGGTGCTTTTAGTGTCTCCGCATACCGCAGCACGTGACATAGCTTTGCAGACGATAAATGTAACTGTTTCAGAGAGAAAAGTGGCCAATGTGACTATCTGGCTTTAAGTCGATTCGATAACAAATGACGAAACGGGCGGATTTCTCAGGTTTTTACTAAATATTAACACTTTTCACATTCTCCCATGCAACGCGGCTGCTAGACATCCTTTCATGCAAAATCTTGAGGTCCTAGTTCATGTCCAAGCCACCAAAGCCGGCTAAAAAGTGAATAATCGATAACTAAAACGTGAATTGTACTACTTCTTACTGGCTATTGCTTTAACTTAGAAGCTTCTTCTGTGTTCTACTATGGTGCTTTTAGTGTTTCCGCAAACCGCAGCACGCGACATAGCTTTGCAGACGATAAATGTAACCGTCTCCGAGAGAAAACCGGCCAATGTGACGATCTGGCTTTAAGTCGATTCGATAACAAATGACGAAACGGGCGGATTTCTCAGGTTTTTACTAAATATTAACACTTTTCACATTCTCCCATGCAACGCGGCTGCTAGACATCCTTTCATGCAAAATCTTAAGGTCCAACGTCATGTCCAAGCCAACAAAGCCGGCTAAAAAGTGAATAATCGACAACTAAATCTTGAATTGTACTACTTCTTACTGGCTATTACTTCAACTTAGAAGCTTTCTCTGTGTTATACTATGGTGCTTTTTGTGTCTCCGCATACCGCAGCACGCGACATAGCTTTGCAGACGATAAATGTAACCGTCTCAGAGAGAAAAGCGGCCAATATAACGATTTGGCTTTAAGTCGATTCGATAACAAATGACGAAAACGGACGTATTTCTCAGGTTTTTACTACATATGAACACTTTTCACATTCTCCCGTGCAACGCGGCTGCTAGTCCTCCTTTCATGCAAAATCTTAAGTTCCTAGTTCATGTCCAAGCCACCAAAGCCGGCTAAAAGGTGAATAATCGACAACTAAAACTTGAATTGTACTACTTCTTATGGGCTATTACTTCAACTTAGAAGTTTCTTCTGTGTTCTACTATGGTGCATTTAGTGTCTCCGCATACCGCAGCACGCGACATAGCTTTGCAGACGATAAAAGTAACCGTCTCAGAGAGAAAAGCGTCAATATAACGATCGGGCTTTAAGTCGATTCGATAACAAATGACGAAAACGGACGGATTTCTCAGGTTTTTACTACATAAGAACACTTTTCACATTCTCCCGTGCAACGCGGCTGCTAGTCCTCCTTCAATGCAAAATCTTAAGGTCCTAGGTCATGTCCAAGCCACCAAAGGCGGCTAAAAAGTGAATAATCGATAACTACAACTTGGATTGTACTACTTCTTACTGGCTATTGCTTCAACTTTGAAGCTTCTTCTGTGATCTAATATGGTGCTTTTAGTGTCCCCGAATACCGCAGCACGCGACATTGCTTTGCAGACGATAAATGTAACCGTCTCAGAGAGAAAAGCGGCTAGGTGACGATCTGGCTTTAAGTCGTTTCGATAACAAATGACGAAAACGGACGGATTTCTCAGGTTTTTCCTACATATGAACACTTTCACATTCTCCCGTGCAACGCGGCTGCTAGTCCTCCTTCAATGCAAAATCATAATGTCCTAGGTCATTTCCAAGCCACCAAAGCCGGCTAAAAAGTGAATAATCGGCAACTAAAACTTGAATTGTACTACTTCTTATTGGCTATTACTTCAACTTGGAAGCTCCTTCTGTGTTCTACTATGGTGCTTTTAGTGTCTCCGCATACCGCAGCACGCGACATAGCTTTGCAGACGATAAATGTAACCGTCTCAGATAGAAAAGCGGCCAATGTGACGATCTGGCTTTAAGTCGATTCGATAACAAATAACGAAAACGGACGGATTTCTCAGGTTTTTACTACATATGAACACTTTTCACATTCTCCAGTGCAAGGCAGCTGCTAGTCCTCCTTTCATGCAAAATCTTAAGGTCCTAGGTCATGTCCAAGCCACCAAAGCCGTCTAAAAAGTGAATAATCAATAACTAAAACTTGAATTGTACTACTTCTTACTTTCTATTACATCAATTTAGAAGCTTCTTCTGTGTTCTACTATGGTGCTTTTAGTGTCTCCGCATACCGCAGCACGTGACATAGCTTTGCAGATGATAAGTGTAACTGTTTCAGAGAGAAAAGTGGCCAATGTGACTATCTGGCTTTAAGTCGATACTATAACAAATGACGAAAACCCACGGATTTCTCAGGTTTTTACTACATATGAACACTTTTCACATTCTCCTCGTGCAACGCGGCTGCTAGACCTACTTTCATGCAAAATCTTAAGGTTCCACCTCATGTCCAAGCCACCAAAGCCGGCTAAAAAGTGATTAATCGACGACTAAAACTTAAATAGTACTACTTCTTACTGGCTATTACTTCAACTTAGAAGCATCTTCTGTGTTCTAATATGGTGCTTTTAGTGTCTCCACATACCGCAGCACGCGACATAGCTTTGCAGACGATAAATGTAAACGTCTCAGAGAGAAGAGCGGCCAATGTGACGATCTGGCTTTAAATCGATTCGATAACAAATGACGAAAACGGACGGATTTCTCAGGTTTTTACTACATATGAACACTTTTCACATTCTCCCGTGCAACGCGGCTGCTAGTCCTCCTTTCATGCAAAATCTTAAGGTCCTACGTCATGTCCAAGCCACCAAAGGCGGTTAAAAAGTGAATAATCGATAACTAAAACTTGGATTGTACTACTTCTTACTGGCTATTGCTTCAACTTTGAAGCTTCTTCTGTGTTCTAAAATGGTGCTTTTAGTGTCCCCGAATACCGCAGCACGCGACATAGCTTTGCAGACGATAAATGTAACCGTCTCAGAGAGAAAAGCGGCCAATGTGACGATCTGGCTTTAAGTCGTTTCGATAACAAATGACGAAAACGGACTGATTTCTCAGGTTTTTCCTACATATGAACACTTTCACATTCTCCCGTGCAACGCGGCTGCTAGTCCTCCTTTCATGCAAAATCTTAAGGTCCTAGGTCATGTCCAAGCCACCAAAGCCGGCTAAAAAGTGAATAATCGACAACTAAAACTTGAATTGTACTACCTCTTATTGGCTATTACTTCAACTTGGAAGCTCCTTCTGTGTTCTACTATGGTGCTTTTAGTGTCTCCGCATACCGCAGCACACGACATAGCTTTGCAGACGATAAATGTAACCGTCTCAGAGAGAAAAGCGGCCAATGTGACGATCTGGCTTTAAGTCGATTCGATAACAAATGACGAAAACGGACGGATTTCTCAGGTTTTTACTACATATGAACACTTTTCACATTCTCCAGTGCAAGGCAGCTGCTAGTCCTCCTTTCATGCAAAATCTTAAGGTCCTAGGTCATGTCCAAGCCACCAAAGCCGGCTAAAAAGTGAATAATCGACAACTAAACCTTGAATTGTACTACTTCTTACTGGCTATTACTTCAACTTAGAAGCGTCTTCTGTGTTCTACTATGGTGCTTTTAGTGTTTCCGCATACCGCAGCACGCGACATAGCTTTGTAGACGATAAATGTAACCGTTTCAGTGGGAAGAGCGGCCAATGTGATGATCTGGCTTTAAATCGATTCGATACCTAATGATGAAAACGGACGGATTTCTTACGTTTTTACTACATATGAACACTTTTCACATTCTCCCGTAAACGCGGCTGTTAGTCTTCCTTTCATGCAAAATCTTAAGGTCCTAGGTCATGTCCAAGCCACCTAAGCCGGCTAAAAAGTGATTAATCGTCAACTAAAACTTAAATAGTACTACTTCTTACTGGCTATTACTTCAACTTAGAAGTTTCTTCTGTGTTCTACTATGGTGCTATTAGTGTCTCCGCATATCGCAGCACGCGACATAGCTTTGCAGACGATAAATGTAACCGTCTCAGAGAGAAAAGCGCCCAATGTGACGATCTGGCTTTAAGTCGATTCGATAACAAATGACGAAAACGGACGGATTTCTCAGGTTTTTACTTCATATGAACACATTTCACATTCTTCCGTGCAACGCGACTGCTAGTCCTCCTTTCATGCAAAATCTTAAGGGCCTAGGTCATATCCAAGCCACCAAAGCCGGCAAAAAAGTGAATAATCGATAACTAAAACATGAATTGTACTACTTCTTACTGGCTATTACTTCAACATGGAAGCTTCTTCTGTGTTCTACTATTGTGCTTTTAGTGTTTCCGCATACCGCAGCACGCGACATAGCTTGGCAGACGATAAATGTAACCGTTTCAGAGAGAAGAGCGGCCAATGTGACGATCTGGCTTTAAATCAATTCGATACCAAATGATGAAAACGGACGGATTTCTTACGTTTTTACTACATATGAACACTTTTCACATTCTCCCGTAAACGCGGCTGTTAGTCTTCCTTTCATGCAAAATCTTAAGGTCCTAGGTCATGTCCAAGCCACCTAAGCCGGCTAAAAAGTGATTAATCGTCAACTAAAACTTAAATAGTACTACTTCTTACTGGCTATTACTTCAACTTAGAAGTTTCTTCTGTGTTCTACTATGGTGCTATTAGTGTCTCCGCATATCGCAGCACGCGACATAGCTTTGCAGACGATAAATGTAACCGTCTCAGAGAGAAAAGCGCCCAATGTGACGATCTGGCTTTAAGTCGATTCGATAACAAATGACGAAAACCCACGGATTTCTCAGGTTTTTACTACATATGAACACTTTTCACATTCTCCTCGTGCAACGCGGCTGCTAGACCTACTTTCATGCAAAATCTTAAGGTTCCACCTCATGTCCAAGCCACCAAAGCCGGCTAAAAAGTGATTAATCGACGACTAAAACTTAAATAGTACTACTTCTTACTGGCTATTACTTCAACTTAGAAGCATCTTCTGTGTTCTAATATGGTGCTTTTAGTGTCTCCACATACCGCAGCACGCGACATAGCTTTGCAGACGATAAATGTAAACGTCTCAGAGAGAAGAGCGGCCAATGTGACGATCTGGCTTTAAATCGATTCGATAACAAATGACGAAAACGGACGGATTTCTCAGGTTTTTACTACATATGAACACTTTTCACATTCTCCCGTGCAACGCGGCTGCTAGTCCTCCTTTCATGCAAAATCTTAAGGTCCTACGTCATGTCCAAGCCACCAAAGGCGGTTAAAAAGTGAATAATCGATAACCAAAACTTGGATTGTACTACTTCTTACTGGCTATTGCTTCAACTTTGAAGCTTCTTCTGTGTTCTAAAATGGTGCTTTTAGTGTCCCCGAATACCGCAGCACGCGACATAGCTTTGCAGACGATAAATGTAACCGTCTCAGAGAGAAAAGCGGCCAATGTGACGATCTGGCTTTAAGTCGTTTCGATAACAAATGACGAAAACGGACTGATTTCTCAGGTTTTTCCTACATATGAACACTTTCACATTCTCCCGTGCAACGCGGCTGCTAGTCCTCCTTTCATGCAAAATCTTAAGGTCCTAGGTCATGTCCAAGCCACCAAAGCCGGCTAAAAAGTGAATAATCGACAACTAAAACTTGAATTGTACTACCTCTTATTGGCTATTACTTCAACTTGGAAGCTCCTTCTGTGTTCTACTATGGTGCTTTTAGTGTCTCCGCATACCGCAGCACACGACATAGCTTTGCAGACGATAAATGTAACCGTCTCAGAGAGAAAAGCGGCCAATGTGACGATCTGGCTTTAAGTCGATTCGATAACAAATGACGAAAACGGACGGATTTCTCAGGTTTTTACTACATATGAACACTTTTCACATTCTCCAGTGCAAGGCAGCTGCTAGTCCTCCTTTCATGCAAAATCTTAAGGTCCTAGGTCATGTCCAAGCCACCAAAGCCGGCTAAAAAGTGAATAATCGACAACTAAACCTTGAATTGTACTACTTCTTACTGGCTATTACTTCAACTTAGAAGCGTCTTCTGTGTTCTACTATGGTGCTTTTAGTGTTTCCGCATACCGCAGCACGCGACATAGCTTTGTAGACGATAAATGTAACCGTTTCAGTGGGAAGAGCGGCCAATGTGATGATCTGGCTTTAAATCGATTCGATACCTAATGATGAAAACGGACGGATTTCTTACGTTTTTACTACATATGAACACTTTTCACATTCTCCCGTAAACGCGGCTGTTAGTCTTCCTTTCATGCAAAATCTTAAGGTCCTAGGTCATGTCCAAGCCACCTAAGCCGGCTAAAAAGTGATTAATCGTCAACTAAAACTTAAATAGTACTACTTCTTACTGGCTATTACTTCAACTTAGAAGTTTCTTCTGTGTTCTACTATGGTGCTATTAGTGTCTCCGCATATCGCAGCACGCGACATAGCTTTGCAGACGATAAATGTAACCGTCTCAGAGAGAAAAGCGCCCAATGTGACGATCTGGCTTTAAGTCGATTCGATAACAAATGACGAAAACGGACGGATTTCTCAGGTTTTTACTTCATATGAACACATTTCACATTCTTCCGTGCAACGCGACTGCTAGTCCTCCTTTCATGCAAAATCTTAAGGGCCTAGGTCATATCCAAGCCACCAAAGCCGGCAAAAAAGTGAATAATCGATAACTAAAACATGAATTGTACTACTTCTTACTGGCTATTACTTCAACATGGAAGCTTCTTCTGTGTTCTACTATTGTGCTTTTAGTGTTTCCGCATACCGCAGCACGCGACATAGCTTGGCAGACGATAAATGTAACCGTTTCAGAGAGAAGAGCGGCCAATGTGACGATCTGGCTTTAAATCAATTCGATACCAAATGATGAAAACGGACGGATTTCTTACGTTTTTACTACATATGAACACTTTTCACATTCTCCCGTAAACGCGGCTGTTAGTCTTCCTTTCATGCAAAATCTTAAGGTCCTAGGTCATGTCCAAGCCACCTACGCCGGCTAAAAAGTGATTAATCGACAACTAAAACTTAAATAGTACTACTTCTTACTGGCTATTACTTCAACTTAGAAGCATCTTCTGTGTTCTAATATGGTGCTTTTAGTGTCTCCACATACCGCAGCACGCGACATAGCTTTGCAGACGATAAATGTAAACGTCTCAGAGAGAAGAGCGGCCAATGTGACGATCTGGCTTTAAATCGATTCGATAACAAATGACGAAAACGGACGGATTTCTCACGTTTTTACTACATATGAACACTTTTCACAATCTCCCGTGCAACGCGGCTGCTAGTCCTCCTTTCATGCAAAATCTTAAGGTAATAGGTTATGTCCAAGCCACCATATGCGGCTAAAAAGTGAATAATCGATAACTAAAAGTTGGATTGTACTACTTCTTACTGGCTATTGCTTCAACTTTGAAGCTTCTTCTGTGTTCTAATATGGTGCTTTTAGTGTCCCCGAATACCGCAGCACGCGACATAGCTTTGCAGACGATAAATGTAACCGTCTCAGAGAGAAAAGCGGCCAATGTGACGATCTGGCCTTAAGTCGTTTCGATAACAAATGACGAAAACGGACTGATTTCTCAGGTTTTTCCTACATATGAACACTTTCACATTCCCCGTGCAACGCGGCTGCTAGTCCTCCTTTCATGCAAAATCTTAATGTCCTAGGTCATGTCCAAGCCACCAAAGCCGGCTAAAAAGTGAATAATCGACAACTAAAACTTGAATTGTACTACTTCTTACTGGCTATTACTTCAACTTAGAAGCTTTTTCTGTGTTCTACTATGGTGCTTTTAGTGTCTCCGCATACCGCAGCATGTGACATAGCTTTGCAGACGATAAATGTAACCGTCTCAGAGAGAAAAGCGGCCAATGTGACGATCTGGCCTTAAGTCGATTCGATAACAAATGACGAAAACGGACGGATTTCTCAGGTTTTTACTACATATGAACACTTTTCACATTCTCCCGTGCAACGCGGCTGCTAGTCCTCCTTTCATGCAAAATCTTAAGTTCCTAGTTCATGTCCAAGCCACCAAAGCCGGCTAAAAGGTGAATAATCGACAACTAAAACTTGAATTGTACTACTTCTTATGGGCTATTACTTCAACTTAGAAGTTTCTTCTGTGTTCTACTATGGTGCTTTTAGTGTCTCCGCATACCGCAGCACGCGACATAGCTTTGCAGACGATAAAAGTAACCGTCTCAGAGAGAAAAGCGTCAATATAACGATCGGGCTTTAAGTCGATTCGATAACAAATGACGAAAACGGACGGATTTCTCAGGTTTTTACTACATAAGAACACTTTTCACATTCTCCCGTGCAACGCGGCTGCTAGTCCTCCTTCAATGCAAAATCTTAAGGTCCTAGGTCATGTCCAAGCCACCAAAGGCGGCTAAAAAGTGAATAATCGATAACTACAACTTGGATTGTACTACTTCTTACTGGCTATTGCTTCAACTTTGAAGCTTCTTCTGTGATCTAATATGGTGCTTTTAGTGTCCCCGAATACCGCAGCACGCGACATTGCTTTGCAGACGATAAATGTAACCGTCTCAGAGAGAAAAGCGGCCAAGGTGACGATCTGGCTTTAAGTCGTTTCGATAACAAATGACGAAAACGGACGGATTTCTCAGGTTTTTCCTACATATGAACACTTTCACATTCTCCCGTACAACGCGGCTGCTAGTCCTCCTTCAATGCAAAATCTTAATGTCCTAGGTCATGTCCAAGCCACCAAAGCCGGCTAAAAAGTGAATAATCGGCAACTAAAACTTGAATTGTACTACTTCTTACTGGCTATTACTTCAACTTGGAAGCTCCTTCTGTGTTCTACTATGGTTCTTTTAGTGTCTCCGCATACCGCAGCACGCGACATAGCTTTGCAGACGATAAATGTAACCGTCTCAGATAGAAAAGCGGCCAATGTGACGATCTGGCTTTAAGTCGATTCGATAACAAATAACGAAAACGGACGGATTTCTCAGGTTTTTACTACATATGAACACTTTTCACATTCTCCAGTGCAAGGCAGCTGCTAGTCCTCCTTTCATGCAAAATCTTAAGGTCCTAGGTCATGTCCAAGCCACCAAAGCCGTCTAAAAAGTGAATAATCAATAACTAAAACTTGAATTGTACTACTTCTTACTTTCTATTACATCAATTTAGAAGCTTCTTCTGTGTTCTACTATGGTGCTTTTAGTGTCTCCGCATACCGCAGCACGTGACATATCTTTGCAGATGATAAATGTAACTGTTTCAGAGAGAAAAGTGGCCAATGTGACTATCTGGCTTTAAGTCGATACTATAACAAATGACGAAAACCCACGGATTTCTCAGGTTTTTACTACATATGAACACTTTTCACATTCTCCCGTGCAACGCGGCTGCTAGACCTACTTTCATGCAAAATCTTAAGGTTCCACCTCATGTCCAAGCCACCAAAGCCGGCTAAAAAGTGATTAATCGACGACTAAAACTTAAATAGTACTACTTCTTACTGGCTATTACTTCAACTTAGAAGCATCTTCTGTGTTCTAATATAGTGCTTTTAGTGTCTCCACATACCGCAGCACGCGACATAGCTTTGCAGACGATAAATGTAAACGTCTCAGAGAGAAGAGCGGCCAATGTGACGATCTGGCTTTAAATCGATTCGATAACAAATGACGAAAACGGACGGATTTCTCAGGTTTTTACTACATATGAACACTTTTCACATTCTCCCGTGCAACGCGGCTGCTAGTCCTCCTTTCATGCAAAATCTTAAGGTCCTACGTCATGTCCAAGCCACCAAAGGCGGTTAAAAATTGAATAATCGATAACTAAAACTTGGATTGTACTACTTCTTACTGGCTATTGCTTCAACTTTGAAGCTTCTTCTGTGTTCTAAAATGGTGCTTTTAGTGTCCCCGAATACCGCAGCACGCGACATAGCTTTGCAGACGATAAATGTAACCGTCTCAGAGAGAAAAGCGGCCAATGTGACGATCTGGCTTTAAGTCGTTTCGATAACAAATGACGAAAACGGACTGATTTCTCAGGTTTTTACTACATATGAACACTTTTCACATTCTCCAGTGCAAGGCAGCTGCTAGTCCTCCTTTCATGCAAAATCTTAAGGTCCTAGGTCATGTCCAACCCACCAAAGCCGGCTAAAAAGTGAATAATCGACAACTAAACCTTGAATTGTACTACTTCTTACTGGCTATTACTTCAACTTAGAAGCGTCTTCTGTGTTCTACTATGGTGCTTTTAGTGTTTCCGTATACCGCAGCACGCGACATAGCTTTGTAGACGATAAATGTAACCGTTTCAGTGGGAAGAGCGGCCAATGTGACGATCTGGCTTTAAATCGATTCGATACCTAATGATGAAAACGGACGGATTTCTTACGTTTTTACTACATATGAACACTTTTCACATTCTCCCGTAAACGCGGCTGTTAGTCTTCCTTTCATGCAAAATCTTAAGGTCCTAGGTCATGTCCAAGCCACCTAAGCCGGCTAAAAAGTGATTAATCGTCAACTAAAACTTAAATAGTACTACTTCTTACTGGCTATTACTTCAACTTAGAAGTTTCTTCTGTGTTCTACTATGGTGCTATTAGTGTCTCCGCATATCGCAGCACGCGACATAGCTTTGCAGACGATAAATGTAACCGTCTCAGAGAGAAAAGCGCCCAATGTGACGATCTGGCTTTAAGTCGATTCGATAACAAATGACGAAAACGGACGGATTTCTCAGGTTTTTACTTCATATGAACACATTTCACATTCTTCCGTGCAACGCGACTGCTAGTCCTCCTTTCATGCAAAATCTTAAGGGCCTAGGTCATATCCAAGCCACCAAAGCCGGCAAAAAAGTGAATAATCGATAACTAAAACATGAATTGTACTACTTCTTACTGGCTATTACTTCAACATGGAAGCTTCTTCTGTGTTCTACTATTGTGCTTTTAGTGTTTCCGCATACCGCAGCACGCGACATAGCTTGGCAGACGATAAATGTAACCGTTTCAGAGAGAAGAGCGGCCAATGTGACGATCTGGCTTTAAATCAATTCGATACCAAATGATGAAAACGGACGGATTTCTTACGTTTTTACTACATATGAACACTTTTCACATTCTCCCGTAAACGCGGCTGTTAGTCTTCCTTTCATGCAAAATCTTAAGGTCCTAGGTCATGTCCAAGCCACCTACGCCGGCTAAAAAGTGATTAATCGACAACTAAAACTTAAATAGTACTACTTCTTACTGGCTATTACTTCAACTTAGAAGCATCTTCTGTGTTCTAATATGGTGCTTTTAGTGTCTCCACATACCGCAGCACGCGACATAGCTTTGCAGACGATAAATGTAAACGTCTCAGAGAGAAGAGCGGCCAATGTGACGATCTGGCTTTAAATCGATTCGATAACAAATGACGAAAACGGACGGATTTCTCACGTTTTTACTACATATGAACACTTTTCACAATCTCCCGTGCAACGCGGCTGCTAGTCCTCCTTTCATGCAAAATCTTAAGGTAATAGGTTATGTCCAAGCCACCATATGCGGCTAAAAAGTGAATAATCGATAACTAAAAGTTGGATTGTACTACTTCTTACTGGCTATTGCTTCAACTTTGAAGCTTCTTCTGTGTTCTAATATGGTGCTTTTAGTGTCCCCGAATACCGCAGCACGCGACATAGCTTTGCAGACGATAAATGTAACCGTCTCAGAGAGAAAAGCGGCCAATGTGACGATCTGGCCTTAAGTCGTTTCGATAACAAATGACGAAAACGGACTGATTTCTCAGGTTTTTCCTACATATGAACACTTTCACATTCCCCGTGCAACGCGGCTGCTAGTCCTCCTTTCATGCAAAATCTTAATGTCCTAGGTCATGTCCAAGCCACCAAAGCCGGCTAAAAAGTGAATAATCGACAACTAAAACTTGAATTGTACTACTTCTTACTGGCTATTACTTCAACTTAGAAGCTTTTTCTGTGTTCTACTATGGTGCTTTTAGTGTCTCCGCATACCGCAGCATGTGACATAGCTTTGCAGACGATAAATGTAACCGTCTCAGAGAGAAAAGCGGCCAATGTGACGATCTGGCCTTAAGTCGATTCGATAACAAATGACGAAAACGGACGGATTTCTCAGGTTTTTACTACATATGAACACTTTTCACATTCTCCCGTGCAACGCGGCTGCTAGTCCTCCTTTCATGCAAAATCTTAAGTTCCTAGTTCATGTCCAAGCCACCAAAGCCGGCTAAAAGGTGAATAATCGACAACTAAAACTTGAATTGTACTACTTCTTATGGGCTATTACTTCAACTTAGAAGTTTCTTCTGTGTTCTACTATGGTGCTTTTAGTGTCTCCGCATACCGCAGCACGCGACATAGCTTTGCAGACGATAAAAGTAACCGTCTCAGAGAGAAAAGCGTCAATATAACGATCGGGCTTTAAGTCGATTCGATAACAAATGACGAAAACGGACGGATTTCTCAGGTTTTTACTACATAAGAACACTTTTCACATTCTCCCGTGCAACGCGGCTGCTAGTCCTCCTTCAATGCAAAATCTTAAGGTCCTAGGTCATGTCCAAGCCACCAAAGGCGGCTAAAAAGTGAATAATCGATAACTACAACTTGGATTGTACTACTTCTTACTGGCTATTGCTTCAACTTTGAAGCTTCTTCTGTGATCTAATATGGTGCTTTTAGTGTCCCCGAATACCGCAGCACGCGACATTGCTTTGCAGACGATAAATGTAACCGTCTCAGAGAGAAAAGCGGCCAAGGTGACGATCTGGCTTTAAGTCGTTTCGATAACAAATGACGAAAACGGACGGATTTCTCAGGTTTTTCCTACATATGAACACTTTCACATTCTCCCGTACAACGCGGCTGCTAGTCCTCCTTCAATGCAAAATCTTAATGTCCTAGGTCATGTCCAAGCCACCAAAGCCGGCTAAAAAGTGAATAATCGGCAACTAAAACTTGAATTGTACTACTTCTTACTGGCTATTACTTCAACTTGGAAGCTCCTTCTGTGTTCTACTATGGTTCTTTTAGTGTCTCCGCATACCGCAGCACGCGACATAGCTTTGCAGACGATAAATGTAACCGTCTCAGATAGAAAAGCGGCCAATGTGACGATCTGGCTTTAAGTCGATTCGATAACAAATAACGAAAACGGACGGATTTCTCAGGTTTTTACTACATATGAACACTTTTCACATTCTCCAGTGCAAGGCAGCTGCTAGTCCTCCTTTCATGCAAAATCTTAAGGTCCTAGGTCATGTCCAAGCCACCAAAGCCGTCTAAAAAGTGAATAATCAATAACTAAAACTTGAATTGTACTACTTCTTACTTTCTATTACATCAATTTAGAAGCTTCTTCTGTGTTCTACTATGGTGCTTTTAGTGTCTCCGCATACCGCAGCACGTGACATATCTTTGCAGATGATAAATGTAACTGTTTCAGAGAGAAAAGTGGCCAATGTGACTATCTGGCTTTAAGTCGATACTATAACAAATGACGAAAACCCACGGATTTCTCAGGTTTTTACTACATATGAACACTTTTCACATTCTCCCGTGCAACGCGGCTGCTAGACCTACTTTCATGCAAAATCTTAAGGTTCCACCTCATGTCCAAGCCACCAAAGCCGGCTAAAAAGTGATTAATCGACGACTAAAACTTAAATAGTACTACTTCTTACTGGCTATTACTTCAACTTAGAAGCATCTTCTGTGTTCTAATATAGTGCTTTTAGTGTCTCCACATACCGCAGCACGCGACATAGCTTTGCAGACGATAAATGTAAACGTCTCAGAGAGAAGAGCGGCCAATGTGACGATCTGGCTTTAAATCGATTCGATAACAAATGACGAAAACGGACGGATTTCTCAGGTTTTTACTACATATGAACACTTTTCACATTCTCCCGTGCAACGCGGCTGCTAGTCCTCCTTTCATGCAAAATCTTAAGGTCCTACGTCATGTCCAAGCCACCAAAGGCGGTTAAAAATTGAATAATCGATAACTAAAACTTGGATTGTACTACTTCTTACTGGCTATTGCTTCAACTTTGAAGCTTCTTCTGTGTTCTAAAATGGTGCTTTTAGTGTCCCCGAATACCGCAGCACGCGACATAGCTTTGCAGACGATAAATGTAACCGTCTCAGAGAGAAAAGCGGCCAATGTGACGATCTGGCTTTAAGTCGTTTCGATAACAAATGACGAAAACGGACTGATTTCTCAGGTTTTTACTACATATGAACACTTTTCACATTCTCCAGTGCAAGGCAGCTGCTAGTCCTCCTTTCATGCAAAATCTTAAGGTCCTAGGTCATGTCCAACCCACCAAAGCCGGCTAAAAAGTGAATAATCGACAACTAAACCTTGAATTGTACTACTTCTTACTGGCTATTACTTCAACTTAGAAGCGTCTTCTGTGTTCTACTATGGTGCTTTTAGTGTTTCCGTATACCGCAGCACGCGACATAGCTTTGTAGACGATAAATGTAACCGTTTCAGTGGGAAGAGCGGCCAATGTGACGATCTGGCTTTAAATCGATTCGATACCTAATGATGAAAACGGACGGATTTCTTACGTTTTTACTACATATGAACACTTTTCACATTCTCCCGTAAACGCGGCTGTTAGTCTTCCTTTCATGCAAAATCTTAAGGTCCTAGGTCATGTCCAAGCCACCTAAGCCGGCTAAAAAGTGATTAATCGTCAACTAAAACTTAAATAGTACTACTTCTTACTGGCTATTACTTCAACTTAGAAGTTTCTTCTGTGTTCTACTATGGTGCTATTAGTGTCTCCGCATATCGCAGCACGCGACATAGCTTTGCAGACGATAAATGTAACCGTCTCAGAGAGAAAAGCGGCCAATGTGACGATCTGGCTTTAAGTCGATTCGATAACTAATGACGAAAACGGACGGATTTCTCAGGTTTTTACTTCATATGAACACATTTCACATTCTTCCGTGCAACGCGGCTGCTAGTCCTCCTTTCATGCAAAATCTTAAGGGCCTAGGTCATATCCAAGCCACCAAAGCCGGCAAAAAAGTGAATAATCGATAACTAAAACTTGAATTGTACTACTTCTTACTGGCTATTACTTCAACATGGAAGCTTCTTCTGTGTTCTACTATTGTGCTTTTAGTGTTTCGCATACCGCAGCACGCGACATAGCTTGGCAGACGATAAATGTAACCGTTTCAGAGAGAAGAGCGGCCAATGTGACGATCTGGCTTTAAATCGATTCGATACCAAATGATGAAAACGGACGGATTTCTTACGTTTTTACTACATATGAACACTTTTCACATTCTCCCGTAAACGCGGCTGTTAGTCTTCCTTTCATGCAAAATCTTAAGGTCCTAGGTCATGTCCAAGCCACCTACGCCGGCTAAAAAGTGATTAATCGACAACTAAAACTTAAATAGTACTACTTCTTACTGGCTATTACTTCAACTTAGAAGCATCTTCTGTGTTCTAATATGGTGCTTTTAGTGTCTCCGCATACCGCAGCACGCGACATAGCTTTGCAGACGATAAATGTAAACGTCTCAGAGAGAAGAGCGGCCAATGTGACGATCTGGCTTTAAATCGATTCGATAACAAATGAAGAAAACGGACGGATTTCTCAGGTTTTTACTACATATGAACACTTTTCACAATCTCCCGTGCAACGCGGCTGCTAGTCCTCCTTTCATGCAAAATCTTAAGGTAATAGGTTATGTCCAAGCCACCATATGCGGCTAAAAAGTGAATAATCGATAACTAAAAGTTGGATTGTACTACTTCTTACTGGCTATTGCTTCAACTTTGAAGCTTCTTCTGTGTTCTAATATGGTGCTTTTAGTGTCCCCGAATACCGCAGCACGCGACATAGCTTTGCAGACGATAAATGTAACCGTCTCAGAGAGAAAAGCGGACAATGTGACGATCTGGCCTTAAGTCGTTTCGCTAACAAATGACGAAAACGGACTGATTTCTCAGGTTTTTCCTACATATGAACACTTTCACATTCCCCGTGCAACGCGGCTGCTAGTCCTCCTTTCATGCAAAATCTTAATGTCCTAGGTCATGTCCAAGCCACCAAAGCCGGCTAAAAAGTGAATAATCGACAACTAAAACTTGAATTGTACTACTTCTTACTGGCTATTACTTCAACTTAGAAGCTCCTTCTGTGTTGTACTATGGTGCTTTTAGTGTCTCCGCATACCGCAGCATGCGACATAGCTTTGCAGACGATAAATGTAACAGTCTCAGAGAGAAAAGCGGCCAATGTGACGATCTGGCCTTAAGTCGATTCGATAACAAATGACGAAAACGGACGGATTTCTCAGGTTTTTACTACATATGAACACTTTTCACATTCTCCAGTGCAACGCGTCTGCTAGTCCTCCATTCATGCAAAGTCTTAAGGTTCCACCTCATGTCCAAGCCACCAAATCCGGCTAAAAAGTGAATAATCAATAACTAAAACTTGAATTGTACTACTTCTTACTGGCTATTACTGCAACTTAGAAGCTTCCTCTGTGTTCTACTATGGTGCTTTTAGTGACTCCGCATACCGCAGCACGCGACATAGCTTTGCAGACGATAAATGTAACCGTCTCAGAGAGAAAAGCGGCGAATATAACGATCTGGCTTTAAGTCGATTCGATAACAAATGACGAAAACGGACGGATTTCTCAGGTTTTTACTACATATGAACACTTTTCACATTCTCCCGTGCAACGCGGCTGCTAGTCCTCCTTTCATGCAAAACCTTAAGTTCCTAGGTCATGTCCAAGCCACCAAAGCCGGCTAAAAAGTGAACAATCGACAACTAAAACTTGAATTGTACTACTTCTTACTGGCTATTACTTCAACTTGGAAGCTTCTTCTGAGTTCTACTATGGTGCTTTTAGTGTTTCCGCATACCGCAGCACACGACATAGCTTTGCAGACGATAAATGTAACCGTCTCAGAGAGAAAAGCGGCCAATATAACGATCTGGCTTTAAGTCGATTCGATAACAAATGACGAAAACGGACGGATTTCTCAGGTTTTTACTACATAAGAACACTTTTCACATTCTCCCGTGCAACGCGGCTGCTAGTCCTCCTTCAATGCAAAATCTTAAGGTCCTAGGTCATGTCCAAGCCACCAAAGGCGGCTAAAAAGTGAATAATCGATAACTACAACTTGGATTGTACTACTTCTTACTGGCTATTGCTTCAACTTTGAAGCTTCTTCTGTGATCTAATATGGTGCTTTTAGTGTCCCCGAATACCGCAGCACGCGACATTGCTTTGCAGACGATAAATGTAACCGTCTCAGAGAGAAAAGCGGCCAAGGTGACGATCTGGCTTTAAGTCGTTTCGATAACAAATGACGAAAACGGACGGATTTCTCAGGTTTTTCCTACATATGAACACTTTCACATTCTCCCGTGCAACGCGGCTGCTAGTCCTCCTTCAATGCAAAATCTTAATGTCCTAGGTCATGTCCAAGCCACCAAAGCCGGCTAAAAAGTGAATAATCGGCAACTAAAACTTGAATTGTACTACTTCTTATTGGCTATTACTTCAACTTGGAAGCTCCTTCTGTGTTCTACTATGGTGCTTTTAGTGTCTCCGCATACCGCAGCACGCGACATAGCTTTGCAGACGATAAATGTAACCGTCTCAGATAGAAAAGCGGCCAATGTGACGATCTGGCTTTAAGTCGATACGATAACAAATAACGAAAACGGACGGATTTCTCAGGTTTTTACTACATATGAACACTTTTCACATTCTCCAGTGCAAGGCAGCTGCTAGTCCTCCTTTCATGCAAAATCTTAAGGTCCTAGGTCATGTCCAAGCCACCAAAGCCGTCTAAAAAGTGAATAATCAATAACTAAAACTTGAATTGTACTACCTCTTACTTTCTATTACATCAATTTAGAAGCTTCTTCTGTGTTCTACTATGGTGCTTTTAGTGTCTCCGCATACCGCAGCACGTGACATAGCTTTGCAGATGATAAATGTAACTGTTTCAGAGAGAAAAGTGGCCAATGTGACGATCTGGCTTTAAATCGATTCGATAACAAATGACGAAAACGGACGGATTTCTCAGGTTTTTACTACATATGAACACCTTTCACATTCTCCCGTGCAACGCGGCTGCTAGTCCTCCTTTCATGCAAAATCTTAAGGTCCTACGTCATGTCCAAGCCACCAAAGGCGGTTAAAAAGTGAATAATCGATAACTAAAACTTGGATTGTACTACTTCTTACTGGCTATTGCTTCAACTTTGAAGCTTCTTCTGTGTTCTAAAATGGTGCTTTTAGTGTCCCCGAATACCGCAGCACGCGACATAGCTTTGCAGACGATAAATGTAACCGTCTCAGAGAGAAAAGCGGCCAATGTGACGATCTGGCTTTAAGTCGTTTCGATAACAAATGACGAAAACGGACTGATTTCTCAGGTTTTTCCTACATATGAACACTTTCACATTCTCCCGTGCAACGCGGCTGCTAGTCCTCCTTTCATGCAAAATCTTAAGGTCCTAGGTCATGTCCAAGCCACCAAAGCCGGCTAAAAAGTGAATAATCGACAACTAAAACTTGAATTGTACTACTTCTTATTGGCTATTACTTCAACTTGGAAGCTCCTTCTGTGTTCTACTATGGTGCTTTTAGTGTCTCCGCATACCGCAGCACACGACATAGCTTTGCAGACGATAAATGTAACCGTCTCAGAGAGAAAAGCGGCCAATGTGACGATCTGGCTTTAAGTCGATTCGATAACAAATGACGAAAACGGACGGATTTCTCAGGTTTTTACTACATATGAACACTTTTCACATTCTCCAGTGCAAGGCAGCTGCTAGTCCTCCTTTCATGCAAAATCTTAAGGTCCTAGGTCATGTCCAAGCCACCAAAGCCGGCTAAAAAGTGAATAATCGACAACTAAACCTTGAATTGTACTACTTCTTACTGGCTATTACTTCAACTTAGAAGCGTCTTCTGTGTTCTACTATGGTGCTTTTAGTGTTTCCGCATACCGCAGCACGCGACATAGCTTTGTAGACGATAAATGTAACCGTTTCAGTGGGAAGAGCGGCCAATGTGACGATCTGGCTTTAAATCGATTCGATACCTAATGATGAAAACGGACGGATTTCTTACGTTTTTACTACATATGAACACTTTTCACATTCTCCCGTAAACGCGGCTGTTAGTCTTCCTTTCATGCAAAATCTTAAGGTCCTAGGTCATGTCCAAGCCACCTAAGCCGGCTAAAAAGTGATTAATCGTCAACTAAAACTTAAATAGTACTACTTCTTACTGGCTATTACTTCAACTTAGAAGTTTCTTCTGTGTTCTACTATGGTGCTATTAGTGTCTCCGCATATCGCAGCACGCGACATAGCTTTGCAGACGATAAATGTAACCGTCTCAGAGAGAAAAGCGGCCAATGTGACGATCTGGCTTTAAGTCGATTCGATAACAAATGACGAAAACGGACGGATTTCTCAGGTTTTTACTTCATATGAACACATTTCACATTCTTCCGTGCAACGCGGCTGCTAGTCCTCCTTTCATGCAAAATCTTAAGGGCCTAGGTCATATCCAAGCCACCAAAGCCGGCAAGAAAGTGAATAATCGATAACTAAAACTTGAATTGTACTACTTCTTACTGGCTATTACTTCAACATGGAAGCTTCTTCTGTGTTCTACTATGGTGCTTTTAGTGTTTCCGCATACCGCAGCACGCGACATAGCTTGGCAGACGATAAATGTAACCGTTTCAGAGAGAAGAGCGGCCAATGTGACGATCTGGCTTTAAATCGATTCGATACCAAATGATGAAAACGGACGGATTTCTTACGTTTTTACTACATATGAACACTTTTCACATTCTCCCGTAAACGCGGCTGTTAGTCTTCCTTTCATGCAAAATCTTAAGGTCCTAGGTTATGTCCAAGCCACCATATGCGGCTAAAAAGTGAATAATCGATAACTAAAAGTTGGATTGTACTACTTCTTACTGGCTATTGCTTCAACTTTGAAGCTTCTTCTGTGTTCTAATATGGTGCTTTTAGTGTCCCCGAATACCGCAGCACGCGACATAGCTTTGCAGACGATAAATGTAACCGTCTTAGAGAGAAAAGCGGCCAATGTGACGATCTGGCCTTAAGTCGTTTCGATAACAAATGACGAAAACGGACTGATTTCTCAGGTTTTTCCTACATATGAACACTTTCACATTCCCCGTGCAACGCGGCTGCTAGTCCTCCTTTCATGCAAAATCTTAATGTCCTAGGTCATGTCCAAGCCACCAAAGCCGGCTAAAAAGTGAATAATCGACAACTAAAACTTGAATTGTACTACTTCTTACTGGCTATTACTTCAATTTAGAAGCTCCTTCTGTGTTGTACTATGGTGCTTTTAGTGTCTCCGCATACCGCAGCATGCGACATAGCTTTGCAGACGATAAATGTAACCGTCTCAGAGAGAAAAGCGGCCAATGTGACGATCTGGCCTTAAGTCGATTCGATAACAAATGACGAAAACGGACGGATTTCTCAGGTTTTTACTACATATGAACACTTTTCACATTCTCCAGTGCAATGCGTCTGCTAGTCCTCCATTCATGCAAAATCTTAAGGTTCCACCTCATGTCCAAGCCACCAAATCCGGCTAAAAAGTGAATAATCAATAACTAAAACTTGAATTGTACTACTTCTTACTGGGTATTACTGCAACTTAGAAGCTTCCTCTGTGTTCTACTATGGTGCTTTTAGTGTCTCCGCATACCGCAGCACGCGACATAGCTTTGCAGACGATAAATGTAACCGTCTCAGAGAGAAAAGCGGCGAATATAACGATCTGGCTTTAAGTCGATTCGATAACAAATGACGAAAACGGACGGATTTCTCAGGTTTTTACTACATATGAACACTTTTCACATTCTCCCGTGCAACGCGGCTGCTAGTCCTCCTTTCATGCAAAACCTTAAGTTCCTAGGTCATGTCCAAGCCACCAAAGCCGGCTAAAAAGTGAACAATCGACAACTAAAACTTGAATTGTACTACTTCTTACTGGCTATTACTTCAACTTGGAAGCTTCTTCTGAGTTCTACTATGGTGCTTTTAGTGTTTCCGCATACCGCAGCACACGACATAGCTTTGCAGACGATAAATGTAACCGTCTCAGAGAGAAAAGCGGCCAATATAACGATCGGGCTTTAAGTCGATTCGATAACAAATGACGAAAACGGACGGATTTCTCAGGTTTTTACAACATATGAACACTTTTCACATTCTCCCGTGCAACGCGGCTGCTAGTCCTCCTTTCATGCAAAACCTTAAGTTCCTAGGTCATGTCCAAGCCACCAAATCCGGCTAAAAAGTGAATAATCAATAACTAAAACTTGAATTGTACTACTTCTTACTGGCTATTGCTTAAGTTTAAAAGCTTCTGCTGTGTTCTACTATGGTGCTTATAGTGTTTCCGCATACCGCAGCACGCGACATAGCTTTGCAGACGATAAATGTAACCGTCTCAGAGAGAAAAGCGGCCAATGTGACGATCTGGCTTTAAGTCGATTCCATAACTAATCACGAAAACGGATGGATTTCTCAGGTTTTTACTAAATATTAACACTTTTCACATTGTCCCATGCAACGCGGCTGCTAGACATCCTTTCATGCAAAATCTTAAGGTCCAAGGTCATGTCCAAGCCACCAAAGCCGGCTAAAAAGTGAATAATCGACAACTAAAACTTGAATTGTACTACTTCTTACTGGCTATTACTTCAACTTAGAAGTTTCTTCTGTGTTCTACTATGGTGCTATTAGTGTCTCCGCATATCGCAGCACGCGACATAGCCTTGCAGACGATAAATGTAACCGTCTCAGAGAGAAAAGCGGCCAATGTGACGATCTGGCTTTAAGTCGATTCGATAACAAATGACGAAAACGGACGGATTTCTCAGGTTTTTACTTCATATGAACACATTTCACATTCTTCCGTGCAACGCGGCTGCTAGTCCTCCTTTCATGCAAAATCTTAAGGTCGTAGATCATGTCCAAGCCACCAAATGCGGCTAAAAAGTGAATAATCGATAACTGAAAGTTGGATTGTACTACTTCTTACTGGCTATTGCTTCAACTTTGAAGCTTCTTCTGTGTTCTAATATGGTGCTTTTAGTGTCCCCGAATACCGCAGCACGCGACATAGCTTTGCAGACGATAAATGTAACCGTCTCAGAGAGAAAAGCGGCCAATGTGACGATCTGGCCTTAAGTCGTTTCGATAACAAATGACGAAAACGGACTGATTTCTCAGGTTTTTCCTACATATGAACACTTTCACATTCTCCCGTGCAACGCGGCTGCTAGTCCTCCTTTCATGCAAATTCTTTATGTCCTAGGTCATGTCCAAGCCACCAAAGCCGGCTAAAAAGTGAATAATCGACAACTAAAACTTGAATTGTACTACATCTTACTGGCTTTTACTTCAACTTAGAAGCTCCTTCTGTGTTGTACTATGGTGCTTTTAGTGTCTCCGCATACCGCAGCATGCGACATAGCTTTGCAGACGATAAATGTAACCGTCTCAGAGAGAAAAGCGGCCAATGTGACGATCTGGCCTTAAGTCGATTCGATAACAAATGACGAAAACGGACGGAGTTCTCAGGTTTTTACTACATATGAACACTTTTCACATTCTCCAGTGCAACGCGTCTGCTAGTCCTCCATTCATGCAAAATTTTAAGGTTCCACCTCATGTCCAAGCCACCAAATCCGGCTAAAAAGTGAATAATCAATAACTAAAACTTGAATTGTACTACTTCTTACTGGCTATTACTGCAACTTAGAAGCTTCCTCTGTGTTCTACTATGGTACTTTTAGTGTCTCCGCATACCGCAGCACGCGACATAGCTTTGCAGACGATAAATGTAACCGTCTCAGAGAGAAAAGCGGCCAATATAACGATCTGGCTTTAAGTCGATTCGATAACAAATGACGAAAACGGACGGATTTCTCAGGTTTTTACTACATATGAACACTTTTCACATTCTCCCGTGCAACGCGGCTGCTAGTCCTCCTTTCATGCAAAACCTTAAGTTCCTAGGTCATGTCCAAGCCACCAAAGCCGGCTAAAAAGTGAACAATCGACAACTAAAACTTGAATTGTACTACTTCTTACTGGCTATTACTTCAACTTAGAAGCTTCTTCTGAGTTCTACTCTGGTGCTTTTAGTGTTTCCGCATACCGCAGCACACGACATAGCTTTTCAGACGATAAATGTAACCGTTTCAGAGAGAAGAGCGGCCAATGTGACGATCTGGCTTTAAATAGATTCGATAACAAATGATGAAAATGGACGGATTTCTCACGTTTTTACTACATATGAACACTTTTTACATTCTCCCGTGCATCGCGGCTGCTAGTCTTCCTTTCATGTAAAATGTTAAGGTCCTAGTCATGTCCAAGCCACCAAAACCGGCTAAAAAGTGATTAATCCTCAAGTAAAACTTGAATTGTACTACTTCTTACTGGCTATTACTTCAACTTAGAAGCTTCTTCTGAGTTCTACTATGGTGCTTTTAGTGTTTCCGCATACCGCAGCACGCGACATAGCTTTGCAGACGATAAATGTAACCGTTTCAGAGAGAAGAGCGGCCAATGTGACGATCTGGCTTTAAATCGATTCGATACCAAATGATGAAAACGGACGGATTTCTCACGTTTTTACTACATATGAACACTTTTCACATTCTCCCGTAAACGCGGCTGTTAGTCTTCCTTTCATGCAAAATCTTAAGGTCCTAGGTCATGTCCAAGCCACCTAAGCCGGCTAAAAAGTGATTAATCGACAACTAAAACTTAAATAGTACTACTTCTTACTGGCTATTACTTCAACTTAGAAGCATCTTCTGTGTTCTAATATGGTGCTTTTAGTGTCTCCACATACCGCAGCACGCGACATAGCTTTGCAGACGTTAAATGTAAACGTCTCAGAGAGAAGAGCGTCCAATGTGACGATCTGGCTTTAAATCGATTCGATAACAAATGACGAAAACGGACGGATTTCTCAGGTTTTTACTACATATGAACACTTTTCACATTCTCCCGTGCAACGCGGCTGCTAGTCCTCCTTTCATGCAAAATCTTAAGGTCGTAGGTCATGTCCAAGCCACCAAATGCGGCTAAAAAGTGAATAATCGATAACTAAAAGTTGGATTGTACTACTTCTTACTGGCTATTGCTTCAACTTTGAAGCTTCTTCTGTGTTCTAATATGGTGCTTTTAGTGTCCCCGAATACCGCAGCACGCGACATAGCTTTGCAGACGATAAATGTAACCGTCTCAGAGAGAAAAGCGGCCAATGTGACGATCTGGCCTTAAGTCGTTTCGATAACAAATGACGAAAACGGACTGATTTCTCAGGTTTTTCCTACATATGAACACTTTCACATTCTCCCGTGCAACGGGGCTGCTAGTCCTCCTTTCATGCAAATTCTTAATGTCCTAGGTCATGTCCAAGCCACCAAAGCCGGCTAAAAAGTGAACAATCGACAACTAAAACTTGAATTGTACTACTTCTTACTGGCTATTACGTCAACTTAGAAGCTTCTTCTGAGTTCTACTATGGTGCTTTTAGTGTTTCCGCATACCGCAGCACACGACATAGCTTTTCAGACGATAAATGTAACCGTTTCAGAGAGAAGAGCGGCCAATGTGACGATCTGGCTTTAAATCGATTCGATAACAAATGATGAAAATGGACGGATTTCTCACGTTTTTACTACATATGAACACTTTTCACATTCTCCCGTGCATCGCGGCTGCTAGTCTTCCTTTCATGCAAAATCTTAAGGTCCTAGTCATGTCCAAGCCACCAAAGCCGGCTAAAAAGTGATTAATCCTCAAGTAAAACTTGAATTGTACTATTTCTTACTGGCTTTTACTTCAACTTAGAAGCTTCTTCTGAGTTCTACTATGGTGCTTTTAGTGTTTCCGCATACCGCAGCACGCGACATAGCTTTGCAGACGATAAATGTAACCGTTTCAGAGAGAAGAGCGGCCAATGTGACGATCTGGCTTTAAATCGATTCGATAACAAATGATGAAAAGGGACGGATTTCTCCCGTTTTTACTACAAATGAACACTTTTTACATTCTCCCGTGCAACGCGGCTGCTAGTCCTCCTTTCATGCAAAATCTTAAGGTCCTAGGTCATGTCCAAGCCACCAAAGCCGGCTAAAAAGTGAATAATCGACAACTAAAACTTGAATTGTACTACTTCTTACTGGCTACTACTTCAACATTTAAGCTTCTTCTGTGTTCTACTATGGTGCTTTTAGTGTTTCCGCATACCGCAGCACGTGACATATCTTGGCAGACGATAAATGTAACCGTTTCAGAGAGAAGAGCGGCCAATGTGACGATCTGGCTTTAAATCGATTCGATACCAAATGATGAAAACGGACGGATTTCTCACGTTTTTACTACATATGAACACTTTTCACATTCTCCCGTAAACGCGGCTGTTAGTCTTCCTTTCATGCAAAATCTTAAGGTCCTAGGTCATGTCCAAGCCACCTCAGCCGGCTAAAAAGTGATTAATCGACAACTAAAACTTAAATAGTACTACTTCTTACTGGCTATTACTTCAACTTAGAAGCATCTTCTGTGTTCTAATATGGTGCTTTTAGTGTCTCCACATACCGCAGCACGCGACATAGCTTTGCAGACGATAAATGTAAACGTCTCAGAGAGAAGAGCGGCCATTGTGACGATCTGGCTTTAAATCGATTCGATAACAAATGACGAAAACGGACGGATTTCTCAGGTTTTTACTACATATGAACACTTTTCACATTCTCCCGTGCAACGCGGCTGCTAGTCCTCCTTTCATGCAAAATCTTAAGGTCGTAGGTCATGTCCAAGCCACCAAATGCGGCTAAAAAGTGAATAATCGATAACTAAAAGTTGGATTGTACTACTTCTTACTGGCTATTGCTTCAACTTTGAAGCTTCTTCTGTGTTCTAATATGGTGCTTTTAGTGTCCCCGAATACCGCAGCACGCGACATAGCTTTGCAGACGATAAATGTAACCGTCTCAGAGAGAAAAGCGGCCAATGTGACGATCTGGCCTTAAGTCGTTTCGATAACAAATGACGAAAACGGACTGATTTCTCAGGTTTTTCCTACATATGAACACTTTCACATTCTCCCGTGCAACGCGGCTGCTAGTCCTCCTTTCATGCAAAATCTTAATGTCCTAGGTCATGTCCAAGCCACCAAAGCCGGCTAAAAAGTGAATAATCGACAACTAAAACTTGAATTGTACTACTTCTTACTGGCTATTACTTCAACTTAGAAGCTCCTTCTGTGTTGTACTATGGTGCTTTTAGTGTCTCCGCATACCGCAGCATGCGACACAGCTTTGCAGACGATAAATGTAACCGTCTCAGAGAGAAAAGCGGCCAATGTGACGATCTGGCCTTAAGTCGATTCGATAACAAATGACGAAAACGGACGGATTTCTCACGTTTTTACTACATATGAACACTTTTCACATTCTCCAGTGCAACGCGTCTGCTAGTCCTCCATTCATGCAAAATCTTAAGGTTCCACCTCATGTCCAAGCCACCAAATCCGGCTAAAAACTGAATAATCAATAACTAACACTTGAATTGTACTACTTCTTACTGGCTATTACTGCAACTTAGAAGCTTCCTCTGTGTTCTACTATGGTGCTTTTAGTGTCTCCGCATACCACAGCACGCGACATAGCTTTGCAGACGATAAATGTAACCGTCTCAGAGAGAAAAGCGGCCAATATAACGATATGGCTTTAAGTCGATTCGATAACAAATGACGAAAACGGACGGATTTCTCAGGGTTTTACTACATATGAACACTTTTCACATTCTCCCGTGCAACGCGGCTACTAGTCCTCCTTTCATGCAAAACCTTAAGTTCCTAGGTCATGTCCAAGCCACCAAAGCCGGCTAAAAAGTGAACAATCGACAACTAAAACTTGAATTGTACTACTTCTTACTGGCTATTACTTCAACTTAGAAGCTTCTTCTGAGTTCTACTATGGTGCTTTTAGTGTTTCCGCATACCGCAGCACACGACATAGCTTTTCAGACGATAAATGTAACCGTTTCAGAGAGAAGAGCGGCCAATGTGACGATCTGGCTTTAAATCGATTCGATAACAAATGATGAAAATGGACGGATTTCTCACGTTTTTACTACATATGAACACTTTTCACATTCTCCCGTGCATCGCGGCTGCTAGTCTTCCTTTCATGCAAAATGTTAAGGTCCTAGTCATGTCCAAGCCACCAAAGCCGGCTAAAAAGTGTTTAATCCTCAAGTAAAACTTGAATTGTACTACTTCTTACTGGCTATTACTTCAACTTAGAAGCTTCTTCTGAGTTCTACTATGGTGCTTTTAGTGTTTCCGCATACCGCAGCACGCGACATAACTTTGCAGACGATAAATGTAACCGTTTCAGAGAGAAGAGCGGCCAATGTGACGATCTGGCTTTAAATCGATTCGATAACAAATGATGAAAAGGGACGGATTTCTCCCGTTTTTACTACAAATGAACACTTTTTACATTCTCCCGTGAAACGCGGCTGCTAGTCCTACTTTCATGCAAAATCTTAAGGTTCCACTTCATGTCCAAGCCACCAAAGCCGGCCAAAAAAGTGAATAATCAATAACTAAAACTTGAATTGTACTACTTCTTACTGGCTATTACTTCAACTTAGAAGCTTCTTCTGTGTTTTACTATAGTGCTTTTAGTGTCTCCGCATACCGCAGCACGCGACATAGCTTTGCAGACGATAAATGTAACCGTCTCAGAGAGAAAAGCGGCCAATGTGACCATCTGGCTTTAAGTCGATTCGATAACAAATGACGAAAATGGACGGATTTGTCAGGTTTTTACTACATATGAACACATTTCACATTCTCCCATGCAACGCGGCTGCTAGTCCTCCTTTCATGCAAAATCTTAAGGTCCTAGTTCATGTCATAGCCACCAAAGCCGGCTAAAAGGTGAACAATCGACAACTAAAACTTGAATTGTACTACTTCTTACTGGCGATTACTTCAACTTAGAAGCTTCTTCTGTGTTCTACTATGGTGCTTTTAGTGTCTCCGCATACCGCAGCACGCGACATAGCTTTGCAGACGATAAATGTAACCGTCTCAGAGAGAAAAGCGGCCAATGTGACGATCTGGCTTTAAGTCGATTCGATAACAATTGACGAAAACGGACGGATGTCTCAGGTTTTTACTACATATGAACACTTTTCACATTCTCCCATGCAACGCGGCTGCTAGTCCTCCTTTCATGCAAAGTCTTAAGGTCCTAGGTCATGTATAAGCCACCAAAGACGGCTAAAAAGTGAATAATCGATAACTGAAACTTGAATTGTTCTACTTCTTACTGGCTATTACTTCAACTTAGAAGCTTCTTCTGTGTTCTACTATTGTGCTTTTAGTGTCTCCGCATACCGCAGCACGCGACATAGCTTTGCAGACGATAAATGTAACCGTCTCAGAGAGAAAAGTGGCCAATGTGACGATCTGGCTTTAAGTCGATTCGATAAAAAATGACGAAAACGGACGGATTTCTCAGATTTTTACTACATATGAACACATTTCACATTCTCCCGTGCAACGTGGCTGCAAGTCCTCTTTCCATGGAAAATCTTAAAGTGCTAGGTCATGTCCAAGCCACCAAAGAAGGCTAAAAAGTTAATAATCGACAACTAAAACTTGAATTGTACTACCTCTTACTGGCTATTACTTCAACTTAGAAGCTTCTTCTGTGTTCTACTATGGTGCTTTTAGTGTTTCGGCATACCGCAGCACGCGACATAGCTTTGCAGACGATAAATGTAACCGTTTCAGAGAGAAGAGCGGCCAATGTGACGATCTGGCCTTAAGTCGATTCGATAACAAATGACGAAAACGGACGGCTTTCTCAGGTTTTTACTACATATCAACACTTTTCACATTCTCCCATGCAACGCGGCTGCTATTCCTGCTTTCATGCAAAGTCTTAAGGTCCTAGGTCATGTCCAAGCCACCAAAGACGGCTAAAAAGTGAATAATCGATAACTAAAACTTGAATTGTACTACTTCTTACTGGCTATTACTTCAACTTAGAAGCTTCTTCTGTGTTCTACTATTGTGCTTTTAGTGTCTCCGCATACCGCAGCACGCGACATAGCTTTGCAGACGATAAATGTAACCGTCTCAGAGAGAAAAGTGGCCAATGTGACGATCTGGCTTTAAGTCGATTCGATAAAAAATGACGAAAACGGACGGATTTCTCAGGTTTTTACTACATATGAACACATTTCACATTCTCCCGTGCAACGCGGCTGCAAGTCCTCCTTCCATGGAAAATCTTAAGGTGCTAGGTCATGTCCAAGCCACCAAAGAAGGCTAAAAAATTAATAATCGACAACTAAAACTTGAATTGTACTACCTCTTACTGGCTATTACTTCAACTTAGAAGCTTCTTCTGTGTTCTACTATGGTGCTTTTAGTGTTTCGGCATACCGCAGCACGCGACATAGCTTTGCAGACGATTAATGTAACCGTCTCAGAGAGAAAAGCGGCCAATGTGACGATCTGGCTTTAAGTCTATTCGATAACAAAGTCGAAACCGGACGGATTTCTCAGGTTTTTACTACATATGAACACTTTTCACATACTCCCATGCAACGCGGCTGCTAGTCCTCCTTTCATGCAAAATCTTAAGGTCCTAGTTCATGTCATAGCCACCAAAGCCGGCTAAAAGGTGAACAATCGACAACTAAATCTTGAATTGTACTACTTCTTACTGGCTATTACTTCAACTTAGAAGCTTCTTCTGTGTTGTACTATGGTGCTTTTAGTGTCTCCGCATACCACAGTTGGCGAAATTGCTTTGCAGACGATTAATGTATCCGTCTCAGAGAGAAAAGCGGCCAATGTGACGATCTGGCTTTAAGTCGATTCGATAACAAAGACGAAAAAGGACGGATTTCTCAGGTTTTTACTACATATGAACACTTTTCACATACACCCATGCAACGCGGCTGCTAGTCCTCTTTTCATGCAAAGTCTTAAGGTCCTAGGTCATGTCCAAGCCACCAAAGACGGCTAAAAAGTGAATAATCGATAACTAAAACTTGAATTGTACTACTTCTTACTGGCTATTACTTCAACTTAGAAGCTTTTTCTGTGTTCTACTATTGTGCTTTTAGTGTCTCCGCATACCGCAGCACGTGACATAGCTTTGCAGACGATAAATGTAACCGTCTCAGAGAGAAAAGTGGCCAATGTGACGATCTGGCTTTAAGTCGATTCGATAAAAAATGACGAAAACGGACGGATTTCTCAGGTTTTTACTACATATGAACACATTTCACATTCTCCCGTGCAACGCGGCTGCAAGTCCTCCTTCCATGGAAAATCTTAAGGTGCTAGGTCATGTCCAAGACACCAAAGAAGGCTAAAAAGTTAATAATCGACAACTAAAACTTGAATTGTACTACCTCTTACTGGCTATTACTTCAACTTAGAAGCTTCTTCTGTGTTCTACTATGGTGCTTTTAGTGTTTCGGCATACCGCAGCACGCGACATAGCTTTGCAGACGATAAATGTAACCGTCTCAGAGAGAAAAGCGGCCAATGTGACGATCTGGCTTTAAGTCTATTCGATAACAAATGACGAAAACGGACGGATTTCTCAGGTTTTTACTACATATGAACACTTTTCACATTCTCCCGTGCAACGCGGCTCCTAGACCACCTTTCATGCAAAATCGTAAGGTCCTAGGTCATGTCCTAGCCACCAAAGCCGGGTAAAAGTGAATAATCGACAACTAAAACTTGAATTGTACTACTTCTTACTTCCTATTACTTCAACATAGAAGCTTCTTCTGTGTTCTACTATGGTGCTTTTAGTGTTTTCGCATACCGCAGCACATGACATAGCTTTGTAGACGATAAATGTAACCGTTTCAGAGAGAAGAGCGGCCAATGTGACGATCTGGCTTTAAGTCGATTCGATAACAAATGACGAAAACGGACGGCTTTCTCAGGTTTTTACTACATATCAACACTTTTCACATTCTCCCGTGCAACGCGGCTGCTAGTCCTGCTTTCATGCAAAATCTTAAGGTCCTAGGTCATGTCCAAGCCACCAAAGCCGGCTAAAAAGTGAATAATCGACAACTAAAACTTGAATTGTACTACTTCCTACTGGCTATTACTTCAACATAGAAGCTTCTTCTGTGTTCTACTATGGTGCTTTTAGTGTCTTCGCATACCGCAGCACGCGACATAGCTTTGCAGACGATAAATGTAACGGTCTCAGAGAGAAAGGCGGCCAATGTGACGATCTGGCTTTAAGTCGAATCGATAACAAATGACGAAAATGGACGGATTTCTCAAGTTTATGCTGCATATGAACACTTTTCACATTCTCCCGTGCAACGCCGCTGCTAATCCTCCTTTCATGCAAAATCTTAAGGTTCCACCTCATGTCCAAGCCTCCAAAGCCGGCAAAAAAGTGAATAATCGATAATTAAAACTTGAATTGTACTACTTCTTACTGGCTATTACTTCAACTTAGAAGCTTCTTCTGTGTTGTACTATGGTGCTTTTAGTGTCTCCGCACAACGCAGTTCGCGACATAGCTTTTTAGACGATTAATGTAACCGTCTCAGAGAGAAAAGCGGCCAATATGACGATCTGGCTTTAAGTCGATTCGATAACAAATGACGAAAACGGACGGCTTTCTCAGGTTTTTACTACATATGAACACTTTTCACATTCTCCCGTGCAACGCGGCTGCTAGTCCTCCTTTCATGCAAAATCTTAAGGTCCTAGGTCCTGTCCTAGCCACCAAAGCCGGGTAAAAGTGAATAATCGACAACTAAAACTTCAATTGTACTACTTCTTACTTCCTATTACTTCAACATAGAAGCTTCTTCTGTGTTCTACTATGTTGCTTTTAGTGTTTCCGCATACCGCAGCACATGAAATACCTTTGTAGACGATAAATGTAACCGTTTCAGAGAGTAGATCGGCCAATGTGACGATCTGGCTTTAAGTCGATTCGATAACAAATGACGAAAACGGTCGGCTTTCTCAGGTTTTTACTACATATGAACACTTTTCACATTCTCCCATGCAACGCGGCTGCTAGTCCTGCTTTCATGCAAAATCTTAAGGTCCTAGGTCATGTCCAAGCCACCAAAGCCGGCTAAAAAGTGAATAATCGACAACTAAAACTTGAATTGTACTACTTCCTACTGGCTATTACTTCAACATAGAAGCTGCTTCTGTGTTCTACTATGGTGCTTTTAGTGTCTCCGCATACCGCAGCACGCGACATAGCTTTGCAGACGATAAATGTAACGGTCTCAGAGAGATAGGCGGCCAATGTGACGATCTGGCTTTAAGTCGAATCGATAACAAATGACGAAAATGGACGGATTTCTCAGGTTTATACTGCATATGAACACTTTTCACATTCTCCCGTGCAACGCCGCTGCTAATCCTCCTTTCATGCAAAATCTTAAGGTTCCACCTCATGTCCAAGCCTCCAAAGCCGGCTAAAAAGTGAATAATCGATAACTAAAACTTGAATTGTACTACTTCTTACTGGCTATTACTTCAACTTAGAAGCTTCTTCTGTGTTGTACTATGGTGCTTTTAGTGTCTCCGCATACCGCAGCACGCGACATAGCTTTGCAGACGATAAATGTAACCGTCTCAGAGAGAAAAGCGGCCAATGTGACGATCTGGCTTTAAGTCGATTCGATAACAAATGACGAAAATGGACGGATTTCTCAGGTTTTTACTACATATGAACACATTTCACATTCTCCCATGCAACGCGGCTGCTAGTCCTCCTTTAATGCAAAATCTTAAGGTCCTAGTTCATGTCATAGCCACCAAAGCCGGCTAAAAGGTGAACAATCGACAACTAAAACTTGAATTGTACTACTTCTTACTGGCTATTACTTCAACATAGAAGCTTCTTCTGTGTTCTACTATGGTGCTTTTAGTGTCTCCGCATACCGCAGCACGCGACATAGCTTTGCAGACGATAAATGTAACGGTCTCAGAGAGAAAAGCGGCCAATGTGACGATCTGGCTTTAAGTCGATTCGATAACAAAGTCGAAACCGGACGGGTTTCTCAGGTTTTTACTACATATGAACACTTTTCACATTCCCCCGTGCAACGCGGCTGCTAGTCTTCCTTTCATGCAAAATCTTAAGGTCCTAGGTCATGTCCAAGCCACCAAAGCCGGCTAAAAAGTGATTAATCGACAACTAAAACTTCAATTGTACTACTTCTTACTGGCTATTACTTCAGCTTAGAAGCTTCTTCTGTGTTCTAATGTGGTGCTTTTAGTGTCTCCGCATACCGCAGCACGCGACATAGCTTTGTAGACGATAAATGTAACCGTCTCAGAGAGAAAAGCGGCCAATGTGACGATCTGGCTTTAAGTCGATTCGATAACAAATGACGAAAACGGACGGATGTCTCAGGTTTTTACTACATATGAACACTTTTCACATTCTCCCATGCAACGCGGCTGCTAGTCCTATTTTCATGCAAAATCTTAAGGTTCCACCTCATGTCCAAGCCTCCAAAGCCGGCTAAAAAGTTAATAATCGATAACTAAAACTTGAATTGTACTACTTCTTACTTGCTATTACTTCAACTTAGAAGCTTCTTCTGTGTTGTACTATGGTGCTTTTAGTGTCTCCGCACACCGCAGTTCGCGACATAGCTTTTTAGACGATTAATGTAACCGTCTCAGAGAGAAAAGCGGCCAATATGACGATCTGGCTTTAAGTCGATTCGATAACAAATGACGAAAACGGACGGATTTCTCAGGTTTTTACTACATATGAACACTTTTCACATTCTCCCGTGCAACGCGGCTGCTAGTCCTCCTTTCATGCAAAATCTTAAGGTCCTAGGTCATGTCCAAGCCACCAAAGCCGGCTAAAAGGTGAACAATCAACAACTAAAACTTGAATTGTACTACTTCTTACTGGCTATTACTTCAACATAGAAGCTTCTTCTGTGTTCTACTATGGTGCTTTTAGTGTCTCCGCATACCGCAGCACGCGACATAGCTTTGCAGACGATAAATGTAACCGTCTCAGAGAGAAAAGCGGCCAATGTGACGATCTGGCTTTAAGTCGATTCGATAACAAAGTCGAAACCGGACGGATTTCTCAGGTTTTTACTACATATGAACACTTTTCACATTCTCCCGTGCAACGCGGCTGCTAGTCCTCCTTTCATGCAAAATCTTAAGGTCCTAGGTCATGTCCAAGCCACCAAAGCCGGCTAAAAAGTGAATAATCGACAACTAAAACTTGAATTGTACTACTTCTTACTGGCTATTACTTCAACTTAGAAGTTTCTTCTGTGTTCTACTATGGTGCTTTTAGTGTTTCCGCATACCGCAGCACGCGACATACCTTTGCAGACGATAAATGTAACCGTTTCAGAGAGAAGAGCGGCCAATGTGACGATCTGGCTTTAAATCGATTCGATAACAAATGACGAAAACAGACGGATTTCTCAGGTTTTTACTACATATGAACACTTTTCACATTCCCCCGTGCAACGCGGCTGCTAGTCTTCCTTTCATGTAAAATCTTAAGGTCCTAGGTCATGTCCAAGCCACCAAAGCCGGCTAAGAAGTGATTAATCGACAACTAAACCTTCAATTGTACTACTTCTTACTGGCTATTACTTCAGCTTAGAAGCTTCTTCTGTGTTCTAATATGGTGCTTTTAGTGTCTCCGCATACCGCAGCACGCGACATAGCTTTGCAGACGATAAATGTAACCGTCTCAGAGAGAAAAGCGGCCAATGTCACGATCTGGCTTTAAGTCGATTCGATAACAAATGACGAAAACGGACGGATGTCTCAGGTTTTTACTACATATGAACACTTTTCACATTCTCCCATGCAACGCGGCTCCTAGACCTCCTTTCATGCAAAATCTTAAGGTCCTAGGTCATGTCCAAGCCACCAAAGACGGCTAAAAAGTGAATAATCGACAACTAAAACTTGAATTGTACTACTTCTTACTGGCTATTACTTCAACTTAGAAGCTTCTTCTGTGTTCTACTATGGTGCTTTTAGTGTCTCCGCATACCGCAGCACGCGACATAGCTTTGCAGACGATAAATGTAACCGTCTCAGAGAGAAAAGCGGCCAATGTGACGATCTAGCTTTAAGTCGATTCGATAACAAAGACGAAACCGGACGGATTTCTCAGGTTTTTACTACATATGAGCACTTTTCACATTCTCCCGTGCAACGCGGCTGCTAGTCCTCCTTTCATGCAAAATCTTAAGGTCCTAGGTCATGTCCAAGCCACCAAAGCCGGCTAAAAAGTGAATAATCGACAACTAAAACTTGAATTGTACTACTTCTTACTGGCTATTACTTCAACTTAGAAGCTTCTTCTGTGTTCTACTATGGTGCTTTTAGCGTTTCCGCATACCGCAGCACGGGACATAGCTTTGCAGACGATAAATGTAACCGTTTCAGAGCGAAGAGCGGCCAATGTGACGATCTGGCTTTAAATCGATTCGATAACAAATGACGAAAACGGACGGATTTCTCAGGTTTTTACTACATATGAACACTTTTCACATTCCCCCGTGCAACGCGGCTGCTAGTCTTCCTTTCATGCAAAATCTTAAGGTCCTAGGTCATGTCCAAGCCACCAAAGCCGGCTAAAAAGTGATTAATCGACAACTAAAACTTCAATTGTACTACTTCTTACTGGCTATTACTTCAGCTTAGAAGCTTCTTCTGTGTTCTAATGTGGTGCTTTTAGTGTCTCCGCATACCGCAGCACGCGACATAGCTTTGCAGACGATAAATGTAACCGTCTCAGAGAGAAAAGCGGCCAATGTGACGATCTGGCTTTAAGTCGATTCGATAACAAATGACGAAAACGGACGGATGTCTCAGGTTTTTACTACATATGAACACTTTTCACATTCTCCCATGCAACGCGGCTGCTAGTCCTCCTTTCATGCAAAATCTTAAGGTCGTAGGTCATGCACAAGCCACCAAAGCCGGCTAAAAAGTGAATAATCGACAGCTAAAACTTGTGTAGTACTACTTCTTACTGGCTATTACTTCAACTTAGATGCTTCTTCTGTGTTCTACTACGGTGCTTTTAGTGTCTCCGCATACCGCAGCACGCGACATAGCTTTGCAGACGAAAAATGTAACCGTCTCAGAGAGAAAAGCGGCCAATGTGACGATCTGGCTTTAAATCGATTCGATAACAAATGACGAAAACGGACGGATGTCTCAGGTTTTTACTACATATGAACACTTTTCACATTCTCCCATGCAACGCGGCTCCTAGACCTCCTTTCATGCAAAATCTTAAGGTCCTAGGTCATGTCCAAGCCACCAAAGACGGCTAAAAAGTGAATAATCGACAACTAAAACTTGAATTGTACTACTTCTTACTGGCTATTACTTCAACTTAGAAGCTTCTTCTGTGTTCTACTATGGTGCTTTTAGTGTCTCCGCATACCGCAGCACGCGACATAGCTTTGCAGACGATAAAAGTAACCGTCTCAGAGAGAAAAGCGGCCAATGTGACGATCTAGCTTTAAGTCGATTCGATAACAAAGACGAAACCGGACGGATTTCTCAGGTTTTTACTACATATGAGCACTTTTCACATTCTCCCGTGCAACGCGGCTGCTAGTCCTCCTTTCATGCAAAATCTTAAGGTCCTAGGTCATGTCCAAGCCACCAAAGCCGGCTAAAAAGTGAATAATCGACAACTAAAACTTGAATTGTACTACTTCTTACTGGCTATTACTTCAACTTAGAAGCTTCTTCTGTGTTCTACTATGGTGCTTTTAGCGTTTCCGCATACCGCAGCACGGGACATAGCTTTGCAGACGATAAATGTAACCGTTTCAGAGCGAAGAGCGGCCAATGTGACGATCTGGCTTTAAATCGATTCGATAACAAATGACGAAAACGGACGGATTTCTCAGGTTTTTACTACATATGAACACTTTTCACATTCCCCCGTGCAACGCGGCTGCTAGTCTTCCTTTCATGCAAAATCTTAAGGTCCTAGGTCATGTCCAAGCCACCAAAGCCGGCTAAAAAGTGATTAATCGACAACTAAAACTTCAATTGTACTACTTCTTACTGGCTATTACTTCAGCTTAGAAGCTTCTTCTGTGTTCTACTATGGTGCTTTTAGTGTCTCCGCATACCGCAGCACGCGACATAGCTTTGCAGACGAAAAATGTAACCGTCTCAGAGAGAAAAGCGGCCAATGTGACGATCTGGCTTTAAGTCGATTCGATAACAAATGACGAAAACGGACGGATTTCTCAGGTTTTTACTACATATGAACACTTTTCACATTCTCCCGTGCAAAGCGTCTGCTAGTCCTCCTTTCATGCAAAATCTTATGGTCCTAGGTCATGTTATAGCCACCAAAGCCGGCTAAAAAGTGAACAATCGACAACTAAAACTTGAATTGTACTACTTCTTACTGGCTTTTACTTCAACTTAGAAGCCTCTTCTGTGTTCTACTATGGTGCTTTTAGTGTCTCCGCATACCGCAGCACGCGACATAGCTTTGCAGACGATAAATGTAACCGTTTCAGAAGGAAGAGCGGCCAATGTGACGAAATGGTTTTAAATCGATTCGATAACAAATGACGAAAATGGACGGATTTCTCTGGTTTTTACTACATATGAACACTTTTCACATTCTCCCGTGCAACGCGTCGGCTAGTCCTCCTTTCATGCAAAATCTTAAGGACCTAGGTCATGTCCAAGCCACCAAAGCCGGCTAAAAAGTGATTAATCGACAACTAAAACTTGAATTGTGCTACTTCTTACTGGCTATTACTTCAACTTAGAAGCTTCTTCTGTGTTCTAATGTGGTGCTTTTAGTGTCTCCGCATACCGCAGCACGCGACATAGATTTGCAGACGAAAAATGTGACCGTCTAAGAGATAAAAGCGGCCGAAGTGACGATCTGGCTTTAAGTCGATTCGATAACAAATGACGAAAACGGACGGATTTCTCAGGTTTTTACTACATATGAACACTTTCCACATTCTCCCGTGCAACGCGGCTGCTATTCCTACTTTCATGCAAAATCTTAAGGTTCCACCTCATGTCCAAGCCACCAAAGCCGGCTAAAAAGTGAATAATCAATAACTAAAACTTGAATTGTACTACTTCTTACTACCTATTACTTACACTTAGAAGCTTCTTCTGTGTTCTACTATGGTGCTTATAGTGCCTCCGCATACCGCAGCACGTGTCATAGCTTTGCAGACGATAAATGTAACTGTTTCAGAGAGAAAAGCGTCCAATGTGACGATCTGGCTTTAAGTCGATTCGATAACAAATGACGAAAACGGACGGATTTCTCAGGTTTTTACTTCATATGAACACTTTTCACATTCTCCCATGCAACGCGGCTGCTAGTCCTCGTTTCATGCAAAATCTTAAGGTCCTAGGTCATGTCGAAGCCACCAAAGCCGGCTAAAAAGTGAATAATCGACAACTAAAACTTTAATTGTACTACATCTTAGTGGCTATTACTTCAATTTAGAAGCTTCTTCTGTGTTCTACTATGGTGCTTTTAGTGTTTCCGCATACCGCAGCACGCGACACATTTTTGTAGACGATAAATGTAAACGTTTCAGAGAGAAGAGCGGCCAATGTGACAATCTGGATTTAAGTCGATTCGATAACAAATGACGAAAACGGAAGGATTTCTCAGGTTTTTACTACATAAGAACACTTTTCACATTCTCCCGTGCAACGCAGCTGCTAGTCTTCCTTTCATGCAAAATCTTAAGGTCCTAGGTCATGTCCAAGCCACCAAAGCCGGCTAAAATGTGAACAATCGACAACTAAAACTTGAATTGTACTACTTCTCACTGGCATTTACTTCAACTTAGAAGCTTCTTCTGTGTTCTACTATGGTGCTTTTAGTGTTTCCGCATACTGCAGAACGGGACATAGCTTTGCAGACGATTAATGTAACCGGTTCAGAGAGAAAAGCGGCCAATGTGACGATCTGGCTTTAAATCGATTCGATAACAAATGACGAAAACGGACGGATTTCTCAGGTTTTTACTACATATGAACCCGTTTCACATTCTCCCGTGCAACGCGGCGGCTAGTCTTCCTTTCATGCAAAATCTTAAGGACCTAGGTCATGTCCAAGCCACCAAAGCCGGCAATAAAGTGATTAATCGACAACTAAAACTTGAATAGTACTACTTCTTACTGGCTAATACTTCAACTTAGAAGCTTCTTCTGTGTTCTACTATGGTGCTTTTAGTGTCTCCGCATAACGCAGCACGCGACATAGCTTTGCAGACGATAAATGTAACCGTCTCAGAGAGAAAAGCGGCCAATATGACGATCTGGCTTTAAGTCGATTCGATAACAAATGACGAAAACGGACGGATTTCTCAGGTTTTTACTACATATGAACACTTTTCACATTCTCCCGTGCAACGCGTCTGCTAGTCCTCCTTTCATGCAAAATCTTATGGTCCTAGGTCATGTCATAGCCACCAAAGCCGGCTAAAAAGTGAACAATCGACATATAAAAACTTCAATTGTACTACTTCTTACTGGCTTTTACTTCAACTTAGAAGCTTCCTCTGTGTTCTACTATGGTGCTTTTAGTGTCTCCGCATACCGCAGCACGCGACATAGCATTGCAGACGATAAATGTAACCGTCTCAGAGAGAAAAGCTGCCAATGTGACGATCTGGCTCTAAGTCGATTCGATAACAAAGACGAAGCCGGACGGATTTCTCATGTTTTTACTACAAATGAACACTTTTGACATTCTCCCGTGCAACGTGGCTGCTAGTCCTCCTTTCATGCAAAATCTTAAGGTCCTAGGGCATGTCCAAACCACCAAAGACGGCTAAAAAGTGAATAATCGACTACTAAAACTTCAATTGTACTACTTCTTACTGGCTATTACTTCAACTTAGAAGCTTCTTCTGTGTTCTACTATGGTGCTTTTAGTGTTTCCGCATACCGCAGCACGCGACATAGCTTTGCAGACGATAAGTGTAACCGTTTCAAAGAGAAGAGCGGCCAATGTGACGATCTGATTTTAAATTGATTCGATAACAAATGAAGAATACGGACGGATTTCTCAGGTTTTTACTTCATATGAACACTTTTCACATTCTCCCGTGCAACGCGGCGGCTAGTCTTCCTTTCATGCAAAATCTTGAGGTCCTAGGTCATGTCGAAGCCACCAAAGCCGGCTAAATATCAATAATCGATAACCAAAACTTGAATTGTACTGCTCCTTATGGCTATTGCTTCAACTTAGAAGCTTCTTCTGTGTTCTACTATGGTGCTTTTAGTGTCTCCGCATACCGCAGCACGCGACATAGCTTTGCAGACGATAAATGTAACCGTCTCAGAGAGAAAAGCGGCCAATGTGACGATCTGGCTTTAAGTCGATTCGATAACAAGTGACGAAAACGGACGGATTTCTCAGGTTTTTACTACATATGAACACTTTTCACATTCTCCCGTGCAACGCGGCTGCCAGTCCACCAGTCGTGCAAAATTTTAACGTCCTAGGTGATCTCCAACCCACCAAAGCCGGCTAAAAAGTGAATAATCGACAACTAAAACTTGAATTGTACTACTTCTTACTGGCTATTGCTTCAACTTAGAAGCTTCTTCTGTGTTCTACTATGGTGCTTTTTGTGTCTCCGCATACCGCAGCACGCGACATAGCTTTGCAGACGATAAATGTAACCGTCTCAGAGAGAAAAGCGGCCTATGTGACGATCTGGCTTTAAGTCGATTCGATAACAAATGACGAAAACGGACGGATTTCTCAGGTTTTTACTACATATGAACAGTTTTCACATTCTCCCGTGCAATGCGGCTGCTAGTCCTCCTTTCATGCAAAATCGTATGGTCCTAGGTCATGTCCAAGCCACCAAAGCCGACTAAAAAGTGAATAATCGACAACTAAAACTTGAATTGTACTACTTCTTACTGGCTATTACTTCAACTTATAAGCTTCTTCTGTGTTCTACTATGGTGCTTTTAATGTCTCTTCATACCGCACCATTCGACATAGCTTTGCAGACGATAAATGTAACAGTCTCAGAGAGAAAAGCGGCCAATGTGACGCTCTTTCTTTAGGTCGTTTCGATAACAAATGACGAAAACGGACGGATTTCTCAGGTTTTTACTACATATGAACACTTTTCACATTCTCCCATGCAACGCGGCTACTAGACCTCCTTTCATGCAAAATCTTAAGGTCCTAGGGCATGTCTAAGCCACCAAAGCCGGCTAAAAAGTGAATAATCGATAACTAAAACTTGAATTGTACTAATTCTTACTGGCTATTACTTTAACTTAGAAGCTTCTTCTTGTTGTACTATGGTGCTTTTAGTGTTTCCGCATACCGCAGCACGCGACATAGCTTTGCAGACGATAAGTGTAACGGATTCAGAGAGAAGAGCGCCCAATGAGACGATATGGCTTTAAGTCGATTCGATAACAAATGACGAAAACGTACGGATTTCTCAGGTTTTTACTAGATATGAACACTTTTCACATTCTCCCGTGCAACGCGGCTGCTAGTCCTCCTTTCATGCAAAATCTTAAGGTCCTAGGTCATGTCCAAGCCACCAAAGCCGGCCAAAAACTGAATAATCGACAACAAAACTTGAATTGTTCTACTTCTTACTGGATATTGCTTCAACTCAGAAGCTTCTTATGTGTTCTACTATGGTGCTTTCAGTGTCTCCGCATACCGCAGCACGCGACATTGCTTTGCAGACGATAAATGTAACCGTTCAGAGAGAAGAGCGGCCAATGTGACGATCTGGCTTTAAGTCGATTCGTTAACAAATGACGAAAACGGACAGATTTTTCAGGTTTTTAGTGCATATGAACACTTTTCACATTCTCCCGTGCAACGCGGCTGCTAGTCCTCCTTTCATGCAAAAACTTAAGGTCCTAGGGAATGTCTAAGCCACCAAAGCCGGCTAAAAAGTGAATAATCGATAACTAAAACTTGAATTGTACTACTTCTTACTGACTATTACTTCAACTTAGAAGCTTCTTTTGTGTTCTACTATGGTGCTTTTAGTGTCTCCGCATACCGCAGCACGTGACGTAGCTTTGCAGCCGATAAATGTAACCGTTTAAGAGAGAAGAACTGCCAATGTGACGATCTGGCTTTAAGTCGATTCGATAACAAATGACGAAAACGGACGGATTTCTAATGTTTTTACTACATATGAACACTTTTCACATTCTCCCGTGCAACGCGGCTGCAATTGCTCCCTTCATGCAAAATCTTAAGGTCCTAGGTCATGTCCAAGCCACCAAAGCCGGCTATAAAGTGAATAATCGACAACTAAAACTTGAATTGTACTACTTCTTACTAGCTGTTTCTTCAACTTAGAAGCTTCTTCTGTGTTCTACTGTGGTGCATTTAGTGCTTCCGCATACCGCAGCACGCACATAGCTTTGCAGACGATAAATGTAACCGTTTCAGAGGGAAGAGCGGCCAATGTGACGAAATGGTTTTAAATCGATTCGATAACAAATGACGAAAACGGACGGATTTCTCAGGTTTTTACTACATATGAACACTTTTCACATTCTCCCATGTAACGCGGCTACTAGACCTCCTTTCATGCAAAATCTTAAGGTCCTAGGGAATGTCTAAGCCACCAAAGCCGGCTAAAAAGTGAATAATCGATAACTAAAACTTGAATTGTACTACTTCTTACTGACTATTACTTCAACTTAGAAGCTTCTTTTGTGTTCTACTATGGTGCTTTTAGTGTCTCCGCATACCGCAGCACGTGACGTAGCTTTGCAGCCGATAAATGTAACCGTTTAAGAGAGAAGAACTGCCAATGTGACGATCTGGCTTTAAGTCGATTCGATAACAAATGACGAAAACGGACGGATTTCTAATGTTTTTACTACATATGAACACTTTTCACATTCTCCCGTGCAACGCGGCTGCAATTGCTCCCTTCATGCAAAATCTTAAGGTCCTAGGTCATGTCCAAGCCACCAAAGCCGGCTATAAAGTGAATAATCGACAACTAAAACTTGAATTGTACTACTTCATACTAGCTGTTTCTTCAACTTAGAAGCTTCTTCTGTGTTCTACTGTGGTGCATTTAGTGCTTCCGCATACCGCAGCACGCACATAGCTTTGCAGACGATAAATGTAACCGTTTCAGAGGGAAGAGCGGCCAATGTGACGAAATGGTTTTAAATCGATTCGATAACAAATGACGAAAACGGACGGATTTCTCAGGTTTTTACTACATATGAACACTTTTCACATTCTCCCGTGCAACGCGTCGGCTAGTCCTCCTTTCATGCAAAATCTTAAGGACCTAGGTCATGTCCAAGCCACCAAAGCCGGCTAAAAAGTGATTAATCGACAACTAAAACTTGAATTGTGCTACTTCTTACTGGCTATTACTTCAACTTAGAAGCTTCTTCTGTGTTCTAATGTGGTGCTTTTAGTGTCTCCGCATACCGCAGGACGCGACATAGATTTGCAGACGAAAAATGTGACCGTCTAAGAGATAAAAGCGGCCGAAGTGACGATCTGGCTTTAAGTCGATTCGATAACAAATGACGAAAACGGACGGATTTCTCATGTTTTTACTACATATGAACACTTTCCACCTTCTCCCGTGCAACGCGGCTGCTATTCCTACTTTCATGCAAAATCTTAAGGTTCCACCTCATGTCCAAGCCACCAAAGCCGGCTAAAAAGTGAATAATCAATAACTAAAACTTGAATTGTACTACTTCTTACTTCCTATTACTTACACTTAGAAGCTTCTTCTGTGTTCTACTATGGTGCTTTTAGTGTTTCCGCATACCGCAGCACGCGACATATTTTTGTAGACGATAAATGTAAACGTTTCAGAGAGAAGAGCGGCCAATGTGACAATCTGGCTTTAAGTCGATTCGATAACAAATGACGAAAACGTACGGATTTCTCAGGTTTTTACTACATATGAACACATTTCACATTCTCCCGTGCAACGCGGCTGCTAGTCTTCCTTTCATGCAAAATCTTAAGGTCCTAGGTCATGTCCAAGGCACCAAAGCCGGCTAAAATGTGAATAATCGACAACTAAAACTTGAATTGTATTCCTTCTTACTGGCTATTACTTCAAATTGGAAGCTTCTACTGTGTTCTACTATGGTGCTTTTAGTGTCTCCGCATACCGCATCACGCGACATAGCTTTGCAGACGATAAATGTAACCGTCTGAGACAGAAAAGCAGCCAATGTGACGATCTGGCTTTAAGTCGATTCGATAACAAATGACGAAAACGGACGTATTTCTCAGTTTTTTACTACATATGAACACATTTCACATTCTCCCGTGCAACGCAGCTGCAAGTACTCCTTTCATGCAAAATCTTAAGGTCCTAGGTCATGTCCAAGCCACCAAAGCCGGCTAAAAAGTGAACAATCGACAATTAAAACTTGAATTGTAATACTTCTCACTGGCATTTACTTCAACTTAGAAGCTTCTTCTGTGTTCTAGTATGGTGCTTTTAGTGTTTATGCATACCGCAGAACGCGACATAGCTTTGCAGACGATTAATGTAACCGGTTCAGAGAGAAAAGCGGCCAATGTGACGATCTGGCTTTAAATCGATTCGATAACAAATGACGAAAACGGACGGATTTCTCAGGTTTTTACTACATATGAACACGTTTCACATTCTTCCGTGCAACGCGGCGGCTAGTCTTCCTTTCATGCAAAATCGTAAGGACCTAGGTCATGTCCAAGCCACCAAAGCCGGCAAAAAAGTGATTAATCGACAACTAAAACTTGAATAGTACTACTTCTTACTGGATAATACTTCAACTTAGAAGCTTCTTCTGTGTTCTACTATGGTGCTTTTAGTGTCTCCGCATACCGCAGCACGCGACATAGCTTTGCAGACGATAAATGTAACCGTCTCAGAGAGAAAAGCGGCCAATACGACGATCTGGCTTTAAGTCGATTCGATAACAAATGACGAAAACGGGCGGATTTCTCAGGTTTTTACTACATATGATCACTTTTCACATTCTCCCGTGCAACGCGTCTGCTAGTCCTCCTTTCATGCAAAATCTTATGGTCCTAGGTCATGTCATAGCCACCAAAGCCGGCTAAAAAGTGAACAATCGACATATAAAAACTTCAATTGTACTACTTCTTACTGGCTTTTACTTCAACTTAGAAGCTTCCTCTGTGTTCTACTATGGTGCTTTTAGTGTCTCCGCATACCGCAGCACGCGACATAGCATTGCAGACGATAAATGTAACCGTCTCAAAGAGAAAAGCTGCCAATGTGACGATCTGGCTTTAAGTCGATTCGATAACAAAGACGAAGCCGGACGGATTTCTCATGTTTTTACTAGATATGAACACTTTTCACATTCTCCCGTGCAACGCGGCTGCTAGTCCTCCTTTCATGCAAAATCTTAAGGTCCTAGGGCATGTCCAAGCCACCAAAGCCGGCTAAATATCAATAATCGATAACCAAAACTTAAATTGTACTGCTCCTTATGGCTATTGCTTCAACTTAGAAGCTTCTTCTGTGTTCTACTATGGTTCTTTTAGTGTTTCCGCATACCGCAGCACGCGACATAGCTTTGCAGACGATAAATGTAACCGTTTCAGAGAGAAGAGCGGCCAATGTGACGATCTGACTTTAAATCGATTCGATAACAAATGAAGAAAACGGAGGGATTTCTCAGGTTTTTACTTCATATGAACACTTTTCACATTCTCCCGTGCAACGCGGCGGCTAGTCTTCCTTTCATGCAAAATCTTGAGGTCCTAGGTCATGTCGAAGCCACCAAAGCCGGCTAAATATCAATAATCGATAACCAAAACTTGAATTGTACTGCTCCTTATGGCTATTGCTTCAACTTAGAAGCTTCTTCTGTGTTCTACTATGGTGCTTTTAGTGTCTCCGCATACCGCATCACGCGACATAGCTTTGCAGACGATAAATGTAACCGTCTGAGACAGAAAAGTAGCCAATGTGACGATCTGGCTTTAAGTCGATTCGATAACAAATGACGAAAACGGACGTATTTCTCAGTTTTTTACTACATATGAACACATTTCACATTCTCCCGTGCAACGCAGCTGCAAGTACTCCTTTCATGCAAAATCTTAAGGTTCCACTTCATGTCCAAGCCACCAAAGCCGGCCAAAAAAGTGAATAATCAATAACTAAAACTTGAATTGTACTACTTCTTACTGGCTATTACTTCAACTTAGAAGCTTCTTCTGTGTTTTACTATAGTGCTTTTAGTGTCTCCGCATACCGCAGCACGCGACATAGCTTTGCAGACGATAAATGTAACCGTCTCAGAGAGAAAAGCGGCCAATGTGACCATCTGGCTTTAAGTCGATTCGATAACAAATGACGAAAATGGACGGATTTGTCAGGTTTTTACTACATATGAACACATTTCACATTCTCCCATGCAACGCGGCTGCTAGTCCTCCTTTCATGCAAAATCTTAAGGTCCTAGTTCATGTCATAGCCACCAAAGCCGGCTAAAAGGTGAACAATCGACAACTAAAACTTGAATTGTACTACTTCTTACTGGCGATTACTTCAACTTAGAAGCTTCTTCTGTGTTCTACTATGGTGCTTTTAGTGTCTCCGCATACCGCAGCACGCGACATAGCTTTGCAGACGATAAATGTAACCGTCTCAGAGAGAAAAGCGGCCAATACGACGATCTGGCTTTAAGTCGATTCGATAACAAATGACGAAAACGGACGGATTTCTCAGGTTTTTACTACATATGAACACTTTTCACATTCTCCCGTGCAACGCGTCTGCTAGTCCTCCTTTCATGCAAAATCTTATGGTCCTAGGTCATGTCATAGTCACCAAAGCCGGCTAAAAAGTGAACAATCGACATATAAAAACTTCAATTGTACTACTTCTTACTGGCTTTTACTTCAACTTAGAAGCTTCCTCTGTGTTCTACTATGGTGCTTTTAGTGTCTCCGCATACCGCAGCACGCGACATAGCATTGCAGACGATAAATGTAACCGTCTCAGAGAGAAAAGCTGCCAATGTGACGATCTGGCTTTAAGTCGATTCGATAACAAAGACGAAGCCGGACGGATTTCTCATGTTTTTACTAGATATGAACACTTTTCACATTCTCCCGTGCAACGCGGCTGCTAGTCCTCCTTTCATGCAAAATCTTAAGGTCCTAGGGCATGTCCAAGCCACCAAAGCCGGCTAAATATCAATAATCGATAACCAAAACTTAAATTGTACTGCTCCTTATGGCTATTGCTTCAACTTAGAAGCTTCTTCTGTGTTCTACTATGGTGCTTTTAGTGTTTCCGCATACCGCAGCACGCGACATAGCTTTGCAGACGATAAATGTAACCGTTTCAGAGAGAAGAGCGACCAATGTGACGATCTGACTTTAAATCGATTCGATAACAAATGAAGAAAACGGACGGATTTCTCAGGTTTTTACTTCATATGAACACTTTTCACATTCTCCAGTGCAACGCGGCGGCTAGTCTTCCTTTCATGCAAAATCTTGAGGTCCTAGGTCATGTCGAAGCCACCAAAGCCGGCTAAATATCAATAATCGATAACCAAAACTTGAATTGTACTGCTCCTTATGGCTATTGCTTCAACTTAGAAGCTTCTTCTGTGTTCTACTATGGTGCTTTTAGTGTCTCCGCATACCGCAGCACGCGACATAGCTTTGCAGACGATAAATGTAACCGTCTCAGAGAGAAAAGCGGCCAATGTGACGATCTGGCTTTAAGTCGATTCGATAACAAGTGACGAAAACGGACGGATTTCTCAGGTTTTTACTACATATGAACACTTTTCACATTCTCCCGTGCAACGCGGCTGCCAGTCCACCTTTCGTGCAAAATTTTAGCGTCCTAGGTGATCTCCAACCCACCAAAGCCGGCTAAAAAGTGAATAATCGACAACTAAAACTTGAATTGTACTACTTCTTACTGGCTATTACTTCAACATAGAAGCTTCTTCTGTGTTCTACTGATGTACTTTTAGTGTCTCCTCACACCGCAGCACGCGACATAGCTTTGCAGATTATAAATGTAACCGTTTCAGAGAGAAGAACGGCCAATGTGACGATCTTCCTTTAAGTCGATTCGATAACAAATGACGAAAGCGGACGGATTTCTCAGGTTTTTACTACATATGAACACTTTTCACATTCTCGCGTGCAACGCGGCTGCTAGTTCTCCTTTCATGCAAAATCTTAAGGTTCCACCTCATGTCAAAGCCACCAAAGCCGGCTAAAAAGTGAATAATCGACAACTAAAACTTTAATTGTACTACTTCTTACTGGCTATTACTTCAACTTAGAAGCTTCTTCTGTGTTGTACTATGGTGCTTTTAGTGTCTCCGCATACCGCAGCACGCGACATAACTTTGCAGACGATAAATGTAACCGTCTCAGAGAGAAAAGCGGCCAATGTGACGATCTGGCTTTAAGTCGATTCGATAACAAATGACGAAAACGGACGGATTTCTCACTTTTTTACTACATATGAACACTTTCACATTCTCCCGTGCAACGCGGCTGCTAGTCCTCCTTTCATGCAAAATCTTAAGGTCCTAGGTCATATCCAAGCCACCAAAGCCGGCTAAAAAGTGAATAATCGATAACTAAAACTTGAATTGTACTACTTCTTACTGGCTATTACTTCAACTTAGAAGCTTCTTCTGTGTTCTACTATGGTGCTTTTAATGTCTCTTCATACCGCAGAACGCGACATAGCTTTGCAGACGATAAATGTAACAGTCTCAGAGAGAAAAGCGGAGAATGTGACGCTCTTTCTTTAAGTCGATTCGATAACAAATGACGAAAACGGACGGATTTCTCAGGTTTTTACTACATATGAACACTTTTCACATTCTCCCATGCAACGCGGCTACTAGACCTCCTTTCATGCAAAATCTTAAGATCCTAGGTCATGTCTAAGCCACCAAAGCTGGCTAAAAAGTGAATAATCGATAACTAAAACTTGAATTGTTCTACTTCTTACTGACTATTACTTCAACTTAGAACCTTCTTTTGTGTTCTACTATGGTGCTTTTAGTGTCTCCGCATACCGCAGCACGTGACGTAGCTTTGCAGCCGATAAATGTAACCGTTTAAGAGAGAAGAACGGCCAATGTGACGATCTGGCCATAAGTCGATTCGATAACAAATGACGAAAACGGACGGATTTCTAATTTTTTTACTACATATGAACACTTTTCACATTCTCCCGTGCAACGCGGCTGCAATTCCTCCTTTCATGCAAAATCTTAAGGTCCTAGGTCATGTCCAAGCCACCAAAGCCGGCTATAAAGTGAATAATCGACAACTAAAACTTGAATTGTACTACTTCTTACTAGCTGTTTCTTCAACTTAGAAGCTTCTTCTGTGTTCTACTGTGGTGCTTTTAGTGCTTCCGCATACCGCAGCACGCACATAGCTTTGCAGACGATAAATGTAACCGTTTCAGAGAGAAGAGCGGCCAATGTGACGATGTGGCTTTAAGTCGATTCGTTAACAAATGACGAAAACGGACGGATTTCTCAGGTTTTTACTGCATATGAACACTTTTCACATTCTCCCGTGCAACGCGGCTGCTAGTCCTCCTTTCATGCAAAATCTTAAGGTCCTAGGTCATTTCCAAGCCATCAAAGCCGGTTAAAAAGTGAATAATCGTTAGTTAAAACTTGAATTGTACTACTTCTTACTGGCTATTACTTTAACTTAGTAGCTTCTTCTTGTTGTACTATGGTGCTTTTAGTGTTTCCGCATACCGCAGCACGCGACATAGCTTTGCAGACGATAAGTGTAACGGTTTCAGAGAGAAGAGCGGACAATGTGACGATATGGCTTTAAGTCGATTCGATAACAAATGACGAAAACGTACGGATTTCTCAGGTTTTTACTAGATATGAACATTTTTCACATTCTCCCGTGCAACGCGGCTGCTAGTCCTCCTTTCATGCAAAATCTTAAGGTCCTAGGTCATGTCCAAGCCACCAAAGCCGGCCAAAAACTGAATAATCGACAACAAAACTTGAATTGTTCTACTTCTTACTGGATATTGCTTCAACTTAGAAGCTTCTTATGTGTTCTACTATGATGCTTTTAGTGTTGCCGCATACCGCAGCACGCGACATTGCTTTGCAGACGATAAATGTAACCGTTTCAGAGAGAAGAGCGGCCAATGTGACGATCTGGCTTTAAGTCGATTCGTTAACAAATGACGAAAACGGACGGATTTTTCAGGTTTTTAGTGCATACGAACACTTTTCACATTCTCCCGTACAACGCGGCTGCTAGTCCTCCTTTCATGCAAATTCTTAAAGTCCTAGGTCATATCCAAGCCACCAAAGCCGGCTAAAAAGTGAATAATCGATAATTAAAACTTGAATTGTACTACTTCTTACTGGCTATTACTTCAACTTATAAGCTTCTTCTGTGTTCTACTATGGTGCTTTTAATGTCTCTTCATACCGCAGCACACGACATAGCTTTGCAGACGATAAATGTTACAGTCTCAGAGAGAAAAGCGGCCAATGTGACGCTCTTTCTTTAAGTCGATTCGATAACAAATGACGAAAACGTACGGATTTCTCAGGTTTTTACTACATATGAACACTTTTCACATTCTCCCATGCAACGCGGCTACTAGACCTCCTTTCATGCAAAATCTTAAGGTCCTAGGTCCTGTCCAAGCCACCAAAGCCGGCTATAAGTGAATAATCGACAACTAAAACTTGAATTGTACTACTTCCTACTGACTATTACTTCAACTTAGAAGCTTCTTTTGTGTTCTACTATGGTGCTTTTAGTGTCTCCGCATACCGCAGCACGTGACGTAGCTTTGCAGCCGATAAATGTAACCGTTTAAGAGAGAAGAACGGCCAATGTGACGATCTGGCTCTAAGTCGATTCGATAACAAATGACGAAAACGGACGGATTTCTTATGTTTTTACTACATATGAACACTTTTCACATTCTCCCGTGCAACGCGGATGCAATTGCTCCTTTCATGCAAAATCTTAAGGTCCTAGGTCATGTCCAAGCCACCAAAGCCGGCTATAAATTGAATAATCGACAACTAAAACTTGAATTGTACTACTTCTTACTAGCTGTTTCTTCAACTTAGAAGCTTCTTCTGTGTTCTACTGTGGTGCTTTTAGTGCTTCCGCATACCGCAGCACGCACGTAGCTTTGCAGACGATAAATCCAACCGTTTCAAAGAGAAGAGCGGCCAATGTGACGATGTGGCTTTAAGTCGATTCGATAACAAAAGTCGAAAATGGACGGATTTCTCAGGTTTTTACTACATATGAACACTTTTCACATTCTCCCGTGCAACGCGGCTGCAAGTCCTAATTTCATGCAAAATCTTAAGGTCCTAGGTCATGTCCAAGCCACCAAAGCCGGCTAAAAAGTGAATAATCGACAACTAAAACTTGAATTGTACTACTTCTTACTGACTATTACTTCAACTTAGAAGCTTCTTTTGTGTTCTACTATGGTGCTTTTAGTGTCTCCGCATCTCGCAGCACGCGACATAGCTTTGCAGACGATAAATGTAACCCTCTCAGAGAGAAAAGCAGCCAATGTGACGATCTGGCTTTAAGTCGATTCGATAACAAATGACGAAAACGGACGGATTACTCAGGTTTGTACTACATATGAACACTTTTCACATTCTCCCGTGAAACGCGACTGCTAGTCCTCCTTTCCTGCAAAATCTTAAGGTCCTAGGTCATGTCCAAGCCACCAAAGCCGGCCGAAAACTGAATAATCGACAACTAAAACTTGAATTGTTCTACTTCTTACTGGCTATTCCTTCAACTTAGAAGCTTCTTCTGTGTTCTACTATGGTGCTTTTAGTGTCTCCGCATCTCGCAGCACGCGACATAGCTTTGCAGACGATAAATGTAACCCTCTCAGAGAGAAAAGAAGCCAATGTGACGATCTGGCTTTAAGTCGATTCGATAACAAATGACGAAAACGGACGGATTACTCAGGTTTGTACTACATATGAACACTTTTCACATTCTCCCGTGCAACGCGGCTGCTAGTCCTCCTTTCATGCAAAATCTTAAGGTCCTAGGTCATTTCCAAGCCATCAAAGCCGGTTAAAAAGTGAATAATCGTTAGTTAAAACTTGAATTGTACTACTTCTTACTGGCTATTACTTTAACTTAGAAGCTTCTTCTTGTTGTACTATGGTGCTTTTAGTGTTTCCGCATACCGCAGCACGCGACATAGCTTTGCAGACGATAAGTGTAACCGTTTCAGAGAGAAGAGCGGTCAATGTGACGATATGGCTTTAAGTCGATTCGTTAACAAATGACGAAAACGTACGGATTTCTCAGGTTTTTACTAGATATGAACACTTTTCACATTCTCCCGTGCAACGCGGCTGCTAGTCCTCCTTTCATGCAAAATCTTAAGGTCCTAGGTCATGTCCAAGCCACCAAAGCCGGCCAAAAACTGAATAATCGACAAGAAAACTTGAATTGTTCTACATCTTACTGGCTATTACTTCAACTTAGAAGCTTTTTCTTGTTGTAATATGGTGTTTTTAGTGTTTCCGCATACCGCAGCACGCGGCTTAGCTTTGCAGACGATAAGTGTAACCGTTTCAGAGAGAAGAGCGACCAATGTGACGATCTGGCTTTAAGTCGATTCGATAACAAATGACGAAAACGTACGGATTTCTCAGGTTTTTAATACATATGAACACATTTCACATTCTCCCGTGCAACGCGGCTGCTATTCCTCCTTTCATGCAAAATCTTACGGTCCTAGGTCATGTCCAAGCCACCAAAGCCGGCTAAAAAGTGAATAATCGACAACTAAAACTTCAATTGTACTACTTCTTACTGGTTATTACTTCAACTTAGAAGCTTCTTCTGTGTTCTACTATGGTGCATTTAGTGTTTCGGCATACTGCAGCACGCGACATAGCTTTGCAGACGATAAGTGTAACCGTTTCAGAGAGAACAGCGGCCAATGTGACGATCTGGCTTTAAGTCGATTCGATAACAAATGACGAAAACGTACGGATTTCTCAGGTTTTTACTACATATGAACACATTTCACATTCTCCCGTGCAACGCGGCTGCTAGCCCCCTTTCCTGCAAAATCTTAAGGTCCTAGGTCATGTCCAAGCCACCAAAGCTGGCCAAAAACTGAATAATCGACAACTAAAACTTGAATTGTTCTACTTCTTACTGGCTATTCCTTCAACTTAGAAGCTTCTTCTGTGTTCTACTATGGTGCTTTTAGTGTCTCCGCATCTCGCAGCACGCGACATAGCTTTGCAGACGATAAATGTAACCGTCTCAGAGAGAAAAGCTTCCAATGTGACGATCTGGCTTTAAGTCGATTCGATAACAAAAGACGAAAACGGACGGATTTCTCAGGTTTTTACTACATATGAACACTTTTCACATTCTCCCGTGCAACGCCGCTGCAAGTCCTAATTTCATGCAAAATCTTAAGGTCCTAGGTCATGTCCAAGCCACCAAAGCCGGCAAAAAAGTGAATAATCGACAACTAAAACTTGAATTGTACTACTTCTTACTGGCTATTACTTCAACTTAGAAGCTTCTTCTGTGTTCTACTATGGTGCATTTAGTGTTTCGGCATACCGCAGAACGCGACATAGCTTTGCAGACGATAAATGTAACCCTCTCAGAGAGAAAAGAAGCCAATGTGACGATCTGGCTTTAAGTCGATTCGATAACAAATGACGAAAACGGACGGATTACTCAGGTTTGTACTACATATGAACACTTTTCACATTCTCCCGTGCAACGCGGCTGCTAGTCCTCCTTTCATGCAAAATCTTAAGGTCCTAGGTCATTTCCAAGCCATCAAAGCCGGTTAAAAAGTGAATAATCGTTAGTTAAAACTTGAATTGTACTACTTCTTACTGGCTATTACTTTAACTTAGAAGCTTCTTCTTGTTGTACTATGGTGCTTTTAGTGTTTCCGCATACCGCAGCACGCGACATAGCTTTGCAGACGATAAGTGTAACCGTTTCAGAGAGAAGAGCGGTCAATGTGACGATATGGCTTTAAGTCGATTCGTTAACAAATGACGAAAACGTACGGATTTCTCAGGTTTTTACTAGATATGAACACTTTTCACATTCTCCCGTGCAACGCGGCTGCTAGTCCTCCTTTCATGCAAAATCTTAAGGTCCTAGGTCATGTCCAAGCCACCAAAGCCGGCCAAAAACTGAATAATCGACAAGAAAACTTGAATTGTTCTACATCTTACTGGCTATTACTTCAACTTAGAAGCTTTTTCTTGTTGTAATATGGTGTTTTTAGTGTTTCCGCATACCGCAGCACGCGGCTTAGCTTTGCAGACGATAAGTGTAACCGTTTCAGAGAGAAGAGCGACCAATGTGACGATCTGGCTTTAAGTCGATTCGATAACAAATGACGAAAACGTACGGATTTCTCAGGTTTTTAATACATATGAACACATTTCACATTCTCCCGTGCAACGCGGCTGCTATTCCTCCTTTCATGCAAAATCTTACGGTCCTAGGTCATGTCCAAGCCACCAAAGCCGGCTAAAAAGTGAATAATCGACAACTAAAACTTCAATTGTACTACTTCTTACTGGTTATTACTTCAACTTAGAAGCTTCTTCTGTGTTCTACTATGGTGCATTTAGTGTTTCGGCATACTGCAGCACGCGACATAGCTTTGCAGACGATAAGTGTAACCGTTTCAGAGAGAACAGCGGCCAATGTGACGATCTGGCTTTAAGTCGATTCGATAACAAATGACGAAAACGTACGGATTTCTCAGGTTTTTACTACATATGAACACATTTCACATTCTCCCGTGCAACGCGGCTGCTAGCCCCCTTTCCTGCAAAATCTTAAGGTCCTAGGTCATGTCCAAGCCACCAAAGCTGGCCAAAAACTGAATAATCGACAACTAAAACTTGAATTGTTCTACTTCTTACTGGCTATTCCTTCAACTTAGAAGCTTCTTCTGTGTTCTACTATGGTGCTTTTAGTGTCTCCGCATCTCGCAGCACGCGACATAGCTTTGCAGACGATAAATGTAACCGTCTCAGAGAGAAAAGCTTCCAATGTGACGATCTGGCTTTAAGTCGATTCGATAACAAAAGACGAAAACGGACGGATTTCTCAGGTTTTTACTACATATGAACACTTTTCACATTCTCCCGTGCAACGCCGCTGCAAGTCCTAATTTCATGCAAAATCTTAAGGTCCTAGGTCATGTCCAAGCCACCAAAGCCGGCAAAAAAGTGAATAATCGACAACTAAAACTTGAATTGTACTACTTCTTACTGGCTATTACTTCAACTTAGAAGCTTCTTCTGTGTTCTACTATGGTGCATTTAGTGTTTCGGCATACCGCAGAACGCGACATAGCTTTGCAGACGAAAAATGTAACCGTTTCAGAGAGAAGAACGGCCAATGAGACGATCTGGCTTTAAGTCGATTCGATAACAAAAGTCGAAAACGGACGGATTTCTCAGGTTCTTACTACATATGAACACTTTTCACATTCTCCCGTGCAACGCGGCTGCAAGTCCTAATTTCATGCAAAATCTTAAGGTCATGTCCAAGCCACCAAAGCCGGCTAAAAAGTGAATAATCGACAACTACAACTTGAATTGTACTACTTCTTACTGGCTATTACTTCAACTTAGAAGCTTCTTCTGTGTTCTACTATGGTGCTTTTAGTGTCTCCGCATACCGCAGCACGCGTCATAGCTTTGCAGACGATAAATATAACCGTTTCAGAGAGAAGAGCGGCCAATTTGACGATCTGGCTTTAAGTCAATTCGATAACAAATGACGAAAACGGACGAATTTCTCAGGTTTTTACTACATATGAACACTTTTCACGTTCTCCCGTGCAACGCGGCTGCTAGTCCTCCTTTCATGCAAAATCTTAAGGTCCTAGGTCATGTCCAAGCCACCAAAGCCGGCCAAAAACTGAATAATCGACAACAAAACTTGAATTGTTCTACGTCTTACTGGATATTGCTTTAACTTAGAAGCTTCTTATGTGTTCTACTATGGTGCTTTTAGTGTTTCCGCATACCGCAGCACGCGACATAGCTTTGCAGACGATAAATGTAACCGTTTCAGAGAGAAGAGCGGCCAATGTGACGATGTGGCTTTAAGTCGATTTGTTAACAAATGACGAAAACGGACGGATTTCTCAGGTTTTTACTGCATATGAACACTTCTCACATTCTCCCGTGCAACGCGGCTGCTAGTCCTCCTTTCATGCAAAATCTTAAGGTCCTAGGTCATGTCCAAGCCACCAAAGCCGGCCAAAAACTGAATAATCGACAACAAAACTTGAATTGTTCTACTTCTTACTGGATATTGCTTCAACTTAGAAGCTTCTTATGTGTTCTACTATGGTGCTTTTAGTGTTTCCGCATACCGCAGCACGCGACATAGCTTTGCAGACGATAAATGTAACCGTTTCAGAGAGAAGAGCGGCCAATGTGACGATCTGGCTTTAAGTCGATTCGTTAACAAATGACGAAAACGGACGGATTTTCCAGGTTTTTAGTGCATATGAACACTTTTCACATTCTCCCGTGCAACGCGGCTGCTAGTCCTCCTTTCATGCAAAATCTTAAGGTCCTAGGTCATATCCAAGCCACCAAAGCCGGCTAAAAAGTGAATAATCGCTAATTAAAACTTGAATTGTACTACTTCTTACTGGCTATTACTTCAACTTATAAGCTTCTTCTGTGTTCTACTATGGTGCTTTTAGTGTCTCCGCATACCGCAGCACGTGACGTAGCTTTGCAGCCGATAAATGTAACCGTTTAAGAGAGAAGAACGGCCAATGTGACGATCTGGCCATAAGTCGATTCGATAACAAATGACGAAAACGGACGGATTTCTAATGTTTTTACTACATATGAACACTTTTCACATTCTCCCGTGCAACGCGGCTGCAATTCCTCCTTTCATGCAAAATCTTAAGGTCCTAGGTCATGTCCAAGCCACCAAAGCCGGCTATAAAATGAATAATCGACAACTAAAACTTGAATTGTACTACTTCTTACTAGCTGTTTCTTCAAATTAGAAGCTTCTTCTGTGTTCTACTCTGGTGCTTTTAGTGCTTCCGCATACCGCAGCACGCACATAGCTTTGCAGACGATAAATGTAACCGTTTCAGAGAGAAGAGCGGCCAATGTGACGATGTGGCTTTAAGTCGATTCGTTAACAAATGACGAAAACGGACGGATTTCTCAGGTTTTTACTGCATATGAACACTTTTCACATTCTCCCGTGCAACGCGGCTGCTAGTCCTCCTTTCATGCAAAATCTTAAGGTCCTAGGTTATTTCCAAGCCATCAAAGCCGGTTAAAAAGTGAATAATCGTCAGTTAAAACTTGAATTGTACTACTTCTTACTGGCTATTACTTTAACTTAGAAGCTTCTTCTTGTTGTACTATGGTGCTTTTAGTGTTTCCGCATACCGCAGCACGCGACATAGCTTTGCAGACGATAAATGTAACCCTCTCAGAGAGAAAAGCAGCCAATGTGACGATCTGCCTTTAAGTCGATTCGATAACAAATGACGAAAACGGACGGATTTCTCAGGTTTGTACTACATATGAACACTTTTCACATTCTCCCGTGCAACGCGGCTGCTAGTCCTAATTTCATGCAAACTCTTAAGGTCCTAGGTCATGTCCAAGCCATCAATACCGGCTAAAAAGTAAATAATCGACAACTAAAACTTCAATTGTACTACTTCTTACTGGCTATTACTTCAACTTAGAAGCTTCTTCTTGTTGTACTATGGTGTTTTTAGTGTTTCCGCATACCGCAGCACGCGACATAGCTTTGCAGACGATAAGTGTAACCGTTTCAGAGAGAAGAGCGGCCAATGTGACGATCTGGCTTTAAGTCGATTCGATAACGAATGACGAAAACGTACGGATTTCTCAGGTTTTTAATACATATGAACACATTTCACATTCTCCCGTGCAACGCGGCTGCTATTCCCCCTTTCATGCAAAATCTTATGGTCCTAGGTCATGTCCAAGCCACCAAAGCCGGCTAAAAAGTGAATAATCGACAACTAAAACTTCAATTGTACTACTTCTTACTGGTTATTACTTCAACTTAGAAGCTTCTTCTGTGTTCTACTATGGTGCATTTAGTGTTTCGGCATACCGCAGCACGCGACACAGCTTTGCAGACGATAAGTGTAACCGTTTCAGAGAGAACAGCGGCCAATGTGACGATCTGGCTTTAAGTCGATTCGATAACAAATGACGAAAACGTACGGATTTCTCAGGTTTTTACTACATATGAACACTTTTCACATTCTCCCGTGCAACGCGGCTGCTAGTCCTCCTTTCCTGCAAAATCTTGAAGTCCTAGGTCATTTCCAAGCCATCAAAGCCGGTTAAAAAGTGAATAATCGTTAGTTAAAACTTGAATTGTACTACTTCTTACTGGCTATTACTTTAACTTAGAAGCTTCTTCTTGTTGTACTATGGTGCCTTTAGTGTTTCCGCATACCGCAGCACGCGACATAGCTTTGCAGACGATAAATGTAACCGTTTAAGAGAGAAGAACGGCCAATGTGACGATCTGGCTTTAAGTCGATTCGATAACAAATGACGAAAACGGACGGATTTCTAATGTTTTTACTACATATGAACACTTTTCACATTCTCCCGTGCAACGCGGCTGCAATTGCTCCTTTCATGCAAAATCTTAAGGTCCTAGGTCATGTCCAAGCCACCAAAGCCGGCTACAAAGTGAATAATCGACAACTAAAACTTGAATTGTACTACTTTTTACTAGCTGTATCTTCAACTTAGAAGCTTTTTCTGTGTTCTACTATGGTGCATTTAGTGTTTCGGCATACCGCAGCACGCGACATAGCTTAGCAGACGAAAAATGTAACCCTCTCAGAGAGAAAAGCAGCCAATGTGACGATCTGGCTTTAAGTCGATTCGATAACAAATGACGAAAACGTACGGATTTCTCAGGTTTTTACTAGATATGAACACTTTTCACATTCTCCCGTGCAACGCGGCTGCTAGTCCTCCTTTCATGCAAAATCTTAAGGTCCTAGGTCATGTCCAAGCCACCAAAGCCGGCCAAAAACTGAATAATCGACAACAAAACTTGAATTGTTCTACTTCTTACTGGATATTGCTTCAACTTAGAAGCTTCTTATGTGTTCTACTATGATGCTTTTAGTGTTGCCGCATACCGCAGCACGCGACATTGCTTTGCAGACGATAAATGTAACCGTTTCAGAGAGAAGAGCGGCCAATGTGACGATCTGGCTTTAAGTCGATTCGTTAACAAATGACGAAAACGGACGGATTTTTCAGGTTTTTAGTGCATATGAACACTTTTCACATTCTCCCGTACAACGCGGCTGCTAGTCCTCCTTTCATGCAAATTCTTAAGGTCCTAGGTCATATCCAAGCCACCAAAGCCGGCTAAAAAGTGAATAATCGATAATTAAAACTTGAATTGTACTACTTCTTACTGGCTATTACTTCAACTTATAAGCTTCTTCTGTGTTCTACTATGGTGCTTTTAATGTCTCTTCATACCGCAGCACACGACATAGCTTTGCAGACGATAAATGTTACAGTCTCAGAGAGAAAAGCGGCCAATGTGACGCTCTTTCTTTAAGTCGATTCGATAACAAATGACGAAAACGTACGGATTTCTCAGGTTTTTACTACATATGAACACTTTTCACATTCTCCCATGCAACGCGGCTACTAGACCTCCTTTCATGCAAAATCTTAAGGTCCTAGGTCATGTCCAAGCCACCAAAGCTGGCTATAAGTGAATAATCGACAACTAAAACTTGAATTGTACTACTTCCTACTGACTATTACTTCAACTTAGAAGCTTCTTTTGTGTTCTACTATGGTGCTTTTAGTGTCTCCGCATACCGCAGCACGTGACGTAGCTTTGCAGCCGATAAATGTAACCGTTTAAGAGAGAAGAACGGCCAATGTGACGATCTGGCTCTAAGTCGATTCGATAACAAATGACGAAAACGGACGGATTTCTTATGTTTTTACTACATATGAACACTTTTCACATTCTCCCGTGCAACGCGGATGCAATTGCTCCTTTCATGCAAAATCTTAAGGTCCTAGGTCATGTCCAAGCCACCAAAGCCGGCTATAAATTGAATAATCGACAACTAAAACTTGAATTGTACTACTTCTTACTAGCTGTTTCTTCAACTTAGAAGCTTCTTCTGTGTTCTACTGTGGTGCTTTTAGTGCTTCCGCATACCGCAGCACGCACGTAGCTTTGCAGACGATAAATCTAACCGTTTCAAAGAGAAGAGCGGCCAATGTGACGATGTGGCTTTATGTCGATTCGATAACAAAAGTCGAAAACGGACGTATTTCTCAGGTTTTTACTACATATGAACACTTTTCACATTCTCCCGTGCAACGCGGCTGCAAGTCCTAATTTCATGCAAAATCTTAAGGTCCTAGGTCGTGTCCAAGCCACCAAAGCCGGCTAAAAAGTGAATAATCGACAACTAAAACTTGAATTGTACTACTTCTTACTGACTATTACTTCAACTTAGAAGCTTCTTTTGTGTTCTACTATGGTGCTTTTAGTGTCTCCGCATCTCGCAGCACGCGACATAGCTTTGCAGACGATAAATGTAACCCTCTCAGAGAGAAAAGCAGCCAATGTGACGATCTGGCTTTAAGTCGATTCGATAACAAATGACGAAAACGGACGGATTACTCAGGTTTGTACTACATATGAACACTTTTCACATTCTCCCGTGCAACGCGACTGCTAGTCCTCCTTTCCTGCAAAATCTTAAGGTCCTAGGTCATGTCCAAGCCACCAAAGCCGGCCGAAAACTGAATAATCGACAACTAAAACTTGAATTGTTCTACTTCTTACTGGCTATTCCTTCAACTTAGAAGCTTCTTCTGTGATCTACTATGGTGCTTTTAGTGTCTCCGCATCTCGCAGCACGCGACATAGCTTTGCAGACGATAAATGTAACCCTCTCAGAGAGAAAAGCAGCCAATGTGACGATCTGGCTTTAAGTCGATTCGATAACAAATGACGAAAACGGACGGATTACTCAGGTTTGTACTACATATGAACACTTTTCACATTCTCCCGTGCAACGCGGCTGCTAGTCCTCCTTTCATGCAAAATCTTAAGGTCCTAGGTCATTTCCAAGCCATCAAAGCCGGTTAAAAAGTGAATAATCGTTAGTTAAAACTTGAATTGTACTACTTCTTACTGGCTATTACTTTAACTTAGAAGCTTCTTCTTGTTGTACTATGGTGCTTTTAGTGTTTCCGCATACCGCAGCACGCGACATAGCTTTGCAGACGATAAGTGTAACCGTTTCAGAGAGAAGAGCGGTCAATGTGACGATATGGCTTTAAGTCGATTCGATAACGAATGACGAAAACGTACGGATTTCTCAGGTTTTTAATACATATGAACACATTTCACATTCTCCCGTGCAACGCGGCTGCTATTCCCCCTTTCATGCAAAATCTTATGGTCCTAGGTCATGTCCAAGCCACCAAAGCCGGCTAAAAAGTGAATAATCGACAACTAAAACTTCAATTGTACTACTTCTTACTGGTTATTACTTCAACTTAGAAGCTTCTTCTGTGTTCTACTATGGTGCATTTAGTGTTTCGGCATACCGCAGCACGCGACACAGCTTTGCAGACGATAAGTGTAACCGTTTCAGAGAGAACAGCGGCCAATGTGACGATCTGGCTTTAAGTCGATTCGATAACAAATGACGAAAACGTACGGATTTCTCAGGTTTTTAATACATATGAACACATTTCACATTCTCCCGTGCAACGCGGCTGCTATTCCTCCTTTCATGCAAAATCTTACGGTCCTAGGTCATGTCCAAGCCACCAAAGCCGGCTAAAAAGTGAATAATCGACAACTAAAACTTCAATTGTACTACTTCTTACTGGTTACTACTTCAACTTAGAAGCTTCTTCTGTGTTCTATTATGGTGCATTTAGTGTTTCGGCATACTGCAGCACGCGACATAGCTTTGCAGACGATAAGTGTAACCGTTTCAGAGAGAACAGCGGCCAATGTGACGATCTGGCTTTAAGTCGATTCGATAACAAATGACGAAAACGTACGGATTTCTCAGGTTTTTACTACATATGAACACATTTCACATTCTCCCGTGCAACGCGGCTGCTAGCCCCCTTTCCTGCAAAATCTTAAGGTCCTAGGTCATGTCCAAGCCACCAAAGCTGGCCAAAAACTGAATAATCGACAACTAAAACTTGAATTGTTCTACTTCTTACTGGCTATTCCTTCAACTTAGAAGCTTCTTCTGTGTTCTACTATGGTGCTTTTAGTGTCTCCGCATCTCGCAGCACGCGACATAGCTTTGCAGACGATAAATGTAACCGTCTCAGAGAGAAAAGCTTCCAATGTGACGATCTGGCTTTAAGTCGATTCGATAACAAAAGACGAAAACGGACGGATTTCTCAGGTTTTTACTACATATGAACACTTTTCACATTCTCCCGTGCAACGCCGCTGCAAGTCCTAATTTCATGCAAAATCTTAAGGTCCTAGGTCATGTCCAAGCCACCAAAGCCGGCTAAAAAGTGAATAATCGACAACTAAAACTTGAATTGTACTACTTCTTACTGGCTATTACTTCAACTTAGAAGCTTCTTCTGTGTTCTACTATGGTGCATTTAGTGTTTCGGCATACCGCAGAACGCGACATAGCTTTGCAGACGAAAAATGTAACCGTTTCAGAAAGAAGAACGGCCAATGAGACGATCTGGCTTTAAGTCGATTCGATAACAAAAGTCGAAAACGGACGGATTTCTCAGGTTCTTACTACATATGAACACTTTTCACATTCTCCCGTGCAACGCGGCTGCAAGTCCTAATTTCATGCAAAATCTTAAGGTCATGTCCAAGCCACCAAAGCCGGCTAAAAAGTGAATAATCGACAACTACAACTTGAATTGTACTACTTCTTACTGGCTATTACTTCAACTTAGAAGCTTCTTCTGTGTTCTACTATGGTGCTTTTAGTGTCTCCGCATACCGCAGCACGCGTCATAGCTTTGCAGACGATAAATATAACCGTTTCAGAGAGAAGAGCGGCCAATTTGACGATCTGGCTTTAAGTCAATTCGATAACAAATGACGAAAACGGACGAATTTCTCAGGTTTTTACTACATATGAACACTTTTCACGTTCTCCCGTGCAACGCGGCTGCTAGTCCTCCTTTCATGCAAAATCTTAAGGTCCTAGGTCATGTCCAAGCCACCAAAGCCGGCCAAAAACTGAATAATCGACAACAAAACTTGAATTGTTCTACGTCTTACTGGATATTGCTTTAACTTAGAAGCTTCTTATGTGTTCTACTATGGTGCTTTTAGTGTTTCCGCATACCGCAGCACGCGACATAGCTTTGCAGACGATAAATGTAACCGTTTCAGAGAGAAGAGCGGCCAATGTGACGATGTGGCTTTAAGTCGATTTGTTAACAAATGACGAAAACGGACGGATTTCTCAGGTTTTTACTGCATATGAACACTTCTCACATTCTCCCGTGCAACGCGGCTGCTAGTCCTCCTTTCATGCAAAATCTTAAGGACCTAGGTCATGTCCAAGCCACCAAAGCCGGCCAAAAACTGAATAATCGACAACAAAACTTGAATTGTTCTACTTCTTACTGGATATTGCTTCAACTTAGAAGCTTCTTATGTGTTCTACTATGGTGCTTTTAGTGTTTCCGCATACCGCAGCACGCGACATAGCTTTGCAGACGATAAATGTAACCGTTTCAGAGAGAAGAGCGGCCAATGTGACGATCTGGCTTTAAGTCGATTCGTTAACAAATGACGAAAACGGACGGATTTTCCAGGTTTTTAGTGCATATGAACACTTTTCACATTCTCCCGTGCAACGCGGCTGCTAGTCCTCCTTTCATGCAAAATCGTAAGGTCCTAGGTCATATCCAAGCCACCAAAGCCGGCTAAAAAGTGAATAATCGCTAATTAAAACTTGAATTGTACTACTTCTTACTGGCTATTACTTCAACTTATAAGCTTCTTCTGTGTTCTACTATGGTGCTTTTAGTGTCTCCGCATACCGCAGCACGTGACGTAGCTTTGCAGCCGATAAATGTAACCGTTTAAGAGAGAAGAACGGCCAATGTGACGATCTGGCCATAAGTCGATTCGATAACAAATGACGAAAACGGACGGATTTCTAATGTTTTTACTACATATGAACACTTTTCACATTCTCCCGTGCAACGCGGCTGCAATTCCTCCTTTCATGCAAAATCTTAAGGTCCTAGGTCATGTCCAAGCCACCAAAGCCGGCTATAAAGTGAATAATCGACAACTAAAACTTGAATTGTACTACTTCTTACTAGCTGTTTCTTCAAATTAGAAGCTTCTTCTGTGTTCTACTCTGGTGCTTTTAGTGCTTCCGCATACCGCAGCACGCACATAGCTTTGCAGACGATAAATGTAACCGTTTCAGAGAGAAGAGCGGCCAATGTGACGATGTGGCTTTAAGTCGATTCGTTAACAAATGACGAAAACGGACGGATTTCTCAGGTTTTTACTGCATATGAACACTTTTCACATTCTCCCGTGCAACGCGGCTGCTAGTCCTCCTTTCATGCAAAATCTTAAGGTCCTAGGTTATTTCCAAGCCATCAAAGCCGGTTAAAAAGTGAATAATCGTCAGTTAAAACTTGAATTGTACTACTTCTTACTGGCTATTACTTTAACTTAGAAGCTTCTTCTTGTTGTACTATGGTGCTTTTAGTGTTTCCGCATACCGCAGCACGCGACATAGCTTTGCAGACGATAAATGTAACCCTCTCAGAGAGAAAAGCAGCCAATGTGACGATCTGCCTTTAAGTCGATTCGATAACAAATGACGAAAACGGACGGATTTCTCAGGTTTGTACTACATATGAACACTTTTCACATTCTCCCGTGCAACGCGGCTGCTAGTCCTAATTTCATGCAAAATCTTAAGGTCCTAGGTCATGTCCAAGCCATCAATGCCGGCTAAAAAGTAAATAATCGACAACTAAAACTTCAATTGTACTACTTCTTACTGGCTATTACTTCAACTTAGAAGCTTCTTCTTGTTGTACTATGGTGTTTTTAGTGTTTCCGCATACCGCAGCACGCGACATAGCTTTGCAGACGATAAGTGTAACCGTTTCAGAGAGAAGAGCGGCCAATGTGACGATCTGGCTTTAAGTCGATTCGATAACGAATGACGAAAACGTACGGATTTCTCAGGTTTTTAATACATATGAACACATTTCACATTCTCCCGTGCAACGCGGCTGCTATTCCCCCTTTCATGCAAAATCTTATGGTCCTAGGTCATGTCCAAGCCACCAAAGCCGGCTAAAAAGTGAATAATCGACAACTAAAACTTCAATTGTACTACTTCTTACTGGTTATTACTTCAACTTAGAAGCTTCTTCTGTGTTCTACTATGGTGCATTTAGTGTTTCGGCATACCGCAGCACGCGACATAGCTTTGCAGACGATAAGTGTAACCGTTTCAGAGAGAACAGCGGCCAATGTGACGATCTGGCTTTAAGTCGATTCGATAACAAATGACGAAAACGTACAGATTTCTCAGGTTTTTACTACATATGAACACATTTCACATTCTCCCGTGCAACGCGGCTGCTAGTCCTCCTTTCCTGCAAAATCTTGAGGTCCTAGGTCATTTCCAAGCCATCAAAGCCGGTTAAAAAGTGAATAATCGTTAGTTAAAACTTGAATTGTACTACTTCTTACTGGCTATTACTTTAACTTAGAAGCTTCTTCTTGTTGTACTATGGTGCTTTTAGTGTTTCCGCATACCGCAGCACGCGACATAGCTTTGCAGACGATAAATGTAACCGTTTAAGAGAGAAGAACGGCCAATGTGACGATCTGGCTTTAAGTCGATTCGATAACAAATGACGAAAACGGACGGATTTCTAATGTTTTTACTACATATGAACACTTTTCACATTCTCCCGTGCAACGCGGCTGCAATTGCTCCTTTCATGCAAAATCTTAAGGTCCTAGGTCATGTCCAAGCCACCAAAGCTGGCTACAAAGTGAATAATCGACAACTAAAACTTGAATTGTACTACTTTTTACTAGCTGTATCTTCAACTTAGAAGCTTTTTCTGTGTTCTACTATGGTGCATTTAGTGTTTCGGCATACCGCAGCACGCGACATAGCTTAGCAGACGAAAAATGTAACCCTCTCAGAGAGAAAAGCAGCCAATGTGACGATCTGGCTTTAAGTCGATTCGATAAAAAATGACGAAAACGGACGGATTACTCAGGTTTGTACTACATATGAACACTTTTCACATTCTCCCGTGCAACGCGGCTGCTAGTCCTCCTTTCATGCAAAATCTTAAGGTCCTAGGTCATTTCCAAGCCATCAAAGCCGGTTGAAAAGTGAATAATCGTTAGTTAAAACTTGAATTGTACTACTTCTTACTGGCTATTACTTTAACTTAGAAGCTTCTTCTGTGTTCTACTATGGTGCTTTTAGTGTTTCCGCATACCGCAGCACGTGACATAGCTTTGCAGACGATAAATGTAACCGTTTCAGAGAGAAGAGCGGCCAATGTGACGATCTGGCTTTTCTGTCGATTCGATAACAAATGACGAAAACGGACGGATTGCTCCGGTTTTTACTGCATATGAACACTTTTCACATTCTTCCGTGCAACGCGGCTGCTAGTCCTCCTTTCATGCAAAATCCTAAGGTCCTAGGTCATGTCCAAGCAACCAAATCCGACTAATAAGTGAATAATCGACAACTAAAACTTGAATTGTACTACTTCTTACTGGCTATTGCTTCAACTAAGAAGCTTCTTCTGTGTTCTACTATAGTGCTTTTAGTGTCTCCGCATACCGCAGCACAAGACATAGCTTTGCAGACGATAAATGTAACCGTCTCGGAGAGAAAAGCGGCCAATGTGACGATCTGGCTTTAAGTCGATTCGATAACAAATGACGAAAACGGACGGATTTCTAAGGTTTTTACTACATATGAACACTTTTCACATTCTCCCATGCAACGCGGCTGCTAGTCCCCCATTCATGCAAAATCTTAAGGTCCTAGGTCATGTCCAAGCCACCAAAGCCGGCTAAAAAGTGAATAATCGACAACAAAAACTTGAATTGTAATACTTCTTACTGGCTATTACTTCAACATAGAAGCTTCTTCTGTGTTCTACTATGGTGCTTTTAGTGTTTCCGCATACCGCAGCACGTGACGTAGCTTTGCAGCCGATAAATGTAACCGTTTAAGAGAGAAGAACGGCCAATGTGACGATCTGGCTTTAAGTCGATTCTATAACAAATGACGAAAACGGACGGATTTCTAATGTTTTTACTACATATGAACACTTTTCACATTCTCCCGTGCAACGCGGCTGCAAGTCCTAATGTCATGCAAAATCTTAAGGTCCTAGGTCATGTCCAAGCCACCAAAGCCGGCTAAAAAGTGAATAATCGACAACTAAAACTTGAATTGTACTACTTCTTACTGGCTATTACCTCAACTTAGAAGCTTCTTCTGTGTTCTACTATGGTGCTTTTAGTGTTTCGGCATACCGCAGCACGCGACATAGCTTTACAGACGATAAATGTAACCGTTTCAGAGAGAAGAGCGGCCAATGTGACGATCTGGCTTTAAGTCGATTCGATAACAAATGACGAAACCGGACGGATTTCTCAGGTTTTTACTACATATGAACACTTTTCACATTCTCCCGTGCAACGCGGCTGCTAGTCCTCCTTTCATGCAAAATCTTAAGGTCGTAGGTCATGTCCAAGCCACCAAAGCCGGCTAAAAAGTGAATAATCGACAACTACAACTTGAATTGTATTACTTCTTACTGGCTATTACTTCAACTTATAAGCTTCTTCTGTGTTCTACTATGGTGCTTTTAGTGTCTCCGCATACCGCAGCACGCGTCATAGCTTTGCAGACGATGAATGTAACCGTTTCAGAGAGAAGAGCGGCCAATTTGACGATCTGGCTTTAAGTCAATTCGATAACAAATGACGAAAGCGGACGAATTTCTCAGGTTTTTACTACATATGAACACTTTTCACGTTCTCCCGTGCAACGCGGCTGCTAGTCCTCCTTTCATGCAAAATCTTAAGTTCCTAGCTCATCTCCAAGGCACCAAAGCTGGCCAAAAACTGAATAATCGACAACTAAAACTTGAATTGTTCTACTTCTTACTGGCTATTCCTTCAACTTAGAAGCTTCTTCTGTGTTCTACTATGGTGCTTTTAGTGTCTCCGCATCTCGCAGCACGCGACATAGCTTTGCAGACGACAAATGTAACCGTCTCAGAGAGAAAAGCGGCCAATGTGACGATCTGGCTTTAAGTCGATTCGATAACAAAAGACGAAAACGGACGGATTTCTCAGGTTTTTACTACATATGAACACTTTTCACATTCTCCCGTGCAACGCGGCTGCAAGTCCTAATTTCATGCAAAATCTTAAGGTCCTAGGTCATGTCCAAGCCACCAAAGCCGGCTAAAAAGTGAATAATCGACAACTAAAACTTGAATTGTACTACTTCTTACTGGCTATTACTTCAACTTAGAAGCTTCTTCTGTGTTCTACTATGGTGCATTTAGTGTTTCGGCATACCGCAGCACGCGACATAGCTTTGCAGACGAAAAATGTAACCGTTTCAGAAAGAAGAACGGCCAATGAGACGATCTGGCTTTAAGTCGATTCGATAACAAAAGTCTAAAATGGACGGATTTCTCAGGTTTTTACTACATATGAACACTTTTCACATTCTCCCGTGCAACGCGGCTGCAAGTCCTAATTTCATGCAAAATCTTAAGGTCCTAGGTCATGTCCAAGCCACCAAAGCCGGCTAAAAAGTGAATAATCGACAACTAAAACTTGAATTGTACTACTTCTTACTGGCTATTACTTCAACTTAGAAGCTTCTTCTGTGTTCTACTATTGTGCTTTTAATGTTTCGGCATACCGCAGCACGCGACATAGCTTTGCAGACGATAAGTGTAACCGTTTCAGAGAGAAGGGCGGCCAATGTGACGATCTGGCTTTAAGTCGATTCGATAACAACTGACAAAAACGTACGGATTTCTCAGGTTTTTACTACATATGAACACTTTTCACATTCTCCCATGCAACGCGGCTGCTAGTCCTCCTTTCATGCAAAATCGTAAGGTCCTAGGTCATGACCAAGCCACCAAAGACGGCTAAAAAGTGAATAATCGATAACTAAAACTTGAATTGTACTACTTCTTACTGGCTATTACTTCTACATAGAAGCTTCTTCTGTGTTCTATTATGGTGCTTTTAGTGTCTCCGCAAACCGCAGCACGCGACATAGCTTTGCAAACGATAAATGTAACCGTCTCACAGAGAAAAGCGGCCAATGTGACGATCTGGCTTTAAGTCGATTCGATAACAGATTTCTCAGGTTTTTACTACATATGAACACTTTTCACATTCTCCCGTGCAACACGGCTGCTAGTCCTCCTTTCATGCAAAATCTTAAGGTCCTAGGTCATGTGCAAGCAACCAAAGCCGGCTAATAAGTGAATAATCGACAACTAAAACTTGAATTGTACTACTTCTTACTGGCTATTGCTTCAACTTAGAAGCTTCTTCTGTGTTCTACTATAGTGCTTTTAGTGTCTCCGCATACCGCAGCACGCGACATAGCTTTGCAGACGATAAATGTAACCGTCTCGGAGAGAAAAGCGGCCAATGTGACGATCTGGCTTTAAGTCGATTCGATAACAAATGACGAAAACGGACGGATTTCTCAGGTTTTTACTACATATGAACACTTTTCACATTCTCCCATGCAACGCGGCTGCTAGTCCCCCATTCATGCAAAATCTTAAGGTCCTAGGTCATGTCCAAGCCACCAAAGCCGGCTAAAAAGTGAATAATCGAACACTAAAACTTGAATTGTAATACTTCTTACTGGCTATTACTTCAACATAGAAGCTTCTTCTGTGTTCT